>NC_135835.1:3470000-5895000 GCF_029677425.1 Wolffia australiana
GCCACTGTTTTATCATGATCCCTATTAAATATCTTTCCCAAAGTTCTATGAATAATGGAAGATATTTTATTGAATTCATGACTAACCCTGCTTGACTTGACTTCATTGAAGATGAAATTCTTTCATTTTGATTAAAAAGATATTTTTATGTGCACATTATTTATGTAAATATCATTTGGATAGAATTTTAAAGCTTTGAAGAATATTGAGCCAAAAATTCCTATTTGGAGTAGTTTGATAAAAAAAATAAAGAGGTATACATTTGGCTACAAGATTGTAATTTGTGAGGGAAATGAGGGTCGTGTCCTTTATTAGCCACTATTCACCTAACTAACCTTATGAAAAAGGGATGCTCAGATCCATCGTGGATGAGATACCCCAATCACTTGAAGAAAAAAGAAATGGTATAAAATTACATAGAATAATAAAAAAGAATTGTGAGAATCAAACACAATTATATTAATTATTTATTTCTCTATTTTCAAATTTTATATCACACCAGTGGTAGATAGATTCAGCAAATATATTCCCTAAGTGTCATCTTTTATACATTTGGTTCAAGATTAATTTAATGAAGAGTGTATATTAATAAATTGAAGACTCTTTACTACAGAAGATTTTCTAGTATGGAAAAAATATACATACCAAAGGTTTATTCATTAAATATGGAACTTAAATATTACTTTCTCAGATGTCCCGATGGCACTATTATTATGATTTCCATCACCCTTTTAATACATTCCAAATTAAGTATTCTAAAAAATATTAACTTTAAAAGTTTAAATATAGAGAAATTAATTGTTTATAACCTTAGGTCAAATTGTTTAATCATGTAATGGTGTATCCTGAAAATTCTATGCTCTCAGCGGAAAAACTGAAGTTTATAGGAGACTTATTAAGGACCACGTAAAGACCTCATTTAACAAATACTGAGAGTTCGTCATTTTATATTGTTCATGTGTTAGTGTTCGTCATTGTGTTGTTTTCGTGTCTATCATGTGTCACGTCATGTTTTTGCGTTGTCGCATTCATGTCGTCAAACCCATGTCAGAATATTTTAGTTTTGTATTAGAGGGGGGAGGTCCTATGTATTAGAACTTCCCCCCCAGTAAGGGGACTATAGCCCTTACTAAGGGCTCCCCTTTCCTTACTAAGGGCCATCGTGCCCCTATATAAGGGGCACGATGGAGCCCTAGCCAATCAGACCAGAGCTTAGTGTTGAAGAATTTGTTGTTCTCCCGCTGATCTCAACGAGAATAAGAGAGGAGAGGGAGGAGGAAGAAGAGGAAACGGGAAAGGAAGAAGCAGGGAGGAGGAGGGACTCCCCCTACGTTCTGCCCGCCATACATCACCAAGGGGACACGAGAATCCTCTAGCGCAATCCGTTATGCCTGACGCAATGTTGATGATGTCGCTATCGGGCTTCCACAGCTGTTAGCTGCCAGCTACATCGTGTGTCTCGTGGCGTTGACTCGCTGTAGGACAACTGGTCGTCCCCCAGCGTCAGTCCGCTAGCCATCGAGACACACCGGTGCTGCGAGCGTGTTTGCTCTGTCCAGTCTCGGTGTTGCGATGAACCTGTGCCCGCGTGACGTCCCTGGTCAATGCGCACGTGGCAACTCACTCTGGAGTCAATGAGTCAACCATGAGCTGGATCATTATCTATGCACACCAGTCGTTCGACATAGCCCCGCATGCCAGAGTTGCCGATTGAACTCATGCTTGAGCGTCGCTCCTTCTTGGCCTCTCACACTGCATGGTGTGCGTCTGTCCTTCTTAGCCACTTGACCCGCTGATGGCTGTAGCATCCGTGTACTACACGTCCAGCTAGTTCTCGCCGACGGGAGTCGCCATCACCGCTCACACCTACAATGCTGCCCTTCCAAAGTGGATGCATTGCGCTGTCGTGCTGCGCCCTCCTCGCCTCCACCCTCCACATACTTTGCTCGACTGGCCGCGTTTGCCGCCGCCAGTCGAGCAAAGTCGTGCCCGACACCAGCACGCCTCTGCCAACCTGCCCGCATCGGCTTGTGCACCGACGAAGACAGTGACGACGAACGCTGCCACCGACAATCTACATCGTTTCCCTTACTCGTGAGTTATATTACGTCCTTCAATATATTTTTGGTTGCACTCCACCGCGCTTGGGTTAGAATAGGTGAGAGATTATATCGAGAAAACTACGTCACGAGTGAACTCTTAGGTATGGGTCGAGCCCATCCGTTACGTGCGAGTGTCAACAGAATTATTTCGTTCAACGTCGTAGTCCTCATCATCACTCCGATGAGTGTCAGAAGGTCACCGTCATGGCCATCGTCACCCGTCGCCTGCCCCAAAGCTGGGAGTTTGGTGAATCCCCTCGAGTCTTAGGCCATGCACGTACATCTTCCTAGGTTCATTCGCACCGCGTAGTTTCGTATCCTTAGGGATTTATCCATCGGACGATGTCATTAACAACGTTCGACATCAGATTGGTATCAGAGCATCGTCTCGATACCCGACCGGACGATGTCCCCGACGACGTCTGCCATCAAATTAGTTTCAGAGTATCATCTCAGTACCGTCGGATGATGTCCCCGAAAACGTTCGACATCAGATACCCTCCTTCTCATTGACGAGCCCCGTTCAACCTCTGTCGTCCCTATTTATACTAAATGTGTATTTTTCATAAAAATCCCCAAAACTTAAGTATGTCTTCTGATGTCCAAAAGACCATTTGCATGTGACCCTCTAGGCCATGTATTAGTCTAGTTAATGACTCTAGTGGCCCAATAACTTTTATTGGCCTTCTAAATTAATTAAGTATATCATCATATAGATTAACTAATGTCGGATCGATTTAACCTAATCGATAGGTTGAATCTCTAACACGTGGGATGCCAAGCTACACATCGTGCTCAAGAAGATACAAAGGAGTGTGTATCGACTCGCTCATGGAACCTATTCATCATCAGTTATCATGTACGTATATTCCCTCATCCGCTTGACGCTCCTAGGACGACTTAGGGTATGGTCAACTGTCAAACCCTAAATGGTCATCTAAATTAGTAATGATGCATTTCGGAAATCATCGAAGAACTCTTCTCTGATATTTCACTGCCTTGGCCAAGGACTTCATCGCATCATCTTCCTTGAGTTGTCACTTCTTATACCAAGGGTGGACAATCCCATCTTGACCACTCAATCATATTCTCAAACTTCTTGATGTATTTGAACTAAGACTGTTTAGAATCCCATGATTAGAGACTCGTTGGCCATAGTCAAAGTAAAACCGCCCGTCCACAAGACGTTTTTGGTGTCTCAGGTCTAAGGACCACTTACACCACCATGATGTGAATCGACCTGATTGACAGTTCGGTATAATACCATTCAGGGATTCGTACGGATCAATTCAGTGAACTCTTTCCACTAAAGAGCACCCACTATATATCCTTAGTGTCTCCACACTAATGGCTATGGGACCGGCCATACTCATCATATGAGTGAGGCTAGATAGTGTTATTCTATCCGAATACTTCGATGTCCTTCTCGCATATCCTTTGAATAGGAATGTTTAGAACACATGCTTAAAGACTAGTGATCTATGTATTACGATCTCATCCTAATTCATTAAGTCTGATCATGTACTCATGGACTTCATTATACGCATCACACATGCACTATAAGGACTATGTTCTATTAATGGTCATAGAATGAGATGTGGAATGTGTGATTGGCTTGCTGGCCACATATATTTCCATCAGCAAGTGGAGGACGATAGCATGATAATGGTGGTATTACTTCTACATGTTTGGTATGCTTCTATGCATTATGATAATGATAGTATTGTGTTATTGACCAAAATTAATGGCTACTCACGTAATCCAGTGAAATATCACACCCTTTGGATTTTTTATGTTATATTATATGAAACATTATGAGTTTTCTTAAACACTACGAATTCAACAACTTTCCTTACTAAAGGTATTCGCTATTATTATGCGAGGAATACCTAATCAAGGGATAGATAGAGATGATGGGCTTATTAAATCACCAATGGAGTTTTTTAAGGTAAAGGATAAGCATATGTGCATCAAAGGAAACCCACCATTGATTCTATGAGTTATATGAATTCACCTTACATATTCTAAAGCCTTCATCTTCCACTATGGAATAGGAAATTTTGAATCATAATCTCTTCGACAATGAGAAAGAAGAGCGCAATATAAAGAAGATAAATTGATGGAGAAGATATGGACTTTTAGGGAATTAGGTGATAGAAAATATTTTAGACCTAGGTTCCCTATTACCTTATTCTGATTTTTTTTTTGTAAGAGTCTGGTCGTAATGGCAAGGATCTCTAGGACCCAACTTTCTAATCCCCTTGAATGTAGGTTTTATGTGCAAATCACTTAATTGGATCTGAACGTGCTAATTTTGTGTATTAATTCCATGTACTTATGTGCATATTTTCATTGAAATATCATAAATTCATGTTATTAAGGCTTAAACTGATATGTCACATTTTAAGAATGAAGTTCAGATTTTGCGTTTCTTGTATTTTAAGAGAATATGTGGCATTAATTTCCTGAATAAAATATTTTTATAAATGTCTATCTAAATAAATATTTGTGCAGGTTTATTATTTTTTAAATAAAATTTTAATTTTTCAGTTTTATGGTATTTTATGGACTTTCTAGCATTAAATCAGAAATAAAATAATGTTATGAGTAAAAAAATATACACTTGCATTTATTAAAATATTATTATAATTTTTATACTTGAAATTTTAATCGTAATTTATTGCAAAATTTTATTTTATTCTTATCGAATTTTCAGACGTTAAATTCACAAATTAAATTCATTTTTATTATTTAAAGGAGTTTTATTACTTCTCAGGCATTTCTAAATTTTTTAGCTATGTTATCAATCCATCTCACATCAAGATGGAGAAAAAACCTAGATGAGGGAAAAAATCAAATCAGTTGGATTGCTCCAACTTCAGACGAAGATATCTAAAGATCTAGAAGCATTCAAAAACTGAAATTATGAGAGTAGTTCCATCTTTACCTCCTCTATCCATCCACTATCTCGGATCTATAGAAACTCATCTTCGTAAAATGGGTACCCTTGGATTTTTCCCAAATTACCCTTAGTAGAGTGATTTGCTCATTTAAAATCTCCTATGGAACTCACGTGGCCTTTGGTGAACTTAAAATCTTTCATTCAAAGAGAGAGAGAGAGAGATTGAAGGGGTGATAATCAGATACTTGTGAAGAGACATCGCCACTAAACCGTTGGGCGTTTGGTGCTAAGGTTAAAGTGGTCTTCATCTTTTTTTGGACTCACATATTTGTCCTCTCTCCAAGGTCATTTCACCATCTTCGTGCCACCATCAACTCTGCCACTCTTGATCATGTATCATCAATGATGATTGATAACATGCATCATGTACATGCATATACATATTCATACTCATGCTTTTAAGGCCTAATTTCATACATAATGATGCATGTTGTCATTGTTTTAAGCAAATTTTTATATGGACATGTCAATCCCTCAAACCCTTAATTTTTTCATAATTAAGGATAATTATATGATTTATTGATAGTTGATCTTTCTTAAGGTCAACTTATTTTGAGATTAACTATTCTCTTGAGTTAAATGATCTAGAACTTGAGTGGAGGTGCAAGACAAGAATAGGACAAGGTGTGATGGAGAAAAAAGCGGGGCCCATTATAACATGCATTTTAGTAGCTTAATCTAAGCACAGTTACATGTTTAGTTCCATTAAATTGAATATATGTGCATGTTATCAATCCTAAAATGATTAAATTTATTTTTAGAATGATACTCTGAAGTTTTGAATTTTTACATATTTTTGGAGATTTTTCTGACATCAAATTCTGAAAGAATATAATTTTGAGTCAGAATATAATTTTTCTAGAATTTTTTTACATTAAAATTTTAAAGAATTTATTTTTTATAATTAGAAAGTTATATTTATTTATATTTCTTGGGCCTTTATTTAATTTAATATGAGTTTTAGAATTTTTTTGTGACGCCACTTGTCACTGTTCGATTCGTTGAATGACGACCAACATTGATTAAGGATAATGATTGGTGACAGTCAGCCATTTAACTAAACCACTATGGCATTGTGATTAGCAATGCCTTAATGGCATTTAAGGCTAACGATTTAATTTTTAAGTTTTATTGGTGTAGGGTGACATGGCCCAATTAAAAAAGATGCAATAAATTCACATGGAAACCGAGGAGCGAGGAATTAAAATATTGGTTTTTTCTTTCTTTTTCTTGACCAGTCAACAATGGCACCTGGGTGACGTGTCAACAACACATGGCATCACATGTAGACATGGCACGCACGTGTATTTACGCATGTGTCTGCCTCTTATTGGATTAAAAGGGAAATGAGCTGATGTGATGCAGGCTTACGCGCTGCCATGTCTACTGAGAGATAGATATTAATATATATTTAATTGATGTATTTTTGTTCTCCATTTGGGCGTTAAACATAGCGCGATTGAGAGCCGTAAATCTCAACTAACGAGGAAAGAATCACAATTAATCATTGCATTAAATGCTAGGATGAGACAAAACCCTAACATAATGACGTGACGGTGCTGATGAGGATGAGGAGAGAGAAATCTTTGGATTAAATCAACGGCTAGGAATCATCCAACTTCCAGGCTTGATATCCAATGATCCAGAACTTAGATTGAGCTGAAATGTTAAGGGTAGCTTCGTCTTTATGTCTTCTATCTATCCATATGTTTATAAATTGAACCCTTGATCATGTAAAAAAACATCTTTAAGCTCACTTCCTCCTAGGGAGGCAGATTAAAAGCAAGTGAAGTTTTGAAGGTCCATCAAGAGTGTCTTGGTGTCTTGAGTGCTTGGAGAAGGTTAGCATAGAAGTGGGGAGGCTGATCTACATCAGGAAGACACCATAATCTCAATGAAACATAGGGATCTATGGTTAGTCTCTTTCCTTACATTAATCATTATGTAATACATTTATTTGGATAGATCATATCCATCATCATCCATCCTCATCCCTATATATTATCATTGACCATCCCCCTCACATATCACCAACGTTGTCACAATCTCGTCACGTGTCCCCTCTCTCCTTGTCTAAGAAAAGCCTAAATCACAATCGTCCTCCATTTTATCCACAACTTTACTCCTAATTACAGCACCTTCAACACTGTGTCTCATACCGTCATCTCTGTCACGTGTCACCTTCAAACTCTCTTATCTTATATTAAACCCTAGTCAATGTTAAAGTCGAAGTAGCAAATTTATGTTGATGGTTAAGTTGAATATCAACATAAAGAGCTTTAGAATTGCTAGTAATGAATGCCCATTCTCATCCCTTCCCTTCTTTCCCCCTGTCAGTTTCCCCCTCTTGGTCTTTCTCTACACCCCTTCCTTTCTTCATGGAGAACTATTTTGATGTATTCTTGCAGCATGCTTTCGAAGAATAAATCCTCTACATCAAGTGGCTGCCCACGGTCAAATTATGGCGGCTATGTTGAGCTCAATAAAACCTCTCCAATGAGTTGGATTTAATACATTTTTAGAATTTTTGAAAAAATATTGAATAAATATTTAATAATGTACTTGCGAATCTGGTCCCGACTGACCCTTGGACCTAAACCTGCTCGACCAACGGGTCCACCCTCAAATGGAAGACCTACGGTCATAGTTTGGTCCGGTCAAACGGGTCCTCAGTCCCAAATTTCCAACCCTACTTCTGAGCGACACAAAACTATGAGAAAAAATTGAATATTTCGTTTTCTGGATTCACTAAAATTTATTAGTTTAAATAATACTTAGAATCCTAATTAGAAATTTGTAAAATTATTTATGATCTTCTCTCTTTAGTCATCAATGCATACATTTTATATCGATACGACCAAATTCATGTCAATTACAAAAGTTGAATAAGCAATATTTTATTATAAATATAACTTAAAAAATGAAAAATTATAATTACCTATATGCATGGGATTGTTATCATGACAAATGAGAAGATCCATGTTAAATGATGTTTTGATTTTGGACAGGTTTTTTCCTCAAGAGAAAGTAAATTCCCAACAATGCAAGGGACCCCATTTTTCAGACTTGTGTATAAATCTATTAATTTTCTCCCAACTTCAGGTTCATAACCCTTAATGATTTAACAAAATGTTTTGTCTTCATTTATTTAAAATTGATACGATCCCCAATTTATTTAGGTTAGTTTCCTCTTGTTAGCCCATCAGGGGCATTTTGGTCATTTTATCCTTATGAATTTTCTTTGAACAAGGCAGCCCTCCTTCTAGGAGAGCAACCAAGAGGAATGAAGTTGAAGTCCCTTGTCTCTTCCCCTCTTGACGTCTATGTCTACCTCGCCGAATAAATTTCCCTTGTCTATGTCTATCCTTATGAATTTCCCTTGTCTTTTCCTCTCATCTCTGTCCCCTTTGATCATCTCTACCTCGCCGAATTTTCAGATTGGTCATCCCTTGTCGATCCCTGTCTCCTACATCCAACCTGCCCTCAGATTATTCTCAATCCACTCTTAATACCAATAAAACTACCCTCTATCCCTCTACCCCCATACACACCTAGATCAAGGTTCTCATCAAAATTCTGTTCTGCTGAGCTTTGTTCACCAAAGTTTATCTCCAAAACCATGCACCTTTCCTCACTCTACAATTATTTTCATGTATGCAAAGCTTAACAAAAATCCTGAATTACTATACAGAGGTGGAAGCTGAAAACATCACTAGATTTCCTCTACGATTCACTCTATGTGATCAACTGCAGCTAGGCTTTGACATTTTGGACCGGGGACTGGTCGGACCAGACCGAACCGGGACCGAACAAGACCATACCGGAACTGGACTGAACTTCAGGTAAGGTCTACGTCCATGCCAAAAAACCAGACCGGACCGGACCCTATCCCACGCACTACCCATCCCCCTCCCCGTCGCCCTTCCCATCACCCACCCCAAGTGCTCATCGCCGCTGCTCCATGCGCACAACGCCTCCGCCACCCCCGTGCTCCTCCGCCACCCCTCGTAACAGACAAGACTGGGACCGAACAAGACCGGACAGGAACTGGAGCAAACTAGAGGTAAGGTTTAGGTCCATGCCAGAAAACTGGACCGAACCGGGACAGTCAAACCCTAACTGCAGCTACCCATTCATCCCATCCTACTTATCACCTCGAATTCATGAATCTTCTCATCTTGAATAAATCTGAGGAAAAACAGAAAACAAAAGAAGGCGAGAACTTTTTACTTTGGTCACTAATTGAAGGCAGTGACAGGAAGCCTGGGGTCTCTTGCGGCTGCCAGCTCCACGCCATTCTCATGCGCAGAGTGCAGCTGTTTTGAGTTTCTGTTGACCAGCAAATTAGTCAACAGCTCATCCAAGGGCGGAGACCTCAACTCCTCGATCGATCGAACGGTCAGCAGGGCCACTTCCCGTCTTCTTGGGGTGGCACAAGTCACCTCGTCAGCCTTCGAAGAGAAGAACAATTGGGTGAGCCACAATGCTTGTTATGGAGTTTAAGCAAAGGATTTACCAAGTATTCCTCCTCAAGACAGTTTTTTGATTTTGCTGTGATTCCCACAACCATTTGATGGTGCCCGGTTCTCAGCCTGCTCAGCCCATCTCGGCAGGGGCCAATCTGACAGCTGAGCCTTTCCCATGCTCCATGATCGGTGTTTAGATTGCCTGCAGATGAACGATGGAGGATAAATTAACCTTTCAATGTATTGTCATGTTTTTTCATTGCTGTCTTACTGTCTATGGAGGAGAGGAGATCTCCTGTGGCAGCTTGTGCCTCATCGACCACTGAAGAAGTAACCAAGGAAAACCTTGCCCCTATTTGAAGGTTGGCTTCCAGTCCATCCCTAATCGCCAAAACAATAGAACATCTGGATCACATTTCCTCGTATTCAAACACTGGTGATTAACCCCTATAAAAGGTAATGATTAATCCTATGATGATTACTCCTATGATAATTAATCCTATAATACCTCTAAGTGCCAATCCCTGTGGAGACGACCTTACTCAAAACTATACATTCCTGAGTAAGTATAAAACTAAAAATTTTATTTGATCAAGGCGAAAATAACAACAACTACAAAATTACACCCCATTTTCGCCTTCCTCAAATTTGGTCGTATTCAAACACTGATGATTAACCACTATAATAGGTAATGATTAATCCTATGATGATTAATCCGTCAAAGGCTCTGGGACGAATGAGAACCTGCCATCTGTCCCTTCCCTTACTGTTTCGTTACATTCTGTCCCGTCATCAGGTATCGTTATTTGAGACTATGTGGTTTTATAGTGCACGTATGCAGATGGGATGGTTTTTTTTTGTTCTGGGAACAAAAAAGGGTCTCGTCTGGAACCTTGGACATCAGATGAGATGGAAATTCATCTGCTAGAAGGACGGGAAGTATTTTCTGTTCAGGAAGAGAAAGTTGTCCCATCGGTTTGGGAAGTGTGTGATGGGACGGGAGATGAATGCATGAAAATTTAATTTTATGATTTTTATCGAATTTAAAACTTCTATGAATCAGAATGTATATTGTTTTCCGTTCTGGCCATACCGGACTATGGAGTGTATGGAGTCTGCATGTTCCTTTGCAAGGCTGCGGATGGAGTCTTCGGCCTTTCTCCATTGCCCTGATCCCATCATGGCTTTTGTTATGCTGCATTTTTAGAGGGTAAAGTTTCAGAGCCCGAATCTACTATAATTGGTGAAATTACTCCGTAATTACCAAGTGTTGATTCCATCATGGAAGGCGGATTTCTCGCGGTCAACTGAAGCATTATCCTCCTTGTAATTCCTTTCGGTTTGCTCCAAGTATGAGCTCCACTGCCTCTTAACTTGGGAGGCATGATCACGAGCTGTAGACATTTCTTCTTGTATCCTGCGCTTTCTGATAACACTACTTTCTTGAAGGCTATCCACCGCTGTTTTCACCTGTGAAGAATGTAGGAGAGATTCTAATTTAAAATACGATTTGCAACCGTAAAATGTTAGCGAGAAGAAGATGATTTTACCAGTTCTTTTTTCCGGGCGTTTGAGCTTCTCAGCATCTCAGCTATTCTCTCAATTAATTCATTCTCCTCATTCGCGGCGAATTCCTGCAGTGAAAAGACAGACATTAAATAATCATACCAGACTGAGGATTCAATCAAGGTCACTTAAAAGATGGACCTCAAACTTTTTTTCAAGCTCTAACAGTTGCTGTGATTGGGAAGCTTGAGCCTCTTCTAAAATTGAAATCAATGTCAAAGCATGAGCGTCCAGGGAATTGAAGAATTCTGTGCTGACGTTGGTGATTGATCGAGCATTTTCTAAATACTTGACAAAACCCTGTGGTTTCAGAGATTCAAAGAAGTTAGCTTTGAGCAATGTGCAGAAACATAAACTGAAACAGATTAGTCCCACCGCGCGAAGCTCAAGTGAGAGTGTGGACAGCTTCTCTTCTTGGCTGTTAAGCCCATCTTGAAGCTCATTTAACAAATGATCTGCCTCTGTGGCAACCCCCTTGAACCGCTGAAGTGCAGAAAGGACTCTCAAAAACTATTAATTAATTTAATGAGGAAACGTTTACTTATACTCACATTTTCAAGAGTGGAAAGGTGATCAGACACTTGACCATTTACTTCTTTGAACATTCTTTGAGATTTCTCGCCCAGTTCATCAATTAATTCATTAAATAAGCTGATTCCAGAGGAAAACATGTCTCTCAGCCTACCCATCCGTCCTCGATCTTCTTTGGCAGCCTTCATAAGTCGAAATCAATAAATTAAAGTTCGTTCATTTACACAAACATCTGAATCAACACACCTCAGTTTTGGAGGAAATGAAGTTCAACATATCTTTCTCCATTTCCTCCAAATGGCTCTCCTGTTGTGTTACAGAGATGGAAACAGTCTCGTGCAAGGACTGCAACCGCTGATTTAAATCATTTCGGAACCTTTGAACAATGATTCTGTTCTCCTCTTCAATCTTATCTTTGCGTTCTGCAAACCGAGGACCAGAAGCATCAAAGAAATGTAGATAGAGGGAAATTGATTGAAAGGACAACGCACCTATCTTATCAAACAAGCCATATATATCTGTTGTCGCGCTCTCTAGACCTGATCTTAGCTCGAAGGCACAGTTAAGAATTGCTTTCTCTGCAAGGGATAAAATCTTCTTGTCAGAGGTCGGTTCATATAGTGGGCGTTTTTCTTTCTCATTGTTTTCATTTGAGTAAAAAAATACAAGCTTGAAGCATTCCAGATCTTCAAATTTTAAATTCTGGCGATCTCTCACAGTTCTTACAACCTTACCCCCGAAACATGAAATATTTTTATGGATTTTCGTTTTCTATGTTTCAAGTAATATTCAAGGGATCTTGAGTTAGACATTTGAACTTTATTTTTTAGTTGAAGAAGTGATGACGCAGACAAGTAACCTGATCTTAGGAGATTGGACACAAAGTATTCTTTTTCTTCAATTGTGCGGTTCGCTTGCCTATGCTTTTCCTCAAGGTCTAGTAAGGCATGCTCCGTAGTGTCAAGTTTTCTCTGCAGAAAATAACTGGGAAGATAAATAAAAATTGTAATTATCGTAGCTGACTTCAATCATTCCCCAGAAAAATACAATTTCACCTGTGTCTTGTCGAGCATTTTACTTAGCTCCATAGAAAATTGCTGCTGAGAATTATAGAGTTCTTGAAGCCCTACCAATTCCTGTTCAATCCACAAACGTAATGGAATATAGTCACTCCATGAATACCATGGGAAAAAAGTCAACGCCTTAGGCATACATACCTTGTCTTTGGATTCCAAGCTGAGCTCCAAACGCTCAATCTTCTCTGCCATAGCCTAAAACAAAGCGCAATACACGAGAATTACTTGGGTATCATCTTTCTGTCACTTAAATGAAGAAAAGAAACTCGATGACAACAAATGCCTCAAAACTTATTTATCTTGAAGATGATGAGAGCGAACATAAAATAGAAGGAATTATCATCAACTTAGACTGAAAATACACCTAAAAGAAATAACCTTTTTCTCTGATTCTTCTTGCAGGAAGCGATCCTTCGGTATATAGATACCATTTTTCTCTCGAGCTGCATATAACTCTGATGAAACCACAAAAAGAAAAAACACAACTTAATCAGAACCTCGTTTACAGAGATGATTGCAATAGACTCAGAAATTTGATGTACGCAATGATTTTTTTCGGAGGGAAGAAAGACATTAAGTGGAAATTCAAAATGGTTGCATTTTGCATAGTCCAAGGGCGAATACATGACATGGAAGACGCAAAATTTGCCATTGAGATTTAGATTCCTGGCTCAGAATGTTTAGCATCGTGAAAAAAAAAGACGGATGGAATTTAACAGACCCACAAGTTTTACGCAGTTAAGTTCCATACCCACCTTGTTTGAGCCGGTCAATATCAGAGCAGAGATCCTTGATCATTGCAGATTTTAGCAATCTCTGATTAATCTGCGGAGAAAAATGTTCATTAGTAACCGGGGTTTCTGATATATCTATGCAAATGTGCTCTTTGATGGACTGAGACAATTACTAGCCTCTGGTTTGTTCTTAATACTTTTTGCCCGCTGTGCATAATCCAGAGTGTTCAGAGTCTCCTCCAGAGAGTGGATAGAAGGTGAAATAGTCGCAATTATACAGGTCTTTGTTTTCCCTCCCAATGAATCCCTAAGTAATCTGGTCAACTTACTATCCCTGACATAACAGAGTTACACATAAATAGGTGTATTCAAACAAAATAATGCAGCTTATTTTAATTAAAAGAACCTGTAGGGTACGTGGCCAGAATGCTCAACAAGTGCATTAATCACACGTCCCAGTGTAAGCAAGCTTTTATTGATTTCTCCAGTTTCTCGTGCTCTGCCCTGAAATACTTTACTAATTATTATCAGTTGGATTGGAACTCATTGTATGAACTTACAGCTGATTTGATTCCAGAAAACGTATTCTACTCACGAAAAGAGTGTCCGAGAATCGGATAGGCCAAAAAAAAAATGTACGTCATAGACTAAGCCACAGATTTTAGAAAACAAGAACATACATCTTTCGCTCCTGAGCGTGAAATATTCTCAGAACCAGCAAGATCAACGAGATTAAGCTTTCCACATTTTATCATCTCTTCCCCTTCGTGCGTATATTCCTTGATGTGAATAGTAATTGAAAAAATGGAGTGTGACCGACTACTTTGTTTATTCAGAAAAGTCTCAGCCGTTCGTCTTCTAGAAGACCCTTTTTCCAGTATTCTGTATATCTCGTTGGCTGAGGAGACAATTTCTTCTTCCAGACCCCTCACAAAGACGCATCCCTTTCCATCCTCCATGAGAGCCATCGGTCTCTTTGATTTTTCATCTGCAAACTTCGATTCATCTGGAGCAAAAAGATCTGTGATCTCCTCGTTGTAGAGTTCGAGAAATGTGACCTTCATATTATACTCTGCATTTTGAGCCTCAAGAGTGTCAAAAATCTGCCTGACCGATCTTGGAATTACTCCCGCATCATTTGGGAACTCTCCATGCTGAACAAATCCAAAAGTTTACGGTTAAATGTATAAATGTGATAAAATATAAATATTGTTACTTCGAAAGTACAAATGAAAAGTACTTTTGGTTTTCTTCCTCCTCCTTCCATCGTATATGTCTTCCCCGTGCCTGTCTGGCCATATGCAAAAACTGTGCAGTTATAGCCCTCAAGCACCTCGTTCACAACTGGGGAGATAGCTGAATCAAATAAATCTTTCTGCTGAGAGCTTGGTCCGAACACCTGCAGAGAATCAAGAGTTAACCGAGTCAAACCTTCAAAAATCTTCATGATCTTGTAAGCAATTGCAAGGATGAAGAAGAGATAAGTTTCGACCCTGTCGAAATTGAAAGTCTTGTCTATCGTTTTATTTGCAATGCTCTGAACAGCGGAAACTTCTCTCCGGTGCTCATTGCATGAAATGACAACCGGAGTGTTCAATCTCTTTTCTTCCTCGCTCAGAGGTCTGGTACAAATAATTGCAGTAAGAGAAAACAAAATATAAAGAAAAAGTTAGAACATGATATTCATTTCTGGAAAACTGAAGTGAATTACTTACCTGCATCGAAGAATGACCTGGATGTTGACCCCCTTGTCATTCTTATAATTGACGAAACCATTTTGATCATTTAACCGATAGTCCCTGTGAGACTTGTCACTCGATCTCGGAGTTTGTGCAGGAGAGGACGAAATTGGATTCCCTTTTCTTTGTACACCATCCATTTCTGCCTGAAGCAGTAGGGAAATCACAATGAGGACCGTTATTTTTCCTGTACGCGCAAGACATGGAGTTCTGAACAAAGATACAAGAAATTTTATCCAGATAAGAATTCGATGTGATCGCAAATATACCCTCGAATCTTATCCAGACGGATGGAACAACGGTTTTCGAATCACCATTGTTCCAGAATTCAAGAACGGGGGACCTCAAGGTAGCTACATTTCACAGAAGAATGATCGCAAAAGCTCATCCAGGGACCAAATCCGATCGATAAATTCAAAAAGCATCCTGCAACCAACGTCCAAATCTGAAGACCGTGCGGAAGTGAACAAAACCATCGCCTACCGTCAAACTCACAAAGATTTCCAGATAAAACACGGAACAGAAAACACAGAAAAAACTCTCCCTCACCTAGATCACGCAGCGGATAACAGAAACAACAAGATGCAGATTACACAGAGGGACGAAACAAAACATACAGATATGCAAACGGCTGGCGAGACGATGCAAGAACGATCGATCGAACTGCTCCCTCAGGATGTGAAGACGCGCATGATCAATCAGAATTCCAAGCACTTCACGATCAAATCACACGGATAACGCAATGCTGGCCAGATCGAAGAGGAGTAGAGAACTGCACAGAGTCCGCACTGGTAGGACTTCGACGAAGAAGAAGCGTACGAAGTCGGCGTAAATTGGGTAGACAAATTAAATATAACGGCTTATTCAACAGACGTTAAAGCTAAGTTTCTACCTTTTTTTTTTCATAAATTATTTGAAAAAGCCGTGACGGCGTCAGCTGGACGTTTCCGTTTTGAACGGCCACGAACAGTCGTGACTGCTTTTTCATTTTATCACCTTACCTGATTAATAATTACCTATTTACTTGAAAGCCAGGTTGGCGCAGCCTGTCACGTGAAATCGGGCCCTCTTTGACACGTGACTCCAGATATTTACCGGAATAAGAAAATTCAAAAAAAAAAATTAACGCTGCATACATGGATATGCCACGTTGGCGTCGGGCTGACACGTCATTTCCGTCTTATCCGAAAATTTTCCGAAATTATCTGAAACGGACAAAAGCGGCCCGGAAAATATCCGCAACTTCACGGCTCTCGTGACTGGGTCGGCGGAAGTTAATAAAATATATTATCTAGCTGGAAAATCCCCAGCCTCTCGTGGCGGATCCGATAGCCGGCGCCGGGTCCAGCGGGACCCAACGAAAGCGCCAGGTGGGGGGACCTGTTTGTCCTTTCCGTAAGACGTAATCCGACCCGACAACGACGGTAGCGGGTCTGGAAAACGAATAGCCCACGTCATGTACCATGAAGGCCACGTGGACGCCAAGTAGGACGATCAGTTGATCAAAACTAGGGCAGATCTACAAATTTGTAAGAAATAGGGCTCTCTAGAGTTGAATATAGGGACAGTTGGTGAGTTTGGAGGGAAGCTCGTCGTCGTGGTCAGCGACTGATCTAGCTGTCTGCTTCGAGGTTCGTGAGATCGATCTCTCTTCCTCTCTATCCCTTTCCAAATCTGATCCGAATTCTGAATCGAAACCGTGAATTCCGTCGAAAGAATTTTGACCGAAATGGAATGATTCTCGAAGTTTCTTGCAGTAGTGATTCTTAGAAACTTCTTCTCTCTGTGGAAATCGCGGCATGGAAGAATTTAGGGCGAAGTGGAGTGATTCTCGATCTTACTGGCAGTAGTGATTCTTAGTAACTTCTTTGTTTCAGTTGAAATAGCAACATGGAAGAATTTAACGAGGAATGGAAGGATCCTCGATGTTACCTGCAGTCGTGATTCTTAGCAACTTTCTTGTTTCCGAGCAAATTGCGGCATGGAAGAATTTAGGGCGGAATGGACTTTTTCTCGCAGTTGTGATTCTTAGCGACCTCTAGTTTTAGTGGAAACTGCGGCATGGAAGAATTTAGAGCGACAAGGAATGATTCTCGATGTTTCTTGCAGTGGTGATTCTTAGCAACTTCTTGTTTCAGTGGAAATTGCGGCATGGAAGATCGTCCGAAGAAGGTAATCCCCAACCTACCTCGAGATGCGCGCGGCTCTCTGGACGTCTTCAATCCCTCAGGCGTCGTCAAACAAGCTCCGAAGTTCTCGTCGCCGTACGCTGGCTGGTACGCTAAGCAGGCGCCGCGCGATGCCCCGCAGAGGCAGCCGTCGGAGGACAACGTCGGGCCATGGATGGCCATCTCCGAGGACGGCCAGGATCCTTCCACGTCGGCCGACGGGGAGGCATCGACGGCGGCGATGCGAGCTGCGGAGTGGGGGCTGGTGCTGAAGACGAATGAAGAGACCGGGAAGCCGCAAGGAGTGGCGGCGAGGAGGTCGGGGGACGAGGCGGGGAAAGGAGGACAGAGGAACTCTGAGATTTCGTACAGGAGCTCGGAGGAATCGGGATTTACGGGAGAAACGGGGGGAATTCCGAGGATTTCTGAAGATCTCAAAGACGCGCTCTCCGCGTTCCAGCAGACTTTCGTGGTGTGCGATGCTTCCAAGCCGGACTGGTCCGTCATGTACGCGAGCGCCGGGTTCTACCGGATGACGGGATATCTTGCGAAGGACGTCATCGGGAAGAACTGGTGCGTCCCTTTTACATGATCTTTAACCAAAAAAAAAAACTGATTTTTTTGTGGATTAACTCGTGAATGATTCAATTTGCAGCCGGTTTCTTCAAGGGTCGGGGACCGATCCGCGAGAGGTGGAGAAGATCAGGGCGGCGCTTGACAGTGGAACGAGCTACTGCGGACGCTTGCTCAACTACAAGAAGGATGGAACGCCATTTTGGAATCTTCTTACGCTGGCGCCGATCAAGGACGAGGTGGGAAAGGTCCTCAAGTACATCGGGTAAGCAGTTCAAGGCTTGAATTTGTGTTGATTAATCGCTTTTTTTTTTATGTCTTTGACGTTCTGTTTTCTTTCGATTCCTTTAGGATGCAGGTTGAAGTTAGCCAGCATACCGAAGGGGCCAAAGAATCCATGCTTCGTCCTAATGGGCTACCTGAGTCCTTAATCCGTTATGACGGTAACTGCTCTTCAGCTGATTTAAAAGAGACGACGATCGTTGTCAAGAAAGAATTTTGCAGAAGAAAGTTTTTCTTGGCCATTATTTCCTTTCTGACAACTTTTTTGGCTTCATCATACCAGCTAGGCAGAAAGATAGAGCGTCGAGCTCGGTCTATGACTTGGTGAATGCTGTCAAGGAGCCACATAGACTGTCAGAATCGTTGAAGGTTCACATTAGGAGGAGTTCGGATGGTACAGCTGAGATGCTTGGGTCGGATGCCCTCGGTGGAAGAAAGTCGGAAAATTTATCTCCTAGACGGCGATCCATGGGAAAGATCAGCGAGCTTCCAGAACGAGAGGAGAGGTTGAAAAAATACGGTCTAAGATTATTGATGAGGTAATGAGCTGCTAAAGCCCAATTGGTTTTTATCCCTTCTCATTTTCCCGTTTAGTATCTTTAGCTTAATTTCTCCCCCTTACTTTCTCACAAAGAGAGTTAACAAATGTGCGACTGTGATATCCTAGATAGGCGAATGGGAGAGACTTTTTCATCCCCCTCATTCGTGATTCATTTGTGTCTCGGTAGTTTTTAGTGAATTTCCGATCTCCCTCATCGTCAATGCTCATGCGGTTTGTTATCGGCGACCTTTTTTTAAGGTCGTTTAATCATCTTGTCTCAGATTTGCCGGGACGATTAGTCGGGAATAATTATTGCGTAATGTTTTATTTTTAAAAAAAAGGTATTGATTGTCATAATCAGCGTGATCAGGTAACTATTATCTGTGTTATTTCTGTTTTTTCTTTTAATCGCACTCCTTCTCAGCCAGACTTAGTAGTTCCATTTCACTTTGAAATCTGCATGCAAACTACCAAAATTTACAGTTTGAATATAAATAAAATACTCTTGTTATCCAGATTTATGATGTTAAATCTTGATCTTTCCTACCCTTGATTCGTGCCTAACTCCTCCGAGATTTGACATGGCCTTTGCCATCAGGATTTTGGGATTCGGCCATTCAAATAAACAACCATCACATTTAAATGTCGCCGTAGAGGAGCCCTCCTTCGCCGTTGAGGATCACCGGCCCGAGAGTTTTGGCGATGAAGTAAGAAAGAAAGAGATGAGAAAAGGCATCGATCTCGCAACTACACTCGAACGGATTGAGAAAAATTTTGTTATCACAGACCCAAGATTACCCGATAATCCTATTGTGAGTTTTATTTCCTTTTTAGATGCAGACAACCTGTTTCTTTTCCTTTCAATTACTATTTATCTTATGAATTATAATTTGCGAATACTAAAAATATTACAAATGTTGATGTTACAGATTTTTGCGTCGGATAGTTTCCTAGAGTTGACTGAATATTCGCGTGAAGAGATATTGGGTAGAAATTGCAGGTATGTTTTCGAAATTTCCTAGTCACCCAAATTTAGGAAGTTTTAATTTTATAATGGTACGCCCTTTCGCTATTGGAAAAAGCTGGACTTCGATCTACTTTAAAAATATCGATGACAGTGTTGACTTGTTGCATCCTGCCGGCCGTTAACTTTATGATTCTTGTAGGTTTCTTCAGGGCCCAGAAACAGATCGAGCCACAGTGAGAAAGATTAGAGAAGCCATTGACAACGAGACAGATGTCACTGTCCAACTCATAAACTACACGAAAAGTGGTATGCTATTGCTTTTTTTACTATCGCTCAACTTAGAAATATTGCCTCATTATTTTTTGATTCAATGATTTCTACTCAGCCGTCTCCGAATTGACTTTCTTAGACTAGTGAGATCTGGATGGGTGTGACATTACCCAGATTTATTTAGTTTATTATTGTTCCATAGATAGGGAGAGATGTTTGTAGCTTAACACAAACCAAAGCATGTGTGAATGAACCAGTGAAGAGATATATAAAGAAGTTTCTTTTGTTTTGAAAGATTTGCGACTGTTTAACTTTGCGGAATAAATCTTCTTCCTTAACAATGAAACAGGGAAAAAATTCTGGAACATTTTTCATCTCCAACCCATGCGTGACAGGACGGTATGTAATCCTGAATCGTGTTTCCTGTTACTGATTATATTAATTCATTCTTAACTTTTCTTGAAGATACTTTTTATTACCCAAAAACACTTCTCTCTGCAGGGAGAAGTGCAATACTTCATTGGAGTTCAACTGGATGGAAGTAAACACGTTGAGCAAGAGGAAAACCGTATTCCAGAAGATGCTGCAATAGAAGGGGGAAAACTGGTAACTCATAAGATGTTATTAACTCAGTCTGCTAGCTTTTTTTCCCAGACTGACACATATAGAATGCCAATTGCATGGTTGGGGTGCTTCCTTTTTAATTACTAAAGTCCCTATTTAGGTAAAAGAAACAGCTGGAAACGTGGATGAAGCGGTTAGGGAGCTTCCAGATGCGAACTCTGTTGGTTTTATCTTAACAATCCATCATTGTTTATCTCTGAACACATCTAAGCTGTGAATGATAATATTCCTTTACTGTGCAGAAACCGGAGGACCTATGGGCCAACCATTCAAAGATGGTTCATCCTAAAGCACACAGACGGGATAATTCTTCGTGGAGAGCAATCCAAAGGGTATCAAATTTTAGCATGCATTTTTTCCAAAAGTGGGGGAACTAGAGATTCTTCTCTGATTTTCATGATTCCATCGACAATCTTTTGTTCTTTCATCCATCGCATCATATGCATCGTTTGTTGCTGGAGGTAGAATCCTACATTCGAACTGCAGAATACAATATTGAGAAGAGACCAGAATCAGATGGGAGATTGGCGGAGATAGAGAGATAGAGAGAGAGAGAGAGAGAGAGAGAGAGAGCCCGAGCTGTACTCACGGAACGCCAAGGTTCATAGAACCCTAGAAGCAAATTATACAAAGCCCTTCTCCTGTTACAAGAAGTTCTTTGTTACCAAAATAATTTTGCATTTCAAAAATAAATTCCACTTGTACCATAAGTGTGAGTTCTCTCTTTCGATTTGTTGTTTCCGAGTAACATTACCTTTTGAACAGCCATTTGTAATCGGCTACTCTTCAGACTGATTTATTTTGTGAGGTCTCATTAGAAAGGTAAAAAGTTTGAAGAAATGAGTAATCAGGAATGACTGTGCGACTCTTTTTATAGGTTTGTTATATACTCAGTAACCCGTTCACAAATGTAGTATTCAAGAAGATGGATGCGCCATATGCAGACTTTTTTCATTTAAAATTATTTTATTTCATATAATAAACCATTATTTAAGTTTCACTATTCCTCGATTGCGTTCGTATTATTTATTTGATATATGTTCTGGTTATTGTGATACTCTGATACAAAAGCACTACTCAGGTACTAGAGAGAGAGGAGCGAATATCTCTGAAGGACTTTAGACCTGTAAGGCCCTTGGGTTCTGGAGACACTGGGAGGTATGTACTTTTGGTGTGTCATTTTCATGCGTTATCTCATTTTTTTTACTATGGATTAACCTGCCTGAGATTCAGAGCATGCTTCCCGTTTTAGAAAAAAACTTATCTAATTCTTACCGTGCATTAGTCTCTTATTTAAAGTCCCTTCTGGGGCATCCGATAAAAGTAGCCTCTTATTTAAAGGTGATGGAAAATGCTCCGTGTTCTGATTGTCTTACTTTGCATCAGCGTCCATTTGGTCGAATTGGTGGGAACTGGAGAATATTTCGCGTTGAAAGCTATGGATAAAAGCGTTATATCCAATCGCAACAAGGTATGGGGTACCTTTCCTCTAATTTTTTAGCATTGGGTATGCTCTGGACACATAACATGGCTCAACTTCAATACCTCCAAAACTCAAATTTCACTCTAATGCATACATAATATGATGGGATTAATTGACTTAAAAATTACATAGAAAAGGATAATACGATGGCATTCAAGAGTGACAAATCTTCTGGAGCTCCATAAGAGAGAGAGAGAGAGAGAACAGAGATGGCAGAAGAAAAAAATAGAAAATATATTCAGGTAGTTTTGTAGTACTAATCGTAACCCTTTTTATAGGGTGATAACTAGCCGTTAATAACGGCTAGTTACAATGGCTAGTTTTTACTAGCCGTTATCACTTACCCGATTTGTTATTACAAATCGGGTAATGGGCCAAATGGACCCGATAGTGCTCAGTAAGCCTTTATTTTAGGCCCGATAGATTTTACATTGTTTTTGGGCTTATTATGCCTGTACATTCAACACTCTTCCTCAAGTGCAGGAATGTATGTTTGCCATTCCAAGCTTGGATATCAAATATTGTAGGCTCTTGGTAGGTAGACCCTTGGTGAAGATGTCTGCACATTGTTCTTCAGAATTGACATGATCTGTCTTCAAAATTCCTTGCTCCAAATGATCTTGAATGTAGAACCGGTCAATGTTGACATGCTTCATCTCGTCGTGATCAACTGGATCATATGCTATTCTGATAGCAGATTTGTTGTCGCAGCGGATGACAACTGGGCTTATATAGTTAATCTTCAGATCATCTAGCACATATTTAATCCACATTACTTCATCAATTCCTTTGGACATAGCTCGAAATTCAGCTTCTGAACTGGACTTGGAGACAACACTTTGCTTCTTGCTTCTCCAAGTCACTAAGTTTCCTCCAAGTATTGTGCAATACCCAGTAGTTGACCTGTAGTCAAGACGGGACCCGGCATAGTCAGAATCAGTATATAAAATGAGGTCAAGTTTACCTGTTTTCGGGTATGCGATGCCCAGTCCTGGTGTTCCCTTTAGGCACCTGAGAATTCTTTTAACAGCTTGAAAGTGAAGAGTTTCTAGGTGAGTGCATAAATTGACTTTTTAACGTTTACATAACAAATATCTGGTCTGGTATGTGACAGATATAAGAGTTTTCCAACAATACTTTGATATGAGTTAATATCTGCCCTAGGTTCATCCTCATTGATAGTTAATTTATGATTAACTTCAATTGGTGTCTCATTTATATGGAAATTCATGTGCTTTGTTTCCTCTAGAAGTTCCAAGATATATTTTTGTTGTGTCATTGAAATTCCTTCACTTGAGCGTGCAAATTCTATTCCTAGAAAATACTTTAGGGGCCCCAATTGTTTGACCCGAAAGTTCTTATCTAAGTGCTGTTCGAGACCTTTAATTTCTTCTGGATTATTTCCTGTAATTATAATATCATCTACATATACTATCAAAATTGTTATCAGTCCTTGAGTCGTCCCTTTAAAAAACATAGTGTGATCACCATTACATTGTTTGTACCCAAGGTTCTTCATGGTTTGGGTGAATCTTCCAAACCATGGTCGAGGTGATTGCTTTAACCCATATAAAGCTTTTCGAAGTCTGCATACCTTTCCTTGATTTATTTTTTCTTCATAGCCTGGTGGAACATCCATGTAGATCTCTTCTTTTAGGTCGCCATGAAGAAAAGCATTTTTTATATCGTACTGATTTAAAGGCCAATCCAGGTTGACTGCCAATGAGAGTAAGATTCTTATAGTGTTGATCTTTGCTACTGGAGCAAATGTCTCCTGATAGTCAATTCCATAAGTTTGGGTGTACCCTCTAGCTACAAGTCGAGCCTTATATCTTTCTAGACTACAATCTGATCTACATTTGAGCGTAAATACCCATCTATAACCTACAGTTTTTTATCCTTAGCTAGTTCCACAAGCTCCCAGGTATTGTTTTGTATTAGTGCCTTCATTTCCTCGTCAATTGCTTCTTTCCATCTGACATTCTTCATAGCTTCCTGTGGAGATTTTGGGATTGGAATATCTTGGATTTTGGTAAGAAAAACTTTGTATCTAGGTGACACCTTCTGATAGTTTAGATAATTAACCATTGAATAAGGAATTGGTTTCACACAAGTTCTAGTTCCCTTCCTTAGTGCAATCGGCCAATCATCTCCTCCACTATCAGTGACTCTTTCTTCATCTCCAGATATCACTCCCCCTTTATTAGAACCTTCTCCCCCTTCACCCAAGTCCGTGACTTCCTTATTCCTTTCTTTTCTTTTTCTCTGATAATATTTTGGGTATGGGGATATTGGATGTAAGACTTCTGAGTTTTCCATTTTATCACCTGTTCCACTGGAGGTGCATAAGTCATCACTGGTGTTTTCTTTTTCTACAGCCTGTGAATCGACCAAAGGAATAGGTATAGTATCTGGTCCATGTTCAGGAACATTTTCTTTGGTGGTTTGATTATCATTCTCACTAATAAGTTAGTGAGATATCTCTCTATGACTCTCAGTACCTCTGGGTTTGTAGTAAAACAATTGTTCATCGAATACTACATCCTTGGTAACCATATATCTCCGAGTAACAGGGTGATACATCTTGTATCCCTTTTGAGTAACAGAATATCCAACAAATACACACTTCAGACCTTTTGAAGACCATTTATTCTGTTTATATGTATGGTTGTATACATATCCAACACATCCAAAAATTTTGACAGGTAAACTGGTTTTCAGTTTCACAGTTGGGTAGTGTGCTTCTAGCAATTCTAAAGGACTTTTGTATTCTAGAACTCTAGATGGTAGTCGATTTATAAGATGAGTAGCTGTCATTACTGCAAATCCCCATAGGTTTGCAGGGACGTTTCCATGTATAAGGAGAGTTCTCCCCTTGTCAACAATATCTCCTAGTTTTCTTTCAGCAAGGCCATTTTGTTGTGGTGTATAAGGACATGAGGTTTCATGTCTTATTCCCTCAGATCTGAAGAATTCCATGAGCTCGTTGTTAAGGAAATCCTTGGCATTGTCAGTTCTAAATCCTTGGACTGGGATTTGATCGCCGCCTACCATTCGCCACCATATGGAAGAAACGGGTGTTGGCATCTCCCTCCTTCAGCCACATCTGCCGCGATCGTTGTCTCCAATCCATCTCGACCTTCTTATCTTCCTCCTCCCCCACCTCTCGACAGGCTTTCTCTCCTTGGCTTCGCTTTCTAACAGGCCTCTTGTATCCTCAATGGCGTCAAGATGTTGGACCCTCGCTAACGCCTCATCCCGTCGTCGGTGTCTGCCCTCTCGAATCTGTCTCTTCACCTCCATGAGGTAATGACGCAGGCCCGCCATCTTATAGGCCAGCCTCATCGTGGCTGAGACCGTGGGAGAGTGACCCGTCCACCACGTTATCACCTTATCTCTGAAACCCCTCTCACGTAGCCCCGATCTGTCCAATTTAAAGTAGGTAGGTCTAATCTGCCCAACGTTGTCTTGCCATAAAATCGGTGCGTGATCGATAGAGGACGGGGTAGTGCTCTGACATCTGCTAGTGGGTGTGCCTCCAACAAGTCACACGAACACAAGAAGCGGTCCAAACGAGATCGCGCGGCAGGACCTCTCGTACTCCGCCATGTGTATTTGTAATTCGTCGGGCCCATCTCTTGCAGACCTGCCCCAGAGATGAAATCCCAAAATGCCGCTGACCCTGGGTCCTGTCCTCCCAAGCCATTCGGTCTATCGCTCTACTCCAGAGTGACGTTAAAATCTCCACCGAACAGCATTGGCGTGCCCTGAAAGAGGGAGGTGACTGTCTCCAACTCCGCCCACAGTTCATGGCGTCGGGGTGCCAGAACCGGTCCATAAACCGAGGCCACCATGCACTGAGCTCCGTCGCTCCTCCTTAATTTAACGGCCGCCACATGTTGTCCTGTCCACGATCCCTCCTTTGCAAAAATCGTCGTGTTCCATGCCACTAACAAGCCCCCCGATCTGCCCGTGGCATTGACTACCACAACACCCTCAAACGAACGTGGGGGGGATGACCGCTGCCATGTCCTCCCTTGGGGCTTGGAGGCCATTAGCCCCCTCTTGTACGACTTTCTCCATGGATGCATCGTCCTCCGTTACCCTCTTGGAAGAAGCCCCTTTCTCTTCAACCGCCGTCGGGCAGTCATCCGATCTCCCGACTACTCCTGGTGCGGCTGGAAGGGTCTTGGGTCCTATTCTCGCTTTGAAAGCCCGTGCATATCCTCTGACCCAGACTGAATCCGGTATCACCTCCCCATCAATCACCTCTACTTCCAAAAGCACAACACTTGGGTCCCCGAAGTCCAACCCTGTCGAGATAACGTTCTTCAACCGACCAAAAGAAGCGACTAGCCTCGCCGGAGTCACCTCTCGACGGTGCACCAATGGGAACCCACGCACCTCCACGACTATGCCCGTCCTTCTGACTCCTTCCGCTCCGTCGGTCGAAAGTACTTGACGCCACCTCACCTCCGTCTCCTCGGAAACCCGCTGCTGCCATCCGCAAAATACGGAATGCGCAGTCCTCGGGACCCTTCGTAGCAGCAAAGTGTGTTTGTCGAGCCTGTGCAATTCCGCCGGGGCCAAAAGAGGGATATGATGCCATACGCTGACGCATACGCTCTCCAGCGCTGGGACGACCCCGACTATATCGCCCACCACACATTGACAGAGGGGGTTGGAATCCTCCTCCCGTTTCGTTTCAACATGGGTCTTTTGGCGACTCGGGTTTCGGGTCGACCTTCCCCTTAACTCTTTGGGACCCCTACTTCCATCACCCCCTTGAGTGCACTAGTACTGTCGATGACCGGTCTTTCTGCATCGTCGACAAACCACCGGGTCCCGGCAGAAACGCGCATGGTGGACCGTCCCTAAGCACCTGAAGCAGAAGTCTCCCTCCCCGCGTGGTCTCTGGTGGACGGGGTTCTGCTGACGTGGCTTCACCTCCAACCATCCTTCCTTCTCTCCCCCCGCCTCGTTCTTGTCCCCTTGATCGCATGGCGACGATCCTTGTCGGCTTGCCCCGGGCTCGCCGTTGTCTACTACCGGGGCCTTATGATCTGCTCCGGTCCTTGGTGACTGATCATTGCGGTGGTGTTTATCCATGGGCGACCCCCTCTGCTCCCTTTCCTGCGGTGTGGGGCCTCCGCTAGTCTGCCCCTTAGAGATACCATCGTCTCTCCCTTCCCCTTGGTCTGATCCGCCCCCTAGGCTTTCAAGTAGGGGCTTCTTTCCTCGCTCCTCCTCCCTTCTCCTCATGCCCGGGTCAATGTACCGTCCCCCATCCTCGCGGAGCGGCGGTGGATCAGGGGTTGCCGTGATCTGCCGGGGAATGGGAGTGGTATCCCCACGCATTAAGCTTGGCAAGGCTCTCTTCATTCTCTCATTCCGTGCAACTGCTCGTGGGCCCCTCTTCACCACTTCGTTCCAAGCGGTTGGGTATGGGACCCTCGCGCCAGCTGAGTGAGGGGGCCCACCATGATGCTTAAAATAGTGCTCCTCTTGGGTTGGCCTCGATCCGGAACCTCGGCTGCCCGGGAGTCTCCACGAGGAGTCCCAGCCGCCATGGCGCAGCTCCATCAAATGGTCAACCCTATCCAAAACTCTATTTCGCCCCATTGCGCCATGTAGTCCCAGGTTGAACCATCCCGATCCGTCAGTCGCCGGCCGTCCGACTGGACGGTGAGCAGGTTGTTGGGCGATGCCCCCCAAGGAGATGTGACGCCATCCAAGGAGACATGGAGGACGCGGACTACCTCCGCTGTAGCCGTTTTTTCCAGAAGTATACGACCAACCCCCCGTACCATCTCGCCGGAGATTCCCCGCGACACGCGTCGGAGGAGGCCGGTTGACCCAGTCCTCACCTCAGCCATAAAATTTCTCCTCTCCGTCGCGGTCGTAGGGCTCCCCCCTAGCGCGCCCACAGCTCCTGCTTCGTTTAGCCTATGTGCCCTGCCACCGATCCTGGGCGGAAACTAGGTTTCCGCCTAGCCCCTGGTGCCCCCTGCCCTCTTGACAATGAGGGCTTTTGGAGGAACGTCTTCGATCAACCTCGACTCCTCTTACCAGTCGTTGGCCTCTACCCCACCATTCGTCTTCACTCCAATCAACGGCGGAGTCGGGGAGTTCCGCTCGCCGGTGACGTTCGCGACGAGGCGTTCGCGCGAAAACGCCACCTCGATGGCGAGCCTCCACATTCTCCCCCCGATTTCTGCAGATCGTCGGCCTCCTCCTCTCCGTTCCCTGTCACTCCATTCATCGGCGGAGTCGGGGAGTTCCGCTCGCCGGCGCTCCATCCTCTCTGAGAGACAGAGACTTTTCAGTCTTAATCGGTCCTACTTATTTTTGCTGCCCAAGTGCACAGGGGCGGAGAACATGGGAGATTTTCGACCCATCGCTCTATCGAATTCCATATATCTCATCATGGCCAAGGTATTGGCCAACCGTTTGAGGGGGACCATCGGGGATCTAATTAGTCCGTTCCAATCGGCCTTCATCCCGGGTAGGCAGTTGCTGGAGAGCGCAGTGGTGGCGGGAGAGATCGTCTCCGCATGGAAAAGAAATGGGACAAAGGGATTTATGTGGAAGGTGGACTTCGCGAAAGCCTATGACTCGCTCGAGTGGAAGTTCCTATGGTCCGTCATGCGAAAGAGGGGTTTCCCCAAGATGTGGGTGACATGGGTGCGACAGTGTGTTACATCCCACTCTTTCTCAATCTTGGTCTATGGCCGGGCGGAAGGAGGATGGATCCACCCACAGAGAGGAGTCAGGCAGGGCTGCCCTCTAGCTCCACTTTTGTTCGTCCTGGCGGTAGACACCCTAGCTAGCTGTACCATTAAGGCGTGCGAGCGAGGCCTATTAAGAGGATTTCACACAGCGAGCTATCCCGAGGGCATTCCTTTGTTCCAGTATGCATACGACACAACCTTCTTTATGGAAGGTTCGGTGAAAGAAGCTCACATCGTTTCGTCTTTGCTGGAATTTTTCGCGGATTTCTCGGGACTAAGTCTCAACCAGGAAAAATCAGTGTTCGTGGGGTTCGGTTTATCTTCCGACGAGGAGAACCTATGCGCCGGTGCGCTAGGTACACCACGAGGCTCGCTTCCGATGCGTTGTTTGGGGCTCCTGCTCACAGGGATACGGATCTTATCCTCAGAGTGGCAACCAGTGGTCGATAAGATGGAGCGGCAGTTGGAGGGCTGGCAAAACAAGATACTATCATGTGGGGGTTGCCTGGTACTGCTGAGATCGGTGCTCTCCGCTATCCCTATCTTGTACCTGTCGATGTTTAAGGTGCCGGTAGGAGTGGCCAATCGACTTGAAGGGCAAATGAGGCGTTTTTTTTGGGGCGGGAAGGGAGAAGGGGCCACAGGAGGGATACCCCTGGTGGCCTGGGATGTGATATGTAGACCCGTGAAACAGGGAGGACTGGGGATTCTTCATTTAGAGTCCATGAATCTTGCACTTCTCGTCAAATGGGTTGAACGGATGATGGCATCGACGGAGGGGCTGGCATTCAAGGTTTTAAGGGATGCGTATGATCCGCCACTGAATTGGGAGAGGGGGTGGGCGCAAAAGAGAGGAGAATCCCCGTTCTGGCATAGCCTGAGGCAAACCATTCCCCACATCCGGGATTGTTTTGATCCTCAGTTGGGGGACGGGGAATGGTTCCGGTTTTGGGCCAACAACTGGACAAAGCAGGGCCCCTGAAGACGCAGTTCCCGAGGCTTTTTGCACTGGCGAGGAACCCTAATATCGCCATCAGCGAATGCTGGGAAGGAGCGTGGGTCCCTAATCTCCCTAGGTCGTTGTCGGAGGAACGTTTCGTGGAGTTGCTGAGGATGCACGAGATCATATTCCATCTTAGCCCCTCGGGAGCATCCCGGGACGGGTGGGTATGGCGGGGGCCGCCTTTCTCAGTAAAAGAGGCATATTTGAAAATCCGAGGGGAAGTGAGGGATGACAACTCTACCGGCGCTACATGTCACCTCATAATGAAACAAAAAATCCCCTTAAAGGTGCGGCTGTTCGGGTGGTTGTTGAGGAGACGGCGAGTGGTCACACGGGTATATCGCAGGTGCTGGGCGCCAACGGAGCCTGTCTCGTGCCCTCTGTGTGGCGGGGGGGAGGAAAACTGTTCACACCTTTTTTTCACATGTCCGTTTGCCAGGTGAGTATGGGCATCACAGCGGGTCCACGGGGTGGATATTTCCTCTGACACCGCGTTTTGGGCGTCATTCACGACGGGTAGACACCGGAGCAAAGCGGACTTGGGGAGAATATTGGCGATACTCTGGGCGGTATGGATGCATCGAAATGAAGTGGTGTTCAAAGGCGGGGTGGCATCGGTGGACAGCGTCCTCTCGGACATTGAGATTTTAGTATCTTTTTGGGGGCTGGGGGGGTAGTCCTCTCAGCCTTTCGTGGCCATGTCTGTAGATGCTATGTACATTATGCTTGTTTTTTTTAATAGAACAGGTAGACCACCGGTTTCCGGGTGGCCTGCCCTACTTTCTTTCAAAAAAAAAAGAATCCTTGGACTGGGTCACCAAATTGTCTTTTGATAAGATTACACAGTCCTTTCAGATTCTTAGTAATTTCAGTCTTATGTTTGAGTAAGATTACCCAACTATATCGATTGTAATCATCTGTACATACTAGGAAATATCGATGTCCTATTATGTCCTAGCACAGGTGAAATTTGTTGGGGAGCATGAATAATACATTCCGATTTTTATTTTTGAAACTTTCTAACCTGTCGAATTAAGCATCCAATTTCACTCTTGCTGGGAAATCTCGTGACTTTTTCCATTTCATGATGTAATTTTGCTGAAGTTTTCCTTCTCAAGAGCTTATCTTCCTCATGACAATGATGATATATTTATGAAAATTTATGTTTTTTTACTCTTATTTAGGTTCACAGAGCTCGTGCAGAGAGGGAAATTCTGGACATGCTAGATCATCCCTTTCTTCCTGCATTATATGCCTCTTTTCAGGTACCGGTCTGTTGCATCATGGACCTTTTTCTTGGTGTAGAATTACAATCCCAATCGAGGGATAATAATATTATTATTATTATTATTAAGAGTTGGATTAAACCGCTTACCAACTGTGCTAAAAAGCTCTAGCTGATCACAAGAGTGCTACTTCTCATCTTTAAGCAGGATGTTGTACCTCAACACTCCCCCACAACACCTGCCTCTGGCCTATATATGGCCCAAGCATGCAGTGTGTTTATTCTAGGATTTGAACATGCACCTGGCTTTGATTCCATGTTGTATTTTTCATATTCCCCATCTCCTAGAGTGGGGATGCTCCACTGCAACTGTGCAATCAGTGCCGCATGATTCAAGAATATTTCCATCTGTGGATACTCTCTGTGGGAAGTCTTCAGCTCGATGAGTTCTTGGACGACCATAAGAGAGAGAGAGAAGCTCTTAGGGCAGTGAACCAGGAGAGAAGCAGATATCAATCCACAAATCTGGCGAGAAATACGATCGATATCTGTCCTCTACAATGTAGAATGTTGCAATATTGTTTACAATCGAAAAAGAATGGAGCTGAATGAGAAGAGTACTAGAAGAATGAAGATCGGATTTCAGGAGAGCTCCTCGAGTTCTTCTTCTGGTTAGCAGGCCCAATCCTGCTTCCCCAGCCCTCTGCCTTCTCCGGCAGCCGAACTTCTTGAAAAAGCTTTTTCTCTCTTATTTCCTGCTTCTCTTGATTTATACTCGATCTCGCACGTGCTTAGTCAATGCGGGGTTTTCCCACACGTGCCTCCTTTTCTTCCTCTGGTATTGCTTGGAGAAGCATCGTTGCGTATCAGAAGCCAATCACCATGGGTGGAACAAAATAAATCGATGTTTTCTTCAGTAGGCAAATGCCCCTTTTATAGTACATTTCGGGTTTGGTTTTTAAAATCCAAACCCGTGTTTTTACTACTGTCATAAAAGTAGACGTTACAGGGTAGGAGTGCAATTATAGAGAGAGAAGGGTAAAATGATAATTGTCGGATTTTAACTTGCCAATCGTGCTGAAGTGTAATAATATGTCTGCCATCGCCATTGTGCAAAGTCTGGTTAACCACGCCAGGATGAAGCATGTGGAGGTTGACAGCCACTTCATCAGGTATAGGTACATCTCATGACAGCTCTACAGAACAATGTGCTGATTTTCTGACCATAGGATTGCACAGCCCATTGTTGAAGCATCTTGTTACCAAGCTGGGACTGGAAAACATCCACTCAGCTTGAGGGGGAGTGTTAAAATCCAACGTTTATCTTTTATATCTGTATCTGTCTATAAATGCACTCCTACCGCTCTAAGAACTAATTTGATGACCGTTGTAAAAACATGGGTTCACATGTTAAAAACCAAGCCCGAAATGTACTATAAATGGGGTATTTATCCCACTGAAGAAAATATTGGTTTATTTTGTTCCACCCATGGTGATTGGCTTCTCTCCTGGTTCACTGACCTAAGAGTTTCTCTCTCTCTCACTGTCGTCCAAGATCTCCTCGACCTCAAGACTTCTTGAAGACTGTATCTACGGATGGAAATATTCTTGTATCATGTATGGCACTGATTGCATGATCTGGCATTGGAGCGTCCTCAAACCAGGAGATGGGGAGTCTGAAAAATCTAACAGTAAATTTTCTGCTGCATAAAATTCTTCAGTTCATTAAGTATCTTTATCGAGCTTTATGATTCTTAACTTTGAACTTCAGTTACCTCGGCTACTTGATATCTGTAGGAAATAGAGACACAACAAGCTTTAGAATGTAGGAAATAGAGACGCAGCAAGCTCTAGTCTTTCAGCACAACAAGCTTGTAGAAGACCTAGCAACAGAAGCCCGATTGATAACAGCCGCAGAGAGAGAAACTTGAGAGACGAAGAAGACTCACAGTTGAGAGTTGAAACAGGGTACTATACCCGTAATTTCCTTTAGGGCACCACCGGCGTATTTAAGTAACAGTATCGGGTCTTTGAAGAACCAAACCTGATACTAAAAATAACGGGCAAAATACAACGGTAGTGAAACAATAAGAACATGAGTACGGAAAACGGGAATACAAAATGGAGAACGGGAATTCTGGGCTCTTAATAATATCTCGTCAAAATGTTGCCTCTTTGTTCGTATGTATTAAGTCGAAGTCTTTTTATTCAGGAGGTTAACATGTGATGCCTTGACATTCCCTAGTACGCTAATCATACAATTAAAATTTTCAGACAAAGACACATGTCTGCCTGATAACTGATTATTGTCCTGGTGGAGAGCTTTTCCTGCTTCTAGATCGGCAACCTCTGAAAGTTTTCAGAGAAGATGCTGTAAGGTGATGTCCACTTTTCATGCTCTCAAGTCTCTTAAATTTTTTTTTGAAGAAAGCTCTCAAGTCTCTTAATATTAGGCCAGATTTGTGTTTGATTTCTATTACTGCTCTTGATTTCGTTCAGTGACAATTTTGAATAGTTTTAGCTACGGCGACCACTATACTATTTGCTGCGTTTAATCCATTTTTTATTCAATTCAATTTATGAGGCAGGCATTGGGTTTTCTTTAGACTTTAAACAAGGTATAAAGGGTAGGTAGAGTCCTCATATTCAAAAACCTCAAATTATCAAAATTTTATTTTTTAGCCATCCTTGGAAGTGCCGGATTCTCCAGATTTGTCAAGCTTATATATTCTTTTTAAATGAAAGCAGTTTTCGATACTCATTCAAGTTTGGTCAATACTCCGAATTAACACAATTATTTTAATCGTAGGTTTTACGCCGCCGAAGTTCTTGTAGCGCTGGAGTACCTACACTGTCAAGGTGGGACGCTTATTAGCAGTAATAGTCATCCTGTGCAACTAATATTTCTGTCGTTCTTCATTTGCGCTGGAGTGTCAACTCACGCTCATCAATCAAAAATGGATTTAGATATCTTGCCATAGTCTTATCTGTGTGGCCCAAAAAATAGTCGAATTGATGAGGAAATTTTTGCGTTCCCTCTCTAACTAAGGGTATAATTTTTATGCTCTTGTGGTTATTCGTCAGGTATCATTTATAGGGATCTGAAGCCAGAAAATATATTGATCCAGAGTGATGGGCACATAACCCTGACGGACTTTGATCTGTCATGTTTGACATCCTGCAAACCGCAGGTAGCTAGAGTGAGATTTTGGTGAGGTAATTTAATTTATTTTAGTGGCATGAAAAATAAATTTTGTGCGTCTTTTGCAGCTTCTCATCCCAGAAATCCCGGAGAAGAAAAATCAGAAGAAAAGAAAACCCCCTCCACCGATATTTTTGGCAGAGCCGATGCGCGCATCGAATTCATTTGTGGGGACCGAAGAGTACATAGCTCCCGTACGTCTTTTTTCTAATTCTAAAAGGAAAATTCCGAACTTACTCGACAGCGCATCTAAGATTTCATTTAATCATTTGCAGGAAATTATTACCGGATCAGGTCACACTAGCGCAGTCGATTGGTGGGCCCTGGGTGAGCATCAATCAATTAATCTCATTTGACTTTCCCCAAAAAAAAAACCCACGAATTTCATTGTTCTAACCGTGATTAAAAAATCTCAAGGAATCCTCATCTACGAGATGTTCTACGGATACACGCCGTTCAGAGGGAAAACGAGGCAGAAGACCTTCGCCCACATTCTCCACAGAGACCTCAGATTCCCAGAAAACGCCCACGTAAACAAATCCCTCGAACGACGTGTCACCCGCATAATCACTCACTAATCAAACAACTAATCATCCGACATTTTTAATATGAACAGGTGAGCATCTTCGCCCGGCAGCTGATGCAGCATCTACTGCACAGAGATCCAGCGAACCGGCTTGGCTCGCGGGGGGGAGCCAACGACATCAAGCAGCACCCCTTCTTCCATAACGTCAACTGGACCCTCATCCGGTCAACGGTCAGCTCCTCTTCCATCCCCACCGTTCATTCTCCTAATCCGTCGATCTAACATCTCCTCCGTTGATCTCCAGCGCCCTCCCCCGCTTGACGTGCCCCCCGCCATCGGATCCCCCGAAACCGACCCCCACACTAAACTCTCAGACGTCTTCTAGCTACCCATCCATGTACATAATAATAATAATAATAATAATAATAAACCATGCATGGTAGTATGCTACCAAATTATCATCTTTATGGAACGAGGAAGAAGGGTCAGGGGCGGAGGAAGGCGCGGCGGAACCAGACGTGGAAGGCGGAGCGGAGGTCGGGGCAGTCGTCGCCCTTGTCGAGGAAGCGGTCGAACCAGTCCAAGAGCAGGGCCTGCTGCTGGTCCATGGGCAGGGTGAGGATCATGCGACCAAGGCCCTCCTCGATGGGCCGGCGGTCGAACCCACGAGCCGCCCGTCTCATCCAGCCAAAGTCCTCGTACAGCGCAGCCAGCCACGTGCCCAGCAGCGCCGCCTTCGCCGCCGGCGCCGCCACAATCCGCCCCTCCCCCGCCGCGGCGCAGATCTCGGCCGTGACTCTGCTGACCTCGTATCTCTGCTTGCAGGCCGCCGCGTAATGGGCCCGCGCGAGCTCCCTCTGGTCGGCCCAGGCCCGGAGCAGCTCCTCGCCCAGGCCCCGGCCCACTAACAGCTCCCCGAGCCAGCGCAGATTCTCCGCCTCGCGCGCGGCCAGATTCTCCGCCAGGAGGCTCCTGACGGTCTGCCGGAAGAGGCCCAGCAGCGCCGCGGCGGGGACGGCGGCGCGGTCTTCGTCGAGGAGGGCCTTGACCAGGGCCTTCATCTCGCGGGCCGCTTTCTCGTCCTTGGCCCGCAGGAGCCGGCCCAGCAGGCCCACTAAGAGCTCCTCCCCCGTCAGGCGGGGGGAGACTCGGCTGAGAAGCGGCGCCGCCTGCGGGAGCCCCAGCCGCCGCGCCGCCGCCACCACCGCCGCCTCCTCCTCCGCCGTCCACGGCGCCTTCTCCAGCTGCTCCACGCAGGCCGCCACCCCCGCCTCGAACTCCATCGCCGCCGCCACCTGGTCAGCCCCCCGTATTATTTTTCTTTTTTTTTTTGTTTTTTTCACGGATTATTTTTTTGTCGTACCTTGAGCAGGGAGAGGAGGTGGGGGACGGGGTGGCGGGGGAGCAGGGGAGGGGAGGAGTACATGAGGGCGACGGCCTGGAGGTAGAGGAGGGGGTCGTGGCAGTCGCAGATCTCGACGGCGGCGGAGGCGGCGGCGGGGGGGAGCTTGGCGGCGAAGAAGCGGCTGCTGGCGGCGAGGACGGCGCGGTGGACGGCGGCGGAGACGCGAAAGCCGGCGGGGGAGCTGACGGTGAGGTGGACGTCGCCGGGGCCGAGGTCGGGGCGGAGGGTGGGGGCGAGGATGGCGGTGACCTGATCCGCCTCTGGTTGGGGTGGGGGCGGCGGAGGGGGGCGGCGGTCCTCGGCGGCGATCATGTCGAGGAGGGTGGTGGAGGGAGGGGGGGAGGGGGAGGGGGAGGAGGAGGAGAAGAAGGAGGAGGAGAAGGGGGAGGCGGAGGAGGAAGGAGGGGAGGGTTTGGAAGGTTGTGGGGTGGGGAGGAAGCCTTGGCGGATCATGGCGGAGACGTGGCCGCGCTTGAGAATGTGGTCGGCGGTGGCCGCCGCCATGGAGGAGGAGGGAGTGTTGGACTGTTGGGGAATTGGGGTTGATGCTCCGCGGCGCCGTCCCCGAGAGCGAGATCTGGGACTGCAAGGTAACCCACCATGTTTTAACTCTCTCTTTCTCTCTTTAACTCTCTCTCTCTCTCTCTCTCTCTCTCTCTCTCTCTCTCTCTCTCTCTCTCTCTCTCTCTCTCAGCTCTCTCAGCTCTCTCAGCTCTCTCTGTCTCTCTCTCACCCTCCCTCTCTCTCTCTCCCCTCTCTCTCTCTCTGTCAACTCTCTCTATATACTCTCTCTCTACTCTCTCTCTCTCTCTCTCTGTCAACACTCTCTCTCTGTCAACTCTCTCTAGTCTCTATATACTCTCTCTCTCTCTCTACTCTATCTTTCTCTCTCTGTCAACTCTCTCTAGTCTCTATATACTCTCTCTCTCTACTCTATATCTCTCTCTGTCAACTCTCTCTATACACTCTCTCTCTATTCTACTCTATCTCTCTCTAGATACTCTCTCTAGATACTCTCTCTCTATTCTACTCTCTCTAGATACTCTCTCTCTATGCTACTCTATCTCTCTCTCAGCTCTCTCTATATACTCTCTCTCTACTCGACTCATCGATCCCTCTCAACTCGCCCTCTATACTCTGATTATAGGTAGTATCTCTCTGCTCTCTATACACTCTACTCTATATACTCTATATACCCTATATATACTCTCTCTCTAGTCTCTACTCTCTATACACTCTCTCTACTCTATATACTCTCTTTTTAAACTATATACTCTCTCTACTCTATATGCTCTCTCTTTACTCTATACACTCTCTCTCTAATCTCTACTCTATTGTACTCTTTCTCTCTATACTCTATTATACTCTTTCTCTCTGCTCTACTCTATTATACTCTTTCTCTCTACTCTACTATTTGCTAATCTTTCTCTCCCTATATTATACTCTTTCTCCCTCCACTGTACTCTATTTGACTCTTTCTCTCTCTACTATACGCTATTCTACTCTTTCTCTCTCTACTATACTCTATTCTACTCTTTCTCTACCTACTATTCTACTCTTTTTCTCTCTACTATACTCTCACTCCACTCGATTCTCTCTCCACTATAATCTATTCTACTCCACTCTCTGCCCCTACTCTAATCTACTCCACTTTCTCCCCCTACTCTATTCTACTATTTTTCTCTCTACTATAGTCTACTCCACTCTCGCTCCCTACTCTATTCTACTCTCTCTTTAGTCTCTACTATACTCTATTCTACTCTCTCTCTCCCTCTACACTCTATTCTAGTCTTTCTCTCCCTCTACTCCACTCTATTCTACTCTTTCTCTCTCTGCTCTACTCTCTCTGCACTCTACTCATTCAATCTCTCTCTCTCTACTCTCTCTCCATTTCTCTTCTCTACTCTCCCTCTCCCCCACTCCCTCTCGCTCTCCTTATCTCTCTTTCTCTCTCTCTCTCTCTCTATCCGTATCTATATATGTGTCTCTCTACGCACTCTCTCTCCCTCTCTGCCCTCTTTTCTCTCCCTCTCTCCCCCACCTCTCTCTCTCCCTCTCTCCCCCCTCTCTCTCCACTCTCTCTCTCTATCTATCTGTGCATATCTATATTTGTTTCTCTCTACGAACTCTCGCTTTCTCTCTCCCTCTTTCTATTTCTATCTCGGTACCTATCTACCTCTCTCTCCTCGCGCTCTCTTTCTCGCTCTACTCTTACTCTGTTTTCTCCCTAATCAATCTTGTGTCTGGCAGGGCCCATCGTGGGGAAAATAATAATGAAGATGAGACAGTCGACACCAGTTAATTGGGATACCAGTTTGGCTGTCACTGTAGCCTGTAGCAACAATAATTTCGTTGACGGATAAAATTTCCAAGGGTAAGAAATACTCTGTACATTCAAATAGTTCATCTTCTTCTGATTCTGTAAGATCGGTAATTTGTTCGTCAACATTTGACCTATAACTCTATCGGGTATGATCTTTTTTAAGATGGGTCTGCCCACCTTAATCGTAATTGACATTATTTGATTTATAGGTTATATGATTTGAATCAACTTTTATATAAGTTTAATATGTAAAGAATGATCGTATTCTTCATTATTTTGATGCAGCAGTGAAAACTTTATATTATTTTCTATTTTCATAAACAGTGATTTAGACTGGCCCCAGTTTTTTTCATTGAATATTAGTAATGTCGATTCAGAATTAATTAATATTATGATTTCAGAAACTTAAGCAATAGGGATCTGATCTTCAAATATTAGAATATAAACAAACTGAAAGTATCACATTCAACAATATTATTTACTTTTTATTGGCTTTGTGTGCTCAGTGTTAATGTTTGGGAGACTTCCACCTGACCACCTAATACCACAACATGCTATACCATAACACAGTCGATCAGTCCTTGATTCCAAGAATCAACCCATCTTTTGAAAATATTGTCGTATATTAAAATATGAATAACCCTTTTCGCCATAGACAAAATATAAAGATATATTATCCCTTTTATCATCTTTGGAAAGACGTATATCAATTTCCTATAGACTCCTAATCATTAGTTTATTCAAAGAACCATTCCATCTTATAAGTAAGCCAAGGAAACAGATTTTCCTGGAAATTGCAGTCGTAAAAAATTTAAAACCAGACAGCGAGGGACCCAATCAAAAAAGTAATTATCCCTTCTCCCATCTTTAGAAAGGCATATATGTGTGTATCTAATTTTTCCATTTTTCATAAAAAGATAAAATTAGACAGAATGGGGGAGCCAATCAAAAAAGATATTAAAATACGGACTTTTAATGTAAGCCAAGGAATTTCATAATCATTATTTGATTCAAATAATCATTCCATCTAATCAGTAAGCCAAGGAAACAGTTTTTCCTGGAAATTGCAGTTGTATGTGTCTCATTTTTTCATTTTTTCGTAAAAAATATAAAATTAGACAGAGCGAGGGACCCTATCAAAAAAGTAATTATCCCTTCTTCCCGTCTTTGGAAAGGCGTATATGACTTTCCTTTATATTAAAATACCGATTTTTAATTTGTTAGGCAAGGAATTTCCTATTCATTATTTGATTCAAAGGATCATTCCATCTTATAAGCAAGCCGAGAAAACAGTTTTTCCTGGAAATTCCAGTCGTATGTGTCGAATTTTTCCAGTTTTGCGTAAAAAAATATGAAATCAGACAGAGCGAGGGACCCAATCAAAAAAGTAATTATCCCTTCTCCCATCTTTGGAAACTCGTATATGAATTTCCCTCATATTAAAATACGGATTTTTAATTTGTAGGGCAAGGAATTTCCTATTCATTATTTTATTCAAAGAATCATTCCATCTTATCAGTAAGCCAAGGAAACAGTTTTTCCTGGAAATTGCAGTCGTATGTGTCGAATTTTTCCATTTTTTTATAAAAAATATAAAATCAGACAGAGCGAGGGACCCAATCAAAAAAATAATTATCCCTTCTCCCATCTTTGGAAAGGCGTATATGAATTTCATTTATATTAAAATACGGACTTTTAATTTGAATATGACCCCGATTTTAATTTGGTGATGGCGGCCGAAGCTCAATCGGATTTTTTGACGAAACTCAGCACCATGCCGGAGCCGATAGTGGCTGCAACCACCCCTAAAGAAACCTCCGTTGACACGTGGTACCCTGCAGGTCAACGGGGTCAATGCCACGTGGACAAATGAGAATAGCGCGTTTATTTTATGAGGGGAAGTCTTTTCAAAAAAAAACTTATGAGGGGAAGTGGGCAGCTTACCAAAGAAATCAAGAATCATCTTGGACCCAATGAACCCAAGAACCAGACCAATGGCAGGCTGAAATTTTGAGAAATCAGAAAAAATTCATAAATCATGTTTTGAAACTTAATTGGACAGTATTTTTTTCGGACTTCTAGTGTAATCATAAGCATTATTTAATACATGGAGTTCCTCACAGATTGGAGGAATGTGTCATCACTCTAGTTAGCAATTCCGATTAAGATGAAAATAAATTTGCCTGGTTATTTTAGGACAGTAATTGTGAACAGGAGATCAGAAAAATAGCAAACACACGGACGAGTAAATGCAAAGTATTTTCACCTGCAGATACTCAAGGTCCCCCATACTCTCGGAGATCAAAACGTATAATGATCTTAGACCTGCAAAATTGTTCGAAGTATTCCATGTCAGTTAACCGTGTTTTCATCAAACCACAATGTTGAAGGCTTCACGTAGTGCTATGGGCAATCTGGCTGCACTGCAACGAAGTGGTGTTTAAGGGGAGGTCGGCCTCAATATTTTTTTGAAAATGACGTACAGTCTCTTATGGCATATTAGTTTAGAAGGGGGTGAAGGGAGGGCAATTTCGGTCATCGAACGGTTATCTATTTTCATAGCTCCAGGTTGATCACCTTTTTCGGGTGATCTTAATTTTTTGAAAAAAAAAAGTTGGCTAAAAGAATTGTGTCATATGTTGAAATGTTGAAATTTTCGGGCTAAACATATGAAAATTGAAAAAACCAAGAAGACTGTAACAATGACTAGTTTGCCGCAAGTAAATGCAACATCAAAAAAGTTTACCTAAGATGGCAAAAATATTTGAGGAGAACACTACGAAGGGGTCTCTCGTGACGCCAAAGACAGCTGGAATTGAGTCGATCTAAATGAGAAGGTGAAAACCATGATTAGGTCAACAGATACCCACGACCAGATTGAGATTAAAATGAAATAGGAGGGGACTAACAGCAAATGCCACGTCACTGAGTTCTACAACAGCCAGCGTTAGCAGCAAAGGAGTTGCCTGGCAAATCATTTTAAGTCAAGATTTAAAGCCATGTAACTTACGGTGCCAAATCAATCACATCTTGAATCAGAGTTGCAACCTTAAAAACGAATGGAAAGTGGAAACTAAAAACTGCAGGGACTCACTTTCTGTATACCATCTTGTACTGTTATGAACCGATCGCTGTCATAATATGCTGCATAAGAAAAAAAATACATAATTCAAAGGGATGCATTCTCGCTGTACGCAAAACCTTCAGCAGATGAACATTTTTTCTAATTTGGCCTAAAAGGAAATGAGCCGATCGTCTCATATCATTTAATATTATTTTATCTTAGGGGGCATTATAATAATTGGATTCAACCGTTAGCAGCCAGTTATCTTGCCTGAAAACCTGTCACTGGTGTCAGATCAGTCTGACACAATTTGTACGAACTTCCCTTTTTCAGAGCTGCTAAACTGTCAATTCAATTCTGATATGATCTCTTCTGTCTGATGTGTGAAATCAGAAAGTTTGACCAACACTTCTTTTTTGAAAAAAAAATGCTCGACAAACGTTTCTTACAAAGCTTGGCTGCGCGGATTCAAGGCCAAGCTTTGTAATAATTACTACACTGCCGTCCATTATTCAAAGATTATAAACAAATTACGAATATAAACAAAAAGGAAAGATTGGGGTCATATTCACATGTGATAGGGATGAACTTCTGGCACGTCTTCACAATAAAGTTATTGGACAGATCAGTTTCCTCGTCTTCATCTGTAAACAACTGAAACATGAGACATCTGTGTCAAATTGTCCTGAGACTGGATGGGTAAATCTCGTCAAACTGGTAACCAACTTAAAAATCGTAAAAAAATTTATGCATCTGCATGATTTGGGAGAATAATAGAGAGATAAATGCAAACAACATAGAATAAAACTACAAAATAAAACTCGCCTTAATATTACTAAATAAAGTTCACCTTATATGCAGAGTAAATGAGAATCGCTGCCAGCAGCAAGTTAACCGCCTCAAAACTCTAAGAAACACAGTTATTTTATCAACATCAAGGGAATACAAGATTGATCGCAAACAAAAGAGATTGAATACAAACCTGAAGGGTAGCTGCTCCAAGCAGGATCATTATTGCACGAAAAACAACGGCTCCGGCAATGCCGTACGACAGAACACGGCCCTTGATCCAATATTTTTAATTAGGATGATGTATTTTAGGCCAATTCAGGATAATAGGAAGAAAAAAAGTGAAATAATCACCTGATACGGAAGAGGAACTTTAAAATATTTGAAAATCAAGACAAAGACAAAGAGATTGTCTACGGACAAACTCTTCTCGAGAATGTAGCTGAAAAATATAAAAAAATTACTGAAATTAAAAACCACAATGCGAGAATAACTGTATGTTTCCCGAGCAAATTTTTATATTTTTCTTACCCTGCAAAATATTCTGACGCCTTCTCTGCCCCTTCCTTCACGCCCAAACCAATACCAAAAACAACAGCAGCTGAAATCTGTAAAAAGAGTAGGAAAACATAAAATATCCCCGGAAACTTCATGAAAAAAGGGGATTCTGCAAAACCAGGACTTACCCAGAAAATGACAGCTCTAATGAGAGATCCTTTATCGTGCTCAGACTCTTTTCCTGATGCAGTTGAATAGCTGACAGACGACGAACTCAAGGATGCCTCACTTTCACTCTCACCTCTGCCAGGCCCTTCCTGACCTTCAAATCAATGCCAACACAAGAATATTCAAATAAATAGATATAGGATATTTGTTAGGGGATTTAACTATTACCACTTAGATAAACAAAGCACCAAAATTACCACTTAGATAAACAAAGCACCAAAATTATCACTTAGATAAACAAAGCACCAAAATTACCACTTAGATAAACAAAGCACCAAAATTACCACTTAGATAAACAAAGCACCAAAATTACCACTTAGATAAACAAAGCACCAAAATTATCACTTAGATAAACAAAGCACCAAAATTACCACTTAGATAAACAAAGTAAAATACAGATAAACGCAAGAATAATTGATATAGGATATTTGTTAGAGGATTTAAAGGTAATGAAACGATCACTCCATCAACATGGAAAAGTATATCAAAGCACTGGGTTTTTGGCTGACATGAAAGATATTCTGATACGCAACAAATCTTCTCCAAGCATTATCAAAGGAAGAAGAGGAGAAACCTGTGAGAAGACCTACGTTGACCATGCACGTGCCAGATCTGTTATAAATAAAAGGAAGCGGGAAATAAGCCATATCAAGCTTTTTCAAGAAGTTTGGTTGCCAGAGAAGGCAGAAGGCTGGGGGAGCAGGATCGGGCCTGCCAACCAGAAGGAGAAATCAAGGAGCTCTCCTGAAATCCTATCTTCATTCTTCTAGTACTCTTCTCATTCATCTCCAATTATTTTCTAATTGTGAACAATATTGCAACATTCGACATTGTCGAGGACAAATATCGATCGTATTTCTCGCCAAATTCTTGGAATGATGTCATATTCTAACACGAAGCAGAAATTACATGCACAGCGCACGCAGCTGTCAGGGCAGTTAGAAGTAATTAGGCTTATGAAAGAGTTAGGATCCGTGATTTTAAAAGTGGAGATAAGGAGAGATCGAGAGATAGGGGGATTGAAGAAAGGAAGAATCAAGATTTAGAAGGGGATGATTCAAGAAAAAGGAGACGGAGGGAGAAGACAAGAAAAAAAAATTCAAGAATCAGAGAAATGATGGATATAATATGGATCCTTTTGCAGGGACCACTCGTTCAGGAAATACCTTTATGCTTAATCTCTTGTGCACAGTATTATGATTCTTAAAGCATCCATCTTGATGGATTAGGAATTAAGTTCATACCATACTTTGGCGCAAAGGCCTTCTGATGTAATTAAACTGCTACATTCTCGTCAAACATAGGCTCTTGATAACAGATGTGAGGTTTCTTAGTCTGCATTTTTAGATACGTTCGACTTCAACTGAGGCACAAGTCTCGTGACCATTGAGAAAGCTAATTTTCCTTTTTTTTCAGTTAATATCAGCTAGCGCTATATAAACTCAAGAATTACCGATTTCATTCCTTCTCAAAGAGAAATCACATTTAAAAGGATCCACGATTTCATAACCAGCCAGTAACAATATAATTCTGTCATAGGCATTTAATATTGAAGTTGGTAAAGAGTATTTCCCGTCATCTTAAAACAAACCCCTGAGAGAGGTTTTATGTTCGTTCAAAAGAGATTCTTCCATGTGTTAAATGAAACCAAGGCTGTTCAAATTATCATGTCATCAATTAACCGTTGGTCAGACTCTATATAAAAGATAATAAATATTGATTTTCGTATCATCAGAGCCCATGGAAAGAATAAAATCATCAGAGTTGAGCGGGCATCGTCTAGAGATTGATTTCAACAAAGATTTCAACGTCACAGAATTAGACAAGGAATGCTCAGATGAAGAATTCCGCAATTAAATACCATAAAAGAGAAAATTTCCGACCTCCCTGCACAGTTTCGGGCACGTCGATCTTGGGAGAACAGTAAAGCCGAGAGCCGGGCGATCGACGACAGCTCCAAGCTGAAACCCGCAACGCCGACATCGAATCGAGCTCAGAGAAGAGGAAGGGCCGGAATTTACAAAGACCCAATGGAGATCAGCGAGGGATTTCATACGGGTGAGCGAAATTGAAGCGATTCGTGGATGATTGCGGATGAGAGCAAGCTCGAGCGAGCGGGTGCGAGATGGAGAGTGAGATCGTCGAGAGAGCTTCAGCGGAACTCCGCCGTGTTGTTGGGGTTGATGGACGACGGCAGACGCCCACCCCATCGCGCTGGCCGTTGCAGATTCGGAGCGCGCGAAAGCTAAGCCAGAAGATGATCGAGAGTGTGTTATCAAGAGAGAAAGAACAGAGAGAGAGAGAGAGAGAGAGAGATTGAAAGAGAGTGCAAGAGAGAGGTATTGAAAGCGTATGAAATAGAGACTAGAGAGGGATTGAGAGGGAGAGAGAGAGAGAGGGAAAGATAGAGAGAGAAAGAGAGAAGGAGCAAGAGAGAGAGAGGTTAGGGAGAAAGAGGGAGGGAAAGAAAGAGGTTGAGAGAGAAAGTTAAAGAGAGGGAAAGAGAGAGGTTGAGAGAGAAAGTTAAAGAGAGGGAAAGAGAGAGGTTGAGAGAGAAAGTTAAAGAGAGGGAAAGAGAGAGGTTGGGAGAGAAAGTTAAAGAGAGGGAAAGAGAGAGGTTGAGAGAGAAAGTTAAAGAGAAGGAAAGAGAGAGGTTGAGAGAGAAAGTGAAAGATTGGGAATGAAAGAGAGAGAGAGGTTGAGAGAGAAAGTGAAAGATTGGGAATGAAAGAGAGAGAGAGAGAGGTTGAGAGAGAAAGTGAAAGATTGGGAATGAAAGAGAGAGAGAGGTTGAGAGAGAAAGTGAAAGATTGGGAATGAAAGAGAGAGAGAGGTTGAGAGAGAAAGTGAAAGATTGGGAATGAAAGAGAGAGAGAGGTTGAGAGAGAAAGTGAAAGATTGGGAATGAAAGAGAGAGAGAGGTTGAGAGAGAAAGTGAAAGATTGGGAATGAAAGAGAGAGAGAGGTTGAGAGAGAAAGTGAAAGATTGGGAATGAAAGAGAGAGAGAGGTTGAGAGAGAAAGTGAAAGATTGGGAATGAAAGAGAGAGAGAGGTTGAGAGAGAAAGTGAAAGATTGGGAATGAAAGAGAGAGAGAGGTTGAGCGAGAAAGTGAAAGATTGGGAATGAAAGAGAGAGAGAGGTTGAGCGAGAAAGAGAAAGAGAGGGAAAGAAAGAGAGAGAGAGGTTGAGCGAGAAAGTGAAAGAGAGGGAAAGAAAGAGAGAGAGGTTGAAAGAGAAAGTGAAGAGAGGGAAAGAAAGAGAGCGAGAGAGAGGTTGAGAGAGAAAGCGAAAGAGAGGGAAAGAAAGAGAGAGAGGTTGAGCGAGAAAGTGAAAGAGAGGGAAAGAAGAGAGAGAGAGAGGTTAAGAGAGAAAGCGAGAGAGGTTGGTCGAGAAATAGAAAAGAAAGAGAGAGGTTAAGAGAGAAAGCAAGAGAGGTTGAGAGAGAAAGAGAAAAATCAGAGGGAGGGAAAGAGATGGAAAGAGAGATAGAAAGGGAGAAAGAGAGAGAAAGAGAGAGAAAGAGAGAGAGAATGAGAAAAATATGGAGAAGGGAGAGAGAAACCTCCATGTCCACAACAATATCGTGGGGGGTTTGATTATTCCGCACGTGCAACGAACAGGGTACACAAGTCGGTTCTCACGTGCATAAGAAATCTCTAATTTAAAAAGACAATAAAAAAATTATGGGTGGTGGGAGTAAGATATCTCTAGTTACGTGATTAGCATTGCATTAACAATTACAGGGGACAATAAGGGGACCATCCTCCTAATTTTTTTCGTCCTGTCTAGATATCATCCCAAACTGGACGCTAATTAACTTTTCAGAAATAATTATTCACACATCTTTGGATGGTATATTGGGCTGAACAATGAAACACTCTTTTAGTGAGTCATAGATTGTCAGATTAGTCGTGTTCGTCATCCATGGCTTTGAATGGAATTCCCCATGATTGCAGTTAGGGTTGGACTGTCCGGGCATCAAGTTCAGTTAGGTTTCGGTCTGGTTAGGTTTACTAGTCAATATCAAAGTCAAAGTACAAAGTCAAAATAAAGGAAAAACTTGGCATGTACTTCCCATACAAGGAATAATGTTTTGCAAAAAAATACACATCATCGTGGACCATTCAAACCCATGTGAAAAATATGTTTGTGGAAGGCCTTTGAGTGTAATGCTTTCGTAAGTGTATGCACTATCATGGAGTTTGTTCCGATGAGCTCTTGGGTACAACTTGGTTGTCAAGCTCATATTGTATTTAGCAAACATGATTGCTGAATGATTATGGCAGCCGAGCTATGGTAGTTTTTAGCAAAGTCCATTTTAAAATAAAAAAGCTTCCATTTTTATGGGGGTTCCACTACTTGTGGCATGTGTTAGATGGTGCTGCCTGGCTTGGCTACATTAGCTTGTCACACCGCATCTCACATGACATCATAAAGACATCACTTCAGTGATTCAAAGTAAAAGACGTGCAAAACACACCATGATTAAAGACTCTAACATGGGAAAAGACACAGATGAAGATATATACTACCAAAAACTGATGACAAATTTGTCAGTCTTTGTCGTCGTCCACTTCAGCATCATCCTTTTTGTATTCATTATCAGCCTTATAAACACAATATTTTAAAAGTCATATTAATATATTCTCAAAAGTGACGACCTCGCATCCTGCTATAAAAATGGGAATTATTGGAGCACTTAACTTGCGTATAGAAGGAACTACTTCGTAAACATACAAATTGCATGTACTTAGTAGATGTAACTTTACACTACCGTCTGAGTGGTTCATCGCATGGACCAAGGTGATATTTTAAAGTCTTTGTTCACTTCATCTCTGGTTTATTCTTGGATACTAGTTATCAAGTCAAGTGATTACATAACTGAGGTCTACTCAAAGCTAAAGAAACCTAAAAATTATACCATATAAAATACTTTAATTTTTAAAAAGCCATAGAAAAGACAAAACAAACTGAAAAAAGGAACAAGATCAAAATGGGCAGCACAGGCAACAAAATTTGGCCATGAGATACCCTTTAAAGTTTTGCAAGAGAAGGTGCTTGCTAATAGAACTGAGCGGGATGTGATACTAGTTATCAGGTCAAGTGATTACATAACTGAGGTCTACTCAAAGCTAAAGAAACCTAAAAATTATACCATACAAAATACTTTAATTTAAAAAAAACCATAGAAAAGACAAGACAAACTGAAAAAAAAGAACAATATCAAAATGGGCTGCACAGGCAACAAAATTGCCATGAGATACCCTTTAAAGTTTTGCAAGAGAAGGTGCCTGCTAATAGAACTGGGCGGGGTGTGATACTAGTTATCAGGTCACAGAGATGCCTGTCTCATAAGCCGGCCCCTTTAAAAACCAATAACATAATAAGAATTTGTTACGCCCGATATGCCAACAACTCACTATTGGGAATCGTGGGTGCCGTACATCTTTTCATAGAAATACACAATGTATCACCTGCTTCTTAAAATCTGGCATGAACATATGGGTAGGCTTCAATGGATCAATAATCATAGCTGCACAGAGTGTAAGCAATAGACAAGTTTGAGCCTTGCAGTAAAATACTCTCTAACTTGTAACTTTATCATATTTTGGGACATAAGTAATTTAATAAATATATCTGGCCTACGTCCGGTTGGATCCCCCATACTGAAATCAAACCAGCCGACTGATCTTAAATTGGTGTAACGGCGGTCTCAGCTCAGTCTAGTTGGACAGATGGCCGTTCTTCATTTGTTCAGTCCCTAACCATCATAAATCATCTGTCCTGCCCTTTGGGACTTCCATACTGTCCCGTTCCGTCATCAGGTGGCGGTGATTTTTCACAAGTAATGTAGGACATTTAGGACTGAGGACCAGTTTGACCAGACCAAACCAGGACCATAGGTCCTCCATTTGAAGGTGGACCGGTTTGTCAAACAGGTTTAGGTGCAAGGGTAAAATCAGACTGGAACCGAAAGTATACTATTTGATATTTATTTCATATTTTTTTATAAAATTCTAAAAATAACAAATCTAACTTGACGGACAGGTTTCTATTGAGTTCACCGAAGACACAATATATTTAACTATCTGTGGGCAACCGCTTGATGTAGAGGATATTTAACATTACTATGAACATAAATTTTCTACTTTGACTTTGACATTGACAAGTCAACCTGGAAAGGACCGGGACCGAACAAGAACGGACCAGAACCCGACCGAAGTTTAGGTAAGGTTTAAGTCTATGCTAAAAACCCGGACCAAACCGGGACCGTCAAACCCTATGCACATGTATATAACCGTCCCATCATCCGTTCCGTTCAAACGGCAAACCCCGTAACGGGTGACTGGCCGATCACCGTTCCGTTCCGTTCCGTCCAATTATAACGAGCAAGTAAAGGGTATTATTGTCATTCAAGATTATCTTCAAAAAGAGTCGATTTTTGTATCGAAAGTACAGCGAGAAGAGGTATACAATTTCACATCGGCCATGGCGATGGAGGCGAAGGGAAAGGGGGTCGGCGCGGAGAAGGACGTTGTAGCAGAGAAAACCCTAGTCGAGCAAGGGGAAGGAGAAGCAGGGAAGATGGAGGAGGGGCTTGTAATCGACACCAAAGAGGGTAAATTGCAAGATGCGGAGACCGTTGCTGTGCTTTCTCCCACTGCGGCAGCTGCGGCGAAGGCCGCGGCTTCTGGGTTTGCCACCGATCTCCAGAAGAAGCTTCAACGTGCGGAGCGGTTCGGGATGCCCGTTCGCCTCTCAGAAGAGGAAAAAAGAAGCTCCAGGGCGGAAAGGTTAGCGCAAACTGTTGATTTTTGGCGTCTTTTGTGTGTTATCTTTTAGTGGAGGAACTTCAGATTCGTGGGGTTTATTTGGTTGGTCTTTCTTTAAAAAGAATGTGTTGGGGTGATTGAGATGCATGGTTGTTTCAGGTGTTATAGATTTGGAAACTGGGGTGTCGCGAGGGTGTATTTCAGTGCCATTATTATAGTCAGATTGTTGGTTTTTTTGGATCGTTCTATCTTGCAAAATATATGTTTTGGTGTGTGTTTCTGTGATTACCGGGGTAGTGTAGTAATATGATTGCTTGAGTAATTAGAATTGCCGTCTGTACCCACTTGAATTTTGTAAACTAGAAATTACAAGGTTCAACTCATTGCCCGAGTCTTCTTAATAACCAACGAGACTTGTACGGAGAAATGCGCTCATACGGCGTTTTTGAAGTGGGATTGCGTTAATCGTCTTAGAAAATTCGCCTTTTGATGCCTTTCAAAACCACGTGCGTTGGTTTCCTTGGTTTTTGGGGACCCATGAGGTTTATTGCCTTATGATTGCCGTTATTGAACAGTTTTTGTGCTACATATGTAGTGGCAAACCTGAAATATCATTTTTCAGAATATGTGTGAACGTTTGATTTATCAAAAAAAAATGTTTGTATTTCATAAGAGAATGATAACAGATGTATCTGGATTTTCGAGGAAACGCCTTTCTTTTTCAAACCCCATCATCAACACCGCTTCTTTCTACGATGGCGCATCCGAATTGTGAAAGATCGGAGGGTGAATTTTGGGGAGTAGCCATGAAAAATAGCTTTAACATAACTTCATGAAGATCCAAATTCGTCAAAAAAATTCTAAAAATTGACCTTTTTATGGCTGCTCCCCATTTCTGTTAATTTTTTTTTGAACTATTAGAGAGACCCCATTTCTGTTAAATAATTCGATCATCTTGCTTCCATGTCTTTCTTCAAAAAAAAAAATTGTCAATGAAAGCTCCGAGAAACAGGAATTTAATAAAAAAAGATGCCAGATTGATTTTGTTCCCGCTGGGTTGCTCCATGCCTTGAATCCCTTGTCTAGATGAATTGCCTCCCCTTGATTCAAGTGCAACCGCCAAATCATTTGGTCGGCTTCGGATGGATTTTAATGACAAAGGTTAAATCATGATTGTGTCGTCAGTTACTGTGAATTTGTGCTTTCCTCCGTTCGTATCAGCGGATAAGTTCTTATTAAAGAGAAGGAAAATTCGGATACCGAAGTTTAAATTACGATTGTTACCAGTTTCTGTGAATTTCCCCTTCTCCATTGGTATCAGCGGAAAAGTTCTTATTTTTTTTCGAAAAAATAAACCGATTTGTTCTTATTTATTCGCATGTCAGCATAATTTGCGTCATTCTAATGCTATTTACTGAAAGGAAAATTCGGATCTAAATTTCTACTCCATTTGGGCAGAAATGATGCAAGGCGGATTATGCTATAGTCCCAACTTGTAGAAGGCAATGCTAGATATAATGCACCTTATATTAGGAAGAGACAGGATGAAGGTTGTCACCGCTCAAAAGGCAGAGAGTGCTCTATACGAAAGATACTAGTTCTAGTATTACCAACTATAGATTGTTTCTTTACTGATTTAGTACAAAAGTGCAGAAGGATGAATATTGCGGGGAGAGGATCATGTAAAACATCTTATTTCGGATCTATGAAGAGCTGAATTCTTCACCGTAAATTTGACAATTGTTGTCCTTATACATCGCTATTCGGATGTGTGTTCGAGTATTTTTATACGATGCAGACATGTATCGGGTTCAAACTGATTTTCCTTGCACTATATTGGGTTCCCACCAAATATTTTCCCTGACCAACGAACGACCGCGTGCATCAAGTTCCAATGACTTTGATTTTGAACCGTATAGTCTTTTATGTTTGATCAATTTTACCCTTGGAGTAATATTGAGCTACTATTGAAGTACATAGCACCGGCGTTTAAGAGAGGTCTTTTTGTAACCGCATACATTCTCGTCTATATTCAGCGAAAATGGTGGTTGAAAATCCAACAATAATCTTGCAGAATGAAGCAAGTTGAAAATTGGCCTTTTCACAAAAGTTCTTTCCTTTTTCGATTCCTGGACTCGTTTTCCATTTGTTCTTCGTCGAACTGTTGGTGTTCTTAACAAGTTAACTTGAATAATTTCTTGCGCAGGTTTGGGATGGGGGGCCCTACCGTGCAGGGGAAATCAGAGGAGCTCAAGAGGAAGGCCAGGGCAGAAAGGTTTGTTCATCTCGTCACTTTCACTGGAGAAATGTTCTTTTCTTTTAAAAAAATGTTCTTAATCCTTATTCCTTGAAAAATGCTCTGGAGAAATGTTCTTAGTCCTCAATTGCTCCCTTTGTTCTATGAAAGAAACATATGATGAAAAAACAGTAATTTTGGAATTATAATGCCAGGTTTGGGCTGGCGACGCAACCCTCAAGTGATGAAGAGGAGAAGAAGAAGGCCCGATTGGCAAGGTTTGGGCAGGCTCCTGCTCCAGACGCCATGGAAGTGGAGAAGCGCAAGGTCAGAGCGGCGAGATTCTCACAGCCCGTTCCATCTGGGAAGGTCTGTCCTAATCTTAATCTTGAGAAATACTCTTAATCTTCTTCCCTCTTTTAAATTCCAGAAAAAAAAAAGAAATACTCTTAATCTTAATCAAGAGAGAGGGATAGCAAAAGTTTCATCTCTAAATGCCCTTTTTTTTTCCTTTTTGCAAATGTATTAGGAAACGAAGTGAGGACGGCTTTCTCTTCTTATTTGGTGTCAACGCGACAGCAAGAGCTAAGAACTAACTACGCTGCTGAGGGGCGTGGGCTTGATTTTGGTGAACGGGGCCATTTCCACTAATCCTCGCGGAATGTGCAGGTTGGTAGGGGGGCATTTTAAATTGATTTCTTCACAACTTTTGGGGGCGCAATCTGGTTGAACCTTTATCTAGCCGGGCCGATTGTCAAATCTTTAGCTTTTTTGTCGAAAATATCGCCTATCAGCTTTCCAGAAATCGATAAATTGATAAAATGGGATATGATTAAGTGCGACTTTGGGATTTGGTGACAAAATCCTGAAGGGATGGATAGTCAATTCTTTGTTTGTTTGTTAAAAACTGACTCAACCATCAACTTTCAAGGAATAGATGAAACCAAATAAACATTTTATAGAGGGGATAATTGATTCGACTCTGGGATTAGGGGACAAAATCTTGGCCTAGAATTTTTCACGAGATGGAGCCAAGGGGATGTCAATTCCGCCTCTGATTGAGACCCGGGGGTTGCTTGAAAGCCTCTTACCAGTTGAATTGTTGTCAAAAAATAAAACAACGACCGTAATATCGTCGTGGAAGTGTCTACGAACACCACGGTCGATCTTCTTCAGATCCGAGTACCTCATCTCCCTCTTCTTTGCGGCTTCCTGGAGGGCTGCCTTTACAAGCCTCCTTGCAATCCCCTGAAAAAGAATCATGATTCAACAAATTAAGAAGACCATTTTTTTTACCCATTTCAAAAAAAATTGTCTTTTTTTTTTACTATTTTATTTTTTGCTCACGTTTCTTGGGCTGCTGTGGACGATCTCAACGGCCTCCTGGTTGGTCAGATGTTCCCACAATCCATCTGAGGCCAGAATTAGAAACTGGTCTTGGGGAGAGAGTTTGTGACTTGTAATGCAGGGCTCAGCGCTGAGTATCGGTTTGTGAAAGGTCTTAGCCACTCGGAATCGGGCAGGAAGAGGCTCTCGGTTGAACTCTGCCTTTTTTAAATATGCATCACCAATTGACCTGGAAATCTACAAGCAACAAAAGTTAGAGTCTTCGATTTTTTCTTTCTGTTGTGAAATTCTACATGAGATTTTACATGGCAGGAAAATTTTCAAAAAATATTTTCATTTAAACTTCTAAGCAGTGAAATTCCATAACGAGATCGTGGTAACCTACAAGAACGAACTTTAAAACATGAAATTCCAAAACATGATTTAGTGCTAAAGAACGGAAGGGTATTCAGAAGTAGGGCAGGGAGATTTCACCTGTATGATGCCCTTCACGCGCCAGACATTATGTTTCAATAGAACAATATGGGGATCATCAGGGTGCATCAATCGAAGCTCCTCCCTCACCGAATCAACGGCCGCGTTGTGTTCTGATGACATTTGAACGGCCGTGATTTCTTTGAATCCTATGTCGGATACACCAAGAACTGCGCGGGAATCTCCAGCATTGGCAATATAAAGAATTCCCCCACAAACAATGCTCACCAAGCAACAAGAACCGACTGAGGCCATGTTGGGTTTTTTGAGCCAAAGCTTCTGAACCTGCGAAATGAACTCTTCTTCCGTGGCTAAGTACGCCTTTCTAATAATCTCCCCTGACATACCCTTTCCTTCGGTTAAATATTCTGCAAATAAAGGAAAAAGATCAGAATGTATGACCGAGAAGCCGCAACTTCTGTTTAAAAATTAGCATGAATTGGCCGCAACTTCTGCAAATTATAGTGAAGCAATCTGCCTTTATTTGAACAGAAATCCTGGTTCTATGATTTTGCAGGATCAATTTGGCAGATCAGGAGGGAGAGATGAAGAGGGATTGCATGATAAATATTCGTGTTCCTCATTCAGGAATGAAGAACAATGAAAAAAGTAAAAAAAGCCAGTTTCATAGTGCAAATCCGTGGAACCAAGATTTTAATTTTAAGAATAACGGGTTTGCACAATCAAAAAAATAATAACGGGAGAAACGATCGGAATAACAACGAAAAGAGTACAAAATGTGTAAGAGGGAACGGATGAAACGAATTCCCCGGTAAAGCAATACTCTTAAAATGGGAATCTTGGTTCCACGAATGTGAACAATCTAACTGGCTTTTTGTGTCTAGCAGATTAGGATTAGAGAGAGATCAGAGGAATTAGAAAGGAAAACCCAAAGAATAAAGAGAAAAACGATCAGAATAACAATGAAAAGAGTATCAAAAGTAGAAAAGAGAAACAATCTAATTAAAAGAGAAATATTGGTTCCTTGATTAGGCAAAATCTAACAAGCTTTCTTGTTAAATATAGCACATCAACAGGGAGAGGGGCCATCGAATGCAAGAAGAACCCTTCGATATAAAATCAATAATCTATCTAACTAATTCAGGAACCAGGAAGAAAAACCCAAAAGAACCACGAGAGAAACGATCAATACAAAAACAAAAAGAGAACGTAAGACATCAAGAGAGCACAAGAACAGCATTTTCCAGACAAAAAAACTCATGCTACCGATCCAGGAACGAGCAAGAGAAACCCAAAAAAGAACGAAAAGAGAATCAAAATTGGAAAAGAGGGGAAAAAGATCCGTACTCTGGAGAAAGTGGAAGAGATGTTCGTTGACAAATCGAGCCGTCTCAGGGCCGCCATGGCCGTCATAAACACCAACGAAGGTGCCAAGCGAGCCACCCCCGGCCGCGAACGACTCGATCTGGCACTGATCTTCGAGCAGATTGTTCGCCTGCATCACGGCCATGGAGAAATCCCCCGCCGGATGACGCCCTAGATCCTTATACCACAGCAACCCGTCAACCCGGCCGGCGCTGCAGGACTGGGAGTCGTCATCCGCGTCCCAGCCAGAATTCGGTCGAAAGCACGGCCGAACGATCTTCAACAGGCCCTCGGAGATGGACATGGCCTCTTTCACATTCCCCCAACTCGAACTTCTTCGCAAACCCTAATCGGGTATCAATCAGGGGAAGGAGATGAAGACAGTAAAGTAGAAAAAGGAACGATCTTGAATGTGGGTTTTCCCTCGATGATTTCTTCTTCGATTCTTCTTCTTCTTCGATTCTTCTTCAATTCTTCTTCTTCTTCTTCGATTCTTCTTCAATTCTTCTTCTTCTTCGATTCTTCTTCTTCTTCTTCTTCTTCGATTCTTCTTCGATTCTTCTTCGATTCTTCTGCTTCTTCTTCTTCGATTCTTCTTGGGGCCGATGGTTTCTCGCCGCAGGAGTTGAAATGGGGATTGAAGAGAAGTCGTATACCTTCGGCGCACCTCGACGGCTTCTCCGCGTTTGATTTTCAACCCCGTCCCGGAAATAGTAAAATAATCGAGGATCCACCGTCACCTTTCACCGGCAATGCCAGTCAACCGTGTGCTGTCAACTTCCAATCTCTCTCTTTCTTTGTCAGTCTCCGTCCATCTATGTTTCTTAGTATCTATCTACGCATCTATGCATATGTCTTTCTATCTATTTGTATATCTATACATGTATCTATCTCTGTCTGTCTATCTATGTATCTATCTATCGTCCCTCTCTCGGTCTGTATGTCTCTCTCTATCTCTCTTTCTTTTTCGGTTTGTGTATCTCTCTATCTCTCTTTCTTTTCATTTTTCTTTCTATCTATTTATCTATCTATCTATTTGTATATCTTATCAATCAATCTATCTATCTATTTGTATGTATGTTCATTTATCCATGTGTCTGTCTGTCTGGTTATGTATCTATCTATCCATTTGTATATCTTATCAATCTATCTATCTATTTGTATGTCTGTTCATGTTTTCCTTTGTCTGTCTGTCTGACCATGTATCTATCTATCTATTTGTATGTATATTCATGTATCCATTTGTCAGTCTGTCTGACTATCTATCTATCTATCTATTTTTATGTATATTCATGTATCCATTTGTCAGTCTGTCTGGCTATGTATGTATCTCTCTATTTGTATGTCTGTTCATGTTTTCCTTTGTCTGTCTGTCTGGCTATGTATCTATCTATATATCTATCTACCTATATATTTGTCTGTCTATCTGGCTATGTATCTATCTATCTATTTGTCTGTCTGTCTGGCTATCTGTCTATCTATCTTTCTACCTATCCATCTATGTATCCATCTGTCTGTCTAGCGACCTATCTACCTGAATACTTATCTATGTATCTATCTACCTGCCTGTCTGGCTATCTATCTATTTATCTATGAATCTCTCTATGTATCTTTCTAAGTATCCTTCTATGTGTCTATCAATCTATCCGTTTGTCTATCCATCAATCTATGTATCAATATGTCATCCCTCTCTCGGTCTGCATGTCTTTCTCCATCTTCCTCTTTCTTTGTCTGTCCGTCTCGCTCTCTGGTCTATGTCTCTATCTCTATCGTTATTTTTCTGAGTTTCTCTCTGGGCCCCTTTGTGTCACTCTATCTCTATCGTTATTTTTCTGAGTTTCTCTCTGGGTCCCTATGTGTCACTCTATCTCTCTTTCTTTTGATGTCTGTTTCTCTCTTGGTCTGCATGTCTCTCTCTTTCTTTTTCTGTCTCTCTCTCTTGGTCTGTATGTCTCTCTCTTTCTTTTTTTCTCTCTCTCTCTTGGTCTGTATGTCTCTCTTTCTTTTTCTGTCTCTCTCTCTTGGTCTGTGTCTCTCTCTTTCTTTTTCTGTCTCTCTCTCTCTCTCTGGGTCTCTATGTCTCTCTCTATCCCTTATCTCTCCTTTTCTGTCTCTTTCTGGGTCTGTCTGTCTCTCTCTATCTCTCTTTCTTTTCTTGCCTGTCTCTCTCTCTCTGGTCTGTGTCTATCTCTTTCTTTTAATCTCTCCCTCTCCGTCCCCTCTCTTTCGCTTTCTCTGTTCCCTCTCTCTCTCTCCCTGTCTCTGTCTCTCTCCATCTCTTTGACCCTCTTTATCTCTCTCTCTCTCTCTCTCTCAACCGCTTTGTCTATCTCTCTCTCCATCTCTCTGACCTCTTTGTCTATCTCTGCCTCTCCATCTCTCTGATCCTCTGTCTATCTCTCTCCATCTCTGTGACCCTCTCTGTCTATCTCTTTCTCCATCTCTCTGACCCTGTTTGTCCATCTCTCTCTCCATCTCTGCGACCCTCTTTATCTCTCTCTCCCCATCTCTTTGAACCCCTTTCTCTCTCTCTCTCTCTATCTCTCCATCTCTGTTTATCTCTTTGTCTATCTCTCTCTCCATCTCACTGACCCTCTTTGTCTATCTCTCTCTCTCCGTCTCACTGACCCGCTTTGTCTAACCCTCTCCATCTCTCTGACACACGCTCTCTCTCAATCACTCTATCCTCTCTTTGATTGCCTGTCTTTCATTCCTCGTCTCTCTTACGTTTCTATCATTCGCTATCTCAAATTAATATTTTAGGATGCGCACAAGTTTGAATATCTGAGAAATAAATGACATTCACTCGGAAATGACAAGCATCTCATAAAAATTCGAATACTTAGAGTCGTCTAATTTCAAGAAAGTGGAAAACACTCTTCGATCAATAAAACTATAATTAATTGCCATTAAAAAGAATCACGGACAATAAACAGAACAGAACAGACATACAGATTAGAAAAAAAAAACAGGCGCCGAAACTCACTAATCATATGAAGAGAGGATCGGGTCGGGCTCGTACTTGAGCTCCGGAAGATGGTCAACCCTGCGACCATAGTCAAACATCAGAGAGTTGACTTTCTAGAAAAGGGTTGACTTTGGTCAACTTACCTCTGTCTGACTTTCAGAATTCCCGTGCCCGCCGGCATTGGGATGCCCATGATGATACACTCGCTGACCCCTTCTATTTGGTCTTCCCTCCCGTTGACCGATGCGTTGAACAGGTGATCCGCCGTCTTCTCGAACGATGCCAACATCAGCACGCTGTCCTTCATCTTCGTGATCCCGAATCGGGTGATCCCCAAAACCTCTCCCTGCCCAGACACCACAATTCAACATCGAGTCAGCTCAAGAAAATCAAAAAGTTAACAATTCTAGTGAAAGTCAACCCTCGTAAAAAGAATCAATCTTTCTCAATAAAGTCAACCCTTTTCAAGAGAATCTACCAATCTCAAGCTCAAGAAAGTCAATTTTATTAAGAAAATCGATCCTCCTCGAGAAAGCCAACCATTTTCAACAAAATTGAAATTTCAAAAAAGTGGCCTTTTTCTAAAGACAGTCAACCTTTTCCAGATAATTGACCTCTCAAGCAAGTCGACTATTCTCAAGAAAAGTAAACCATCTTCAAGAAAATCAAGCCTTACTAAGAATAGTAAGCCATCTTCAAGAACGTCAAGACTTCACAAGAAAGTCAACTATTCTCAAGAAAAGTAAACCATCTTCAAGAAAATCAAGCCTTACTAAGAATAGTAAGCCATCTTCAAGAACGTCAAGACTTCACAAGAAAGTCAACTATTCTCACAAAAGTCGACCATTCTCAATAAAGTCAACAATTGTGAAGAAAATTGGCATTTCTAAAAAGTCGTCTTCTTGTCAAGAAAATCGATATTTCTCAAGAAGGTCAACTATTCTCAAGAATAGTAAGTTCGATTTTCAAGAAAGTCAAGCCTTCTCAGAAAAGTCGACCATTCTCAAGGGCATCACAGAAAAATAGAATGACATGATCATACTAAGATTCAAAACGGGTCAAAAGACAGGTTTTACCTTGAAGGTCATGACATCAGCCAACAGCATCATATGCCGGATGTCGATCTTCATGGAATGGCTCTTCATCGTGTAGTTGATCTCATCGATGATGCACTTCCTCGCCGCTTCGATCCCCAGAGTGTGGAAAACTTCCATAACGTGATTGCTCGTCGTGTTCTTCCCCTCCACTCCTGGCGTCCCCATCACGGCCAGCAGATTCGTCCTGCAAAACTCAATTGGTAAGGTATTTAATGCAATTGCCTTTTTGTTCTCCTTTCTCTCTGTCGATGCTCGAAATAAAACTGAAATAAAGTCAATATTGAACAATTTCGGGAGGAATATGATTCCAATTTTTTCTTGTTGTCTTTCCAGTATCTTGTTTTGTTTCAAGACAACTTCTTCCGTTGGTCTTAGTTTTCCTAGAATTGCGTACTCTCCTAAAATCTTGTCGATGCTCTAAGTAAAACTAAAGAGAATCAGTTTTAAAGAGGAATATAATTCCAATAAATTATTGGAATATAATTCCAATATTTTATTGTTGTCTTTCCAGTATCTTGTTTTGTCTCAAGACAAGACAACTACGCCCGTTGATCTTAGTTTTTCTAAAATTGTGTCCTCTCCTGAAATCTTGTCAATGCTCGAAATAAACTAAAGAGAAATTAGTTTTAAACAAATCAAGCGCAAATATAGTTGCATATTTTTTCTTATCTTTCCAGTATCTTCTTTCTAGAGCAGTTGATCAATTTATTTCTTGAAAATCGGTCACTTTTTTACTTTCTCAGCTCATCTAATAGTCTAAAGCAATATGACGAACTGACCCTTCCACGAGCAGCTTTAATTTGTTGGTTTTGTTTTCCCTGTTGATGATAGCGCGCTGAACGGTATGAATGCCCTGAAATTTACGAGGAAGAAAAAACCATTTAAACTCCCCTTAAATATATATACAAAAATCGTTACATCCTCCCTCCCTCCCGCTACCTTGACGATAACAGCCGGAAGCAATGCTCTCACAGTGTGTAGCTCAAATTGAACATTATTTCTGTCCGTGAGAGGAGGATAAATCCTCAACTTGAAAGCAGTAGTCGTCTTGATATGCTGTGGAACGGAAAATAAAATAATTAAAATAATAATAAAAATGATGAGAGAGAAAAATAACTCGAACCTCGTGCTTTAGCTTCAACTTGGGATGATCCACAATGGACTGCTGCACAGAATACGAGGAAATCCTCATGTGCAACGCCTCAATCCGCTCTGCGTCAAGAACCACGACGATGTATGGCTGACTAGACTTCAGCACAATTTTTATAGACTTGGCCACCTGCGTTAACAACAAAAAGTCAAACGAGAGGCCAGTCAACCTTAGATGAGAACAATAAGTCAACACAAACGACCCAACCTCTCCGAGGAGCGTCTTCTCAATGCGGCCTTTCACTATCTGTGCAGACTTTTCATCGTCGTCGCATACAAGGGCCGCGGTGATGATGGGAGTTTTGATGTTCTTCGCCCCGTTAATGATCTCCTTGATCCGAGGAACGCCGAGAGTGACATCTGCATAAAATAAACTTACATTACTTTCTGGGCTTCATCTTGGTACAGAATAGGGTTTAGCGTCAGCAATGACAATGAAGAGGAAAAAAAGACGAAAGGACGATATCGAAGTAGGCATCATCATTCGTCCAAGCGCAACATGGATGACAGCAATGACAATGAAATTTTGGGACGGGATGATGAATTTGTCATCGACCGCAAGCCCTTGGTCGGCGTCAAATTTTTTTTAAGAGTTCAGCAGCAATGATAAAAATAAGCCGACGATGACAATAACGAATTTCATTGTCGCGTCGTATTCATTAAACTGTCCATTGCGATTTCTTCATTATTATCATCATTCGTCCAACCCATCAGTGGATGACTAACTTATGATGATGACAATGAAGAGTTCGCCATCGTCAGCCAACCCTAGGACTAAAGAATGAAAGAGTAAACAGGTCAAGGAGTGAATCAAGGGAGGAGACTTACTCATGCTGGCGACTCCCGCAAAGTGGAAAGTCTTCAAGGTCATTTGAGTTCCTGGTTCTCCAATGCTTTGAGCTCCAATGGCGCCGACGGCCGCCCCAGGCTCCACCTTCTTTGAACGATAACGACTTATGCAGGTTTCCAGAAAAACCTGAAAATGCCGCCATCAGATAATAAAAGAGATCAAAAGATTCAACCAACATGGCCTTTACAAAAAAAAAATCTTTATTATACCTCTAGCTGTCTGGGAGAAATGCCAGAAATCTTCGCTGCCACAAGCTCGAGAGGACAAGAGTTTTCATCCCCGATGATATTTTCATCCAGTTGTAGAGCTCCCCTCGTTTTCTTCAGAGAAGAGATTGCCTTCTCAAGAAAATCTTTTAACAATCTCTTAAACCCGTCGGATGAAGCACTATCGGTGCACATATCAGGTTGCAAGAGCCTCTCGTCAACAATTTGACGTATCTCCGACGGAGAGAGGGTTTTGTGAGAGACGGACGGGCAAGTAGCCTGAGAATAAAATTGTAAATGGTTAGTTTTCTAATTTTGGATACTGATTATAACTATTTGAAATAAGAGTAGTTTAGGGAAAAACCATAATTTTACTGAATAATTGATTCAGATTTAATGGTTTTCCGTCATCTCCTTCCATCTTTGCTGGGTCCATGGCATCATCACCGTAAACAAACTGCACAATTCCACCACTGGCACTACGAACTGTGTGATCATAATGGTTTGATAAATCTTCCAGAGCCTTCATCAGTCTGCGAGACATGTACCCCGTCTCTGCAGTTTTAACCTGGATGAAATTGATGCCCCCGTGAAAACAACATTAATGTGCGGTTATCCCGAAAATATAATGATTGAAGTTCAAAAAAAAAGAAGCACGTACTGCAGTGTCCACAAGACCTTCACGGCCACCCATCGTGTGGAAGAAGAACTCCGTTGCAGACAAGCCAGTGTAAAAGGAATTCGCAACAAATCCTTTAGCCTATAATGAAGTGTAGATGTCATCCATCATGTTACTAGAGTACTGATATTTGAAAACGGTGGTATTTGGGTGAATTCAGGTATTTACAGCGGGTGTTTTTGAATTTCTATGAAAATGTGGTAAGCTCCGATTAATGAAACCGTTAGGCGCACGCTTGCCACCAACAGATTGCTGCCCCACACAAGCGATCATCTGACTAATATTTATTGAGGAACCTTTAGATCCACACTGTGACATAATTAGAGGACTGTTCCTCCAGTGAAGTTCTTCCATACACACCTACATAAAATAAAGAAAAATAATATTTGAAAACTATCGTGCAGACTGTAAACCAATTAATCAAAGTAGAACACAAAAGAATGAAGTACTTTCACATACTTTACCAGTAGCTTCTCGTATATCATTCAACTCTTTTGAAATCTCGGCCTCAAGGGTTTCTGCTGCATTACAGCCAGACTGCAAAGGGAGTTTGCCTTTGTTGTACAAGCATATAAACTCATCGCATAACTCATATCCTTTATCGATGGTCTTCTTTTTCTTCTGAATAAGGCTTTCACCAGGTTGAACGTCATCTATTCCGATTGAAAAACCATGATTTCCAATCCAACGGGCACTACAAAGAGCATTAATAAGTCTCTTGACGACGTTTAAACCGTATTGACTCTTGGCGACGAATCACCCCAAAAATGCACCCATTTTACGGGGAAATATCAAAGCAATGATGCATTCAAGGTTAAATGGTGAGATTTTCTCCGCATATTGTTTATCTTGATAAATGGTTCTCACCTAAGAAACATACAGAATCAAGAGTACGGAAATCAGAAAATATATACAATTAGCGATGGCTCTATCTGACAAAAATTGATGCCATCAGTCGTATGTTATGTAATGTCCCTAGATGACGGAGTGTAGTTTAAAATAAATGAGTTGAAAAATACCTCAATTTAGCGAGACGGTTCATGCAAACTGCCGCTGCATGAGAATTATAGTCCCGAATAAGCACAGAAAAAATTCCATCCTTGTTGCCATTGCCTGAAATTTATTAGGCATGAGAAACATTATGATGAACCTGTAATAAATAAGTTTTATGTGCAATAATGAACCAGTAATCCAAAAGAAACACGAAAACAAAGTAGTCCAAAAAAGTTGGTTTGAAGCTTGAGGGTCTCGACAGAAAAGTACTTAAAAATTAAACGCTCACCTAAAGTCACCTTGCCTACTTGCCCAGATATGAGCTCACTGTTCCGGAAGCAGACAAACCCATCATTAGGGCACATTGTTTCTCCCGATTTGCTGTACATCCTTTCCTTCAGGGTGAGGTTTAGAAAGACCCTTGTGTTTGCGCTGGGTCGTATAAGCACGCTGAATAATTGCTTACCAGTCCAAAGTTCAATAGGCTGAGTAAAAAGAAAATGTAAAAATAATAAATAGCAGAAATCAGTAATGATTGGAGCTAAATTAAATGACATGCATTGACCAAAATCTATGTAGAACTTGTTATTTAAATACCATCACTCAACACCCAAAGCGTATGATTAATTTCTATCGGAACTAAGAAGCATTTTTCAATTAATTAATCAATATAATAAAAAATTCGAAGTACTAAAAGAAGTTCTTGTCGAAATTGGATACCTTAAGGATGGATGGTGTGGGCAAATCAATTGATTCCATGCCATCACCCATGTAAGAGCACATCTGAGAGAATGAAGCCCTGTCGTAAAAAGTATCCTTCCTGGTGATAAGAAATGACGACGTCAGAAAATCCTGGGTGGAGGCAACCAAGATTTCGCCGTTCTTCGGGGTGCACAAGTTATTTTGCACCTATGGAAAGACCAGTTGCCAAGGTAAGAAAGTTATTAAACAAACTTCTGAAGAACATGTTCAATAAAGCAAATCAATTCTTCCTTTGTTCCAACTTCATTAGATAATTTGCCATCTACATTAAATGTCGAGTTCATTTTAATAATTAAGCAGGGGTCTACCCATGGTTAGAGGGAGCTTCCAGATATTCTCGATGACCCAATTATAACTTCCCTGCCTGCGTCGTTGTCCCAAGAGCAAAGATAAAGTCTATTTTTATTCATTGGAAAGTTCAGGATATAATTCTGTAAAAACACTTTAAACGAATATATTGGAGACCTCCAATACCTTTCACCATTATTAACAGCAACACATCCAAAGAAACAAAAAAATATTTTGTGAAAAGTTTAAGAAAGTGTTACCCCCATCAGCATAAGCGCTTCAGTACGAGCTTCTTCCGTTTGTGGTACATGCAGATTCATTTCATCTCCATCAAAATCAGCATTATATGGATTGCAAACCGACTCATTGAATCTCAGCGTTCTCCAAGGCATTATCCGTGCCTGTACAGTCACGTAATATCAGACTCAATGCTTCAGCTTAAGGGCGATTGGAAAAAACAGCCGAGTAAAAATAAACACGTGAGAAAATACCCTGTGAGACATGATCGACATTCGATGCAAACTTGGTTGCCTGTTAAAAAGAACTACATCCCCGTCCTCCAAATGCCGGTCTACAATATATCCATTTTTAAGCTCATTCGCAACGTTTTTCTTTTCAACATACTTCAGATGCCTGCAATACGGATTCAAAATGTTCAGAATTACACATTAAATATCAGAGGTAAATGAGTTTCGTACTTACAGCCTTGTGCCATCGGGGTGAGTGACGAAATTTGCTCCCGGATATTTGCTGGGGCCATTCCTAACACATTGCCGCAACTTCTCAATGTTATGCTGAGAAACTCGTTCCGGGTATGTAAGAATGTGTGCCATCAAGATGGGAATAGCTACCTACAACATTAACAGAAATTTTGAGGGGAAAGTGAAAAAAAATTAAAGCTTATTCTTTCAAGGGATAACCTCTGTGATTTTCAAATTAGGATCTGGAGAAATAACGGTCCTCCCCGTGAACTCAACACGCTTTCCCGATAGATTTCCACGGAATCGCCCCTGCTTTCCTTTGAGACGTTGAACGAAACCTCGGTTCTTCGAATCACTGACAACTCCAGGAGCTTCACTATTTATGTACTCAGCCACCTGCGCCTGTAGAACTGCCCAACAATCCTGGGAAAAGAAAAAATCAACGAATCACTGAAACCGGGCTAAATATGACCTCCTCCATTTCTGAACAAAGGCAACAAAACATTTAATAAAACGATCAATAACTTGAAACTTTAGTATTACAACGGAAAATAAAAGCAAAACGGGTCAACAGGCCTGTCGAAGAGGTGATTAAAGAAGAAAGAAAATGCCAAGGAAGATCGAACCAAACACTTGAATGCAGGGGCTGAACTCTCAAGATCCTCGCGAAGAATGGAATTCGTGTTGATTATGTTCCTTAGCATATTTGTAATGCTATCTTCGTTACTGCAAGAAGTCAATAAGCAATTTTAACTAATCAAATCTCTGAATAATGAAGTACACCAGCGCATGTAAGGATCATAATATCACATACACCACTCTACCTTGACTTTAAATCCATAAAAACGGAAGGCCGAAGAGCCACAGGTGGCACTGCTATGTCGGTGACTATAAGCTTCTCTGGCCTATCTCTAAGATAAAGCAATTCACAGTCCTGAGACAGAAAGATCAAATTAACAAGACAAGACAGACAAATCGTAATAATATCAAGCCGTTAGTTGTCGGTACAAGAACCCCAACCTCATCAATCATTTTTTTGAAAAGAGAGAGACTTTTGTCAGGACTAAGGACATGGGTCTTGCGGAAACGCTCCTTATCCTTAATGTGAGACAATGCTGAATGGAATTCTTGCAGACTGTCATCGTGGACTTTAGTGAAATCTTGTATAATACCTAATGAAGACTGCCCCTTTTTTACAACACCTGCATTCAAAAGAGGCAATCTTTTAATGAAACCTCTGTGTTCAAAAAGGACAGTTTTTTCAGTGAAAAATAACAAGACAGTACAAGGTCCCCAAAAATATTGACACCAAGCAAAAATAACCGAATGAATATTGTTTATATGCTAGCATCATTATTCTAAGCGCAGCTGGAGTTTGTCATAAAAAAGTAAGGAAAATAAAGGTGTATACACTGCAAACGACTTTTGAAGTCAAAGTATCTACTATGCAGAAGAATGAACAATGATGATGGTTCAATGCTTCATCTGTACAACTGGGGTTTCGCCTGACTTCACATTCAGATTCACGTTCTCAATCCATAGTAGATGCTTTTTTGTTGGATATCTGTTGGTTTTATTTCGGCAGATATACAAAATAGATCTCACATCCAAGTCTCTCTCACAGTAGGAGTTCGATCAGCTAAGTTAGAACAAAATAGTTCAGACACAGAAGACCTCAAACTCCTCTTTCCCAATTAAAATCGCCAGATGGGGTGTTCATCCGATAAATTATTCCAAGTCTTACCAGATACAAAGACTCGTTGAGGGATAACCTGGTTAATAATTAAATCAAATTTTATTTTTAAAAAATAATAAAATAAGATGATAGCCTGCATCTTTGTAGCTCTCAGAGATGGAAAACCATAATGTCTATAATAAGAGAACCACATGGTTCCCAAAATGAATTGAGGGAGCGATCTCCAGCTGAGATAAATGCAGGGCATTCGACAGGAATTCCATTACTTCAGTATGCAGATGACACCACCTTCTTCATGGAAGGCTCAGAGGAAGAAGCCTTCTCCATGGAGGGGGCATCTACTTCAGCATGGGAGGTTTACAAGAGTACCAGTCAATGTTCATGGGAGCATAAGGAAAAATAAAGGTGCAGATTTTTGGATGGCTGCAAATGCACATGATCCCAGACACATCAGCATTGTTCCCCATGTGCGCACAAGGGGAGGAAGACTGCTCTCATTTTTTTTCAGTATTCTTTTGTGTATACAATTTGGAGTTTGCAGAAGCTCATTGGGTTGGATGTGACATCTGAGGAGGCATGCTGGAGCTCGCTCTGCAAGGGGAAGGGGGAGAGGAAGGGTGTTGGATGCATACACTTGGGGTGGGGAAGGCTCCTCATGGTGCTCTAGGCGTTATGGCTGCACCCCAATGAGGTGGTGTTTAAGGGAAGGGCGGTGTTGCTGTACTCGGTACTGCATGATGTGGAGAATAGTATTTCCTACTGGTTTAGTAGGAAGTGAAGGAGGGAGCAGGGATCAGGATGGTCAGTCATGTATTTTTCACACATATTATTAACTTTGGGTCGATAACTGATTTCAGGTGGTCTTCCCTCTTTTTCTTCAAAAACAATATGCATGGCATTCCAGAGGTCCTCAACATATCACAGAAATAATAGGCAAATAAATTAACATCAGCATGATACTGCTCATTCTCTCCCTACTTCAAGTTACTAATGCATCCAAATGATAAGTTTGATCCCTTTTTTTGATAAGTTAAGTTTGATCCTGAAAGACAAAACAGACAAAACTACAAAGAAAAATGATGACAAAGTTGAGAGTCAACCATTAACAAAGCCACACCGCACGCACCGAGAAGGTTTACACTTGTTCCTGATTGCCTTCACGTATGCATTCTTTTGAGTGACATCTGCTCGAGGATTCCTCATCCTCTTTAAATACTCTTTCCGTTCCTTTTCTGGAAGAAGTATCCTAGCACAAGACTATTGAGACAACTTCAATGATCAGCAACAACGTTCTAGAACAAGAAATGAGAAAAAGGATTTAATAACTTTATTTGATTCCTTTAGAACCCCACACCATGGGAAACTAGAGCACAAATTAATCTCATACCTTGCAAATGCACTTCAGGATATTTAAAATAGCGCTGAAGTAGCCAATGTTGAAAACAGGAAGAGTGAGCTTCAAAAAGCCAAAGTGGCCAGGACAATCAGTGAAACTCCCGTGGCAAGTGGCGCAAAAGCCCATTTTGCTCCCCGGTCCCTGAAGAAATAAGAAGACGATAAATAATCTCAAAGAAATTCAGTCCAGTCATGAAACTTGTACACAAATATAAGCTGGCGATAAATATGAGGGGATAAAAATTGCAGAAATAGAAGTACCAAAAGGAGGAACAAACCAATCGACCAGAAAATATAAACTTCTGATTCCGACAAGAGAGGAAAAAGTCACGGCGAACAGTCACGAGAGGAAAACAAAATATTGCAAAAATTAGCACTTGTAACAAACATAACATAAAAATAACTGCAGTCCACTGGGTCCGTTGTATCCTTTTGAAATCAGTAAAAGAACAATAGAAGTCAGACCTCAAGTCCATCCAAATTATCTACTATCGGGGTTCAGCAATCCAATCACAAATCACAGAGGTCAGATGGGATCACCGAGATCCGATCGAGCTAAACAGACGTCGATCAGTAAGGACCAAAGACGATCAAATCAATGATCAATATCTTTTGATCGATTGTGTTGACTTATTAGATTAGGCATCCAGATCAATCAGTAATGACCAAAGAAAATCAGAAACAATCATTGGTAGTATGCACAAACCTTGATGTGTATTATCGGGGGAACGCTTTCCCCTGGCAATATACTGCGCTGGGCAAAGACAACGGCAGTGTTCCACAAGAAGGGGGGGAGAGGGTGGGAGGAGGTGGATGAGGAGGGGGGATAAACATTGTAGAGATAAATATGTATCCCAGAAGAAATACTGTCCCTACTGTCATTACTCCTAAAGCCAAAGTGGCGATAAATCTTGTCGGGATGTTAATCACAGGAGACTAACTAATGAGAAGGTTATATATAATCTCGGGTAAAGGACAGAGCCAATTGTTTTTGTTGAAGCTTTAGGAAGATTTCACTAAACTGAGAGACACAGATGAGGATACAGGCTTTTGATATGTTCTTTTCAAGAGCATATCAAAGACGCACCAATAAAAGACATTGGATCAGATCACACATGAGGAATAATGGTACATGTGACGGGATACTATAAATAACAGGGAGCAGGGAGAAGAAGCGAATTCTTTTCCAGAACATTGGTTATTCCCAATCAGGCTACTGCGGCTGAGGGCTGGCGCAAAGGAGACACCTGCGAGCAGTATGGACAAGGCTCCAGACTGACCGACTCATCTGTATTTCGTTCATCCTTCCTCATTCCATTTCTTTCTTGTTTGTGAACAGCAACAGACCCGAATTGGTATCAATTATGAGAACTATTGCAGCATTTAAAGCACACTTTTTCTTAAATTGTTTGCAATCTATCTTGGAACGATACTGTGTGGCAGGGAAATACATTGCGAAAATTAACTACATTAGTACTTAGTGGCATCAGTTTTCCTGTGGATATTTTTGTTCAGTCTGCTTTCTTCTTCTTTCTACACGCATAGAAACTTATGGAGGTTTATGAAAGTAGTGATAAAAGGTGTTAAATCTCCTCATAGCCACTGTTTGAGTTGTATAATGTAACAGGCTTGGAGTTAACATGAAGTATAAGTGAAAAATATATGGATTCAAAATCTGGGATAGGATATGGCAGATGCCCTTTGAAGGTTGATCGGCTTTGGAATGAATTTCAGAAATTGAAGGTTACGATGATCAGAGATGTAAATTAATAGAGAACCAAAGCATCAATAAATATGGTCAAAATGTGACAAGGAACCAAAGGGCCTCGGTATTATCAAAGGACATAAATGCCTTTATTCCAGGACGACACCAGGTTGATAGCGCAGTTGTCGCAACAGAAATTGTGACAGCGTGGAAAAGAGCAAAGGTAAATGTGAGCTTATGGGCCGGAGTCTCCAGTTCCTCACCAACAAGCTTATTCTCCGTGAGAAACCCTACGGAGAACTCATGTATTGAACAACAACAACATTTCCATAAACTCTTTCAGGTCTAAATACCAGATTCTTGTTTACAAATATTGGGGCATTAGTTGGCTCAGTAGTCTATAAAGGGAAATTACGAAATAGGAAAAAACATAACAAAACATAGGAAGGACAAAATAGGAAAGGATAAATCTTAGCTGACAGTAGAAATGTTTATGTGAAAGGTGGATTTTACAAAGGTACAGGACTGCCTTGACTGGGATTTCCTATAGGCATCTTTGTAGCATCGAGGAATTCCAGCAGAATCAATGAGGTGGACTAAAAATGTGTTATGTCCCACTCTTTTTCTGAATTGGAGAATGGCCACCCGAAGAGTAGTAGATTCAGCGGAAACTAGGGGTCAGATTGGGATGCACTCTAGCACTGCTTCTCTTTGTCTTGGCTGTGGATGCCCTTGCCATAAGGGGCTTGTTCTAATGACCTACTCGATGGATTCTGGACCCCAAGATTCCCAGCGGGTATCCCTCGACAACAATATGCAGATGATACGACATTTTTCTTGTAGAGTTCAAAGGAGTCCAAGAATATATTCACACTGCTGGACCTGTTTGCAGCTTGTTTGGGATTACACATTAACTGCGCCAAGTCAGTCTTTATCGGCTTTGGGTTACCACCCATGAAATATTTGGGTCTGCCATTGTCAGGGGTCCTATCAAGACCGCGGATTGGAAACCAGTACTGGACAATCTAGCACAGAAGTTAGAGGGCTGGTAAACCAGAGTGCTATCGAGGTGTTGACGATCCGTGCTGCTACCACACGTACTCTCGGCTGAAATTATCGGTAGGGTCGGCAAGCGCCTGAAGGGTATGATGAGAAGATTCCTATGAAAAAGCTCAAGGTCGTGGGACCAGATACAGATATGGCTAAACAAGTTCTGAAAGACATCTCTGTATTTCCTGGACTGGGAACATTGTACAACTCCGGTCTACGTTCTGGCAGGGACTGAGGCAGGTGTTTCCTTGTGTCTGGGAATTCTTCAAAGCCAAACTGGGGTGGTGTGGGCGACACAGCATTTTGATTTGGCTGGACACAAGGCCAGCTCTGGGTACACTACAGATAAAATTCCTGTGTATGGTCTTCCTTGCACAGGCCGCTCATTCCACAGCTTGGGAGTCCTGGGGAGGTACGTTGAATCCATGCTTGGTCAACATCCTGTCCAACCAAGAGAGTAGAGGAATATTTGACGATGTAGCAGAACTTAATCCACCTATGTCACTAAGAGGGACACATGATGGGTGGGGATGGAAAAGCACATCCTTCTCTCTCTGAGATGCTTATGCAAGGCTCAACCGCAGACACAAAGAGGAAGAACTGAGGATTATCTGCACATGGCGCACCATTTGTAGACAGAAGATTCCCTTTAAGTTGAGGTTCTTCTGTTGGCTGCTTGTTCAATTAAGACTAGTCACAAAGCTTGTCCAGAAAAGGTAGCTCCCAGAAGCCTCAGCATAGTATGCTATGTGCACAAGCGATGAGGAAGATTGTGCTAATCTCTTCATCGAATCATTCCTCGCTCTAGTCTTGTGGCCCGACCAGCCAATCACAGGGGCAGAGGTCTCCTCAAAGGAGGCCTTCTGGGTCTCTGTAAAGGGGAGTGCCCTAGTGGGGGGAGAGGGGCATGGTCAAACCTTCATGGTGCTCTAGAAAATATTGTTAAAAAAAAAAGGAATGAAGTCATGTTCAACAAAATGGAAGCAGAGATGGGCAAGCAGTGGCCAGTCATGCCTCCACATGGCTTAAGGGTTTGCAGCCAAGGAGTGGGGCAGCTCTTTAGCCTTATCTGAACTTAATGATCATATTTATTTATCACATCAGGAGGGTCACCCATTTTGTGCGATCTACTTTATCTTTCTTCAAAAAAATCAACTATCGAAGGATGTAATATCGCACGTTCGTGGGCTCAAAAATATATTTACTATAAAGTCACCTTTGCCATGAGAAACTCAGGGTGACTAAATGTGATTGATAAATGTTCCTCATCCTAAAGAAAACAATTTCAAAATCATGATTTGTCCTTAAAATGAGATATTAGAAGAGAATTGAGGCACAGCATCTCTGCACAACCGTTGGGCACAATTTGCCGAAATACGTATGATATCCTTTAGCTGGAGTCATCAGCTTTTATAGTTGATCATGAAAAATTAATCTGAGAGAAAGTTGGGCACACGAGCTCCAGGGAATATTGCAGCTTCAATGACCATAAAATGATGCCCCACCAAATTTCATAGAGGGCATTTCAAGAAGTTAAACGGAGTAGTAAATACAATCATAATAAGATTTATACAAACGGAGCAACTGTAATGATGACTACTGGGCACAATTCGTACTGCCGATTACAATCTTACCAGCACTGAGTAGCTAAGGCCAGAGAATGGAGAGAATAGATGATCTTACAAACTGTTAGACAAAGGTACTCAAACTGTAATGATGACTACTGGGCACAATTCGTACTGCCGACTACAATCTTACCAGCACTGAGTAGCTAAGGCCAGAGAATGGAGAGAATAGATGATCTTACAAACTGTTAGACAAAGGTACTCAAATTTCATAATCCTTGGCTGTTCTGGTCATGAAATAAAGAAACTCATCATAAGAGATCCCAAGACATGGACAAAGAAGGAAGAATTCAAGGTGAGAAAAAATTACACAACCCTTGGCTGTTCCGGTCATGAAGTAAAGAAACTCATCATAAGAGATCCCAAGACATGGACAAAGAAGGAAGAATTCAAGGTGAGAAAAAATTACAAATGCAAGAAGACGGTTTTATCGAATGAAGGTAGCTACCGTATTGATCAGTTTTGGACTGATCCTCAATTTCGATCGACATATCCATCCTTATCGAGAGTTAATTTCACTTTGGAAAAGGTGTAGGTATGAAAATTCAATGATCAAGAACAAATCTTTTTTTCTCGTATCTAAAGGTTTATAACCAAACGGAGTGTCAAGATTTTAGAACAATATTCCGGGATCTCGTTTTCGTAGAGCAATATTCTACATCATTCTCTGACACCATCTCTGTGATAAAATCACATTAAATAAAAAAAGCACTAAAGTCTGCATATAATTCTTCTGCGACAGTACTCGCACTCGATAAAAATACCGTATGAATAACCTGATAAGAAAGATAGAAGCCTACCATTCGAAGATCAAGCAACCCATGTTCAACTGGCTTGACATTGACATCATAGAACCGATTGTTCCAAACTTGGACCTCAGCCGATTTCCGTATTTCATCCCCAGAAAATGTACTGAATCGAATGCTTCTTCTGCGCAGCCACAGAGAAATCGCTCAACCCAGATAATTCGAAATCGGCGTATAATAGAAGATTACAAGATTACATCCTACTGCTTGCGAGGATTAAAAATATCGGGATTCTTACATCTTCCGCGGTCCGACGTCCTCAATGAATGGTTCCTTCGTGAATCTCAGTTTTTCCTCGCGACGCGACATTTCTGATGTCCTCCGCGTAAAACCCCTCGACGAGAGGAGCCCAGGTTTTACCAAACAAGGAGGCGAGATTCAGACCCAAACATCGTCGAAGATTTTCTATCAAAACCCTGTGTTCAAAGAGCGCGCAGTTATTTGATCGCTCAAGTCTGAGCTTCGGTTTGCGGAGGACGCCTCGGAGGGACGAGACGGCCCATTCAGCCCGTTAAGTGAAAATTATAAATCGAATGAATTCATGAATATTAGACTTCTTTTACTAAAGTAGATTCATTGCTTGTTAGGTTAATAGATACATGAGTAGTTAGATAGGCAGCATCTGACAAGCATTTTTGTCATTTAAATAAACTGTTTTAAATGAACATAATACCGAAATGTCGGAAAATCCACGTGGAATAATGTGATTGGACTAGACAATACACCTCATCCTCTTCCCCGCGATGTTTGAAGAAGATCACGGCGCCGTCCCGAGAGGACGGGAGCTTCGCCAATCTCACCATCGCCCCCTTCAGATCGAGGATTTTCCTCAGAAGACCGATCGGCAGACTCCGGTTCCTCCCTGATTCGGATGCTCAAAAGATAATCAGGCGGAGATCTCGAAGAAGATCTATTTGATGCGGATTAAGATCGAGGACGGACAGAAATTGGAAGCAATTCTGGAAAGAAATCTCGATTTGGAGATGCCTACCGATTGATTTCCTTTGCAGCTTGAGGATCGCCATTGCTGCAGTACGAGGCAGCTTCGATTTGCAGGTTTTCTTCTAAAATGGCGTGGGAAGATGTCCCGATGGAGCCGCGGCTCGCTTCTCGATCATTCCCTCGGACAGTCGAACCAGCCTCGGAGGCCGCGTCCGAGGAGGCTCTCTCGCGCAAGAACTCCAACGGAATCGGAGAACATTTCGTGGACGAAGACACAGAAGAAACCTCAGAAGAAAACGACGGCCGATAGCCTGAGAAAACCTCAGTCGATTCTAGCTTCTCCAGAATGCGTCTCAGCAGCCTCTCGGCTCTGTCCCTGGCTTTAATCTCCACCGCCAGCGCGCGCTCAAGCACGCTCACCTGCGCAAAAAAATCCAATTCAATAGAAGAAATAATTAAGGAAATTAACAGAAAATTCAGATCGAGCCAGCTACCTTGTTGCTCAGGACGGCCACCTCTTCTCTGGCTGACCTAGACGCCGCTCTCTCTGCATACAACCTTCCTCTCAAACACTCCACCGTCTTCTTCCCGTCCACCTCCCCCTTCCCTTCCATTCTGTCAAAATCACGCGCAATTCATGAAAACTCGGAAGATTAACTGGAATTGGAAGAAAGAACACGATCAAACCTCCATTTCTCTCTTCCGCGGATTCTGCCGTAGCCTCCGCCCTCCGCAGCGTACATCTCAGACGCGCTTCAGCAATCTCTGAAGAAACAATCTCTCTGTTTCTCGAGAGAGAGAGAGGGGAAGAGATTGCGGGTGACGGAGGGCGAAGGGTGGATCAGGTGAAGGTGGTTGAAGGCGGTGGACATTCAAATTTTGAATATATATAGCGCCATTCGCACGTGAGTCAGTAATTTGTCCGGGCCTGTCGCACGTGACCCTGCGGGCCATCTTCAAGGAGTTGTCCAAGATTCAGGGAATGACACTGTCATGTTGACTAGTCAATGTCGCCTGTAGAAAATATTTTGAGCGAATCTCTACTACTATAATAGGAATTCATGTACCCTTCTGGCTCTGATTGGCTGACAAAAAAGTGAGAAAGAAGAGAGAGAGTGAGAGAGCGAAGCCTTTGGTCGGGAGAGAGAAGCCTTTGTTTGATCGTCGTTCCGAGAGCATCGAAGGGGATATGAGAAGAAAAATGGTCTTATGAACTACATCAGGAAGACAGGAACGGAAGAGAAATAGGGCAGCATACTCTCGGAACTATGGTCGACAGAGATTTAGAGGAAGAACGAGGCGGGCGGGCGTGAGCAATGCTTTGGAGTGGTAAAGCATTTCATTTGTTCTCTCTCTCTTCTCTTCTTTCTCTCTGTCGACACACTTTCATCTGGACCATCCACGTTTCTAATTTTTGATCCGATCAAAGTGTGCCGTTGAATTTTGAAAATGAATCTATTTATGAATCTATTTTCTGCTGAAAATGGATCAACGGCAGATGCTGTTGAATTTTGACCAATTTATTTAAATGAAATCTTCGACCAAATTATTGTGACCAAATCTTCTCTTCTCTCTCTCTCTCTGGCGACCCACGTTTCATCTGGACCATCAACGTTTCTAATTCTTTATCCATTCAAAGTGTGCCATTGAATTTTGAAAATGAATCTATTTATGAATCTATTTTCTGCTGAAAATGGATCAACGGCAGATGCTGTTGAATTTTGACCATCTGTCAAACCATTCATTCTGTCTCCATAAAAATTCAAGTTTCTATTCTATCACGAATTCTATGAAGAACTCACTGACCATCTGTCAAAACATTCATTCTGTCTCCATAAAAATTCACGTATCTATTTTATCACAAATTCTTTGAAGAACTGTCTGATCATCATTGTTGAGGTTCATCAGTTTAACATACTACCCTTTATGCAGACCAAACAAAACAAAGAAGTCGGTGCATTGAGCAAACTGTCTGACATAAGTGCTTGAGAAAGGAGAAGGACGAATAGTAAGAGTCCAATTCAAAAAATGCTTGTCGATTTGTTGGAGCTTTATCTGCATATGCTAAAAAAAGACAACACCATACCCAAAAAACTTCGGATCTGGAACAGTTAGTCTCTCTTTTTCTGTTCGAGCCCACTCAATATCAAAAAGCAGGTACGACAGCAAAAATAAATATGTGGCTCTGTGTTTTTTCCCCTCTTTTTCCATGTGTCCATCGAGTACCCCGTATGTTTGGCAGTGAAATAATGCAATACAATAATTCGAAATCCACGGAACTCTATTCTCTGAAATTAATGTACTTTAATGAAACTAATGAATTGTGAATCTATTTTCTGCTGAAAATGTATTTTTGAATGTATTTCGACGAAATTAATGACTTTTGAATCTATTTTCTGCTGTTAATGGATCACCGGCAGATGCTATTGAATTTTGAATCTATTTTCTGAAATTTAGAATTTGTTTTATGAAAATGAATCTATTTTTGAATCTGTTTTCTGCTGAAAATGGATCAAGGGCAGATGTTGTTGATTTTTGAATCTTTTTTCTAAAATTTTGAATCTATTTTCAGAAAATGACTCTATTTTTGAAACTATTTTCTGTTGAAAATGGATCAACGATAGATTCTGTTGACTTCTGTATATATTTTCTGAGATTTTGAATCTACTTTCTGAAAATGTATTTTGACGAAATTTTGAATGTATTTTAATGAAATTAATGACTTCTGAATCTATTTTCTGCTGAAAATGAATCAGCGACAGATGATGTTGCATTTTGAATCATTTTCTGAAATTTAGAATCTATTTTCTGAAAATGAATCTATTTTCGAACCTATTTTTTGCTGAAAATGGATCAACGGAAAATTCTGTTGACTTCTGTATCTATTTTCTGAGATTTAGAATCTATTTTCTGAAAATGAATCTTTTTTTGAATCTGTTTTTTGCTGAAAATGGATCAACGTCAAATGTTGTTGATTGTTTAATCTATTTCTGAAATTTTGAATCTATTTTCTGAAAATGAATATATTTTTGAATCTATTTTCTGCTGAAAATTGACCAACGGCATATTTTGTTGACTTTTGTATCTATTTTCTGAGATTTTGAGTCTATTTTCGGCTAAAGTTGAATCTATTTTCTGAAAATGAACCTATTTTTGAATGTCTTCTGCTGAAAATGGATGAACAGCAAATGATGTTGATTTTTGAATCTATTTTCTGAAAATGAATATATTTTTGAATTTATTTTCTGCTGAAAATGGATCAACACCAGATTCTGTTGACTTTTGTATCTATTTTCTGAAATTAATGTATTTTATTGAAAATAATGAATTTTGAATCTATTTTCTACTGAAAATGTATTCAAATGAAATTTAATAGAAATAATGAATCTATTTTTGAATCTATTTTCTGCTGAAAATGGATCAACAGCAGATGTTGTTGATTTTTGAATCTATTATCTGAGATTTTGAATCTATTTTCTAAAAATGTATTTTAATGAAAATTTGAATGTATTTTAATGAAAATAATGACTTCTGAATCTATTTTTTGCTGAAAATGGATCAACGGCAGATGCTGTTGAATTTTGATACTCTGTCAAAACATTCATTCTGCCTCCATAAAAATTCACGTTTTTATTCTATCACAAATTATTTGAAGAACTCTCTGATCATCAGTGTTGAGGTTCATCAGTTTAACATACTACCTTTCATGCAATCCAAACGAAACAAGGAATTTGGTGCACTGAGTGAACTGTCTGACACAAGTGCTTGGGAAAGGAGAAGGATGAAAAGTAAGATTTCAGTTCAAAAAATGGTTGTCGATTTGATGGAGCTTTATCTTCATGTGCTAAAAAAAAGACAAAACCATACCCAAAAAACTTTGGACCTGGAACAGTTCGTCTCTCTTTTTCCATTTGAGCCCACTCAAGATCAAAAAGCAGGTACGCCAACAAAAATAAATATGTGGCACTTTGTTTTTTTTCTATCTTTTTCCGTGTGTCCATCGAGTACCCCACATGTTTGGAGTGAAATTCTGCTGTTCAATAATTCAAAATCCACGTCAATCTAAGGAAATCGAAAATCTTGAATCCAACACACAATCGATTCCGATTTTTCGAGCGCAGATTTTCGTAGATCATGAAGACTTCGTAAAGTCAAAAATAGATTTTAGACATTCAATTTCCTTTACGATTTTTGAATATACGATACTCGATTATGTAATCGTAGATGTTGATTCATCTAATTATTGTGATTTTTATATTCGCCTGTGAATTTTTGAACTACTGATTATTGTGAATTTTAGATTCGTATGTTGATTATTGTTAACTTTAGATATGATTATCTGTTTCTTAAATTCAATCTGGATTTCATTGGATTGTGAATTTCAGATCTATGGAAATCTACAGAATTCTAGATCTACGGAAATTTATGGAATTCTTCTGAATCAACGTCTACGAATACAGAAACAAAAATCGTGTATTCGAAAATCTAAAATATATTTTTGATTTTATAAAATCTTCAAATTCTACAAAAATCTGCGCTTGAATCACGTAACTCTATTGTCTATTGGATTCAAGATTTCTAATTCATCTGCTATATTCTGTATTGGATTCAAAATCTAAAAACGAAATCAGCGAAAATCATATTCGAATATGAAATTTAAAATAGACCGAAAATCATGTCATGGATTCAAAATTTAAGCAGGAAATGAAATATTATATCTTCTCGTACTATTTTGGATATTTCATTTTAAGAATTATGTCTACTTAAAATCTCTACTGCTAATCTCTACTAATAATTATAGGAATTCATGTACCCTTCTAGACGTTGATTGCGCCCGCCATTGAGGGTAGTTGTAGGGCAGAGAAAATTGCATACCGTCGCTTGACAGGATCAGCCAACATGAGGACACCACTTGCAGCCACTCGCAATGTGGCAAACGTTCAACCACATTCTCTCGGAGGCATGATTGCAACATGCGTTGCGTGCCAATCGAAGATGTGGATGCATAAACACAAACATGGCTTCAGTCAGTGAAATCCAGTGTTCCACTTATGCTTCAACGATGGTGAGGTCACGTTGTCGGCGTTTCCCAACCCACCAGCACTGCTTCTTGCTCTGCTCGAGGGGACGACAGAGGAGGCAAAACACTACCAAAATTTTCTTCGAGCCTACAATTGAGCTTTCGCTTTCACATCCATCAGTGCAAATTTTGACCGTCCCCTCACCAAAAACCATGCTGGCGTGTACACGTACCGCATCCAAGGTGGTGTCTATCATCAGATCTCAAATGCTATGCTACACCCCGTTGGTCAAGCTCCCTGCTTTGCTCAAATCTACATCTACGACACAGACTACCAGATCGAACGACGAAGCTCAATCTTTCCCGATCTGCATTGCAGCATTCTTGAAAAGATCCACTATTGTCTGAGTGTGGCCAATCCCTTTGTTCGCCAGTTTCAAGCGAACAACGAAGAAGCGCTTCTCACCGCATCCACCCAAGAATTCAAGCTACGAGTCGGCGAGCCTTCTGTCCCCGACCGCCATTATGATCAACCCATAGGCTCTGAAGTTGCTGTTCTTATGCCTGGAGATGGAAAAGAAGGAGATGGAAAGCGCAACATTGTTCTTTAGAAGCGTGGTGGGGGCTTGCAGTTCGTGAATCAGCTCGACGGGAATTATGATCTGTTCCACTTCATGCTGCTCTTTATGTATGGTCTTGTAGTCCGAGGTGGAGCCTACAACTAAAGGAAAAAAGCAAGGAGCCGATGAACTAGTTTTCTGCCTACCACTTCATGGTTCAAGACTCATCAAGAGTGCTTCATCTTTCTAGCTGGCTCCGTCATCTGTCGTCTATGCTACCCCCGGCATGTAACCCAAACGAAAGAGCCTTCGTTTGTTTTCTTCTTCCTCGTCCATCTACGAGCTTCAGTTCTGTGTGGTTCATTTGAGTGGCTGAAGATGGGATTTTTTTCTTATCTCCCATAATGAGGATGGCCCTGCTTTCTCTCTCTTCTCTCTCTGTACAGGTTTATCCATTTTGTTGATTTTTGAAGTTTCTCAAAATCTGGCGATGATTTATTGATCACATTTATGATTTAAATAATTCAAGATACTGATTTTCTTCTCTCCCAGGATGAGGATGGACATGCTTCCTCTCTCTTCTCCCTCTACCCAAAGCGAGCATTGCGAGCGAGAACATGCTAATATTAGTGCAATCAATCTTTGGTCTGGCTCGACGCGAGAACCAAAATTGGACCAAAACTTCTAGTCAGCCCTAACAACACAAACCACCAATCTAGTTTGGCCCGGTCTGTCCCAACTTCGGTCATACCATGATCTTTCCACCTCAACATCAAGCTGGACTACATGATGCATTCAGGTCCCATCATCTGCGATGAAAACCTGTCCCGTCTAAGGCTTCAGGTTTTTGTGATAATCTCAATTTAAGGGGTTTAATTCGTCGTTGGTAATTGATATTATTCAATAAAAATATATTTGATTGTACTTAAGAATACTTAGTTGTGATTATTAAGGGTCGTTTCCACGTGGAACGCTGATTTAGGTTTTAATTTTCTCACTATAGTTATTATCGGTAGTAGAAGATATAAATATGAAAATAGAATAGGCGAGATAGAGATATCGACGAAATATAAGTAGAATTACATGAAGTGTTACGAGAATAAGGTAGAGGGCGTGGCGGAATAATGGGGACGTAAAGATAGCGACGAAATAATGGGGACGAAATAAAAAGATGATAATGAACTATAACTATGATAATGGTAATGTCGGGACAGAAACAACGTAAGGAGAGGATATTTATCTTAGATCCTTACATTTGGCCAAGATTCTGGCAATTTACGAGTACTAGTAAGCTCCCCCTCTTCACTAATGCTTCTTCACACACACCAAAGACACCAAGAACACACTTGATGGATCTCAAAACTCACTATCTTTCAATCATCCCCTCACAAGTAGGAAACAATTTCAAGATGAATTTTAAAATGATTCAGTCCTCTATTTATAGATCAGAGGGTATGGATGGAAAGAGGAGGGGAAGATAAAGTAACAATGAAAATTTCAGCTAAATCAGAGTTGTAGATCAAAAGTTATGGCCATTTGAAGTTGAGCCAATCCAAACCCTTGATTTCCTTATCTCTCCTTGTTAGTGTCCTCGTTTTCCATTGAAATGTCACATCGCATAGTATTCTACATCTCCTAGTCTTCCGTGTGTGCATTTTTCAAAGTCAACGTGTATCTGTAAAAGGGTAAAAAAGAAAAGAATGGGTGAAATACTAATATTTTTTAAAAAGGACAACGAAAATATTCTTTCTCAAGGCTGACATGGTGATGTGTCAGCACACGCCACGTCGCCTCTCTCTCTTTTTTTATTTCTTCAGCATAGGATACGAATGTGCCATGTGTACATGCGACAGCCACATGTACATGTGGCGTCTGTCGTGCGCACACGTCGCCCTGCATAAGATCAAGAGAAAAAACAAAAAAGTGCAGTTTTGTTGTTTTGTGCATCGTCAGCGCGCTCATTTATTGCAAAAGGGCAACTTTTTTATTCGTCCATGTCACTTTTGTGCAAAAAATGATTCTTTAGTCATAAATGCAATCATCGCTTCACAAATCGCGAAGCAATGATTGCCTGGCTACTGATTGGCTAACGACACTCATTAATTTAACTAATGATTGACTATCGCCAATCATCAGCGCGTGCTACGATTCGTCACTGTTCGACGAATCGAATAGCAATACATGACGGCGCGAATAAAAGGCTAAAAATATATTTAAAAGCAAATTAATTAAAAAAGTAAAAGCCCAAAAATACATGCAAATATATATTTCGACTTAGAAAAATCATATCTTTCTAAATTTAATGTAAAAAAATCAACAAAATTCATATTCTCTCTCAAAATTCTTTTAGAATCTATTGTTAGAAAATTCTCCAACAATGCATAAAAATGCAGAAAGTTCAGAACATTTTTCTAAAAATAGATTTAATCATTTTAAGCTTGATAACATGCAAATATAAGTAATTTAATGCGAATAAACATGTAAATATGATCATGTAAGGTACTAAAAATGCATGTTAACAGTTGGACGAGATATAAAATTGTCCCCTAGAAGGACATGATGGTGTTTTTACTTTGGCTGAGAAAACCATCCCATCTATAGGTGTTGGATGGGACACTAGAAAAACATTTTAAAATTCATTTTATGATTTTTTCTTGAATTGTGAAACTTATATGAATCAGAACCTATATTATTTTCCATTCCCAACGTCATACAAAATTGGGACACAAGAGGTGCAATATTTCCCAATAGGAAAGTTCCCCGACAACAAGGTCCTCGATGGGATGGTTTGAGATGGGACGGTTACGGATGACCCAAAAAAATGGGGCATGGGACAGGATGAAACTGCCTCATTCTGTGTTGGGTCCCCGTCCCGAGCAATCATTCACCATAGATATAGGATATATTCCAGTTGGAATGAGAACACGGATGTCAGATGTTTGGGCCCTTTGTGATGATGAGTGGTGGTCATGGACGGAGGATACAAGACTGACCTGACGTCCCTTCAGTCATTCCTTCAACCGTCATCCGTCCACATTAGTTCATCTTCACCATTATATCATGAATCTAGGCCAGTAACTTGTCTTTGATGAAGAACAAAATGGATGACGGAGGTGAATTAAGTTGTCGCTGCCTCAGGTACCCACCTGATTGCCTCTCTCGTTCCCTCTCCTTCTCTTGTGTCTCCTGCAGTTAGGGAAGGACACGGCCTGATCCGAAGTTCGGTCAGACCGGACCAAACTGAACCGTCGATCAGCCTTTTTACGGTTGCCCGAACCTTTCAGTCTGGGTCTGGTTCGCACCTCGAACCGGACCGAAGACCGTTACTCTCTCTCTCTCACCTGCTCCCTCTCTCCCTCCTTTCTTTCTCCCGTTCTCTCTCTCTCTCTGTTGTCCTCTTTCCCCTCGCCTACGCGTTCTCTCTCTCTCCTTCTTTCGTTGTCTCTCCCTCTCTCCTGCTCGTTCTCTCTCACTCTCCTATGTGTTCTCTCTCCCTCTCTTTCTTTCCCTCTGTTCTGGTCTCACTCTCCCTCTCGTTCGCTCTCCTGCCCTCCCTCCCTTTCGATGTCTTTCCCGTTCTCACTCTCTCCCTCTCATTTTCTTTCCCTCTATGTCTCCCTATCGCGTCCTCTCCCTCTCTTTCTCTCACCCTCTCTCTCGCTCTCCCTCCTCTCTTATCTTCTCTTCCTCTCTCTCGCTCCCTCTCTCCCTGTCCTCCTCTCTCTCAAGCCTTGTCGTTCTCTGTCCCGCTCTCTGTCACCCCCTCTCTCTGTCACCCTATCTCCTGCTCTCACTCTCCGTCTCTCTCCCTCTAGTCCTCTCTTATGCTCTCCCTCTCTCATTCTCTCTCACACACTCTCTCCCTCTCGCAATCTCTCTCTATTGAACTCCCTCCCTCTCGCCTGCTCTCTCTCCTTCTTCCCCCTCACTTCTCCCTCTGGCTCTTCCCCTCTTGTTCCCCTCTGTCCATCTTTCACTCTCTCCCTATGGTATTCTCTCTGCCTTTGCACTCTCTCCGTGTCACTCTCTCTCTCATTCTCATTCTCATTCAACACTGCTTCAGCATAGAGGTGACATTAGATGGAGTGAGAAGACCAAGTCAATTTAAAGTTGACTAGTCAACAAGACTGACCAAAAATTGGACCGGACCGAGCCTGGACAGAGCCCGGACCGAGACCGAAACCGGACCGAACTTCAGGTCTAGGTTTAGGTTTTCGGTAAAACCCGACCGGGACCGGACCGTGTCCTTCCCTACCTGCAGTATCTCCTTCTCTAGGGATGGGAAGTTCGGTGTTTGGCCCTGAACAAACAATGTTTGCAAACTAACAAACAACTTCAAAATGATGTTCATATTCGTCTGCAAACTGTTTATGAACAGGCCATGGAGCGGGCAAGCCAATGGCTTTTAGTATTTGCTTTCACCCGTCGTGCTTGTTAACGGTTCATCTGTTTGTGAACTGTTCACAACAAGTGTTCAAATTACATATTTCATGCTTGTATCCCGGGTAAAGAAAATAACTAAACTTTTTCCCCCATCCCTATCTCTCTCACTTTCCCACTCCTAATTCTCTCTTAATCCACCAATCCTAGAAAAGCGACTGTAATTAATTTTTTAATATTTAATAGGCGCCAAAAATCAAACAAAAATACGAGCAGTGACAAACTTAGGGTTCTTCTTCAAGCTTCGGCTTCTTCGACCGTCTTCGATCCTCTTCCCCCTCCTTCCTCTTCTTCTTCTTCTTCTTGTTCTCAATCCTCGTTTCCGCTCTTCCCTGATCCTCTTCCACTTCATCCTCCAAATTCTTCTTCCTTTTCTTCGCGTGATCGGCCTGATCCGGCAGAATCTCGGCGTGGGAGTCCTCCCCGGCCAGGAGAAGGCGGTAGAACTGCACCAATTCGCTGGCGGCCTCGGAAGTGCGCCTGAGAAATCCCGCCACGTCTTGCTGCGCCGTCTCCGCTGCCTGGAATCTGGCCAGGACGAACGCCGCCTTCTTCAAGGAGACCGATTTGGAGGAGAGCACTGTTGCCCTAATCGGTTTCATCGCGATTCCCTGGCGTAGACGCTGGGAGAAGAAGCTTAGAAGAGGTTGTCCCCACCGAGAGCTTCTTCAATGGCGCCGCGACGGTAGCCTGGGGTTAGTAGTGCGAGACCTAGATTTCTTGAGTTAATTGGGCCTTTTTTAGTGGCCCAAACGATCCAAATAAATCAACATTACCTAAGTCAACGCTGATAATTAGGGAACGCCATGTCCGGAACGTGACTGAATGGATGACGAAACGTGATGGACGGTGATGTAACGAAACTTTCATCACGTTATGGTCCCGTCATGCGTCCCAGCACATGAAAAAAAAAACCGTCACGTCCCCATCGGCGTCCCTCCATAGGGTGTCCTGTCACGTCCCCGTCACCGTGACGGTGTCACCATCAATGGTGACGTGACTAAAGCCCTACTTGAATGGAGAGGTATATCTCCAATTATTTATAGGCGGTGGCAGTTTGTGCGTGCAAAAAAACAGGGACTTCTGTGCAAAATGCTGTCACATGGCAAAATGCTGTTTTTAGCCGTCGAAAAACTAAAAATAATGATTTTTTATGTATTTCTGTCCGTTTTAACTTTTGGAAAATTCCATCACGGCCGTCATCCGTGACGGCTGTTCCGTCACATCACGCGTCCTAGGTACCCCGTTACCGTCAAATCCCCCTCACGACGACTTCGTCATTCGTCACCAACACCGTCACAGATCCCTAAAACCGTCACCTTCACGTCATCCGTCACGTTTCCGTCATAGTGACGAATGACGTGACTGATGATGAATGACGTGCCGATCACTACTGATAATTATCTTTCTTTTTCTTTTTCTTTCTTCTTCTTCCTCTTCTCCCTCCTCTCGCTCTTCTCCTTCCTCCTCCCTTCTCTTCCTGTTCTCCTTCTCTTATTCTTCTTCTTCTTCATCATCTTCTTCCTCTTGTGTTCCTCTTTTTCTTCTTCTTCCCCCTCTTCTCCTACTTCTATTTCTTCTTTTTATTATTCTTCTTCTTATTATTATTCTCCTCCTGTAATTTATCATGTGTTAGGTTTTGAAAAAAACTTTTATTGTTGTCTTGTTTGTTTAGAGTTCTTAATAATTTATATCATAAATCTATATGTTATCCAGTAGAAGTAAATGCATAGAAAGTGCGCATTTGGCTATATAATGATGATCACCCACTTACAGCTCTTAGAAGTAAGATCACATTTGGCTATATAGGTGTGAAGTAATAGGGAAGTAGTGTACTTTCCCAAGTCACCTTTACGATGGGGACCAAAGATAATCAGGATACACATATAGAAACATCTCATAGTGGCCAAAGTCATCCGCAATAAAACAAATCAATCATCGTATATTACTTCACACCTATTGGTAAAGGGGACTGTGCATGCATATTATGTTGTTAGAAGGACCCTCACAATAAGAAGAAAGAGATCAAGGGCCAATATGATATGAGCACTAACAAATTTTGGAAACTGCTTTTCATCTTTCTCTTTATGATGAGCTACATGGCATTATTGACAAAAAAATAACCAGCAATAACCAAGGGTATAGGTGGTTAACCATATGGAGGGGCACTTTGACGATGACCTTTAAAGGGGCATACCCCTGACGAGACAAAACACATCATTATATATTTATTTGATTGACATATTCCCCTTAGAACATCGTTCAAAATGTAGCATTTAAGGAGTCGTGGCACTATGCAACACAGGTGGACTTAGACCCTCCAAGTACAAAGGTCATGAAGGAAGGTTTGAAAAAGTTATGGGATCATGTCTATCAAGTATCTCTCACTCCAGATGCATGGAATGTAGAGTATGGTATTGGTCTTTTAGGTAGAAGAGAAGTGGGTGTACCGAGAGTGAGTACTCGCCGTCAAAGAGATTGTAGATAAGCATGATGGCGAGAATGTGAAATCTATCACTGTCCAAATCCTAAAAGAGTTTGGACTAGGTGTCAAGGTCAAAATTTAAAAGAACACTTCCCACTTCTAAGTTAGACATATGATTCTATACATGACATTTGTTTATAAAGATTCATGTTATGACCACTAATAATGCCTTTGCTATTAAGAGGATGTTAGCAGTGATTAAAAATAAGAAAGAAGATTGTCAACCCAATGTGTAGTGCCATGCGACACATCCCATGTCTCACACACATTTTTGACCTTGTTGTCCAAGCGACAATAAAAAAAGACTTGACATTCCTTCCACACATGTAGTGCCCGAAGAAGGCAACATGGGTAGAAATGGCTGATCCATTTGACATTGATGAGGGCAATTCAAAAATATTATTAGTGTCTGATGACATTGATGGATGTTACCATTTATTATGTTTGGGAGTTGTAGTGCCAAAGGTGTAGATGCTAGTGTGTTGATGGAAATATATGTGGCTGGCAAGCCAATCACACATTCCGTATCTCGTTCCCTATTCATTAATAGAACATAGTCATTATAATGCATGAGTGATGCTTATAATGAAGTATCATTATAATGCACGTGTGATGCTTATAATGAAGTCTGTGAGTACATGATCTAACTAAAGTGAATTATGATGAGATCATAATACGGAGATCACTAGTCTTTAAGTATTTCTATTCAAAGGATACACGAGGACATCGAAGTATTCATATAAAATAACATTATATGGCCTTAGTCATATGATGAATATGGCCGTTCCCATAGCCATTAGTGTGGAGACACTAAAAATAGATAGTGGGTGCTCTTTAGTGAAAAGAGTTCACTGAATTAATCCGTACGAATCCTTGAATGCTATTATATCAAATTGTAAATCAGGTTAATTATTTTCATGATTGTGTAAGTAGTCCTTAGACCTGAGACACCAAAGATGTCTTGTGGACGGACAGTTGTACTTTGACTACGACCTACATGTCCTTAATCATGGGATTCTAAATAGTCTTAGTTCGGGTGCATCAAGAAGTTCATGAAGACGATTGAGTGGTCAAGATCGGATCATCCACCCTCGGTATAAGAGGTGACAACATAATGAAGATGATGCGATGAAGTCCTTGGCAAAGGCAGTGAAATATCATAAAAGATTTCTTCCATGATTTCTAAATGCATCAATACTAACTCAGATGACCAATTAGGGTTTGACAGTTGACCATACCCTAAGTCGTCCAAGGAGCGTTAAGTAGATGAGGGACTATACGTACACAGTAACCGATGATGAACATGTTCCATGAGTGAGTCGATACACACTATGTATCTTCTAGAGCACGAGGTGTAGCTTGGCACCCCATGAGTTGGATAAACAACCTATTAATTGGGTTAAATCAGTCTAATGTTAATTAATCTATATGATGATATAGGTAATTAATTTAGAAGGATAAGTGTTATTGGCCTCTGGAGTCATTAACTAAACTGATACATGGGCCTAGAGGGTCAAAGGCAAATGACGTTTGGGTTGGAATGTATATTTAAGTTTTGGGTGTTTTTATGAAAACTACCCACTTAGTATAAATAGAGGAAGGCCCATTATGAAATTCACCCAAGCTTTGCCATACCTTTCGCACATGTAGTTGTGCCCAAAGAATGCAACATGATTAGAACGGCTGATCAATTTGCCATCGATGAGGACAATTAAAAAATATTATTAGTGCCTAATGACATTGATGAATGTAGTGTTTGGACATTTATTATGTTTGGGAGATGTAATGGCGAAGGTGCAAATGCTGGTGTGTGGCATTCAATGCTCTACTCAGCCTCAAGTATGCCAAAGTGTCCAAAGAGGAACCCAATGTTGAGGACAATGATATGGTCCCATAGGACTTTCTGATACGTTGAAACATCCCATTTACTATATTTTCTGCTGATATGAAGAAATGTGACATTATTGAAAAACCCTTAAAGAGCTTTTTCATGAAAGACAAGTCAATGAAGATGTCAAAGGATGAGTGGGAGTTCATGAAAGAGTTTTGTATTATTGTTTGATGGTTGTCTCTATTGATCGTGTAAGCTGGATAAAGACTCTGACAATATGTGATGTGATGTTTATCATCAAACATCTCCAACGACATATTCACAATGTAGTCCAAAAAATCAAAGAGGGAAACATTCTCGTGTGTGAGACATTTGCATGAAGCAGATTGCTCCAATGTGGACCTCTCATGCAATGCAAGTCAGCACAATATGTAGAACTCATGCGGGTGAATGAAGCAATCACTACAATTGCATTAATGGACCCATTCCATAAAGAGTCCATGCTCCGTGAGAGGGTCAAAGAGTCAACAATCACATATATACGATCTCTCTTGCAACGTGCCTCATCAATGCATGTAGTGGCTTGTTCTATTGAAATGGATCACTTCAAAGGAAGTGAGTTGGGCTCCCGGCTATGGAGCACCATGAGAAAAATCAAACATGTCCCAACTTCTGTGAGGTTAGCCATAGATGAGTTCAATCAATATCTAGTAGAGTTTGTGCTTGATAGGGAATTTTTATGCCGCTATCTTGGTGAGCAAGCACAAGTAAAAATTGCTTCCCTTGACTCAATTGTAAGTGAATTATTATATTTTTGTGTGATGAGTGCTCTTGTAGAACAAATTTTCTATGCAGGCATGTTATCGTCATGTACAAGATAACATGTTTATAATGGATAATCATTGAAAAACTCATTACTGTGAAGTGTTGGCTACATGCAGACAATAAACATTGGTATAATGACATTGACTTACATTCCGATGGTGCTGACAAAGATGGGGCCATTGTATCATCGATGTTTAAATCCCTAACACCCCTCGCCATGTTTAATTTTTCATCCTTAATCTCTAACATCCCTAACACTCTTAAGCATTTTTTAAATAACCATCATATTTTATTTGCCATCCTTGACTATGCAGGCGATGACCAAGTCGGTACAAATATCTGATAGACTCATCTTAGACTTATTGAGATAACAACGGCTACAGTGAATATGTGGCCCAAATATTAGAAAATAAGTCTTTTAGTCTACAAAAAAAAATTATCAAACTTCTTGAGCATGATAATGTTTTATAGTTGTAGATTTATATATTTCACTCGATACTTCACCATTATTGGTTTTTCATTAATAATTAGGCTTATATATTATGCATTCACTTTATAATGGAAATGATTGGTTTCAATATATACTTAAGAATGGACTTAATTGATTCACTCGATAATTAAACAGTACATGTGACTAATAAATAATGGAGCATAGAATTATGTCTTTCACTTTATACTTTACCCTTCTTGGTTTTTTGTAAATAATCAGGCACATATCTAATCCTTTCACTATAAAATTAACAGCTCGTGATTTCCAATATATACTTAAGAGCGAACTTAATAAATTTACTTGAGAATTAAACATTACATGTTACTAACAAATAATGGAGTATATAATTATATCTTTCACTTCATACTTCACCCTTATTGTTTTTTCATAAATAATTAAACATGCATCTAATCCTTCCACTTTATAATTATCAATTAGTGGTTTTCAGTATATACTTTAGAGTGGACTTATTCCATTCACTCAATAATTAAACATTATCGTTTAATAATACAAAATGTATCGTAGAATTATATCTTTCCCTTGATACTTAATTATTACTAGTTTTTCATAGATAATCAAACTTAAATCTTATCCATTCATTTTATAAGCAATGATGAGTGGTTTGCAATATATAATGAAGAGTGGACTGAATCCATAACTTGATAATTAAACATTATAGATTAATAATATATAATGGAGAATATAATTATATCTGTCACTTGAAGTAATGTAAATTAATCAATAAAAATTAGGTTCTGAAATGTTTATGTACGATAAATGAACTTAGAAGTATAGATAATATACATTTTAGAAGTATAAATTTATAAAAGAGACCAATATATTGTTGAACATACTATAGATACTAAATTTCACCAATTTTGAATGCACATTATAAAATTTTAGTAGTGTTCAACAATGTATTTATTGTAAAGCAATTATTATCCCCACCGTATAGTAAGAAGGCATAATTTTCCTTCATGTTGAGTTATTATATTTAGCCTATAATGGACCAAGTCATAGTATATATTTTTATGCAATTTATTTTTTTCTTCCATATGGGACAACCAGAATCCAATACCCGCATACTGATTTTTGACATCCGGATACAAATTTGTTTTGGTGTTTGATATCTGATCCAGATTTTATTATCTGATACCCAGTATCTAATATCCTCCACAACCCTCAGACTAGCCGATATCTGTCCCAATATCCGATACTAGGAGATTTTGATATCTATCCGATATCCAATATCTGGTATCAGAAGGTGGCCCAATTTCTATTGTATGTCAGATATTGGTCTGTCCGCTATTGGATATCCGACTGATATCAGAAGTCCAACCCTAATTCAAAAGTATAAAACCTCTTGTGCAAGCTGCAGTGAAAATTTGTGCAGACATTGACAACAAAAACCACAAAAGTGTTTGAAAATCTGTCCTTAAATTTAATTTATATTAATAATTTAATTTAAAATTATATAAAGTGATTTAAATGATAAAAGTATCTAATAATATTATACTGCAATAAGATATCATCGGGATAGTTATTTTGAACAAAAGATTTGAAAGGTAAAAATTAAATTCATAATTATTGACATTGATCACTTTGTAGATAATAATAATTGAATTGTGAAAACTAAAAACCTACTAATAAAACAGACATAACATATATCATAGACATTTATCCACGTTAAGATAAGAATTATTATGTAATTCAGACTAAAAAATGTACTTAGAAATATTTTATACCCATCAACATATATCATGTGGATATTTATTCTAATAAGATATTTATAAATTTGAAATTAATTCTATAATTATTTACATCCATCACTGTGTAGACATAATAATTATATCCTGCAATCTAAAAAAATCACTTATAAATATTATACAAACTGTAACATATCCCACATATTTTTTTTAATAAAATACTTATAAACTTTAAATTCACTCTTACTTATTGAGATCCATCATTGTGTAGATAATAATAATGATACTTATATTATGCAAACTAAAAATGAACTAATAATGATTATTTAACCTGTAACATATATTGTGGAAGTTATTTTTCATAGAACCTTTATGTGTGAAATTAATTTTATAATTGTTGACATATATCACTTTGTCGATAATAACTATAATATTATGCAAATTTTTTTACTAATAATTATTTATTACCATAACATTGTACAAAGCCATGCTTTATTATAAGAGATAAATACTTTATATAAAGTATTAAAAATATATTGTAAACTTTTAAAAATAAACAATGAAAAATTCAAAATAAAAATGCACAGCTGCATCACATCTTCCATCAATACTAAAAAATGGTGCGTAAATGGTTCATCATTGTGAAGCAAAAAATGAGGCTCAACCTAGTCAATGTTGAGGTCCTCATTGCTATCTTTGTCTTTTTGCTTAAAATCATTGTTGACAGCATCCTCAGATCACCACCAAATCATCAATGTTGTGAGTGCCTTGATGCTGTATACCATCAATCTGAATTGCTTGTAGTTGATGATGACATGACCAGCAGAAAAGGAGCTCTCTAAGGGTGCACGCCTTGCAGATGCATGAATTCCTTCACATTCCTTTCTAACCCTTGGTAATGGCTCTATCACCTTGATTCTAGGTGAGATGATGTACACATCTAGCTCATGCTCTGGATCAACGGGGGGCATCTACTCATTGTTGGGCAAAAAATTATCTGCTGCTTCTCTAAAAAGGTTTTAGTTGACCAAGATAGACAAATAAACATCTATAAGGAATTTTTCCAACCATGCTCTAATAAATGGTGACCCAGGGACAAGTGATAAATTATTCACATACAATATGACCTCTTCCTGATAGTTGCAATCAAGTAGTCGTAACTTCATCGAGGGATTACTGTGGTTGCACCAATAGTAAAGGCCTGGTTGTGAGTGAGGATTGATTCATACTTGTTCATCTTCATCTTTATTACATCACAATCATCATAGACGGATGTCGGTTGTTTTGTCTATATGACACTGTTGGCTTGAAAGATAGTTACATATCTGAGATCCCACATGACAATATCCAAATGTATCAGTCTTGATCTGACAATAACGATGGCTTCATTTGTTGTTGGCACTTGCTATTGGTAAGTGAGGGTGGTAGCCATATTTAAGGGTTATAATATTCTTGCAAAGTCTTAAATCATTGCCACTCCTTGTCAACCAAGACTGGTTTCTTTAGAATGTTCAATGCCATTTTGGTAAGAACGTCCCTCTTCTTGACAATAGCTACCATAATTTTGTAAATGCAACTCCACCTTATTAGGAAGTCTAACAATACTTTTTTGTAGTTTGGTAGGCCAACCTGCTTGCATAAGGCTACTTACTTTTCTTCTCATTGCTGTCTCTTTTGTGTTGCCTTTCAACTGGTGTATGCTGACCACATGTTCACATGGTTTTCCACTATGCATGCATGCAACACACAATCATCCCAGAGAAAGTGACATCATTCTTAGAAGTTCATGTATCAAGCCTTAGTGATACTCGAGCTATGTTGGCCACTTTTCCTTGTATGATCTTATTCTTATACATACATAGCACCTGAACTTTTGTTTTGATACCCCTCAATAATGGAACAAATATATCTTCTCATAACAATAGCCCATGGAAAAATGGATACAAATATGAAGTGTTGTAAGTCTTCTTTTGTTTTCTCAGATGTATGATGAACCCAAAATAAGGCAAGAAATTCTACATATTTTAAGGCCATGTTAGGGATCATTTTACTTATATTATATTTATTTTTATATGGATTCTCATTTCATGCATCAAACAGATGACTTGGTTAAAACAACAGTTTTAACACAAATAAACATTTTTAAATACTATTTTTACATATTTTAGAATTACAATTATTTTCATGCAAAATGAGTTTTAACATTATTAATTTTAACAGGTTAAATTCTCTATCTAGCGGTTATTCTACATTTTGTAAGGCTGAAGAGAAATAAATGAACAAAAAAATAAGAAGAGTGTATAAATGAATATACAGAGAAACAAAAATGGTTCAAGCGGACAAGGCAGCTAGCCATGCACAAGCCAATGATTTGTGAGTGCATGTGATTTGCGAGTGCAGGTGACCTAGATAAGCAAGCCTTGTTCTCTGGGCATTATGATGGGATGTTTGTTGATCATGATGACAATGTACTTCTCCATAATATAATGGCTAAGTCTGGGTCTCAACCAACCATATGAAGGAGATATATATTCCATGAAGGTTCTGAAGGCGCAATTCTTGCAGGGAAGTCATATCTTTCTTTTAGAACACGTGTTCTCTCTCTTTTGAGTGGGTTGGAGGCGAAGACTGGCAAAGTGAATCATTCAGTAGTGGAGTGCTCATAGGAAGGAAGGCATCACCCAACCAATGGTTTGATGGACTTATTTCTTTGAGTGGTTGAGTCTCGCTCCTATAGGACGATTATGGGGGATAGCTTCAATACAGATTAAGAAGTAACTACAAGAACTCCAGATTTTCCACGTGCAGGGAGGTCCCACTCATCTCAATTGCCTCTTCTCACACTTTTAAGACACCAAGAACAAGGTTTATGGATCTCATAAACTCACTATCTTTCAATCATCCCACAAATTCAAGAAGATCATTTACGGATGATTTTTACAAAGTTACACACCTCAATGTATAGATCGGATGGAAAGGATAGAAAGAGGTGGTAAAGAAGAAGTGACCATAAAATTTTCAGTTCTAGTGACCTTCTTGATCTTCAGATACCAAGCTTTGAAGTTGGTGACATCCTAGATGTCCATTTTTCTCTCTCGCCTTGTTATCGGTATTATCACTTCCTCATTTTTTGTTGGCGGTTGAAATCTGAAATATTTATTTATTTATTATTGGCATGAATCCATTGTCTTTCCTAAATGCCAACTTTGATAGCACCATGTATCCATGCACATAGGAAAAATATAAAATAATCATTTTTTTTCTTATTAAATGACACTTTCACACTTGCCATTTTTTAAAAACAAATGTAGTCGGAATTCCAATCATTATGTGATGTGGCAAAATGTTATTGTTCACCACATCAATATATTTTTTGTTTTTTGTTTCTGCCTTCTTATTAATTCATTTGTGGAAACTCTCATGCGTGTCATTTATGAAGGTTAAGGAAAGATGTGAACACAGATTTGTAAGCCACATTACGGTTTTTCTTCATTTTCGGCCAACCAGCTATCACCATGTCTACACGATGTCTTTATTGAATTTTCAACTTTGAAAAAAACATCAAAATATAATCATTTGATAATCAATCTCCTCAAGAGTTTATTGAAAATTTAAAAGTCATCAGCCAATAATTGGCCCTTAAGGCATTGCAATTTGTGATACCATAATGGCTCCTATTTGCAATGGTTTGATGTGAAAATAATTTCAGAAATCACTGAGTGATCAACATTCAATGATTCGAATGGTGGCACATGGCATGACAGTAAAAAATACTGAAAATATTTCATAAATTCATATAAATTGAATATAAATCCAAAAAATATACAAATAAAATTCTTAATTATAAAATTAATAAATCATGAACTTAACTGCTTTATGATTATGATTTTTGCAAAAAATCCTTAAATACAATGAAATCCATAAAATTTTAATTTCAAGTAAATAGATTAATTCATTTTAAGGTTTATAACATACTTATATGATTATTTTAATTCATAAAACACATAAATTTCATAAATTATCTCAATTATTTTCTTGTTATTAGTTCCTCACAATGTAATATCTGTTTCCTAAGTTTCAGAGGTCAATTGTGAATTAAAGACATATTCTGTTGCATGGAAAATGTTTGACCAGTAATTCATTCGTGGCCCTGAACCCAACACACAAGGTATCTTTTGAATTAGGGGCATTGCTTTTTTCAGTTGGGAGTTGAGGAATTTGAAAAAAAATAGTAATGATTTATTTTTAAAACTCAGTTGCATGTAAGAAAGAAGACCCTCGAATCTCTTTGAGATACAGAGACACGAGCTATGTTAGTGTCCAAAATTCTTTGTAAGACATGGTTAGAGCCGAAATTTAGGTATTCTATTTGTCAACTTAAGAAAACCTAGTGTATCTAATAATGCATCTCAAATTCCTATTCATGCATTTCCACAATTCTTTATTAATAAAATAATTGAAGTATTTATAAACTCGTATGGATATAACCAGGCACACCCTCAAGATTCTTTGAAGTTTAGAGATATGAGTAACCTTAGTGTTGAAGGGTCTATGCGAGAAAATGCTGGAATAAATGTAATCTGAGGTTACATATTCTTTTGGGTGATTTAAGAAAAACTAGTGGACGTAATCAAGCATATCAAATTCCTACTTATGTATTCTCACACTTATCTATTTCTCAACCTACTCATTCACCTCAACTCAATATCAGGTAAACCAAATCCCTCGAAAAGAAAAAAATCAAATATTAGAGTTTGTTCAACTTATTAGAGCTATTTTTATTGACAAAGTGAAACTTCTAGATCGCATTGAAGAATTTAAAACGTACTCAAGAAAACAAGCTGCTTGTGCACTTTGGAAATACAAGGGTAATTTAGGTGTCATTAAAAATTTTGTGTGATCTTAAAAACCCATTTTAAAAGGGCAAAAGCAAAGTGTTCATAAAAAATCTCCCTTCACCCCCAAATAATTTTTTTTTAAAAATATAAAATTTAAATCTTCAAACGTCTTTCTTGAATGGAGTTATTTTCATAGTCAAAGAATAAGATGGAAATATAGGTGGCCAATAAGCCAATCACATATTTCAAGTGTCCCTCAAATTAATTCATAAAATATATTTATATAATGCACTTTTGATGCTTATACTGAAATCCATGAATACACGATATGACAAAGTGAATTATAATGAGATTATTATATAAATATCACCATAATTTTAACATGCATTTTGGGTATTTTGATTCAGAGGATCCTGAACTTTAATATATCTAGATATAGTAACACTATTTAGTCAGACTTGTATGGGGAGTATGGCCAATCTTGTAGCCATTAGTGCAAAGACATTACAGAAAAATAGAAGAATTCAGTAAATTGATTTGCCTGAATCCTTGATTAGTATTGGACATAATACTTAGTAGAGTTGATTCATGTCATCTTTTTAAGTGGTCCTTAAAGGTACCAAAGATATCATTGGACAAAAAGTTGTGTTTTACGTATGGCTTAAGAGTTTCAAAGTGTCTTAGCTCAGAGCACCAAGAATTTCACAAAAGTGATTGAATGGTGTGTATGGGATCATGCACCTTTAGTATAAGAGAAAACGTGTTAAGGAAGATGATGGGTTGAAGTCCTTGGCCGAGGCAGTGGAATATGACAATAGAGTTATCGAATGATTTCTAAATTAATTTTTTATAATTGGCTATTGGTTAGAGTTAGATAGCTGACCATACCCTAAGTTATCTTAGGGGTGTCAAGTAGAGGCAAGATTATACATACACAATAACCAATATTGGTAAATGTTGTACACAAGAGTTGATGTAATCCTTTATAAATTATAGAGCACAATGTGTATTTTGGCATCCATAGGTTGGAAACCGAACCGATGAATTGAACTAAATGATTCTTAATAATTAATATATATGCTGATATGTCAATTACTAAAATTTACCCAAAAAGATTTTCGGGCGATTGAAGTCACTAAGTAGACTGATAATAGGGCTTAGACGGTCACTTATAAATGATATCCTAAATGTTAAAAAATATACTTAAAGCTTAGGGGTTTTTCATGAAAAAATATCAAGTATAAATAGGAAAAATACTAGAATGAAATTCACCAAAGAGAGAGTTTTTCCAGTGTGCATCCTTGTTTTAGCTTCTCTCCCTAGGTTCCCTTCCCTCTTGATGTGACTATAATGATGATGGACAAATAACGGCGCTGATCAGGACATAAGAGGGGATAAATATCCATAGGAACATGCTTGGTGGGCAGAAAAGAAACTTGATTTGACACAAAAGATGGATTACTTATTTTTCATGGCATGAAACTAGATATCCAATATGAGTTTTAGAGAGAGAAATCAAGCTTGCAAAGAGAGAGAAATGACATAAATGGAAGAATAGTAAGATAATGTGAGTGGAAAAAGAATGAAATGACTATGATCATGGATATAGACGGAGTTGGAGTTCCTAAGGTGTTGATACTTGACTCATGAACTCTCAATGTGTCTCCCTCATCTTGGATGCTCATACGAATCATGGAAAGGGTTAATAAAGTTATTTCACCGCAAGGGGGTAGTTAATGAATAGAAATCACTACAAAACAGTTATGCCAACCATGTTTATGAAAGTTGAATTTGTAGAATGTCTCATCATGTTGGCCTGTTGGCTAGCCTCTAATAGAAGACATCTAGAATCATGATATATATATACATACATAAATTGAGAGAGTAGATATACAAAGGAAATATTATAAAAAGGAATTATTTTATTTTCCTAAAACATTCCTTCATATTTTTCCTCATTTCTTATTGGTCGATAGCACGTTAGTTTGAAATTTTTGGTCCCCCGTTAGGATCTAGGTTGTGGCTCACACCCCTCTAACTACTTCTTTGATGCTCAAATCTTAACTTGCTCATTTTGTCCCAATGGCCCAATAGATAAGCTTTAAAGCTAGCCGCCCATAGATACTTCTCTCCTTAACTTCAAGTAGTCCAGAAAATATGTACACATATTCTCTTCTTATTCAACATTGATAAAACTACTTGACTTTTGTGAAATTACGCATGGTCAATCAAATATATCAATGTGGTGAAAAAGTATAACTAAAAGGAAATGCATCAATATTTATGAAGTTTGTTGATAATGTGAAAGATTCTTGTTTCTGACACTTATAATCATATGAAACACATGTAATTAAAAGTACATTAATCATATTTTTCTCACTTATCTTATTTATGAACCATTTGTAAAACTCAAAATGACATAAATATTTATAGATGTCCTGGTGAAATAATTACACCAGTTTATAGATCTAGCTGATGACTGATAACACCCAAATTTCTATCTGTATTTCATGTTATTAGCATGATTTTATGCATTTAAAGAGCTTAAAATGGGGTTGTTATCATATATTTACATAAAAATAGTATTTTCTAGTGATTTCTGATTTTCCCTAATTTTCTGTTAATTCTATGAATTTTAAAGGATTTATTGAAGCTCGAAATAATTATTTTTGAATGAAAATGGCATATTTAATATTTTATTTCGACATTTATCAGCATGGGAATGAATATGTGATTTTTCTGGAATTTTCTAGAATTTTTTACGAATTTTTAGGATTTTTTTTGGGATTTATTTCAAGAAGAAATGCATTTATTCTATTAAAAAGGGCATATTTATAAGAGAAAAAATGTATTTATACAATTTCTAGACTTTTTGGGGCCTTTTTGCGACGTTTCGTTGCAAAAGACCTTGAAAACGGCTCTCGGTCGTCATTGCAGGCGTAAAGATCCTATTTAAAATCATTCAGGGTTTTATTGCAATTCCATTATTAATTGTTTTAATATTTTAGAGAAAATCGGAGGAGAGAGAAGGCGAAAAACGATATATGTATAAATACATTTGAGCGGCGTTTATTTGCAAAAGAATGATTTGTAAGGGGTTTCGCGCAAAAAGTCAGAAAGAAGCTTGGCGGGGGCGACGTGGCGCATCGGTGGCCGTCAGATGCGGATCGAATGGATTTTGAAGAAAGAGAGGGTGCGGACGGTAAAATCACCGCCCGTGCGGCGCATGCGAAGTGCTCGCACGGGGGGTGACGTGGCGACTTCTCAGCGGGTCTTCCTGCGACCAGATGCACGATACGTATGCATTTTCCGCACTTTTGATTTTTCTTATGTTTTCTTTTTTTTCGCAGGGGGTATGTGGCGCCACGAGAGAGCACCCGCCAAAAGAATTTAAAACGTTGCAGCCAATGGGCTGTCGACACGTCATGGCGTGTATTATTAAATAAATCAAACTTTAATCCAATGGCTAAAATTGGTTAAAATTGATTTATTAATAACTTTTGATCCTGAAGTCCGATTGAGATGATTTTTTTATGGATTTGCTCGTCTTGATCCCCTCTGTATGGTTGGATCATTCAGATCTAGCCTATATTGATAGATAAATATTAAATACTAAACAGGGGTAAAATGGTGATTTTCACCATGTGACCTAGGTATAAAAGCTGAATTTCGAGAGGGGGAGCTCATTCTGGAGGGTGCTTCATCACAGCTGCAAGACAGAGAGGAGTCCCAGCCTGGATCAACAGTTTTGGTATTTTTTTCTTTCATTGTATTCAACCTTTTATGCATTTTGAATGCAATAGGTTAAGTTGTTTGTTTCTTCATCTCTATTCTGATCTAAACTTCTAAATCGCTTGGCTTGAGCGGCATGTACAAGCCCTGATTAGGATTGAGAGGAGAAATTGAGGGATTCACCTGGGCATTCAATTGCATTCCAAAAGAAAACTCTAAAAAATTTAGTTTTAATTCTTAGGATTCTCAATTACCCCATTTTAGTTCTGAATTATCAACTTGCAAAAATCAACCAAACCCAAATTAAAAATTCCTACCAAACTCTCTAATTGAATTCTTTGATCCATCCAATTGAATCAATTAATTGAATCTAGAGCCCACATTTCTTCCATTCGTCTCACCTCTTCTACCCCCCTTTCTCAATTCTCATCTAATTAGGGTGACTTGATCCTCGTTGAAGATCAAATTTACTCTAATTAGGATTAAAACACCAAAAAGATAATCACATTGAAATTCCTACTTGCCTCCCTTGGACGACACTCATACTTATCACTATACGTCTTAAGTGGAGTTCTTATAAATTTTATTGCATAAGCCAAAATCCACAACGACAAGGGCTTAAAATTGCATAGTTTTTACCCCTATTTTCGGCTTATCAATGACCTAGTTGGGTTGTGCTGGGGTCTGCTTTAGAGTGCTGAAGAACATAGATTTATCCATTGGGAATTATGCGGTGGACTATGAGGTATGTACAAAAATTCCCATTTATGATATTTTTCCTTAAATTTAAGAACTTCTATGACTCGTAGCATTTATCATTTTCTGCCCATGATGTTAGATTGTAGCGAGACGCTAGGTGTGGGGGTTGGGCAGTGGGAGAACCGTACTATTTTCCTTTTCCCAATTTTCTTGCAATTTACATTCACATGATATTGAGATTAATAGATACCTATAGAAAAACAAAAAAATAACACATTAAATTTCTATCTCAGCTCACTAGGTTACTACTACCATTATCCGTATCCGACAGTTGGAATCGGATATCGCTATACCTGTTATCTGTAAAAAACATTGAAATGTGTCTGATAACAATAACATGGTATCAAATGCAGATGACGGTAGATGGTCTCTAATCGGGTAATGATAACAGACATTGGTAAGTAGATAATGATAATGGGTAAAAATATTGTTAATCAGATACTAATATCAAATATGGTTTTGTTTTGATACCATTATCAGATACCATGAAATTTCTTTGGAAGAATGTAATTATTCAAAATTTAAATTTGATAATCTCAAACTTAAATTAAATTTGAAGGATAATTTGGGGTCTAAATATGAAATGTTTTGGATGAACTAAAATCTTGTTCACAACTCAGACGAACGAAATGCAAATATAGATTAAATGAAACAAATTTCCTAGGAAAGTGGGATGGAGGCCAGAATGTATTTCATTCATAGAGCCATCCGTTGCCACTGCTAGTCTTAGCATTAAAGTCTGGTTAGACAGCGCAGCTGGCTTGATATTGGACCAAGTCAACCATCACCGCCGAGAAGTTGTAATGGCTTAAAAATATGCTAACCTCCCACTCAACAGAGTATGAGTCCACTCCATGAATGAAATAAGCGGGTCTAATTGCCAAATAGGGATGGGGGGCTCGATCATGGAGTCGCCGAAGCAAGGTGAAAGAGGCATGCAAGGAGGCACTTGGGAATTTCCTGAATAAGTGTCTTTTGTTCCAAAGAGAATGTCATATGTTCGCCTGCATTTGGTGCATCGTGCATTGTTTAAGTGGTGTCATCATTGTCATAGGCTTCTTCAGAATCTAACTTGACCACAATTACACTGGAGTCTTGGGGTTGCTTCGCCAATCAATGTAGGAAGAGTCACACACTTTGGCGTGGTATGTGTGGAGCTTGGACCAATGATTCATTTAAATGCTGCATTATGCCTTTCTACTTGAAATAATACATTTTCCATGTTTGAATAATGAATTCATGCACAAACAAGTCAACACATGTCGATGGACATTTCATTTTTTTAAATAAAGGAAACATCCCAATGCCAAGCACTTCAAATGTTCTAGTGAGTCTATAATAAACATGAGATAACATATTTCAGCGATGATGAAGCCCATCTTCTCCTCCCCTCAATGCATTGTTACCCACTAAGCCGTTGCAAGGCCCGATTACAAAGTAAAATCAGAAGAAGTTAATATGTGAAGTACAGTCTCTATATGGCGAATAGAATGCAAATTAAATGTGTAGTACCTGAATATTTTGGTTCATAACTGATTTTACAATCTAGAAAGATGTCATACCATTTTATATTAATGCTTCAACACTAGCACTTCACTCGCACCGGTGCCTCGATACTTGGATCCTCTAGATGGGATCGCTCATACATGACAATAGCACAAGCAGTTGCCTGTTTGATATCCGTTCGATATCCAATATTAGACAATCGATATTAAATCTCCGATAGAAATCGGGGCGGTTTGTGATATCAGATATTGGGATGGATATTGCGGGCACTAGATGTGGCAGATGCTGGTACCGGATATAAAATCTGATATCTGATATCAAAATCTGATTTCCAATATCAAAATCTGATATCTCATATCAAAATCCAATTTCTGATGTCAAAATCCAGTTTATGATATCAAAATTTGATATCCTAATATCGAGACCTGTAACTAAAAATGGTGTCCGAATAATGATATCCAGATATCGGTTCAAAATTACATGATTAATGTCCCGTATGGAAAAAAATTAAAATTTACAACAGTATAAATATCCATGGTCTATAAGTTAAAACAAATCACAAATGCTAATCCATTAGGTAGGTGGGCTAGATATGTGCTCCACGGTATGAGAATTCAGGCCCATTCTGTATTAGGCCATACAAAATACGATATTAAAAGCGAAATACAAATCTAAAAAATAAAGAAAATTACTAATACACCGGATTCATGACTCACAATAGCTTAGTGAGGCCTTAAAAATTATTTAAAGTATATTTAAAATTCGTATATCAGATATAAAAAAAACCAACATATGACGACGATATCTGATATTGTCATCCGAACTTTGAGAAGAGGATGGGTGCCAGTATCAAAACGGATAACAAAATCAGATATCAGTACTGTAGCAACCAAGATCTGATAGCATCATTCAGCATCATGATATCAGTGTGGGCGTATATCAGGAAGCCCATTTTCCGAAATCTAGTTCAGCATCCGTCCCGAGATCGACATCTGATATCGTGTTTGGGACAACTGAACACTAAATAGCACCCCCTTTAGAGAACAACCATTCAAAAGGAGCACTTGTCGCGGACATGATAGATATTTGCGAGTAATCATTGTCAAGGTTGGGTAGACGAGTACACCTACATAGCCCCACCATTTTTGCGTGCTTTCACCATCTCCCTGATGCGTGGTACATAGGAAGCTGTCGAATTCCTCCATTTGAGCTGGTCTTGTCATTCACATTAGGGGTTAGCTGGTTAGAGATTGATTGACCCATGCACGCGATAGTGGTTCTTGACATCTGACAGAATTAACATCATTTTTGTATTTTTTGGAAGAAGCAATAACTAGGAAGATATCTCTAATGTATGCCACAACCTATGAGAAGGTCGCCTCATCAAATATCGTGCCCTTGTGAAATGGGTCAAGTAGGGCAACATCAAGGATGATGTCATTGTTCCAAAGCAAGGTTTCATTGACTTCAAACTTTTTGCGCATGGCTATGGACATGCTCATCAATGATGCTCACTCATCCTGATGTAACTGCCTCCCGTTGAATAATGTCACATCAAAAACACACATCATGACCACATGCATATGCTGTGATAGTGTCTGCACTAGTTGGAGGACGTCTCCAACCACTGACTTTATTGATCAGCTCACATGATCTGTTGTGTTGGCAAACGGACCTAGTAGGAAGGCAAACTCTTTTGAGTAGATTCCACTTATCATGAGAGATATTAGGCGCTCGCATTGAATATGTCTTGCTTCAGAATGGTTTCCACAAGTATATCTTGAGTGCTACTCCTTGTCAAGCAGTCAAGTGTATGTAACTTTGGCTTCAACTTGTGCGTCCTATAATTGTCCACATAATACAATTGTCGCTTTGAAGTTCGACGAATGGCCCAACCCAATTTCCTGGTCTTTATTGTGGCCTCACCCAAAGTACCTGTTTGTAGACATGATGTGTCTTCATCATTTGGGCCATCCTCTAACTCAGAATCACTCTCATTCAAGTCAGCCTTCTTTCTCACATCGCTCTCTCCTTAATTATGGGTTCCACACAAGGGATATCAAAACTCTTAAGTGCAGACTGAGCGACAAGGTTAGACAATTGTGCGATGCATGGAACGTGATGTCTGGTAGAGAAACCAACGTTCTGATGGTGTAGTTTTTGTCCAAGTATGGCCATCCTTCTTTTGTTACTTGATGCATTGTCGGTTGTCACTACGCAAAGCATTATAAATAAATTATTTTTATACTAACTTTAATGTGATAGCGGAGGACACTGTTTAGTGTTCACCTTTGTGTCCAAGTTGAATTCCTCCAATACCTCTAGGAGGATTGCAACCATAGACTCCCCGTCACATTTTCGGCCTAGTTCTAGTATAAAGAGAACATGCTCACAATACTATCAAAGAGCATTACTCTAGTGAATGGTTATGCCTAATAGGCCACAACAGTTCCCTACAATCCACCCATCAAATGTGATCGATACCTGGTGAACATCTGATAACATACGCTTGATCTCCACCTTCATCATGTCAAATAATTTCATCGTCCATGGCTCGATGACGTGTGAGCTAGCAAGGTCCACTTCAGTTTGTGTCACATATCACAATGTTTCCTTCACGCGTCGATGTCCACCCACGCTGTGGCAAATTGGTGCATAGACAAGGCGATTACTGACGTCCTTTCTCTCCTCAATTGTTCAACACTGAAATGGTCGCCTACCCTTGAAGAGTCCTGATGTCACATCATCCAAGACATCCTTCAAACAACAATGTGTGGTAGCAACACCCTTTAGCACATCATGTTCTTTAGATTGGATGAATTTAAAGTGTCGCCAAAAGACACTTGTACTATTGTCCGATGGGCCCTTTAATTGGATGATCTTTGGTGCATTTTTGGCACGGAAAGTTTCACACTCATAAATGTAATTCCCAACTAGTGCAAAATGTTTAAGTATTGGGGACCTTTTTGAATTTATTCTGACTCCTGAAAGATCGCAGGTCATGTCTCCTGCAACTTCCTCCTCCGCCAAGTCCTCCACTATTTGGGGTAATGCACACTCCGCCTTAGACATGACAACTGTTGAAGTGAACAATCAAAGCTAAACATATTGTGATTAATAATTAGAGACATAACACTAGGTGATATCAGGACATAGTTGGAAACTATTTATGAATTCGAGGTGATGTCAGGATAATTTTAACATAAAACAACATATATACTTTCTTAGAAAGGAAATGTATTTGTGGTAGCGGCGTCAGACACGGTGATAGGTATTTCGTAACATAATCCTCCCAAATAGTGGAGGCGGCTGCCGCTGCCATGAATGCGCCGCCACGTGTCGCCAGCCTACCCTCATCTAGAGAGGCAAACAGACTGCCAAGAGGCCGCCGCTGCCACGAATGCATCACCAACCGCCACCAGCCCGCCGCCGTCGAGAGAGGCCACCACTAACCAAGTCTGCCGCCGTCACTTTACTCTACTCCTTCAGGCGAATGCTTAGGGGTTAGGCCATGTCTGTTCAGTGAACAAGAATACCCCAAATAATTTGTAATATTCTGATATCCGATATCGAAACAATACAGATTAATTAGTTAATGAATGCTGACAGAGTACGGACAAGATGACGGATATCAAACGGAAAAACACTGTAATCCACTACTGAAATGTGGATAATGAACGGAATATGAACGAAACAGATATCCGATATCAATATCCGACATCCACTTCCGGATCTGTTATCTGAATGGTAGCACCCTACAGCTCACTGTGGTTTATATGTAACATATCCATTATCTAGAGATGGGGAGTATTTGATAGATAGTCTTTAGTTTATATCTAACATATCCATTATCTAGAGATGAGGAGTATTTAATAGATAGTCTTTAGTAAGTATCTAGACAATGATGGCTTCCTGTGGGTTGGCTCTGAGAGGAATGGGAATCGCTGTTCAACTGCGATTCTTCTCCAAAATGGGGCATCGATCCGGCCCTGTTCGCGCTTTCTCATCAATTCTATCTCCGGGTTCCAAGGCTGTCGTGTACGAACACCATGGTCCCCCGGATCAAGTCACCAGGTAACGAATTCTGCTCCAGATTGGTACATTGAATCCGAGAGAATTTATCCTCAATCTTTGGCATCCATAGTGATATTTTCCTTCCGTGGAAGTCCCACAAACGAGTTGTTTGAGCTCTAAACTGCCTGAAATGTTGATGCTTGATGTTCTATCAGAATGATTGATCTGCCCCCAGTGGAGCTCATAGGAAGTGACGTATGTGTCAAAATGCTGGCCGCCCCGATCAACCCCTCCGACATCAACCGCATCGAAGGTACTTTTCTTACTGATTCGGTCATGGATTTACTCTGACCACACTCAATTCTGTTTTTTCTACCAACTTCTCTGTGGCTTTTCTTTAAATACTACTGCATAATCTTCATTCGTTGTTGATTATACTCTCTTGGAATTATCTTAGGAGGTGTAATTTGCCGTTTCATGTCCTCCAAACGCCCCTACAATGGCATGTCATGACAATTATTAGTAGAATTAATTTTGTTCCAGTTTTCTTCCGAGATTTGAGTGAAATATCAAGGCGATGAACCGACCAACCAGCGGCTAAGAGCAATTTACAACGCTTGCTTTTGAATTATCGGTCTCTTGATTCTTTGTTCAGGTGTTTACCCTGTGAGACCCCCATTACCTGCAATTGGCGGTTCAGAGGGCGTTGGGCAGGTTCAATCTTTGGGGCCTTCTGTGAGGAATTTAGCCGTGGGAGACTGGGTTATTCCATCACCGCCTTACATCGGTAAATTAGAATTGAAATTCATTATCGTCGTTACCAGTAAATTAGAATTGAAATTCAATATCGTCGTTACAAAAATTGACACTCCGTTAGATAAATCAGACATGAAATTTGCAATGTAGGAACATGGCAGACGCATGTCGTCAAAGATGAAGATGCTTGGCATAAGATTATCAAGGATGTCCCCATGGAGTACGCTGCTACGATTTCCATAAACCCGACGACTGCGATGAGAATGCTTGAGGACTTCGTAAAACTTAATCCCGGTAAACTTTTCCTCGAATTTATGGCCATAACAAGAAACTCCATTTTTATTTTATTTCTTTCGTGAAATATCATCTAGGTGATGTAATTGTGCAAAATGGTGCTACGAGTATTGTTGGACAATGCATCATCCAGCTCGCAAACTTGAACAAAATACGCAGCATAAACATCATCAGGGACAGGTATGCTTCGACCTGATTCTTCTTTCTGAGGAACATTTAGTTAGTTTATACCCATTAAAAACTAGGGTGGGATCGGAAGAAGTCAAAGATAGACTCAGGAGACTCGGCGCGGATAAGGTGTTCACAGAGAGTCAATTGGACGTCAAGGAAGTCAAAGGTCTTCTGGTACGTCTCAGTTTGTTTTTACTACCCATTGGTTGACTTAAGATAAATGTCAACGAAAAATGGCCATCTGGGGTTTGACATTTCAAGATGTCCGCCGCAGGGTGACCTTCCTGAGCCGGTGTTGGGATTCAACTGCGTTGGGGGCACATCTGCGACAACGGTTCTCAGGCTGCTGAGGTTCTATAATCTTGTTCTAATTATAAACTGTGGAAATTAAGAAAAAAAGAGTTTTTTTTTCTGCATGAAATTAATAAAAAATCACACATGGTTTCTCTTACATCGTCATTATTTCAGACAAGGAGGAACTATGGTAACATACGGCGGCATGGCGAAGAAGCCAGTCTCTGTGTCCACCTCGCAGTTAATCTTCAAGGTTAATCAAGGGTTATTTCGGCATTTGGCTCACATTTATTCCTAAATTAAGGATATTTACGCAGGATATTTCCGTGAGAGGGTTCTGGCTGCAAAAGTGGATGACTCCAGAGAAGAGCCAACAGTTCAGGGAGATGGTAGATCAGCTCCTCCGCCTGGTCCGGAACGGGCATCTCAAATACCAGTAATTTACACTCACCATTAAATCATTAAGAAACTTATTTTGCGTCCTCTAAAATTATAAATTGAGAAAAACCCTCTGCAGGCTGGATCTGGTCCCATTCCAAGATTTCGGCACAGCCCTGGACAGGGCCTTGGGCAAGCAAGGTAGCCGACCCAAACAGGTCATAGACTTCACCTCAGTCGAGCCTGCTCAGTAGCCAGACCAAAAACAGAGAAACCTGTGTACTTTTTTAACGATGACGAGTACGAGCTTACATCTGTGGATGACAAAAAACAATGACAATGACGATGACAATGACAATGACGATGATGATAATGATAATGATGATGATGATAATGATAAGAGCTTTCATCCGCTGATGATGATAATCATGATGATTACTAAAGGTGCTTGGAGAGGATGGACTGGACGACGCCTTGGGCAATGGGGTGGTAGGAGTCGCGGGCTTCTGCGAATACGCGATGGGCAAGGATCTTGCCTTGGTCCTGGCATGGGCCTCGAAGCAGGGCAGAGTAAAGTGGGCGGAGGTACTTCATCCTCCCCACCTCCTTCAGGGCCTTCTCCACCATGCCCAAGTACTGCTCGCAGCCAGAAGAAATGGCCAGGTCCAGAAACGCCACCTTCACCTCCCAGTCTTTGCTCTCCGCCAAGCCAAAGCATGTGTCCAGATCCACCACCTGTGTCCCCATTCAGTAAGAAATCTCTATCAAGGAGAACCCATGAGGAAGAATGCTCAGGAAGGAAGAAGACACCCACTAACCTGAGAAGGTTGCAGAGGCCTGGGGAGGTTCTCCAGGTAGAGCTCCCACTCTTGTCCCTGCCACTCTGCCACTGCCGCCAGCTCCGGATGGTTGAACCTCTCCGCCATGGCGACAATCTTTGTGTACAGTGCCGATTCTGGCTCCTTGGCATCTGCTGGAATTCCAGTGCCATGCACCCATGTTTCAATGTCGACCCGCTTCTCAATTCCTGGTACGTTATCCTTGAGGAATTCAACAAAGGTCTCAGTGTCCACCGACTGGAACTTGAACTTCTCAATGTACTTCTTCAGGAAAATGTCAAACTCAAATCGCCCAATCTGCAGGCCAAGAACAAAGATTTCAGAAGGGAGGTAGGAGGGGGGGGGGACAATGGAGCAAGAACTAAAACCTCTCGTTCAATGCGCCAGAGGAAGTGGAAGCCCTTCTCGTAAGGGACCTCGGAGTAGATCTCATCCGGGTCAACCCCCTCCTGGTTAGTCTTCAGCTTGGTGAACTCCATCCTGTTCTTGAACCGCTCCATCTCCTTGTTCAGCCCTCTCCATCCAATCCCCATGTTCAGAGCCGCTCTCTCCTTTCCCTGCACCACCTCCACTATCCTCCTCTCCGCATACGTCGTGAAACCCTATACATAAAGAAAACCCAGTAAAATCTCCTTGTTAGCACAGTTGGTAAGCGCTTGAATCCAACATGGTATCAGATCCAGGTGACAGGTTCAAATCCCGAAGCAACACACTTCGGTCATAAGTAAGTAAACCCTGTTGTTGTTGGGGATGTTAAATAAAACAACATCCTGCTTAAAGATGAAAAGTAGCGCCCTTGCTATCAGCTATAGCTTTTAACACCATAATCCAACATGGTATCAGAGCCAGGTGACAGGTTAAAATCCCAAAGCAACACACTTCGGCCATAAGTAGGTAAATAAAACAACATCCTGCTTAAAGATGAAAAGTAGCGCCCTTGCTATCAGCTATAGCTTATAACACGATACCTCGTTGAGCCAGAAATCATTGTTGGTCTTGTTGGTGATCAGGTTGCCGGTCCAGCTGTGGGCGAGCTCGTGGGCAACGACCTGGGCGCCACTGCCGTCGCCGCGGATTACCGTCGGCGTCAAGAACGTCATTCGAGGATTCTCCATGCCGCCATAAGGGAAGCTGGGAGGAAGAACAAGAAGATCAAACCGCTCCCACTGGTACTCTCCGAAGAGCGCCTCCCCGGCTACAATCATATCCTCCACTCCCGCGAATTCCGCCGCCGCCGCCGCCACTGTCTCGGCCGTCCCCTCGGCGTAAACGCAGGACCTCGGGCCGACCTCCCGGCGCCGGATCTCGCCGGCGGCGAAGGCGAAGAGGTACGGTGGGACGGGCTGCACCATGTGGAATTCCTCGACGGCTCGGCCGGCGGCACACCAGGCCGCGTCGGGGCAGCCCGGCGCAGCCTCGCCGAGAATTGGGGCGCGGCGGCGGACGCGGGCGGCTGCCATGGCGGCGGAGAGCGGCTCCGGGATGTTCAGGCGGGCCGAGTAGCGGATCCGGGCCGACGGCGTGTCCTGGCACGGGAAGACGGACCGGGCGTGGATCGCCTGGCACTGCGTGTACACAAACGGCAAGGCTTTGGTTGACGTCTGCGCCGGGGTCAGCCATTGGAGCGCCGTGGATGACGGCGACGTGGAGAAGGCGATGACGAATGCCGATGACGGCGACGTGAGGTTGACGGACAGCGCCTGGCCTTTGATCGGGTCCGGCGGGTAGGACAGCTCGAACGGGATCGGCGCTCCGCCGTCGGGACGGACGACGGCGGCGATCTCCAGCGCCCGCGCGTCCAGCGTTATCCGTCCCGCGTGCGGCCGCGATAGCGTGACGACGGCGGTGCCGCGGATGACGGATCGGGAGAAGTCCAGGTAGAGCGATAGCGAGACGTGCTCCGTCATCGGCTCGTCGTCGTCGGCGAAGGAGTGCGGATCGATCGGCGCCATTGTCAAACCCTAGAAAAAATCTCCACGAAGAAGAAGAAGAACAAGAACAAGTAACGGTTCTTTCTCTCTCTTACGTCAGCGTTCCCGGGTAGAAGTACTCCACGGCGTTTTCCTTGACTCGGAACAGGAAGGTCTGACCCCGGGCCACAGTCAACTGTTTGACAAAGTCATAGGATTAGCGTTGACTTTTAGAGAGAGAAGGAGATTTATGTACCTGGCCGTGGACTTGGTTTGATGAACCCGTGCGCAAAGGTTCAGCCTTTATTATCGCGTCCGCGAGATAGTGCAGATGAGAGAGAAGAGTGGGTCCCGCCGGGTAGATGTCCACGTGGGTCAACGCGATGAGAGAGGAATCCTGGAGGGTTGACCGAGTTGGAGAAAAGTCAAAGAGTTGACCCTTTAGAGATGATAGGAGTTTTTTCTTTTTGGTTACCGAGGAGATGCAGTAGTGGAGGAAGTCTAGAACATGGTCGGAGGAGCCGCCGGCCGCAGCCTCCAGAAGAGAGAGATCGTCGATGAGGATTGTCATGGCGGAAGAGCGATCTTTGTCGGATGATCGACAGCTTGCGGCGATTCTGTGTATTTCGGCGTACAGATCGCGGCATCCTGCGTCGCCTGTGGAAGAATTTTTGGGAAGAAGATGAAGTTTTGATTTTTTGGTTTTTTTGATTCTCATTGACGAGTACAAACCCGGGAATTGCCGATCCAGCAGCTCGAAGAAGATCAGCCTCTTCTTTTCCCTCTGGATGGAGAGATTGCAGCCCTGCGCAGGTATAATTTCGATGTTAATTTTCAGTTTTTGGTCATTTATTCGTCAAGATCGAATGAACCTGATTTAAACTCGATCAACTACGTCGCAAGAATCTGGAAATCGAGGAAATCCCTGATCGGAAAAAAACCCTAAATATATCCATCGAGGTGAAGAATGAACCGCTTACGAGTTTCCTCAGGACGCGGTCGTAGTGGGCGAAGTTCTGCGCGAAAGCGAGGAAGACGACGATCTCCCCTCCCTCGGACTTCGCAAGCGCGTTCTTCGCAAGTTGGTGCAAAACGAACGCTCCGCTCGTCTCCACAAAGTCCTCGATCAAAAGAAATCGCCGCCTAGGGTTCCAAGTCGAAGAAACATGCCCCAGAGCTTCGTCGAGAAGATTTCCAGAGTACGCCATGCTCATCTTCCTCGGAATTTCTCTTCACTGCTCAAACCCTAAATTAAGAACAAGAGGGAAATTACCCAAATCAAAGAGGATTTCTTCGTGGGAGCCCACGCCAAGCTGCTATTCTAACCCAGCTACCAGTCTTGGCTTTGAAGGTCGGATGGGCAAGGCCTCTAGGGCGGGGCCCACCGAATTTTCACCGTTGTTCTTTATTATTAGAGCAGCCGAAGAGAAGCAGAGGAGACGAGATACTCCTTCTGTTCTTCCTTTTCTTGAAGGTTTGATCTCTCAAATTCCTTGTAATTCGATCTTGCTGGTCTCAGTTATCTGTGTTCTTCAGGTGGGATGGACGAAGAGGAAGAAGATATGACGGTGGTGGTGAAACCAGTCGCTCTGAGGCCGTTCTCGTTGCACAGAAATTTCTCATCCCTTCTTCCGGATCTTGATCCATCGCCAGCCAAATCCTCCTCCATTGAAGATTTCCTCCCCATGGTCAGCCTCTGAACATCAGTTCCTTGATTTCTTTTAGATTTAGCAGTTACTAACCGTGCTGAAAGCAATAGCTGATAGCAAGGGCGCTACTTTTCATCTTTAAGCAGGATGTTCGTATTTGGACACTTTCACATTTCCAAAATTGAGGAAGTTCGAATGTTTTCTTTCAGGGCCTAGATTCCGCGTCCATCTTGTATGATTCTTGTGATCAGTTCGTGCAAAGGCCAGCCGCAAAACCCATCTCCAAGATCATTCCTTTGACTGGAATCTTGGTAACATCTCTCATCCAATGTTCATATTATAGTTAATTGATGAACTGAGCATCCATCTTCGTGTAGACCCACGACAAAGGTTCTTTAAACCCTGAACAGAGCTCGGTCAACTGGGGTGACCCGATCCCCAATTGTGATCAGTTTGTGCAAAGGCCAACCGCAGAACCCATCTCCAAGATCATTTCTTTGACTGGAATCTTGGTAACATCTCTCATCTAATGTTCATATTAGAGTTAATTGATGAACTGAGCATCCATATGGCTGTAGACCCACAACGAAGAATCTTTGAATCCTGAAGAGAGCTTTGTCAAGGGGGGTGACCAGATCCCCAATTGTGATCAGTTCATGCAAAGGCCAACTGCAGAACCCATCTCCAAGATCATTCCTTTGACTGGAATCCTGGTAACATCTTTCATCTATTGTTCATATTATAGTTAATTGATGAACTGAGCATCCATCTGTATGTAGACCCGCGACGAAGATTCTTTAAACACTGAACTGAACTTGGTCAACTGGGGTGACCAGATCCCCAATTGTGATCAGTTTGTGCAAAGGCCAACCGCAGAACCCAACTCCAAGATCATTCCTTTGACTGGAATCCTGGTAACATCTCTCATCTAATGTTCATATTAGAGTTAATTGATGAACTGAGTGTCCATCTGGTTGTAGACCCACGACGAAGAATCTTTGAATCCTGAAGAGAGCTTTGTCAACGGGGGTGACCAGATCCCGCATTATGACGGGCAACACTGGAGAAAATATGGGCAGAAGCAGGTCAAAGGAAGTGAGCATCCTCGGAGCTACTATAAATGCACTCACCCGAGCTGCCCGGTGAAGAAGATGATTGAGAGGTCTCGAAGCGGGCAGCTTGCAGGAATTATATACCGTGGTGAACATAACCACCCCGAGCCTCAGTCTTCCAAGCGGCTTCAGTCAACGCCTCAAGCGCGATCAGGCTCTGAAGAAAGACCATGGACTAATGGCGTCCATGTTGACCTACAAAGCGTCGAAGTGTTGACCAGTCGAAGGTTGACTTCAGGAGGGATGTCGCGTACTGTGGTGCAGACCAGCCTTGGTTCCAGTGTTAGTGGCGACGGATACCAGTGGAGAAAGTACGGTCAGAAGGTTGTTAAGGGAAATCGCTTCCCCAGGTCGGCTCTCACCCGTCTTTCTCCTTCTAACCTCTTCCCGTGGTCAGCTTATCTTCTCTCTCTATTTTTTGGTGTCTATTGCTAGCCCTTTTGCAAACCCCTTCCCAATGTCATCCCAGGCCCATCTTCTCTCTGTCTGTCTATATCTCTAAAACTCCATCCCAAGGTCACCATCTTCTGTCACAATCTCTACCTCTCTCAAAGTACTTCTCAAATCTCAAGGGTTAGGCCATCTTCTCTTTCTAAATCTATTCTGCAAAAGCCCGGCCTAAGGTTAGCTAGTTTCCTCTATATCAATACCCTTCCAAAGTCGGCTGATATTTTCTTACAATCGCTTCCTCTCTCCCTCCCCTTTTGAAAATCAGGCCATCCTTCTCTCACTACTTCTCCAAAACTATCTCCCCAGGTTAGCCAACTTCTCCCTCTTACTAGTTCTCCCTAAAGCCCCTTCCCATGTTGGTCTCATCTCCTCTCTCCTCTATATATATATGTACCTCTCCAAAACCCCCTCCCAAAGTTAAAATTCCATCTCACTTCCCACTCTAACACACAATTCATCTTATCCCTGTACCCAACCTGCCTCTTTCTCTCTTTTACTGTTTCTCTCTCTAATCTGATGTGGCAGGAGCTACTACAAATGCTCCGCGCCCAAGTGCAACGTCCGGAAGCATGTGGAAAGAGCGTGGGACAATCCAAGCTCAGTGATCACCACCTATGAGGGAAAGCACACTCACGAGATGCCCCGGTCAAACCTTCTTCCTGATCGCTCTTCCCAAGTCAAAAAGTCAAGGCAATAATTCTTCTCGGTCAACACCTTTCAGAATATGACGTATCAAGATCACTCTGCCACGCATGCCGTTGAATGCAGCAGGATTGCGCAGATGACAGATCGTCATCAGTTTCGTCCAAAACCCGTCATTCGGCATCCTTCAAACCGGTGAACAGATGTCTCGACGAAGTCGTTTCCGTCATTAGTCATCAGTCATCCTCTCGAGATGATGTATAACTGGACAGAAAAGCAGACCGAGGACGGTTAGGACAAAATGTAGACATGACTTTCTCATCCTGTGCATCTATATTCCTCATCCGTCATCCTTTGTTAGATCCCTCTACTACGCCTGCTTGCATACTATAGTTCAGGGACGCGGATGGAACGATTTTTTTGTCCCGGGACGAAAAAATTGTCCCGTCTGAGGATACGGACGAATTTCGGGACAAAAATTCGTCCTGGGGACCACCGGACGAGACGGTTTTCGTCCTGTGGGACGAAAAAATTGTTCGTACGGAGGTCTCGGACGATGCACGGACGGATGTGGACGAAAAACTGCCGGATTCACATCCGATGGTTGAGATCTTGCCACGTGGCCTCGCTATGACAATTTGCATCAAGGTCCCTGTGTTTTTTCACGCGTGCAAACTGACACTGCTCAGAATTAATTGTACATTTGTCCATTTGTATTCTCTCTCCTCTATATTTCCCTTAAAAAACTTAGAAAAACCTATATTAATATATTAAAAATATAAAATGGGTTTTTTTTCGTCCGGGACGAACTTCGGGACGAAAATTCATCCTGGGAGGACTGGACGGAAAAACCATCCCAGAATGATTGGATGGGACGGTTTTTTTATCGTTGGACGAAAAACTGTCCTGTCCATCGTCCCTGAACTTACTCTGGACGTCAGACGGTACAAAATTCGTCCCGTCCCATCCACCGTCCACGCCCCGGACGATCCGGAACTATACTTGCATATGCCCTCAAATTCATTTCCATCATTAGTCATCAGTCATCTGTTAGTAACGACGAGTGCAGAGACTCTGAGAGAGGGAGCCATGTAGGAAATGTGAACTGGGACTGATGACGGAATTGTGACGATGACGAAGTGTGTAAGGACAACGGTCCGATTCCATGTCTATAACCGTCATCCGTCAACCGTCACAAGCAGAAGGTGGCGGCGGTGGCGACGTGTAAGGAGAAGAGAGGAGTCAAAAGGTGGGCGTTCAGTCGACACGTGTCGAGCGCTGGGAAAACGGGCCCGGCCCGGCCCGGCCCGCTATCGAATTTATCTACATCGGGGAACGGTAAAATTCCGGTGGGGCCCGCAGGTAACGGCCCCGATTGGGGCTCACCGATCGGACGGTGGAAAAGGATGGCATTCAGAGCACGGGTCGAATCTGGTCCGTTGATTTTCTGAGAAAGAGGATTTGTTATTTTCACCCCCGCGGTCAGTTCTTTCTACCTCTTCCGCTTCCAGAAGGTCCCCGGGGCTCGTGACAGGAGGCCAGACTGCGATGTGAAGAGAGGGGGCATCACGCCGAAAAGAGGGGTCAGAATAACACCCTCCCTTCTCTAATATCACAGAAAAGAATTTCTCCAGAATTCCTCCCTTAGTTTTTTTCTTCTTTCTCTTCTCTCTTCTTTGCTCTGGGCTTGCTTCCCTTTCATTGCGCCTCTTGTTCTTCGTCGTTGAGTTCAGCTGTGGCAGTGGGCGTGGGAAATCGGGAAACGGGGAACATGGGTTGCTTCCCCTGCTCCGGGAAATCCAGTGAAAAGCAGAAAAGGAAAAAGAGCGATCATTCCAGACCGGCGCAAGGTTTTTCGTTCTGCAAATCTGTACTTTTTTTTTTGATTTTTTTTAGCTTGAATCCGTTGGGTTTTTTTTAGTTTTCTACGTTTTGGGTTGTTCTCGGATCTTTGGGAGTGTTCCTTGTTTGCCTGTTTGAGCTTTTCTTTGTGTCGTTCGATCGTCGCTTGGTTGAGATGTTAATTAGGTTCTTTTGGTTTATCTGGGTTTCTGCGTCGCCGGCGATTGGCCTTCGTTGAGATTGGAGCAGGATTGCCTGGTTGGGAACTTTCCTCAGTCGGCATTTTTTGCCCGAATACGCCTAAACTTAGTTTGAATATAATGGAAAAAAATCCGGTGGAGATCGAGATCTTAACGATTGAAAATTAGATCGAAAGGATGATTGTCGGACCCCGGAAACGATCTCCAAAGGGTTGCAACACCTATCTATATTTTTTCAATTAGGATCACAAACTTTCACCGACGCGTCTCAAGCATAATTTTTCAGTCATTTTAAGCGCGCATGAATTCTCATTCGGCGCAAAGTCTGGAAGAAATGCTGTCCTTCAAGGACCGAATTTCATGCACCAGTGGGTGAGGTTGCGTGCGTTGTTTGAAAATAGATCGGCTGTATTAAATTTGCATCTACCGAAGGTGGAGAAGAAACAAAGAAGATATATTCTTCTTTGTAATTAATTTATTGCGCTTCCAGTGTGGGTTGAATACCTTCCCTTTTGTTTAAATCAACGCTAATTTCCTTCTGTCCCGATAATTTCAACATTAACATGGTCATAAAATCAACATATCTGCTGGCGTCCTAACTCACGATCTTACTGTTCTCAGAAAAATTGGGCGGGGGGCCGGCCATAGGGCTGAAATGTGAAAGTCCATTGAACAGGTCAAATAGGAAGGAAGGTTCTAGGAGTGGAGAATCTGAGCATATTGCTGCTCAGACATTTACTTTCCGCGAGCTCGCAGCAGCTACAAAGAACTTCAGAGCTGACTGTCTACTCGGTGAAGGTGGATTTGGTAGAGTTTACAAGGGCAGATTGGAGAGCAGTGGACAGGTTTAACCATGATGCTGTCTTTTATGCAGTTTCAGATAAAAGCTGGTTTTTATGCAATTGTTGTACCGAGACTCTTGCCTACGACCATGATTTTTATAACGTTTGATTGGGAAGACTTCATCCTGATCCTGAGCACGTTTGATTTTTTTCTTCTGTGCAGACTGTAGCTATAAAACAGCTAGACCGAAATGGGTTGCAAGGGAATAGGGAGTTCTTGGTAGAAGTCTTGATGCTGAGCCTACTTCACCACCCGAATCTCGTCAATCTGATTGGCTACTGCGCAGACGGAGACCAGAGGCTTCTTGTCTATGAGTTCATGCCTCTTGGATCTCTGGAAGATCATCTCCATGGTATGACACTACAAGTGTTCGTCATTACCGACGACTGTGACAGGTGGATGATGATGAGTCGTCATCTTTCCCTCCGCTCGTCCATGTCAGGATGACGATGACGATGATGATTTCCTCACTGTCTTTTGTCCTCGCCAGATTGACAATGACTATGCCGATGACGAAATCATCATCATCTGTCATGGTTGCCAGGATGACGATGACAAAATCACCATCATATCTCATCATGGTCCCTTCGTTAACCTCATTTGGTTGACAGTGACTATGCTGATGACGAAATCATCATCATCTGTCATGGTCGCCAGGATGACGATGACAAAATCGCCATCATATGTCATCATGGTCCCTTTGTTAACCTCATTCGGTTGACTAGAGATGATGATGAAATTGTTTTTGTCATTTGTCTTCAGGAGGATGATAGTGACAATGATGAAATCATCACACCATCACTCAAGCTGTTGACAATGGTGATGACGGATTATGATTTTCATCATCGTTGGCACTCACCATTTTTAAAAAATCACAGATCTGCCATCCGAGAAGAAAAGGCTAGACTGGAACACCCGAATGAAGATTGCCGCAGGCGCAGCCAAAGGGCTGGAGTACTTGCACGACAAAGCCAACCCACCCGTCATTTACCGGGATCTGAAATGCTCAAATATCTTACTAGGGGAAGGACATTTCCCCAAATTATCAGATTTTGGGCTGGCCAAACTCGGACCAGTCGGTGACAAGACTCACGTATCCACTCGTGTCATGGGCACGTACGGTTACTGTGCCCCTGAATATGCCATGACTGGCCAGTTGACTCTAAAGTCAGACGTCTATAGCTTTGGAGTGGTGCTTCTGGAGATCATCACGGGGAGAAAAGCCATAGACAACTCCAGAGCTGCAGGAGAGCACAACTTGGTCGCATGGGTAGGCTTTTCTTAGTCTAAGCTATAGTCTTTAGGATGACCGTTGACCTGGGCCAATCTATTTTCTCTGATAAAATCATGGGTTATTCATAAAATATTGATCTTTTTTTCTTGAGTGAAGGCTCGGCCCTTGTTCAAGGATAGAAGGAAATTCTCCCAGATGGCGGACCCGGCACTGAGAGGGCAATACCCAGTGCGGGGCCTCTATCAGGCGCTTGCTGTGGCAGCTATGTGTGTTCAGGAGGATCCGGCCATGAGGCCGCTAATTGCAGATGTGGTCACTGCCCTCAGTTACCTTGCTTCCCAGAAATATGACCCGGATAGTCACCCGGCTCAGGCTTCGCGCCTGGCGGTGGTGCCGGGAACACCGCCTCGCACTTTGAGGGACTGAAGAACAAGAAGAATAGATTGTCTGAATGCAGCCACGGCGGTCCGTGTTGGTGTTTTGCCCCTTGTTATCAGATTTTGCTCCTTTTCCGGATAACAGGTGCAGCTCAGGAGCAGGAAATGTCCGCATACTCTCTCTCTCTCTCTCTCTCTCTCTATCTCTCTCCAGTCCTCTCTATTCCTCTCTTCTCTCTTCTGTAAATCCGAGTTGGCCCCCTTGTATTTATGTGCCATTGGATTAGACCTTGCAGAAATGATGTGTTTTTCATTGTTTAATTGGCAACCTGAGTTAGCTTTTTTTTTTCTCACCGATTATCTTCAGGTGGGTGATGGTGGTTTTGTTATAAAAGGGGTGGAGAATCGTATGAATTATCCTTCTAGACTTCGGTTGTTTGCGCCCCGAGTTAATCTTGAAGAGTAAAAGAGGCTCAAGGCCGAGAAAAAGGGCATTGAGTGTGATAAATGTTTTCACACAAAACGTTAATTCATGATGATCTTTCTGCTCTTTTTATAACAGATTTTCTAAGGACAAAATCTTTAATGGACATACCCTTTGGCGATTATGATTTGGATGACGTTTAGCATCCACTAATGCTTCCCTACTCTGACCATAACTCTAATATTATATTTAATTTTTCATTAGATAGATCTACATAAAATCTAAACTACTCGATCTATTGATTCTGTTCTTTTGATCACTTGGATTGTGAATTGGATCATTTTTCTTTCAAAAAACTAGGACTTGAAATTTGAGATGGTGGCACAGTCATTGTATTGGGGTCGGCAAACCGGAATAAATAAATATTGACGGAGGAATTAAAATTACGCTTTGGTAAGACATGTAAGATGTCATAACCTGACATTTCATACCACAGTGATGATTTTTTCAGAGGAGACACCGAGACACACCCCAGTGTATTTGCTGCCTGGTATAGAGCTTATGAGAGATAATCTCATGGCAGACCACTAGATAATAGATTCTTTTGCTAAAAATTGGACATTACAACATCATCATTTTAGCATAAAAATATATCAATTCATTACGATTGACTATCATCCTGGTTTAAAAATTGATTCAAATATCAGCAGACTGTATTAATTGCCACATCATCTCAACCTAAATAATTTATTCCCTTTTTTAAATATACTCTACGTGTAACTTTATTTGATAGTTATCTCAATTCATTTTGGCATTAAAAAAATTCAATTCATTATGATATATTATCATCTTAGCATAAAAAACGATTCAACACATCAGCGGTCTGTATTGACAGTCACATAATCTCAACCTAATAATTTTTTCCCTTATTTTTTCAAACATCCTCTCTAGGTGTGACTTGCTTTGATACCTATTCGATAACTATTTTAAATATTAATATTTTCTCTATTTTAAAAAACTTAGTACTGAATATGGAAATACTGGATCCTGAAGGGAGGTTCCCTGCATTATGGATATCTGGGAACTAAAAAATTAATAACATGTGAAGGCCAGGTGGGATTCTGCTCTTCTGTGACATCCCAACTCACCTGTTTGCTCCCTCAGATGCCATGTGAGTAGAGATCATGATGTACCACAAGATTGCAAGGTGAGTAAAAGTGTTATCTTTAAAAATCAGACTCACGTATTCTTATCTTCACTCGCATAAGGTACTAAAGAGATCCTTTGGAAGTGTTTTACATACAGTCCAATAAATGGGTGACTAAATAGTATTAAACAATAAGTTAATCCTAATTTTGTTAATATATAACGTTTGAATTATATTAAATTTATTGTAATGTCCTTGTCCTTATTTTTAGAGAATATTCAGTGTTCTTAGTTCAGGTAAGAGGCATCATGTTTACTAAGAAGCATTCCCAGATATCATGATAAATTGCTGATGAGTATATGCTAAAAAATTATGTAAATTTAGTTAAATAGTAAAAAAATATATTTTATCAAAGAAAAATGGTTTTGAGGATTTGATGTAATCTTAAAAATTAAAATATTTGAAGATCAAATATTCAAAAATTTCCCTCAAAATTGGCATAATCTATCACCCATTTACCAGAGAATGTTCAATTTTAGAAATATAGGTAAGAGATTTGATTTTTAATTCTGAGTTTCTAATATGTTTGAGAGGTAAAGAGAGTACATTATACTTCAAAATAGCCAAAAATAAATTTAAAATCGGAGATATCACATTAACCATCTGATTTTATTTTAAAGTAGTAATCGATATGACATATGAGAACCACTATGTTATTTTTAATGAAGATGTCTATGCTTTCAGGGCTCTCTTGACGAACCAAGACATAATAGGATGAGAGATATATAAATGTTTGAAATTTTGGATATTTAAATGGATCATAGCTTCCAAGTCATAGTGATCTTTTGGGAACTGAAGGAGGATAAGAAATTTGATGGAATATCTGTGATAGTAGCTTAGTATTTTAGTTATCATAAATAGTTTTTGCAAAATAATTATGTTTAGAAAATTACGTGCAAATGAAGAATCTTTTTGGTTTAATGATTTATGATGCACCAAGCAAGGTAATGCAAGGTATATTTATGCTATTTTTTATTGTTAATTTCTTATTGACGGGATGTGTGATGATCTGGTTTTTCTCACAAGAATTTTTACTAGACACTTGTTGCCAGAAAGGGAAATTTTATGTACAATTATTTGTATTTTATAATTCTGCATGGACATCGACCGAGCCTAATTATCCACATATCCACTTGTCCACACTCATCATGGTTCTGGCTGTTATTCCTTAGCATATCGTCATCACAGATCTGACCTCGTACATGAAAATAGAGTGATTCATGTTCCTTGGGGTCCAACATGTTGGGTTTTGTGGCCATGATCGAAGATCAAAATATGATTTTTAGGATAAAAAGAAATCAAAATAAACCTGAAAACTAAATTTAAATTTGTCAATGATCCAATTACCTTGAGCGTGATCAAATTCACTATTTTTTAAGTGATTCAGATGAGTCATCATGATCTGCATATGTCCATCCTCTTAATATATCCACATAGTCCTTGGCATGATGAATCTCCTCATGTCCTAATCAGTAATCAATGCCATTATTCTGGGACAATGAGGGGAGAACGCCTGAGGAAATAGGGCGAAGAAATAGGGGAATACAGATCAAAACTAGAATGTGCTTACTTTATTATATACTTAAATGATATTATGTTTCATAAAAGGATATAATTTTAAATTTATCCTTAGACATCTAAGGACCTTATTATGTTTGGCCCTCTAGGCTCATGTACCATTCTACCTAAACATATTTATTGGATAACCTAATTAATTAAATATAATCAATATATAGGTTCACAATTCATGGGTCAATTTAACCCAATTAATGAACTCATTTTATACCAAGTGAGATTCCAAGCAAGACTTGCAGGCTCTAGAATAAACAAGGGGTTCAGGAACCCCTTCACGGATACACTTAGGCTATGGTCACTTGTCAAACCCTTTTTTGTGATCCTAGTCCAAATTGATGCATTGATAAATGATTGGAGATTATGTGATGTTTCTAATGCTTTATCAGTGTCAATATCCTCCAAAATTTAAGAAAAAAATCTCATTTTGACCACTCAATCATCTTGATTATATTATTTCTACATCTGAGAGTAGAATCCAATGATCAAGGCTCAAAGGCAGCAGTCAGAATCTATTCATTCATCCACAATATGATTTTGGTGTCTCTAGTCTAAGGACTGCTCACACAACTATCAATGTTAGAGAATAAATCTACGGATTCATACATACCAATAAAGTGAATTTTCTCTAAAATTACCAACTATTTACCCTTAATATCACCACACTATCTACTTTTTACTGGTTTCTGGAAGAGTCAATTTCTCCATTAGCTAAACCCTTTCTTGCCCTTCCTTTGGACTCGTCTTTTGTTCGTACACAATCAACGGAGGCCTCCCCGACATATGTTGTAACGTCTTCTATAGCATGCTCTTACTTCGTCTTTCTCTTAATAAGTCATCAAATTTGGTGCTTTCGATCCCCAGTTGCTATGGGGAACAAAGGATGAAATACAATCAATTTCTCCATTTAAGTGGTTCTCACTTCTCTTTGTTCCTGTTCCTAACTCCTCCCTGGGTAGTTCCCAATGTTTGGCACTTTCCATACTTCGTGGGTGCAACATCAACAAATTTGCTCATGATCAAGTTACAACTAAGAGCTATGACCATATTATGTTAACTGTTCATATTTCGTTCATTCCATCGGTATGCTCCCAGGTACCTGTAATTGTGATCCATTTGCCAGAACCAAGGGATCTTTCTGTGGAAACCTTCACGAACAATCGTCACTTTTGATGGTTTTTCCACTTCTCACAGCTGCTCTTTCCACACCTCCGGATATCTGGTGCCAAATCGTCGCCCGTTTCCTTATTTCTTCGATAATAGAGTTGGCTATCTCTATGGCATCGATTGTACAAGTTTGTGAAGAAGGCTGGACGAGCAGAATGAGGGAGAGCGACTTGATCGACAAAAAATAGGAAACCCCCTAGAACCTGGAAAAGTAACTATCAATGAATTCTTGAGCCATTCTCAACCAAGATATGTGATTCATTCCTGTAATGATTATAACACACAGAAGACTCCTAACCTTAGGAGCAGGACGAGTGGTACATCCATCCGACGAGCACCCGTGAATAATGCAAGCAAAGCATGAATCATATTTTGTTCGACTTTGTAACCTACACTTGCTGCTCGCTTAGTGTCAGTAGAAAGAAAACATGGTCATGACTAGTTGATATTGATGGATTTATCCTCTGCGCGCTGCGCGCCTTACGAGTGTTGCACTTTACTCGCAGCTCGCTGGCTTGTTCATTCACTAGCTTATTTATTAACTCGCTGCTCCGCCAGAAGCGACTTCTTTATGTAAAAAAACATAACCTTTACTTCATCACTTTATTTATTTCATAACGTTCTTAGGGGAGGGTTTACGAGCGGAACCTTTTTTCAGTATTAAAAAGAACAAAGGTGCGAGTTTACGAGCGTGAAGATTAAGATTCAGACGCGAGTGAGCGAGCGTGAAGATTAAGATGAAGACGCGACTGAGCGAGCGGGAGCATAAGGGAGCGAAGCGAGTTTACGAGCGGGAGTGGTTATCCAACGTTCTTCAAGAACTGTCGTAGTTATTTTACTTGACTTTACTTATCTTCTTCTTTTCTTTCTTTTCTTTGACGCTCGTAAACTCGCGCCTAAAGTCGCGCGTCGCGCCTCAGAACGTTGATTCATCTTCGGTCCTAAGTTCTAAGCGCCGTTGCGCGTTGATGAATCATTGATGAAGATGAATCTGAATTGACTTTTTAGCATCTGAATCTTCATTGACTTCTTTTGCTCCCGCTCTGTCTCCCCTGCTCGTAAACTCGCGCCGTTGCTTTACGAGTAATGAATGAACTGACTAATGTTATTCTCCCGGAACGCTATTAAGCTAACCACTTACCTTCGATTTCTTGCAGAACGTTGGATAAGGATAACATTTATTTCTTTGACTTCGTTTCATTTATCCGCAACAAAATTCATTTCAGAACCTTTCATTATTGCTCGCTCACTCACGTCTTCATCTTAATCTTCACGCTCACTCAATCGCGTCTTCATCTTAATCTTCACACTCACTCACTCGCGTCTGAATCCTCATATATTCACCGCTTCCGCGCCTTGCTTCGGAAAACTTCTTTCTTTCTTTCGAAGAAGAAGAAAATTTCCTTTTTTTTCAAAATGCTCCTAGCTTCGCCTATGCATCGCATGTACGAAAGGGATAATTTTTTAGAAACGTAAAGGGATCAATCGTATCGGTCGTATTCTTGAATTTGGAATGAAAAGAGGAGTAATGCTTCCTAGCACGTGACACGGAATATGACCACTTAGATCAGAATAGCATTCACAGAAATTTTCTAACATAGAGTAGAATCAAAGATTGAAGAGATTAGTTGACAACAATCAAAAGATGGGCGCCGAATTCCTATACTATAGGGGTCTATCAATGCAAGTCAGCTGAACACCGTGATTGATGAGTGGGTAGGTGGGTTAGGTGCACCTCTCGCCCGGTGGGAAGTCATGAGGCTAGTCCCCCCCGAATGAATAAGTAGTGGGGTCCCCTTCCCGCCGCTTGCTCACTCACGTCTGAATTTTCATCTTCACGCTTCGTCAGTCGCGTCTTCATCTTAATCTTCATGCTCGCTCACTCGCATCTTCATCCTCATATATTCACCGCTTCCACGTCTTTATTTTTATTATAAATATCAGATTAATTTATCTGGAGAATCTTTCTAAAGAATCGATCTAACCTTCCTAACATTCATCTTCATCTGAATCACTCCCACTCATTCGCTCCTGCTCCCGCTCATAAACTCACGCCTTCGTCGCTTCTGCTCCTGAGCGCCTTTGACTTCATTTCTTTCATAACGTGATTCATCGCTCTCTCACTCGCGTCTTCATCTTCATCTTCACGTTCGCTCTACTCGCGTCTGAGTCCTCATATATGAACTGCTTCCACGCGTTGCATTTACTTCATAATGTGATTGACTTCTTTTGCTTGTCACTTCTTCACTCCGTCAGTCGTGTCTGAATCTTCATCTTCACCGCTTCCGTGCCTTCGGAACCATTTTCAGGTAGTTTTGGCCTATTTAGCTAGGTGGGGCATTGGTCATAGCCGAAATTCGTCGAGGGGCGAGTTTACAAGCGGAAGAAGGCGGATCTTACGTGTGATGCATATGCTCCACGATCCACAAGCCAGTGCTAGGGTTTCTCAGAGCTAAAATGGGAAATAAGTTTCTTTAGTTGTATCTACCTTCATGTTAACTTTAATTAAATAGGATTAGCTACGTTCTGAAAAAAAAAGAAATAGTTAGAGAGGGTTTAGCTAATGGTTATAGGATCAATCATATGGATCATATGAATGAGAGCAGATGTTATTATTTTATCAGGATATTTCTATGTGCTTATAAAAAACTATTTCAGTACAAATGTTCTGAATATATGTTTAAAGATTAAGTGATCACTATATTAATCTATCATCATCATTCACTAATCATTTTATATTATTATAATTCAGTATAAATATCAGACACCCATAATATATGTAATGAGATGTACAATGTGAGATTATCTTTCCAGCCATATACAATTGCATCACAATGTATATTGATGGAGGTAGATACATTGCCTACACCATGTTCAATGATCTTTATGCGGTGTTCGTATGGTATTAACGAAAATCTATGCAGAGCATGCTTTATGCACACCCTCCACCTGCACATCAATGCTATCTGATATTCACAAATAACATTCTAATTATATTAACTGTATCGAATATTTCACAGATTGGTTTTGTTAAAATGATCATATATGTAAGTTATTTAAACTTCAAATATCTTTTACATTTTTAAATGCCTTTATAATTTCCCCCAATTTTTTGGTATTTTTATGTAATTTTATGACATCGTATTCATAACACAGCTGAATAATAAATTTGATTTAATCTTCAATTAATGCAGCCATTTTTAAATGTGCTTGCATACGTGGGAAAACACTATTTAGCAAAAGGGGAAAACACATTAAATGTGTCAAAACTACTTTTTACGACATTTTTTTTCATATCCATGTGGCAGAAGATTATTGGACGGAAGGCTTTAACAATGGTTTATGTTCCAATGATAAGTGCTTTTCGGCAAAGTTCAAGGAGACTCTTCAGCAGCAGACTGAAAGCTCAAAGTTTTGTGACAATGGTCGGTCTTTTTTGTAAATTTGAGGACACGTGCCTATTTAAGATTAAAGCAAAATTTGTTTGTGAATTTTTTGAGAAATATGGGGGTTTTTCTCCCATGCTGGTGATAAATGACATGGATCAAGAAAGGAGAGACAAATAATGAAATCTCAAAAGTTCTCAAACTTTATAATGCAAAACTAATGACCTAGAAGGAGATTCAGGCCATATTCTTAAGGGGAGCTCTGTCCTTATATCCTCTATCCATAAATGTTCTTTGATCTACATATAGATTTGAAAATCAATGTAAAAGGCACCCTTATATTTGTTTCTAATTTTATTTAACAAAGTGACTAGCTCATTTAAAATCTTATTTGGGTCCATTGTTGATTTGTAAAAGTGAATGACTGAAGTAGCTGTGAATTTGATTGATAACATGATAAATGTGCTCATGATTCTTATTTTTTATATGAATATAATAATTTTAATACCAAATTATCATGTTATTAACCAACTTATTTGAATATTACTAAATTTCACACAAACAACACTTTATGACCATTTTGGGCATTTAAAAAGACCCTCCTCGACCTCTATGTGAATAAGTTTTATTAATGATGGATATCTTTGAGTCCCATGTGTGCATAAATTTATAGGAACAAAATTGGATAATGAACAATGGTCTAGAATAGCCCATGTGGTTTTTAAAGCTATTTATTAGGGTTTTTGGGCCAAATCACTCCAATATTGGTTTTGGGCCGCAGAGGATCATTTAGAGGTGCACAAGAGATGTCATGGATCCCTCCAAAATTTGTTCTAACCTCAATTTTAATGAGTAGAGAAATTAAAATGAAGGATCTACAGAAATTTAAATTCAACAAATGAGAAAAGATGATGGAATGGCAAGGAGATAAAATATGAAAATAGAAGAAAATTCTAAGCCATGCACTGTGTATAAATAGTATTTGCCTCTCTATCCATATCTCCTTATCAATATTCTGTAGCATTGTCAAGCCAGTAGGACAAGGCTCTTCAAGATCATGGTTGTTCAACCTAGTTGAGTAAGTATTTTGAAATGGTTTTCCTTTGCTCTTCCTTTTTCTTGCAAAGGAAAAACTCCTGATCCTGGTGAAATATAAGGATCCGAATTTAGGAAGAAGCATCAGGGCTCAAGACAAAAACACAAACAACTCAGGAAACTAGATCTAAATTTTCATAATTATGCACATACATTTTCCCTATCTTTTCTTCATTTTACATCACTTTCTCTCTCTATCCACCCCTGATGTAACCCGACTGCCGGGATCGGACGGCTAGTGTTACACCACAGGGGAAGATGGTAAGAAATGTATGCAACAGGAAGAAATGTATGCAAAAGTGTTGAAATTCAATGAGAAATATGTGATATCGACTAACTAATTCAACAATCAATTAACTGAACGGAGAAGTCTAGGCAGCAATCAAGCTCCCAATGACCCAATTGTCCGGTTTGATGACCTATTACAAGGGGGACGACAAGGTGTCCTAGGGCGTCCATGACCCCTTCCGATTGTAATCCTAGTTGAAATTTCAAAAAAACTTCCTAGGTAGAGGAGAAATTTGATATCGGCATTGATAGAACTAATGATACTGCAAAATAAGGAGGGGGATGATAGAACATTGAAGGGTCTTAACCCTGAGTTCGTGGTGATGAGTCGTTGAGATGATGAGAGACTTGCTGACGATGCCCTAGTTGGGTGATGGCGGTTCGGCTGACAGGCAATGGATAATTTGGGGTGGATATTCTGGTGCGTGCTGGTGGGGGTGATTGCAAAATGATGTAACAGGACTACTGAGGGTTGGAGTCTTGATGTCCAAGGTGTGGGCGGGTTGTAGGAAACTTCAATACGCCGCGCGAAACGCACCCTCTGGTCCTGCGTTAAGGGCGCGTGGAGCACACGGAGCACACGAAGCACACGGAGTGCGCGTAGGATGCGAAACGCGTGCGGGTCATTGACAGCTGCTGGCTGTGCGCAGGCAGGTGCAATGCACGATGGGGAAATGCGTAGAATGTGAAGCGTGCTAGGGGGAGAGAACGTGTTGATGTGGGGCACAAGGTGTGTGGGTTGCATGAGAGTGCGAGTTGGCCGCGAGGGCGCGCGCGGCTGGTGTCAAGGGCACGCATGTGCAACGGCACGCGCGGCACTTAGGCGCGAGGGTTGACGAGCATGTAGTGTGCATGCACGATTGCAGGCGGTGGCCTAGGAGGGACAACTGGTGGCGTGCCGGTGCTTGGCGGTGATGGTTCAACCATGAACATTCGAAGGAAGCAATCTTGGCAATAAGAAGGGTCAAGAAGGGCCTGAAGGGAGCGTTCTTGAATTTTCTCCAAGACGCTCCAAGAAACTATTACGGCGATCAAGAAGCAGTCATGACGGAGAAGTCATTCTTCGGACAAAGGTGTGGCTCAAGGTGGTGAAACTGGCGGCGTGGCGATGTTCGGCTTCCTCACAATCTATTAGAGAAAACGGTAAAGGGGTAACTCCCAAAAGGAGAAGGGCGGGAGCCCAGATGAAGACAACTTCAAATCTTGAACTTTCAATGAAATCCAAGTGGCTCCTTGGGCATGCCTCCCTTTTTATAGGATAAGTAGGATGCCCAAATGGGCCGAGTTAGGGGTAAACATCCCATGACGTGGACTTTCCCCTAACCGTCCCACCATATATGGGAAAAATAAAATGATAATGGAAGAGGCCCAAAACATGGCGGCCCATCCGACAATTCAGAAAAAACAAATACATGAAAATAGAAACAACCGTTATGACCCGTTGCTAGGCCGTATACTTATAGCTCGGATCTCTGGTATCCGCTCAAGCATCACATCATGGTTGTTCACAAACTGTTGTCCCGCTAGTGCAATGGTCCCCCGTCAACCCCTTTCTAACATTTTCTCTCAAGAATCCAAAAATTTCTCACTCTAAACCTTGATACTATCTCTAATTTATTAACCACATTTTTCATTAAAAAATTCAGCCACTTAACCTTCTGAATTTGGATTCCATTTCATTTCTATTTAAATCTTGTTCAAATCCCACTCAAAATTTATTATGTTTCTAGGGTGTCCCATTGCATCCCATTATCAAGACATAGCCACATTTTTACTGTGAGTCACTCTAGTGTCTCCCTTTGACCATGGGCGTATTCCTAAATCAAAAACATTTCTATCTAAATATTCTAGCATTAAAAATTAAATATAAAATAAATAAATACCGAAATCATATTTATTATTTATTTTACTGCCTACCACTCTGAAATTGAATAACTACCTCCATGTGGATCAAATCCTTACTTAACCTATATTATTTATATAGTTCTAAGTGAAAAAATTAGTTATATTGTTTCTTAAGTCTAAATTAAAACACTGGCATAAGTCCCTTAATATTACCTATTACTTTAAGAGTTGTGAAGAAAACATAGCCCGTTCAACATATGAGAATGAGGTTAATGTGTCCTTCTCTCTTTTTATATTTTTTTCCCTTATTTCTAGGTTATATTCCTAGGGATTATTCCAGGTTTCACCTTTATGCAAACCCCCAACAACTCTACGGCTCACTAGTGCATACCTACCGTCCCTTTCCATTATAACCAGATATATGTATCTACATCATTCATCCCACTCCTCCAGGTTGCCAACTTCATGTATGTCTCTCGCCCCACTCCACTCCATATCCATTGCAATCAGTTTGATTGTTCTAGAAACCACTCACCATTCCATTAGCTTAAATAGGTTGGATGTGTATGAAATAAACTCATTGAAACCGCTGCATTATGTGATTAAAAATAGGTAAAAAGACATGTTATGGTGTATGAGGACTTATCACAATTATGTAGCCACTACATAATGTTATGCGTCACTATACACGTGGTGGCAGATGGTGATGCTAATGTCGGACATCGTTGAGGACGTCGTCCGGTCGGCACCGAGTATGATGGCTCCGTACCGATAATAGATGGTGGTATCGAACGTCGACGGTGTCATCATTCGACGGATAAACCCTAATGGTTCGATGTGACTACAATGTAGTGAATGAGTGCCCTACATGTCGTACGTGCGGGCTCTGACTCAAGGGAGGCACCGAGCTCTGAGCTTGGACAGGGTTGCAGTGTGACGGCGATGATGACCTCTTGAACCTGGTCGGAGCAACGAAGGCTTATACGATTGAATGGAATCAATCCGTTGGGCTCGCACATAATGGACGGACTTGTTTGTACTGGTAAGACACTCAATTAGTCGTAGTTTCTCTCAATTATTCCTCTCTCACCTACCTAGCCCGAGCGCGGTGGAGTCAAGATGAAACTATACTGCAAGAGATAATTAAACGAGCAGTAGGAGAGGATAGTGTACCTTGACGTCGGCATGGCTCGTGGTGTAGAATTCGTCGACAATGGCGGCGGTCGGAGCGGGTGTCGCGGAGCGGCGCCTGAGAGCTAACGACGGCTCGACGGGTGATGGTGATGTTGGAGCGAGGGTAAAGGGATCGGAGGAGAGGAAATGGTGAAGCGACCACGATGGTAACGCGGTTCGAGCAACTCTGCCGGTATCTGGGGGCGGGCCAAACCGTCATGAGCTGATAATTGACGGGACTAGGATCATCGCCTCAATGTCGTAGGTGATGGGGCGGGGCAAAGCTCTCGGTCAAGGCGTTCACGTCCAATGTTGGCCCTGGTCAAGGGAGGCATCGACCATATCAAGTCTAACGACCAGGGCGGTGTCTGATCGAGGGAATCTGACTAGTCGAGCCTAGCCATGCGAGTTATTGGCAAAAGTGAACTCCCAGCCAAGAGTACTCTCCACTGGTTTATTCCCGTCTATAAATTTTGTGATCAAGGCGAGTCCTTAGATAAGAAGCCACGCTTGATCGTTTCCGATCAACAGGGCTCACGACTGACAATCTCCCGAACAAACTGATTCACAGAGGAGCATTTCGAATCGGCTAACCAGCGACCAGGCCGACCGACGGAATTCCTGACCGATAACAATCCCTGGAGTCAATCGAGTTTCTGGTAGCTCCCAACGTCAGAACGATCCGTCCCTCAAACCACGGCAGAATTCCAATTAGAATCCCAATTTCAACCTTGCAACATCCTGTTCGATACTTCAATGCGTCGCGGCCAGTACAGAGGCTGCGGAGGTGCGATCTTGACCGGTGGGCGCAGGAGAACTGCCGCCAAGGTCGTGATTTGTGAATACTCAACATCAATGAGACATCCCCAAATTGGAGGTTGAAATTTTCTCTTACGACACTCTGGTCACAATTCCAAACGTCGAAGGCAAGGAGGAAGCTGCGGCGAGGCAATCGTTGACCGACGGGGTAGACGGCTACAACGGTCGAGATCCAGCGATGTGAGAATTCTCCACGGTGGAGGAGCCATGTAAGGAAAAGTGGAAGGGGGCGAAGGGGAGGGTGAACAGAATCTTCCCCTACCTCCTTCCAGTGGTTTATCTCCTTACTAGAGGCTTCAATGAGCTCCTCTCCTCCCCCCTTTGTTGATTCCTCTCGATGGAAGGGGGGGGGTGAGACCAAGAATGATAAACAAATCGTCTTCTTAATTCCTGGCCTAAGGAGCTAGGGTGCCCCCCTCTTCCCTTATAAAGGGGAAGGGATCAAATGGGCCCCCTAAGTGGGTCAACAAGGGGGAAAGTCTGATCCATTAGGGGGCCCTTATAGAATGGGCCCCCATTACAAAAAAAGGGGAAATTGAAAATAAAAAAAGAAAAGGGGGGAAAGACTGGAGGCCCCTTCCCATGACGATGAAAACTTGGGCACGGGACGCGTTGCGGTGCGACGAAAATAGGATGAATATGACGAAAATACAAATTACGACTTAAATAAAAATGATGAAATCAAAAGGCGATAACGAGCATCTTCACCCGGTCTTCGATGACAATGGTGGGTGGCGCAGACGGTGTCGTCAATGAACCTTGATGGCATGCGCCATCAGATGCTTGTTTTTATCTAGGCCCCTCTATCCACTATCCAACAAGTTGTCATGCTCGAAAAGAAAACATCACCAACAATTTGTCTCCATGTGGCCCATCCCTAGGCACCCACTACCTTTACATGGCCACCTGCATTTGCCCCGTAGTGGTTAAAAAAAGAGACTTATCCAAAGTGACCCGACTCATGTAAAGGAGTTATGCCCCTAACCCAAAACTTGAAAAGCTTTGCACTAATTAACACCTTAGTCATCCCACTCTAACCCACCCATAGGTCAGGTTAATCACTCAACAATGTCATGCTTAAGTTTATTGAAATAAATCTACATAATGATTCATCATTGTTCTCATGTGATGTATATTATGAAGTCTCTGATTACCTGAAATGATTTATTGAATTACGATGAGATCATAATATAGTGATCATTAGTATTCTAAATATTCCAATTTCATGGATACTCGAAACGACAATGAACTATCCACATAGAATATCACTATCATATCCCACTTTTATGATAAGAAGGATTGATCATATGGCCATTAGTGTAGAGAAACATGGCAGATCATGGGTTCTGTTTAGAGAAAGATTTTATTGAATTCATCCATATGAATCACTGAACGGTACCATACCTAAATGTCAATGAAGTTAATACATGCCACAATTGTATAAGTGGTGTGTTCCCATGAGATACCAAGGACATCTTGTGTGTGAACTTCTCTGTTTTGATTGAGACATATTAGCCTCTAATCATGGGATAAAAAATGTCTTAGCTCATACATAGAATAATACATGAAGGTGTTTGAGTAATCAAGATGGGATCATATGCCATCGATATAAGAAGATATTGACTCAAGGATGAAGTTTCCACTGAATTCCTTGCCACACTAGTGCAAATATTAGTGAAGGTGTTCTTCAATGGTACCTATTATGATCCATTAGAAACTAAATGAAAAATTAGGGTTCGATAACATACCATACCCTAAGTTATTTGAGAGTCTAATGTGAATTAAGGACTATACATCTACAAGAATCGATGACGACAAATGTTCCATGAGAGAGTTCCATTCCTAATCTGTACATTCTTGAACATGAAGTGTAGCTTGTGGTACCCCACAAGCTGGAAACTTAACCTATCGATTGGGTTACATTAATCCTGGATTAATTAATTTATATGTTAATATATTTAATTAAAAATTCTAGTCAATAAGTGTTATTGGGTCATTAAAGTGATTAACTAAAATAAGCATAATGGCCAAGATAAATGGACTTAATGAACCTAGAGGGTCCCACATATAAGATTAATGAACATTGATGGATATAATTAAAGTAACATTGCCTTTTAGGAACAATGCCTTAAATAAGTATAAATATAGGGGGCAACCATTTTATGTGGCCATGCCAGCTCGATTTGGGCTCCCCCTCTAGAGGGTCTTGATGGTAAAGAGGTCAAAAATATCTTCAAGAAGAGTTCTATAAGAAGAAGAGGAGGAGCTCCACCAATACATAGGTCCCATAGACACATCTAGAGGCTGGGATGTGAAAATATTGAAGAGACCTTCCCAAAGAGGAGGAAGTAAATGGTGTAACAAGTTTCTTACAAGGCAATCTTTTTTTTTTGCCAGTGCCGAGTACGACCAACCCCTAGGGTTGTGCCCATAGACCAATCCAGCCGTGCCCTGGATGCTACCCAGGGAGAATTTATTTATTAAATGTTCAACATCTTTTATAGGCATGGAGTGAGCGTGCATGTCCCAATTACACACGAACCCTACTCGCCCACGCCCTTGGTGCAGAAAAGTAAAAATACATTAGTGGTACCTATAAGTTGCCAAGATAAGGTTGCTCATCATTGTTAGTGTGCTGGAGCCCACAATGTGGTAATGCATGGAGTGTGCACAATCACCCCCCACCCCCCCGTTCCGCAGATGTCACTTTGTGGTGCACGGCAGGTAGGCCGGTCAGGCAAGAGTGTGAGCTCTCTCACCTCCAGAACTCCATGCAATATGCTCATCCCGCGGGCCCTCCTTCTATAGTGTGCGGTGCGTACAAAGAGCTGGCAATCCAAGGCGCTCAACGCGATAGCATCCACAAGTTGCTTGAGGGAGTTCCCACCAAGAGAAGAAAAGAGAGGAAGGAGTTTGTGTGCATACCGCATGGTTGGCAAGGACATCCGCTGTCTAGTTGCCCGCGCATAGCTTGTGATGAACACTAGTCAAGCAAGGGCGGCACCACATGATGTCCTACCATACGCAATGCAATTGCCACTGAGAGCATAAGCCTGCATGATGCATCTCAACTAACACATGTGAGTCTGATTCTACGATGATATTGTGAAGGTTTCATTCCTCGCAAAAGAGTAAACCATCACATACTGACATAGCCTCGGCTATCGTATTAGTTTGAATGCCATAAAAAGAAGAAAAAGCAAAGAGATTGCTCCTTGTATGGTCATAGAGAAAACCGCCCGCTCCGGCTGGCCCTGGGTTCCCTTTGGCCGCACCATCCACATTCAGCTTGAGGATGTCGATTGGCAATGGATGCCAATGGAAAATCTGTAGGCAAATGATGATGGGGCCGAAGGTTACCAGAGTCCCCCAATTGTGAAGGAGGTTGCATGTGAGGGCTGAGCTACAGGCGAGGGGTGGTGTGAGATGGTGGGTGCGCTTTATCCATTGCTTGATGCGGCACATGATATCGAGTGCTTGCATGGGGTCCCTGCAAAATGAGAAGAAATTTTCCCTTTCCAAATCTCCCATAGTAGGTAAGCTATGGTGACATGAAGGAATGGGCTACGCTAAGGCAAAAAAATATAACATCTGATGTCATGTCTGAGCTTTTAATGTGAAGTCCGTAGGAACATGTCAAATAAGGACAAAATATAAATACTTTTATCATCATAAATGCTACTACAAATTGTAAACAAAAGGGCCAATAAGAAAAATTCAAGAGTTTCAGAGCATTTAATGATGTAGGAGTCTAACACACACATGCACACTTAATAGAATATGGTTGGCTGTAAGGCACCAAATGCCTCATGTGGAATTTGCCAATTCTCCTAGTACCACATCATGAATCAAAGTATGAACTAATACATATCTAGCTCTTTATTCCCTTTATTGAGAAACATATGATTAAAATTTGGAAAACTAAAAAAAAATGAGATGAAGGGCGTAGACCAATCCAAGGATGGCTTTTGGAGAAAACCAAAGGATGTATTCTAATCCAGCAAGGGACTTCATGGTAGAGAGAAAGTAAGATACAAGGGTGATATTGGGCCAATTTGAAAATACAATACCTGAAGATCCAGCCATTGATAAACTCAAAATTATAAATTTTCTCTGTTTTTTTTATTTTTTATTTTAATCAATAATATTGATAATCCTTTACTCAACAACACTATGGCTAGCTTATGATGAATAAGGATCGTTTCCTCATGGAATAGTGGTTAGGTCTATGGCTCCAAAAGTGACACATGTCCATGTGAAGAATACAACAAGAAATGAAAAAAAAATAGTTGAATGCGTAATGTGGCAATGCATCATTGTGAGACATGTTTCCACATTTTATGATTACACACAAGTTTTAATACATGCGTACCACTCAATACACACAAATTTTAGGCAATGACATGATTCAATATACACACACCACCTTCTTTGATTTTCAGAGAAAATCAAATATTAATTGAAAGTTTGTTACATCCACCACATCTCCCTCCACCATGTTCTTTGTAATCCCATTTATTCTGATTTTATTACTACATTTTTCTATTGGTCCATATCTTCGTGAGCATTAAAATAATAAAAACTTTGCCAAGATAATTGGCCATTATGGCATAGCAATTTGTAATGATATTGTGAAATATTTCACAATGATGAGAGGCTCTACTAATTACCAAAATGGGATTTGTGACCACATGAATACTCCAAATGGAAACACATGCCATTAGTTCATCCAAAAGATTCATCATTAATCATTCTCCATATTTCTGCACTATTCTAGATCTATGGCTCCAAAAGTGACACATGTCCATGTGAAGAATACAACAAGAAATGAAAAAATAGTTGAATGCGTAATGTGGCAATGCATCATTGTGTGACATGTTTCCACGTTTTATGATTACACACAAGTTTTAATACATGTGTACCACTCAATACACACAAATTTTAGGCAATGACATGATTCAATATACACACACCACCTTCTTTGATTTTCAGAGAAAATCAAATATTAATTGAAAGTTTGTTACATCCACCACATCTCCCTCCATCATGTTCTTTGTAATCCCATTTATTCTGATTTTATTACTACATTTTTCTATTGGTCCATATCTTCGTGAGCATTAAAATAATAAAACTTTGCCAAGATAATTGGCCATTATGGCATAGCAATTTGTAATGATATTGTGAAATATTTCACAATGATGAGAGGCTCTACTAATTACCAAAATGGGATTTGTGACCACATGAATACTCCAAATGGAAACACATGCCATTAGTTCATCCAAAAGATTCATCATTAATCATTCTCCATATTTCTGCACTATTCTAGATCTATGGCTCCAAAAGTGACACATGTCCATGTGAAGAATACAACAAGAAATGAAAAAAAAATAGTTGAATGCGTAATGTGGCAATGCATCATTGTGTGACATGTTTCCACGTTTTATGATTACACACAAGTTTTAATACATGTGTACCACTCAATACACACAAATTTTAGGCAATGACATGATTCAATATACACACACCACCTTCTTTGATTTTCAGAGAAAATCAAATATTAATTGAAAGTTTGTTACATCCACCACATCTCCCTCCACCATGTTCTTTGTAATCCCATTTATTCTGATTTTATTACTACATTTTTCTATTGGTCCATATCTTCGTGAGCATTAAAATAATAAAAACTTTGCCAAGATAATTGGCCATTATGGCATAGCAATTTGTAATGATATTGTGAAATATTTCACAATGATGAGAGGCTCTACTAATTACCAAAATGGGATTTGTGACCACATGAATACTCCAAATGGAAACACATGCCATTAGTTCATCCAAAAGATTCATCATTAATCATTCTCCATATTTCTGCACTATTCTAGATCTATGGCTCCAAAAGTGACACATGTCCATGTGAAGAATACAACAAGAAATGAAAAAAAAATAGTTGAATGCGTAATGTGGCAATGCATCATTGTGTGACATGTTTCCACGTTTTATGATTACACACAAGTTTTAATACATGTGTACCACTCAATACACACAAATTTTAGGCAATGACATGATTCAATATACACACACCTTCTTTGATTTTCAGAGAAAATCAAAGATTAATTGAAAGTTTGTTACATCCACCACATCTCCCTCCACCATGTTCTTTGTAATCCCATTTATTCTGATTTTATTACTACATTTTTCTATTGGTCCATATCTTCGTGAGCATTAAAATAATAAAAACTTTGCCAAGATAATTGGCCATTATGGCATAGCAATTTGTAATGATATTGTGAAATATTTCACAATGATGAGAGGCTCTACTAATTACCAAAATGGGATTTGTGACCACATGAATACTCCAAATGGAAACACATGCCATTAGTTCATCCAAAAGATTCATCATTAATCATTCTCCATATTTCTGCACTATTCTAGATCTATGGCTCCAAAAGTGACACATGTCCATGTGAAGAATACAACAAGAAATGAAAAAAAAATAGTTGAATGCGTAATGTGGCAATGCATCATTGTGAGACATGTTTCCACATTTTATGATTACACACAAGTTTTAATACATGCGTACCACTCAATACACACAAATTTTAGGCAATGACATGATTCAATATACACACACCACCTTCTTTGATTTTCAGAGAAAATCAAAGATTAATTGAAAGTTTGTTACATCCACCACATCTCCCTCCATCATGTTCTTTGTAATCCCATTTATTCTGATTTTATTACTACATTTTTCTATTGGTCCATATCTTCGTGAGCATTAAAATAAAAACTTCGCCAAGATAATTGGCCATTATGGCATAGCAATTTGTAATGATACTGTGAAATATTTCACAATGATGAGAGGCTCTACTAATTACCAAAATGGGATTTGTGACCACATGAATACTCCAAATGGAAACACATGCCATTAGTTCATCCAAAAGATTCATCATTAATCATTCTCCATATTTCTGCACTATTCTAGATCTATGGCTCCAAAAGTGACACATGTCCATGTGAAGAATACAACAAGAAATGAAAAAAAAATAGTTGAATGCGTAATGTGGCAATGCATCATTGTGTGACATGTTTCCACGTTTTATGATTACACACAAGTTTTAATACATGTGTACCACTCAATACACACAAATTTTAGGCAATGACATGATTCAATATACACACACCTTCTTTGATTTTCAGAGAAAATCAAAGATTAATTGAAAGTTTGTTACATCCACCACATCTCCTCCATCATGTTCTTTGTAATCCCATTTATTCTGATTTTATTACTACATTTTTCTATTGGTCCATATCTTCGTGAGCATTAAAATAATAAAAACTTTGCCAAGATAATTGGCCATTATGGCATAGCAATTTGTAATGATATTGTGAAATATTTCACAATGATGAGAGGCTCTACTAATTACCAAAATGGGATTTGTGACCACATGAATACTCCAAATGGAAACACATGCCATTAGTTCATCCAAAAGATTCATCATTAATCATTCTCCATATTTCTGCACTATTCTAGATCTATGGCTCCAAAAGTGACACATGTCCATGTGAAGAATACAACAAGAAATGAAAAAAAAATAGTTGAATGCGTAATGTGGCAATGCATCATTGTGAGACATGTTTCCACATTTTATGATTACACACAAGTTTTAATACATGCGTACCACTCAATACACACAAATTTTAGGCAATGACATGATTCAATATACACACACCACCTTCTTTGATTTTCAGAGAAAATCAAAGATTAATTGAAAGTTTGTTACATCCACCACATCTCCCTCCATCATGTTCTTTGTAATCCCATTTATTCTGATTTTATTACTACATTTTTCTATTGGTCCATATCTTCGTGAGCATTAAAATAATAAAAACTTCGCCAAGATAATTGGCCATTATGGCATAGCAATTTGTAATGATACTGTGAAATATTTCACAATGATGAGAGGCTCTACTAATTACCAAAATGGGATTTGTGACCACATGAATACTCCAAATGGAAACACATGCCATTAGTTCATCCAAAAGATTCATCATTAATCATTCTCCATATTTCTGCACTATTCTAGATCTATGGCTCCAAAAGTGACACATGTCCATGTGAAGAATACAACAAGAAATGAAAAAAAAATAGTTGAATGCGTAATGTGGCAATGCATCATTGTGAGACATGTTTCCACATTTTATGATTACACACAAGTTTTAATACATGCGTACCACTCAATACACACAAATTTTAGGCAATGACATGATTCAATATACACACACCACCTTCTTTGATTTTCAGAGAAAATCAAAGATTAATTGAAAGTTTGTTACATCCACCACATCTCCCTCCATCATGTTCTTTGTAATCCCATTTATTCTGATTTTATTACTACATTTTTCTATTGGTCCATATCTTCGTGAGCATTAAAATAATAAAACTTTGCCAAGATAATTGGCCATTATGGCATAGCAATTTGTAATGATACTGTGAAATATTTCACAATGATGAGAGGCTCTACTAATTACCAAAATGGGATTTGTGACCACATGAATACTCCAAATGGAAACACATGCCATTAGTTCATCCAAAAGATTCATCATTAATCATTCTCCATATTTCTGCACTATTCTAGATCTATGGCTCCAAAAGTGACACATGTCCATGTGAAGAATACAACAAGAAATGAAAAAAAAATAGTTGAATGCGTAATGTGGCAATGCATCATTGTGAGACATGTTTCCACATTTTATGATTACACACAAGTTTTAATACATGCGTACCACTCAATACACACAAATTTTAGGCAATGACATGATTCAATATACACACACCACCTTCTTTGATTTTCAGAGAAAATCAAAGATTAATTGAAAGTTTGTTACATCCACCACATCTCCCTCCATCATGTTCTTTGTAATCCCATTTATTCTGATTTTATTACTACATTTTTCTATTGGTCCATATCTTCGTGAGCATTAAAATAATAAAAACTTTGCCAAGATAATTGGCCATTATGGCATAGCAATTTGTAATGATACTGTGAAATATTTCACAATGATGAGAGGCTCTACTAATTACCAAAATGGGATTTGTGACCACATGAATACTCCAAATGGAAACACATGCCATTAGTTCATCCAAAAGATTCATCATTAATCATTCTCCATATTTCTGCACTATTCTAGATCTATGGCTCCAAAAGTGACACATGTCCATGTGAAGAATACAACAAGAAATGAAAAAAAAATAGTTGAATGCGTAATGTGGCAATGCATCATTGTGTGACATGTTTCCACGTTTTATGATTACACACAAGTTTTAATACATGTGTACCACTCAATACACACAAATTTTAGGCAATGACATGATTCAATATACACACACCACCTTCTTTGATTTTCAGAGAAAATCAAAGATTAATTTTAGGATTCCATAATCATAACGACATCATGAAAATTATTAAACGAAGAACTTGTGCACGGATCAAATCGGTGATTTTTGGATTCCTGAGCAAGACGAATCAAGCTGATGAAGTGTGCTGCATCTGGACCTATCCATGTGATCCTCGGCACGTCAAATCTCATCCTTGTCATTAGCGTGCCATGTTCTACCTCCAACATCATTATGCCATCCCGATCGCATCATGCATGGAGAAGAGTCATGGGGAGAAGGGAGAAAAAAGGGAAGGCCCTTGAATAATTCTGGCCTGGTGAATTTCATTCAGGGCCTTCCACTATTTATTATAAGTGGGTATTTCTAATAAAACGGCGAAAACTTAAGTATATCTTCTGATGTCTAAAAGATTTTTTGCGTGTGACCTGCTATGCCCATGTATTAGTCTTGTTAACGACTCCAACGACGTAATAATCTTTATTGGCCTTCATAATTAAATAACTATATCATCATTTAAAATAATTAATGTCGTATCGATTTAACCCAATTGATAGGTTGAGTCTCCAACACATGGGGTGCCAAGCTACACCTCATGCTCTAGAAGATACAAAGGAGTATTTATTAACTCACTCATGGAACCTGTTCATCATCGGTTACCGTGAACGTATAGTCCCTCATCCACTTGACGCTCCTAGGACGACCTAGGGTATGGTCAACTGTCATATGAGTTAGTTCTGATGCGTTCAAAAATCATCGGAGAACTTTTCTCCCGATAATCATCGGAGAATTTATCACATCGTCTTCCTTGAGCTGTCACCTTTTATAGCGAGGGTGGATGATCCTATCTTGACCTCTCAATCATCTTCATGAACTTCTTGATACACTCTAACTAAGACTATTTAGATCCACATGATTAGGGACATGAAGGTCATAGTCAAAGTACAACTGTCCGTCCACAAGACATCTTTGGTGTCTCAAGTGAAAGGATCACTTACACAACCGTGATATGAATAACCTGATTTACAGTTCCTTATAATACCATTTAGTGATTCGTACGTATCAATTCACTGAACTCTTTCCATTAAAGAGCACCCACTATCTATCCTTAGTGTCTCCACACTAATGGCTACGGGAATGGCCATACTCATCATATGAGTGAGGCTAGATAGTGCTATTCTATCTGGATACTTCGATGTCCTTCTCGTGTATCCTTTGGATAAGAATTTTTAGAACACGTGCCTTAACACAAGTGATCTCCGTATTATGATCTCATCATAATTCACCAAGTCCGATCATGTATTCATGGACTTCACTATAAGCATCACTCATGCAGTGTACTGAATTTGTTCTATTAATGAACATGGAACAAGATATGGAATGTGTGATTTGCTTGCCAGCCACATAAATTTCTGTCAATCATGTCATTCTGTTAGGGTTTTAGTCTCCTCGTTGCATTAAATGCAATCATTGGTTTGAGTATTCTCACGTCATCCTAGATCGATGACTTTCATCGTACAACATGTCACTTCTAGAAAAAGAAAAAAATACAAGAATACCTATACTTATGATAATAATATTTAAATATAAAGGGACGTGTGAGGTGGCAGCATTTCAGCGCGTGTCACATCAATGTACTCTCTCTTTTCCTCCAATAATTAAATGACAAATCAGCGTTACATTTACATGTGCGTGCCATGCATACACGTGGTGCCTTGTGTTTGTGACATGTCATTTGCACCACAAATTTTGACCACTAGAACTATTTAATAATAATATTTTAAAAACTCAAGCGTCGGCTTCTACGTCACACTTATTGCAAAAAAATCTCATCTTATTTTGTTGCCATTATGGCATCATGTCACCCGTGCAATTAAGGAGAGAGTCATTAGTAATAAATGCCATTATTGCATCGGTATACATTATATCATAATGGTCTGTGAACAATGATTGGTTGACGCCAATCAGTAATCCTAATTGTCGGTTGGTCACCATTTGACAAATCAAACAGCGACACGTCGCATCATGGACATAAAGGGCTTAAAAACACTCCAAAATTCATATTTTATTAAAAATAATCCTGACAAATATAAATCTATGTATTTTATCTTAGAAAACTTATTTGCTTGCAGATATAATATCAAAACATTCAGGAAAAAATTGTGTAATGTGTAAATATTATGCTGTTACAGAAATTGATGTCAGAAAAATCATTAAGAGTACTGAATTCACTAAATGCATAATATCAGCTAAAAATAAATTGAATCATTTTGGGATAGATCACACGCATATATAATCAATTTGATGCAAATAAACACGTAAATATAGTCATATTAACCTACTAAAATGTGTGTTATCAGGCATCCATATAAAAATAGATTGAATAATTTAGGCTTGATGATATGTGTAAATAATAATTTAATGTAAATAAATTGAGAAAGGCCATTATATTAACCTAATAAATAGCATGTTATCAGAAATTTGATTAACCCAAAATTATATGGGCTGGTTTTCATAAGTTCCCCCAACATTGGTTGACATAGTTGTTCACATCTAACGTCTGATGTCTAATTTTCTTGGTTTTCTTGGACTTAATTTGTTAGTTTTTTCTTTCTTTATGACTTTTCTCATTCAATAAAGCCAAAACCACAAGCAATTATATGCTTTTTGGAAGGGAAATTTAGCAACTACATCATATTCTAATTTAACAAGTTATCAAAAATCCATTAAAATTAGTGTAACATGCTCTTGATCGAGATCCCCTTCTCTCATACTGTCTCAAATTCCTGATAGAAATAAATTTTCACCAATATTTTGCTATTTTGTTTCTCTTAGTGAAATCTCTTCTTTATCTCACTAGATCCCGAATTTTATTGTTACAAAAATCAATTACCTATCTCTGCTATCTCTCCCTAGTTTTCATTAAAAATTCATTTCACATTATGGTTTTGGCCATTCAAAATTGATTATATATGCTTAAAATTTGTTCTATTTACCTTTGCCCTCCATTTTTTTCTTAGGACAGCCTTGGGAATTAACCAATTTCAGCATAGTTTGGGATTTGTCTCTCTGATAGATGATTAGGGATGGACCATTGACATGTAGTGTGGAGTTTTAGGGTTTTCATGATGTGGTCAAACCAAAAAGTGTCCTCTTGCCACAGATTACATATACCCTTGGGCTCTGTGATTGAGATTTTCTGATCAGTTAATGTAAATTGCAAAAACTCTATAAAGCCTTCACTAACCTGAGGTCTGGGACTGTGATTTATGAGTATTCTTATCGATGACCTGATACTCAGTAGTGTTTCCTTCTATCACTGCAACTTTTCGGCATTCCTTTCTTGTTTCCACTATTATTCCACCTTTCCCATTCACGTGGCATATTCCGCTTACTCTTCTTGTTATTCTTCTTAGTCTTCCTCTTCATCATCAATATCTTCTTCTTCTTATTCTTGATTTATTTTTTGATTTTTTTAATTGACACTTTTTAAATCATTTTTATTACTAATCTATTTTTTTATCTTTTAATCGACCCCATTTTATAAACTTCTGCTTCCTCTGTTACTCTTTGTTGTCCTCTTCTTCGCTGTCTTTTTCCTCTTCTTCTTCATCTTCTTGTTCTTCTTTTTCTTCCTCCTCTTTTTTTCTATTTATCTTCCTCTTGTTTTTCCTTCTCCTCTTCTTCCTTGTCTTCTTCTTTCTCCTTTTTTCCATTATATTATTCTTCCTCTTCCTTTCATGCACCTAATATAAATATTATTTAAATATTCATTACAATGTAAATTTCAGAATAATCAGTTTAAAGTAATTATACTATAAATTCAATACCTATAAGATTAGAAAATTATACATTATATTTTTTAGAATAATGAATACAAAATATTTGCGTGGTTTTATGAATTACATGGTGCAAATTTCCATCCCATAATTGCACTTTTCACTGCATAAGGGTCTGGGGTCATCAGAAATTTCCTCATTGAGGGAAATTTATGTACCACATCACTCGAGCATCCTTACAGCAGATTAAGTGTCTGACTCAGCTTGTAGCCATGGTTTTTATGTGCCCAACACTATACACACCACTTCCAACCATTGACAGTTATGTTATTCAGCCTAAAAAGTTAGATAAAATGTAAAACCCTTACCTAAAATATAACTGTTCTCTTGTGCCAGAAATATACTTACAAATTTTGAGATAAACTATGGATTTTAAAAATATAAATTTCATAAGAAAATTGTATGTCTCATTTCACTCTTTCAACATCTTTCTATCAAAAAATTTATTCAATATCTTTTATGGATTGATGCCTCCCAATAGGGCTGACCTCTTTCTCGTCTTATACTGGTTGAAAATTAATAAATCATAATTGGAAACACTTTCTCACACTTCCTGATTTCAACTTGTGACACACATCTCATACAACACCACTAAGAGAAATCCCTTGCTACAACTAAAACTTCCATTAGTAAAGCCCCTTCCACAATCCCACAGCGTAGTACCCCTCTCTCTATTACTCATCCTGATACAACCTACCTTGATCTCCTCATACTTCCCCGCCTACCTTTTGCACCCATCCTCCCATCTGACCCACCTTCACTTTCTCCTACTCTCTCAACACTACTTATGTCACACCCAACTGACCCTTGTTCTTTAAATTGCACTCCTCAGACTATCTTCTAGACTCATGTAAGTCTTTATGGTGAAGGAAGCTTGATGAGCCATCAACCACTACTTCTTCCACCTAGGGCACTAGCAGAAAGACCCATATGGAATAGAAAGATAATGATGATCTCTCTTGGATGGCTCTGACATAAATATAGCCCTCTTACTGGGTTACCAGTTAGAGGCATCCATGACACATGATAGAGGTTTTATCTATTGATTCAAGTTCTTATATGGAGTGATAGATTATTTGAAAATCCTCTCACTCAGTCACATCTCATATCCCTAATCAATAAACACAGACTACATGTAGTTGTTTTAATTGACTTATGATTAAACATGAGAACATCAAATCCCTACTCACCATTTTTGGAATGGATATTATCTAGTATAACTAGAATATAGTTGTGTAGGTAATATGCCCCCTAGTCATACATGTTCTCGATCACTAGTGACTCACATAGACCTCAAGAACATGACTGTAAAGAAGGGGTTAGAGAACACCATGGTATCAATAAATGGAGAAATTCAATGATTTTATACATTTTTCAGGCCTTTGAATGAGCCACTATGCATGTGTGTTCTCTGGACGTGGTGCAATGAGTGACAAGGCGACACTTCTATGTACCAAAACCATGATTATTGTTAACTCTACACTCATAATTTTAATTACCCTAGGTTGGTTGATCTCCCTTAGGCCATCGCGAGAGATTTTAACTATAAAGAAGGGATCAGAGAACACCCTGGTATTATTCAATGGAGAACATCAATCATTTTATACATTAGGCAGGCCTTTGAATGGGCCACTATGCATGGGTGAGGCCTGGGATGGTGCAATGAGTGACAAGGAGACACTTGTATGTATCAACTCCTATATTTTTGTTTTATCTACAATCATATGTATCAACCCTTATTACACCCAAACACAGATCTTGCATCCCAATTCATCATTTCAGGTTTCAGACCACGTGGCTTCAATATGAAAATTTCAGTGACTTGATTGAAGAATCTTAAATTTTACCTAAAGTAGATGGATGTGGGTGTTTTGACTATGGGTTACAAGTCTCCAATCAAGGGATTCCAAACTTTCCTCGCTCAGATGCAGCAACAAGTCTGCGAGGTGATTGTTTGCTCAAGATGGGATCATTTGCCCTTGGTATTCGATGAGAATGACTCAAGGAAGATAATGTAGATAAATGCCTGTATATGATAGTATAAATATTAGATAAGGTGTTCTTTGATAAGTTTTCCCTGCATTAGTACTAACATGGATGACTTATTAGGGTTTAATGATCAACTGTGCTCTAAGTCATTTGGGAGTCTCATGTAGCTGAGAGATTATACATACATGGTAACAAATGATAATAAAGGTTCCTTGAGGGAGTTTACATACTCCTTTATCTCTTCTACGTTTGGAGTTGTAGTTTGGCACCACATGGGCTGACAAGTTAACCAATCGATTGGATTAAATGAGTTCTTGATTAGTTAATCTACATGTAATAGTTCCCCTTATTTATTGTCTTCCTCTTCCTAGATTGGTGATTCCAGTGGAGATTGTACAGAGTGGAACCAAATTTCTTGAAGCAGATATTGCACAAAGAAGAGGATATCCCATGCTCTGAAAATTGTGTGGATATCTCTAGAAGCCAAACATCTGAATAGCTTAATGATACTCACTTGAGGAACCAAGAAGTCAAAATTTGATCAATGCAACAAAGGTGTTGTTTTGGTTTTCTAGATCCGTAGTCAATGTGATATTTAGCTCTTTATGAGTTCTGATCATTGTCGATCAAGGCCAAAATTCCCGACAGATGGTGGATTATGGCAACCCTGTGTGGTGCATAAAGTGAGGGGATTGGATCGGGTTTTACCCTCGCTAAATGTGGTATAAATGATGGAGGATTTGTACTGGAAAGAGGAAGAGTGGGGTAAGAGATGTGGATATACATACTCTGGTGGCAACTGAAAGAGAGGTAAATCCATGTCAGCACATGGTAGAGTCATAGGAGGTGTGGAGAAAGGTGAGAATATCAACTATCTTATGGATTGATTGATAACACACATTATTAGTAGGTTTATGTAATTTTATTTACATATTTATCCACGTTAAATTGACTGCATAAATGGGTTGTCAAGCCCAAAATGATTAAACCCATTTTTATCATTTTTTTTAATTTTGTGAATTTTAAAGTATTTTAAGTGATTTTTCTGAGTCATATTCCGATAAAAAAAATATTTTAAGTCATAATATGATTTATCTGAATTTTTTAGATTTTATGCATAAATATATTATTTTTATAATTCAATACATATATATATATATTCTTGGTTTCTGGCTATATATTTATACAATTTTATGATATTTTTGGGGTTTTATTTCCACCGTGCCACATGCCTTCATTAATAATGAAGATGAGCCCTGTGTGTACATGGTTACTGTTGGGAGCATGGTTACTCTCATAATTTTCATTATCTTTTATGTAGAAGACATTATACTCATTGAGAACTATATAGGAATGTGTTCCTTAATAAAGGAATAACTTTCAAATATCTTCTCAACGAAGGGATATGGGAGAAGCAACCTTCGTATTGGGAATATAGGAGGCTGTGAAGGTTATCAATATTCTCCAAATACATGAAAATAGAAACTATAAATAAAAGGGTTTTTGGGAAGGATAACTCTAAGAAATATCCATTTACTATGATAATAAAGATTCATCATGTAGACCATTTCATGTAGAAAGCCCCATATTCATGTAGACCGTTTCTTATAATTCATGAGTGATGCTTATAATGAAGCCCATGGATACATGACCCAACTTTGTGAGTTATGATTAGATCATAATCCATAGATTAAAAGTCTTTAATCATGTGTTTTAATATTCCTATTTTTATAATTTTTATATTTTCAGAAAGCGGATAATGTAATTATTATAATAAATATTGATGTAATTCTTAGATTTTTTATTGTTAAGAAATTCAATGGAGAATTCAAAATGTTGACTTTGAATATAACTTTACCAAAATTATATATTCAGAAACTAGAGAGATAAACGGTACCCATCATATAAATATGGGGATTTTTTGGGACTAGATAAATTAATTTGAAAGTCAAGGCGGTAAAAATGACCCCATTAATGACATCTGGCCAAAGTCAAGAAAGTAGCTGCAAATTTTATGTAAGAATTTGATTAATTAATTGCCCATGGAAATCTGTTGAACATAGGAGTCCAAATATATAAAAATTATGCAATTTGGAGATTCAAATACCAAGTTATTGATTCTTACAATTTGATACCTAAAAATTGATGATGATGTGATGGTTAAACTAAGATTTAGGGGGTTCAAATCCCAAAAAAATTGCTATTATTATATATCTATGGAATGAGGACTAAAACAAAATCTATGGCCACCCAAATTTTGATATTTGATTATGAGTGAAGAGTGAAAAAAATATCACTGAAGTTACAGAAAAACATTTTCATTGAACTTGAGGAAAACTTGTAAGTATTCAATCAAAATATTTATTATTTTCTAACTGAAAAGAAATTTTAGCGCATTCTAATCAAAATTAAAAATGTGACATCTTTCCAACCAGTAAACCCCAAAAATTAGTCCTTAAATCAATTTGAAAACTTGTAATCACCTCCTTGCTTTTAGTGTGTTCAAGTGTGTTGGCGATGATTCTTTCTCCTCTTTTGATGGATTGACAATATTTTTGCTCCAAATGGTGTCACCAGGTCAAAAATGAAAACCACTCTATTCTTGACAAGAGAAACAGAATTACATGCTTTTGATCGAGGATTTCTCAGGTATCTCTATTGTGAAAAGAGAAAAAAACTTAAATACATTAAAATGAACGTGATAGACCTCATCTGTCAGTATTTTTAATAAAATTAAATAGTCAAAATGACACCAGATGGCATCACGCGAGAAGCCACATCCTGCATGTTTTGGGGTTCATAGTGGGGCCCAAGTCTTGATCATTAGATCATTATTCAATGACTCACGTGCTTCCAATTGTACATACATAGAACTTCAAAATTTTAATCCCCTTTGGAAATAATTTAATTCGTGGAAGAGTAAAAAATACTATTCCTATAGTCCTGTGAAATAACTCGTAGTGGCGTCCTATGTGCCATCATGTGCCACATAGGCATTGTGTTGGGCCCACAAAGTTATGATGACTGGGTGGAACGCTTCTACATTGCTGCATCCACATCAGCTGCTGTAGTGGGCCATGCCACATCCATCATGGAGTTTTGTTTTTTTGGGCCCTATAAAACCATTAAAATTATGAAATATTTAATATATCTTTAAAATTTTATATATTTTAATTTCTAATGCAATTGCAATAAAATTTTGTGAATTGGTTTCTAGTTTTGATCTTCTTTAAACACATGCCACCTAAAAAAAATAATTAGAAGATAAAATATTATTTTATAGGAATCAATAATTTTACTTGAAAAATCAAACTAGGATAACTTTGATTCTTCTATTCTTCACCTCTATCTCTTGCTTCCTTGTTCATGCACGAAGACCTGAAAGAACTAATCTCAATAAATATGGTTAATTTAGAATTGTTTTAACTTGAGAAAGGTCAAACATGAAGACAAGATATAATTAACCTTCAAGTAACATAAAAAAAAATGACTTAGTGGAATGGAATGGTGATGGTGAAAATATTATAAAATAACTATAACATGCATCATAATCATCAGAATTATCCATTAACTGTAGCGAAGGATGCATAAGATGAGTGCATAAGATGCATGTTATCAATTCACGACACAGTTGTGTAAGGGGTCCTTTGACTTGAGACACCACTGACATTTTTTGAGCGGATTTTTTTACTTTGACTATGACATGTGAGTTCTTATTCGTAGAATTCCGAACTGTCTCAAGAAGTTCATAAGGGTAATTGAATAGTCAATATGGGATCGTCCACCCTTGATATAAAAGCTAATGATTCAAGGAAGATGGTGTGATTAAGCTCTTGGACACTAGAGTCATTAGTTTCATTGATACATGGGCCTAAACAGTACACACAAATCCTATTTTAGATATTGGAAGATATACTTAAGGCATTGAATGAAATTCACCCAGACCATAAATGCTTAGGAGTCCAACCTTCACGTTCCTTCTCCCTTTGTCTTTCTTCCACTCTCGATGCAATTAGAACAACATAACAACAACGATGGAGAAATAATAGGTAACATTAAGATAATGTTTAGATTTGGCATGGAAGGGATTTTCAAGGATATTTCTAGAGGCTGGGCACATGAATATCTCACCAAGTCTCACTGAGAAATTTCAAATCTAATATGTGCCAACGTAATCCAACCATTGCTCTTGGAGTGTTGTTACTACTTTGTTATTTATCTTATGATAAATCAATGATGTATGTTGCGTCTCAATCAAGGCCCTAAAACCCAACATCTTAAGTTATGCAGCCCACCTTGAACAATTGTAGGGTTGCTCATGTGCGAACCACAAAGTGGGTGCAAAATATAAGGCATGATTTCTAATTTTTTAGTGTGAGAGGCCCCATTTTGGCAAGTTTTCAAATGTTTTTTTTTTAAATCTTCCTGTTTTTTATATTTTGATAAGGTTATTTGGAGTTTTCTTAGGATGATTTAGTCTCTCTTCATTTTTCGGTCTGTGTTACCTCTCCCTCTTCTCCTTAGATGCCAGTGAGCTTTACAGCCATGGTAACTCTTCTAGAAATGCAACACTTACTCTATATTTTTCTCTCCATTGTCTTATCTCCCTACGCTTCTCTCACTGCATTTTTACTTTTATATACACATGGATGACCTTATTTTGGAGTCTCTTCTTCATGTGTGCTATTCTTGAAGTGGTGATTTGCCCCTTGAGATGGCACTGATCTCCTAAAGTCACAATTAGTTCTGCAATCTTTCTGTGTGGTGAATTGATGGGAGTAAAAATTCAGGCCAGGGATCCTTGACAAGTTTTGGATTATTTGAGTGTTTTCATCAAAATACAAGTCATTTACACTCGCAGGGGAACTAATGTCTTCCACTATGTAAATATGATTGACACATAATCTATGGGTATCCCAAAAACCATCAAATAGATAAATATGGTGAAACTTGACCATTCTTGTTAAGATTATCAAAATTTTAGTTAGAATGGAAAATTTTAAATGTAGAATAAGTGTCATTGGTATAATTACATTTATTACTTTTGACATATTCCATTTAGGGATTTATCACCTATATTGTAAATATAAACCCAATGGTCAGTATTCCCCTGGTCAAGCCTTGTTCGACTGACAAATTGATTTCCATGACCATTTAGAATATTCATACATGATGAATTTGGTTAAAATAAAAAATGAATCCCTAGTGGGTATATTGAATAAGTTTTAGTGTCACATTTATTTATTACTAGGTCTATTAGCTTCTATCTCAATGATAAAACTCAAAAGTCAAAGTGACTAGTACAGAGTTAATGCTTCTTTGTATGATAAACTCTTGATGATATGAATTTCACTTTTTTATTGTTTGGAGTCTATAATCATTGAGTTGGTTTGCTTACATATAAAAATGATGAAGTAACCCTATTTCCAAAGTATATAAATTAATCATATATTTTAAGTATAGAATAACCACAATAGCATCATGTGGAAAATAATTTAATAGCTTCAAGACTTGCATCAATCAGCACCATTAACTGCTAGAAACTTATAATAATGATACATGGGATGTCCCTAATGATTCGAAATAGGTGGGAATTCAGTAATATCAGAATTTAATAGAGACTCTGTGATGTTTCTTACAAGCACTCCTGATTGAAGCAGATTGAATTATGTCCAACCGAGTTGACCTAGCTTTGACTTATCCATGAGGACTCTAGGCAATAACTTCCAGATAGAATATCCATGAAAACACCAAACTTAGGACAATAACGTTTAGAAAGGAGCCTTGAAGTTGAGTTTTGAGCTTGTGGAAGGGTTTGGTGCTGAGTTTAGTCAGGGAAGCTGGGTGGTTGAGGAAAAGTTACACTGAACCTTGAACACTTTGTTGTCAATATTAGAAAAACTAAAGGTTTTGTGTTCTGTGAAAGCCTAGATTTATAGGGTCTAGGTCAAGGTTGCGAACACTATTTATAAGAGCAATCAGTGAGGCTCTAAGAATGAGGACTCGCCATCAATTAGCTTGTATAATAAAATTAAGCATTATAGTTATCTTTTGCCCCCTTATGTATGATTATAGATAAATCTTTATTTATGTACTCAGTAGATAAGCTCAAGAGTATAGGTAATAATTAAGAAAAATAAAGAAATAACAAGAAACTAGATGACCTAACTCTCCGCCAGCGGTTTTACCTAGCCAACAAAACCAGCAGTTAACAAATTCAAGAGGGAGCACATGATGAATGTGCTACCAGATTATGGGCTAAGAAATTGCCTTGGCCTTACTAATTCCATAATTTTGGTCACACAATATAAATTGGCCATGGTTATTACCCATTATGTGGTGGAATTATAGTTCCGGATTGTCCGGGACATGAACGATGGACAGGACAGGACGAAGATCGTCCCATCCAATGTTCGGATATTTCAACTTCGTCTGAACCATCCCTTTCAGGAATTCATCCATTGAAGCAAAATAACCGTCCGTGTCCCGACTTTGCCAGTTTTGACCCGTCCGGAGAAGAATCGTCCTGTCCCTTGTCTCAGACGAAAAAAATCATGTTTAAAATTTTTAATATACTTTTAATATGGATTTTTCTAAGTTTTTTAGGGAAATATAGAGGAGGGAGAAAGCGTCAACCGTCAGAAGCGCATCCGACAGATTTTCATCCATCCCTTACCGTCCATCGTCTGAGATCTCCGGACATTGATGGTTTTTTCGTCCGAAGATAGGAAAACTGTCCTGTCCGTTCGTCAAGGGACCAATTTCTGTCCCGGTTTTCATCCAATCTCACGGGCGGGATGATTTTTCCGTCCTGGGACGGAAAAACCGTCCCGTCAGCATCCCTGCACTATAAGTGAAATAAATCTGAGCATTTCAAAAAAGACATGATCGAGGGTGTGCTTTCTTTCTTTTCAAAAACCTTAAAATGAGGATGTGCAAAACATTAATAGAAGATCCTAATGTTTCATAAAAGTTTTTCAGGATTTTCACTATCATTATAATGGTGGTTATTCTTTGAGCTGATATTTATGTTCTATGATAATCAGTCAATACATGAAACTATTAGCATGTCGCATCCGAAGGTTACCACAAATGTAAATGATACTTGCAATGCAAACACTGATAGAACTGACAAGAAAAGATAACAAAAATGTTTTTTTCACATTTCTGAGGAAAAGTATAACCCCAAATAATGGAAGTCTCTCCAGAAATAGGCTGTTTCAGCAAGATGGATGATCCATTTTGTCCTCTCAAGGTAGCAGACAAGTTATCATACCCAGAATGCCCAATGGGGAGCTGACAGGTGGCCACATACTAAGTATACAATGATATGAGCCCCAGGGGGTTTCAATGAACTCTGATGTAATCTCCAAAATAACTCAAAAAATAACTGAATTCTTCAACTCTGAGAGTCTGATCGTAGAGAGAAGAATAAGATATTATGGAAAGAAAATCTCAGGGATGGCAGAAGAGATACTGCAATCTCACAGCTAAGAAAACTACTGGTCTTAGCTGTGAGATAGGTCACGGCAATAGAGAAGGGAAGTACCCTTAAACATACATGAGGGATTGAATCATACACCCTCTCTCTTTAAGATGTAGTCAATAGCCTCCACCACTGAGTCCACAACCTACAAACATTGATTATTATAATGCATCAGAAAAGTTCTAATACGAAGGAAATAAATTAACTAAATGGGGTCAAACATGATTTCCCATTGAAAGTGGGGTTGGCAGGTTTCATAACATCTACAAATTTCATCATCATTATCCATGTTTCGAATGAATCAATGACGATGACAAATTCTTCACCAACCAATGGATGACAGTGAAGATTCACCATCAACAGACGGATGAGGGTAGCGATTCATCATCACTGAAACCGAATCCTAATAGTTGGAAAGCTCAAACGAGAAGTCTTGCCAATCATGATTTAAGAGTGCAATCTTAATTATGGCTTACCAAATCTGCTGGAAACTCAGAGTGATTTCCCTCTTCCCTGAATACTCCTGTTCTCGTCAGGATTGAAAACCAAGGTCGGCCAGCCTGCCTTCATAAAAGTTAAAATCCCAGACGATATTTGAGTGATGGGCCAGAGATTTTCTAATGAGAACACAGAACCTTTTCCGCACCGATGATATCTACAGAGGGGTTGTCGCCAATCATGTAAAGGGTATTGAACGCATCCACTTCTCTGCATCCATATTTCTCTTTTTGAGATTCTTTGCATATCATGGACCTCAGTTGCTCCAGGACGCCCTCAGCACTCTTGAAGGCGACAAGGTTTGGCTTCCCAAAAGATGTGTATTGCAGAGGATTATGACTAATTCTGCAGATTAAACAAGCTCTTAAGCGAATGATTGCATGAGCCACCAGTCATCATCAAAGACCCGGTTACCTGTTGAAAATGGATTCTAGAGCGAGCCTGAAGGCACCCATACCAAGACGTTTGCAAGGGAATGCTGCCTGTTTATAACCAAGTCAAGGTAACCGTGGCACATTCTTGAATAATTAAAAATTATGCCATCGGCAAAAAATGTAAGATAATGGAAGAGATTATCAAGATATTTACAAAATTACAATAAACCTACCTGGTACTCGAGATCATCTGCAGCAAAAAATAAAGATGGTTGAAATCCATTTTCTTCCCCGGGTAGTCCGCCGGACCTAAGAATGTCACAGAGAACCTACAGAGCCAATTAATACTAATTTGGAGTGACAGACGATGACAAACTCATCATCATCAACCTCAAGTGTCTTCATTGTCATCCATGTTTAGGCTTGGACGAATAATGATAACAAGGATGATTCTTCAACAACAGCTGCAATGTGGGGATGAAGACGATGTTGAATTCTCATCGTCATCGCCCACTCATCATTATCATTGTCATTGTTGACGCCAAACTCTAGAACTAAAAAGATGGTGGAAAGAAAATTATATACATATATAAATATATTACACACTTTTTCATGATAAATTGGGATCGATGATGGAAGGAACCGACAAAAAGATATAGGACAATCCTCGATGAACAACAATCTATAGCCAACAAGTCTTATGAATAGAGGTCCTTCAGGAACTGTAAAGCATCACATGGCCATACGTCTAACAGAAAAATTGATGAAGAAAAGAAGCAAAAACTGAGGAAGAGATTAAGAGAGAGACCTGGATATCTCTACCCCAGTCAACCGGATCACTAACAATGAAGGCAGCCTTAACTCTTGTTCTATGGGGATGATCAATAGGATTGGAGGTTTTCATACTGGTTCTAGCCTTGGAATTCTGCCCAGCTGCCCAAGTTTTGTAACGAGACAAGGGATCGATGTTCTCAAAGAAGGACACATACTCATCCATTGATATGACATTGCTGTGAAGATAAATTGAAACTGAATGAATAAAAGTATTTTTATTGACGAGAATTGAAATTATTTCCAAATAATAATACTTCTTATGTATGGTATCGTCCAAAAAATTGCAGGTAAAAGAAAAAATACTTGGGGACGACTCAGGTCTAATCTTACTTGAATCCATAGTTGGACATGACCTCCGCTGGTTCCCCTTTTCCAATGGCAACAATGAGTTCATTTTCAAACCTGCAAATGAAGAAAAATGACTAAGGGAACAAGTCTAAATATCATCAAAAAGTAAATAAAATTTAGGAAATAGTCGAAAAGACAAATAGGAGTATAAAAACATCACGAGAAGCCCAAGGACTGCCAACTATGTACACGAAAATTATCCGTGTGAATAGAGTATCATAAAACATGGGATTAATTTCCGATAAGTTTTACTGGTTAGATGAAATTTCAGTCAAGAAACTGAAGAAAACCACCTGCTAACTAGTCCTTTGAAAGGGGAGTGGCCTTGCACGACCTGAACCAGCAAAAAAAGGAAAAAAGCAAAATTCTCACTTTTTCCTCAAAGAGAACGTTATGATTTTACAGTAAGAAATTTCAAATTCGAGACTGCATAATTTTTAATGATTTACAGACGCAAATAAAAAGACTATCGCAAATTTAGTCCGAGTTCACAATGCAAGCCATTCTTAAAACAGATCCATAATTGGAAGAAAGTCATTCAAGAGTCAGTCAGAATAATGTTGCTGGATCATTCTATGATGAAATTGGGAAGGCCAACAGTTTTATGTCATCATTAGAACAAGGTCTAAATTGTGCGACAGCTTTTTGGTGCATCATAAAGAGCAGAGTAATGCTCCACATTACTATCAGTGAGAACCATGTCATACAATAAAAACGATAAATATGTTTCATTTAATACATTTGAAACCATATAATATAATAATAATATTTCACATAATTATAATATCCAAACTGATTCGTACAATATAAGAGCATTTGTCCAAATCAATAAAATCACCGGTTTTATTGTTTCCCAAGCTCTCTCTCTTCTTCCTTCTGCCCTAACAGTTCCTGCACACAGATTCTTCGAGGCCGGCTGCGGATTAGGTCATAAGAGCTTCCATCACATCCCATTACCAATCGTACAAATGCAATTCGAAGGGCCTTGCATGAAATTAAACTGTCTTACTCCACGATGAAGAACCAAGAACTATTGGACAAATTACATAACTGGATTAACAGTCACAATACCAGATGTTATAAGGTCATTTAGCAGGTTCAGTGTGTCCATCAATAGTAAACTTGGGTAAGAAAGACGCAATATGTCTTGAATCAATCTTGCTTTGGGTGATCTCTTGAATCCAAACCCATTTTCTATGAATCCGTAGCACTACACCTGCTGTCTTCGTCTACCTCCTGATTCTTCATCCTGTGAAGCACTACATAGATCTGGAGTGCTAGTTTCTTAACAGAAACTTTGCAAAAAATTCAACTACCATTTATGGGTGGCTTCGGAAAGAGCTATCGCAAAGAAAATTTTTCAGGGCAACAGAACAAATACCCTTAAATCTCTTTCTATTGTTCAAAAAAAAATATATCTCTCTTTCTTTCATATCCAACCTCCCTAGTCTTTACATTTGCCCCCGTAAGAATCAAGGGTATTGAAATTGTTCTTCTCATTATGATCTCACATTTTCTGCATTTGCGATTTTCAACAAAAATAAATTTTATGAAGCCCATCTTTCCATTTCAGAGCGATGGAAAGATGTTTCAAGTAAATATTTAAGTTAGGCATGCATAACTCCTTTTCCTCTGCTACCCGTACATGAACTAGCTATCAATACAGAAATGATTTACCTGTACATTTAAAAGCCCTTTAACATGAGAAAGCAGAGCCAAAGATTAAAATTTCAGAAAAAATGACTTCCTAGATGTCTTGAACAAAGAAATGACGCTTAGACAAAGTATTAATATCGATAATGTAAATAATAATCCATGTCAGTACCTGGAGAGTTGAGATTTCCACGTCTAAGAGTTTGCTCAGTTCACTCGCTCTCTTTGTTTCCGGAATACCACCTCCTGGTCAGAATGAAAATGATCCAATGCTATTTGAATGAGAACAGAAATGTCTTGAAACATAATAAAGAAAACCAGTTATAACAAAAATAATGAGCTGAAACTTTTCCTTTGGAAAAAATGTTCAATTTTGTGTTGAGTTCATTGAATCCAAAATAATAGGAAAAATTCCCTCTAATATATCCTAAATCTTCATTTTCCTCTGAGTTTTCCAGTAAAGAGTTACTTACCATTAGTCAAGAACAAAAATGGAAACTTCAGCGTACCTGCAACGGTTGATAATAGACGGCTTTATTAGTATCAGGAGACTGAAGGAATCTCACTAGAATAAGTAAGAAATGTATCGAGCAGGAAATCTAAATTACAGTGTTCAACTTGTGAAACATTAACTCTAATAATCGCGGAAGAGATGAACCTACTTTATGCCTCATTCGTCATGAACTGATACTCTTCCATCGCTAAAATATGTAACACGTGGAGATAAATCATCATCTCAGCCTCCTACGACATTTGAGCAAGACTAGGAGTTTCCCGAAACGGCCAAAAGATGGTCGAGATGGAAGAACTGAGTAAATTCCTCTAAAGGAATCGGGCTATCAGAACAATCTCAAGGGGAGGTTCTATTTGCTGTTCAAACCAGATCTTGAAAGGTGGGTGGTCAGCGATAGAGATGTGTAACATCGCAAGCGCAGAACAAGAGTGGATCTGTCAGCAGAAAGAACTAATCTTTTTTGGCTCTGCAAGAACTCCTACGAATGCTTAGTAAAGAAGATTCTGGTTTTGATTTACAGCCTTGATTTTCATCGATGGAAAATGGTAGCTCGTCCCGTACCGTCGTCGGCATAAAGCCTTTTGAGAGCCAATGAAGAACCGTCGATGGGCGAGGAACCTCTGAGAACTACCCCATCAATATCGAAAGCAATCCCAAACGACGGCCTGAACGCGGAAGAAATTTCAGCAAAGATTTGAATCTAGGGCATAAATGTAGCAAGCAGAAGCAGAAATATCACTATAATCAAATATTCATATGCTATACAGAGACGTACCTTTGGACGCTTTGGTGTATCTCGCGCCAAAGATGCGATGCGTCGAAATGGTTTCGACGACTCAGCCGACGGATCGAGCCGAAAAACATCGTCCCCCACCTCTCAATCGCGAGAGGATTCCACCCCCGCGATCCAAGATTATGCCAGAATCACGATCTTCGTCGCATTGGACGAGAGAAACTCCAAGAACGGATCAATCAGAAAAACTGCAATAATTGCCGAGAGTGAAATTCTTAAAATTACCGACAGTAATCGGAGGGCAAACGATTCGTTTAAAATCTCGGACACGGCCTATCCTCACGTGGCGGATGACGAGGCAAGAAGAATTCCCCCCCTATAAATACTGATAGAAGCAAGAAGAGCGACCTCACCCCGTAGTTCTCGCTATTTTCACAGCCATGGATAATCCTCCGTCTCGAAGGGAGATCAGAAGCAAGATCATCGCCGAGTTCGCTGGATCCGTCAGATCGTTGGTTTGCGGCCCTAATAACGACGGCCGGAAGAGTACCGGTGATAATTCCAACTCTGGAAACGGATCAAAGCCATCATCTCGCCATGGAAACTCCCCAGGTTGAAGATCTTCCGTCATCCAATTCCAATACTGTGAATTCTACCTCGCGTGACTCCTAGTTTGATTCTTCCTCGCCTGCGATTTCGAAAGATGATCGCTTCTGTTCTTCATCTTCTAATCTCCCTGGAAGATTTGAAATTCTGGCGTATTCTCGTCGGATTGGTACTGCCAGCTGCTACTTATACTTGACCAGGCTCTTGAATTTGTTCTTATGTATGTATAATCTGTTATAAATTCAAAGCCCACTTTTGAATTACTTTTGAGTTAACTATGTTGGAGTTCATCTACTCAACTATGCAGAATTGAAATTTTGGAGTTTATCCCATCTCTAGATGGATCCTCTCCACTTGTCCCTCCAAGTGAGTTAAATTAGTCCAGTCTCTTGAATATTTTATTATGTTTGTCTTATTTTAAAAAGATAATATTAGGATAATAGAAACTAGTAGGGCCTGCTCGCAATGCTCGCTTTGGGTGGAGAGAGAAGAGATAGAAAGCGGATTGGTAATTCAGATCCAGCGTGAGAATTATCGGGCTGCTACATCATTTAAAAGGATTTAAAAGGACAATATCATTTGATTTAAGTCTGGTAGAAGGCAAGGATGAAAGGGCGCCTAAATAAGGGTTTTGATAGTGGTACATAGAGAAAGAGATAGAAATTGAAGGAGAGAGAGATAGAGAAAGACAATAAGAGAAAGATAGTAAGAAACTTTGTGAGACAGTGAGAGAGAATAATAAGAGGAGAGAGAGAGTGAGAGAGAGAAAGAGGGAAAGAGTGAGAGAGATTAAGAGAGAGAGTGAGGGAGAGAGAGTGATAGAGAGTGTAAGAGAGAGTGAGAGAGTGAGATAGAGTAGGAGAGAGTGTGATAGAGAAAGGGAGAGTGTGTGAGAGAATGAGAGAGTAATAGAGAGAGAGTGAGAGAGAGAGAGTGAGAGTGAGTGAGAGAGAGATATGGCTAGAGAGAGTAAGAGAGTGTGAGATAGAGGAAGAAGATTGTACGTAGGCCTGAGGTTTTCAACTTTCAGGAGAGAATTTTGGGGTTTCATACAAACAGAGAGAAAGAGATAGAAAGAAGCCTGTACGTAGACCTGAATGATTCCGTCAATTTGTAGGAGATGGAAAAAGAGTGTTTCGACAGAAGCAGAGAGAGAAAGAGATAGGAATTGAAATAGAAACCTGGGGGTAGTGTGCGGTCGTCACCGGCCTGGGGCCGCGGGACGCGGCCCCAGGGGCCGCCGTCCCAGCGCACGTCCAGGAGCGCGCGGCCCCTGGGGCCGGCGGCCCCCCGGCGACTCCGTCTCGCGTCCTGCCCTGTGGACGGGACGCGGTGACGCGACCCTTTATAATATAGAAGCCCTAGAAGGGAGTTTCCGACGACTCTGCAGAACTCGCGGCCCCCCCTTCAGACCACAGTCCACAGGCTACCGTCCAGAGTCCAGACTGGGTTCCCCCCTGCAGACAGCGGAGTGCACTACCCAGCTCTTAGTTGATGAGGTAAAAATCAAGTTTCATTATCTTCTTCTTCTTCTTCTTCTTATTATTATTATTCTTCTTCTTCCTCTTCTTTTTCCCTCTTCATCTTCTTCTTCCCTCTTCCTCTTCCTCTTCCCTCTCCCTCTTCCCTCTTCCTCTTCCTCTTCTTCTTCCCTCTTCCTCTTCCTCCCTCTTCCTCTTCTTCTTCCCTCTTCCCTCTTCTTCTTCCCTCTTCCGATCTAAATCTTCCGATCAAATTCCTCATAAGAATCTTTTGATTGCAATATTCTTATTGTAATTTTGAATGTTTTGTCTTATCTTGAAGCGCATGTCGGATGACGTGTTTGCTCCCGTCAACAGTTCTCCATTTGGTAGTTAATTGTCTTGTTTTTCTTTTATAGAACTATTGCAGTTATTACACTAAAGACATACATGTGCAATGGATTTGTTTCTTTCTCCATTTGAGAATATAAGCAGGCAAGGCACTTTGCTGGAATGTGTTATTTTCGTGTTTGAACTTTGAATGTGGTCTTTTATGGAATTTAGGTAGTGGAAGAGGAAGAGGAAGAGGAAGAATAAGAAGAGGAGGATAAAGAGGAGAAGAAGAGAAATTTGGAAGAGGAAGAGGGGGAAGAAGAAGAAAAGGGAGGAGAAGAGGAGGAAGAAGAAGAATGTGTTATTTTCGTGTTTGAACTTTGAATGTAGTCTTTTCTGGAATTTAGGTAGTGGAAGAGGAAGAGGAAGAGGAAGAATAAGAAGAGGAGAAGAAGAGAAATTTGGAAGAGGAAGAGGGGGAAGAAGAAGAAAAGGGAGGAGAAGAAGAGGAAGAAGAAGAATGTGTTATTTTCGTGTTTGAACTTTGAATGTGGTCTTCTCTGGAATTTAGGTAGTGGAAGAGGAAGAGGAAGAGGAAGAATAAGAAGAGGAGAAGAAGAGAAATTTGGAAGAGGAAGAGGGGGGAAGAAGAAGAAAAGGGAGGAGAAGAAGAGGAAGAAGGAGAAGAGGAAGAAGAGGAGGGGAAGAGAATTATCTATTTTCTCAAGTAAAAATTCAAAAAAAGTATAAATGAATGAGAAATTGAGAACTCTGGGCCCCAGAGTCTGGGGTGCGGTCGACTAACCAGGGAAGCGGCCCCGGGGCCGGAACGACGTCCCGTCCAACGTCCCCCCTTCACCGCCGGGGCCGGGGCCGTGTCATCCGGGGCCGTGAGCCCCCGGGGCCGGGGCCGGGACTGCGTCCCATCACGCGTCCCAGCCCTCCGCGGGGCCGGGGCCGCGTCCCGTCCGTACGGCCGCACACTGCCTGGGGGACAGAGCGACAGAAAAACACATAAACAAAGAGAGAGAGAGAGAGAGAGAGAGAGAGAGAGAAGAGAGAAAAGAGAGATAGGGAGATTGAGCGAGGTAGATAGATATAGATACAGAGAGACAGATAGATAGATAGATAGACAGATAGATAGAGATAGAGAGAGATAGGGAGAGATAGAGCAAGATAGATAGAAAGAGATAGAGTGAGATAGGTAGATAGAGATAGAGAATTTTTAAGATCACATGTAATTTTTTTAGAAATAAAAAAAGGTAGATAGAGATAGAGAGTAGAGCGAGATAGATAGATAGAGATAGAGAGAGACATAGAGATAGATAGAGATGGAGAGATAGAGCGGGATAGATGCAGATAGAGCGAGATAGATGCAGATGGAGCGAGATAGAGCGAGACAGATACAGAAAGAGGGAGATAGATACGATTTGAGAGAGATTAAGTAAAATATATACAATTGAGAAAGATAGAGAGAGAGAGATAGATAGAGATAGAGTTATATAGGTGAAGAAAGAGCGAACCAGAAAGATGGAGGGAGAGATAAACATCGAGAGATAGAGAGAGAGAGAGAGAGAGAGAATGAAACCTGCAGGCGTTGCCGGAGAGGAAATCCAGGGGGCTTTGAGGACGTTGCTGCCGGCGTGGATGACGCTTGAGAACAACATTGGAGAACATTGGAGTCCCTGCAGTTGAAGCCCATTTTCTGATGAACGTACGTTCCAGTTATACATCCGGATCGTCCCGGACGAGGACGGTGGATGAGGACGGGATGAGCTTCGTCCACGTGACCGTCCGGTGAGTCCCCCGGGACGAAGGACGGGACGATATGTCGTCCGCATCGTCCCGTCCTGCATACCCTGGGACGATGTTTCGATCCGTCCCAAGGCCCTGGGACGAAATTTCGTCCCATGGGACGAAATTAAAATGAAAAATCATCGCGCCTGCCCTAGGTTTTTAGAAATCACATCGGCGGGACTGCGTGTTTGCGTATTGGTGTCTGGCGACTTGCCAGTGGCGAGCACATTCTTGGCTTGGAGAGGTGGAACCAACCTGCTGGAGCACGAATCGGCGAGTTTGACGTCTTCTTCAAGATCTTTTGAGCTCATGATAGGGACGCGGAATCGTGCCAGCAAGGTACGTATGTATTGGTATTTCTATCCGATTTTTCTTTAGTTCTTTCTATCTAAAGTTCGACCTATCTATGTATCTATCTGTCGATCTTTCCTTCTATATATCTAGCTATCTATCTACCTATCTGATTTTCGTTCTATATATCTATCTATTTATGTACTTTTCTCTCTTGATCTCCCTCAAACTGTCGTTTTAATTTGTTAATTTTCTCTCTCGATCTCTCTCAATCTCACATTTTAATTTGTTAATTTTCTCTCTCGACCTCTCTCAAACTCTCTCGATCTCTCTCAATCTCTCGTTTTAATTTGTTAAATTTCTCTCTCGATCTCTCTCAAACTGTCGTTTTAATTTGTTAATTTTCTCTCTCGGTCTCTCTCAATCTCACGTTTTAATTTTTTAATGTTCTCTCTCGATCTCCCTCAAACTGTCATTTTAATTTGTTAATTTTCTCTCTCAATCTCATCCATGTTTGTGCCTGGAAGAATGAGGATGGGTTTATCGTTGCTGATGGCGGGCCGATGATGTGTGTCTTGGAAATCAAATGAAAAGGCCAGATAATGAAGCAAAATTGTCCACAGGCGGTCAACGTCATCAGCCTGATTACGTATCTCCGATAATGAATCAAATTATTCATTATCGGAGATACTGGACTCTCCCTTGGGTTCTTTTTCTACGATCTGGGGTTTAGCTTGTGGTGGACGAGGATGAATTTGTTGTCATCACCGCCATCTCCGGATCGACCCATGTTTGGGCTCGAACGAATGAGTTTTAGCAATGATTGTTCAGTATTAACAGATGGATGGTTGTGATGAGGATGACAATGATTTCATCATATAATGGGGAAACTGTCATGATAGTATGTGAAGACGTCGGCTAAGCATTTGTAGACATCTTGTTTCATTGATGAAGTCAATTTCCATAGAGCATTTCAATATATTTGGCTTCTGAATTCTCATTATTATTCTGTTTGAATGAGTACTTTGCTAGAAATCTAATTTTTTGAATAAATACGTGACCACATATAACTCCATCCAAAATGAAATGCAATAAACATCTGAGTATATCATCATTATCTGCAGGTCGGTGCAGGCGTAGGGGTTGGCTGCGGCGTGTCCTTTCTTCTAAGAAGCGGTGCTTGATTACTACGTGTCTGGTACTGTTTCTACTTCTTCTATGTGTGCACATTGGTTCATCTGTCCTTCTCATATTTCTGTGTGTGGATACCCTTCCCTTTGTCCTCGATCTGGGCTTCCCTTTCTATCTTTACCTCTCCCCGACTGTCTGAAACTTTTTTTATCTACGCATCTCTCTACTTATCTACCTCTCTAAATTACTCTCTTTTATTCTTTCTCTTTCTCTCCTCGATCTGGGTTTCCCTTTCTATCTATGTCTCTCCTCGACTGTCTGAAATTTTTTACATCTACACATCTCTCCACTTATCTCTCTCTCTAAATTTCTCTCTTTTATTCTTAATCTCTTTCTCTCTTCGCTCTCTGTTTCCCTCTCTATCTACTTACCTCTCCATCTCTCTGAAATTCTTTCTATCCAGGTATCTCTCTACTTATCTCTCTCTCTAAATTACTCTCTTTTATTTTCTTTATCTCTATCTCTCATCAATTCTACATCTACATCTCTCTGAAATGTATCTCTCCGTCTCCCTATATCTCTTTCTATCTACGCATCTCTCTACTTATCTCCCTCTCTAACTCTCTATCTTTTATTTCTATTACCTGCAGGTTTTTTAACTCAACGTCGACTAGTTTTGCGCAAGGGCGATGGATGGGGGCACGACGTCCGCCTCATCCTTCCGTCCCAGTTCCTCAAAAATGATATTATTTTCTCTTTCACCCACACTGTTTCTGGACCTTGTTCTTTCAACATTTAATCTCTTCTAATGTGGCGAACACTTTGAAAGTTGGGCAATTGTTCTGAATTTTAAAATTATTATGAAATTTCCTTAGCTTCGTTCTCCAGTGCGAAACGCAAATGAATGAAAAATCACTGAAAACCTTGAGTGAGATTGTAATATCGTATATAATTATCAATATTACACTACTCATGACAGAAATCTAAGAGATTTCTGTATTATCGGATTTAGGTAAATTAAAACAACATGAGTTTTGATTTCTTATTTATCTAAATATTTTCTTGGAGTTGAAGTTCAATGCCACCTTTATGTAAATGAAATAGTAAATAGAGGAATGCAAATTACTATTAACATAAATTAATACTAAAAAGGGGCTGATGAGCACAATTTATTAAAAATCAGCCTATATTCGTGTTCAATCTCAATGGCATTCTCGCAGAGAAAAAAATTTATGATTAACATCAATTAATGATGAACACAATTTATTAATAATCAGACTATCTCTTCAAGAAAAAAAAAAAAGAATAAGCAGACTACATTCATGTTTAATCTAAATGGCATTTTCGCAGTGAAAAAAACAAAAAAAAATTCGTCCAATTCGATCGTCCACCGTCCAGACATCCCGGACGGACGAAGTTTTCGTCCAATGAGACGAAAAGTCGTCTCGTCCGGGGTTCTCCGGACGAAAGTTCGTCCCAGGTTTCGTCTAGGGACGACAGACAGGACGAAAACTTCGTCCCCGGACGAAACCTTCGTCTTGTCCGCGTCCCGGATGTATAGTTCCAGTTGATCTCGCTGCCCGCCGTTTCTGTAACCATTTTCTGTAAAAGAACTTTTCTAATGTGAAACCCATAAACAAAACGATAACCTTCCTTCTCCTTCACCGGTGAAGGAAGGTACAGCGAATCAGAGGCCACGATGAACATCATACATCTGTTTTCTTCAATCAAATTGGTAAATATGCGTCCCTCTCTCTCCCACTTTCTCTCTCTTTCTCTCTCTCTCTCTCCCTCTCTTTCTCCCTCTCTCCTTTCCCTCTCTCCTTTCCCTCTCTCTATCTCGCTCCCTCTCTCACTCTCGCTTTCTCACCATCGCTCTCTCCCTCTCTCCCTCTCCCTCTCCCACTCTCTCTCTCTCCCTCTCGCTTTCTCACTATCGCTCTCTCCCTCTCTCCCTCTCGCTTTCTCACTATCGCTCTATCCCTCTCTCTCTCTCTAACTCTCGCTGCTCACTATCGCTCTCTCCCTCTCACTATCGCTCTCTCCCTCTCTCTCTCGCGACGAAGGGAGAGGGAGAGCGCGAGAGGGAGAGAGAGAGAGCAAGATAGGCGGAGAGAGAGAGAGCAAGATGAGCGAGATAAAGAGGGAGAGAGGGGAAGAGAATGAGAAAGAGCCAGAGAGGGAGACAGAAAGCGAGAATAGGGAGAGAGAGAGAGCGATAGCGTAAGAGAGAGAGTGAGACAGAAAGGGGGAGAGGGGAGGGAGAGAGCGATAGCGCAAGAGAGAGGTTGAGACAGAAGAGGGAGAGGGGGACAGAGAGCGAGAGAAAGAGGAGAGAAAAAGAGAGAGAGGCAAAGGGAGAGAGATAGAAAGAGGGAGAGACGAAGAGAGTGAGCGCGCGAGAGGGACAGAGAGAAAGAGAGAGACAAGTAGAGACAGAGCGAGAGAGAGTGAGAGAGAAAGAGAGAGAGGGGAGAGAGAGCGAGAGAAAGAGGACAAAAAAAGAGGGAGAGACGACGGGAGAGAGAGATAGAAAGGGGGAGCGACGAAGGAAGAGAGAGAGCGCGAGAGGGAGAGAGAGAGCGTGAGAAGAACTGAGAGAGAGAGTGAGAGAGAGGAAAAGCAAGAGAAAGAAAGAGACAGATAGGGGAAGACCGAGAAAGAGAGAGTGAGAGAGAAAGAGACAGAGGGGGAGAGAGAGCGAAAGAAACAGGAGAGAAAAAGAGGGAGAGACGAAGGGAGACAGAGAGAAATAGTAAGAGGGAGCAACGAAGGGAGAGAGAGAGCGCGAGAGGGAGAAAGAGAGGGCAAGAGGAACAGAGAGAGAGAGAACAAGAGCAAAAGAGAGAAAGAGACACAGATAGAGACAGAGCGCGAGAGAGAGAGGGAGAGAGCGAGAGAAAGAGGAGAGAAAAAGAGGGAGAGAAGAAGGGAGAGAAAGAGATAAATAGAGGGAGCGACGAAGGGACGGGTAAATTTTTTCCGCTACTGCAACTCTTCTTTTGTAACCGCTTCTCTCTCTCTTTTCTCTCTCTCACTCTCTCTCTCTTCTCTCTCACTATCTTTTCAGCCAATCAGAGGCCAGAAGCGCACATGTATTCCTATTATAGTAGTATAGATTTGCTTTATAGGAATACATGTGCCTTCATACACCATATTGTTAAGAACAACAATCCAAAAAGAACTAAAGGAGAATGAAGCGCACACGGCGAGAAGAAGCTTGGGGAGGGTTGAGCGCTAGAGACCTAGACGCTGCCGGCTTTCCACTGAGGAAAGAGGAGAGAACGAACGCGAGGCAGGAACATGAGTCTTCCTCTCTTCCTCTGGAGCGAATCAACATAGATGAAATGCTTCTCTTCCTCTATTTCTCTCTTCCTCTCTTCATCTCTTCCCTTGAACAAATGCTTCTACACTTTGCACGACGTAACCTCCCAAAAAAATGGTTACAGATTTTATCTCTCTCTTCTCCCTCACTGTCTCTCTCTTCTCTCTCAGCCAATCAGAGGCCAGAAGGGTACACCAATTTGCTCTATAGTAGTAGAGATATTGGGGGTTTAATAATTATATTTGATAGCAATAGTGGGGTTCAATAGTCCAAAACCCACGTCCCTCTAGATATGATTAGACATGGTTGTTCTGTTTTGTTCTTTTGAAACGAACAAAAAATTCGCACAAAAGAACTGCACATGGCCTTGTTCTTTGTCATGTTCTTTTTTATGCGAAAGTATAACACCTTTTTGCACAATTAGAACAATTCGAACAAAGTTCGCACAATTTATAAAATTCACACAAATTCACACAGAATTTGCACAATTCACACAAATTCTCAGAAATAAATTTTTAGAGTATTTTTTCTTACTATGTGTCGATGTATTACTAAAGAAATACTCTTAGTTATTCAAATGATCCTAATAATAAGATTGAGTTAAGGCAATAAATAATTTATCGATGAATCACTCAAATAAGAGCATAGTAAATATAATATATAATATACATACAATTAAATAAAAAATTTAAAAAATAAAAATTGACAAATTGAATACAAAAAATAAAAAAGTGAATTAAAAATTTTATATATATAAAAATGGAATAATCAAATAATTGAATTTGTTGTAGAATAATCCAATCTCATTTCACATTACCCAGTTACATGTAAAATGTCAAGCATAAAGTAACACTATAGTAATTAATTAAATATGGATGATAATAACAAATACTTTAAACTCATTGTCTAAATAAATGATGAGTGCAATACATCAGTCAAGGAACTATATCTATGTCATTAGATGAAAAAAATAATAACAAAGTCTAAACGGTGGGTGCATCCACATTAATGGCAAATGGCTCATCATCATCATCGCCATCATTGTCATCTTCTGCTCTCAAATCTTCATTACTATACCATGACTTCAACGTCATCAGAACTTTGAAAGTTCGAAACCTAACAAAGTAACAATTCACATATCTATATTTTTTAATACGGTTTTAAAGAACAAACATACATATAATAATAAACGTATGTTTATTCTTTAAAAGCGGATTAAAACAAATTCACACAAATCAAACAATTCGAACCACACAAGAGTGTGAGCGATGATCTGTGCAAATTTGTTAATATTTTGTTCGTAAAACTGAACAGAATGAACATATCACACTGGCTCGCACATAGCAAAGTGAACAACTATGTCTAGATATGATGGAGTTAGGGAAAGACGGTTTCGGCCTCGGTGTCAGTTTTTTGTCAAAAAACTAAACCTATACCAAAACTTTCATTAGGTATTATTTCTGGACATATCTACTTTATAAATCCATCTATCTCATCTCTCCTTGTCATTCCATAAAAGTCATTATCTATTCATCTTATGTCTTATCTGCTTTATTATTTGTCCATTTGTCTTTTGTCTTCATCTTTTGTTTGATAGTCTCCCTTATGTAGCCATATATATATGTGATTTACTCCTTGTTGGAATATTTTGATGGACCTTACTTCTATCATCATGTGAATAGTAGACCTTGAGACATGTCTGGCAATCCTTATATTGTAAGAAACTTTTGTTGCCACTCTCTTGTCTTTTGGCCTTAGATCTCCTTTTCTTCTCTTTTCATTCACACAAGAACAAGAAAGTGGCATTTGCAGATGCTGAAGAGTTTGGGGAACATTTATTCTCCAATGTCATGCTAGATTGTCTTCCTTTTTTCAAGAAAAGTTATCCAAGAGCATTTGTCATGTCCACCTTTAGTGTGAAGGGAATTTTATAAACATTATGCAGGGGAGGGAAGTTTTACTAATGAGAGAGCAATATAATCAAGAGAATGGATGAATATAAGTATAGTAAAAAAGGTTGATGGAGAGAGAGAGTCTTTCCAAAATAGAGTGTGATATTAGGAAAATACTATAAGAAAGATTCGTGGGAAAAATTAAGAGAAAACAATTTGGAATAAGGGAGCCATCTTTGTTAAAAAAAATTGATTTCCCTCTCATTTGAAAACTCAATAAAACATCATAAATAGCATTATTTTCTAATGAAATAACTTCAAACAATGAAAGGTACAATGCAAAATATCTAGTATGGTTTTTGATATTGTGAAATTTCAAGAACGTTTTGTATGCTATCTATGTGCAACCATTACATGAATTTATTTCCTTTATGAGTGTGTTATCATATATGTTACTAATTCGCATGCACAATCCATTTTAGCCTCAATATCTTATTTTGTTGACTTACTTAGATCATGTATATGCATTGGGTAAACCATTATTTTTGACCCAATTGATTTTATTTAACCTAAGAGTTAATTAAAGGGACAAAATGATCATACCATCCAAAATAAATTTTCAGTTCAATTTTAATAGTACAATGTGTTGACATCAAATTAAACATCAACTACAATTAGTTACACAGAGATATTAACTTAGATATCTCCATATTAGAGTTAGATTAGATTCTAACTTTATCTTTCGTCTCATAGATGTCCTTTTGATATTTTTATGTTGGGTTGTATTTTGAATGAAGCCAGACTACATTGGCTAATTATTGAACAGGTCATTTGAGGTTGGATATAGTATAATATTCACAAAACTTAAACACATGTATTTTCACTTGTTCGTTCTATGGTTGTGATTGAAATGAAAGAGTAACAGTTTGTGTAACAGAGAATAAATCAGAATTGTAACAGGTATTTCAAATACAATTATCTAAATACATTTACATAGATCATATTTTCAATTTCTTAGTTCCTCGACCTAGATGTATTGAGTTATTAAAGTGTACATCCTCGAATTGTATCCACATGATCCTCGCATCATACCATCCTTCAGTTAGTGATACATGATATCGATCCTTTGTTGTCATTTTGATCTTTTGATTGCATCCTTCAGTTAATGATACCCAGGGAGAGAGGGGAGAATTAGGATATGTGACTGAAAAATTCTGGCCAAGGTGAATTTTATCAAGGGCTTTCTCACATTTATAATTCTGAATATTTTCTCATAAATTCCCTTAAATTTATGAATATCTTCTAAAGTCCAAAAAATATTTTGTGTGTGACCCTTTTGGCCCATGTATTATTCTAGTTAAGTACTGTAATTGCCTATCTTTTTATAAGTTAGTCTTATTATGTATCCTTATCAGCATCTATATCAATAAAAAAACAATATATTTAACCCGACTAGTTGGTTCAGCTTCCTCTCCATGGGGTGCCAAGCTACACCTATGCTTCAGAAGATACAAATTATTATATCAACTCTATCATATAACATTTACCATCACTAGTTACAATATATGTATAAACCCTTGTTTGTATGATACTCCTAGGATGACTTACATAATGGTCAACTAGAAATCCCTAATCAGTCATCACATTTAGTACTAATATGTTTGTAAATCATTTTGAAAGCTATTTTCAAATATTCCGTTACATTGGCCAACAATTTCCTTGTATTATCTTCCTTGAGCTGCTTCATCTTATACCGAGGGTGGACAATCGCATCTTGACCACTCAATAATATTCAATAACTTTGTGATGGACATGAGGTGAGATGGTTTAGAATTTAGTGAATAGGAAATAGTAAGGCAATGTCCAAGGAGCACTAACATGACTATGATCTATTATAGATTAGATGAGTCCTTCAAGAACTTACTACGACCTAGGAAACTCTGGTATGATCTATTACAGATTAGATGTGCTACTATGATTGCTAGTTAGTGATAACATGTAAATTTTTCAGTTATTTTTGGGAAATTTACCCTTGTTTATGCATTAAATAAATAAAAATGCATGTTATCCACCTTTCTAAATATTAAAATTATTTTTGGATGTAATCATATTTATAAGGATTATTCTGACATCATATTCTTAAATACTTAATTTTTTAGTTCAAAATTTTTTTCTATGAATTTTTTGAATTATATGCAGGAGACATGAAATTTCTAAGTTCAAATATATATTTAATATATTTTTATGAATTAGAATTTATTTTAAAATAGTTGATTGATATATTTTTTGCATTCAAGTTGTCAAATGGCCACCAATCACGACTATTCTCAATGACTAGCTGCGTTAATCGTTTTGAAAGGGCACAATTATGGCATTGCTAATCGTGATACCATAATGCACCAACATTAGCTGACACTATCTTTATTTTTTTATCTTCAGGGGCAACATGGACACACAGAAAAAAACACAATTTAAATCGTGATGAATATGATTCCTAAATTGAGGGGGGGAAAAAATGAAGAGAAAAGTCTAAAGTTGTGTCACTACACATAGTGCGCACGTGTACCACCGCAACTTATTAAAAAGAAATAAAATGTTGATGCAGCAAGTGAAAACACGTACCAATTCAAGGAATTATTGGGGAATCTTGCCCCTTTTTTCTGACAAGAATGACATGCATAAGCATGTCATTCATTATAAGTCAAGCAAAAAGGGGAATATAGTGACATGGCATGCGATGACGCATCGCCACATCACAAATATTCAATAAAAATAATTAAAATGATTTTTTTTCTTTTCCCATGCACATGCATGTGCTGTTCTCAAAGTGCACAGTCATGGAAGAGGAGGCCATTGCACAAATAATTAAATATCTGATGATTGGATGACTTAACCTAAAATGGAAAAAGAGGATGCATCAGCACTGATGATGAGATAGAAAAATACTTGGCTATGATTGGTCTAACTTCAAAGTGTGATGAAATACAGAGGTTTGATTGAGCCCAAATTTTTAGGGACACTTCGTCTTTACACCCTCATTCCATCCATACCCTCTGACCTAAAAATAAACGTGTGGATCGCTATCAAATTCATCCTTAAACTTGATTTCTAATCATGTAAGCTGATTAAAAATTAGTGAGTTCCTGAAATTCATCAATTGTGTTCTTGATGTCTTGCGTGTGTAAAAGAAGCAACAGAGAAGAAGGGGAGCTTACATGCACTCACAAATTACTATGATATTGACACAATGTAAGGATCTATGGTATGTATCCGTGCCTTACATTGTTAGTTCTCGACATCATCGTTTGTTTAAAATTTTACTACCACGTCTCACCATCACATCATTTCAGTACGGCCTCCAAATCATGTCTTACCACCTTCATGACATCGTCTTATCATTACATTACTCGTCAATTACTGTATTCCACTCATTCTCTCCTTCATTCTTGTCATTATTCACATCATCATCATTTCATTCTCGCATTCACTTGACCTTCTCAAATCAGAATTATCACTCTCTACTAATTACTCTCCTCAACTTAATATCACTATCTCACTCAGATTTTCTTGTGTCTCAATTTTTAATTAGTATGCATCTTATCTCATCTCAATAATCACTATATTAAGGATATTAAATCCTTAGTCATCATTCCCTGTGCAGACAATTCGTATATTTCACTAGATAAGATTAATAAGTGAGTATATGTTTATATTTTTATTGAATAATCTCAAAAATACCAACAACAAGTTTAAACCATAATTTTGAAATTATCAGTCAGGCATAATAATGTACAACATGAAATGATTCAATTGATTGAAATTTGATAAAAAAAGAGACAGTGATATCATCAATATGAATTATGGTCAATCAGATGAGTCTAATCTACTAACCAAGAGAATGTCAGCGGTACTTCTCAAGATTTATTCTTGAAGTTGGTATGCGAAGAATACATGTATTGATTGATATTATGTGGTCGTCAAGCCAATCACACCACCATATTTATTTAAGTTTATTGAATAAAATGTTACGTTCATTATTATTCCAGTGTGATGATTGTAATAAAGTCCATGAATAAGTGCAATGACCTAGTAAATTATGATGAGATCATAATACAGTAATCATAAGTCTTTAAACATGTATTCTAAATATTCCTATTCAATGGATAGTTGAGATGGACATCAAATTATATGGATAGAATAACACTAACTCATCCTACTTATAAATTGTAGTTGATCATGTGGCTATTAGTCTGGCGACACTAACGACAAATATTGGGTGCTCTTTGGAGAAAGAGTTCAGTGAATTGATCCACATGAATCTGAATGGTATTATACCTAAACATCAATCAGGTTCATTCACGTCATGGCTGTATAAGTGATCCACTTACATGAGACACCAAGGACATCTCGTGAATGGACAACTACATTTTGATTATGACTTGCGAGCCTCTAATCATGAGATTCAAACAAGTCATGGCTAGAATGTTGTAAAAAGCTCACGGAGATGATTGAGTGATCAAGACAAGATCATCCGCCCTCGATAGAAGAGGAGATTGAGTCAATGAAGACGATGCAACAAATCCTTGGAAAGGATAGTGAGGATATTGGAGAAGGCATTCTCCAATGATCCTCGTTACACATGAGTACTAATCAAATGACGGATTAGGGTTTGACAATAAACCATACCCTAAGTCATTTGAGAGTCTAGCACGGATGATGGATCATACATAAACGGTAACTGACGATGGTAAAGGTTTCATGAGAGAGTTCAAACACTACCCTGTATCTTCTAGAACACGAGGTGTATCTTGGCACCTTATGGGCTTGGAACTTAACTATTGATTGGGTTAAATAAATCTTTAGTTAATTAACTTATATGTTGATATAGTTAATTAAAAAAATATTAGCCAATAACTGTTATGTGGCCTCTAAAGTTACTAACTAGAATGATACATGGGCCTAGAGGGTGACACGCATAAGGTCATATGAGCATTGGTGAATATATTTTACTTTGTAGGATTTTTGAGAAAAAACTTATGTTAAATATAAATAGGGAAGGGCGCTCATTTCAAGCACCTAGGCCAGACAGAATTGAGGGCTCCACTCTCTTCTCCACTCAACTAAGGAGAGTGTCTTCATGGTGAGAAGATCTTGAAGATTTCTTAGAAAAGTTGAAGAAGTGGAGCCCAGTGCCAAGTGTTCATAATGATATGTCTAGAGGATGGGTATGTGAACGACTTTAGAACGATCTCAATGAGAGCAGGTCAAGGAGGGAAAAAGACTTCGAAAGGTACATTTGATGTATTGATTGTAAAGATCAATTTTGAATCGATTCATACGCTTTTGCTTCATGGGACCATGTTTTCCATGGTTGAACCAAGGCACAGACCCCAACATGTACTAGCTTGAGAGAAATGTCAGGCATGATATATTATTTTCTCTATCTCTCGTATCTATGGTTTACTTCATTTATCTAACGTAATCAAATTTTAATGGAGAATTGGGTACAAGCACTCTAAATCGCTTGGCTTGAGTGGCATGTACAAGAACTTACCAGGATTGACAAGAGTGATTATTAAGTTAAGCTAAGGGTTCTTCTTGCACACTAAGGCAAAAAATAACAGAAAAAGAGATTGATTTCTATGTAAGAATAGATAAGTTATGAAAAATTAGTGAGTTATATTGGATGAGAAAGTGCCTAAAAAGAACAAATCAATATTAAATCTCCTTCTTAATCCCTCTACTTGACTCATTTGATCATTTTTATTAAATCGAAGAAGTCAATTTAGAGATCCCTAATTCTTCTATTCTTCCCATCTCTTCTACCCTCCTTTCTAATTTCTAAATCTAATTAAGGTTATTTGATCTTCATTTAAGATTAAATTAACTCTAATTAAGTAGATAACTGCTGAAATTCCTTACTAGCTTCCCTTGGACTATACCTATACTTATCATTATACATCTTAGGTTTAGGGTTTTATAAATTTTATTGCATAAGCTGAAATCAACTAAGGGATTAAAATTGAATATTTCACCTCCTATTTTTGACTAATCAGTGCTCACAAAGTTAATGATCATGAACATTTATAGTGGCAATGGAGCTCCGGTAGACCCAATGAAGTAAAATACCAAATGTAGTTGATCCCGGCTGGTTCTACTGTCTGTCTTGCAGTTGTGAAAGAGACCCATCAGAATGACCTTCTTAACTCAAAATTTTATTTTATACTTAGGTTAAATGGTGAAAATTACAATTTTAACCCCATTAATAAAGTATTTGTTATCCATCGATATAGGCTTGATCTGAATGATCCAACTATAAAATAGAATGAGGATATCAAAATGAGCAACCCAATAAATTTTGAGCTCAATCTGACATCAAGATTAAGAGTAATTAATAAATGAATATTGACCAATCTTAGCTGTTGGATCAATATAGCATTTTTAATTAAATTTTGCATTACACGCAACCTTGTGTCACTCCCTGATTGGCTGGAAAAATGGAGAGATATTTTGGCACCTCCTCTCTCAGCATGCCATGTACCCTAGTCCTGAAATTAAGAGAAAGAGAAAAATAAAAGAAATACATTTCAAAATGCACTTGTGCGTTTTTGCCACCGTCACCCAATCATATGTCACCACGTCACCTCCCATGTGTGCATCTTTGTATGCACCGCAAATGCAAGGCATTTACCACCCTCAAAAGATGCCTCTGCTGATCGCATTTGAGCCATCGGATTCTCTTCCAGTTGCCGAGATTTTGCCCCGTAGCATTGCAAAATCAACTTCTTGACATTTTGTGTCAAAGTCCCTGCTTTTCTTCTTGCGTGCAAACTGACGCCACCCAGAAGTAATTGTAAATATGTCCCTCCACTTTCTCTCTCCTCCATATTTCCCTAAAAACATAGAAAAATCCAGGTTATTTTGATAAAACACTCAAACTATTTTTAATTAAATCCTTATGCCTACAATGTGCAATCGAGAGCTGTTTTAAGGGTATATTTGCAACCAATTTATAAGAAAAGTCCCTCCGACTTTAGAAATTGCTCTAAACTCCTATTCATCATAATTATATCATTTCTCTATTTAAAAGTTCATTTCTTCCTCGAATAAATACCCAAAAAATTCAATAAAATTTTAACAAAAAATCTAAAAAATTCAGTAATTAATCCCCACATTAATTAACCTTCAAATTAATTTTTGAACCAGTCATTCCATTCTAAGCTTAAATAAATTCCATAAAATCCACAAATTAACATAAAATTAGGGTAAAATCAGAATTCACTTGGAATAATAATTAACATGTATATATATGATAACAACCTTATTTTAAACTATTTAAATGGTAAAATTGTGGTAATTTCTTGAATTAAGTACAAATTTTAGGGTGTTATCAATCATATCGCAGTACTCATGCCCTTAAAATATAATATATAATCTTGTATTTTTGCACTATTTTTAAAATGAGGATCTTAAGACCCACATGTGGAATATATTGAGGTGATGTGAATTAAAGTTTCACATGTAGTAAAGACCCAAAAGAAAATGGAAAATACATGTAAATGATTTAACATATATAGAAAGGTATCATAATTTTTTCAGCTCTAGTTTTGCTAATTAATTATTTAATCTGGATGTCTTATGACATTCTTGAAAGTTTCCGCAACAAAGCATGCTTACCAAATCAGCAATTCTGTGTGCTTTCCTCCTTTCCTTTCATTTTTTTCAAAATGAGAACAAACATTTATGAGTAGAAATGTTGCACAAAAACAGAATCATATTAAACTAGGGTTTCTTGTTTTCATCCTATTTACTACACACATTTCTAGGGTTACTTGTTTTCATCCTATTTAAAGCATTTCTAGAAACATGAAGAAAATACATGAATCTATAGGATTCATATGGAGGAAATAATTTAGATAGTTCTGTATCCTCAAAATAAAATTATAATTGTGTCTGACAAGTGATACCTCCTTTAGATAAAACTAGATGTTGGACCATGTATCTGTATATATGTTGTATTCTACATTAAAAGGACAACTGTTTTTTTTTGCCCTAAAATGATGGTCTTCTTCCTTGATTTCTCCTCTGTAATTCTCCCAATCTAGTCTCTCTCTCTTGGAAAGCTAGGCAAAAACTCCATTTCTAGCATGGTACCAGAGCAAGCGGTCTAATAAGCTTCTTGAAAGATACAATTTTTCCAGCCATCACCAACGGCAGAAGTTTGTCCTTCAACGGCAACCAGGACAATCAATGGAAGATATCTATGTACCAACTGACTGGTAGACTCCTTATTTCTTCAGGCACTTACCAGCAATATCTCCCAACTCACTGGTAGACTGACATGTCTACGTCTACAATACTTCACCCCCGCCGACAAGTACTTTTCTTGAAAAGTTTCACAACGACAACCAACGGTGATTATGTTCTCAGATATCAAAGAATCAAATATTTTCTCTCTACCAACAAAGTGGGCATTTCCACCGACTAACTGGTAGTGCGTACACTGGAGAGTGACAACAAAGAAAGTATGTTATTCTAGAGCTTCTTATTTTCAATCTTTCTCCTATGCGGGAGCTTCCATTTTGTTATCCTTATAATCCATGACTTACATGGCCAAAGACGAGTCCACGTTTGGGATGAATGCTAGTTCCAATCCTAGAAAGCTTCATCTAGAGAAGTGATAACACACTCTTCTTCTCATCAGTGCACCTCGTAATCTATTTACAGGGTATAATCTATATCAATGGACCAGGAAAATTCAGGTCATATTCAGACCTCGTAAGAAACTCCATAACCTTATAGACCTCCCACCGTTTGAATCTAATAGTTTGTATAAGAAATGACGTTGTGCAGAAAATGTTCTGTTTAGTTGGATATTAGACCCTCGGATGAATGATTTGAAAAATTATTTTATGGTCTTTAACACAATCAAAGATGTGTGGGATACAGTTTGTAAATGTTACTCAATGTGAGAGGATGAATCCTGCATTGCGGATCTCGTAGATCATTCTATGCACCATATGCAAGAACATCAGACATCTCTCACTTGTGATAATGAACTTGAAACCTTTTGGAAAGAGATTGAATTATATTGGCCTGCCACTAACAACTCAATCAATTGTGGCTGTAGTCTACGTGACTGGATCTATCTATACCTGAAGGGCCCAAGACCAGAATTGTCCACTCAAGCATAGTTGTTAAACGGAGAAAATAAATTGAGTTTTGAATATACTGTGCTTCGAGTGTGTAAACAAGAATGACGACTAGGTATTCCAACATCAGAGAGTCATGAGACTGCCGAAAACACACTATGTGCCATCAAACCAGCTCTTGTAGGGCCTAAGACATTATCACAACATCAGTCAGGACAATATCAACAGAAATAATTACCAGCTGTTGTTGGCACTCAAGGAGGATCCCAACCAAAATCACCAAGTGGAGAAGACAAGGATCTTCTGCGATGCAGTCACTGTGGTTGTTCGTGTCACACAAAAGAAACATGTCAAAAGATACATGGTCATCCAATTTGGGCTACAGATCAAGTGAGTATAGGCCATATTGTTAGCTTGACAAGAGAAGAATCTAAAATGACAGAACCGAACAACACTCGACTTCAAACACAAAATTTTAACGTTAGTAGAGAGGAACTCCTCCAACTAAAGAACCTCTTGAGGTTTATGACAAACATATGGGACCAACTTCGCTTGCCCACTCTGGCGACTATTTTTGCCTCTCTTACTAGAGCATTCTCACATATGTCTAACTTATGGATCCTTGACTTGGAAGCCACTGATCATATGACTCCATTTAGAGATCTGTTTAAGACTTATGAACCATGCATTAGAGGTCGGGAGGTTCAGACCATTGATGGTACTCTACTGCGTGTGGTCGGTATAGGTAGCATTGAGGTCACACCTATAGGACTATTTACTTCCATTCTTCATGTCACAAAGATATGTGTTAGTTTACTTCATGTCCAACCTATTGATCAACTGATATCTTATAAGTTAATTTTTTGCAGGATTGATGTATTCCTCTATGACAAGGTGATGGCTCTAAAGAATAGGCTAGCTGGAATATCAGAGGGACTCTACTATCTATGCCAACCACAAGGGAGTACGGAGGCACATTTCCAAGTTTCAGCTGCAAAAGTTTCTAAGGACCAACGTGTTTGGCTACTCTAGCGACAATTGGGACACCCATCACATTATATTATGAAAAACATATTTCTAAATTTATGTTCTCCTTTGAATATGGATAAGTTAGTTTGTGATGTATGCCAGTTGGCCAAACATAAGCATATTAATTATCCCCTTTCTTCCAATGCAACACACATATTTGAGTTATCAGTGTAACGTATGGGACCAGTGCCATTTTTTGATCTCCATGGCTTTCAATGGTTCTTGATACTTATTTGTGGTCAACATAATTCTTTTTTGTAGGATTCATTTGATGCAGCATAAGTCTGAAGTTGCTAACATCATTCGTCTTTCCTAAGTACGATATATCGCCAATCAGTGGTAAAGATTAGGAGAGTTTTCTCAGATAATGGACATGAGTTTATAAATTATGAAATAAAAAAAAACTCTCTAGAGATGAAGGTATTATTCATGAAATCTCATGTCCTTATACACCTCAACAAAATGGAGTATCCGAGCAAAAATTAGTTCATATACTAGATAAGACAAGAGCCTTCACTATTCAGAGTTGCGTCCTGAAGACATTTTGGGTAGAAGCTACAATGCACTCTGTTTACTTGATAAACCTCTTACCCTCTCCCAATATCCAAGGAAAAACACCTCTGGAGATCGTTACAACCTCATACCTTACTACGAGGTTTCAGTCCCACTTGGAACTTCATCTTTTGGGTGTAAGTGTCACGTTCATTTATATCCGTACCACGCTGACAAGCTGGCTCTACATGCTCTAACATGTGTCTTCGATGGGTACTAAAACACTGAAAAGGGTATAAATACTGACATTCTTCTACAACACATTTTTTTTCAAGGATGTCAGATTTAATGAAATTTAATTCTATAATTCTCAAGCATCCCATATTGATGATAATAACATTGAGTCGAGTATGTTGCCATCCTCATTTGCTTGTTTAGATCCACACAATGATGAACATCAAAATGTGGATCCACAACCTACTCTTGAAACACAACAGATGGAGGTTGGTCCTGTGAATGAAGAACTAGGAGATACTCTCCTAGTGAATTCTACATTACAGGCTCCTGCTGAAAATGTTCCCCAACTTTCTCAGGTAACAACATACATGCCAACAAATTAGACATTTCCCCAAGAACCTCCAAGATCCTATAACTTAGTGCCGCCTTCCATTTTCCATCAAATGAAAAAACCAAGTGTTGACGTCCACATCCTTCAGCCAAAGTTGTCGCAATGGCTGCCTCTAATCGGCTTCTTGTCTTCCTCTTTCACCACCTCTTTGCATGATTTTATTTCCTTAAATTCAGCTTCTACTAAGCACTGAGTGTCTTCTATGTTTTCCAGTCGCAGAGCTCTTGACAATGCTTCATCCATTTTGCGATGTCTTTCTTCTCAATTTCTTTTCTTGACCTTCTCATAAAGTGTTTTCGTAGTTGTGCCAGTTTGGTGGCCAACCTCACCATGGCCATGCGTCAGCTGGGTTGGGATGTCCACCATGATTTCACTTCTTCCTTGAAGCCCTTCTCTTGTATCCATGATCTATCCAACTTGAAATATATAGGTTTATTCTGGTTGGCATTATCTTGCCAAATAATTGGGACGCGATCCATTAGTGGTCTAGGAAGTGCTCGCACGTCGGCCAATAGGTATTCTTGTAGCATTTCCACTGAGCATAAAAAGTTGTATAGGGAGAGTGCAGTAGGTCCCCTTGTGCTTTGCCATGTGTAGGTGTCACAAGAACTAACCATTGTCTCAGATACAACTCCACCAATTCAGGACAGTACCAAGCTTTGTCATACTACTCCATTCCTATTAAGTGATCTTCTCACTTATCAGAAGGTCATTGCAGCCCATATAATATTTCTGTAAGATCTCCAACAAGTTTCCACCCCCAGCTCCATTCATGACGCCCTAGCTCAACCACAATGGCAAATATGTATGGACGCTCAAATGGAGGCTCTGCATTTGAATCAAACCTATTGACTCACACCATTACTAGTAGGGAAATGTGCTATAGGCTGCAGATGAGTCTAAAATGTAAAGCACAGAGCAGATGGCCAACTTGAATGATACAAACCCACTTTCGCACTTGTGACAAATATGAATACTATACGATGTAAAAAATGTCACCATTGGTAACTTAATCTCCCTAGTGACATGTCATAATTGGGAACTGACCCAATATGATGTAAAAAAATGGATTTCTACAAGGTGAACCACGAGAATATGTTTATATGAAGCTGCCTCCAGGATATGATCAACCATCGGGACACGTATGTCGTCTCTGCAAAGCATTTTATTGGTTGAAACAGACTCTTTGGGCCTGGTTCTCAAGATTCACAAACGCCATAACAGATCTCAAATTTCATCAATGTGATGGCAATCATACTTTATTCTACCAACATAATTCCTTGATCAAGATTGTACTTCTCTTTGTTTATGTGGATAATCTCATTATTACCGAAAATGATTCACATGGCATTACTTCTTTGAGTCAACATCTTAAAGTAAACTTTGATATCAAAAACTTGGGGCTTCTCTCGTATTTCTTAGGTGTAGATGTAGCTTTTACCCCTCACAAAAGTACATTATCTGATCTCAACAAAAGTATGTTTATGATCTTCTGAATGAAACTTGCCATCTAGAATGTCAACCCTCATCCATGCCTATGAAGGTCAACCTGATATTGGCATCCCAGCTTATCAGCGACTTGTGGCAAAAGTTATATATTTAGCTCACACCACGCCAGATATTTCTTATGTTGTTAATGTACTTAGCCAATTTATGACACGTCCTAAAGTATCTCATTTGCCGACTGCGGACCAGTGCTTCATTACCTAAATAGTACGATTGGCCTTGGGCTTACCTTCAACGAGGTAAACCTCATCGTCCTAACATATAAACTGATGCCGACTTTGTTGGTTCACATGTTGATCATAAATCCACAATTGGATATTGCTCAGTATTATGTCTCACCCTCCAGCACAGAAGCAGAGTTTCATGCCTTAGTCCAAGGCATCTTCTTCAAGAATTGAAGCTGCTCCTCGAACAACCCGTTACTCTGCTTTGTGACGACAAATCATCTATAAGTCTTGCGCATGATCTGGTTCAACTTGAACGAACCAGGCATATGGGTATCCGTCATCACTTCATCAAGCAACACCTGGAGCGCCAGACCTTTCAGATTCAATATGTTTCCGGCAAGAATCAGTTCTCTGATGTGCTGACAAAGGGCTTGACCAAGCTGCAACATGATTACCTTGTGTCCAAGCTGGGGATGAATAATATCCACTCTCTAGCTTGCAGGGAGGTGTTATGACATATCACATGTCTGAAACCTATTCGACAGCTCCATTTCTAGCAATAATTCTTCCAGCATTGTTATAGATACCTGTGAAACAAATTTATGCTCCATCTGGGAATCCACTTCTGGTTTTTTTTTCTCAACCAATAAATGGGCACTTCTTGTAATTTCTATTGTAGAGGAAAAAATGCTCATATGAAAAAAATGAAGGACAAAACTACAAAAAGTTAAATTAATTAATATGGCATTCCCCATCGCGCAGTTAAATAATGGTGGAGAAACTACGGATGGACTAAATTCAGTGGGCAGTTGAGCATGACAGCCAGATCACTACTATCCAGAAAATGAAGGAAAATATTAGAATATCCCTATTTTATTGAGCTAAAAAGAAATTACAATAAATTCTTTCAAATTGGAAATATAATTTTGGTCTTCATCGCAGAACCGGAGTTTAAAATGGTTATGATGATAAAAGAGGTTTATCATTTAAAATATTACATTAACCAAAAATCCATACCGTAGACAGCGGAGACTCATTTTCCAGATCTTTATTTGATAGTTTTCTCAGATCAAACACAGTTTTCCCGCGCCAAAAGAGCAAAAATTTGCCAATATATATGGAACAAAATTGAACAAAAAATATGTAAAATTATTAAGTACTCATGACGAGCTATCTTCAAGCAGGCCTTCTCCGTAGATTCTATCTTTGCTCCTGTGGGCCTAGAAATTGGAAAAAGATTCATCCCATCAACAATCCAAATCAACTGTGATGAGAAGAGGTAAACTGATGATCGCCATGCACCAAACATTTTGCTTTCTGATATCCTTCTGATTAACATGGGAAAGATAAAAATGATTGTTTATATCGCATCATGAAAATAAAAAAAGTCTGAGACCATGAAAAAATAAAACGAAGACATCAAGCTGTAATGATATTATAATTTAGATGCCTGATTGCTTTCATTTAAGCATACCAAAAAAATGATTGCTTTCTGATATCGTTCCAATTTTAATTTAGATGCCTGTTCATTCTTACAACCTGTAACGATAATTCTGATATCCTCCCAATCAACATGTCAAGGATATGAATGACTGAGTTTAAGAAGACCTAGATGTCGAGAAATATAAGATCTTCATACACCAAATTATGCTTTTTTCCGATATTTTTCAAGAAAGCCCTCTATTTTCAGGCATCCCTACAAGTAGGACAAAGAGATAATGCTGATCACTCACTTCTCTTTCCCAATCTGTTCGCAGCGTTATTACAAACAGCATCAGATTCTGTGCCAAAAGCGCACAGATAAGCCCCATCCAAAGCCCCTAATTCACAGAACAAAGCACATGATTATCATTTAACATAAAATTGATTATATTGAGTAATCGCACAGAAAGAATAACGATTCAAAAGTTATCATATGAATATTTACTCTTCCTCCAACGCGGAAGATGAAAGCCAATAGAACAGCTGAAGGAATCCCGATAACATAGTAAGCCCCCAGGTTGATGAGAGCACCGATTTTCTGCCGTCCGGATCCCCGAATAGTTCCTGATTATATCCAAGAACAGAAACAAAAAGAACCCTCATGAAACCAGTTTTGCCATATTTGTCCCCTTTTATAGCCACCAATGACAAGTATCAAGACGAAACCCATAAAACCTAAACCCCTAACTCGTAAACCTTAATTTTCTAGACGTCATTAAGATTTTTTCAGTGGGACAAAAAGCCGAAAAACGTTTTGTTTTATATTTTCTCTTCGCTATCTTCTGGATACTGGAAGAGAAACTTTTACATGATATAATCTTGATATCAAAGCCAAAATCTATAACGTTTTATAGTTCAAAAAGAAAATCTATTACGTTTTAATAATCGAGAGGAACTTGCCTGATAGAACACATTGGATGGCATCCATGAAATTTGAGGCAGCAACAATGGGCAGCAACTTTGATAAATACCCCACCACTTCTTCTTCACTACTGTACATGTAGCCCCAAACATGGCGAGCTAGAACAATGACCAGAGCCACTACGGTGCCTTCCATCAAAGCCAGAAATACAACCACAGAAATGGCTAATTTTGCAGCTTGTGGGCGGCCAGCACCCAACTCGTTCGAAACTCGAGTGCTGCACAAAGTGAGGAAAATGGAAAGAGTTGTGAGTAAATTTTGCTTTTTCTTGATCTTAGTAATTTCATAAGGTTGACCAAATAAGGTCAAGGTTTTCTGACCTGACTGCATTGCCCAGGCCAAAAGGGACCATGAAAAGCAGTGCAGAGGTGTTCAAACTGCGAAAGAAAGAGATCGTTAACCAACGATAAAACACGTTCTTTCTCGGTTACAAAAACAAAAACTAAAGAGAATATCTACCTGTAAGGCAGCGTGCAAACTGCAAAAGCAAGAGATCAATAACTAAAAATAAAAATTTCCTCGAACAAAATTTTGAAAAGAGAGTCGCGGCCTCTGATTTCAGAAAAAGAAACAATTCGCGAAAAAATTACTTTAAACTGGAAAAGTCGATTTTTTTGGTATGGCTACAGTAAAACTACACTATATTCCGGGCAACACAGGTATCAGATCTTTCATCCTAGGTGAGGTTATGCAGTGTGATCGCACCAAATTTGATAGTAAGCTCTTCTCGATCATGATCGAGCTCGATTAGCAGATTAGCCAAAAGAGAGACTTGGAAGGGGATAGATATCTTATAATTTGGTCTAACTAACCTGATAGAGAGCACTGAGGTTTCCAGTGTTGGATTCGGAAGCAGCCCAGAGAGCAGAACCAAGCACTCAAAAGACCAGAACTCCAAGCTGCAGCAACGATCGAGAATTTTACACAGATTTCTCCCCAAAACCCAAGTATAAAAATAACTTTTTACCAGACCATAACGGCGGAGGGAACAGCAAGCTTGAGATAGCCAAGAACATCATCCAAAGCCTCCATGGAAAACCCAGTCCAGGTCCTCTCACATTGCTCCGAAACCATCACATAAACAGCCAAAATAGCAAGATTAATCCAGCAAGAAATGACGTTGGCAACGGCAGCTCCTCTGACGCCGAGCCCGGAGTGAAAAACAAGAGCCCAGCAGATTATGACGTGGATGAGACACGTGGCAGCGGATCCAATCATCATTGGCTTAACGACCCCCTGAGCTTGGAGAAATCTGACGTGGCATTGCAGGAGAGCGTAGCCGAAGAGGCTAGGGATCATCCACCTGGCGTATGAGCCGGCTACCATGGCTATGGCATGATCTTGCCCAAGAGCAGAGAGAATTTCGCCTGTAAACGCCCAAATAAGAGCCAGAGGAACGCTTATTAGAGTGAGCACGATCATGGCCCTCTGCATGTAGACGCCCAGCATCTTATCCAATCCTGCTCCGAAGGCCTGCCCACAGAAGGTGTCCATGGCGCTCCCCATCCCCAACTGCAAGATTGAAGATTGACAATCTCCCAAGATGAGACTGATTCGATTATAATTCTGGAATTGGATTGGCAGAATGATCTGCAGATCATTGTTTTCTTCCAGTACGAGGAATATATGACGAAATTGGACAATCCCAGATGAATGCAGTAGGATTGAATATAGGACGAAATTGGGTGTAATGTTGTGTAGATCATTGTATTTTATACAATTGAACCCTTTGATTGTTTTATTGAAGTTTGAGGTACCCAGGATGAAATAGGAATCAGAGCACTTCAAAGGGGAAGGTTTCCGAGAATATAATAAACAATTGGCGAGTTTCCTCGCTGAGAATAGTGCGCGGATCATTGATTTCTTCGAGTACGAGGAATGTAGGACGAAATTAGACAATCCCAGATGAATGCACTGTGATTCGGTGATGACCCAGTATTGATTTGACCTGATACATAGATCTTTCTATTAATTACAATTGAACCCTTTAAAGCTCGAGGAACTTAGGATGAAATAGGAATCTGAGAACTTAAGATGGGCAGCTATCCGAGAATATTTAATAAACAATTGGCGAGTTCCCTCGCGGAGAATAGTAAGCAGATCGTTTCTTTCTTCGAGTACGGGTAATACAGGACGAAATTGGAAAATCCCAGATGACTGCAGTCTGATAAGATAATGACCCAGGACTGATTTGGCATGATGATCTACCTGTAGATCATTCTATTTATAACAATCGAACCCCTTTTGACTGTTTTCTTCAAGCTCAAGGAACCAAGGAAGAAATAGGAATCAGAGCAATTAAGATGGGCAAACTTCCGAGAATATAATAAACAATTGGCGAGTTTCCTCGCAGAGAATAGTATGCAGGCATGATGGAAGCGCATTGATGAGTTATTTAATGCGCAGAAAGAACATGGGCGAGAGAGAGAGAGAGAGAGAGATATATTACGAGAAGGCTGAAACCAGTGACGCCGGCGAAGGACGTGGCCATGGCAGCGCCAGCGAGAGGAAGCTCGCCGAGGTGGCCGACGAACATGAGAGAGATGACATTGAGAGAGTACTGAAGAACGCTAGACACGATCAACGGCCCTGCCAACCTGATCTGTCTCTCCACCTCTCTCACCACCTCACCCTTCCCATCTCCAAGAAGGGCCTCCTCCATATCCATCGCTACCTTCCTCAGAAATCTATCTTCCTCCCTGTATTTATATGGGTTCTGCTTGGGGTATATTTATCAACCACTTACTAGGTAGCTATTTATTGAATTATGTGTATGATTCCAAGGAATGGGTTAGTCTTCTGTTGGGTTAATTTCTCTTCTGCTTCTGATCTACAATTTCACAATGCCACTATCAATAACCCGGGTGATTCTAACTGTGGTGCTGTAATTCAGGGCAAAATAAAAAGCACATTATCCATGACATCTGGCTTTCCAATTGGTTGATCAACTCAGAGCTCTCCTTTCTTCAAATTCAGATTCCTTCCAATCTTTACTCTCAATGTCAAGTTCCATTTTTTTTCTCAAAGATGAATTCAAATTTCTCTCTATTGTTGAGAACTGAAGTTGAATTATTTTACTGGGTGTCATGAATGAATTATTCCAATAAACTAAGATCAAATAATGTTTCTTTTATTAATAGATTTCTTGGGTTTTAATAAGATTCTATTTAATAAATACTAATAGTTCAATACTAAACTCTTATACTCAATATTTTGAAGGTGACCCCCTAGGGAATAGGTGATTGGAAGAAGAATGGAGGTGATGGTTTATCTCAAGATATACAGAAAGAAATTTGGGAAAAGCCCATATTATATAAAAGGGATTTTATAATAGTTTTGCATGGATTGGATGGAGTCAATAATGATAAACCATTTTTGTAATCCTCTTAGTCAATCTAATTGAGTTGATAAACTATAGAATACTTGCTAAGAAAGAATACAAAAATTACAGGGATACCGAATTTCTTTTCCCATGAATTCAGTGGATGCCCCTTGCTTCAGATATTTTCATGTATAAGGTAGAGCTCCATCTACTTTAATTTATTAATGTATGAAGACTTCATAAAGATTAATTTAAACCAGAAGTACAGATTCTGATGGACTCCTGGGGAGGATTTTTCACTCAAGCTGCCAATGTGGATTCCTCATCCAACAGTGGGATGAAGAGAGAGAGGGCATGATGTAGTCTTAAAATGTCATCCTCCATTTAGTCATTTATCTTCAAAGAATTATCTATTTTTTATTGAAATTTCTCTTCCTTTTTCAAGGATGATGTCTTGAAAAAGTAGTGCCCCCCTTTAAGCAAATAGCTACTCTGTGACATTGGATGGCCATGTATATTCAGATCTGGAACGATATATGGCCAAAATGGAGCACAGTCATGGCCTGTAATTTTTTTCTAATCAGTCTAACTGAAAGCTAGTTAGGTGGGCTTGATCGTGGGTCTATCCTACAGTTAATCCTGAGAAAATGACCCAACCTCCCATTCCTAGATAGGCCAATAATGCATGTTCATCTTAATCTTTGCTCATCATCATTTGGATGGATAATTGGAGCCTAGGGCTTAAACAATTATAGACCTCACAAAATACTTTAGAAATAATTACTAGGCTTATAGTGAACAAAGGGCATAGTTCAAAAGTCCACACAATTCTAATGCATGATATCATCCTTCAATCCAATGTTACCCTCCTTCAATTTATAATATCCTTAATGTAGTCCAAGTTATATATAGTTCAAGGAAATTCTATCAAAACACTAATATAATTTAATATCCACATTTTTAAATGTTTAATCACCCTCTTTGTCATCGACAAATCATTCTTAAATCGAAATCCCAGATCAATGTGAATTTCAATTAATCTCTTATATTTAGACCTATTAAGGGAACTTAATATTTATTTTTTCCAAATTTAATACCAATATCAAATTCATTGAGTAAGCCTCTCCCAAGTTCTATGTGAATAAGAAGCACTTTGTCTTACACCCTAACCCAGTCCATCTTATTCTAATCCATACTATATTCCTTAATTCTTATATTTATACCTTTAATTTTTCTTAAATTACCTTATACAGTTTCACAACATATACTTTAAGATTAAATCTATTATCTTGTGCACTGAAATTATGATAAATGGAGGTAAAAAAAGACTCAATTTACATTTATTTTCTTTGGAATTTTATCTGAATCTCCATTTTCATTTTTGGAAAGATTATCCTAATAATTAACACCAATTGAGTTTGGGAATAGTTTACTGTAAGAGGTGATATTCTGACAATCTAAGGCATAATAACTAAACAAAGCTTTTAAAGTAAATTCAATAGACTTAGATGATCAAATCATCTTAGGATGAGTTGAGCTCGATTCCATTTAGTTTCTTGAATGAGTTGTCCTCAAGACGCACAAATGTTGAGGCTCTAAAAATATCCAGCTAATCATCATAGTTATAGATCTCATTGTCTTACACTTCATCAATGCCACTTGAAATCCGAGAGGATACAAGACATATAGGGAGAAGACGGTGCTCAAAGAGAAGGGACAGGAACAGAGGAGGGGGCACTCGTATGGTTATATCTACTACTTTGATTGATGACTTCATCGCATCATCTTCCTTGCGCTTGTATCCCATACCAAGGCGGGTTAATCCCGTATTGACTCTGTTGGGTTCTATAGGCCTTGACATGGATGAAGAAATGGAAACAACACGCAGCGGAAGACTTTTGCAAAATATACGGCATTAATAAAACCATGAAATGAAGTACCTTTGCACGGATCACTTTCGTGATTTCTTGGATCCCGGAGCGAGTCAAGTCAAGTCGAGCTGCCCAAGTGTGCACCCTCAAGAAGTATCCAGGTGATCCTTGGCACGTTAAATTTCCTCATCCTCGTTGAAGAGCCCCGTTCTTTCTCCATCATTGTTGTTATGTCATCCCGCTCGCATCGGGAGTGGAGAGGAGTTGTTAGGAGAAGGGGGAAGAAGGGGAAGGCTCCTGAAAAATTCTGTTCTGGGTGAATTTTGTTCAGGACCTTCCCCTATTTATACTAAAAGGGTGTTTTTCATAAAAACCCCCAAAACTTAAGTATATCTTCTGACGTCCAAAACACCATTTGTGTGTGACCCTCTAGGCCCATGTATCAGTCTAGTTAACGACTCTAGTGGCCCAATAACCTTTATTAGCCTTCCAAATTAATTAACTATATCATCATATGGATTAATTAATGTCAGATCGATTTAACCCAATCGATAGGTTGAGCCTCCAACACATAGGGTGCCAAGCTACACCTGGTGTTCTAGAAGATACAAAGGATTGTGTATGGACTCACTCATGGAACATGTTCGTCATCGGTTACTATGCATGTATAATCCCTCATCCACTTGATGCTCCTTGGACAGCTTAGGGAATGGTCAACTGTCAAACCCTAATCAGTCATCCTAGTTAGTACTGATGCATTCGAAAATCACCGGAGAACTCTTCTCTGATATTCCACTGCCTTGGCCAAGGACTTCATCGCATCGCCTTCCTTGAGCTATGTCACATCTTATACGAAGGGTGGACAATCCCACCTTGACCACTCAACCGTCTTCGTGAACTTCTTGATGCACCCTAACTAAGACAGTTTAGAATCCCATGATTAGAGAGAATCATTGGCCATAATCAAAGTACAACCGTCCGTCCACAAGACGTCTTTGGTGTCTCACGTCTAATGACCACTTACACAACCGTAACGTGAATCGATCTGATTGACAAATTCAGTATAATACCATTCAAGAATTCGTACGGATAAATTCAGTGAGCTCTTTTCACTAAAGAGAACCCACTATCTATCATTAGTGTCTCCACACTAATGGCTACATGACTGGCTGATAACACCCTAATTTCTGTCTTTATTTCATGTTATTAACATGATTTTATGCATTTAAAGAGCTTAAAATGGGGTTGTTATCATATATTTACATGAAAATAGTGTTTTCTAGTGATTTTTGATTTCTCCCTAATTTTCTGTTAATTCTATGAATTTTAAAGGATTTATTGAAGCTCCAAATAATTATTTTTGAATGAAAATGGCATATTTAATATTTTATTTCGACATTTATCAGCATGGGAATGAATCAGTGAATTTTCTAGAATTTTCTAGAATTTTCTAGAATTTTCTAGAATTTTCTAGAATTTTTTACGAATTTTTAGGATTTTTCTGAGATTTATTTGAAGAGGAAATGTATTTATTTTAAGGAAAAAAAGTATATTTATAACAGAAAAGAAGTATTTTTAATATTTTCGAACTTTCAAGGGCCTTTTGGCGAACTTTCGTTGCAAAAGACCCTGAAAACAGCTCTCGATCGCCACTGCAGGCGTAAAGATCCAATTTAAAATTTTACAGGTTTTATTGCAATTTTTAATATATATTTTTAATGTTTTTAGGAGAAATCGGAGGAGAGAGAGTGCGCCAGGGGCATATACGCAATTACATTTGGGTGGCGTCCAAAAGCAATTCCAGGCTTTTTAAGGATTTTTCTGCAAAAAGGAGGATTCAAAATGCGCCAGCCAATGAGAAAGCGACACGTCATTGCGTGTTTAAAGACGAAATTAATAAATAAATCAATTTTAAATCCAATGGATTAAATTGGTTTAAAATTGATTTATTAATAACTTTTGATCCTGAAGTCCGATTGAGATGATTTTTTTATGGATTTGTTCGTCTTGATCCCCTCTTTCTATCTGTATGGTTGTATCATTCAGATCCATCCTACATTGATAGATAAATATTAAGTACTAAATGGGGGTAAAATGGTGATTTTTACCATATAACCTAAGTATAAAAGCTAAATTTCGAGAGGGAGAGCTCATTCTTGATGGTTCTCTATCACAGCTGCAAGACAGAGAGGAGTCCCACCCTGGATCAAGTTATCTGGTACTTTTTCCTTGATTGTATTTGGATTTGTGCATTTTGAATGAGATTAGTTCAATTTTTTGTTTCTTCTTCTTGGTTTTGATCTGAAATTCTAAATCGCTTGGCTTGAGCGGCATGTACAAGCCCTGATTAGGATTGAGAGGAGAATTTGAGGGATTCTACTAAGCATTCAACAGCATTCCAAAGAAAAACTCTAAAAAAAATTAGTTTTAATTCTTAGGAGATCAAAATTGCAAAAACAAATCAAACTCAAATTAAAAATTCCCTTTTAACCTCTCTAATTGACCTCTTGGATCCTTTTATTAGGATCAAAGAAGCCAATCTAGAGCTCCATATTTCTTCTATTCATCTCAACTCTTCTAATTAGGGTGACTTGATCCTCATTGAAGATCAAATTCAGTTTAATCAGAGTGAAACGACCAATACAATCACCAAATCAAATTCCTTACTAGCTTCCCTTGGACGACACTCGTACTTATCACGATACGTCTTAAGTGGAGTTCTTATAAATTTTATTGCATAAGCCAAAATCCTCAACGACAAGGGCTAAAAATTGCATAGTTTTTACCCCTATTTTTGACTTATCACTGGCCATACTCATCATCGATGTCATTTTCATGTATCCTTCGAATAGTAGTGTTTAGAACACATGCTTAAAGACTATTGATCTTCGTAGTACGATCTCATCATAATTCAGTAAGTCAGATCATGTATCCAAGGACTTCTTTATAAGCATCACAAGTGTACTATAATGAATATGGAACAAGATGTGGAATGTTTGATTAGCTTGACGGCCACATATATTTCCATCAGATTGTACAATCACCTCTGGAATTTTTAATTTATCAAGCTTATATTTTTTCAAATTCCACAATTAGGGACCTTTAGGCCATTGTAAAAATATTGTTAATTATTCACTATATGCCCTTAGTGTCTTAAGTATAAAAACTATTTACAAAACAGTGAAATGTATCTATCTGGTTGAGTGTTAGGTTTAAGATCATCCACAAATTCATATGTATTAATTTAGCTAAATATTTCTGTGATGAGAACCCACCATCTCTGCCTACTCTGTATGATTAAGAGCATATACTGATACTCGATATGTTATGATTTATGGCCCTCAAAAAAATTATGAATTAGAATGTTTATGATACCTATTGAAAAAAATAAGTACTAAATTCATAGGATCCCATCAAAGTTACTCATCATTCACAAATCCTTTTACTTTATTATAAGCATCATACATGAATTATAATTTATACAATTTGCATTAAGGAATTATGAATGAGTTATGAAATGTGTACTTGGTTTGGAGGCAATATAAGTGTACAAGTTGGATCTGCACCAAGTTGATTTTTTGCCTTCTATAATGTTAATTTATCCATTTTCATTCTTTCAAGACCCTTCTCATTATAGAATGCATATATTTTATCGTTTTGGTTCCCAATCAGCATATTCAAGGCATATTTGAGGAACAAGTTCATATCATGTTTCCCTTCAACATATGAAGCCTTCTTATATGTTCCAGTGGATGTTTAAATTTAATTTTGGTCTTCAAAAATATTATCAGCATATTCCTTAAAACACATACTGAAGCACTCATTCATAAATTTTTTTTATTTTTGAAAATTTTGAAATACGTTTAGTAACACAATTACCTTCTTAATGATAAGAATGACTATCTATGCATCCATGTTGATGATAGCTCTTGATAACTTGAAAAAAAATATACCCAAAAATATAGGTGCCTCTTAAAATTTTAATGTTAATGACAATAAAGTCTGAAAAAAAACCTGGCATAAATACACACACTTTCAACATACTCCATGGAAACACTCTCTATTGCATCAAAAAGTTATTAAATGTGAGTACTGGATCTTGCTTATACTAGTGAATGTTACAAAAATTATATTATACATATGTCATTAAGTGCTACTATAATTTCAATAAAGATATTATGAAATGGGATCCCGCTAGTATCAAAAGTGGTCCACATTGTCCATGTATATATGGTGATATTCGAGAATCTGTCATTTTTTGTTTTTACCTTAGGGGTTTTGAATAAGGGATAGGGCATGTTCAATGTCCTTGTCATCATATAATATAAATTTCAAATCATCTTATTCACACTTTGAACCATATCTTGGAGTAGCTATAGCTGTGTAGAATTTTCTATCTTGTGCCTCTTTCTATCATTCTCGGTGATCATATTCTCTTCATCTTCTATTGAAGATGCTTAAATTAATTATATTTGAATTTTTTTAAAATCCTGATATGTTAGTGCTTGAAATCTCAATATTCTTTTTTTCAACTGTTTGGGCCATAGAATCAACAAAAAAAGATTGATGACATGTATGATAAAAAAAAATATGTGAGAATTTTTTATCTAATCATAATCACATATCATGATTAAGATCTCTTTTCTTTTGTCCATTATTTCAGAATGCTTCACCTTTGTTGTGTCAACTTGAGCTTTCTGATGTGGTATGTAAATGGTAGATGAAGCAACTTGTCATTATGGATCAAGGTTATGATAGTGGCAAATTATGATGTTAATTTTAGTGTCGTTGTACTTTTAATTTGTCTAAATCAATTTTTTTAATTATAGAAAACTCACTCAAATGTATAGTTTGAGTGAGGTCGTCTCCATAGGGACTGGCCATTAGAGGTGAATTTAAGTGTTTAGTTATAGTTAAAGAGAATTAAGATTATATGTAATAATAACTATAAGTGAGTAGTGATAGCGAGAGTTGTTGAAAGGGAGAGCTGAGATATTAACAAGACAAGATCACTATATCACCTCTTATGATTAATATTTTTTATTAATTTTCAAGTTCGTAAGCAAGTAAGATTATGAATTAGATTTAAAGTTTTAGAATCATGAATGATACTAAGATAGGCGGTAGAAGAGGTATATTAGATGAGTAAGATAGATACACTAATAATAAAATATTCTTAATAGAAGATAAGAAGGTTATTTATTTAATTTACAGTAAGCTGTATATAAGATAAGAGCTAGATATATAATAATCATGGATATGAAGATCTAGTTAGATAGAGGATAATATTTTACTTGGTTAACTAATAGGAGTATTTATTTTAGTAAGAAGTTAGAAGAAGAAGAAGAATGAAGAACAAATTAAGTAATACTTATGATAGGGAGAGAAGGAATTATATGCTAAGATATAGATTAATGGATGGCAGAAATATAAGTTTACTTAGATTTTGAGAGTAATAAAGATAGGTAGAATTATAGGATTATCTACTTTACAAAAGATTATTTAAAGTATTTTAATTAACTAGATAGAGAGAGATTAACAAGAGGTAAGCGAATTAAGAGGATTAGTAAGATGAATTTTAATGGGTATTTTAGGTTTTTTCTGTTTATGATTACCTTATAAGGATAGTAATAATTAGCTTTTAAGAGGATTGGTAAGATGAACTTTAGTGGGTATTTTAGGCTCAAGCCTATTTGCAACCAGCAAGAGGCGGATATCAATAGGCGGATAGGCTTGAGCACCCTGCACTCACCTACCTCTGGCTGGCTTGGGCACCATTGCGCCCTGGCTCAGCCCTTGCTGCCCACTTAAAACCCAAAATTTTAATATATATATAGTGTTTTATCACATTTTTACCAAGAAATAATAGGACTCGTAGAATATGTAAAAATGATATTAAAAATGATGTTTTACAAAGTTCTCGTTTTTATGGATGAAATGAGAATCCAAATAAAAAATGAGGATAATACTCATAAAATGATCCCAAAATGGCCTTAAAATATGCATAATTTCATGTCTTATTTTGGGTTCATCAGGTTCCTTTATTGATTGTGTCAGCTGGTTCAGATCACTACATCTAGCCATGAGATAAAAGCATGGCAGATGATAATGTGTATTCTTACAGACCTCCTCCTTTCTAAACCCTATTCATTGGAGAGAAATAGATAGAAAGAGAAAAAGACTTATTGATATCATTCGTATCCAATCTTAATGTATATACTAGGTTATAATGACATTGGATCTGGGAGACCTAGAATGTTTGATCTAATAAGAATCAGGTCTCTTAACGGCATATTTACAAGAAGTCAAACTCTATGGATATAAGAAATAGAGAAAGAAAAACAAAAAACGAATATTTCAAAGGTTTTAAGCACTTGATGTGAAGCAACTTAGATATTTGAGTGGATCTCCTCTTCGTTATTCCCAATGAGAATTATACCATCAACATATAGTTGTATAGTTACCACTCATCTTCATGTGATGTGGTAGAGGAATAGAGTATAATCCCAATTGTTTTGTCTATATCCCAGGTCTTTCATAGTAAGATAAACCATGCAGATGTGGTAGAGGAATAGAGTATAAACCATGCAGAAGGAGATTGATCAGGCCATATAGTGCTTTCTTTAGATGGCATACTTTGTCCTCTTTTTATTTTAGTAGAATACCTGGGTAGCAGTTCCATAAATATTTACTCCTTTAAGTGATCATGGAGAAAATGTTATTTACATCATACTTTAGAAACTGACAACCCAGATTTGATGCCGCAACTATCATTTGATAAATCAAAATTAGGTTTTTAATTAGTCATACGTGATTTGTGTTTATCCAATAAAAGGATAAACATGTTCTCTCTAATTAAATGTAGATTGTGTGGATCATCTCCAAAGGGCACGACAATTAAGAATGTAATATTCTTAAAATAGATAAACGAGATGAGAGGAGATACAAAACACTACACCGAGAGAGAAGAAAAATTAAGATGACAATATTATAATTACGACTAAAATTAATATGATGATAGTAAAGAAGGTTTATGAGGATACTATAAGAAGGGAGTGATGCTAATAAGATAAGAAAGTTAGTAGATAGATAATAGAGATGTTATGGAAGACTGAATCTTCTGAGTGAGGTGATGGTAAGATGACAAAAATATAATGGAGTGAAAGGGGTAAGATGTGGTCGAAAGGTTTAAAGATCTAATGTGATGGTAGATATACGACGATCATATGCATCCAAGCTAACATTGATGATGAAAATAACTAATTTAAGAAGAGGAAGCTTACTGTAGATCCTTATATTTTTCAATGATCACAGTGATTGTGAGCGCAGCTAAGTTCCCCCTCGTTTGTATTGAATATTCACAAACACCCAATATACCAAGAAGGAGCTTGGTAGATCTCAGAAACTATGTATCTTTCAATAAGCCCGCAAATGTAGACAAAAAGTTTTAAGGATGATTTTTACGAAGATTCACACTCCAATTATATCTCAAAGAACATAGATGAAAAGAGCATGGGGCCAAACACAAACCTGCCCTCAAAATTTTAGCTCAATAAACTTTCAAGATTATTTGATATCAAGCCCTGAACCATGGTGATGCTGCACTTGACAATAGCATTGCATCAGCTTAAACCAATGGTGATGTTACACATCCACGCCAGGTGTACCGGCACAACTTTTGAATTTTCATGCTCCAAATAATTGGGTTTTTTATTACTTCTTCCCTTGATCTTTACATCACAATTATTGTGATTTCAATTCGTTCTTTTTTTTTTCCATATCACACCAACATATTAAAAATAAAAAAGTGTCAATAAATGATTGACCCTAATGACACAACGATTTGTGATGGGGTACTGGCACTTTTTTCAAAGATTAGTTGGGTTAATCATTGCCAAAATTCCTGATTGGTTGTTCTTTGATTGAGTCAAATGGTAACATGTGGGGTAATAACTTTTTGACCAACAATGTTGAATAAATTATGGTTAAATCAAATATAAATAATAAATATATATAATATAGATTCTGACTTAGACAATTGATGTCTTCTTGGATATATAATGTCCAAACATTCATAATCAGGCAAATAAATTCTTTTAGAATATCACTCTAAAAATAGATTTAATCCTTTTAAGCTTGATTACATGCATATATATAGGTTAATACATATAACCCAATAGTTCACGCATTATCACCATTCACGGATGCATACACATCGGTTCAATGAACTTTATCCCTAAAGAGGGCCCACTATATGTCCTTAGTGTCTCCACACTTAAGAATATATGGTGGTCATATTCATCATATGATTGGGAGTACATTAGGATACCGTATCTGGATATTTTGGAGTCCTATAGTATTGAACTAATAGGTTGTTTAGAATTCATGTTTAAATATTTGTGGTCTCCATACTAAGATCTCATCGAAATTAACTTATCATAGCATTTATTCGTGGAGTTCATGATATGCATCGCAAATGGGTTATATGAATATATTATATCATTCCATAATGATCAAGATGTGGAATGTTTGATTAGCTTGTCAGACACATATATTTCAACTCAAAATTCATGATCTATGGGTGAATGGGTTGGACAAGCCCACTTAATATTTTTCTAAAAATCTCAAAGTCATTTCTTATTCTGAGTGCATAAAAGATGTTTCAAATTTTAAAAATAATATTCTAAAATTTTAATCAAAGTTAATATTTAAATTCAAATTAATATTATAGGAAGTAAATGAATGCATATGAATATGAACCAAATTTTGTTTTGGAACTCCATTAAGATATTGAGATGAAAGCATAATTTGATGGATCATTTTGGAAAACATGCGATTATTGATTATGTGATAATTATTACTGAAGATCTTAGTGCATTTAGAAAAATTTTTAAGTATGTCTTTTATTCATATTAAGAATTATGCATATGAAGATAAGAGAATTTATATGGTTTAAACTATGTAACTCACGCATGCATTGGATGACTACCTTCATGTATATAACGACATGATTTTGACCATATGGTAAATGGGTAAAATATTGACTTTGGCCTTGAGATTTTTATGACATGTTGATAACCAAGTCTTATGTTACTAGTCAAATATTTATATGAATCAAACACCATTCGGTAAGTGAAACATGATGGCCAAAATTGACTTCTCTTCCCACATTATATTATTTTACAAGAGCTCAAAGATACATATAGTTATGGATCGACCCGGACATGGACGGATGGGACGGGACGAAATTTGTCCCATCCTACATCGGATGTTAGCTCCAGGATGAAAGATGGGACAGTTTTTCATCCACCGATAAAAAAACCATCCCGTCCAATAATCTCGGGACGGTTTTTTGTCCCGTCCAGGCTTAAAATCATCCCGGCCTTTATCCCGGATGAAAAAATATAATATATTAATATTTACGACTTCAATATTTCATAAGGGCTCCCACACTTGGTAGATTTGCGGCAATTTCTGCTTCTCTGAAGGAAGAACAAGATCATCCACTTCCGGCGCTAGGCGATCCTCCACCAAGACCACCACTTCTGCGACGTCCAGGTATGTTCTGAAAAGAATTATTTCATGATACTTTCAAAATCTTTTTTTCTTACGTCTTTCGCCGCGTGTTATTTGGTTCTTGTTGTTTTATATTCTTCATGTACGCTTTCCACCATTTTTTCTTCATAATACAAAAATTCATGATATCTTCAAAATCTTTCCTTGGAGCTTCCTTGTCCACGTCTTATTTGGCTCGTATTGTTTTTTATTCTTCGTGTAATCTTTCCAATGTTTAAGAATATCTTTAAATATTTTCTTCCCATCTTTTTCTCCTTATTACCTGTATCTTACTAGTTTTACAGTCTTCATTAACGTTTTCCACCTTTTTTCCTTTATCTTCCAATGTTTCGTTGTATTTTCAAAATCTTTTCTTCCCCTATCTATCTTATTCGCATTATCTGGATCTAAATATTTATTTAATCTTAATTTATGTTTTCCCTTATTAGACGTTAAACTATAATTTAAACCTAATGAATTTAAAAAATAGACATAATTTAATATGATGAGAATGGAATGTATAGAAATTGATTATAAGCTTTACTAAGTAGGGATTGAATATTGTTCATTCCAAGTTTTATTGTAGATCCATACATTAATCTGGAAATTTCATCCAATGATTTAAGATGAGAATGGCATGTATTAAGATTTATTATATTCCTTATTAATTAGGGATTCACTAATGATTTTTCCATATTTTATTGCAAATCCATACGTTATTTTGGGAATTTAACCAAATTTTTTTCGTCCCAGATTCGTCCGTCCACCATCCTCGTCTTTTGGATGGACAAACTTTTTCGTCCGACAGGACAAAAATCATCTTGTTCCATCGTCCTGTGGATGAATTTTTGTCCACAAATTCGTCCACACCCCCTGGACGGGACAAATTTTTCGGTCACGGACAAAAAACCGTCCCGTCCGCATACCTGCACAATAAAGATACATGAGTAAATCAAATGTTTATAATGTTTTACGTAATATAATTTTAGATAATCTTGTTTGAACTGCAATTCTTGAATTTTGCTTTTATGGTTCATGAAGTGAATGACAAAGTTGTAACTCTGCCACTTAAATGAACAACTGTAATATGATATTTACTCTGTATCTAACTGTATATCTTAGTACCATAATTATTAAAATGTCATCTATTTGTCAAATACTGATCTCTCAACTTATAAAGATCTCTTAATTAGATTCATCTCCTTATTTCCCTATATCTAATTACTTTTATCATCTTATTTTCCTGGTATATGATAATTATATTATTATAACTATAATATTTTGATTATTAATATATTTCAAATTCTAAAACTTTCTTATTATTTTGATATTTAATATTTGCTTGTCTCTTAATACTTATTATTAAATAACTTGCATCTACCTTTTTATTCCCTTATAATATATTATTCAACCACTATTATATTCTTATTATTCTCATCATTACCCCTCGGGATGGGAAAAAAGTTTCATTTGTTCGTGAACAGGGAAACAAACATGAACGAACATAAACGAGAAAAATCCAATCCAAATGGGTTTGCGAATGGTTTGCGAACAGATGAATAATTTACAAACAGGTGGCATACCAGAGGAATTTTTTTTAAAATATAATAATATAATAATAGTAATAAGATGGGGATCAGCGCTCTCTCTCTCCCTCTCTCCAACCCCCTCTCCCCCATTCCCTCTCTCTCTCTACCCACACCCTTCCCCTCACTCCCGCTCTCCTCTCTCTCTATCACTCTAATAAAACAGTTTTTTAACCATTTTTCACAATGTGTAGTGTTCGCAAACAAACAAGAACAAACCAAACATGAACATAAACCTTTATTTTTACATGTTCGTTCATTGTCGAACAGCGTTCGTTCGATGCCCAAAAAGGAACTTCCCATCCCTAATTAACCCAAAATCTTCCTATGACACCTTCCTTATTATTAATAAAAAATAAATGTAATACCCAGCTCCTAGTGATATTAGTTTATTCATGGAACATGAATGAATGTGTTAGAAAACTAATGTCAAGTGTTTGATTGAATAGGTGATACATTTGTAGCAGTGCCACATTCAAGTATTAGCTGATTTTTATTTGCACTTTTTCTTTATGTTATTGAGGTGAATTGCATAAAACTTTATGATCAATTGTGGTTTAAAAATAAGTTTAAGGAACTCAAAGTGTTAATTTGCAAGAGTTTGTACGTGAATGGAGTTTTCTTGGTTAGTAAGTAAAAGTATATGTAGTCTGGGAGTTAGAGATCTTACCCTTTGGGCAGTAGCTTTGACAGAAGTCTCAAAACTAGAGACTGCCAGATCGAAGGAAAGCATGCAAGAGATGTGATACTCGAGGCCTCCGCCTTTAGCTAACAGGGATGTGATTCGCCACGACAAGCTGGGGCAAAAAACATCGTCCTGCCCTCCCGGATTAGGAATGCAAAGGTTATAATTTTTCACGATGAATTAAAGAGAAAATTCTTCTTCTTCGTCAAATAATTTAACATAAAAAGCCAACCCCTGCAGCAAAGAAGAGGAAGCAGCTGAAACAAAGAAGAGTCTGATCCGCTATTCATTTTTCTACTTCAGTTTATTGCACATATTTATACTTTTTTTACATTCATACATACATGCATAAAACATGATAGATTTATGGTTAATTGCTTTTAATTTTCTATGTATTTTTTATTTTATCTTAAAAATACTAACCTTTTTATTTAAGCAATAATTTTACAATACAAACCTCATTTGGAATTATTGTCACTTTTCTTAGTGTTCATATTATATTTGTTTGAAATATACTAAAAAATATTTATTTTAGATGTGTATAAAAATTTGGCCCACATTGACCCCGGTTTTAATCATTTTATAAAGTATTTAATGAAATAAAATTGGAGAGCTAAGAGAACTAATGTTTTGCTATTGTAGTTGAAGCATTGAATACAAAGGACTTAAAAGTATTGCCACTATGTTTTTTATTATCATATCAATATTACAATAATTCTTTGATAATTTTATGTAAATCATAATAATAATATCATTGTAAACTGTGTTGATAGTCAAGTCTCCATGACTTAATGTCACACGGTCAAATTCTGAGCGAGGAACAATGCTCAAATTTGGCATGTGCCGGCCTTAGTGCTTGGAGCAGAACATTGAGCACCCTTGATCTCTTATAGCGGAAGCCTCACAATAACTTAAGTACGCATAGAAGGGTTAGAGGAGAGGGTCGGAACACCGCCCCATTAGGGGAAGACGAGGGTTGATATTGAAGTAACGAGATGAGGCATTGTGTCCCTTGATAGTGTCTCCCTTGTGCCTCGAGACCCATCGTTTTGCACGTGCGCCCGTCGGCCCCGCTGCTACACACGTGCCCCCGGGCCGGTTATTGTGTGCCAGTGGGCGTGGAGCTCAAACATCTGCCACCCATCCCACCATGACGCTCCACCTGCTGCCCACACCCACGCTAACACCTTTCGCCTACGGTCCGCCCGGACGCCACATCGTTTGGCACCTCAAGCTGGGCACTGCATATCCAGCACTAGCCCCGGGGGCACTAAGTGTCCGCGCCGTCTCGTTGCCCTCTGTGCGCTAATGCCTTAGTCTCTTAGCAGAATGTCTTTCGCCACGTGACCCACACACGTGATGCGTGCAATGGGCACGCACAACCGGGTGGCTTCCTTGCAAGACTCCACTCGTAGCGCCACGACACTGCCACCCAGCATGCACATCCCATGCACATCCCATGCACATGCGCAGCGCTTAGCGCCCGCGCATGCGCTGTTGGTGGCCCGCGCGCCCAACACGCGAAGGCCTTCCCTGATCCCCGTGCTTGGGCTGATGGGCTCGCGCACCATAAGGGCGATGACGTATAAGATCAGGGTCGGGCTTCGCCGCCCGTAGTGTGTGTTGTAGTGTCGCACTAAAGGACTCAGTCGACTAATCGTGAGTCCAGCACACAGACATGTCCCCATAGTTAGCATCCAGGCCTTTGTGCAAGAATGTTGCATACTTTGGGGCCTTACACTTAACTTTTCTTACGTGTGACCATTGATATAGCACAATAATATTTTATTGAATAAAGGTACAATAGGGAATAAGATCTTCCGTTAACATTTTGCTTATACCATGCCTCAATCATACCATAGAGTGGATATTTTTGGTCAGGCCATTTTTTTATTCACGGCTTGGTTTGGACCATTGAAACAGACCTAATTGAAAAAATATAATATTTGGTTTCAACCCTTGTATTGTATTCCAATATGTCGTCTCACTATATAAAATTAATTATACCATCAAAAATGCATCTAGAAAGCTTCAATGTGGCCTAAAGAAACTATCTCATACCCTCCGTATTGGATTGTTGCAGATAATTATGCCATGTAAAAAATGTGTAAAAAATATACAGTCAAACATGAATCTAAAACTGTGGAATTGAATTTTTATATGACATGGATTTTTAATTTTATTATGTAATTTAACTGTAGGACCAAAATGACACTCTTAACAGGACTGAATCAAACTTTAAAAAGAGTGTCTAGATGGAGAAGACAGTGAGTGGTGCCATTTTTCCCTAAATGCATTCACATTCTCTCTTGCTCCCTCTTCTTCTTCTCTCTCTATCCCTATGCCCCTCACCCTCCCCCCCCTCTTCTCTGTTTATATCCTTCTCATTGTCATCAATCTCGTTCTATTTCCCCTACTCTACTCTACAAACAAGGGTCCCTAATATCAACAATATGCAACATAGTTCTATTTTCTTGTTATCTATTCTTGACCATACACTTTTATTTCATGAAGTAGGAACCATGCAGTGCTATTTATAGAATGACCTCTGAACAACAAACCTTGTGACTGCATTCAGGAAACACACTATGAGAAGACCTCCAACTATTTATGATGAATTTTCTAATAGCACCCCTGCATTCAGCTATCTGAGGCTGTGGGTTCAGCATTCTGCGTCACAAAAATCTTCCTCAAGATATGAAAAATAAGATATCATCACATGACTTTCCACTATTTCATTGATTACAGTTCACATATTAGCAGAATTTGAATCCCATCCAATGGTGATCTTTAAATACTTGACTGAAAAATAAGCAAATCATCAATATGTGAATCATCCATTATAAAAAATTTCTAATAGATTAAACATAACATCTCTTTATTTTATCATCAGCTAAAAAATGTAATTATAAAATTTTTCTCTTAAGTTCAAAGTATACTCAAAATTAGTTTTTTCCTTTATATATTACAGAATCAAAATTTAAAAATCAATTTTTTTGTTGTTTCTACATTATCAGTTCAAATAGAAAACAAACCTTTATGTTTTAAATTACCCATTCAAATTGTAGCAATAAAACTTATTATTGCTATGTACATTGTTAATTTAAATTACAAAATAATTTTTTTCTGCATAGGTATCATATTGAAATCTTATTTTTTCATATTTTAGTACAAAAATTTTTAAATGAAATTTTATGACCCTTCTTATTGATGAAAAAATATGTGTCTGGCAAGCCAATCACACATTCCGTATCTTATTCCATGTTCATTGATAAAATATATTCATTATAGAGCACGTGTGACGCTTATAATGAAGCATATGGATATATTATCAAATTTAGTGAATTATGATGAGATCATAATACAGAGATCACTAGTCTTGAACAATGTGTTATAAATATTTCCTATTCGAAGGATAATCAAGAATGACATCAAAGTATCCTGGTAGAATAACACTATCTAGCCTCACTCATATGATGAGAATTGCTGGTCCCATAGCTACTAGTGTGGAGACAATAAGGATAGATAGTGGGTGCCCACATGAGATACAATAAAAATATGTGGTCCCATAGCCCACATGAGACAATAAGGAAAGAACCAAACATGAGAGTTGATGGAGCTTCCGGCAGGGAAGCGTGCTATCGGATGCAAGTTGGCGTTTAACAAGAAGGCGTCACTTTTTTATGCAGCGCAGCCATCATACAAAGCACGGCTAGTCGCAAAGGGCTTTGCTCAGAAACAAGGAGTTGATTATAATGAAATCTTCTCACCTGTTGTGAAACACACCTTGAGAAAGGAATAATCGTCTTAAAGAAGATGAAAAATGTTTTCATATTTTCTAGGAAAATTGGTTTAATTCATGACATCGCTAATTCTGAGAACTTAAAGAGTTGGCACAGCAAAGTAATGTGCCAAATATTTTTATCTCCAGAAGCTAACGTGGAAGTACCTTAATCATATTCTGGTGCCACTTCCATTTTCATGCCATGAGCACTAGTGCCAGGAATGATTTTATCAGTTTTTTAATGCTGATCGAGCCGAATTCTCCGATGATTTCCTAACGCATCAGTACTAATTCAGACTATTTACCAGTACTAAGACTATTTAGAATCCCATGATTAGGGACACGTAGGTCATAGTCAAAGTACAATTATATGTCCACAAGACGTCTTTGGTCTCTCATGTCTAAAGATCACTTACACAATTGTGATGTGAATCAACCTAATTGAGAGTTTGGTATAATACCATTCAGGTTTTCATACGAATTAATTTAGTGAACTCTTTCCACTAAAGATCACCCACTATATATCCTTATTTTCTCCACACTAATGGCTATGGGACCAGCCATACTCATCATACGAGTGACGCTAGATAGTCCTATACTGCCCGGATACTTTCATGTCATTCTCTGGTATCCTTCAAATAGGATTATTTATAACACATGGTTCAAGACTAGCGATCTCCATATCATAATCTCATCATAATTCACTAAGTCTGATAATGTATCCATGTACTTCATTGTAAGCGTCACACTTGCATTATAATTAATATGTTCTATAAATGAACATGGAATGAGATAATGTGTGACTGGCATTCCGACCAGATATATTTCCATCAAATAATTCTTTGTCCCCTATGCATGCACCACAAAGACCCCCCTAGTATTTAGTATGTATTATATGCTTGAGGATCAACCTGGCCAGCGGTACCCACGCTATCAAAAGCTAAAGAAAATCAACCAAGGTGAAAACTAATTTTTTTATGTATACCATAATAATTAATAAAAATACTATATCTTCTTTAAGGTAACCAATTTCAATGATATTTTTATAAATTTATGCTAGAAATTCTAAACTATTCTCAATCTAAAATATGTTTTCTACTTTTAAAAACAAAAAACAAAGAAATTAAATTTCCATCTTCATGTGGAGAAACATCTTTTTATCTTTTGTTACATAAAATTATAATAAGTTATTCCATATCTTATACATAATTTTCTGAAATGTCAACAAATCACATGAAACGATTAAATTTGATGAAATATTCATGTCATAGTGGATTAATAAGCATCTATTTGGATACCATGCCCAACCTACTAGTTCATGTCAATTAAGCTACACGAACATCAAGAAGTTCAAACACTAATTCATATTCACTTCATAGAAGTCAAAACATCTATACTGGTAATGGGCATTTCTTAGGCTGTGACGTGTGCATAATCTCTAAAAGGACAATGGTCCAAGACTCTCAGCAGAAGAACAATATAGGGCCCAGCTAAAGCCAAACTTTAGTTACAAACTTGAGCATCAAATACCTTTCCTTATTTAAAGCATTAACCCAAGTGTGTCCCTCCACTTGTCACATTCCATCACTAGATGGAATGTGAGAAATTCAAGGGTGAAGGAAAGACATTTTTGGACAAGCATAGGGAGTGAGTAAGACGAGTTTTGACGCTCTCTCTTCATTCTAAACTACTTCCCTAGAGTTGAACCAGATGAGGAAAATGTGAGCTATGAAATCCAGGTTTCTCACACGTAAATGACGTTAAATGATCTTATCTTGCTTATTTATCTTCTTTAAAAAAAAATTTGTCTTGTAAAATTCGTCTGATCCAAGTTAGAACAATAGAGCATATAAAATCCACATAGACACATATAATACACATCATTATGCCCTCTCCTCCACTTTTCCTTTGTTATAACTATATTATTGTTTCTCGTATCATTCATTTCTCGCTCACTCTACAATTTCTATCGACCTCTAATTCTCTTTTATATATTTAATTGTATTAGAGGCATTTAATAATGAATAGTTACTTCAGGTTTATCACAACATTACCGATAATCTTATTCCCATTTCTAGAAGATTCTAATTTGACATTACTACTTCATTATACAAATATCTTCTCTTATTTCTGCCCTCAAAAAACAATCAAATTAACTTCTCCCTTCATGTGGAGGACCCTTGCTCACACAATATTAACTATTCAGTACATTAGGTAAAATTAAAAATATGTTTTTTCATAAGTTCAAGATTGGAATACTAAATTAACCCAAAAATTGGGCCTACCACCCTTTATTTATTCTAAAGTGATTAAGATTAAAAGTCTTAAAAATCATTTTGGATGAGTAAAAACATTTGAATTTTCACCAACTGTATGATTACAGAAAGTCAAGATGCCTTTTCTTGTCAAGTTATTTTATTAGTCCATGAAAAATTTATTACATAATTTTGAAAGCACCACTGTTATGGTAAAATTCCCTCAATCGTAAAATAACTCCTAGATGTTAAATATTAGAACACCCCTATACAGATTTACTCCATGTGTGATTTAGCTTTCTCTTCACACTACTAGTGATATTCTTTGGTGAGGCGTCTCCTAAAAAAAACCTTTCATTGGACATGATGTCCCTAGTTTATATCTTTCATATCTTTTGAGCTTGTTATACCAGTAAGATGATGTCATCACCTCTTCCTTGATGGATATTATGTCGCCCTCAAGCAAATCACACTTGCATGATATTTTAAGCTCATTGAAATAAATATGTATTCATAATTATGATTGTGCAATGTTAATTATCAAACTTCAAGGACCATAATATTATTCTCATGTGTAATGATTTTGTGAACTATGGGTGGGATCATAGCATTGTGCTCACTATTTTCTATACATATATTCCTAATATTCATACTCGATGAATACTCACAAAGGAAATTGAATTATTTAGGATGACATTATCTGATCCTACTTATAGGGTAAGTATGACTGATCCTATGGACAGACAATGGGTGCTATTTAGGGAACGAGTTTGATGAGTTCAATGAATGAATCTGTAAATAGTATTATCCCTAGATGTCAATTAGAATGATTCACCTCAATGTCATATTAGTGGTCATTTGTCCTGAGACACTAAAGACTTTGTATGGGCGGAAGGCTATATTTAAAGTACGACTTACAAATCCCGAATCACATGTTTCAAATGAGTATTACCTTGGATATAGCAACAAGTACACAAAATTTATTGAGTGATCAATATGGGATCTTCCACCCTTTTTATATGAAGAAATTTACTAAAGGAAGAATATACATTAAATAATTGGCCAAGATAGTGGAGATATTGAATAAAACATTCTCTAATGATATTTCTTACACATCAGTACTATCAAAAATATCAGACTAGGGCTCGAGGGTAAACCATACCCCAAGTCATGAGGAGTCTTAAACAAATGAAAGAGTATAATTATTTAGTAATTGATGGAAATAAGGGTTTTATGAGAGAATTCAATTGCTAATTTTTATATTGTGGAGTACAAGGCTGGAAACTGAACTTGTCAATTGGGTTCAATCAATCATTAATTATTAAATAATTTATTAAACTTAATTAAACAGATTATCTAATAACTTTTATTGGGGAATTAAATATATTAACTGGACTGATACATGGGCCTAGAGGATCACACACACAAAATTTATTGATGTTGGTAGATATGCTTACGTTATAAGGATTTTTATGAGAAGTTCCTTAAATAAGTATGAATAAAGAGGGCACTCATTTTAGATTCCCATAAAACTAAACCTGTTAGTCCTCCATTTCTTTTTGTCTTCTGATTCCACTCACTCCATTATTAGGACTTGATGATGAGGATCTTCAAGAAGAGTTGGAGAGGAGAAATAGGAAAAGATTGATCATTGCATCAATATTGTGGATACGTCGACATGCTGAACCCTTGAATGTGCATGAAACATGATTTGAAGTAGTCAAACAAAGCCATATGACCCAATAGTAAATTATCCACAAAGTTTATTAAAGTTATTCAACCAAATTGGCAGAGAGTAACTGGTACAAAAATGCATAATTCATGAAGAAGAATGATATCCTGACTCAAACTACTACTCCACATACATCTTAGATAAATGGCCTAGTTGAAAGGAGAAGTTTTACCTTGATGGGCATGGTGTCAATGCAGATGATAGTTTGTACATCCATAGTACCTGATGACACACATTCCATGTAAGGGTGGATTGAACCCCTTTCACATTAGATGGCACAGTTTCATATGGAAGCTCACATATTGGCAACTTTACAAATCAATTCAATTGAATCAATTTCATGAATAATTTGTCTATATTTTATTAGTTAATTAATTTGGCTAAGTAATTTATAATAATTAGATTTATGGATTCATTAACTAGATTAGTACAAAGACATGAAGGGTCAAAGGCATTGTGTTTATAAGGTGCGAGAGGATATACCGAAACTTTTTATGAAAGACTTTACTAAGTGTAAAGGACCCAAAGTTCTGATTATGTGTCCCTTTTTTTTTCTCCCTTGTTTCTTGAATGGTGTGAAAACCTTTCCAAATGTATAACGATAATGATTAAAAAGAAGACACAAATTCAGCCTGTGAAGGACAACATGGATTTGTATATAGTTTGGTTATTATGTGCTGCTTGAGATGACATGTTCAAGGAACTAGTGGATTTAACCCCACACAATATGATTTGATCATCGAATTGTTTAGATTTTACTTTTAAATGGCCAATTTGATTTCTAAACATTCTGACCCGCAAATTTCTTCTCAAATTATCGAAGGTGGCTGAACCTAACAATAAGAGGATGTTGAATGGCTACTTTTTCATTAAATATGCACCCAAACTTTCAAAATCAACAAATGCAATGGTTGAAGCAGCCGAAGAAAAGACGAAAAGACGAAACAAACAGGTTAATCTAGCAATGTTTGAAGAATATATATACTTTTAAGATATCCCTATGTGTTAACAGTGCTTCTGTCGTTGTGATGTTTTATCAACTATTATTAGAGCATGCTAGAGAGTGGTGACCATGGTGTATGCTCAAAAGCACAAACAATATAACGAAGCAGAAGATGACCAGACATGAGTTCCAATTCGAGTAAAAAATCAGATGGTGTATTCTCTCAGTGTTCTTTCCATCATTGAAGCATTTGTATTATGTTTGATGATAAAGATTCTATCATCCAAACCATGTTACAGTTTCTCAACACAGTATGCATGTCATCTACTTCAAGTTCTACTTGAATCATCAAAATGGATCAAATCATTAGCACTAAGCTTGTGTCCATAATTCAACCTGTATTTTAGTAAATGTTTTCATTGCTGACCTCAGTGGGGCATTATAGAATCCTGATGATGCTGCTGAAGATAACAGCGGGATGGAGTAGATCCTCGACCTTGCTGCCATAGACGGGCAGAGAAAATTTTTAATTCAAATTATTAATTTCGTGCAACGAAATGATAATGCTAGGATCATAAAAATATTGACAGAAAAAAGAAGGAAATGTTGAAGTAAAACGAGCGAGGGAACTACCTGAAGAATAGGGAAGAAGGGAACCGACGAGGAAACAGACAAAGAAGAAGAGCTTTCAGCCGACGGTCTAAGCGGCTGGACCGGTCTTCCCTCGACCAGATATTGGTCAGCCTGTTATTACAAAGAAAATGTCAATTTTCGGTATAAAATTGGGATTCGTCTTGATCTTGATTGATTAACCAGATCCATTTTGATCTGATCAGCTATTCAATCAAGCGTCAACTCTAACCTCGATCGGCGGGGTCAATCGATTGACTAGATCGATAAGGTTAGACAACCCATGGGTCTATTCCCCTTAATTGGCCTTATCGTCAACTAATCAGTCTGAAATCGATCAACTCAGGCAATCAAATCATTGATTGGCGAAAACTGTCTAAGATTCACCCCGGGTATACTGTGGAAACAACTAATAATTAAATAAAAAATAAAGTATCTCAGGTCTCTTTCAAAATCGTGGCAAGAACGATTACTAAATACGCAAAGTCGAGGAAATTACTTCTTTTTACTTTCAAATTTCAGTAGAACAGAGTTGGGAAACAATTACCCGGAAATTCCTGGTCTCAGGGGATGTTTCGTGGGCGTCACGCTGATATAACCCCGTTTTAACGCCATTCTGAGTTAAACTACCAGTTGTTGGCTGAGATATGCTTAGACTTAAGTCAAGCATTCTGTCAGATCCTATCATATTCGTTTTACAATGTCAGAAACATGATGACACGCGATTAAAAGTTTATAAATCCCGAAACAGTAAAATCATGATATGGGAGGTGGAATGTTACCGTCCACATCCATCTCAGAAACATCATCCCACTTATCCTTTCGGAAATTTGAGATGACTTGCTTTCCGCTGAGTTTCACCGAAGCCTCGTCGTAAGCACTGGACAGCGAGAACAGGAGATTAACATGGGATTCTCCAGAGAGAAATTAACTTCGAAGAAAAAAGGAGTAGATATTACCTTACTGCTTCGACTTCGCTATTGAATAATCCAAGGTAAACAGACCTGCCCACAACCCAGATCTCTTATTAGGACGGAGAGATCTGGTAACTTTTGTTGGACATCTTATTGCCTTAACCGACTAAAACTAATGGGCCGGATAGAAAAGTAGATTTTTTTCGGATAAAAAAAAACACATTATTGAGGAAAAAAAATGTCTCATGAACTGTTTGTTACCTGTCGCCGGGCAGCTGTCCAACGCGTGCTTCCCAGCGACCACACTTGTGAAGAGTCACACCGCTAAATTTAGATGTTCCTCTCGAGACTCCCGACGTCCGCCGCCGCAGAAGGTGCACGAATTGCTCCTTGGTCAGATTCTTCGTCTACAGACACAGAAAACCGAAGGAAGAGTTAAAAAAATACAGCACAAACAGATTTAGCGAATGATTTTAGAAGGAAAATTCACGTTTTGGAGGTCTTCGTAGTAGTCGCTGACGTGGAAATTGATGTCCGCATCGACACCCCGGAACTTGAGAGCGGCTCGATCGTAAGCCCTGCAACCGAATCCTTCCTCTGATTAGCTTTTCTCCACGAAGAATACTCTACCGATGGAGGATAAAAGAAGAGACATCTTCTCACCTTGCGGCAGCGTAAGCAGTGTCGAATCCCCCTGAAGATGAGTAAAAGACGAACACCAGTTTATATCTAATTTCTATTTCTGAAACTACTTTGGAAAGAGAGAAATTTTCTTACCCAGGTACACCTGCTTCCTGGAGTCCCTGCGCAGAGGACGAATGAAACTTCCAATCAGATGAGCACAGGGGATTGATAATTCAATAAGATAAAAGCCCAGGAATACTGACCAGATGTGAGATTCCCAGCGGCCGGTTCGTCGATAGAAGGTGACGCCTCGATACTGAGAGCTCCTTGAGCGAGGACCGCGCCTGCTCTTCTTCGCCTCCCGCGGTTCTTGCCCATCCAACTGAAATAGCGGTTCTTCCGAAGAGGAAGAACACCGCGACGAAGGAAATAGATGTCTAGTCTGGACAGAGGCCTCCAAAGCGGAGCCATCGACGTCTATGATCGACGAACTGGGGGAATCTGGCTCATCCGAGGGTTCCTCTTGCCTTAAAAGTTCTTCGTGAGAGGCCAAATTCAGATCAAACATTCTCAGATCTTCCTTTTCCCCCAGAATTCCCCACTCCAAGTCTCCGCTCTAAATACAGAGATCCTGAGCAGGGGGTTAAAAAAAAAACGGTACGAGGTATCTCCAGCGGCCACGTCGACTATCAGTCTCTTGCAGCCGTCCGATGATAACCCCATCCGAGGTTCTCCGACTGGCTTCCTCTCTGCTTTTGACTCCCACGCGTGTTTTTTGCTTTTTTCCTTCAATCTGGAGAGAGAATCCAGCGCGGCCATCCGACGACAATCGAGGTATCTCGGATAACTCTATTCGCGCACGTTTTACGTGCTGCCGACCACGTGGAATTGCCTCTAGAAGAATCAGTCCGGAGATATTTACAAGCCAACCAGAGCCGATTTTCTCAACCCCTCAGTGTTGGGCCCCCCCCCCCCCGGTAAGCGATTTACTTTATATCACTTAAAGCCCACTTGGCTGGGGCCGATTTGGGCCAACCCAGCGTGATGTGACCTCGACACCGTCGGGGCCACATGGCTGATTCCAGTTATTGCACGAGTTTTCTTAAAATTTGCATAAAAGCTTGGAGACTATGTTTAGTTTCCGTAGAACACAGTGTGACCTGAATTTCAAGACAGAACAATTAGGTGCGCGCGGAATCGGCTAATAGAAATGAGAAATAAAGGCAGGATGAGTGGGGCAGAAGGGACAGGCCGGCTGATTACAATTATGACAGTTATTTTCTGGAAATTTTACGGAAATGTCTGTGGACTATGTTTAGTTTCCGTAGAAGACAGTTTGACCCGAATATCAAGACCAAAAATGAGGAGCGCGGGGAATGGGCTAAAAGAAATGAGAAATAAAGGCAGGATGAGTGGGGCAGAAGGGACAGGCCGGCTGATACAATTATGACGATAATTTTCTGGAAATTTCGCAGAGAAGTCTGCGAATATGTTTAGTTTCCGTAGAACGAGAAATAAAGGGAGGATGAGAAGGGCAGAAGGAACTGGCCGGCTGATTACAATTCTGACAATAATTATCTGGAAATTTCGCAGAGAAGTCTGCGGAATATGTTTAGGACCCGAATTTCAAGACCAAAAATGAGGAGCGCGCGGAGTTGACTAAGAAAAACGAGAAATAAAGGGAGGATGAGAAGGGCAGAAGGGACTGGCCAGCTGATTACAACTATGACTAGAATTTCAGGAAAAATGTACAGAAAAGTCTGCATACTATGTTTAGTTCCCGTGGAAGACAGTGTGACCTGAATTTCAGGACATAAAAAAATTGGTGCGCGTGAATTAGGTAAAAGAAAGAGAAATAAATGGGGATGAGAGGGCCAGAGGGGACTGGCCGGCTGATTACAATTATGACAAGAGTTTTCTGGAAATTTTACAGAAAAGTCTGGAGACCATGTTTAATTGCCGTCGAAGACAGTTCGACCTGAATTTCGAGACATAAAAAAAATTCGGTGCGCCTGGATTTGGCTAAAAGAACGATAAATAAATGGGGATTGGCCGGCTGGCTCCAATTATGACAAGAGTTTCAAGACATAAAACTAGGGGCACACAGATTTGGCTGAGAAAAAAACGTGAAATAAAGGGAGGATGAGAGGGAAAGAAGGGACTGGCCGGCTGATTCTAATTATGACAAGAGTTTCCTGGACAATTTCGAGAAAAGTCAGGAGACTATGTTTAGTTTCCGTAAAAGACAGTATGACCTGAATTTCAAGACATAAAATTAGGAATGCGTGGATTTCAGATTAGAAAAAAAAACAGAAATAAAAGGAGGATGAGAGGGGGAAGACGGGACAGACCTTGAGACCGGATCAGGTTTATATCCGGGCCAATCAATGTAACGCCGTTATTGCTCAGTAAGCTAATCCCAGCAGAATCGATGGTGTAAGGGAATGTCAGTGGTGCTGACAGAGGACTCTTAGCGATTTTCATCCACTTATTGTTGCCTGCAAGAGGATCTATGTCAGGCCCGATAAGAACATGAATCATACAGCGGTCTCCGTCAGAGGTGAGCCCATACACACCAGAAAGCAGAAAAGCCTGACATCAAATAGATTTTTTAAATAAAACCGCTCGATCTTCAATTTAATGCGCGACGAGGACAAAAAATAGGAAATAATTATGATATTGACGAGCCAGCTCATATTATTGCATAGCTCCAAGGTCAATAACAAAAGACAAGGATCAACGTGGGAGACTTGAGGCTGTGAGCAAAGCTACCGGACAACCAGTGAAAACGACAAGTTATGATTCCATGATTTATTAGTTTCGGCCCAACTACAAAAATGAGAGATCAGAACAAAACGAAGATAGAGCGTGGGCATTTATTAAAAGAACTAGAAAATGAAAAATTGTAATGCCCCTAATAAAACAAGAGATCCTCATATTAGCTTTCCTAGATTACAATGTTCCAAATCAAAAAATTGAGTTCGAATGATTATTGAAAGAAGTGATGGTAACTCATCAATGAAACATAACATGTGATATTATTTTGACCTGGGGATTTTTGGAAATAGACCATGTTAGAGTCTGTTTTATCTGGAGAAGCTTTTTACTGCCCAACTCCCTAATTTCATGAGGCTTGACCATCCCATTAGCATGATAGCTTTTTGTTAAATAGAATAACCACATTTTTGTTCAATAGAATAACCCAGACAGAGATGTTTGAGGAGAAGATGCAAGTTCATAAACTCGTCCACTAATCGTTAACGCCAGTCCCCACATTGTGTTTAGCACAGTCTACCATTTTTAATTACTGTAGACGGATCATGCATATTGAGTAATTTGACACATGATGTCCAAATTATCCAAAGTCATATCAAAACAAACAACAGTGCAGTGAATAATAGAGCATTTATTTTTGTGCGAGTTCCTCAAGAGCTGTGTGTTTCCCGTAATGGTATTAGGGCTCACTAGACCGAGGAACGATTTTTTTTCTATTTTGTTTGACTTCTATAATTCACTTCACTGCCAAGCTTGCGTCAAAGAAACTCGTGATGGGAAGTACTGAGGTCCATGTATTTTTCGGTGGGTTCTGGTAAGTGCATAAGATTAAGGTAGATCCTCAGGCTTCTTCAGAGGGCTCGGAAGTCGAGGGTCCAGCAGAAGTAAGCTGTCCTCACTTCCACTCCTGAATCAGGAAGGAAACTAAAGAAGAATCAAATTCAAGAGTTTCATGTCAGAGCTCTCGTCTAAACAGTCTGGCACGATTGTAACTAGATGTTATCGAATATTGAGCCCGTTGGAGGCTTTTCTATTTGTGAATGGCCCTCACAGCCATCTCTATGTTCTTTGTGGGACATCTCTCGCTCTCTCTTTCTCCATTGCTCTTTCAAAATATATATATGTATGTATATATCGGCCCCCCTCATCATCTGATTCTCCCTCTTTAGACTCTTTGTTACCCTCTCTAGTCCGACCTCCACATAACATTAGGGCCACTGTAGCTCTCTGTTGCCGACCTCTGCCACTCAATTGGTCCTGTCGCCAACTACTTCATGTGGTTTGTCCACCTGCCTCAGACACTTATCTTCTGTTAGACGAAGAGGTCCATGGGGGAATAGAACCATGCTGAAATTCCACATTTCAATGATAAGCTTGTCCCTGTTGGGGCAGAGCAAGTTATTTTTTTGGCTGATGGGCTCAGGATGGGCCAGCTTAGGCCCCTGACTGGGCCAAGACTGGGCCTAGAGCTGTGTTGTTTCCAAAAATGGCTTGGATACTCAGCTGGACCATGGGCTTATCTGGGATGGGCCGCAGGTTGAGCCACTGCTTTGACCTCAACTGGACAGCATCTAGCTGGGCCACGACTGCTGTTTGTCCCAAGCTAATATGGTGGGATACAGCTACAGGGAACAATATGCTAGTTTACCAGGCTGCAGTTACAGTTTACACTGACCCAGGCTGGTGGGCCATAGTCACAGGTTGAACTGGGCTTGCCACAGGTACATTTTGCACTAGGCTGGCCTGTTGGGCCGCAGTAGCTTGTTGTTCCATGGGGACTTAGATGGCCCAACATCGAAGCAGTAGGTTAGTAAGCAGTAGGTGAGTTTGCAACAGTTATTTCCTCTTTGGGTACTCCACCAGTGACAGCTGGAGCTGGTGTGGCTGCAGCAGTGTAGCGGTGGTGCAACAACCCCCAATCACTGAGAGGCCGGGCCAGGCAAAGGAGGCGGACCAAGGCAGAAATGGCAGCAGTAGACAGAAGTGCCAGCAAAGGCAGAGACAAGGTGGAAGTAGTCCCGTTGGGCAAAGGAGACAGGCAGTGGGTCAGAGATGGAACCCCAGGGCAAAAGAAACGGTGGCACTTCTGGCTGGGGTAGCAGATGATGAGGTTGCATAAGGATATGCCAGCCATCGTTTTTGGTGGCTCAAGTTGTGGCAGCGGCAGTAGATAAAATGGCTCTGACACCATTGATAGAATGTCAAAGCTTCAATATGAGCCACCAGCAGTTCATGCAAGGAAGAAGGCTCGTTAACGGCCCAGCCCACGTCGGTGCCTAAGCTGTGAGTTGAACAGTTGGCCGAACAGTTGAAGATCTTGATGATCGCACCCCACCAACAACTCACCGCTTCCATGGCGCAAACGCCCAAGTATGCTCCTTCTGGGCCTCAGCTGAGCCTTGCACCAAACTAAATCTCTATCAACGATGAGGCGGCCTTTTGCCACCATCTCCCTGTCCACCATACCACCACCACTCCTCCAGCCTGCCCAGGGATTGTGTAAAGAGCACCTTGTTCTGGCAAACCCTTATGGGCCGCTGACGCGAAGAAAGGTGATTTTTGACCCCATCCCAACCCCAAGGGCTCCGGACCTGAGCCCCCTCCAACCACCAGGTGATGAAAGCCCATCTCACATTGGGCTGCGCTTAGAGGTGTGGTGGATGAAGATGGCAAAGCGCTGGCTGATGGCAAAATGGCTGCTATGGCAGCCCATCCTCCCTTCAGCGTGGCAGCAGGCAGCTGCAATCATGGAAGTACACCGTGGTGGTCTAGGCTTCACAAATCGGCAGTGGCATCTGGTGACCTTTGTGCTGCTTTGGCACTGTCGATTGAACTGAGTCCTTGGAGCAGAAGGCGAGAAATACAGAGTATAGAAGAGGAAGAGGAGAAAATTCTTAGAGAAAAGAAGCTTAACATTTCATTAACATAATAGAGTTTTTATACAAGCCGTTTATAACGGCTAGTTTGACTAGCCGTTATAACTCCGATTTAATTAAATCAGATGATGTGCCCATAAGTATTGGCTCATCAATAATAATCTAATTATGTAATTTCTATAATTAGCTTATACAAGTGGGCTCGTGGGATGCTTCGGCTTCATGGGCTGCCGATACTCGTAAATACAGCCCCGGATCATATCAAACAGTTGCTCCAACAATGGTTCATCTGTCTGTCGGCGGAATACCATAGAAGGTCTCTTTCTTGGTGTGCAAGCCCAATTCCTCCACAGTGATACTCTTGATAAAATTATGTGTCTTCCTGGTATGAATAAGTAACACCACATTGCACTTTCCATCCCAACCTTTCAACCAGAAAAGTGTCTCGATGACACGCCCAATGCTAACTTGAGGGACACAACTGTCAATGCTACCTGATTATTTGGTTGCCACTTCGTTTTCTGTAGTTGCCAACTCACTTAGTTCATCCGTGTTGTTGGTCTTGCTTGTCACAATATGAATTTAACATTTCACTACATTTGTCACATAGCTATTGTGCCTTGCATGATGCAAACTCTCCTGATGTCCTGCAATTTCTCCTTGGCCTCAATGGCGCAGGCAAAGAGTCTTCCATAATCCATGGTTTCAGCCAGCAGACTTCTCTCTAGAAAGAGGCTTCAGAGATGTCATGATGGCAGTTAGGGCAGTGGGTTCATTAATTAGGGATTGTACCCTGCCAAGCCAGCATATTCTTACAACTCGTCAATGGTGCACCATTGGCACAGTCATAATAGACAGGCATAGGCTCAGTGAAGGTTGAGACCAAAGTGACAGTGGAACCGCCCCATTAATTTATAGAAGCCCAGTCAGTAGAAGGCGCAACCTGTATTGTAGGAGAGGAAGGATTGGAAGCAGTGCTTAACCTTGTGCAACCAAATTTGTAGAGCCCAGCACAAAACATAAGATGAGAAGCTGAGGGTAGAGCCAACTGTGGCCCCCTGCCCTCATGAGTTGTCACCACCGAAGTAGTCCTTAGAGAAAGCTTCGTCATCATCTCATTGCCCGACGTCGCACTGTTGTATCTAGGCATTACATGGGAAGGTCAGCTGTACTCTCTTGGTCGAGTCCCTCAAGTGGACCGGGTAAAGCAGCCATGCCGTAGGCTGTTCCTTGGGGCCCAATTCTCGATCAGCACACTAGACTGGAATGTTAGCCCCGATGATGTGGCCAGTCCCCGAGCAATGACTGATTGACATTGTTTAAAGAAGACCTGTCACAATCAATCTGAGAGGCCCCCGTAGTCCTAATGTTGGATAGACATAAGTTCTTTACAAGAACATATCAAAGTTGTGTTATCTTGCATGGCATTTTGTGTTGTCATGGTGTAATCGGCTGCGGATGCAGCACGCTCCCTGCTATGTCATATTTTAGGCATAATAGAAATCAAACTGCCCATTGCATCCTTATTACCAGCCTCTGTGCATGAGGCCATGCAGATTTCTTTAGCACTCACCTACTTGACAATGACCTCAGGACAACTTGACTAAAGGTACTGACTGGAAAAAAAAGAGGGGCAAGTATCACACACGAGAAACTAGAAACTGAGAACTTAAAAAATTAACCAGAGAACAAGTTTACAAGTGTTTATATAGGAGCCCTAATGGGCTAATTAGGGAAAGTGCCCTTAATGGGCTAATTAGAGAAATAGAATAAAGATAGTAGGAGCACTAATGTCCACACTCCCCCTCAAGCTGGAGCGTGGATGTTTTCCACACCCAGCTTGACACAGAGCTCCTCAAACCTAGGGGCATGAAGCCCTTTGGTGAAGATGTCTGCAATCTGATCTGCTGATGGTACATATGGCGTGCAGAAATTTCCCGACTCAAGCTTCTCTTTAATGAAATGTCGATCGATTTCGATGTGCTTAGTGCGATCATGCTGGACGGGATCATGAGCAATGTTGATAGCAGATTTGTTGTCACAGAACAGCTGAACAGGGGAAGGAACCGGACGCCGTAGCTCACGAAGAATCTTGGTGATCCAAAGTGCTTCACAAAGACCATGCGCAAGTGCATGGAACTCCGCTTCAGCACTTGATCGGGATACCACCTGTTTCTTACTCCTCCACGTAATAAGATTGCCTCCCAAGAAGGTGCAGTACCCTGAGGTAGACTGACGATCAACCACGGACCCTGCATAATCCGCATCGGTATATACCTCTAGACGAAGGCCACTGTGACAATGGAACAGAAGTACACGGCCAATCATGCCCTTCAGAAACTGAAGAAGTCAATGGGCAGCATGAAGGTGGCTCATTCGAGGATTCTGCATAAACTAACTAAGAACACCCACTGAATATGCGATGGCTGGGCGAGTGTGGGTGAGATAGATCAGTTTGCCCACAATTCTTCGGTACTGGCCGAGCTCAGCAAGATCTTCATTCTCATCAGTGCCAAGTGGATGATTGGCGTCAATTGGTGTCGAAATGGGCTTGGAGTCCTCCTTTCCAAGCTCATACAGAAGATCCACCGTATATTTACGCTGACAGATGAAAATCCCACTAGAAGAATAAGCAACTTCAATACCAAGGAAATACCGCAACGGACCAAGATGATGAATAGCAAATTCCGATGACAGATAAGCAGCCAACTGGACAATAGTTTCCGTATCATCACCCGTGATAATAATGTCATCCACGTAGACTAGAAGGATAGCAACTCCCCCTGACGTGGAATGACGGTAGAAGAGGGTGTGATCTCCATTACACTGGCGATATCCACGATGTTTCATGGCCATAGTGAAACGACCAAACCAAGCACGGGAAGATTGCTTCAAACCATACAACGCTTTCTTCAGGCACACCCGGGAGGTAAGGCCATATAGATCTCCTCAGTCAAGTCACCATGAAGAAAAGCATTATTGACATCGTACTACTGTAAGGTCCAGCCACGGTCTGCAGCCAAGGCCAAGAGAATCCTGACGGTGTTCATCTTGGCCATAGGAGCGAATGTTTCCTGATAATCAATGTCATACTTCTGTGTAAAGCCCTGCGCCACAACACATGCCTTATGTAGTTCAATAGAGCCATCAGAATTTTGCTTTTCAGCATAAACCCAACGACTACCGACCAAGTGCTTGCCCGGTGGGAGAGGGACCAGATCCTATGTATCATTCAAAGCGAGTGCTTGGAGCTCCTCCTCCATAGGCAATGTCCACCATCTTTGGAAGGGAGATGGAGTCAAGGGAGGTAAGAAGAGCATGGAATGATGGGGAGAGGCGATGAGATGAGACATAAGTGGTTAATGGATATAATGGTTGTGGGCGAGGGCAAGACACAAGAGCTAATGAGGAATTTTTGGGAGGATTTTGTGAGAAGGATGAGGGGGCTGCAGGAGTGGGAGTAACACGAGGTTTTTGACGAGCGAGGGTGAGACCATAACGTTTTTCTGGAGGGCAGCGTCGTATAGTGACACCAGGAGGAGGAACAGATGAAGCGGATGGAGTATCCGCGGGATGAGTGGATGGGAAATCCTTGGAAGACGCAGGAAGATCTGAGACCGGTGCTGGCAGAGACAGGGAGGATGATGTATCTACGGGAAGGACTGGTGGAGGCTCCTCGGAAGGAACCGGCGGGGAAGGAGTAGATGCTGGTGGAGACGTGGATGATGGAGGGAGGATAAGGAACTCAAGAGGATCTGACTGAAGAGGTAAAGAAGGTGAGACTGGAGAAGAAGGATAATAAGGAGTGAATTCGTCAAAGGTGGCATCCTTTGTAACGATAAATCGACGAGAGGGCGGATGGTAACAGCGATAACCCTTTTGGGTGGGAGAATAACCGACGAATACACATTGGATAGCACGAGGGTCAAGCTTGTCCTGACCGAGATGATGGTTAGGGACAAAACAAACACACCCAAAAACACGAGGGAGAAGGTTAGTTCGGAGGGAAACATTTAGAAAGGAATGCTGGAGACAGTCAAGTGGAGTAGAATGATCAAGCACACGAGAAGGAAGGCGATTGAGGAGATGGATGGCGGTGAGAACGGCTTCGCCCCAAAAATATTTGGGCACATGCATGTGAAATAAGAGGCTGCGGGTTGTATCAAAGATGTGACGAAATTTTCGTTCTGTAACACCATTCTGTTGGGGTGTGTATGGGCAAGTAGTTTCATGGATAATGCCTTTTGTTTGAAGAAAGTGGTTGACGTGGAATTGACATAGTCTCAAGCATTGTCGGAGCGGAAGCGACGAATGGGAGTGGAAAATTGGGTTTGAATTAGAGAGTAGAACTGGGGAATGACGAGAGAGAGATCTGATTTGTGTTTTAATAGATAAGCCCATGTGAAGCGAGTAGTGTCATCAATGAAGATGCATAACCACCGAGCGCCAGAAGTGCTGTTAACAGGGGCTGGTCCCCAAACGTCGGTGTGAATCAGGGAGAAGGGGGTCGTTGTATGAGAAGAAGACATAGGATACGTCGTGCGATGATGTTTAAAAATTCGACAAGCATCACAAACAAAGCGGTCAACAGAATGACCTTGAAAGAGTTTAGGAAATAAACAATAAAGAGTATCAAAAGACGGATGGCCGAGACGTCAATGGAGAAGCCACAAATGCTCATGAGACGCCGAAAAGGAAATAGCAGCAGCAGCTACAGCAAGAGAGGACGAAGGAGGTCGAACAACATAGAGGCTTTCATGCTCCCCAGCAATGGAAATCGTCCTCCCCGACACCGTATCCCGATAAAAACGGGTATTAAGAGTGAAGGTAAGGTCCTGGTTTAGATCGCTAACAAGACGAGATAAAGAGAGAAGATGATGAGCAAGACGAGGAACATAGAGGAGGAAAAAGCAACACGACCAATCCCAGCGACAGTGAGAAGATCATCAGATGCAGTTTTTACTTTGGAAGAGCCGGAAACAGGTTCATAAGTCACAAAAGCTCGCGGATTAGGTGTCATGTGAGCAGTGGCACCAGAATCAAGAAGCCAAGTGGAGGATGAAGAAGAATTTCCGGAATTTGACAGAGGCGTAGCAAGAATGGTGGACATACCTGCGTGGGCTAAGGAGCACGAGCCCACGACTGGAGGGTCAAGCAGTCGCCGGAGACGTTCCACTTCCTCAAGAGTAAAGTTGGGAGGTGAGGCATGGGTCGGAAGAATGCCATACGGCATAGGCACTTGACCAGGCGTTGGCACTAGGCTGACCGAAGGGGTGACAGTAGCAAGATTGCTCTGCTGCATTCACTTCCGTTGAAGTTTAAAGCACGTCTCCTTCGAATGACCTCGCTTCTTACAGTAATTGCAGAAAAGCGGAGAATCACCTTTGGGAGATTCCTCAGTCCGAGTAGATGCACCACAAGATAGAGCTCCAGTCGGTGCAGGCGTTGTAGGAGGGCGAGTGGAGGCAGACGACTGTACAACAAGTGCCGAAGCCGGGGTCTGAGTCTGCTGAAAGCAGGATTCTTCAATCCGAGCACTACGAAGCGCATCCTTAAAAGTAAGCTCTTTCTCCCGGTGAATAAGCTGAGCCCGTATAGATTCATACGCCGGGTTAAGTCCCATAAGGAACTGGAAAACCCAAAGCTGGAGAGTGTACTTTCGGTCCACGGAATGAGGGTCTGGTGGCATATAATGATCAATCTCATTCCAAAGGGAAATAAGCTCCGTGCTATATTCCATAACAGTTCTATCCCCTTGACGCAGGTTGGCGGCCAGATGCACTAATTCATATAATGTGACGGCCAGATGTTATGCTTCTTGGAGTGACTTTTAAGAGCAGCTTCCCACACTGCCCGGGCAAACTCGAGAGACAAAAATTCACCCTTGATGCTAAGTGAAATACTATCCAGTAGCCATCGTTGGACCACCCCTTCAACATCCAGCCAGTCGTAATACTTGGGATCCGTCCTGGGTGGTCCATCTTCAAGCAAATGGCGCATCAGACGACCCTTGAGAGTGATCTGGACATACTGGCGCCATTGGAGCAGGTTGAAGCCAGTAAACATCCCATCCAGAGGCATCTTGGGCAGGGAAAATGGTCCAGGCAAAGCAGACCAATTTCCCGGCTCAAGAGAAGACGCCGGTGCATGAGGCGGCTGACCAATACTGGATGGAGTAGATGCCGGCGTCACATTGGAGGCCTGAGCTTCTGGAAGATCAACTGTCTCAGGATTCTCCATTGATGTCTAGGAGGTCAAAGCAACACCCGGTGGATGCTGCGCTCAGGCAAGACCCAAGTGCAGAGAAGACCGCGTGCAGACAACGTGCGTAGAATCCGCGCAAAAAAAATGGCTTCTGCGTGCAGAAGAGGCCTAACGGAGGACTGGAGAGTGAAGGTCTCAGTGCGCAGAGAAGAGGCCGCGCAGAGAGCTTCTGCGCAAGGAGTAAGAAGGGAAGCCAGAGCACGAGATGATGGCAAATGGAAGAATGCCAACTATCGGAGCGCACGACCAAGCCCAAGAACTAGGGTGAGGGTTAGTGCTCTGATACCATGAGAAACTAGAAACTGAGAACTTAAAAAATTAACCAGAGAAGAAGTTTACAAGTGTTTATATAGGAGCCCTAATGGGCTAATTAGGGAAAGTGCCCTTAATGGGCTAATTAGAGAAATAGAATAAAGATAGTAGGAGCACTAATGTCCACAACACATGACAAGAAATTTAAGCCCTAGATATCAAACCTCAGGTTTCACTTTTAATATTAAATATGAATAATACGGACCTGAGTGTGCCTCAAAGATCAGACGAATAGTAACACAATGAGCCCATTGAATTCCCAAAGCAGGGACTACATGACATTCTTCAGCGTCTGAACTTCTGGTGTGGTTTGCCTGTAGACCTATTGAAAAGATTCTTTATCGTTGTGTCATCTAGACATGCACAGGAGAGGCTTAATTGCATACCTTGGAATGAATATTGAAGGACTTCACAGCGGGTCTGACCTCTAACCTGGTTAGTAACCACTATAGGGGTCCGTGAAAGTTCAGCAATTGATCTGATAAATTAAATGCGATCAAAACTCCACACGCCATTGGCATTTTGAGAATGAATAACGCAGGTCTAAAACAAAGAGAAGAAATTGAGTGTCCATACTTGAGATAAGAAAGGGAGCATCCATGAGAATGCTGGTGGGAACCTCTGATTTCTTTGTCGTTATTTTCCCTGAGATTATCATTGTCTAAGAGCACAGAAATTGAATGAAGAAAAAAAATATTAACAAATGAAATTTAGAAGCTTTCACACAACTGAATGAAGCATATTATCAGGGTCTTTGAAATGCAGAGTTAAATTTGGAGAGGTTATGTTTCCTGGGTCACAACTTAAAGGGGGCCTAATGCCAATAAATAGCCTTCATGGATGGCTGTGAGTTCATGCCGGGAAGTAGAGAATGTGTTAAGCATCTTTATCATGGTTTAGTAGGGAAAGAAGCGGAGCGGTGCAGAATATATGTTTCCTGTCTTTGGAAAATAACGAATTTAATTTCCCAGATTCACTTTGACAAGGCTTTTAACAGTATCAACCAATGTATAAATTAATGCGCAATAGATCCAATACATATCATGGTGCAAGTAACTTTTGTTTGAATAATTGGAACTAATTCATAAGGCAACGCTTGTGTGGAGTGTCACTGTGCATTAAAAAATAGTAACCTCACCCTGAGAAAAGAGCAGCCACGCTGTCAATAACAAGCAACTTCACCTGACGACGGAGAAGCTGCACTCTAATCTTCCGCAAGCTGCACATCCCTCGCCAGAAATGTTCACTAAGTGTCTTCGTGAGGGCCTCATCCCAGGGAAGAGTAATACAAAGCGTGATACGTATGGATATCTTAAAATCAGGTCAATAACAGGATAGAATTATGAGAGAAATGCTGATTCCAGTAAAATTGGAGTTCAAAGATGATCCCCATACTTTGGAATTTGTTATGCAACTTAATCGGTGCAAAGGTTTTTAAAAAATAGGAGGGGAACAAGGTATAGAACAGCCAAATGACATGATAGATATTGCACACAAAATATGAGAAAAAAATGTGGTAAAAAAAATTATATGTCATGCATGAAAGCTACACAACTTTTGACTTAATAGGAGATGAACTTGTGAGCCATTGGAGAAATCGTTTACCTTTCCATGAATTCGTCCAGGGATGAGGGCCTCATGACTTCTATCCTACCAGCTATCTGTAGGAAAACTGTAAGTTGTGGAAGAAGGTGTGCGCCTAACAGGGTGCATATAAAGAAATTCAGCAAATACGAGTGCAGTTAAGCCAAATATAAAATGAAGAACCAGTCGGACGAAACCTCAGAAGAGTAAGATTCCTAAAACCGAAACAATCGAGAAGAATGAGGCTGATTCCAAAAACCTCTTTCAGAACTCCTACGGCGTTAGCTATCTGAGGGAAGCTGTTAATTCCAATCTCGATTATCCTGTAATATTATTGCATATCATCCGTCACAGCATAGAATCGATGCAAGACTTATACATGCACAAGTGCACACCTCTGCGGGCTAAATTTAGCCTCTGTGTCAACGTATATAACGCGCCCATCTAAGCCCCCAAAGCTACTTGGCAAGGCCGCCAAAAGGGAAAGCTTTAGACAAAACTGTCAAGAAATCGCATGGTCATATTATCCACAATAACAATCCGAGGAAACTGTCAAAAGAAAGGGATTCTTACTTGAGTCTTTCCGACCCCTGCCGGACCAACTACCTCCGTCAGGCTCCCAAACGGAATGCCTCCGCACAACGCATCATCAAGACCTCGCAAGAGCGTCGGAAAATGTCCGAAAGAGAACTCATGAACCTGATCCTCCATAAGCGACAACGCCTAGAGTTTCAGCAGTTGAAAAAAAACAAGAAAATAATGAAAGTAGTCCTTAATAAGATGGTGCATACTTTGACAAAACGGGGAGAACACGGACATTACCGTCTGTGGAGGAGGACAAACCATTGCACTGATGTGCGACACCGCAGATTTCACCTCATCAAGATCGACGTCCAGAAGAGCCATTAACTCGAATTCCGTCATCGACAGCGCATCCTGAATATCACGAACAAACTAAGCGCGCAACCGATCGTTCGCTCCTCTTCAAACTAGCGAAAATCCTGTTCTCCGCTTACCTTTGCCGTCAAGATGCTACGTGCAGCGAAGATGTTGGCCATGGACGTCGGAAGGCCAATCTGACTGATCAACTTGTTCGCCATCTCTCGCAAGGACTGGAGGAAAAACCCGCGAAAGGACCCGAGACCGCCAATTCAAATTTCAAACGCAGAATATATAGAGCTCGACTTTTTATCTATTTACGAGAATACCCCTACGAGAATAATCCAACATTCGCGCTATAAATAAATAACGAAACAATAGTCTACAAATTGAAGAATAAACAAAGAATACAAACAAGTCTTCGCAAAGTCTTTTATTCTAAGTCCGTCTTCTTCTCCGAGAGTATCGTCCCCTTGGCGCTGTTCCTTGAGAGAGCTCTCCAGAACGCGGGCTGACTCATGCTCCTCGCCATCGCCGGCACGACGCTTGCGCTACTCCGTCGCGGCGAAATCCTCACCGAAACCTGAGAATTTCAAATCCAGCGATGAGGAGAGAAAATTCGAGAATTACGCGGAAATTTTGAAAATCATCGGGCGATTACCGTCAGCAGAGCTTCCGCTGCGTGTCCTCCGAGAAGGCACTCCATGGGGATCCGGAGGATTCTATCCTGGCCGTCGAATATGTATTTCGAGATGTCCAAGCTCGTCTTCGCCAGAAAAGAGGCGTTATCATCCGACATGGATCCGTAAACCTAGGGAATCAAGCGTTAACTTCCGATCATGAGCGAGGAATCACAAGGTTTAACTCTTACGTGAAGCTCCAGATCGACGATCCAGGATAACGATTTCAGCGAGTCGGCGGCCAGCTCGATCTTGCACCGGCGATGGAATCCTTCGCGCCAGCTCGCCGAGCCGTCGGGCTGGATTGGCTGCTTGGCGGTGGAGGTTTTCTCAACGGCGTTCTTGCGGCCGCTGCTCGACCAATGGACCTGAACCTCGGCGCTGCTCCCGCTCAGGTCACGGACCCCTTCCCGCGGCAGCCCGCGCAGGTCTCGGACCACGAGCTCGAGCCAGATCGCTTGGCTGGCTCGCGGCGGCTTCTGCCAGAGCTTCCATCTCACCATGGCTAGGCCGAACCGCGATTACAGACGAGGAAGAAGCGTCTCAGGAAGCGGGTTTAAAACCGGCTCCAGTCCTCTCACGCGGGCTTGACCTTGACCTTCAAAAAATTCAAATCTTTGACATTGCCCCGTTGTTATTGACCGTTGACCATCGGACTGCGCACGTGTAAACTGCGTTTAAAGTCCTCTGAGAGGAAAATTCAAATTAGACGAATCCGATCCGTCCATTCGGTGTCATGACACGTGGACCGATCTCCCTTGCCGTAGAGTCTTAGTCGCCCACTCCGGTCATATAATGTCACCCATGGGCTCGGACCACGTGTCGTTTTCTGAATGGGGAATCATCTCAGACCCGAGGCGTTCACACCGGGTCTCGGATAAAACAATATTAACTACACTTCAGCCTTTTTAAGAACTTGTCCTCATTTAATTTTATTTGCGCCAGCTGACAGAGTTTCCCTCTTGCCATTCGGTGTACGCCGAATATTTTGAAGAAAAGGAGCGTGAAATGGGGTATATTGGTTAAATGAGGGTATTTATCTAGACACGGTTGGAGGCTGGCAGCCACACGCTCGGGGTCCCCCATCAGCAAGATCGACGAGATCTGAACCGTCGGAATGAGACGGGCGGTGAACAGAAGTTTAGATTGGACAATCGAACGGTCATTAGCGCGTTCCTAGAAGCTTCTTCTCCAAGTCGCAATAAATATAGATCAGCCAATGGAACGAGATACTTGACCTGTTCCTAGTCTGAGATCGTCGCCCAGTGAGGTAGCTCCATCGTCCTGCTCCTCTGATCCATCTTCCAATGGATTGTTGTTCCGTGTTCTGATCTTGTTCGCTATCTCAGTTCGTTTTTGGTTTCTTCGTGAGTTCAGATCAAGCGAGGATAATGGCGAAGTCTTACCCCACGCCCAGCGAGGAGTACCTCAAGGCTGTCGACAAGGCAAGAAGGAAGCTCCGCGGCCTCATCGCCGAGAAGGGATGCGCTCCTCTGATGCTTCGTCTTGCGTAAGTTTCTGGCGATCTGCCTTTCTAGTTCACGAATGGATCGGTATTTTGTTCTATTTCTGGTATTATCCGCTTGTTCTGATGCTTTGTCTTCGTAAGCTTCTGGCGATCTGCCTTTCTCGTTCACGAATGGATCGGTATTTTGTTCTGTTTCTGATATTATCCGCTTGTTCTGACGCTTCGTCTTGCGTAAGTTTCTGGCGATTTGCCTTCCTAGTTCACGAATGGATCGGTATTTTGTTCTGTTTATGGTATTATCCGCTTGTTAGTGCTCATCGCTGATGATGTACAATGGCATCAGATGGCACTCCGCGGGAACGTTTGACGTGTCCTCGAGGACTGGTGGACCATTCGGGACAATGAAGAACCCTGCTGAGCTGTCCCACGCTGCCAACACCGGCCTTGATATCGCCATCCGCCTTCTTGCTCCGATCAAGGAGCAGGTCCCCATTCTATCTTACGGAGACTTCTATCAGGTCAGAAATCTCTTGCGATGACCGTAGCCTCGCTATCCCCTTTGGTTTTTTCTTAGTTTTCTTTGCTTCGTGGATCGGACAGCTGGCTGGAGTCGTCGCCGTTGAAGTCACTGGCGGTCCCGACGTTCCTTTCCACCCCGGCAGGGAGGTTAGCTATACATTTCTGTTATCGTTTTATGTCGATCTGTAACATTCGAGCCACGATCAGCTCAGTACTATTGAACGATCTGCGATCTTATGTCGTTGTTTTAAGCTATAATCATCGTCTCCCGTTCGATTTAACCACTTTTTTCCACATTAAACGTGGTTTGATTCTGATGTCAGGACAAGCCGACTCCTCCGCCAGAGGGGCGTCTGCCAAACGCCACCCTAGGTGAGAAGACTAATCTGATACCCCGTTTCCTTAATCCTCTCACAAAACTCCCTCTAACGTTCTATTTCCTCTGCAGGAAATGACCATCTGAGACAGGTGTTCGCTGCCCAGATGGGTCTCAACGACCAAGACATCGTTGCTCTATCCGGCGGCCACACCCTGGTACGTCTCTCTAGCAACCCACAACCGCGATTTTAGCTTAAATCTCACCGTAGTCATATTCTATCTTCGAAGGGGAGGGCTCACAAGGAGCGGTCCGGCTTCGAGGGCCCCTGGACTAGGAACCCAAACATCTTCGACAACTCCTACTTCAAGTGAGCAGCACCCCGACTAAAAAAAATTGTTAGTTAATTACATTGTTTTATTCTGGTAATTAATTTGCTGAGCTTGGTTCAGGGAGCTTGTGACTGGGGAGAAGGAAGGCCTTCTTCAGCTGCCGTCTGACAAGGCGCTCCTCGACGACCCCGTTTTCCGTCCTCTCGTCGAGAAATACGCTGCCGTAAGTTTCTTATAAGTTTTAATTGATTAATATTGTTAGTGAAAGGTCACTGAGTCTCGTCGTGGGTGTGGCAGGACGAGGATGCCTTCTTCGCTGATTACGCGGAGGCGCACCAGAAGCTGTCCGAGCTGGGCTTTGCAGACGCCTGAACGTGGGATTCGCCCTCTTCATAAATAAAGCGCGCAGCCCCCTCTTTCCGTCGCAACTCTTTTGTCCTACCGTGCTACATTTTTCTCTTTTTTTCTTCTTTTTTTTTTTTACTTTGACACGAAAGAACGCTGTGACAGCTTTTTCGTAGTTTCTACATGCGCATCAATGTGTAGACGACAGTGTTCTTCCCTCCGTATTAAAATTAAGTATAATCTAGATCTATACACCCAACAAAATACCACGTTTACTTAAGTATGTTAGTCACTTTTGGAAGCTAAATGATTGATTAAATAAAAAATGGAAACCGGAAATGGTCGATTTCTTTCACATCATTTGTACCAATGACGGAGGTGTGATGGATGACGTGTCGACAGATAAGAAGGCCGTTTTGACGAGCTGACGAAATCCTAGAGAAGGATGACGTGACGGGATGGTCGTCATGGATGACGGAAGTGTTGAGAAGATGGAGGACAGGAGAGAGAGATAGACCCAGAGAGCTAAGAGGGAGAGAGGAGAAAGAGAGACTCAAGAGGGGAAGAGACAGACAGATAAGAAGTAGATGGAGAGAGTCAGAGAGAAGACATAAAGAGAGGCCGAGAGAGATGAGAAGGAGATGGAGAGACTAAGAGAGAAGGGAGATAAGAGAGACCGAGTGCATAGACACCATGAGAGAGATAATGATCCCAGAGTGAGACATCAAGAGACAGAGAGAGACCAAGAGACCAAGGGAGAGGCACTTGAGAGGAGATAAAGAGAGGCAAAGAGACTGAGAGTATGAGAGAGAGACACGTGTAAGAAAATAGTTCATGCACTTTAGTCCAGTGTGAGGGGGAGGGCATCCCGTGACGGGACGACGACGTGATATGTGACATATGGGCCCATGATGTGTGACTAAATTGTGATGGGTTTTATCGAAACCCAAGGAAGTTTGATGGGATGGGAGACTTGATGAACTAGACGTCACAGTCTGTCCGCCACGGATCATCATCAATCCCATCACGTCCAAGCCATCTCATGCAGGCTGTGGCATTCCCTCATTGGGAATACTTAAATTGCCAGCTGGACAATGTATCAACCAAACACTGTGTATCTCAAAACATTTATATAGTCAATCAGATAAACAACATAGTTTAAGCATACATCTGCAGCATGAATGCTACGTCATTATAAAAACACCCTGCGTTTGCTCAATATGGAAATAAGACAAAAAGACTATTCATGCATGAAATAACTTAAAATGTCTGTTATTGGATGATCATAATAATTTTAAATCTCCTAAATTTCAAAATCCTTGTGAAAGATTAAGCCCTTGTAAGCTTTGTGTTCGTGAACAAGCCTCTACGACAAACCTTTTTTGCGTGGATCTGCTATCCTGGAGTTGGCGTAAATATGCTCAAAACGTTCTTTCTAAACTATTTATTTCATAGCTAAATTTTGATATATATGTGTTTTTAGCTGGTTGGTCGTGTTAAGCCTTTCTCCGAAAGCAATCATCATTATTCATGAACTTCAATTGGTCACTTGACAAAGTTGTATGGTTGTAGGTGAATCTAGTTGCAGAATTTTTATGCTATAAACATTTAGGGCTCTTTCATTTCCATAAAAAAGTATTGAGATTGTGGCAAGGTTTAACAATTAATTGACAGTATTTGATGTTATGTATCATACTATGAATCTGGTAAATGCAATGAAAGATCATATAAGTGTTTATTTAACACTTCAGTGAAATAGATCCCTCTTATTAAAGATAACCATAACCCAAACGGATTTATTGATATTAGACTATCCTAAAAAATATAACCAGATAGTGTGATGGTCTCAAAACTATCCGATTTCTTGTATGAAAGTATGCTTCCTTTTGTCTTTCAAAAATGCATCTCAACTTTCCATTTTTACATACCTAGAATAATACAATATTGAGCGATTACACCTAATTCATTTGGGGAGGCTAAGTGCAGCTGATGCATAACGGAACTTTTACATATCTCTAAGTTTAAAGTTTTCCTCTTACTATTTGACAAACACGCCTCATTTAGTGAAAGGGGTGTCAGATAATTTCATGATTCTATGTCATATAATGCAAATGTGTGGTGGGAAAACCAATCACACATACCATATATTGTTCAATGTTTATTGATATAATACATTATCACAATATATAGATCACTATTTTGGTCATATATCATGAAATTATGATGAGATTGTAATATACATATTCATTGTTCTTTAAACATGGGTTTTAAATACTAACATACAAACGATACTCAAGAAGGACATCAAACTATCAAAATAGACTAACGATATCTACTTCCATTCGCGTGATAACCATGGTGATCCCATGGACATTAGTGTAGGGACGTTGATGACATATGGAGGGTGCCATTTAGGTTTAAGGATCACTGAATTGAACCGTATTAGTACATAATAGGGTTATACCTTATTATCAATCATGTTGATTTATGTCATGGTTGTGTAAGTGGTCCTCAGACTCGAGATGCAAAGGACATCACTCGAGTGGATGGTTGTAATTTTACTATGAACTATGAGCTCATAATCATGGAGTCCTAAACTAGATTACATATGATACAACCAGACTATCACAAAGGTGATCAAGTTTTTAAGATGGGATCGTCTACCCTTGGTATACGAGCAAAAAATTAAAGAAGAATGATGAAATAAAGTCATTAGCTAAGGTAATAAAATATCAGAGAAGTTTTCTCCAATAATTCACATATGCACTAGTACTAATTGGGATGTCTCAGTAGGTTTTGACAGTTGATCATCCCCAGGGTCATCCAAAAAGTGTCAAGCATAGCATGTGGAAAATCTACCTATCAGTTGGTTTAGAGTGATCCTTCGTTGATCTATGCGTTTGATATAGTCAACAAATAAGGTTGGCCAAGAAAAGTTATCTGGACATTGGATTAACTAACTATACTAATAGACGGGCCTGAAGGTCGTACACAAATAGTTTAATAGATGTAGAAATACAATCTTTGAGTATAGGTCGATTTATTAAAAAAATATCATTAAATATAAATATGATAAGCCTTAAGCAAAAATCACCCATGGAAGTGTTCTGCATAAGTCCATCTTGATTCTTCCCTCTCTCCTTGGTATGTATCTTCTTTTAATATGGTTGGAATGTCAACACGATGACATGACTTGTAACTATGAAGAGACATAGATTTAACATGACGAGGAATGTAGATGCCAAAAATTCAAACTGTTCAACATGAATCTCTTTAAGTATCCAAGAAAACATGAAATCAATGTGTGCTATTGTGATTAGATCATGGAGTTTCAAATTTATTTTAAAGGTCCGTTATGGTTTCATTTTATCTTGTATCACAAGCTTCATCTTTAGATAATGTCCATCATGGCTTCATAATGCAAAAATGTCATTTTGTATTGAAGTTAATATTTATCTTGATCGTTGTTAAGAATGATTAGAGAGTTGATCAATTTGTGCTAAAATGTATTTTCTTTAACATTATCACCAAGCACACTCAGCATCTTGAAAAATGATATTTTCTGGCATATAAATTCCATTTATTAGTGGGATCATAAAATTCAAAATCCTAGTACTTTTTCAGAGATCATATCCATTACCTGATTTTCTTAGGGCCAAGTTTATTTCACAAGGCATATAAGGTATAGCCTCAACATGGCAATCGCATTTGGAAAATAAATTCTAGGCTGGGAATTCTGCCTGAACAAAATTCTCCGAGAGGTCTCAATACTTTCTTTACTAAGAACTATACTCGACAAGTAAGCTGAAGTACTTTATGTTTCACCTAAAGAGGTTCAATGGATCATGTGGTTCGGCAATAGTAATCCTCAGTCCTCACCATGCGTTGAAATATCATATTTTGTTATTCAACTACACCAATCAAGCATGCCACAAGTGACATGATTGCATATAAAAAGGAGCTACACAGCAAGGGACAATGCCATGCAACAAAACCCTAGGTGCATCAAAGAACCCTAGGAAACACAACATCAGTAAGGACCTAGATTAACATGGAGGGATCCACATCCCTTATACAAGAAAGAGAGAGAGAAACTAGAAAAAAAACAAAAAAAATTATATTAATCGATACTCGAGGAATAATGGCTTATATATGTCTAGTCAAATAAATAAACATTATTATAAAATCACGAATTTTTTTGTATAGAAGAAGATATGGTAACAGAAATGGAAGTCTGGGAGATGTTAAGTGTAGTCTAAGAGGAAAACATGTATTTTCCCCATGAGTTTAACCAGTCCTAGGGGCAGGAGTTATAAATATAGTTTGACAGGTAAATGTACTGAAGGAGAGAGCAAGATGGATTTGCAGATATACAGTGATATAGAGGGGCTGGTAAGTTTCAAGATATATGGATGCGATGTTAGAAATTATTTTCTAATCCACAACAAATCAATATAATTCCGATTTGGTTAAATTTTTTCCAATCGTTTAAATTATTGGAAAGTCACACATCCCTGCTGTGCAATTCAAGTGGGGTTCACTTAAAACAATAAAATAAATGATTTTATTGATTATAGTTGTAGAGAGATGTTGAAGGTATTCTATTGACAGCCAGACTCTGTTCTCACAGTATCGACGCCAGCACTGCTGAAGCTCGAGAGGGAAGATCAATGGCGACGGGGGAGGTTGGGGAGGTTCGATGGTGCGTTGTGACGGGGGGAAGGGGCTTTGCGGCGAGGCATCTTGTGGAGATGCTTCTGCGTTCGGATCAATGGCGGGTCCGCATTGTCGATTTGTCGCCCTCGATAAGGCTCGAGCCGCACGAGGAAGAAGAGGGGGGGGGCGTTCTTGGTCGCTCTCTGCGATCAGGAAAGGCACTTTACGTGACTGCTGACCTCCGAGACAAGAATCAGGTCGTCCAAGGTAACACCTGATCGAAAAATTCTCATCTGTTCGCGATCGCTGCTGTTTGAGGGAGTGTTTGACTGCCCAAGTTGCTTCCTTGATGTCCAATTACAGCGATTCTCTTTTAAAATATGCATGATCGGGTATTCTAGATTCTACCCAGCAGAAAACTTCCTGGATTTCCTGGATAATCGGATATTCTTCAACTTTATTTTCACTCGCAAGATGAAAGCTTCGCGTCGTTATTTTCAATTGCAAGAGAAATTTAAGGGTTTTATTTATGTTAAGGGTTTTATTTCTTGCTGGATTTTGGTTCGATCTCTTTCTGCAGAGGCATGATCACTTTCGTGAAGTTTTTGAGAGTTTTGTCTCCTTCTCGCCTTTTTATCTGGGGCTTCGTTTCCAATACTGAAAAAGTGTTGGTTTCGCACAACGCAGCGTTTCAAGGGGCGGAAGTCGTTTTTCACATGGCTGCTCCTGATTCATCTATCAACAATTACGAGCTTCATTACTCGGTCAATGTCAAAGGTGAGAATTCTGTGTTCAGATTTTTTGGGATGCTTGATTATTTATGTTTTATTCCGCTGTTTCATCAAACAACTTATTTTTGAATCCTCTTGGGTTAGGAACTAAGAACGTGATTGATGCATGTGTCGAATGCAAGGTCAAGAGACTCATATATACCAGTTCCCCCAGCGTCGTATTTGATGGCGTTCATGGTTTGCACAATGTTGACGAGTCAACACCGTACCCAGAAAAGGTTTTAATTTTACATGTGCTAAACGTGCGATATTTTAGCATCCTAAATCAAAATCCTCTTGTTTACTCACTATTCGAATTTCAGTTCAATGATTCTTATTCAGAGACAAAAGCTGAAGGGGAGAAGTTGGTGCTCAAAGCAAATGGACAAGGGGGTCTTTTGACTTGCTGCATACGGCCCAGTAGTATATTTGGCCCTGGTGACAAATTGTTAGTGCCATCATTGGTTGCTGCAGCAAAAGCTGGAAAGTCCAAGGCAGGATTCCTCTAACTTGTCAAGGAACACGTGCTTTCATCTTTTCTTCAGTTAATTCAACTGCCAACTTAATGCGGTCTTGTTGAAAGATGGTCACCACTCTTGTCTCGTGCATTTATGAGATTAAGAAGTAGGCTGACCTATTTTCCTATGGAAATATGGGGTTGATCAACCGGAGGAAGTATGTACAAAAGTTTTTGTAACAAGGGAAAATTCTATAGTCCCATCTGTTTTTTGGTCATGTTTTAATGTGTAAAAAATAATTTTTTTTATAGAAGTCCCATCGACCAAAGAGTTTGTTTCGTTTCTAAAGAGATTAGATTCATGTGTTCCCTACCATCTGTCATGAGCACAATAGCTTCATTTTCTAGAGATTTGAGAGTTCTCGCCAAACTGAAAAAATAATTGCATATAGTTGAAAATTTCCGTTTGATGTTAACTGTTTATTGCAAGTATGTTTATGAAAGACATCATTTTAAAGGACATTTTTTGCAATCTGATTGGTATATCAATATATTATTCTCTACATCCGATTATTAGTACTTTTTAACTTAAACGAAACCAAGAACTATGGACAAGGAAGCATCAAGACATCTATAAAAAGAAAGTAGTGGTGGTTGCTACGTGTGCAAATACGTATTTTGTCTGATTCAAGATTTAATGTATTCTTTCCAGTTTATAATCGGCGATGGAAGCAACATGTATGACTTCACGTATGTTGAGAATGTCGCTCATGGGCATGTATGTGCGGAGAAAGCTCTCGCTGCTGAAGAACATGGCTCCAAAGCTGCAGGACAGGTATTTGCTATTGTATTTTTTTGAACAATATTTGCTATTGTATTTGTCCATCAGGACGGGGGTGACTTCACTTATATCTGTTGACATCATCTTCTTGCAGGCATATTTCATAACGAATACAGAACCCATCAAATTCTGGGATTTCATCTCAAAGATTGTGGGAGATCTAGGATATGAAAGGTAGATGCGAAGTCCTCAAACTTTAAATCCTTTGGCTTTGTACTTTCCTGTTGCCCACTTCAAGAACTACTTCAAGGACTCTGACTTTACATGATGAGTAAATAGTTTCATGCCAGTCGAATATTCTGTTGTGAAACTCCTTTTAGGGAAATACTCCCTGTGTAGAATTCATTATCGTCTCCAAGTCGCCATAACTTCTGCGAAGTCTGTTCAGAGGAAATCTATAAGTTTACCATGGGTTGATAATGACGCTCAATCTCAATATTGAATCTTTGAAAATCTTTGGCACTTAGTCAGATTAGAGTTTTCGTAATGGTAAACCCGGTTTTAGCCGATAATATGCCTCATCTTTTGTTGTTTTCTTTGCACTACAATTCTATTTCGCACCATCAGCCGTAATAAATACCCATGAACTAGAAGGCCTTAAGGCCTTATTTCTCACCTTCTTGGTTTTTGTTAATTTTCTAATTAAATAAATATTGTTGCTCATCTGCCTCTTCATTGTGCTATAGATGATGTTACCCTTAGGGATAAATTTAGAAGATTTTGGGTCATATAATATATTTTTTTCATGCAGTCCGAGAACCAAAATTCCGGTACCAGTTATAATGCCGATCGCTCATGTGGTAGAGTGGACTTATAAAACCTTTGCTCGGTATGGAATGCGTGTGCCTCAGCTAACACCCTCAAGAGTCAGACTTCTATCATGCGACAGAACCTTTGACTGCTCAAAAGCTCAAAATCAGCTGGGCTATGAGCCCATAGTTTCTCTGCAGGTTTCCTCAGTCTGCCCGTTACTTCCATAATTCAATGATGTCAAGTAAAACGTATACATTTGAAAGCCGATCCATTCTTTCATTTTTTGTTGTGCAGGAAGGATTACAGCGGACGATAGATTCTTACGCTCATCTGCAGGCTACTAGGCATATGAAAACAACATCTAAGGCTTCAGATTTTCTAGGAAACGGAAGGGGTACGTCCTTGTAAACCCTTCTTTTATGTGATATTTTAAAAAATATACGTCTCTAATGACTGTTTTTCTTTGGTATTTCAGTCGCTGATACCCTTTTATGGAAAGATAAAAGAAAGAGTCTCACTACCATCTTGCTTATGGCTATTCTGTATTATTATTTTTATGTTTCTGGAGACATGTGTCTGACGTCTGTGGCGAAGATACTTTTAGCTATTGCCTTATTCCTGTTCATCCACAGCAAACTACCCGCCAAAGTGTATGCTCTTTGTTCTTTCTTTTACCATCTTAAATCATGATCTGCTCCCTGTGAATGATTTTATAATTTTATTTCAAAATCTGCTCGCTGCATTTCTTCTCAAAGTACTGACCAATGAGATTGCTTAATAACGTTTCGTTTAAATAATGGGGATTCAGATTTAGCTACCGGATTAAAAGGATACCACCACACTGCTTTCATCTCTCTGATGAGATGGCACATCGAATGGTTCTCTCTATGTGCTCAGAATGGAATTCTCTAGCTCGTCTTTTTAAGTCAATTGGCAGCGGGAATGACTGGACCCGGTTTCTAAAGGTACTCTTGCATCCATAACCTCTATATAGTTTTTGAAACATAACAATGTATCTGCAAAGCTTTCGAGTGGAATTCCTTTAATGACATCAAAGTTATGTCATCTTCTACAAATTGTAGGTCGTTGGTGCACTGATGATCATCAATCTCGTTGGAATCTTGTCAATCCGGAGATCTATAGAAATCGGTCAGTGCAGAAATCCCTTCTTTTTTCTTTCTTTTGGATACTTACTGTGGCCATTTATTTCAGGGATCCCGTTGATATTTATTGCCGTCTATGGATATGATAAGTGGGAGGAGAAAATTGATTCTCTGTTCGTAGAGTCGCTTTCATTCTTGTCAAGGCTGAAGGTGGAGGCTGTAAAGATGATACAGAAGCAGTGATTTCTCGGAGCCACTAGATAATTGCTTTGAACCATTAATTATTTTGTTTGTAGTAAGTGTAGAAATTGTGAAATATGTCTACCCATTGCGGATGATGATCTTTTTGAAGAGGATATGGTTTTATTGAAGGCCAACAAGATACCAGATTTCAGAGACTAGCCCAATTCATTTTCGTTGAGATTTTCCCAAGAGGAGGTAAATATATCAGAATAAAGAAATCTTCGCTGCCAGTTATTTCCTTGGCCTTCAATGCAGGTTTATCCTGTTCTCTACCACAGGCCACCCTGCAAATGCAGGAGAAATACCATCTTCTGGGTAATGATAAATTATCATGCAGAAAATTGGAGCAAATGAATGTGATCCCTTGCAAATTCCACCAAAACCTTAGTGGGGATTTGAAATTGTTAGACTGGGGGGTTAAAATGTCACCCTTAATTTATTAGGGGGTATTTCTAAAATTGTGGTTAACTTACAACATGAAAAAAGGGAATGAACAATGGATATGTTTATTCCCTTGCTAACATGGCAGTGAACTCCTCCCATTCGGGTTTGGCAATTGTGATACATGACATCTGTAGTCATGGTGAAAGAGGCACGACGGATGATGTGATTTAGTTGGACCTACTAACTTATATTCCACAAGCCTAACCTTACGAGCCTCTGACATATCTACCCATGAGAAATACCTATTCATTTGAGATTCCCAATTCAGATATTCTTTAGGGTTAGTAGAACCTTCAAAGGTACGGATAACTATTTTCACATGCTTATAGTCATTATTAGAGTGTTGGGTTTGAATCCTCACATAAGCATATTTTTGGTTGTCTAGGTTCAGATTCTGACCGTAAAGCATATTAATTATGTATTCCTTGAGGGTGATCCAAATTAGGTTTAATCCTATAGAAGGGGACTAAGTCGATGGAGCAGGGATTTAGCAATGACACTTAGGGAATACTTATGATATTCCTAACCTAATGGAAGTAGGAGATTTGAAATTATCAATCAAAGTTTAGCACACGGGTTTCGAAGATAAACAACTACTCAGAGCAAATCAACAATTATCATGAACCAACAATTATCTCAAAGTTAAGGTGTCACAAGGTACCTCAGAGGCGAAAGCCAATAACTTGATTGTTCTGATGTTGAATGGCCTTGATTGATGTTGAATTGCAACTCCACGAGCAGTTGTGAACACAAAGAGGAGGTGTGGGAAGTGGAAAAAATGGGACTGTAAGATTTTTGGTCGGCACGAGAAGATGTGAGTGGGGCGGAGATGAAGTGTGGAAATTGAACTTACACGGTGGACGTGATAAGGTGTGAGAATTGATGAAGATAATAAGAAGGGAGATAATGAGTAACAAGATGAAGATGATGGGGGTGAGATGAAAGGATGTGTTCAATGAGGTCAAGGGTAAGATGATAAGAAATTGATGGAGATGATAATAAATGGAAAAAAAGTGAAGGAGGAACCCGTGATGAGTTGATCGATGTTGAAGATGAGAGGGAGAGAGAGAGGGAGAGGGGGAGAGAGAGGGAGAGGGAGAGCGAGAAAGAGAGAGATAGAGAGAGAGAAGAGAGCAAGAAGAGAGCGAGAGAGAGAGAAAAGAGAAAGAGTGAGATAGAGAGAGAGATAGAGAGATAGAGATAGAGAGAGAGACAATACACTATACAGGTGGCCTGGGAATCTGCATTGGTGTACTTAAGATTAAGGGAAATAGATATGCCTGACAGGTGGTTGTAGAATGTAACATTGACGATGTGAGAAAACTGAGACAAATAGATATTAAAAAATGAGAGAAGTATAGAGAAAGAAGTCGCTCGAGGAAAAAGGAACGTTAAGAACTTGTAAAAATCCAAGATTTAACTCCCCACTAACCCTTGATATGGTGTAGTTAAAGGGAACTTGAATTATTGAAAAGACATAAAACTAGATTTAAGAGATATCTTGTCATGGACCTTAAGCAATGGTTGATGTTACCCCTGCTTTCAGCTTTGACAAGACCATATGCGGTACAGGGTGGACGGTGGGCGGTATATGCATGTATTACATCAGCTCCCATGATATACCTGATGAAATTATATCTGTCCGGCAAGCCAATCGCACGTTCCATATTCATTAATAGAAGATATTCATTGTAGTGCATTGATAACACCCTAATTTTGGTTTTTATTTCAAGTTATTTAGCACAATTAAAAGGGTTTGTTATCATATATTTACATGAAAGTATTGTTTTCAAGTGATTTCTGATTTTCCCCTAATTTTCTGTTAATTTTATGAATTTTAAGGGATTTATTTGAGCTTGAAATAATTATTTTTAAATGAAAATGGCAGGTTTAATATTTAATTTTGAGATTTATTAGTATGGAGATGAATTACTAAATTTTCTAGGATGTTATTGGATTTTTCTAAGATTTATTTGAGGAATAAATGCATTTTTTATTAAGAAAAGGATATATTTATAAGGCAAAAATGAGCATTAAAGCTATTTTCATACTTTGAGGGGCTTGTTGTAAATTTCAGTTGCAATTATGCCCTCAAAAACAGCTCTCGGTCGTGTATGCAGGCGTCAAAGCTATTATTTAAACAGTTACAGGGTTTTATTGCAATTACTTATTATTTTTTTTAATAGTTTTTAGGAAAATATCAGAGGAGAGAGAATGTGCAAGGGGCATATTCACAAATACTTTTGGGTGGCGTTCAGCAGAAATTCTCGGCTTTTTAAAGGACTTTTATGCAAAAAAGAGAATTCAAAATGCGCCCGCCAATGAGAGGGCGACACATCATGGCGTGTTAAAAAAAAGAAATGAATAAATAAATGAATTTAAATCCAATGGCTTAAATTGGTTTAAAATTCATTTATTAATAACTTTTGATCTTGAAGTCTGATTGAGATGATTGTTTTATGGATTTGCTCGTCTTGATTCCCTCTTTCTATCTGTATGGTTGGATCATTCAGATCAAGACTACATTGATAGATAAAAATTAATTACTAAACGGGGGTAAAATGGTGATTTTTACAATGTAACCTAAGTATAAAAGCTAAATTTCGAGAGGGGAGCTCATTCTTGATGGTTCTCTATCACAGCTGCAAGACATAGAGGAGCTTCAGCTTGGATCATCTTGTTTGGTACTTTTTCCTTCATTGTATTTGAATTTTTTGGTGTATTTTGATGTTATTTGTTGAATCTCTTAATCGTTCTTCTTAATTTCTGTCTGAACTTCTAAATCGCTTGGCTTGAGCGGCATGTACAAGCCCTGACTAGGATTGAGAGGAGTAATTGAGAGATTTAACTGGTTATTTAAGTGCATTTCAAGAAAACTATAAAAAACAACATAAAAAGGGTTAACTTTCTAGGAGATTGAGTTTCCCATTCCAATATTTAGTAGAGTAGTTTTTTTTCCCCTGAAGTATCAAATCTACAGAATCAACCAAAACAAATCAAAATCTTCTTCTCAATCTCTCTAATTGAACTCTTTGATCCTTTCAATTGGATCAATTAATTCAAATTAGAGCCCCTTATTTCTTCTACTCATCTCATCTCTTCTACCCCCCTTTCTACATTTCTCCTCTAATTAGGGTAATTTGATCTCTGTTGAAGATTAAATTAACCCCAATCAGGTTCAAATTATTCAAGAAGAACACAAAATTGATTCCTTATTAGCTTCCCTTGGACGATACTCGTACTTACCACTACAGATTCTAAGTAGAGTTTTTATAAATTTTATTGTATAAACTAAAATTAACAACGACAAGGGTTTAAAATTGCATAAAATTCAGCCCTATTTTTAGCTTATCATGCATGCATCATGCTTGTAATGAAGTCCATGAATACATGATCAAAATTAGTGAATTATGATGATATCATAATATGGAGATCACCATTTTTTAGGCATGTGTTCCAAATTGAATACTCGAGAAGGACATCGAAGTATCCAGATAGAATATCATTATCTAGACTCACTCATATGATTAGTACGGCCAGTCCTATAGCCGTTAGTGTGGAGACATAGTAAGGATAGATAGTAGGTGTTCTTTAGTGGAAAGAGTTAACTGAATTTATCCATATGAATCCCTAAATGGTAATTTACCAAATTGTCAATCAAGTTGATTCTCATCATGGTTAAGTGGTCCTTAGACCTGAGATACCAAAACATCGTGTAGACAAAATTTTTACATTGACTATAATCTACGAGTCTCTAATCATAGGATTCTAAACAATCTTAGTCCGGGTGCATCAAGAAGTTCATGAAGATGACTGATAGGTGAAGATGGGATGGTCCACCCTCGGTATAAGAGGAGACAACTCAAGGAAGACAATGCGATTAAGTCCTTGGCCAAGTCAATGAAATATTGAAGAAGAGTTCTTTGATAGTTATTGAATGCATGAGCACTATCTCGGATGACCAATTAGGGTTTAAAATTTGAGCATGCCCTAGTCATCCTTGGAGAGTCTAGTGAAAAAATTTGAAGATGAGGGGTAATTGATGAAAAACAGGTTCCATGAGTGAGTCAATACACGCTCCTTCGTTTTGCAGTTCATTAATTTATTCATTTATTATGCATTTAGCTCCATGCTTGAAATAATCAGGGGAAAAATTAGTTTATAAACTGTCACATTTTTTCAAATTTCATGTGAATCTATGTTGGAGGGTAAAATATGTCATGAACTTTTGTAATATTATAAACCCACCTTAAGAAGTCCATTGACCTTTGAACATATGAGTATGTGTAGAGAAGTTAGGCTCCTAGAGTGGATCATGAACACGTTTTAGATGGTATAAACTATAATTTTATAAATCTTGTGTACGATTGCCAAATGGTGAGGGTATCTTGTAGGGTGACAGAACACACATGAAAATAAAAGGGTTGAAATATTTTAATTCTGGATGGAGTGACTCTGTGAACCCTCAGTTCACTACTTACTTTTATAAGCTGATCCTACTTGCGTTATGTTTATCCACCAGCTGAATCTTATTTTGGGACAGGAGAATGCATTTATTAAAGGTCTAAATCATATAATCATCATTCTTTGAGCCACCTAAAAGTAAGGGTCAAACCCAGTGAAAAAAGGGTCGACTTTTTAAAAATGGTCAATATAGGGCAATTAGGTTGAATTGGATGAAGAGAGAGGTAAGAACCAAGATAAATTTATCTAGTTACATCCAAGAAGTAATCTAATCCAGTTCAGTCAAAACAGATCTAAATTGGATTACAAATCTGATTAAATTGAATGATCGAGTCAACTCATGTGAGGTGGTGAACAAGTAAACTCATTGAGTTATTAGGGGAAAATTTAAAATTTTATATTTTAAGAAAGGGATAATTTATGGATTATTATAATTTTTTCCTAATCTTATAATTTTTAAATAAGATGAAATTCAATGGACAGCTCAAGGCATCAACTTTTGCCAACCCATTGACTTTTGGTAAATTTAGGGTCAAAATGGTTATATAATGTTAAAAAAATATTTTCACAAAATTTATCATATAAATTTGGGTATTTTTTGAGACTAGATAAAATTATTATCAATTTTCAAAGTGAATTCTTTGAAAAAAAGATTGATTAATGACATTCATTAAAAGTCAATATATTGACCAGGGAATCGATTTTAGAATTGGATTATAAATTATATGAACATAGGATTATAAATATATAAGAATGATGATTTTAAAGATTTGAGTACTGAGATATTGATCTCGTAATTTGATGTCCAAAAATCGTGATATGCATGAGGATGTGTCTGTCAAATGAAGCTTTAGGGGATCAAATCTCAATTAAAATTCTATTAATATATATCAACGCAAAGAGGACTCGTTTTTTGCCCACAAAATATTGATATTTGGTTGAGTAATAATTCATAAAAATGTTTCAAAACTTAGCACAAAAAGTTTCAAGAAACTTGAGCAAAAATGACTATGATAAATCAAAATCTCTATTTTCTGACCTTATTATATTCATAGGTCATTATATATAAAAAATAATGAATTACATGTTTATAATGCAGAAACTCAAATATTTAGGCCTTAAATAAAGTTCATAGGTTGTCAATCATCTCATTCTCTGCTTTTGGAGAATTCCTGGGTGTTGGTAATGATTCTTTATGTTCCTTTTCCGGATCGCGGAGCTTTTTGCATCAAGAAGAGTGTCAAGTCAAACATGCAAAAACTCTATATGTGAACATAAGACACAACTATACAATCAATGAATTATGTACTTATAAGGTATCAGTATGGTAAAGAGAAAAACTTAAATAAACTCATATGAACGTCGGAGACCTTGGCCTTCCGTTGTTTTTCCTAAACTTGGACATTCAAGATGACGTCACGTGGCATTAGGGGAGATGCCACATACTGCACGTTGTGGGGTTCATAATGGGGTCCATGTGTTTATCATTAGGTCATCATCCAATGTCTCATGTTCTTTCAGGCGTACCTACATAGAAATTCCAAATAGTAATGCTCTATGGAAATATATAAAGTTATTGAAGAGTATATAAAATGCTGTTACTGATTATTAGTATGAGTGAAATCCTCTTGGCTCCTATAGGCCACACTATTCATGTAGGTGGTTGACTGCACCCATGTAGCTGTGCTGACTTGTTGAAAAACTTCACATTGATAGATTTATGTCAGTTGTTACTGTGTGCTCGTGCTAGAACAAGAGAACAACATATTTGAAACGTGATGACTCATACATGATGGGACAAATGATGAGAAGTGATTGATGAGAGTATGGCAAGGACTTCGTCACATCTCTTGTCCCATCACACATAACATGATTTCATAAAATTCTGTCACTATTTTGTCATCCGTCTCTAGAGCTGTCGTCCCATCATCTGACATTGTCCCCGTCGTAGGGGATGAAAAGACATATCATATTTAGTTTTATAATTTTAATTATTTCTCTCTCAGTCCAACTCCTCACTGTTTGTCTCCCTCTTTCTCTCAAACTCTGCCATCTCTCTCCATCTCTCTATTTTTCTCACACTCCCTCTCACTCTCGTTGATTCCTCTCTTTCCTTCTCCCTCTCTCTCAAAATCTCTCTCTCTCTCTCTCTCTCTCGGACTCTATATCTCTCTCTGACTCCTCTCTTTCCTTTTCCCTCTCACTCTCTAAAAATCTCTTTCTCTAAGATTCTATCTTTATGTCTGTCTCCCTATCTCTCTCTCTCTCTCACATTTTCACTCTTTCTCAGACTCCCTCTCTTTGTTTCTCTTCCTATCTTTCTTGGACTCCCTCTCTCTGTTTCTCTTCCTATCTTTCTTGGACTCCCTCTATGTTTGTCTCCCTATCTTTCTAGGACTCTCTCTCTGTTTGTCTCTCTCTCTTTCTCGCAATCCCTCTCATTGTTTGTCTCCCTATCTCTCTCCCAAACTTGATGGATATTATATCGACATCAAGCCAATCGCACTGCCATGTTTTGATTTAGGTTCAATGAATTAAATATTCTTCTTATTATTGTTGTGTGATGCTTACAATGAACTTGATGAATACGTGCAATCACCTGGTGAATTATGATGAGATCATTTAGTGATCATTAGTCTTTAAAAATGTATTCTCAATATTTCTATTTAATGGATAGTCAAAGTGAAGGATTATCTCGATATAATAGCATTATCTGATCCTACTTATACGGCAAGTATGATTGATCTTATGACCATTAGTGTGGAGATTCTAAGGATATATGGTGGGTGCTCTTTGGAGAAAGAGTTAATTTAATTGATACATATGAATCCCTAAATGGTATTATACCAAAAGATCAATCAGGTTGATTCAAATCACGGTTGTATAAGTGATCCATTGACTTGAGACACAATGGACATCTTATGGATGAAAGACTATGTTTTGACTATGAATCAGAGTCCCCAATCATAGGATTCAAATACGTCTTAGTTCAGACATAGTAAGAAGAAGACAGAGGTGATCAAGTGGTCAAGATGTGGTCATCTACCTTCGGTATAAGAGGAGATTGACACAAGGAAGATGATGCACCGAAATTCAATGATCCCCATTACATATCAGTACTTATCAAATAATGGATTAACGTTTGATGATTAACCATACACTTGTCATTTGAGAGTCTCACTCGGATGAAGGATCATACATACATGGAAACCAATGATGGTAAAGGTTTCATGAGAGAGTTCAAAGGCTACTCTACATCCCATAGTCAAGAAACTTAATTTATTGATTGGATTTATGAATCCTTAGTTAACTAATATATATGTTGATATAATAAATTATTAATGTCTGCAAATAATTTCTATTGGGTTACTAAAGTTATTAACTAGAATGATACATGGGCCTAGAGGGTCATACATATAAAATTATAGGGACACTAGTGGATATACTTTTGCTTAATGGATTTTAATGAAAAATCATACGTGAAGTATAAAGAGGGTAGGGGCATCCTCCTTTGGGGATTTTTATGACATTAAATTCTGAAAGAATATAATTTGTTTGGAATTTTTTGACATTAAATTCATAAAGATATGATTTTTCTAAATTGAAATATATATTCATTTATAGTTTTGGGCCTTTATTTTATTAAATATGAATTTTATAACTTATTTTAAGTCTTTTATTTCACTTCGCCATGTGTCGCTATTTGATTCTTTGAATGACGACAAATCAGCGTTAGGGATAATGGCTGGTGTCAGCAAATCATTTAACTAAGCCATTGGCATCGTGATTAGCAATGCTATTATGGCATTTAAGGCTAAAAAATTATCTTTTTACCTTTTTCTAGCATAGGTGACATGGCCCAATCAAAAACGGATGGTTTTTTAATAATAAGCTTACAAGGAGATGATGGCTTGACTTTTAAAGCTTTTGATTTTTTTATTCAGCTGAAAAGTCAACTATTGTGTCGGGTTAATGGTCACGTGACACATGGCACAAATGTGTCATCCCTTAATTGGATAAAAAATGGAAGGTGCTGACGTGGTGTGCCTTGACGCGGTGCCACATCATCGCCTAACAAGATATCTAATAATGTATGTAAATAACATACTATTATTATTCTCTTTTTGTCTTTTCCCGAGGGTGACACATGGTGCAATGAGAAGGGTCGATTGTGGATGATGAGGAAGGATGTTCACCAATCATCACAATTAACTGCCTAGATGAGACAAAATCCTAGCCGACTGACATGACAACACTGAAGAGGAGGAGAGAGAAACCTTTGGATTAAATCAACTAGAAATTGTCCAACTTCCAAGCTTGATATCCAACTATATAGAATCAGATTGAGCTGAAATTCTAAGGGTAGCTTTGCTGGTCTGTACTCTATCCATCCATAAATTGAGCCCCCAATCTTTGTAAACAACATCTTTAAGCTCACTTCCTCCTAGAGAGACAGATTCAAAGAAAGTGAAGTTTTGAAGGTCCATCGAGTGTTTCTTGGTGTCTCTAGTGCTTGGAGAGGTTCAATCGAAATTGGGGAGGTTGATCTGCACCAGGAAGATGCCTTGATCCCAAAAGAATATAGGGATTTAAGGTTAGCCTCTTGGCTTACATTGAGTCTTCTTCAACACACTTAGGTAGTTTGACTATTTTCATCACCCATCACCTTCATCCATCACCATCACTCATCTACCTCCATCATCACCATCCATTATCATCCACTATCATCCACTATCATCCAGTTCACGTCCTCCCTACACTATTACAGTCTCAAGTCACCTAATTCTCCCCTTTTGTTTAAGAAAATATACATCACTAAGTCTCTTATTTTAATCATCATTCTATCTCATTCTCACTATCCACATCACTACGCCTTACGCCCTCTTCTTTGTTCCTTCTCATCTCTACATAATTATATATTGTAGATTCTAACTCCTTGAACCCTAATTACCTACCTCTCATCATACGCTCAACCCTAATATCCTTTCACGCGACCCATTCACTAGCTTGTGTGCTATAAGTAATTCTTCTCATCTTCTGACTTCATCCAATTGAGAGTGTTCCTTCCCTAACATTCATTCCCTGTGGAAATGAGTGTTACTCACCACTAGCTAACTAAATTATTTATGAGTACGTGTTTTAAAATATTATAGATTAAAATCAATTTTGTGACAACGCAAAATTACCCCAATTTTGTGTTGATGAGTTGGCCCCTCTCTTGAACTCCGTCTCCTGCTTTTGGTGTCCCTCTCTCTCTCTCTCTCTCTCTCTCTCTCTCTCTCGGTTTCCCCTTGGATTCCCTCTCACACTATCTCTTGGTTCTTCCCTCTCCCTCCATCTCTCTCTTTTGGTTGTCTCCTCTCTCGAACTCCTCCCTCTCTTGGTGTCACTCACTCTCTCTCTCTCTCTCTCTCTCTCTCTTTCAGTCTCACTCTATCTCAAACTCCCCTCCCTCTTTCATCCCCCCTCTCTCTCTGTACCTCCTCTTTTATTGCAAGTGAAACATAATTTTAATATCCCCTTTTTCCTTTTCTCTTTTTTTTATCATTTAAAATTCCATCACCATCGTCATTTGTGACAGCCATCTCATCATGTCACCCATCCAATATCCTTTGTCATAGTCACATTACTCGTCATGGGTAGTCCATTACATCATCAGTTACTGTCATGGGGTTTTAAAACTTCATCTATCACCATCACGAATCTGTTACTTTGACAAATGACTTGGCAGATAATGCTTCCTGTTCCCTAGCCAGAACATTTTTTGCATTTTAGGGACTAAAAATCATTAAAATTATGAATTTATAGTATAACTTATAAAGTTATCATTTAACTAATAAGGCATGCCTATAATAAATTTTTCTCCATTGGTTTCTAGTTAGATTCTTGTATTCTTCACCTCGTTTCTTGCTTCCTTGTTCATTGATTTAAGTCCATAACGAACTGTACTAAATAAAAATGGTTAAGTTCAAATGGTTTGACCTTGAGAAATTTAAAACATGAATAAAAGATATAATCAAGCTTCAATTAATGTACAAATTATAACTTGCTGAAATGACACAGTAAAGGTAAACATGACATAATGATAGCATGCATCATAATCATAAGAATTAGGGATTACATAAAGTGAAGGATGATATTCATGAATGCACAAGATGTGTTATCAGATGGTTAGAGAGTTTTAGTTTGGTTTTTATATCTATATGAAAGGAGTGAATGTACGTCGTGATAGTTTTTGCAGTATATGATGGTTGGTTTATTTCTTCTATAGGTTTAAGGTAAAGAGGCCTTGATGGCTGATGATCATATACATTATGTAAATGGCTTAATGTCGTTAACCAATTTGAAGTACTGTTGTATACAAATTTTGCACGTGGAAAAAGGGAATCTCGTTGAGACTTTGCATTCATGCACATGACAACAAAGAAGATTACCAAGGCTCCTATTACAACCTCTATCTGACCATTAGTCTGAGGATGGAAGGTCATGGAATATGGTGTGTCCTCATATGGTGCCACAACATTTTCAAAAAAAAAGTCATAAATTTGGTGTGGCACGGTCCAAGACGATTCTCTGGGGAACACCATGAACACAAAATTTTCATGAATAACATTTGGTAATGTAAAGAAGGGTGAGGTTTTTTAGCATGTAATGTGATGTGCCATTTTTCGCAAAGTGATTGATGATGATGAAGATAACATAAGATTTATTGGTTGTCGGAGAAAGGTCCGACACAAAATCCATGTTGATATTACTCCCAAGGCTTAACACAGATGGCCACATGTTAATATAGCTCTATATTTTGTTTGAATTTCTTCTCGAGGACGCAAGTATGCAACTGGGCAATAGCGTGAGTGCGCAAGTATGCCACAAGAAGTGTTCGCATACTGTGGAGATGGTCTTGGACTGTCCCATGTGTGTTGCTAGACATTGTTGATGAAGCTCCCATATAATGAAGTCTCGCATGGACATGCTTGAGTTACATGAGGGGTTGATCTGAAGAGATATCTATCCAACTCATCATTGGTAATGAAAGACTGATTTTGTAACTGTTAATAGATTAAGGAAGAATTATGGAATTCCTTGTATAATTTTGGAGTAGCTTCAATATCCTCCAAGTGGGCTATTAGAGTTGAAAGAATATGTTGTTTCCGAATCAGCGCACATACCACTTTTTTTCAAATTGGGAATTTTGGACTTCAATCTACATGATCTGAGCTCTATTGTGTTGTAGAATATAAAAAAGGATATGAAAACACAAATAATAGGAAAACAAAACATCACCTTTGTACATAATGAATTCATGTTATCTTGGTTCCTCCGATGAGCATCTTCAAGTCATTCAGATGTCTCACCTCTAGACGTATCCACAATATCTTCAAAGCACTAAATCTCTTTTTTCACGAACTGCCTTTCTAAAAATAAGATTTCCTATGCATCCGCTCCTCACTTGAAACATGGAAGAGGGAGAGAAGACAGAAGAGGGGCAATCAATTTAACTTGCAAGGATAGCAAATGAAGATGGCACCCCATTTATATTGTGTTGGAATGTTTTCATAAAAATCCATGGGAAAATTTTACAAAATTCCCCATGTTGGTGAACAATTAATAGAAGTCCCTAACTTATAGTAACATCCAAAAACCTTGTGTCCGCGACCCTCTAGGACCATTTATTAGGTTAGTTAATACCTTCAATGGCCCAATAACCTGTATTGGGCAGACCTTATTAAATAATTATAGCATATATAGATTAATTATTCGGATTTTTTTGAATTCAATTGATCGGTTAACAGCTTATGGAGTACCAAGATACATCTCGTGCCTTAGAAGATACATGTATGTATAATCCCTTATCCGCTTATGTCTCTTATATGACTTAAGGTATGGTTAATTGTCAAACCCTAATTAGTTATTATAGTTAGTGCTGATATATGGTGAAATCATCAGAGAATACCTTCTCTAATAGTTCTAAAATCCTGAGGATAGATTTAAATGCATCATCTTTCTTGAGCCGATCTATTTTATCACCAAGGGCAGATGATCCCATCTTTACCACACAATCACGTTCATGGACTTGTTTCTACATCTGAGCTAGGATAGTTTGGAATCCCTTGATTCGTGACTCATTGGTTGTAGTGGAAATATAACCATTTATCCTTTTAGGCATACTTGTTGTCTCAAGTCTAAGAACTATTTATACAACTAAGACAAGAATCAACCTAATTGATGATTGGTATAATGCCATTCATGGATTCTTATAGATCAGTTCAGTGAACTCTGTCCCCTAAGGGCAACCGTTATATATCTTTAATATCTACACAATAAGGTGTACGGGATTACCCATAATCATCATATGAGTGGGACCAAATAGTGTTATTCTATCTAGATATTCTGGTCCTTCTAGAGTATACTTTGAATAAGAATGTTTAAAAATACACATTTAAAGGCTAAGGACCTCCATACTATGATCTCATCATAATTCACCTAGTCATTGAGTGTATTCATTGACTTCAATCATAAGCATCACACATGCATTATTATAAATTCAAATGGTGATACTCTACATATATGAATGAATTATACATGATCATCCAAGTTTGTGACAATATCGTCATTATCTTATTTCTCCCAAATTTACTATTTTCTCTAATCATAAGTGCCCAAAATATTTGAGCTCCCAAAAACATCGAAAATATAGGGTTTGAAATGTGTGGTTACAAGACAATTGTAAATTCCACATCTTGTTTACACACTGCCTCGTCCTGGACATCGCACAGGACAAGTATGTCTTGGACGGGATAGTTTAAAATGGGACGGAACGTGAATGAGAATATTTGGGATGGGATGGACTATGGACTGGACGACTCAGACAAAACTCTAAAAATTCAGACGTCGGACGAGACGTCGGACGAGCACTATGCACCCACCAGTCGCGTCTAGCCGTCCACGCTTGTACTATAGAGGAAAGATGACAGGCGGACGATGAAATTGTTCATATGGGACTGACTATGGAGTCATCATTGGCATCTTGATGGGTGACGACTAAAGTTCCGGATCGTCTGGGGCGTGGACGATGGATGGGATGGGACAAAGTTCATCCCATCCTTCGTCCCAATTTTTGAATTTCCCCTAAATCGTTCCGTCCAGGGTTAGTCCTGTCGCTTTTTTTGTCCATGTTGGCTGAGAACACCATTGAATCCCTTGTCAAAATGATCAGAGGTAATATTAAAGGACACATTAACCTCTAGAAGGCAAATTATTAGGGTTTGGCCTAATAGGGTTTGATCTCTGCAAATACATTGAGACAATTCATAACAAGTGTCATGATACAGATAAAGTTCTAGATAAAATAGCAGTAAAATGTTTCTAATCCATTACTTGATGCTACAAAGCCAAAAGTGTAAGCTAAAGCTTTAGGCTGCACAAGAAAGTTGGGTTGGAATGCTGGGTAGTACTCTTCATTGGTCACAACTAGCTCGACCTAAGTGTTCTGAGTTACACCAATGATTACACGAGCAAAGTAAGGTGATACTAATCACTTGTCATCAAATGATGCTTTTCCTTGAGAGCAACTTAGCTGACTTGGAATTCAAGACTTTGTCACATAGGCGGGGCAGTGAAAGACTTTGAATTAGAAGGACATACCTATATTCTACCAGCTATTGTTGGACTTTGTCAGGTTGGAAAATGTGCACATCATGAACCGTTGGAGGAATGGACCAACATTAAATGTCACATACCTTTTAGGATCTATAGCTATGTCTCCATGAAATATGATAAAACCCAAATGATTACCATCTTTTGGTAGAATGCACTCTTTTTAGTGGTTTATGAAGAAGTGATGTGCCTGTAGAACTATATAAACCTGTGTAATATGGGCTATGTGTTCTTATCTGGTTTTACTACGGACAAGTATATTTTATCAAACAAAACACATTTGTCAAGAAGCTCACAAAAAGCATGTGTCGTTATGCTTATGAATATGCATGATGCATTGGATAGTCTAAATGGCATGACTAACCACCCATAAAGACCATCCTTGTTTTTGAAAGTTTTCTTCTGCTCATCTCCTTCACTAACTCAGACTTGGTGATACTGTTGCGAAGATCAATATTGAAGAACAGGTTAGCTCTTATCACTCTATCAATCAAATCATCCACTTGGGTTATATAAAAATGAAACTTTATAGATATTATATAGGTCTCAATAATCAATGCACATTCTCTAGGTACCATCCTTCTTAGATTATTTTAATGCCGGGACAACACATGGACTGACTTCTGTGAATGAATCAGCAATCACGGAGATCTAAGACTTGTTGTTCGAGTTTTTGATGTTTTGCAAGATAAAGTGGTAATGAGGCAAATTAGGAAAATATGAACCAGGGTGAAGGTCAATCATATATTTAAGGTCTCAAGGGGCGGCAAGCCCATCATATAGGTTTTCATAAAAGACATTTAGTTCAGTTTGTAGTTTCATGAGGTCTGGGTTTGTACTTTGCATGGGAAAGTCTGTACTTCCTTATTTTGGGTGTATCATGGGTAGCAGAAAATGGTTTTCATGCACAACTTTCAATATGAGGTGTAGGGATGATGGTTGGAGCTGAGGACTGACATGAGATCATGGGTTGGTCTTACTCATCATGCGAAATGGCCCGATGATGATGCGTTTAGCTCAGTGAATAAAAGTGAAATAGTTAATTTTATGTAAAGGGTATAATCTTTGTCATATTACAATGGTTGTCCCAATATAACACAATATACCTCAATTGGCAAGACATCTAACCATACATTTTCAGAAAAATAAGAAATCTTTAGGTTCAATTGACCATGTTGTGTGGTCATTATTGATGCATAATGAACCCATGCAACATGATAAGGCGTTGGGTAAGCTTTTGTTGGTACTTTCATTTTCTCATATTCTCCTCATGAAATAGTTTTAATGGTGCGTCCATTATTAATGATGATTTTGAAACTTCACAAGTATATGTACAGAAAATAGATGTCCATTCTGGATTGGTCTACTGTGATTAATGAAGTGCGAAATAACATCAAGATTAGCCATCTCATCAATAGGTTTGATGAAGTTTTGATATTTTGCCATATTTTCACATAGACTCTGAGTTCTGTGGACAATTTGTTGCCATTGGTCAATAAGAGGGGAGTGATAGCCTCTAGTGACATATTTTTCATGAAGCTTTTCTTTTGTGCTGACCCAAGTGGTTGCAATTCATTTTCTTTGTTGGTCAAGAAATTATTGGAGATTTTTCCATTTATTTTTGTCCCTCTCATAATTTGAGATTAAGAAGTTGCATCTTTAAAGACTTGGTCATATTTACCCATCCAAAAAGAGAATCCATGACATCTTGATGGGGGACCATCTCGCCGCCAGCACAGAAAGATATCAACAACCGTGTCGAGCAGCTCGAGCCGACGCCCGCGACACGTCATTCAAGTACTCTGCTTAACGAGCGCTCGTATTACTGCTTATTTCAAATGTAATTTTATTTTCAAATTGTGGACAAGCCTATTTGTGTTTTGGGCCTCGTCCATTTGAATGGTTTTATTTTTGTTGTTTTGGGAGGGCCGCTCATCAAGAGATGGTTCCTTCCCGTTATGGCCGATTGGGCATGCCTTCGACCCTATATGAAGGCTGTCATGCCCAAGAGGAACCTTAAGTGAATTTGAATTGAAAAGTTGAAAGTTGAGTTTCTTTCTTAGTTCTTTCTTTTTGCCATTAGATAGTTGTTAGTAGATCGTGGGATCGCGGTCGACTCTCCACGCCGAAGTTTATCGTGGAATGTCGCCATTACCGCAGTCATCACCGATCATCTCACCATCGAGAACCCCGGGTTCTTGATCGGTTTGCTTCAAGATTTTCTCAAGAAGTGCCTTCTTGAAACCTTTCTTGAGAAGTACTTGCCGTTCGTCCACCGCGCGCTGACCTCTCATCATGCTTAACCCAGCCGGTGTCTTGGCTGTGCGCCGGTGTCTTCCTCGCGCGCCCACATTGATGGATATTATGTGGCCGTCAAGCCAATCACACTACCATGTATATTTAAGTTCATTGAATAAATTACTTACATTCATTATTATTCCGTGTGATGTTTATAATGAAGTCCACGAATACGTGCAATGACATAGTGAATTATGATGAGATCACAATACAGTGATCACTAGTCTTTAAACATGTATTCTAAATATTCCTATTCGAGGATAGTCGAGACGAACATCGAATTATCCGGATAGAATAGCATTAGCTGATCCTACTTATTCGATAAGTATAGCTGATCCTGTGGCTATTAGTGTGGCGACACTAAGGACAGTTAGTGGGTGCTCTTTGGAGAAAGAGTTCACTGAATTGATCCGTATGAATCCCTGAATTGTATTATACGTAAACGTCAATCAGGTTGATTCAAGCCACTATTGTATAAGTGATCCACTGACCTGAGACACCAAGGACATCTCGTAAGTGGACGACTACATTTTGACTGTGATATATGAATCTCTAACCGTGGGATTCAAATAAGTTATAGATTGGAAGTAGTAAGAAGCTTACAGAGATGATTGAGTGGTCAAGATGGGATCATCCACCCTCGGTATAAGAGAAGATTGACTTGAGGAAGATGATGCAAGAAAATCCCTGTCCAGGGTAGTGAGGATATTGGAGAATGCGTTCTCCAATGATCCCCGTTACACATCAGTACTAATCGAATGACGGATTAGGGTTTGACGATAGACCATGCTCTAAGTCGTTCGAGAGTCTTGCGCAGATGATGGATTATACATATACGGTAACCGATGACGGTAAAGGTTCCAAGAGAGAGTTCGATACTACTTGGTGTCTTCTAGAGCACGAGGTGTAGCTTGGCACCCCACGGGCTGGAAACTTAACCTATCGATTGGGTTAAATCGATCCTTATTTAATTAATCTATATGTTGATATAGTTAATTAATAAGGTTGGTCAATAAATGTTATTGGGCCATTTAAGTTATTAACTAGAACGATACATGGGCCTAGAGGGTCACACGCACAAGGTCATAAGGGCATTGGTGGATATATTTTTCTTTGGAGGGTTTTTTGAGAAAAACCTTAAGTGAAATATAAAGAGGGAAAGGGGTCTCATTTTAGACACCCATGCATGTTTCATTTGAGAGCCCCTCCCCTCTCCACTCTCTTCTACACTTCCAAGGAAGAGTGTCTTCATGGTGAGGAGATCTTCAAGGTTCTCAAGAAGAAGTGAAGAAGAAGACGTGGAGATCCAAGCTCCGAGTGATCGCGCGGATACTTCTAGAGGCCGGGCGCGTGAATGGCTTCATGGATGAACGATCTCGGAACGACAAAGTCAAGGGTGGAACGTGTTCCCCAAAAGGTACTACAAAATTTCATTTTGATAGATCGATTGAGAATCGATCGACCACGCTTCCGCATCCATGGAATGTATTTTTCATGGATGAACCAAACTACAGTACCCAACACGCACTCCATCGCGCGTCCCTACACCTGCCGCTCACCGGCGCCCTGCCCACGACCGCCTCCTTGCCGCGCTCAGATCAATCGTGCGCCCACGCCCGGACCTGCCCGTGTGCCCGCACTCCATCGTGCATGCCAACAACCTGTCCACGCCCGCATCTTGCCTGGGCCCCGCACCTGCACCCGCTGCGCGCCGGCACCCTGCCCTGCACCTGTGCCCTGCCTTACGACGTGCCTTATCGCGCGTCCGTCCTCTGCCGCGTGCCCACTCCCGGCCGCATGTCCGCTTCCTTCCGTGCACTGGCGCCCTGCCCACGCACTGCACCTTGCCAGTGCGCCTGCTCGTTACTTGCTTCTGCCCTTACGGCCCTACTGCACCAACGTCGGATATCGCCCATCAAGTACTATCGCCATCCCCTTCATTCGCTATTGGTTATTTCTTTCAGTACTGTAGATTTGTGCTCCGTGCCTCCGAGGGTTTGACTTGTCATACGTCAAATAGAATATAGTCCTCGTTGAGAGAGATAGGATCTTCTTTGTGGTAAACCACTAGTTAATTACTGACGAGGCTTGGATGTAGACGGGTAATTAACTTTACCCCTCAACTCGTAGCGTCTAATTGGTCCAAAGGGACGTCGAGGAGTCGATTGTGATCCAATCGAGCTTCATCGATTTAATTGATCGCCGACTTTTAATAGTCTTTCTTCGAACTTGTCGTTGATTTTAAAAACAACGTTTTATAAATCTTGCATCATTGTGCACATTTGTCTTCCCTGTGTTGTAACACGTGCCGCTCGATCCCATCCAATGACATGTTACATCACATCTTTAGAGTCATAATGTTCTTATGGGCCCTTGGACCCGACAAAAATTGGTGCCTCAGCTCTGATACTTTGATAGTTATGGTCATCTTGCTTCTCACCAGCACCATTGTCTGGCCATGGTAACGTGATTTCAGACCCTCTAAAGAGTGGTTAATGTCATCCCTCTGCTTTTGGCTATGACAAGATGGTACGTGAGGGTTGGAGAGAGAGAGGGAGAGAGAGAGAGGGACAGAGATAGAGAGGGAGAGAGAGGAGAGTGAGAGAGAGGGAGAGAGAGAGGGGGAGAGTGAGAGAGAGGGAGAGAGAGGGAGAGAGAGAATAAAAGCAGAGCAGTATACATACAACATAATGACTCACAAAGTGAGACCACAAACTACAGATTGAGTTCACTTGTAGAAATTTAATTTGCTCATATGACCTTACTTCATGTGTCATAGGGATGCCATTCAGTGACACAACGTAGAGGGGATGTAAGGGCCCATAACCTGTGACGCAAGGGAGACAGATCTTCTCAAAACCCAAAGGTGTATAATGGGACAGAGACGTGACAAACTCTAACCCATACCCTCATCTGTCATCGATCATTATTTCTCATGTCATGTCCCGTACATTCCACTTGAGATTGTCATTTCCTACCTCACATCACCCTACCTCCTATCTCTCTCCTCCAATAAACTAAAAGCTTATAGAAATACCTTTAAACTTTGTGGTGAAATCTTACTTGGCACTTTGCCATGAAATTCAGTGAAAGATATAATATATATTTGAAAAGGTTGGAAACAGTCATAACCACTATATTATCTTCCATATCTTGCTCTCTAAATGGGTGTAACCAGGAACCCTAGTAAATCTTCTAAGTGTAATCAAATTATTAAAATTTAAATTATGAGGCTCCACAAGAGGTTTTATTTAGTGGAAGAATCCTAATCTCTTGTAAAAAATGTTGTTCTGTGGAACATACATTAAATTTTTGGGATCTATTGGGTGACAGAAATGAGAAAAAAGAGTAAATCTCCAACTCATCTGTCATCCATATAGTAACTAACCTTTTGTACTAATTATTGGATTGGGTGTTTCAACCTATAATTGAAGTTTTATATTATTGACAAGAATTTCTACTTGAAATTAGGAAGAAAAATGGATCAAAGTTATAGTGGAATTTTTCTCATTACTAAAAATCTGCATGCAGCCGAGTTATCTGTCTAACACCTTTACGAACCCATTAATACTCCCCGTATGATATGATGCTTAAATATCTTTGCATTTAGGCACAATGAATTTACATTGCTTTTTATGTTTAATGTCAAAATATGTGTGGTGGTAAAATAGTAATAAAATTTACTTTTCTTCAGTAAGTATGAACATATTAGCAAAATAATACGAGATTGTAAAATTAACAATACCTTAGTATTATTATTTAAGCAAGGAAGGGGAAGATTTAACATTATAAATTACATTTTATTTTAATAATAAATTTGATATTTTTAGTTTTTGGCTGTGATAAATGATCCAAAGTCAATTCGTGCATCATAAATAAAGCATGTGACATGCTTTTAAACTACATGAAAAGCATGATGATAGTATCATCTTGCAGACGACCAAATCTCCTATGCTTTTTGTTCCTTGAGTCAGTTATCAGGAGTTGCACAATTTTTCATGCAGCCCTTGACATGATGAATCTTCTCGTCTTCTACTTGATAATCACTAAAAATCCCTTTAGGATGATATTATGGACATTTTTACCGCATTAGTATGGAAGAGCACCCAAATAAAGACTATCATGGACATATTTCATTTTGGACTTGCTTCATTTTATAAATAAGATTTCATGAAATACGTCTACATTAAGTATATCCTCCAACGTCCAATAAACCATACTCGTGAAACACTATAGGCCAAATAACCTTTATCTAATTTATAGAGTAATTAATCTTGGACCAAAAAACTCTATTGCCAATCGGTAGTTTGAGTAGCCAACATGTGAGTTACCAAGCTACTCCATGTGCTTTGGAAGGTACAAGGGGTTCATCAACCCTTTGGCAGAACCTCACTGTCATCAGTTACCTCACATATAATCCTACATCAGAATGATAACTTAGAATGACTTAGGGAATACTCCCCTATTAATCTCAAATACGGTAATGCATCGACAAGTCATCAAGTTATCTTCCTTGAGTTAGTCCCCACTTATACTGAGGGCTAGATATCCTAAATTAAATACACAATCAGCTTTTCTGGATTGTTTTCTTCATCTGATCCAAATGCTTGGAATCTCATGGTTAGGACTCAAAGGTCAGAGTAAAATACAATTGTACATTCCAAAGATATCTTTTGTGTCTCAGGTCTACCATCTAGAATCATGAAATAAGTATGTTTCTTTCATATTTTCCCTAAAAAGCACATGCTATCTCGACACTAATGGTTATGGGATCGACCATATTCATCTTATAAGTGGAAGCATATAATGTTATTGATCTGGATATTTCCATGTCATTTTCAAATATCGTATGAATATGAGTATTAAGAGTAATGCTTTAAGTACAAGGGATGAACTTATTATGGTTTCATCATAATTCGTTAATCATTGCATATTTTTTGGAGTTTATAATAAGCATCACACATTGATATTAATTAATAGATATTTACTGATAAGTTGTGAACAAGACATAGAATGTACTATCTGCTTGCATGGCATATATAATTCTACCAGAAGGACTTATAGTAAAATTTAAATGAGATATCCACAAAAGACCTATAAAATAGGATATTCATATATTTTATTAATATATTAAAGCAATGACGGTTGTATATATGAGACTTGTAGAACATGAAGAATCAGTCCTAAGCCATTTACTTTGACAACCATGTATATATGTGTTTTATTCATATTCAAAGTTGGTTTTTATTTTTTGTGTTTAAAAATGGTTAAACATGGGACAATCCAGATTGAAATATGACCACAATTTTTTTTTCAAAATGATGTAACATGACAGACGCGGGGATCGAACGGCTCGTGTTACGCATAGGGAGGGTGAGGGCAGTCATGTCATGTAGGGAAGATGACTAATGTGGACGTCATGCAAGTGATGATGCAACGATGAAATCGGTGAGAAGTATAAATGCGGCGTCGATGTACACCATCGACCATTCAGCTACGATAAGCGTGTCCTGGAAATGACACTAGGCTCCCGATGATCCGAAAGTTGGGTCGAAGGCTGAGGGTGTGAGCTCGGGTACTGTCGCTTTTGCGCATGCCCTCGAGGGTCTCAACCAAGGACGTACCAATTGAAATCCTAATCCTCAGAATGTGAATCCTATCTATCACTATCTAACCCTGGCGGTTTATAAAATGTTTCGTAGGCACTAAAAGAAATAATATAAAGATAAGTGGGAGTTTAGGAGCGTACCAGTAGCGGTAGATGCGGGCAATGCCTGATTTGATAATAGTAGAAGGCTAGCATCACGTACGCCCGATGACATCGAGGGTAGGTGCGGTTGCACAATAAAGGGCGGCGATGGGCTCGTCAAAGGGCGAACAACAACAGGACAAAACGACGACAGAGCGCGGGTGGCATGACAGAATGATAGCAACACGACGCGAAGGTGGCGCGGTGACATTGCAGCAAAGATAGGGTGCGGCGGTGCGGCACCGATAGAGTGGGGAAGTGGCAGCATAACGGGAGCGGAAAAGCGCTACAACAAGGTGCGGCGGTGTGGCAATAGGGTGCGGCGGCGCGACAACATGGCAGTGGCAAGGTGCGATTTCAGGAGGGTGCGGCGGCGCGATGGCGTAGTGGCACGACGATAAGGCAGCGGCAAGGCACGACGGCGCATCGGCGGCGAGGCACAACGACAGCAAGGCGCGACGGTGCAATGGTGGCAAGACACGGCGGCATCAAGGCGGCGAGGCACACAGCCGCGGCTAACGATGGCAGTTGCGACCTCGGGTAAGGCCGCGGTGGCGGCTGGCGGCCGCGGCGATGAATGCGGCCACAACGACATCAGGGGCGGCACAAGGAAGTGGCAGTCGCGAACGAGAAGGCCTAGCAGCAGCGGCAGCGGAACTCCGAAGATGGCGGCGGCGGCTGTGGCAGTTGCGGGATGGCTATTGTGGCAGTAGTGGGTTGATGCGGTGGCCTAGGGAGCTCGACAGCCGCGAGCTGCGCTGGACAGCCTAGGCCGTGGGTGCTTGGTGGTAGCAGGCAGCGCTGGGTAGCCTCGGGAGGTGACGATGGCGGCGATCTCCAGCAAAGGCAGCGGCAGTTTTTGGCAAACTCTTGGGTTTTTTCTCTCCTAACTTTGCAGTGGCGTTTTCATAAATATGACAAAACTCAATAAAACACTAAAAAATAGGAAAAATCCTTAAAAAATCACATTTTCTTCAATCTTCTCTTCTCCTCTCTCTCCTATGGGTGGCCCCACCTTTTATAGGGGCAAATATGGGCCTACCCCCTTAGAAATAAAGGGAAGAAGGCCCAATCAATGTAATTAGGGTCCCCTAAAAGGAGAGAGAGACCTACTATACGCCCACACTCGGGCTCACACACACACAAATGTGTTGGTCCGTACAACGGCCCCAAACATGTGTGAACGGACAAAAAAAAACACATACGCGGGCGAAACACAAGGCCTACTATACAAAGAAAACATAAGGAAAGATAATGTCAAACCTTTGTGGCCCATTGACGAGGCCGAGTACTCCGAAGGTTGGGTCTTGCGCGTGAGCCCTCGCTTGATGAACTGGTTCGACCAAGGATTTTAAGCTGGATGGTCCCCCATCACAAAATCTCTGAGTACATTTTCTAAAGAAAATAAATAAGTTGTGACCTTAATAGACTTTCAACTCATTATCTTTATGTACATGTAGAGAAATTCAACCTTCACGTCATGGTCAACGTAAAATTAATGTAGATTTTTTTTAGTATATCAAGGTAAACATATCATCTAATATATTTTAAAATCAATCTGAATGGATTTGACCAGAAAAGTTTCTTAGTTAATACCCATATGTATTAAATATTCTAAAATGAATGAGCCATTTACAATTATCAAGTAGAAAAATAAATGGGGGAATTTTAATTTATTAAGTTCTAGTACGTAAAGTTTTTATAGTTTTGAAAACTTTTGATTCAAATTTGATGATTGATCACATTTATTTCTCAATAGTAGAAGGTTTTACATGATATTTTAACAATAAATAAACATAACCATTTAAGAATCAGGTTCTGGGCATTGACTTAAATAGCCTGAATAAGTTTTTTGATGACTGTGTAAATTACTGATTTGCTGCTTAAGATTATAAAACAGACTGTTCAAACCTAGGACATTTGGTCAATCATTAATTATAAAATAAAATGAAAATTCTTCATTTCGTAAAGAAAAATATCATATAAGAATAACACCTTAACTTAATACATGACATCTTCATTTTAGGGGCATAGTTAAATTTTAATGAGAGGGTCATTTGTTAAAATGTACTAGTTTGGACTTCATTTTTGGATAAAGTTACAATGTTTTATATATTATTGCTTTGAAATTTTGATCAGTCATGATTTATTTTGAAATTTTGATCAGCCATAAAATATCTCTTCTCTATGTATTTGTTCATATTGATAAATTACTTTATATAGGAAAGTATTTCATTGAAGAATACAAACAATATTACTTGAAATTTACCTTTGTTTTATCTACAAATCATTTGAGACTCAATTCAATAAGTTTATTAGTTATATATATTCTGTATAACACTTCATCGGATATTCCATATTATTTATTTAAATTAAATCTATGCATTATGATATCCTTAATTTTTTTGTGCATAATTAGCTATACTATTATATAATTGAATTTCAGTCAGAGCTTTAAAGGGTATTTGGATGATTTCTATTAATTGTGAAGATTTTTTTAGTAAAGGATGATTTATCCAATGATAAAAATTAGACCATACTAAATCATCTCATGGATCAAACTGTCAGGATTTTTTGATTTATGATTTTGTTTTCTAAAGTAGTCAAAATGAGAAATAAGCATATCTCTAAATAATACAATAGTTCTCTATCCATGCAAAAGTCAGTTACCTCTTCTCATATTTTACAGTATCAAATTTTTTGTGCAGCTTTATAATAACCGAATATTAAAAATCCAAATGATAAAAGTTATGTCCAACTCGATGATAATTGATCCAAAAAATTAGTTCAATGAATGAACGTGTAAGTCATTGCTCTTATGGTGAATATATCACTTGAAGTTTAATGAAATATAATCCATTAATCAATTTTTTTGATATTTTGATATTCAGATTGTAATAAGATGCTCATAGTGATCCTGATTGTGTCTCATATATACAACCTTAGCTACTTGTGATCCTGATTCTAAAGATTAAAATAAAGCAAATAGGAAATCCAATGTTAATAAAAGTTGAACAAAAATATAGATTTTTTATGTTTTTATCATCGAGAGCCGTAGAATTGAAGTGCCGTAACACATTCATTATGATGGATTGGACCTTGAATAAAACTGATGCAGAGTCGTCGGGGAGGATTATTGAGGATACAAATTTAAAAATTACAATGGATTGAGTGTGCACGACTATTTGAGGATAATTTAAGTAATGAAGTTATGTTATTATAGAAATAATTAATTCTTAATCAAAATAACATCTGGCAGCGCATGGGGGATCAAAACCATATTCATGGGATAATTTTTTTAAGGATAGGTCTAAATATTGGAAGCAAATGGAAAAGAAAAACTGAGTGAGATAAAAAAAACTAGCAGTCTGAGAAAATGATCCACTTGTTCACATCTACTGAGCAATGCGTGCGACATTTGATATACATAAAAATATATATGACACTAGAGAAGAATCTTTGTGCATAAAAGGCCCCAAAAACTGGTTGGAGATCTTAGTTTATATGTATAAAGTGAATTTATTGGATATAACTTGAAATATCTCTTTGATTTGAAATATATACTAAAGTTGAATTGCATCCTAATATATTTAAATTTAACAGCATTAAATTTATAATTTAATTGGGACCACCATATGGAAACTAGATTTTATTAAAACATGTGTTCTGAAAATTCATTTGATTTTGAACTCATTGTTGTAGAAACTGGTTAGGATATATCTTTCACATGTTTACAAATCCATTAAGGAATTTATGAGTGTCCTTACAGCATACGAGCAAGCTTCAGGCCAGCTCATCAACGCCTCGAAGAGTAGCTTTATTGTGGGACCTTCCACCATTATAAGGCGCTATGAGATACTCCAGCATTATACACGATACTCACGAAGACGCCTTCCGTTCGATTATCTTGGATGCCTTATCTTTCGTGGCCCTGCTCGTCATCACTACTTCGATGCCATGTTGGGCAAGCTTAGAAATAAATTAGAGGGATGGAAACTTCGTCTCCTATCCCAAGGAGGATGTATCCAACTTATTCGGCATGTCCTCATGAGTATCCCGCTACATACTCTTGCGGTCCACTCACTATCTCTCACCGTTCTCCACTATGTGGAACGTCTATCACGCGTTTCTTATGGTCTGGTCACCTCGAGGGAGAAAGCCGTCATCATTGGGTTTCTTGGGCAAAAGCATGTCGGCCGACGTATGAAGGGGGTGTAGGGATTAGACGCCTCTCGGACGTTCAGGACATGCTTCAAAAGAAACTCGTATGGCATATGCGTACCACACACTCCCCATTGGGGAGTTTCATCTTAGCCAAATACGGCGAATGGGCCCGTCACGAGATAGATATCCGGGGTCCTAAGAGATGGCGGACGTGGCAGCGCCACTGGCTTGAGATGGTTCAAGTCACACGTTGGCATTAACGCGTGGTACGATACCTGACATACTGATGAGCCACTCGCTTGCCACCCACAGTTCGTACCACACCGAGTGAGTCTCATTGTGACCCAATTGCTTAGAGGCAACACGCCACACCTGTGGGAGCAGCATGGTCTCCCCTTGGACACACTACCCGAGGTCCAGACTATGCCAACTGACTCTAGTTCTGATTGTGCTATCTAGACACTCACACCGGTTGGAGCCTACACATGCCGCTCCTCTTGGGAGCATTTCCGTGTGAAGTCCCCCCCACAACACTAGGGTCGCCGCATCTGGCATTCGGCGATCCATACGCGTGTCTCCTTTTTCCTCTAGAGACTCCTACACCACGGCCTCCCGACTGATGACCGAGTGACTCGTATAGGTCTTTCTCTCAGTTCCCGCTGCCATTGTTGTCCCACCCTCCAGCACACGGAGACGATGGACCACCTTTTCTTCCACACGAGACAGCACTGGCATGCTGGCGCCTCATCACCGACCGCCTTCGTCCTTTGACCCTGTCAGAGTGTTTTGGCAAGTTTATCCTCTCGCCAACCCGCTCTACACGGCGCCCCATCCTCCACATCACCATAGCTTATCTTCTATGGGAGATTTGGAAAGGGCAAAATTCTTCTCGTTTTGTAGGTACGCCCATGCATGTCGTGGACATCACGCGTCGAGTTCAGCTGTGGCTTCGGCGCATTCATCATCTACTTCCCCCTCGAGTCGGTCGATCAGCACTCGCCTGCGACCTCCTCTGTTCCATCAACATTCAGGTGACCCCTGCCCCCATCCGCAATTAGTATCGAGTTGTTTATTGGCTTCCACCGCCAATAGGCATTCTTAAATTGAATGCGGATGGTGCGGCCAAAGAGAACTCGGGGCTAGCAGGGGGAGGAGGTATCCTCAGAGACCATATGGGGAGTATACTCTTTGCCTTTTCTGCTTTTTATGGCATACAAACTAATACAGTAGCCGAGGCTATGGCAATTCGTGATGGTCTACTCCTCTGTGAGGAACGAAACCTTCACAATATCGTCGTGGAATCGGACTCACAGATATTAGTTGATATGCTTCGTCTAGGTACATTGATGGCGCAGCATCACGGGACGTCATCGAGCCAGCACGCGAGGAACCATCGAACATCATCGAGCCAGCACGCGAGGAGCCATCGTCATCATCGAGCCTGACACCGCCACGTGTCCAGCCGACACGACGAGCCGTCGCGGCGACACGCGACCCCGAGTTCAAATACTCGGCATGACGCACGCGCACATCTTCATCGGAGCAGCCACTATTCCCCGTTGCTTTCTTTTCGTACTTTCATTTCCTTATCTTTCGTCTCGTTACTTTTCATCGTCTTAAATGCCGTCGTGTAGTGAGGGGAAGAGCCCATATGAGGACATCTTCCCCTCACATGGGCCTGACAAGCCCATTATCTCTTCTAATTTCTTATCTTTTCTTTGTTGTTAAAAGGGGGCCCACTTTCACCCATTATATAAGGGGGAGAGGTGGGCGTCCAAACCACTCTTGAATTTTGGAAGTTATATTTTAAGAAGTTGAAGAGTCACGTACGTGAGAGGAAGGAAGAAGAAGAAGTAGAAGAAGAAGAAGAGGAAGAAAAAGAAGAGGAAGGAGAGGAGAAGGAAGGGGGAATCATCGCTACCCCATCGTTTGTCCGTCGGCAACCCGCAGCGCCGCCGCTGACCCACCTACGCCCGGTCGCGCCGCCGCCTGGTCGCCGAAAACCGCCGCACCGCCGTTCCCGTCACCTTCCCTTGATCGCCCGACTCCCCGCCAAGCCGCCTATCTCTTTCCCGATCCCTCCCCTGCCACCAGAGCCACCCCCTGCTATCGTTCGTAGCCTCACCATCGCCCAGATCTCCGCCCCGTGCCCAAGCCCATCGCCTACCTCGCCATATCCCCTTCCGATCACCCTTCCCGATACCGTAGCCAATCCCTGTCACCTGTGCGCCGTCCCACCATCACCCCTCCCTCCGACGTGCCGGTCGCGCCCCTCCCCCCCTTTGACCGTAACCCGCTGACACTCGCTGCGGTCTCAAAATACGCCGACGCCCGACTCGCCGAAGACGTCAGTCTTCCCGTCGTACACCCCTGCCGTCGGGTGCGATCTGCTCCTCTCACGCCCGGTCAACTGTTCAACCACCGGCCCGTTTCTTCACTCGCTGAGCCTTCACGGGCCCCGCGCCGCACTCGTGCGTGTCCTACGCGCGCTCGACCGATTGGAACGCTCGCCCAGGGCACGCAACGCGCGGCGTGTTGCCGGTGCCCACCCCACCAGTTTCCCCGGCCGATGCCTGCGTCGCCCTGGTGTGCCCGATTGTGCACCCGGTGACTGTCTCGCCAAGCACCCCCTCCACGCCCACAATCACAGCCCGGACCGTATCAGGCGCCACTATCGCCGGCCTCTGCCACCCGCGACGCCCACTAATCGCATTGTTTCCACCTCGTCCCCGCACGCAACTACTATCGGCGACCCCGCACCTGCCTCCTCCACATTTTGGTATGAGAAAGACGTCGCCAGCGCGACGAAGGTACCCCTTCCCGCACTCTTTGCATCTCTTACTTTCTTCAGTATACTTTCGCGTTGCCTCCTCCGCACTCGGGTTAGATAGGTGAGCGTGAGACAGGTTGAGAAAACGACGAACATTTCACGAGAGTCTTTACCCGTTCGGTACGAGTCGGGAACACCCGACGCGTGTGAGCACTTCAGCGGGAATTTCCCGTTCGGCGACGTACTCGCCCTTGACCCTCTCGGGCGAGGTTCAGGAGGCCCATTAGGCTTCACTCAAGCAACCCATCATTTCCCTGGAATGGCAATCGCTACTCGTCGGCGCACGCACGTACGATATTAGGACTTTCATTCATCATCCCGTCATTTATACCTGTTCACTCGAATCCATCGGACGACGTCTTTCGACGTAGCCCGATTAGTTAGCGATACGACACCGAGCCCGTACCCTCGGTGACGACTAGATGACGTCGTGACGACGTCCGACATCATACATGCTCCCAGTGGTGACTCCGCCGTGCGTGGCAAGACATCATGCGGTGCCGTTCTCGCATAGCCTGCTTTCATCACCAGATGCGAGAGGGCAACTAGACAGCAGATGCCCTCGCCAACCACGTGGTACATGCATGAATCCCCTCCTCTCTCTTTCATTCTTGGCAGGCGCTCCCTCCCACAGCTAGAGGCTGCTATCGGCTTGATCATCTTCGCATACCCACCCTCCGCACACGGCGCATCCTCGTGACGCCAGGCCCGCGGGATTGGAGGATTGCGTGGAATGCTGGAGCTAGAGGCGTGGACAGCGCCCGCCTCGACTAGGGCCTTCACCACGAACTTCCTCGATCCCACTTGACGAAGGAGAGGACACCTCTCGCACTACATCGTCATCGCGGGGCGGCTCCGGTGGGACGACGACGAGCACACTTCCCCGAGCGCCTGTGAGGTATCACTTATGTATCTTTTCTTTTCCTCAAATATGGGCGTGGGCGAGTGGGATCCAAGTGTAATTGGGATATTTATACTCGCTCCACGCCTATAAACATTAACAAAAACTTCACTTTATAAATAAAAATCCCATGGGTGGCGTCCAGGGCACGAATGGATCGGTCTGCGGGCACAACCCTTGGGGTTGGCAGTACCCGGCACCGTGTTTTTTGCCGATATCAATAAAAAAAAACATGTTTATTATTTTGAATCTGGTAATATAGTTCAATACCTGAAGAATAAAAGGTTCCAAAAAATATAAACTTTAATAGATCTCTTGTAAGAGGAATCTCAAGGGAAAACATTGGTGGCTAAAGAAGAGAAAGTGAGGATCTTCAGCCAACAATGGACGCTGGGTTAGTATAGGCTATGAGGTATTTTATGGGGAAAACAAGGTATTTTTGTAAAAATTATTTTTTGTTGTTTATCAGAGAAAGGGATTTGTAGTCTAGACTATAATTAGGGATATGGTGAGAATGATGCTCTTGGGAAGGGGGAGAAATATGGACAAAACTAGGAAATATTCTGGATATATACATAGGCACTATTTAATTACTCACATCGTAACTCATTCTCAGATGGAGGTATATGTAGAAATTATTTAACAATAATATAAAAATTATATTTTTATTACATAAAAATTTACATGCATGAGTCTTCTACTCTTGCCAAGCCAGAACAATAATGGGACATATTTTATTCAGATACTTACATACAAAAGTCACCTTGAATATTTATATTAGTTCAAATTCATTCATTAAATATTCAATATATAATGTCTTTAAAAACACAAACTGGATGATTTGGATAAAGTGTGAATATTTGGTTTACCAGACTAAATGGTTGATCTTTTTTTGATTGATGTTGGCCACCAAATAAGGGTGCAAATATATCTTAGAGAATCCAGAAAATTCATATATCTGTATATTTATCTTTTATGAAAGTGTTATTCAATGAATATTGGAATGCACTAACCTTACTCTAATAAACATACAACGTCATTCTCAATTCTACCCTGTATCATGAAAAATTAGGGTTTTACACTTCATGTTTGCAGATATGTTGAATTTTGTAATTTATATTTTTTGTTCTAAAGTACTAATATAAAAAGATATCTTATTTGTTACTCTCTTGCAAGTTCATATACTAGAGCTATTGTCTACTGAAGAGTTATGACGCTAATTTTAACTTAGTTCTGGCTCCTTATCAGAATATCAGATAGGAAAACGGAAGATAATAAGTTGATAAAATGTTTAGCATAATTGGCAAAATTTATTCTGTGAAACTTTATGGGAAGTTTGACACAAGCACTTTGCACCAGATTGGTTTTTGATCCATACCAAATTTTTATAACTCGGAATAACATTATTGGTCTGAAATACTAGAATGATACCTAAAATCGATAGTTTGCAGTTCAATTACATGGAGTCCACTTTTTTCTTGACGTTTTACGAATCAGATTAGTTACACATCATATTTTATAGGTGAGGTTCTTACGGAAATAAATAGTAAAGAAGCTGGAGTAGTGCTCAACACCTGCTCACTAACTCAACATTCTGTTTTGATAATAGGGTACAGAATATAAACATTATCCACATAATAAACGCAAATTCAGAAAATCAATTCCATCGGATACATCCATGTCACGCCTTTTCAACAGTTTCATATTTTCCTTTTACTTTTTGGGGACTGTCTCTAAGATGAGTAAGGCTTCATGTGAATTTATCTGGGTGGAAAATTAATCAAGCAGATAATTACACTAGAATATCCTAATACGTCACACAGAACTTCAAGACCGTTTTCCAAACACATTATCCAACAAAATAGATACAAAAATACTCATGGAGATGGAACCATCTGCATGGCGAAACGTGTCCATCTCCCATCCTCCTTGCCCGCCACGTGTCCGATCTCCTCCCTATCGCATCCACCGACAAGTTAATATACACGCGTCGCCATTTCCCACGTCCTCCCCTTCTCTCCATCCTCTCTCTAAATCTATAAATACATCCTCCATCTCGTTCATGCTCTATCTTCCGTCTCTCATCTCTCTGTTTCTTTATCTGTCAGTCTATCATCTATCTATCCATTTCTCTCTCTCTTTCTGCCTGCCTGTCTCTCCCTCTGCCTATCAATCTAACATCTATCTACCCATCAGTCTCTCCGTCAATCTATCATCTATCTGTCGATATCATTGTTTCTCTATCTACCTATCTGTCTTTCTTTATCTATCCATCTATTTATCTACCAATCCATCTCTCCATCCATATATCTCTCTGTCTCTCTGTTTATCTTTCTGTCCCTCTGTCTATCTAACAATCTATCTATCCCCGTATTCATCTCTCTGTTTCTCGTTCTTTCAATCTATCTATCTATCTACCGATCTATTTATTTATCAAGATGGCGTTTCCTGCGTGCGCGGAATGTGGGACGAGGAGGAACCCGTGTCGATGCCGGGTGGTAGGGCCGACGCTGGGGTTCGTGGCGTTCGTAGCGGCGGCGGCCGTCGAGTGGCCGCTGGGCGCGGTAGTCTACATCTTCCGCCACCACAAGGGCCGCCGGATAATGGCCCACCCCGCCACCGTCGTCTACCCTTCCGTCTCCTCCGCCATCCCCCTTTGATCTCCCAAAACCCATGAAAAGAATAACCTCTCTATGTAATTAAATAACTTTGTATTCGTTTATGATATCAAGTTTATCCCACGATTCTACATCCCTGAAAAGAGAGAAATAATCAGGTTTTGTTAGAACTTGGCGGGTCAAAGTAGCCGATCTTGGGAGATGGGAGACGAATTCCGGAGGGTTTTACGGCTTTAGAACTGTAGGTAGAACAGCCGCACGATCTTGCGGAAGATAAATTTGTTAAATTTCCTGTGGTATTTTCGCTTCGGTGCGTCTGTTTGGTAGGTTCGTGGGACGGCTGCTTCTTATTTAGGGTTTTCGTCGTGCGAGCTCCTTTGATCGGATGAACAGGCAGGCTGCTTCCAACGTTATCTGGCAGATGAAAGTGTGAAGAGACTTGGTCGCAGGAATGTAAGAGAAATGAAGGGAAATGCTTACCAGTTCGCGGGTTTCCTGTCTTTTTTCTTGTTGGTAAGTTTCCGGTGGATGAAGTCAATCGAATTGGAGATTTCATTGGAGGCCTGATAGAAGGGGGAGTCTATTGGTAGATGCAGATCGTCAGAAACTATGATCGAATATCCCTTGAAAGCCATAAATTCAACAATAAGCGTAAAGGACGATAAACATACTGCCAGTCTGCGGGTAGAACTTTGCTTTGATGTCACAGTAGGTTTCATCCTATGCTCAGTCGATGCAGCTATGGGAAAGAATAATTTATCATCTATTGAGAAGGTTTTAATTATACCCAGAAATCAAATAACCATTGTGGATTAGATATAATGATGCGATGAACATGAACTTACTCCAAAGTCCAGCGACATCTAATTTTTTTCTCTCTGATGCACTGACTGGCGTTGCTAGGTCTTTGCTGCGGTTCAGCTGATATCGTTGGATCGATGCGCGTATATTTCCGAAAAGATGGTTTTCGAGGTTTTCATCAGCCCAGATGTCGCTGTCTAGAGTGCCGTTTGATTCCGCAGATCTTCTACAATCTTCAGGAATTACTGGCAACAGGGTTGAGCGGACCTTCTGGAATGAAATATTTACACTTGCTAGTTCTTCAGGATCAAGAACTCCTGCAAAGACGTGGGTTAAATGAAATAAAGGAAAGAACCTTTTTAATATTAGATATTAAGAGTAGGAATACCTTCTTCGGAAAAGAATGCACTATCCCATGCCAAACTTTTGCGCAAACTATGCTTGCAAGAAGCGTTATACCGTTTTTCTGGGGAATCTGACTGCTCGGGAACATTTTCCACTCGCATAACGAAGTTTGGTTGTCTTTCATTTTCAAGCCCTTTTGGGTTAGCTTGGGAACCAGCATTTCAAAAAGAATTTTAGATGTAAAATTGATGATTTTAAATGTAATGTAATGACTTAACATATAATTTTAGACGTAGAATTGATGCATACAGCTACATGAACCCGAAGGAGGAAATATGTCTAATCTCCCTGCCCACTTTGCTTTCGTTTTAAACGAACATAATCTCGATGTTTACATCGTAAACATGTTGAAATTGGTGCTCTTTTTTGCATGAATGAACAGGGTGCTCGCTCTATGAAACAGATGAGAGTCGTGTGTCTTAATTCGAGAAAACAAATGAATCATTAATCAATTGGCGCGCCGGTTTTATTTATAAATGAAACGATCTAGCTTGTGACAAGTCCTGGGTTGAATGAATTAACTCTGGGCTTAAAAAAAGATCCCTAGAAAACGACTATTCAGTCATTGTTAGCTTAGCTTTTCACGTTTGTTGGCAACCTTTCGAGATCTACGCCCCAAACTTCTTCGTGAAATCAAATTCAGACGTGAGGAAATAAACAACATGTAACTCAAATTTATCAGCAAAGATGAACTGGTACGTACTCGCCAAAAAACCGAGTAAAAATAAAGAAAAACCCAAACTAAGTTTACTTTCCTAAGATGCGACGAATGACAAAGAACATCGACAGCTCACCCCCGGGCTCGGAACGCGCGACGAATTCTTCCTTGGAAGTGATATCAAGCGATAAAATTGTATTCTGAGTACTTCGCACGCCCATGTCAAGGAAAACGCTGAGAGACGAAAAAACCACGGGAAAGAATCAGAGAAACAACGTCAGAAGTAACAATAAGAAGAATAACACGCCAGCGAGAATTATCCTGGAGCTGTCCCCAGCTTTATCAAATCGAAACCGATATCTCTACTATCGTCGCAACGCGTCCCAATTAATTTCCTCGTATTTAAAATACTAGTCTGCTTTAATTATTCCTAATAACTATTGACGAACTGCTTTAATTATTCCTAATAATTATCCCTAACCCGTAACGGTCCCCAGCGCAGGTTACAAAATCATTAAACCCAAGAAACCCTAAACCCTTCACCCCATATTCTGTCAGCCTCAGCAGGAACAGCGAAAGATCTCCCCACTCATTCCCTCTGTACCCATCATAGTCTAGAACGCCGATTCCTAAATAACAGGAAGAGATCACAAATTTAGAAGAAAAAAAAGGAGAAAAACTGGTTCTACTAGAGGAAGCTGTTGACAAGGCCATGCCAAGCGGAGCCAAACCCGTCTTCCGTCCCGGCCCAGAACTCTTGTTCCCGCTTAAACGCCGTAGACCGTAGTTGCACTGTTCATCATCTCCCATGGCATCAGAACTTGAATGTCGTCTATGAAGGGTTGAGATTGGAGAAGAAGCTGGTCTTGCGTCTAACGGTAACATTTATACACGAGAAGAAGAAGAAGAAGAAGAAGAGGAGGAGGAGGAGGAGGAGGAGGAGGAGGAGGAGGAGGAGCAGAAGAAGAAGAAGAAGGAGAAGATTAGTCCTCAACCTGGGCCATGGCGGGTGGAGGTTCCAAGAGAAAGATGGAATTAGATCATGATCTTGAAGCTATAGCTGATGGATCAGGGAGAGAGAGAGGAGATCAAGGAGAGAATAGATCATGCAAATTCGTGGAATGAACAAGATGAAAAAAACGCGATATTTGTTGAAGAAATCCTGTGGAAAAAAGGTAGAAGAGTTGAGGTTGTAATCCTATGCCTAGTCCTGTGCTGAAAGCTATGGTTGTTAGATGAACACGTGGATGAGTAATAACGTTGAATTAGACACAAATTTAGACGAATGAACTAGTAAAAGACGCGAGGATCCGACAAGGATTAAAGTCTCACCACTGCATAAGACGCGGCGAGCAGCTCGTTAAAGCTTGAAGAAGAGCGGAAAAACCAGGGCACAGAAGATTGAAGAACTTCAGAAGAGATTTATACACAAGCGGCTTTTTGATGATTACCCAAATTTAGATGAAAGAACAAGTTCTAAGAAAACGTGAATATCCAACGAGGATAGGAACCTCGCCACTGAAAAAATAACGCGGCGCGCAGCTCGATAACCCTAGAAGAAGAGCGGAAAATCTAAGGCACCGAAGATTGAAGAACTTCTGAAGAGATTTATGCACGAGCGGCTTGATGATTACACAAATTTAGACAAATGAACATAATAAAACGAGAAAAACCGACAAGAATATAAGCCTCACCACTGAAAAAGACGCCGCGCGCAGCTCGTTAGCCCTAGAAGAAGAGCGGAAAATCTAAGGCACGGAAGATTGAAGAACTTCTGACGAGATTTATACACGAGCGGCTTGACGATTACACTAATTTAGACAAATGAACATAAAAAACGCGGAAAACCGACAAGAATAAATGCCTCACCACTGAAAAAGACGAGGCGCGCAGCTCGTTAACCCTAGAAAAAATGCGGAAAATCTGAAGGCACGGAAAATTGAAGAACTTCTGAAGGGATTTCTATACCAACAGTGTGGTGATTACAAGTCGCACGCATTCCGTGGTTTCATGGGGGGGGGATCTGCGAAGAACTCGAGAAGCGGCATAATTGCCTTGTTTTCCCACCCAGCTCGATGCAAATCGCCGCCTTCCTCCGCTTCACCAATTATTCCTCGCCGTCGCCTCCCCCGATACATTCCAAATTTCCAAAAAAAATAAAAATAAAAGCTGATCCCCTCACTCCCTGTCGTGGACCGGTCAATCTCTACTGTTCTTAGCGAAGACCTAAACTTCTTGGAATTAGACACTGGGCCTTGTTCTTTGTTCTGTTATTTTTTTGTGCGAAAATTAGAACAGCTTTTGGCACAATTAGAGCAGCTTGAACAAAATACGCACAATTTGTAAAATTCCCACAAATTGCTACTAATTTGCACAATTCTAAAAAATTCTCAGGAAAGTATATTTTTTCTTACTAAGTGTGGATGTATTATTAAAGAAATAGTATTAGTTATTCAAATGATCCTAATAATAAGATTAAGTTAAGGCGATAAATAATTTATCAATGTATCGCTCAAATAAGAGCATAGTAAATATAATATGCATACAATTAAATAAAAAAGCCAAAAAATTAAAAATTGACAAATTGAATACTAAACATAAAAAAGTGAATAATCAAAAAAATAAAAATATAAAAATCAAATAATTGATTTTGATGTAGAATAATCCAATATCATTTCACATAACCCAGGTACTCATAAAATTTCAAGCACAAAGTAACACTATAGTAACTAATTAAACATGGATGATGATAACAAATACTTTAAACTCATTGTCAAAACCTAATAGAGTATTAATTCACATATGTATATTTTTTAGTATGTTTTTAAAGAATAAACATATATATAATAATAAACATATGTTTATTCTTTAAAAATGGATTAAAACAAATTCGCACAAATCGAACAATTCGAACCGCACACTGGTGTGTACGACGATCTGTACGAATTTGTAAATGTTCTGTTTGGAAAATTGAACAAAACAAACAAATTGCACATATTCGCACATAGCAAACCTGATGTTGGACGTCATCAACGACTTCGTCCAACAGGTAAAATCACTGAGCGAATGTAACTATGTGATGTGAATGACCTAGGTGGAGTGTACGTACAGGACCGACAAGTGGGTTTTCACCAAGTTCTGAGCTCCGGAGCAAGTGACCGATGACGATGACGTTGACCTTCTGACCCACGGCGGAGCGACGACGATAAGTAAGATGCCAAACAGAATAATTACGTAGGGCTCGCACGTGACGGGCGGGCTTGGCCCGTACTAGGTAGATGCTCAACTCGTAGTTTTTTTCTTAGTAATCTTTCTCACCTAGACTAACCCGAGCGCGGAGGAGCACAGTCGAAAAATATACTGAAGACAGTGATATAACAGGCGAGCAAGGGGACGACGTACCTCGTCGGTGGCGTCACCTGTCGTCGGTGCAAGTGTCGGCATGGCCAGATACAGTGAGAGAGAGAGTGCGGAGGAGGGCGATAATAGCTCGACGGTCGGCGGTGGCGCGACGTAGGAGCAGGTGACGAAGGTTGGAGGCAAGGAGGAGTGCAGCAGTTGAGCAACTCAAGCGAATGAAGTGTGATGCGTCCGGCGCGACAGCGTGGTTTGTGCAGTGGAGAGAGCAACAGAGACAACAAGTAGGCACAGTGACAGCGGTGGTCATGGAGAGGAGTGCATACAGCGGTCGGCGGCTCCAGGCGTGGGCGTAACAGCTTGGCAGCAGTGGGGTGCTACCGGGTGCCGATTACAGTGCCAAAGGAGTGCACGCGCAGAACAAGAACCGGGTAGCGCAGCACGAATGCAATTGACACAACAGTTGCTGATTGCTGCACTGGACGTCAGTGCGGTTGATCGGGCGGCGAGTAGCTCCCAGCCGACGACACGAGCCGCAAACAATGGAGCAAACACCGTGCTTTTCGGCTATCACACGACTAGCGAGGCTGGTTGCGTGGGCATCCAGATGTTAGTGCAACTTGTGTTGGCCGGCAGCATTCAGAGGACGTCAACCGATTAGCAGATGAACACCTTGTGGTGCACGAGCCTTTGAGCGACTGTAACTCGACCGCGCTTATCGCCTGGTGCATGGCACGCTACGATCATCCTATCACAGAATCGTGTCTGAGTTGAGTCAACGACACCCGGCAGTCCACGATCCGCGAGGCGGATCCACAGAAATCCACGAACAGTGAACCACAATCGGCGAGAAGAGGACCACTCGATCGCCCGATGGGTTGATCGTGCGGGCAACGATCAGATACCTGAGGGTTTGCATTGACCGTCTCTTCTCAGCGGGACAGCTTGGTCTGGTGCAAATACGTCCACGGGTTGACCGCACATGCGCAACAGCGTGCTGGCGATCGAGTCTTGGTTGTAGCGAGTGATATTTCCTTCCCACCTCCCTCCCTTTCTCTTTCTTCTCCATCTTCTTCCTCTTCTTCTCTAGGGTGAGATCTGCAAACAATGGTAACTGCAACGACTTCCAGATCTAAACATGAACGTGGTCCCATCATGGCCTTATATAGGGCCATGATGGGCCCTTACAAGGAGTCCAGAAAGGGGAGTCCAATATGAACATCCCCCCCCCATTTACAACAAAATTAAGAAAATAACAAAATGAAACAACGTGAAAATGATACGAACGGATAGGAAACACGGTGATACGGACGCGTCACGACGAGTAGGAGCACTCGTCGTGACTAAAACAAAACAAAGATTAAACAAATGAAAACAGATAACGGAAAATACGGGGATACGGAGGCGGACGTGCTCTACCCGGGGTATTTAAACCCGGGCGTCTTCACGGACGCTTTGGCGTATCGGTCGGGCTGGACATGGATCGATGGTGATATTGATGACGACGAAGATGGCTCTGCTGATGATTCGTTGGTGTCGTCTGGACGCGCTGCATCAGAACCGAATAACCCTGTATACTTGGAATTAAATACCTTTGTAGTCAATGTCAAAGTCAAGGTAAAAGTCAAATTGGACATAATGTGATACAAAGTAATCTAAAAGTCCATTTGGCTGGGCATGTCGAGTCGGTGTGTGAGCTGACGGGCAGCGGCTTTCTCATGGATGAGTTCTCTGTCAGTCAGATTGGATTGACGGTGATTGGACCTGATCTGTTTACTGCTGGGTAAGGATAGCTCTTGGAGGCGAATATTGGGAGCCAGCCACCGCCCGTGTAGAGTTGACGTCTTCTATGACAAGAAATAATGCATTACAAAGTAATCTATAAAGCACATCTTGAAAAAAAGCACATCTTGAAAGATCCAAACTGCTACCTGCCGTGTACTGGCGAGCCCAGTAGACAACAAAATTAGAGAATTGGCATCTTCCAGTGCAAGGAATAATGTATTACAAAGTAATTATTATACCTAGACAAGCGGGATGCGTTTTCATTTAATATAGCTTGGAAAGTGAAAATAATACTTTCACGGCAGAAACCTGCATTGAACTGAATCTACCGGACACGTGGCAGCTTTCTATTTGGATAAATCGATTTCGATCAGATCGGATATGTCGATCTGATCGAATCATTCGACCAGATCGAACAAGATCGATCCGAACGAACTAGCTCGACTTCTTGATCGTCGGATCGGATGAAGCCTAGGATCAACGGCGATTCGATCTGATCCGATACGATCACGGTAAGCGTACCTCCCGGCGGTGGATTTAGGGAGCTAGTCACCGCCCATGGAGTAGGCGAGCCGGTCACTGCTCGGTAAGAGTACCTCCATTGGATTATAACGTGGAAGCCGCATATAAAACAGAGAAGACGACAGAAGTGGGGACTTGCTTGGAGAGGAAGTTTGACACAGAACGGACTTTCAAATTTCCGCTCGTCTTCTTCCCGGCAAATGGCAGGATCAGCGTTTAGTGGAAAACTTTCCCTAACAAGCCTGAACGGCTCCGCCGATTGCCGATCCGATGCTAGGTTCGAATTCCATTGTGTTTTTAGCGATCTCATTTCTCCGGAGTTCTTCGTTTCCTAATGCGGAGCAGCCTTGCAGATGGATCTGGCGGAGTAGTTTTAACAGATCAGCGTGTCTTGGCGCTTTTGAACTGGCGGTTGAAAGGTCCCATTCTAGTCTGAAGCAGTGGATCGTCGTGTTCTGAAGATTCTGATCTCATCCAGCGCACGTCAGGTTTACAGTTTTAATCTTCTCCTTTGAAGTGAATTAGTGAAATTTAGCGAGAGAGAGAGTTTTACCTTAATAACGAACTCAGATAATTCTCAGGTTTTAGCGGCATTGATTTGGAATTCAGATCGTTTCTTATTAGATCTTTTGTTTGTTTAAAGTTGAGATCCTCGACGGTGATTAGTAAGAACGTCGATTTCTAGGGAGAGAATGGGGGAGGGAGGGAGGGAGAGAGGGAGAGAGAGAGAGAGTGGGAGAGTGAGAGGGAAAGAGAGAGTGGAGAGTGTGAGAGTAAGAGAGAGGGAGGGAGAGAGAGAAAGAGATAAAAAGAGAGAGTGGAGCGAGAGAAAGTCAGAAAGAGAGAGAAATAGAGAGGGAGGGAGAGAGAGAAAGAGAGAAAGAGGGAGGAGACGGAGGGAGAGAGAGAGAAAGAGAGAGAGGGAGGGGAGAGAGAGAGAAAAAAAAGAGGGAGAGAGAAAGAGAGAGAGAGAGAGAGGGAGGGAGACAGAGAGAGAGAGAGGGAGAGAGAGAGAGAGAAAGAGAGAGAGGGAAGGAGAAAGAAAGAAAGGAAGAAAGAGAGAGGGACATCTCCATTTCATCGTGAAAAAGAGAGAAAAAGGGAGAAAGAGAGGGAGAGAGGGAGGGAAAGAGAGAGGGAGAGGGAGGAAAAGAGAGAGAAAGAGAGAGGGAAGGGAAGAGAGCGAAAAGGGAAGGCAAAGAGAGAGAGAGCAGAGAAAGAGAGAGGGAAGGGAAGAGAGCGAAAAGGGAAGGCAAAGAGAGAGAGAGCAGGGAGAGAACAAATAGAGAGGAAAAGAGAGAACGAGGAAGGGTGAGAGAGAGAGAGAGAGAGAGAGAGAGGGAAAGAGAGGGAAAGAGAGGGAAGGAGAGGGAAAGAGAGAGAGAGAGAGAGATAGATAGATAGATAGATAGATAGAGAGAGAGAGAGAGAGAGAGAGAGGGAAAGAGAGGGAAAGAGAGGGAAGGAGAGGGAAAGAGAGAGATAGAGAGATAGATAGATAGATAGAGAGAGAGAGAGAGAGAGAGAGAGAGAGAGAGAGAGAGAGAGAGAGAGAGAGAGAGAGAGAGAGAGAGAAGAGAAACGTAACTGATTACCGGATAGAGGGATTGGGAGGGAAGGGCGGTGTACGTGCGAAAACCCGAAATGATGGCGGAATACTTCGTTTAGTTCGCACGAGTGCCAGAGGTCCCAGGTTGTCTGCCTCAGTTTCACCTTCACCGCTGGTGAGCGAGGTTTCATCATTGCTCCCATGCTTTGAAGCTTCAAATATCGGCAATGAGTTTGTAAAGCTCGTTCTCTTGTCCACTCGTCTTCCGTCTCTCCGAAAGAGCACAACCCGCCTCCAATCTTTTCTTTCATCTTTCCCTACCTTTTCCGCAAGATCCTGCTCCCGCGGAAGGATTCCTTCGGTCCAAATGGAGTCGTTCTTCATATTTGCTTTGCTGTTTCTCTCCTTCTTTGTCGTCGTGGATGCTCAGATGCCTGGTGAGTGCTATTTTTTCTTCCATTTTGGCGTGGTAGTAGCCATTGATGGCCAGCTGCTTGTCTGAATTTATGTTTCGTGAATCCGTGTTTTCTGGAATTTATTAATGGTCCCCTGGTCATAAAAACTGCATAGACTCGACTAAGATGTCTGCATCCGTTTTAAAGATCCGAATTTAAGGGTTCTTGCAAGTTCGAGCCGATGTCCTGCGAAAGAAGCCGTTAATGTTCCTCACACCGGAGAGATTACACGATGAAATGGGGATATTTTCTGTAGATGTTTTTGGGTTATTGTCCTTTCTCTGGAAGATGAGATCCAACAATGCCAAGTTAATGGGATCTAGATCAATTTTTGAAAAAAAAAAGGCCAAAATTTCAATGAATAAAGCTTTTATTATGTTTTTCCCTTCGTTTATTCATGTACAAATTTCCATTCCAATATTAAGTGGACAAGTTCGATGCCAAGTTTACTCTGGATTTGATTTCCTCCCGAATTGACGTACATACAGTGTGACAAATGATCTCGAATTTCATTCGGCTTAGAAATATGAATTTCTTCGTGTCAGGTTTTGTTAGCGTTGACTGTGGTGGAGCAGAAAACTACACTGATACTATAGGACTTGTCTGGAGCCCTGATAATGAAATGGTTTTCGGTGAATCAGCTTCGATATCTGTTCCTGGTGAACTCAGGAAGCAGTACACTACAGTGAGATACTTCCCTGCAGATAATAGGAAGTACTGTTATACATTTCAAGTCTTAAATAGAGCTAGATACTTAGTCAGAGCTACCTTCTTGTATGGGAACTTTGACAACAGCAATGTCTATCCTAAGTTTGATATTTCGCTTGGCGCTACGACTTGGACGGCCATTGTGATATCTGATGCAAATACTATAGAAACGGAAGAGTTGATTTTGCTTGCTGGATCTCCAACAATTAGTGTATGTCTTTCAAATGCTACCACTGGACGACCGTTCATTTCCACACTTGAGCTTCGTCAATTTAATGGTTCACTCTACTACACCGAATATGAGACAAAATTCTTTCTCGGAGTGTCTGCAAGAATAAATTTTGGCGCAGAGAGCAATGCCTCTGTCAGGTATTGTCTATCTAGCGGTTATTTTCCCTTTAATTTTTCAAATGTTCATTTGTTTGTTCTAGTATATAACTTTTGATTTTTTCACGTGACAATTTAATGAGGGATCAGTGACGGTTTTGCATTCCTGCCTTCCATGGATCACCATATAGGTGTTCGCTTACGTAAGGCCTGTTTTAGTTGTGGGTTCGTGACTCCCTCTCCTTACACAATTCAATGGCAGGGACATGAGGAAATATTCCTCTTTTGTTTCTCTTCTGGTATAATTTATTAATTATAATTATTGTTTTAATATGATTTCTGATTGATAACGCATTTGACTGTGTTGATTATTATTTTCAGTAGGGTGTCATAATACATTGTCATGATGCATTTTATGTGGTGGGGGAGACTAAATTATCACCCCTCTGACTAAAGTTGCAGGCCTCTGGTTAGAGGTGGGGGAGTGGATAATTTGGCTTATGGGAAGGGAAGTTTGATGTGTAGCCGCAATTCTTTTCTTTCCAAACTCACATTTAGTCGCTTGTATAAATTTTTAGAACTTTTTTTTTGATGTATTATGTGATTTTGTCATAAAACATTGCCTATTTTGTTTTACTAATTATTTTTACAACTGTTTTGTGGTTTTTGCAAGGAGGTGACTTAATTGTTTTCTTCTGATGTGTCCTAACTTCTTTTTTCTGATGATTCATGGAGGAAAGGATTTTTAATGAATACTTTATTATTTCAGGTACCCTGACGACTCATTTGATAGAATATGGCAATCTGACTCATTAAAGAAAGCAAACTATCTTGTTGATGTTGCCGATGGGACTGAGAAGATATCCACGAAAATGCCAATCTTTGTCAACACAGGTGAACGACCACCGCAGAAGGTGATGCAGACTGCTGTGGTGGGACAGAGCGGTTCTCTAACTTACAGGTTAAATCTTAAGGGCTTTCCGGCAGCCGGTTGGGCAGTATCATACTTTGCTGAAATTGAAGATTTGGCTCCTGATGAGACTAGGAAATTCAGGTTGTTCCTTCCTGGCCCAGAAAATCCTCAGAGCACGAAGGTTATTGTTAACGTTCAGGAAAATGCTCAGGGAAAGTATCGGTTATATGAGCCTGGCTATACGAATATATCTTTTCCTTTCGTATTTCCCTTCGCATTCAGGAAAACCAATGATTCGACCAGGGGTCCTATCCTCAATGCTTTGGAGATTAATCGATACGTACGAATAAGTGACGGCTCTAAAGATGGTAAATAATCTTCTATAGAGTGTTCTTTCTAGGGAAATTAAGTCTCTTGCTAAGTGGTTGCATTTGAATTTCAGCTGTTGCAATGGGCAGTTTCCTTTCGCTGTATGGAACGGCTGACTGGGCCCAGGAGGGGGGAGACCCGTGCCTGCCAGCATCATGGTCCTGGGTGCAATGCAGTTCTTCCTCCAGTCCTTATGTGGTATCGATGTAATTGAAACCAAATGCTCCGCTAATTATGATTTCTCACTATTTGGTTTCAGAATCATGCAACTAAACTGGGGTGCATGTTTTATATTTCCCGTATAATTTTACTCGATTCATTGTGCTGATAACTCTACAATTTTGTGCAGCGTTCTGTCGAGGAAAAATATAAGTGGCATTATTCCATTGGAGTTGACACAGTTGACTGGCCTTGTTGAGCTGTAAGATAATTTCCTTTAGCCTTTTCTTTGAGGTTATGTTGTGCCATGGTGCGTCATTGATCTTGTAAATCTTCAGATGGCTTGATGGGAATGCTTTAACTGGCTCTATCCCTGATTTTAGTGGGTGCATAAACCTGAAGATAATGTAAGATGTTTGGCCAAACATTGCGTTTTCTGGATAATCATTCTTATTCTGCGCTAGTTGAATATATTATCATATTTTTTCAGCCATCTCGAGGACAACAAATTGACTGGCGATTTGCCCATATCTCTTGGCAAACTTCCAAATTTGAAAGAACTGTATGTACGCTGACCTCTTCAAGCCAAACTTTATGGTAGTTTTTTTTGGGGTTTGTACTTTCCATTCTCATTTGCACTATTGCTCGGGTTGGCATGTATCTCTTTATCATTTCCCGTCGCCGCCTCGAAAACCATATCCAAGTCTTTTTTGGACTTGCGAATTCAGGTTGTGTATGCTGTCTATTTTTTTGCTCTAAATATTTCTAATGATACTTTTCTATCGCTATTGTATGTTTTTTCTCCTTTCTCTTCGGCAATTAACCGAGATTGCTGTCCGTTTCTAAGTTTTCATGAATCATATCGAGTTTCTACATGTCAACGGCTTTGGATGATCTTCATTATTGCTCGCACAATATGAAAAAACTGTTTTGGAAAATCTGGTAGCAGGCATTTACCTCTTGCCTTGCCGGACCATCTCTCATTACGATTATCCTCTATGGTTCTGCTAATACGTGGACCCATTCTGGAGAATAGGGCGATTGGATAGTATCTTGGATTTCCGAAGCTTCCATGCTTAAACGTGGAGAGGGTGTCTGCCTCCAAAAATGTGTTGTTATTTGCTGCTTATGACGTGAAGTTTACAAAAGGAGGCTATCTAAAGAACATGTTCCTGGCTCTTGGATGCAGGTACCTGCAGAACAACATGCTGTCAGGCGTTGTGCCTCAGGGTATTCTCAACAGGAACATTATTCTTAAGTGAGCATTCTTTCACCCAGTTGAACTGTACCGTGGGGCTATTTTTTTCTTAATAAAAAAGCATCCCAAGATAAAGAAAGCAATATATTAACCAAACTGTGTGGCATGCAGAATAATGTTCAGAGCTGTTGGAACTAATTTTTATATTTTTTCTCTTAATAGTATATCTGGGAACGCAAATCTTAGAGAAGAAACGCACAAGAGCAAATCCCTCACAATCTTTCTTGCCGTGCTGGGCTCTTTCCTGCTGCTAGTGTCTCTATTCGCATGTTCTCTGCTTGTATTCAAGAACAAGAGGAAGAAAAAAAACGAGCTCAGCATAGAAGGTACCCTTCATCTCATTGACATGTACCATCTCGCCTCCTTTAAAATGTGTCTCATTAAAAGCCGGGGATTGTTCAGTTGCATCCAGCGTGGGCCCCCCATCCAGAAAGCTCATGTCCTATTTCAGTGGTGTATCCCCACAAAAGACAAACTGCTTCTCGCTGACCGAGTTGGAGGAGGCGACGGGGAAATTTGACCGGGTTATTGGGTCGGGCGGGTATGGCGTCGTGTACTATGGGAAGCTCCAGGATGGCCAGGAGATCGCAGTCAAAGTGTTGATCAATGATTCGTACCAGGGCACCAGAGAGTTCTCCAACGAGGTATCTCTTCTCTCGAGGATTCATCACAGGAACCTGGTTCCCTTCCTGGGTTATTGCCAAGAGGGTGGGAAGAACATCCTCGTCTACGAATTCATGCACAACGGCACTCTCAAGGACCATCTCTTCGGTCAGTGCCCAGACATATAACCCTATTGCGTTGAAATTGCATTAAAATCCTGACCGTTGCTCGACTGCAGGATGCTTTTCCGCAGAACAGAGCCTCAGCTGGATCAAGCGGCTGGAGATTGCCGAGGAGGCCGGCCGAGGTCATTGGTGAATCTTTTATTCGTTTATTTTATTTTATTCTAAAATTCTATTATTGGGGGGGAACAGGGATAGAGTATCTCCACACAGGGTGCACGCCAGGGGTGATTCATCGGGATCTGAAGAGCAGCAACATCCTGCTGGACAAGAACATGAGAGCCAAGGTCTCTGACTTTGGGCTGTCCAAGCTGGCAGTTGATGGCTCCTCGCACGTGTCCAGCGTCGTGCGAGGGACGGTCGGGTACCTGGACCCCGAGTACTATGTGTCGCAGCAGTTGACACTGAAGAGCGATGTTTACAGCTTTGGGGTCCTCCTTCTGGAGCTCATCTCCGGTCAACAGGCCATTTCCAATGAGAGGTTCGGCCCCAACTATTGCAACATCGTCCCGTGGGTAAGCAACAACCATTAGATTCACTGTCAATCTTCGCCATCACCTTTGATGATGTCAAGTCTTCATTATTCGTCTCTGGCATTTGTCCTTGCCTTGACGAAATTATCATCGTCTGTCGTCCTCTTGTGATCGAACCTTTGTTGACCTCACTCAGATGACGAGTGGTACCCATCCCTGTCATTTGTCCTCGACAAATTGTCGTTTACGACGATGATAAGAGGAGAAAAAATCATCACCATCCCCATCATGTCTTTGATGTGATGACGAGGGTGAGACATCATCATTGTCTCGCATTATCAGACATTTGTTAACATCTCTCAAAGTGACGAATGGTCACCATCCCCGTCATTTTGTCCTCGACAGGATGACGAGGCAAATGGATACGTGTGACGATGACGAGTCGTCACTTCCCTTCCCGATCATCCTGAACAAAAGAAAAATTGCCATCGGCCGTTCAGATGACGAGATGATGGCAAGAGGAAATGATGAAATGGTCAGAGAATGAGGATGATGTTAATCATCTTTCTTAAACACTAATTAATGATTGAGGCTGAGGATGAGGTCAATGGGGTCAAATGCAGGCAAAGGCGCATATCGAGAGTGGGAATATTCAGGGGATCATTGACCCAGCACTGGGGGATCGGTTCAACTTGCAGTCAGTGTGGAAGGTGGCAGAGCAGGCGATGATGTGCGTTCACCAGCACGGCATGGCGAGACCGACCATGCCAAAGATCCTCAAGGAACTCCGCGAGGCCATCGCCATTGAGCGCGGGGTGGAGTCCGGCCCGGATGATGATGATGATCTTGATGCATCCTCTTCGTCTGCTCACTTGCCTGGTCCGTCGTTGTTCCCTTCCTTTGGTGACGATGTCTCCCTTCCATCTGCTCGGTAGCCATTTCTACTGATGCCTACAAGACCAAGGTACAAGTGAGCCTGGTCTGTGAATAGGACGCTGGAAACAGTGGAGCATCCTGATTGGTGTTAAGTGGAAAGAAATGTTATTCCTTTTTTTTATTTTGATATGATACAGATATGAAGATATAGATATCAAACTAGATATATTGTTTTTGAAGAAAACTAGATATTAACAATTGTTGTTTAAAGTGTTGAGAGTTGACCAGGAGTCTAGTTTAATTAGGTGAACCTTATTAGTTGTTATTGTAACAGTGAATATTAATTGTTATTTGATAGATATGCATTTTTTGCTTACCTTAAAGGAGTTTATTTGCAAGGTACACTATTTAAGGTTAAGTTTTAATCTAATAATACCCCAGGGTGACTCGATGGGTCAGAAGGCTTCCTATTTAAGGTTACGCTTCTCCTAATAATGCAGATATATTGATGTTTCAAGGTATAAAAAGGCGACAAATTCTGAAGACGATGAATAATGACACTAATATCATAACATTAAGTGGTTGCATGAACTCCTCATTACAGATGACCGTCTGATCCACTCATTGCTGCAAGCAGGAGGGATCCAGAACAAAGCCCCCACTCCTATTCCAGTGATACCAGGTGGCCTCCTTTTCTTATTTATTTTCTTGGTATTACATAAGTTAACATTATTTCAATTCTCATTAAAATTTGACACCTTGTGGTTTTCTTGGTTATCCATTCCTCCAATGCAGAACCTTAATAATAAAAGAGATATAGTAGGGTCTTCGGTAATTTTATCTTTAACATCCTAAAAGAAAATCTGTCAGTTCATAAAAGAAAATCGGATCATTGATGAATGAGAACTGAGTCAAATTAAAGTCAACAACCATGGGTATGAGAGCACTAAAAATGTCATAATATGTTTTTTCCCTATTCTAACAAATGTCACGAAGTTATCACCAAAACTAAGCTAAAAGAAATTAAACAATTAAAAAATACATGATTGAACTTTTTCACCTATCACAATTATGGAGATCTAGAGTTCCAGCTATTGCACAATGTTTGGATGATTTATCAAAGTTTGTGTTTTATTCCAGCTAAGTTATAGTATTGGAGAATAACTAAAAATAAAAAAAATTAAATCATAATTTTTTTTATCACCTCGAAAAGTATTTGAAACTTATTTACTAAAATTAGAAGAATAAATTCTAAATGTAGAGGGAGTGTTGAAAGAAAATTCCAACAAATGTCCATCAAAATTGCAGTGAATTACATTTTGATATATCCTGTGAACTTACAATGCTAGGAATATATATATTGAAAAAGATTATGGTCATTTTTGTAATGTCAACATTGGTTCGTGATGGTAATATAGACATGAACCCTAAAGTTTCATTTTTTTTATTCACAAGTCCTCATTCGGTTTAACTGCATTATTTAGTAATTTCTCACTCTTCATCCATCCCTTTATATTCAGAAAGCAACGATGAAAATAAATACTTTTGCGCGTAAACATATAAATATATTCAGAAAGCAACTGATCGTCTTAGTAGACATAAATAATAGAACCAAAGTTTCCGAGATTACTTCTTAAAATGTTATGAATTATTTCCTTTCTGTAGGGTCTTCTAATGACTGCTAATCTGATCAATAAAGGTAGAAACAGGGTAAAATAAATTATGATCGGGCTCCAAATATTTCATTTTCATCTTTCAAAAGTGCCTCTAGAGTGTTTTTAAATTGGTTTTCAAAGCTCAACTTCCAGATGAAAAACACTCTTAAGATTCTTCAAACCTTGAAGTGAAGCTTTAGCAACTGATCGTCATAAAATAGAGGTGCACCTGCAGTTGATTGATAAATTATGTACAATACTCGTGCTTTTCTGTTGTGTATCTATTTGTATGTATGCCCTCTATCCACCTTTAAAAGACATTATCATTTACAATCCATCGTAACTAACCAGATCAACTAACTCCTCATTTTAATCCCAAAAAGCTTATTAATTGGTTTTCCCACCTCAGCTTCTCAAATGAAAATTGTTTTAAGACTCTTCCAATGGAAGCTTTGTATATTTAACGTCATAACTAGTGCGTAATCATCAGTATCTTTATGTTGTGTATATGTTTGTTCTTTGTTTTTTCTCTACTGATAAATAATCTTCATGAAAAATACATCGTAATTTTAATGACAGAAACTGATATTCACATCCAGCAAAAGGTGAAACCATCTACGTGTTAATGCATTGACAAGCACAATGCTCAACTAGGAATGTCTCTCTGTACGGACGCCGCCAAGCACACTTCTTTGGGAAACCTCCGCCACATGTTGCCACCGTCTGTACACATCAACTGCCGAGAAGCCGCCAAAGCTTCTCGATCCCAGTGCTGCCACCAATGTCCTCGGGACAAGTAATCCTCTGTCATGAACATACCTCCCCAGCACAAAAGTTGCACGGTCCCGATGAGTTGTTCAACTGCTGTCAGGAGGTGCCACGAAGGCCGATGCGCGTCATCATGCCATTCGGCATGGTGACGTTCAGGCGGCTGAGTACTGCTATAAATGGCCTGAACCTCCTTTGAATGCCTATAAATAGTCGGACGTTGTGTTTGTGAAGTTATGGGATTTTCCTCTCCAGTCCCAGTCTCTTCCTCTTCGCCCTCTCTCTCCTTTGCTACTACTCCTTACACTACGAGCTATGCTCCCTAAGTACATTAAATTCCAACAAATGTCCATTAAAGACACTATTGTTTTACTTTTCCATATTTATTTCTCTCCATCCAAGGACGAAGAAGGATCCTCTAGCCAGCTACTATTATCTTACTCTTTCTTCCTTGTGTCTATTGGTGTCTGGAAGATGTTTTATTTCAGTACCCAGGAGGAGGAATGCACAATCCACATGCGGGTGAGATCAGAAGCGGCACACGCGTAGATCTGAGGGTCGATGTGAGAATTTTGTTCAGATTTGCTGTCATTGAATTATTCATTGTACACCACATTTTTCATAACTTCGCTCTGTTGGTCGCTGTTTGCTGGGAGTGCATGTCCTGCACCGATCTTCCCCCACCGCAAACGTCAGATCTGCACACAGAAGTGCAAGCATCTCCAACCATGCCGATGAGAGCATCATTCATTTTCATCTCAACAAGGATCTTGATAGCCGAGTGTAAAACTCTTACTAATGAACCACATACCCATACTAGTGGCTAGGATCAAATATAAGTTCAAAGATAGATGGTCAGGATAAAACGTAGATAGGTTAAAATCTAGCTGTCAGGGTCAAAGATAGATAGGGGTTAATCGAACAGTCACGATTTATCTTAGCACAGCCATTACACTCTGTTATAACGGCTATGATTAAGTTATAAAAACTAACTACTAATAGCTATTAGCTAATAGGATAAATAAAAACCAATGTTAAGAGATTCATTTTATGGATTAACAATGATTTTGGCTGAGGCCTCGACAACTCCATGTCTCTCTCTCTACTCCACCTCCTCTCTATGTCTCCTCGTTCTTGCGCAAGATCTTGAAATCCTTCAGATCTCTTGTTGCTTGATAACTGTCGAAACACCTAACTGAAAAAAATAATTATGGACTTATGTTTGTTGCCTTGTATATTCCATTTTCAGGAGGTTACCCGTCTTGAGGAAATCGCGACACTTCCAGCGTCGATGAATGCTGTTCAATGCCAAGGTCATCTTTTTTTTGTCTAATTGAAAAGTCTTGAGGGGAAGCCTTTTGGATAAATACCAATTGACTTACTGAAGTCTCTCTGAGTAATGGGATGCTCAAGAGAAAAGTCTAATTGCCATATGACCCAAGGATCTGATCCCTATTTATATGAAGCGGTGATACTTGATCCTCTTTAGTCTATCTTAATTAATCCCTTCATTATAATTAACACAGACTTAGCCTCTACACGCTAAATAACCATAATTATTTTTATAAATGTCTTAATTCCATCATTAAGTGAATCACATTAATTAGGATTTGTAATTCATAGCTTAACCATACGCAATTATACACACACACACACACACACACACACACACACACATATATATATATATAACTGTCCAGAGATTAACATATTAATCCAACATAAATTTCTATCTCTAGTTCTACATAAAGACTACATGATCGAAAACTTAGTACCCAGAAAGACTGCAGAAAGACTACATGCAGAATGACTCCAAATGACTACCGAGAAATTCAACGTAATTAAAAACTTAGTACCCATCATTCAACCAGAAAGGGGCACATTTTATAGAAAAGTCATCATTTGTAAGGAGCCGTAATCTCTTTACTTCATTCCTTCTATTTCTTCATTCCAAACCACGTACATGTTTGTGCCCGATTCTGACTGATCGTGTTTGTGTTCGTGTTCATTCATGTCCGTTCGCATGTTTGCGAACGAACGAAATTTTTTTCCGATCCCTAACTGCAACCCATTTTAATGGGAAAATAGAATATGTGGAGTGATAAGATGAAGTCTTTGTTCAGAAGCAATGCATTTTATTTCCCTAATAATTGAAAATTCCATTGTAATCCTTATTGAAACATCTAAACGTACCCCTTGGAAGTTTCAAATACAATTTCACTAAAACAAGAAAGTTCCAGCTTTGTAGGAAGAAAACAAAGGTTCGCAGAATTAGATCATAGTAAGACTCAATAGATTGCAGAATGTGGAAAACATGAATGATTTAATTCTTTTGCGAACGGAATTACAAAGACAATTATGCCTAGAACTACCCTGCACTAAGCACTTAAATTAAACAAGTACATGTAGAACTACCCGACAACTCCGTACTATTAAACACGTCCACATTACACTATTATTCAGCATTCGAAAGGTTCAATAATCATTACCGAGAAACTCCATGTGATAGAGAACTTATTACCCAGCATCCAAAGAGTTCACAAACAATTACAGAGATATTCAACATGGTAGAAAACATAGTGCCCATCATTCAACCAGAGAGGGCACATTTGAAGGAAAAAACATCATTTTTAAGAAACCGTACTCTCTTTAATTATTCCTTTTATTTCTGCATTTCAAACTGCGAACATGTTCGAGTCCGATTCTGACCATTTGTGTTCATGTTCATTTGTCTTCGTTTGCATGTTCGCGAACGAATGGAATTTTTTCCCCATCCCTAACTGCAACCCGTTTTAATGGGAAAAAATATTCTATGTGGACTGATAAGATTAAGTCCTCATTTATAAGCAATGCATTTCACTTCCCTAATAATTGAAACTTCCATCATAATTCTTATTTAAACATCTAAACGCACCCCTTGGAAGTTTCAATTACAGTTGCACTAAAAAAGGAAAGTTTCAGCTATGGAGGAAGAAAACAAAGGTTCCTAGAATTCGATCATAGTATGACTCGATGGTTTGCAAAATCAGGAAACCCATAGAAGACATGGAACGAAACTATATATTAAAGCTCTCACCTTTTCTCCGTGGTTTCAAAAGAAACCCTTTAATTCAGAGGCATAAAAAATGAATGATATTATTCTTTTGCAAATAGAATTAAAGAGACTATTCCGCCTTGAACTACCCAACGTTAAACATTAATATTAAACAAGTACGTCTAGATCTACCCAGAAAATCCATTGTATTAAACACGTCCACATTACACTATTACCCATCATTCAAAAGGTTAAAAAAATATTACCGAGAAACTCTATGTGATACAAAACATATTACCCAGCATCCAAAGAATTCACAAATGATTATAGAGAAATTCAGCATAAATGAAAACTTAGTACCCATCATTCAACTAGAGAGGTCCACATTTTAAAGCATAAGTCATCATTTGTAAGGAAGCCGTACTCTCTTTACTTCATTCCTTATATTTCTGCATTCCAAACTGCTTGCATGTTCGTATCCCACTGTGGTCATTCATGTTCATGTTCATTCGTGTTGGTTAGCATGTTTGCGAACAAACGAAACATTTTCTTCCCATCCCTTACTGCAACCTCTTTTAATGGGGAAAAATATTTTATGTGGAGTGATAAGATGAAGTCCTTGGTTAGAAGTAATGCACTTCATTTCCTAATAATTGAAACTTCAATCATAATTGTTATTGAAACTTCTATACTTGCTCCCTGGAAGTTTCAATTACAATTGCACGAGAAACAATAAAGTTCCAGCTTGGGAGGAAGCAAAAAAAGGTTCCCAGAACTGGACCTTCGTAAGACTGGATGGATTACAAAAACAGGAAACACTAATATTAAACAAGTACGTCTAGAGCTACCTAGCAACTCCATAGTATTAAACATGTCTACATTACACTATTACCCAGAATTTGGAAGGTTCAATAATTATTACCGAGAAACTCCATGTGATACAAAACTTATTACCTAGCATCCAAAGAGTTCACAAACGATCACAGATAAATTCAATGTAATTGAAAACTTAGTACCCGTCATTCAACCAGAGAAGGGCACATTTTAAAGCACAAGTATCATTTGTAAACAAAGTGTACTCTCTTTACTCCATCCCTTCTATTTCTGCATTCCAAAGTGTGTGCATGTTCGTGTCCGACTGTGGCCATTCGTAATCGTGTTCGTGTTTGTTCATGTTCGTTCGCATGTTTGCCAAAGAGCAAAATAATTTTTTCCACCCCTGACTACAACCCATTTGAATGAGGAAAAATATTCTGTGGACTGATAAGATGAAGTGGTTGTTCAGAAGCAATGCATTTCTTTTCCCTAATAATTGAAACTTCTATCGTAATCGTAATTGAAACTTTTAGACACATTCCCTTGAAGTTTCAATTACAATTGCACGAGATACAAGAAAGTTCCAGCTTTGGAGGAAGAAAACAAGGATTCCAAGAATTCGACCCTAGTAAAACAAAGATTTTAATTTTTTTTTATTTTGTATACTTTTCATGTTTCTCCTTTATATTTTTGCTTTGGATTTTGCCTTGTGGGGTTGAAAATACGAGGCATATAGATCACACGTTTCTCTTGCCCTTGCTCCATATCCTGCTTCTTGTTCTTATTTCTCATAGCTTATACCCTTTTTCATAGGTGTTTGAGATTTATCACTTGTAGGACAAAGATATGCGTTTAGGAGCTTAGGCTTGAGACGAGAGATTTACAGCACATCTCAAGGTTATAAGGTGATAATCAATGACTGAAGAGTAGGCTCAGAAGTTCAGATTGGTCATGTTCATTTACTGAGTAGTACAATGAATCGCGTTCTGACTCACCGTCTACTCTCAAGTGAGACATCAAGGACTGTGGATCATGATCATGGTGATAGATTCCCAGTTTCACCTCTCTTCCTCCTCAGGTGGTTCCCCACATTATTCGAGAGATGCTAGAACCCTCTGTCATTCTTCATCTAAGAAGTCATCGGATTGGATGTTTAAGTGGGTTATGTGTATATGCACTTAAAGGAGCATATAATGCAGCACGTGGTATGAATAAAATTTGCTACCCCCATTGATAAATCATGTTTGTTGATGATGTGCATGAAAAACACAACTACTAGGGGTAGAAAGAGCCAAATAAATCTTCTCCTTGGCTTCCAGCAGTTTGGCCTCTTCATTGTCGGCTTGGTTGACGGCACGTGACATATCCTATGGGTTCACCTCCTTGGCATTTTTTTGGAAGCAAATAAAATTCTAACTATAAAATCAGACCTAACTAGAAAAAATTGAAACTAAGATAGTGGACTGGGTTGTCTCCCAGAAAGTGCTGATTTTATAGTCTTCAGTCAGACTTTATAGAATTTCATAACTATACCCATATGTATATATTTGTATTTTAAGGTTGAATTTAAAAATCCCTTGACTTCTAACAAGTATAATTTCAATCTTAGTGGGAATTCAAGGTGCTTTTGATCCCCTAAATGATATTCAATGAACTCAAAAGTCTCCCTTCCAAAATGATCTTCAATGTACTTAAAAAAATCAAGCCAATTTTTAGAATTGTGATCCTCAAGTGGTTCCTCTAAATATGGATTCTCATCACCCTCAAAATCAGGAGAGTCTAAACATGTGTTCTCTCCTCTGCATATATGATTCTCAAATGTACCTTCCCTTTCATTTATAATTATCATGGAGTTTTTGTCCTCAATCTCATAAAATGGGGGCTCAATCACCAAATCACGTCCAATATTTTCCTTTGGTAGATTTTCTAATGTAACACAAGAGGATCTAAATGTGTGTCATCTCCTCTAAATGTATGATCATCTAATTCATATGTATCTTCTTTGTTATCAGTGATAATCATAGGGTTTACATCATTATCCTCAAGGAGCGGATGCTCCATCACCGTATCAACACTTACATCCTGCCCTGCGAGATCTTCCAGAGTATGATTAGGGATATGTTCTGGTTCATTCCCAAAAATGTGATGAGATGCACCAGTATGATGAGATTCTAAATTATCTAACCTTTTCATCAGATCTTCATTTCTATTGCTGATTAGCTCTGCTCCATTGTCTCCATCATCATATCCTTCATTGATTGCTCGGTGGGGGATGAATGAGGTTCATCCATGGCATATGATTCATCTTCTCTAGGGAGAGAGTGTATTGTTCCTGACCTCTCTCCTGCTCAAAGAGAAAAAAACTATATCCATGTTGTGGCTCATGGTACCCACAAGTGTCATGTTGACCTTGCTCAAGTGGATGGAGGTGATTGTACTGCCCTTGATCTTGCACTTTTGTACCCTGTCTATCATGAGAGAACTCCTCATAGTCATCCTCAGGGTATGAGAAATAAAATCGTGCTCTTTGATTACCTCCATATTTCCTCAATAAATTATACTCTACCTCATCCCAAGTAAACAAATCCCTAGATATCTCCCTAGAATGAGGCTATCTCCCTAGATAGCCTCATTCTAACCGTTTCAAGTGGGATGTGACAAAAATGGTCACTGTCACATGCATTGAGGAAATCTGCAAGATACTCATAAGGCCTTTCCATTGGATATCCATGATAAATTGGTAGGAGATTAATCATATACGGATCCACCCTAAATATTGTGCATCCATCTAAGGATGCATGATTCCTTGTGTCTTGCCTAAGAGGTGTTCATCTAGGATGTTCTTCAGGTCCTACTCTGCCCTGGATTTGATAATTCTGGGCCATAGTGTTGTTGGATATCGAACAGTCATGTTGTTGGATATCAGAGTAAGTATCGTATGAGTATGATATCTGATTATCATATGAAAAGTCATACCCATCCCAAGGTGAGAATGGGTATTCATACCCTGAATGAGCATTCATCCAACTATAGTTTCCTTCCATCATCAATCATGATAAGGAAGGTACATAGAGATTTTCAATAATATCTCTTTCAAAAGGGTAGAATGTAAAATCATTAAAAATAGAAATGTAAAGAACACAAAAAATGAAAATTAGAAATAACAGAAATTAGAAAATAAAATTTCACCTGAAATTTTAAATATTTCCTAAACCTGAAACAGGTTAGCAATAATGCATGCAAGTATAAAAATATTGTAATTAAAATAATCTTAATTAGGAGAGAAAAGATGTCACCTCAAATTTCTCATAATTAGCTGTAATAAGATGAAATTAATTTTCCTGTAATTTTAGGCTCAAGAAAATAGAAAATAATAGTAATAATAAAGAAAATAAAACAACTCAAAAATCAAATCAACCTAAGGGACGCCAGTCCCCGGCAACGGTGCCAATTTGATGGAGGCAAATTGGGTAATAAATTTCAAATGTCGTTGTAATTTGAATTTGCCTACAATCAAATAAATTTGAAAAAATATATAACTTACTCAAATGTATGGTGTGAGTAAGGTCATCTCCGCAGGGATTGGCCATTAGGGATGTATTCGATAATGGAGTTCTTAGTTAGTAGGAGTAAAAATAATGGCGATAGTCAATAAATGGATTTTTAGTAGTAAAAATCTACACATTTTAGGGGCATTATATGCATCATTTTATTTATAGTATCTCTATTTTACTATAAATTTGTTCTCTGTGCATTATTTCATGAAAATCCTCAATATGGCCATTTTTATTATAAAAAATTTTTTAGTGCATGAAAGCCATTTTGTTGTTGTTTTTGTTACCTCATTTTAAAAGAAAAGGGCTTACGACATTCAAAATAAAAAGATATATAAAAAAGGGGGTTTTGAAGTGGCAGTTCAAGGACAAGTCAGTGGCCATCAAGCAAGCCGCCGAGCTAGTGAGCGCAATGCACTCAAGCCGACCCAGCAGCCAGCAAGGCCCACCGAACAAGGACCCCATCACAGACAGGACTGGAGACAACCACAAGGCCCACACAAGTGAGGCCCAACAGTTAAGCCCATAGGGGCCCAAGGTATCCGCGAACACGAGACTAATTATTCCAATTCAAAATGAGAAATGTCTAGCCCTTTTTATACCATTAAATCTTTTAAAAACGTTCCATATGGGATTAGATCCCATCCTCTCTTTCCGCTTCGTGTTGGGCCAGGCTGAGAAACAATGAAATCAATCGCAGCCCAATGGGCTGCGATCATTTTAGCTTTAAGAAGAATTAATGATCAGGCTTCGAGCCGACCTGGCCTGAAGCCTGTATAATTTCGGGCCATTTTAATTATAGGGATATGATCTTGTCCGTCCGATCTTCTCAAAGACGATCGGATGGTGAGATCTATCTGTTATTTATAAATTATTTTAAATCTTTTTTCAGGTCCTTTGATTGGTTGATGGATGCTGACGGGGATCACGGGACCCACAATGGGCGAATCAAAGCACGCAAAGCTGATGGGGCAGCTGACACAGCTTGCTGACGCGGTAACACACGGGTACACCGATCAGAATGGGTCCACAGCTGCAATTTAATTGCAGCCGTCGACCCAAAATAGAAGAAGAATCGGATGGCTGGAGGGCAATCTCATCCTTTTTAGCCCCTGGCCATCCTCCTCATCGGCCGGCCGACAGAATCCGCTGATGAGGGGACCACCGGCCGGTCCAACGGCCTCAGGAAGGCCGTTGGATCAAGCCTATCTCCAAGGGGTCGAGAGAACACCTCTCGACCCTTTAAAGGGGGGTTTTGGCACTTAATTTTCTATCATTCGACCATTGTCCAGATACGGCAAGTGAAGGTCCCTTCGGAGCTTTGAAGCAAGACGGCAGCGTTGTGAGAGTGCCGGTGGCTGTGGAAGAGTCGGGGAGGATTCAAGGGAGAGATAGGAGCGCTTGATTCTGTGCCAACAAGGGAGAGAAGCGAGGTGAAAAAACATACTGAGGTTAGGCGGCAGAGATCGGCGCAGCCATCCCCATTCTTCGATTCAGGTTGGAATCGGGTAATCTGAGCTCATATTTGTTGAATTTCAAGAGTATTATAGTTTAATTTTGTCTCAAGATTAGTTTAATCTTTGATATAATCCATTTCGATTAAAATTTGTCACCGCGACTTCGATTGGGGATTTCATCAAACATCTCGTGAGTTTGATAAATATTCTCCATTTATATAAGTTACTATCTACCAACCTTATAAAAATTTAAAACATACACACCTATCCTACCCCTACTTGTGAAGGGCATTCTGTCAAACACCTCATGGGCGTTCGACAGAATTACCCTTGTTAATTTGATATCCTATTATAAATCATATATATATATACAAATATATATATATATATATATATATATATATATATATATATATATATATATATATATATATATATATGTGCCACCTAATCGTCTTCTATCAGGTATTTTGTCAAACACCTCATGGGCATTCAAAAGAAATACTCCCTTATGCCTGACTTTCTGCTATAAAACCTATGTAGACTATAACGCCATCTGGTTTCGACCCTCTCTCGGGAATTTGGTCGAACACCTTCAAGGTGTTCGACTATATAAAAAAACATAAAAAAATATAAATTGTATAAAAACATCTAAGCTACCTATATTAATCCTATTCTAAATATCTTACCTACATAAGTAGCATTCTATAATACAGTCTATCTTGTGGGTATATAAATACTTCTTAACTACCATTATTGCCTCCTCACTCCTTAATATCTCTCTATACTTATCTTAACTCTTACTTAGTATATTATAGTCAGATAATTACTTAACATTCTTTCTTTACATATCTTCTTAGTATATACTACTCAACCCTTTTGTTCTCTCTTAATATATCTTTCTCCCTATCTATCTTATTAATATATATAAAAGTACTTCTCTGAGCTTCTACTTCTTCCCTCTTATTACTACTTACTCTTATTAAGTACTCTATACTTCTCACTAACTATATTAATACCATCTTTAATTATACTAACTAATATCTTACTTCAATTATTCTTAGTATCTATAATATATAACTACATATAATATCTAATATTCCCTATCTTTACTAATTACTTAATTCTTCTTTGTTTCATTATCTTTAGTATTATTACTATATCTTATTAACTAACAGCTCAATTATCAAATACATCTCTAAAGGCCAGTCCCTGTGGAGACGACCTTACTCCTACTATACAGTTGAGTAAGTTTCTATATTTTATCAAATTTATTTGATTGTAGGCAAATTAAAAATACAACGACAATTAAAATTAACACCGCAATTTGCCTCCGTCAATAGTAAGTATAAGAAGAGATAAGTAATCAGTAAGAATAGGAAGAATTAGTTTAATACGATAACTATAGAAGAGAGATGAGATATTATATATATTATGGATACTAAGAATCTTAAACAAGTGAGAAACTAGATATTATAGTTAAATATGGTATTAATATAGTTAGTGAAGAAGAATAGAGTACTGAATAAGAGTAATTAGTAATAAGAGGGAAGAAAAAAGTAGAAGCAAGAGAAGTACTTCTATATGTATTAATAAGATAGATAGGGAGATAGATATATTAAGAGAGAACAAAAGGGTTAACGTAGTATTTATATATACTAAGAAGATATCTAAAGAGAGAGTATGAAGTAAGTATCTAACAATAATATACTAAGTAAGAGTTTAATAGGTATAGAGAGATATTAAGGAGTAAAGAAGTAGTAATAGAAATTAAGAAGTATTTATAGCAATATAAAATTACCTATAGGTATAGGATACTCCTTATATAGGTTTAGTAGTTATTATAGAATAAGTATAGGTACTTTTATATGTTTTTATAAGATTTTATATTTTTATATATTTGCTTATAGTCGATTTAAAGAAATATCGGGTGATTTAGTCGAACACCCGACAGGTGTTTGACTCAAGGCCCGAAAGCAGGTCAAAATCACAGAGATATATGTTATATTTAATTTTTATAGACTTTTTATATACTTATTATACAGATTTGTATAGGAGAAAACTTGAGTAAAAGAGGGTAGTTCTGTCAAACGCCTCTCAGGTGTTCGACGGAATGCCCAAAAGAGGTTGGGCTATATATTTTTTATATGTTTTTAGATTTGAATAAGATCGATAGAGGCAAACTTATATAAATCAATAAAACTTATATAAATCAATAAGATTGATAGAGGCAAACTGTTTGCTAAAATGCTTCAAAGAGGCCGTGATACCAAATTTTAACGAAACTTGATCACTATATAGATTGAATGAGAAATTTAGCATCCAGATTAATTGAAAACATAAAAATCAACCGAAGAAACTCTTAAGATAACCTGAATTACCCTGATTCGAAGACGAGAGTGGCGGCGCCAATCGTCGCCGCCGAGCTTCGGTTTAGGATTTCCCTCGTTCTTCTCCTCCATTCGGGTGCAAATCCAAGCTGCTCCAGAACTTCTTCGGCACCGACCAGAGCTTCAAGAATGCTTAGAGGGTTGTCATGCCCCTCCTCCTGCTCTTGCAGCTGCTAGATGGGATCCCTGCCGTCGCTCTAGACTTATGGTTTAAGGATGCGAATTGAGGGGCTATGGAGCCCCTTTTAAGGCCAGGGAGATATCTTCCATGGCCGTCGATGGGGGAGAAACAGTTGTGGGGATCCTCCCAAGCCGTCGGATCACCTGATGCGGTACTTCTCAGCAGCAAACCGCCGGCGACTCGCCGTGGAAGATAGCCATGGGCGGAGATGGACGGATCTGCACATGGCTATCCAATCTCCTTAAGAGAGAAACCGACGGCTATGTTTAATTTGTAGCCGTGGTCCACTCTCACATGATGCACCCGCCATGTAACCTCAACCAGCCTCGTCAACAGGCCACATTAGCTTGTATCCTTCTGATTCGCTCTTTGTGGGGCCTAGTCATCCTCGTCATACTCGCCAGCCAATACAAAGCCTGAAAAACAAATTAAAAATAGATTAAATAGGGCGAGGTAGATCTCACCATCTGATCTTCTTTGAGAAGATGGACGGCTGAGATCATATCGTGCTACTTAAAGTAAGCAAGAAAAGACATGGACTTTGGGCCGGGTTCACTCGAAGCCCAGTCTCAATTACTTCTTGTTTTCTTTAGATCGCAGCCAGTTGGGGGATGGTTCTACATGATGTAGTGAATCTAGGCAGAAGTACGTGCAGGCCCCAACTCTTGGGGTTTCACCAAGCCCTAGGCTCTGGTGTGGGTGACAGGTGACAATGACGGTGACCTCCTGACCCTCGTCCGAGCGACGATGGAAACTACGGCCCGAGCAGATTGAATCTGTTGGCGCCCACACGTAATAGACGGGCTAGGCCCATACATAAGAAATCACCCAAGACGTATCCCTCGTGATGTAATTTTCTCTCACTTATTCAAACCCGAGTGTGGTGGAGAGCAACCAAGAGTTCTACTAAATGCATTAAAATTAACTGGCGAGCAAGGGGAATGTGGTATTGATAATCTCACTTTTAAGGGTTTTAATTCATCGTTGGTAATTGAGATTATTCAATAAAAATATATTTACCTGTACTTAAGAATACTTAGTGATGAGTACAGATCGTCTCCACATTGAACGGCGAGTAAGGAATTAATTTCTTATGATAGTGATGATCAACGAGAGGATAGATGAAGACAAGAGTTGAGGATATGAGCTAGTGATATTGAGTAAAAGTACGTAAGTTATATGTTAATTTAACTTAAGAAAATAGTAAGTGAATGTGACGGACACGATGATGGATGATGGTATGAACGAGGATAGTTGTTGGATGTGGAGTGGTATGATAGAGAGGATAGAGAGACGAGTTAAGAGAATATAAATGATAAATGTGACTGAACATACGATGAAAAACACTAATTAGGTGAATTATGATGTCGGGAAAGAAACAACGCAAGGCAAAGACACTTTCCTTAGATCCTTTCGTTCCGCCAGGATCACAGTGATTTACGAGTTCCGGTAAGCTCCCCCTCTTCTCCAAAGCTTCTCCCCACACACCCAAGACACCAAGAACACACTTGACAGATCTCAAAACTCACTATCTTTCGATCAACCAACACAAGTAGGAAGAAAGTTCAAGATGAATTTCACAATGATCCAGGCCTCTATTTATAGATCACAGGGAATGGACGGAAAGGGGAGGGGAAGACGAAGCAGTACTAAAAATTTCAGCTCACTTGGAGTTGTAGATCAAAAGTTATGGTCGTTTGAAGTTGAAGAAATCCTAGCCCTTGAAATTTTCTCTCTCCTCATCATCGTCATCATTTTTCGTGGTCGTTGAGAAGTCAAACCGCGCTGCATTCTGCACTTTTACTATTCTGTGTGGCACTTTTTGTATTCCGTGCCACGTGCACCTAGGAAGAAGAAAAAGACAAAAGAGAGAAAAAGAAAAACAAAAAAAAAGAAGATGATTCGCAGCTGACGTGCGGTGCATCAGCGCGCGCCACGTCAGCACGGTATATATTTTTTTCTAAAAAAATAGATGGATGCGCGCGCGCCACGTCACCTCGTGAGAATCAAGAGAGAGAGAGAGAAAGTCATTTTTTGTCTTTTGCGCCTCGATCTTCGTTGAATTTATTACAAAAAATACCTTCTTTTTTTTCATTCGTCCAGGTCGCCCCCCTGCATCAGAAATTCAAAAAATTGATTCCTTAGCTATATTGCAATCATCGCTTCATGAATCACGAAGTGATGATTGCGTGATAAAATGATTGGATGTCGCCAATCATTATAATCATTTCTAATTTGTTGTTGTTCGACTAATTGAATGGTGACACATGGCGGCACAAAATAAAAGGGCTTAAAAATATTGAAAAAACCATATTAATTAAAATAAAATCCCTAAAAATACATATAAATATATATTTCGACTTAGAAAAATCATATGTTTCCAAATTTATTCTGTCTCAAAAAATTACAGAAAAATCATATTCTGTCTCAAAAAATTATATTCTTTTAGAATCTATTGTTAGAAAAATCCCAAAAAATGCAGAAAATTCAGAAATGCATTCTAAAAATAGATTTAATCATTTTAGTCTTGATAACATGCAAATATAAATAATTTAATGCAGATAAACATGTAAATATGATCATATAAGGCACTAAAATGTATGTTATCAGGATGGGAGGCGTGGCATAGTGTAGGTGGTGTGTCAGAGTTTGATGACACAACACGGTGCAGGCAGCATGGCAGTCTCGGCAGTGCAGTAAGGGAGTGCAGGGGCACAGTTGGTCGTGTGGACGACGCAAGCGATGATGGGCAGCGTAGTGGCAGAGCATGAGACAGCACGGGCGGCAGGTGGCGTGGCACGCGGCACACAATCGACAACGCAGGCGGTCTGGCAGTGCAAGGGTGAACGGGGTCGGCGGCAATGACCTGGCAGGTGGCACGGTGTGTGGCGAGCGACATGCTGAGCGGGGGGGTGCATGAGGCAGCGCAGGTGGCCGCTGGCACAGCGCATGGCGGGCGGCAAGCTGTGCGGGCAGACATGCAGCACACGCACGTGGGGGGTTGGCGGCAACGGTGCGGCTGTGTGTTGCGCACAGTGGGTGGCGGCTGCAAGGTGAGCGGCGGCTCCGCAGATGCATGGCAGCCCTGGCGTGGGCAGGGCGGGCACCAGGCAAGGACTGTGGGGCAACGCGCGGATCGCGCAGGCAATGCGGTGTGCCGCGGTGCTGTCTGCATGGCGCATGGGCAGTGTGCGCGGTGCATCGTGCAGAGGCGCTAGCCACGCGGAACGCAGGCGATGATGATCTACGCGCATGGCACGTAGCGGCAGTGCAGCAGCAGGGAGAGACAACGGGGCAGTGCACGTAGCGGCAGTGCAGCTGCGCGGGATGCGGGCTATGGGTTGGCACGCGCGGTGCGTAGCGAGCAGCAGGGAGAGACAACGGGGCAAGCAGGGGCTGCGTACCCTTTCTCCATTTCCTCCTCCTCTCCTCTCCCTCTTCTTCTTTCTCTTCAAGAGACCCGTGACTGAACAAACCCCCAAATTCAAAACAAACGACTGGTCTGCCCTAAGTTGGGCGTCCATCATCCCTTATGTAGGGGTCATGATTGTCCCCTTACAATGGGTCCAATAAGGGGCCCTCTAACATGGGGACCCCAGTTTTTAAAGACAAAACACAACATCAAAACACAAAATCACGAGACACGACAACACGACAATACGAAAACACGACACACGACAACACGAATACATGACACACGACAAACACATGAACACGACGAACACATAGACAAACACGACGAACATAACAAGCATGTGTCGGGGAAAAATCAAAACACTCGAATACGCGGACATGCTTTACCCGGGGTATTTGAACCCAGATGTCTTCACCTTCGCCTTGGCGTGCCGGTCAAGTTGAATACGAACAGGCGGGGCCGTTGATCACGAGGGTGATGGCTCCGATGACGTCTCTGATGGAGTGGGACTGCTCTCTCGATCAATTTCTTTCTTCAACTTCAATATTGACTTCACCCCTGCGATTGCATAGATAAAATAGTAGAACATTAGAAAATTAACAGTCTTAAATAAATTTTTACTAAGAAATTATGGACTATGTAAAGCATGTATACAAAATGACATAAAAATGCAATTTTTATCTCTTGCTCTATTTAGTGGGTGAAATGCAAAGTTCTGGTAAAATTGAAGATAATACACATGAAGTGATCCCAAAATGTCTTTAAAATGTGTATGTTTACATGCCACATTCGTGTTCGTATTTGTTCGTGTCCGTTCGTATGTTTGCAAATGAACTAAACATTTTTCCCATCCCTAACTGCAACCCCTTTTAATGGAGAAAAATATTCTATGTCGAGTGATATGATGAAGTCCTTGTTCAGAAGCAATGCATTTCCTATTCCTAATAATTGAAACTTCCATCGTCATCGTAATTGAAACTTCTATACACAAACCATGGAAGTTTCAATTACAATTGCACGGCAAACAACAAAGTTCCACGTTAGGAGAAAGAAAACAAAGGTTCCCCAAATTCGGCCTTAGTAAGACTGGATAGATTACAGAATCAGGAAACCCACAGAAAACATGGAATAAAACCATTTATTAAAGATCTCGGGTTTTCTCCATGGTTTCAATAGAATCCCTACAACTCCGATGCAATAAATGATATAATTCTTTTGAGAACAGAATTAAAGATACAATTACACCTAAAACTACACTGCACTAAACACGTAAACAAGTACATCTAGAGCTGCCCGGCAACTACATAGTATTCAACATGTCCACATTACACTATTACCCAGCATTCGAAAGGTTCAAATATTATTACCGAGAAACTCAACGTGATACAAAACATATTACCCAGCATCAAAAGAGTTCACAAGTGATGATAGAGAAATTAAACTTAATTGAAAACTTTGTACCCATCATTCAACCTGAGAGGGGCACATTTTAAAGCAGAAGTCATCATTTGTAAAGAAACCATACTCTCTTTACTTCATTTTTTTCTATTTGTGGAATCTAAACTGCGTGCATGTTCGTGTCCGATTGTAGCCATTTGTGTTCCTATTCGTTCGTGTCTGTTCACATGTTCGTGAATGAACAAAACATTTTTCCCATCCCTTACTGCAACCCCTTTTAATGGGGAAAAATATCTATGTGGCATGATAAGATGAAGTGGTTGTTCAGAAGTAATGTATTTCATTTCCCTAATAATGTAAACTTCCATCGTAATCATAATGGAAAATTCTATATGCAATCTCTGCAAGTTTCAATTACAATTGCACGAGAAATAGGAAAGTTCCAGCTTTGCAGGAAGAAAACAAAGGTTCCCAGAACTCGACCTTAGTAAGACTCAATGGAGTACAGAATCAAGAAACCCACAGAAGACATGGAACAAAACTATATATTAAAGCTCTCGGATTTCTCCATGGTTTCAATAAAATCCATATAGTTTTGACGCAAAATGAATGATATAATTCTTTTGAGAACAAAATTAAACAGACAATTACACCTAGAACTACCCAGTACTAAAAATCAATATTAAACAAGTACGTCTAGAGCTTCCCGGCAACTCCGTAATATTAAACGCGTCTACATTACACTATTACCTAGCATTCAAAAGGTTAAAAAATTATTACCGAGAAACTCTACGTGACACAAAACTTATTGCCCAACCTCCAAAGAGTTCACAAATGATTACAGAGAAATTTAACATAATTGAAAACTTAGTACCCATCATTCATGCAGAGAGGGGCACATTTTAAAGCATATGTAATCATTTGTAAAGAAATGGTACTTACCGTACTCTCTTTAATTCATTCCTTCTATTTCTGCATTTTAAATTGCATTCATGTTCTTGTCCGATTCTGACCGTTTTTTGTTCGTGTTCCTTCGTGTCCATTCACATGTTCGCTAATGAACGAAACATTTTTCCTATCCCTAACTACAGCCCCTTTTAATGTGAAAAATATTATATGTGAAGTGATGAGGTGAATTCATTGTTCATAAGCAATGAACTTCATTTCCCTAATAATTGACACTTCCATCGTAAACGTAATTGAAACTTCTATACACACTCCCTGGAAGTTTCAATTACAATTGCATGAGAAATAAGAAAGTTCCAGCTTTGGGGGAAGAAAACAAAGATTTGTAGAACTCGACCTTAGGGAGACTCGATGGGTTACAGAATCAGGAAGCCCACAGAAGACATGGAACAAAACTATATATTGAAGCTCTCAGATTTCTCCATGGTTTCAATAAAATCCATATAGTTTTGACGCAAAAAATGAATGATATAATTACTTTATGAACAGAATTAAAGAGACAATTACGCCTAGAACTACCCAACACTAAACACTAATATTAAAAAAGTACGTCTAGAGCTACCTAGAAACTCTGTAGTATTAAACACATCCATATTACACTATTATCCAGCATCTGAAAGGTTTAAAAATTATTACCGAGAAATCCTACGTAATACAAAACTTATTACCCAGCATCCAAAGAGTTCACAAATGATTATAGAGAAATTCAACGTAATTAAAAACTTAGTACCCATCATTCAACAAGAGAGGGGCACAGAAAGCTTAATCTGATTTTCTTACATTTAGAAGGCTTAGCTTAGGCTTGGTTCATATATGTGGAAAAACAATTTTGATTTGAAAAGTTGTTAGATTCCAAACAACAATTTGAACGTATGTATGGATTTTCTTCATAATCTCTTCGACAAAACACAAATTTCAAGCGATATGAACTGTTTCAGATTATTGTGCATATTTTGAATTACTATTGGCTTATCTCCCTCCACGGGATCAGGATGGTCTTGGAAACTACATATATTAATGGGCTTAAGCCAGTAATTCATGCCGAAGTCCCAAAATATTAGTCATTCAAAATCCAACAAATTGAATCTGAAGCAACCCTAAAAATAATGTGGCAAACTTGCCCAACCAGCCAGACTGATTTAAATATATTATCCTTTAAGGAAACACCTCCGAGAGTGCTACAAGAAAATACAGCTTCATCTTCATTTTCAAAATTTTGAAACTGGCCAAGTGCAACCTCAAACCAGAGAAATCTAAAATAACCTCCACTAAGAAACCGACAGAAAATTTATCACAGCCTCCGAGAAAGAAGATTATGTGGTTAACTGATGAGGAGTTTCATTGAAGGAAAGAGAAGGGGATTTGTTACCATTGCAATGACAAATATCTCCCAGGCCACAGGTGCAAGAGAGAGTTAAATATATTTTTGGTCCAAGAAGATGATGATAATAAAGACATGCTGGTCAATGATGAGGATCTAATGCAAATGGATGACACACCTATCTTGGAGGGCTCCCTATGTGCACTCGGTTTGGTCTCCAAGCCCCAAAGGTTTGTTGAAGTTATGGTGTGAGCTTTTGGGACGCCCACTTATAATTCTCATCGACAGCGGCGCTTCTCATAACCTCATTCATATGAGAGTTGTCAGGGATTTCCACATTCCTATTGAGGGGTCAATCTGTTTTAACCTTATTTAGGCAATGGTTCTATCAGAAGGGTGACCGGGTTGTGCATGGATGTACCACTTACAATCCAGGGCCTAAGTTTTTATCAAGATTTCATTCATTATGACTTGGGAAGAATTGATATCATTCTTGGCATCCAACGGCTGGAAACACCGGGGTGGTTTTCATGCAATTATGAACAGTTAATGATCTAGATTCTATAGGACGATCAGATTTTTACCATCCAGGCACATCAAACCTTAAATCCTACCAAGGTATTCTCATGTCATTCGATGCATGCTCATGAATCTCTGGAAGAAACTATTAAAGTCAACAGGAAACACACTCTCCAACCAGTAGAGGTTACACGATAAGCTATACTCACTTCTAGAGTCACATCAGAAAGCTTATCTCTCTTAATTAAAACGGATCTAGGTGTAAGAAAAGAAGATTGATATGAGATCCACTAGGATCTACCCAACTGACCGCCGAGAATAGCCCTTCCAGCTGCTCCAGCTCCTGCTTTGCAAGGGCCTTAAAAGAAAAGAAAAAGATAGTTCATTCCCCTTTTTGCCCTCCCCCATAGTGTTATTTATAGCCATCTAATTCAAACTCCTTCAGTTGTTCCCTTTCCCGCCTTTTTGAACCGCCTTCTTCTATATTCTCTGCTGAAATACTTATCAGTTTCTTAAATAATATAAAGCTTTCCTTTTGACCTGAGTTTTATCATCTACGATACAAATAGGTCATTTTCATTATGTTAATGTTTTTAATTTCATCAAAGAGTAGGAAATATACACAAGGGAGGTGTGGGGATACACTATGTAACAGAGTCAGAAGCAAGATTATTGAGCTACGTACTGGATCCGTAGGTCTAAAGTTGTGCGGTGGAAATTCATAAAAGGGGATTGAGCGCTTGAAAACCATGTTTTGTGATTTAGCTTAATAACCATGTTTTGAAATATGTTATGACATGTGACTTTGTCCGATGAGATCTAATGTGTATTGTAGATCACGGTTATGCATCTCATTTTTGCCAAGGATTTTGAATCTTTTGTGACAGTGAGCTGCATTAAATAATAAAAAATGATGAACTTAAAATGCTTGAATTTCATGATTCCAATTATTTTAATTTATTATTAAAATAATTCCCTATTATATGTATAAAAAATAGTTTTTAATAAGCTAACTATCTTTAAGTCCAATTTAAGTAGGTCAAAGTGAAATACCTTGACATCTTCATCACCGATATGTTGAATTCAATAGCCCAAAAATATTCCTTGGTATTTATACCTCTTTTAAGGAAAACACAACACGTTATTTGGAATATAGTGGTCTAGTGTGAGTTCTTTCTTTTGGATTCTTATTATATTTCCTCAATCCTATTTATATAATTTTCACGATAGGAATCCATTAGGATATACACCACACATGTTCTGTGGTTCATTTTTTATCCTTCGTCTTCTACATTTGAAATCTAAGCTTGTAGGATCCACTCATTATTTATAGTATCTCCTCCATTCTTATTGTATACTTCAAATGATTCTCATAAATAAATACATATTTTATTATATATTCCCAAAACCTTATAGCTTGATCATGGAAACTGGATTCGCCTTATTTACCATAGCTTAGAATGTATTTTTTAATCATCTTAACTCATGGAAATGATGTGACCTAGGTGATCAAGACTATAGTATGGAAAGTAGTGATTGAGGCTCTAGGGAAGAATTATCTAGTACAGGTATAGAGACTAGCCCCAAAGTATATATAAATAACCGAATCAGTATTTATCTCTCAGTGCAGTTCACACACACATATGAGATAGTTCACATAAAGTTGGGAGATAGATAAACGTATGATGAACCTAACTTCACCCAGCCTACGTTATAATCATTATTCCAGGTTTTAGAAACAACTATCCAAAAAATTATAGAGTACATAATTACAGTGATGTGACATATAGATGTAATTTACAAGTCTACATTATTATAATGAAACGACAAGGCTACTATTTGTATAGTTTTGTGAAAACTCTAAAGCACTTTGTTTGAAAAGATTATTATCTTATCATTGTGCATATTTCTGGTTAGACAAGTAGGTTTTCATTATTATGTATGATAGTCCAAGAGAAATGATGTAGTGCATGTCATAATTAACTTATAATAATTTGTGATAAATTATACTAATACATGGGTGCATATAAATCTTATACATAGAAAAGGGTTCAGCATAAAAATTGGGATCCTTAGCTTCACATTTATCTAAACGTATTTCTGAAAACTGATTGTTTATTTTCAATATATTTTCTTTAAATATAAAAATGTAATCTTAAAGATAATAGGTTTTGAATTATTTATATTTTAACAAAAGTATAGACCTTTTTACAGAAGGCATGACTAAGAACATTATATGCTTTCAGCATAATTACAAATGTCAGTTTAAAGTTTTGATCATAGATTTAAATTTAGTTTTATATTATTTTGTCTCATGTATTTCCTTTCAAGACAATGCAATGTCATTCTACTAATAGGTGTGGGGTTCTTATCCAAATTTACACACGACTTTGTTACCTTGGGGCTATTTGTCCAAGTGTAGAGTCCATAATTGAAGGGACTACAAAGAAGATATGATTCTTATATTATACAATAGATTTTTCAGCTGTATGATGTGTTATACTCAATGACATACAGCTCATTTATGCCTAGACTGCATCTCTGTGTTTCTGAGTAACTAGATTTACTAATATATCACAAAGGAATCACAACTTACTAACATACAGAGTTTGTAAGTGAACTTAAACGGCATGAACTTTATTCTACACTTTCTAAAAAAGAATCATAATAGTTTGCACAATACCAAGGTGCATTCATTTCATATTATATTGGGTCAACCTTTTTACGTCCTGATATTTAAAATGAGCTATAAATTAAGCTGGTACATTTATCAGAATCAGACATTAAATATGAATGCTTTGACTGGTACATTTATCACAAGCAGAATTTTCACATGGATATCTGAACGTAGCAATCACAAATAGTAAAACATATGACTCATTGCGAGAAAAAAAGAAGAAAAAAAAAGGAAAAAAAAACACTCCTATCAAGTTATCACCAACCTTGAAGATGCAGTCTTTGAATTTCAGTTAACTTGCTTTGAACTGAAACAAAACTAACAATGGATATTCTCCTGGTAATGATTTTCAGATATTTTTGTCAAAGTCAGCAATCTCATTTTCAATATTAGTAACCAAGTAATTGAATTAGAGGGGGCCTAATTATGGTTGTTATTTGCATGGCAATCAAGCCATATATTTATAAAGCTACCTTCCAAGTTAAAATATATGAAAGTTTTATTCATGAACTAACCCTTTTCGTCTTTCACAAGTAAGATTTCGCCGTCCCCGGTCGTATCTTCGATGCATAGCCTCGGATTCTTGCATCTTCTGCAGCGTTCATCTGCCTGTTTGATCGCTGATGAACGACCGTCTCCATCATCTTCATATAGGTGAACAAACGAGGTTAATTTTTCGAGCTATAACGTTCATTCACTGCTTAATCTTTGAATGTGTACCTTTTCTGTAGTCTGAAGCTTCCTTTGAGGAGTCAGCGCAGGGAGCTCCGCGCGTTTGCTCGGCGTAGACGCGTGCCAGCACAGGATGCGACTACGGCTATCGAAGTGCAGGATCTCTGTTTTTCTTTGACGGGAAACAATGGCAGGGTGACTCCGATCCTCAGAAATTGTCAACTCCGCGTTCCAATGGGTCAGCTGTGGATGCTACTCGGACCCAATGGCTGTGGCAAATCCACTCTACTCAAGGTTTTTTCTTTCCTTCCAATCTTATCTCTTTTCATCTACTTGCCCGAGCAGAGTCTAACTCTCCTTCCACCTAATTTTGAAAACTGGGAATCAAATTGTCCATGAAGGCTTATCATTTTCTTGATTTAAATAGATGTCTCGATCAAATATAACTAAATTGAGCAAAAAGATCCCTTTAGAGTCTATGTATGTGTGGGGATGTCTATTGTTTTTTTACATTGTATCAAAGCCAGAGGCAACTTAGGGCTCACATTTCCCTCGCCACCCACCCATTGCAGTGGTACCGTGCCAGTACTGTCCTTATCTGTGCCCCTGTAGTTATGGGTGACATTGCATTTGCTACTGGTGTGATAAGTCAGTTCCTGTATGCTCCACACTCATCTCATATAGCTGCTTTCAAGCTCACTCCTGGCTATTTGATGTAATACCTTGGAAAAAGCTGGGGTTTGGGTGTTAGAGTTCTTAGACCTTTGGGGGTTCTCCATCTACAGTGTATGAATTTGGCACTGTTGACAAAATAGGTGGAAAGAGTTCTTCAAGTGGAGATTTCAAGACTTTGGCCTTGCATGGAATCTGTATGCCATAGTTAGAGAATGTTAGGATGGAGCATGGAATCCAATCTTAGAAGGCGCTTTGTCAGAGCAGAGGGTTGAAGAATTGATGGGCGTGCTACAGGCGTTCACACATCTTAGACCTTTGAGCGAGACACAATACGGAGGGGAGTGGCGTGGCACCTCCCTTTCTGCAAGGAATTCCTAAATGAAAATCAGAGGATCCAAAAGCCATTACCTCATATGGCTTGTTGTGGAAACATAAAGGTCCTGAAGAAACCCATAATGAAAAGAGGCTCAACCCTCATAAACTTGATTTAGGGTTTTGATACGATTCCTATAAAAGTTTATGAAAGGAGAAAATGTCAAGGACAGTACTGCTGACCTGGCAGAATAACTACCATTTCTTAACTGGTAGTTTAGGAAGGAATAAAGAATACTATAAATAAAGAAGGCTGGCAGAGGGAGGGGGAATCTTCGGTTGGAGACTTCTTGGGCTTACAAGAGCTGGGAGAACGGACTGCATTCAGCCAAGCATCCGAGGGGGTTCAAATATGCCGGAAGGACGACGACGGGAGACTGGAGGGATATCCGCTTGAAAGATCAAGTAGAGCGACTTCCCAATTGTAAGTAATTTGTTCCCATTTATAATACTACCAATTCGATACAAGAGCGTATCAGGTTCATTACAAGTTACTTATAGTGGAAAGGGGAGAGTCCAAAATAAGCCCATTTTAATGGGCTATTACATAGAGGTATAAGAGAGAAAGAGAAAGAAGCCCATTCAGCAGTTCCCATAAAGGTGTGGATTTCTTGGTTGGTTGATGAGGCGGTGACTAGTGACACAGGCCTTCCAAAGAAGAATTTTGCCTGACGCCTCGACAAAATATTTATTGTGCACAAAGGGGCAAGGAAGACTGTTCCATCTTTTCTTTGCATTCCAATTTTCCCCGGTGGCATGGGCATCGTGACAGATCCTAGGGGTAGATATCTCTTCTGACAAGTCCTTCTCGGACTCTATGAGAGAAGCCAGATCTAGGTGAATTATGGAATAGAGAAGCCTCTCGCGGTGCTATGGGCAATCTGACTGCACTGCAATGAGGTGGTGTTTAAAAGGGACATGATGTTGAGGATGGCCTCAACAGAGAACGTTTTCATGATGTGGAGTCGCTTATGGTATAGTGGTTTAAAAGGGGTTGAAGGAAGGGAGGGCCATTTTGGTCATTGTGTGTATTGAACATTTTTCTATCTTAATAGAATCCAGTTGATCACAGTTTTCGGTTGAACTTTCTACTTCTTAAAAAGAACCCTAGAAACAAACTTCTAATTCATCCCCACCTGCATCTGGCAGGGTAAAGACAGTCAATATCTTTGTACCACTCTTTCTCTCTGGTACGATTTTCTTACTGAATCCTACCAAAGTCTGGGTCCCATCCAGCGCCACCCGTCTTCTGCTCTAATTTGGGAGCAGAAAGTGAAAGAGTTCAAGAGATAACTTAAGATCAAGAAATCAAACCTTCAATTTTCTTCAAAATAATAAGGTTCTAGAATCCAATTGACCTCTAGAACTTTCTAGTCTTCTTAATATTTCTAGAACCTACTGGAACCTTCTAGAATCTTTGAGAATCAAGCTAACCAATAGTGACTAAACACTTGAGCCATATAGTGTCTTAATTTCGTACTGGTACTACGAGGTATTTGTGCAGAGTTTGGAGGGTCCAATATTACAGCTATCTACAAAAGATATCAGGCATGGCATACTAGGACAGGGAGAGAACACCCTGTTATGAGGCAGGTGATATGCCCACTGAGATATGAAACTAGCCTTTGCGACGGTAACTGTATATATTCTTTGATTAAATTGTTCATAAAAATATATATATTCTTCGATTAAGAGAAATAGTAATATGCCTCTCTTCTTTCTTCCATTGCCCTAAGAATACCTTCTTCCTGATAGCTCTCTGTATCACCCTCTATCTCATCAGTCTGAAACTGAGCTGGAAGCAAAGATCTTGGCATACCCTACTAATGTTTGTAAGGTGTTTAATGTAAATTTGTAATCTATATGAATATGTAAAGCAGATGAAATGGAATGAAAAAATGTGAGCTTAAGGGCAAAATTGTGTCTCCAGGCGGGGCTCTTCCCCTCCAGCCTAGATTATCTCTTAACTATACGAGGTTGACACTGCTCGATGGTAGCTTTTAAATTAATCTCTGATATTATGTTCTGTTGTTATAAAGAGGACCCCAAAGATCATTAAAAATGTTTGCACATGTTTTCTTATTGCTAAAGAGCTTTGCATCTTCAATATTCAGATCTTGGCTGGACTCCTAAATCCGACTAGTGGCACTGTTTTTGTTAATACGCCGAAGAGCTTTGTTTTTCAAAATCCAGAGCATCAGGTATGATCATTTCCTCATTGAGATTTCAAATTTCTTTTGCATGCATTTTCATGGGCCTGATAATTACGTTGAACTAGAACGGATGATACCGTGCGACTACGTACTACACACCTCAGAAGTTGTTGCTTAAATTTGCATGTTTCTTTCAACGATTTAAGGACTATGTGGTCATTTTGAAATAGTTTCAAAAAGTTAACTAGAAAATGATATGCAACTTATTCTACTTAAAGATGTCAAGTCCTACATCGGGAGAATGATGGGAAATAAGAAAATGGAATAATGGTTTTCCTACAGAAGTCAATTTACGGTATCTTTAATTTTTGGTTTTCCAACAGAAATCTTCCTGACCGTGGCCTAAATCTCTATTTGATTTTTCTTCCATTTAACCAATCCAAGCATACTGCGTGAATACAAAGTGCGTAGAGAGAATGGATGCAAACAACGTTCATCGTCCACAGATAAATCATGCTTTTTTTGTTGTTTCAAGATTTCGTGATGTTCTCTCAAAAGTTCATGGTTTCAAAGATATTTTTTGTCAAATTTTCATGATTTTCATGATGTTTTTTCTTCAAATAATAAATAGGTTTTCAAAAAAAAATAATAATAAATAGGTTCCCCTGATTTCGTCGATTTTGAATTTTGACTGTATATTTCTTATATTCTACTTTAGCATGTTCTTCCTAGATTGTGATGCCAACAGTAGAAGCGGATGTGGCATTTGGCCTTGGAAAGTTTGATCTCTCCGCCGAAGAAGTGAATGAAAGAGTTTCTAATGCTTTAAACTCCGTGGGCATGGCAAAATATATTCAGGTAACCCTCACATTATCTATCCTTCATACACTCATTTGATCTTACTATTCAGCCGACCATTCATTGGTTGATCTTTGGATCATCCATGAGATTGATACAATGACTAATTTCATCTCTCATTGCTCAGAGACCAGTGCAGACTCTTAGTGGCGGTCAGAAACAAAGGGTTGCAATTGCAGGAGCCTTGGCCGAAGCATGTAAAGTATTGCTCTTGGACGAGCTTACCACCTTTCTGGATGTGAAGGACCAGGTATATATTTCACCTTTTCCAGTAATAACAATACATCATTACCAAGGAAAATCAGGAACACATTTATCATCTCAAACGTTATAGCTTGCATAGGTTCTCATGGAAGAGCAAATCCCCATGTTAAAGAATTCTGGCATTACCTTTAAAAGTGCTTCGTATATTCACTTAAAAGTAATTTTGCTTTGTTTGACAACAGCTTGGAGTCATTAAGGCTGTAAAAAGTTCGGTGAACACTGGAGTTGCAGCACTTTGGGTGACACACCGATTAGAAGAACTCAAATATGCAGATGGGGCGTTTTACATGGAAGATGGGCAGATTGTGAAGCAGATGGATGCATCTAATGTTGCTAATTTCATTTAATCCATGACATTTATATTTAAAATAAGTGTTGCACCTTATTAAATCATTCTCCCTGAGTTGAAATTCACGGTGAATGGAGCTGCTACACAGAAATTGCATCCATCCCATTTTCTCAGATTTATCACTCGCACCCCCAAAATAGTTTTTTCGGATGTAAAATTCTAGAGTACGCCTCCATGAGAACCACATCTAATTTCATAAAGGTGAGCCTAAATTCTTGGAGATTATTATGAAAATTTCCTGTCACAAGGACTGAAGTATTACCATTCCAAGAGTCCAAAAAATAATGTTTTCAACTATTCTGGGATCACCTATACAAGTGGGAGTTGCACTCTTTTGATTTCTAAGAACCAAATTACTATTATAGCATTGAGTTTGTGTCATCAATCATCCATGTGATTGATGAGATCTTAATGAAGGAAATCTTTACTGCCTCCATCTAGTAACATATGTTTTAGAACATGCTGATTTTTGGACTACAGTCGTTTAGAAAACATCATTGGCCATGGCCAGCGGTGGCGATTCCAGGACTGGGCCCATGCAGCTGTTGCAGCTGGGGACGTGCCGATGCTTGCACTGGCCATTGCCGCCGTCATGGCTGCCAACGATGTTGGCACTGGCGCCACTGATTGGCACCAGCTCCGGCCCTTGACAGTACACAAAGGCATCTTTTTGGGAAAAAAATCTACAGGGATTCAGTGTCGTGATGGCAATCGATAGCAGATGTTGATGTTGATACCATGACATCAATTCACATCTTCATCATGACCCGAGGTTGCAAATCCAAGCTGGTACTAAGTGTTTAGAGTGGGTCAGATCTTACCCAGAAACCAAGGTCCAAAGCATAAGACAAAAGGTATGACATTTCATCCAAACATGAATATATTTTAGCTTCGCCACAAGGAGAGTTAGATCTGCCGGCAAGTCCCATAAATCTATCGGGCATTATATTTGAGAATCCAGAGTAAGAATAGTTCCAGCAGAAAACAAAGCTTCCTTTTCGAAGGCCGAAAGATGAATATCTCTGCACATCAAAGCACTAAAAATTATACTTACAATGAAAACCAAAAAAATGGCATTGGAATTCTAGTGGAATTTGTTTTTCAACAATAAATGTTTAAGCTTGGTAGCAACTAACATCACGGGCAAGAGGCCCACGAATGATTAAGTTATTTTTAGCTCATGGTTGTAGACGCAACCAACTGAGAAACATGGGAAGGTCTATACTACGCATTCACGGATGAATGGCGTCTAAGTTATCTTGGCAGTAAACCAATTAGACTTTGTTATCATTCAAATGGAAGAGTAGATGGCGTGAACCTAAAGGACACCTCTTAAGCAATTCGTGGCAGAGTAGGAAATATGGAAAGCTTATGAGAACTCAAACTTAGATTCACTTACCCATTTTTCCGAATGTTTTCAAGCGCGCATATGAGGTCCTCGGAAACCTCCAAAAGAGAGTCATCTCTCTTGATTCCATTGACGGTGCTCGGGGATTTCTTTTTGTAGCTCAAAGATATGTACGCCTGAAAAAAAATCAGTTTACAGTTCCATAAATTAATTTATGTTTCATAAATCCCTTTACGTATGTCTGAAGTTCTATGGAACCCTTAAATCCAGACTATGAAATACTAACTGATGCGAGGACTTTTTTTATTGAGTGAACATACAAACATAACATCACGAATAAAACTTCAAAGCCTTAACATCACGAAGAAAATAAAAAGTAACCTTTACATGATTGATTTCATTTGGTGTCCAATATCGTAAAAAATGGATCGCAAATAAGAGTCAACCTGAAAACCATGGGCAAGCAGTAGCTTTGCAACCTCTGAAGACATCTTCCTGGTAATGCTTTTCACGTTTCTAACATCCCCAAACCACTTCAAAATGGCTTCAAAAGTAGCATTATCAGAAGAGCTCTTTGATTTACGTGTGTGAACACTGGACTGAAAAAGGAACACCAAAATCATACAGTTGAAAGGAAATATGAATCATATAAAAATTTGGAAGAAATCAGGATCAGGCTCTAATGTTTGTAAACTGGATTCATTTACTGATGACAAAAGACTAGTTTAAATATCAGCGACAGCAGAAGCAAAATAAAGCAGAAAATAAGTGATAAGGGCACATTAGACTCTAGCACAATATTAGTAACATATGACAAGGTTGGATATTGTCTAACACCCTCACTTTAAGAGAAGTGTGGATATGGCACATCCCAAGCTAGCTTTCTGATTGAAGAAGGTTGAAACTGGGAGACCTTTTAGGAAGACCTCAGCAGTCTGATCAGAAAATTCAACAAATAAAAGGAAAATCACTCCAGCATCCATTTTCTCCTTGATCAAGTATCAATCTCCACATGCTTCGTCAGAGTATAAGTAGCAACGGCCGGCTTATTATCACAGCAAAAGTGGTATGGACCATCAGGTATGACCTGGAGGTCTTGTAAGATGGATTGGATCCACAGGCTTTCACAGATTGGGCAAAGATATTTCAGCACTAGATTGGGCAACCACAAGTTGTTTCTTACTTTTCCTACTGACTAAGCTACTGAAGACAAAGGCATAGTATCCTCTTGTAGACCTTCTATACACAACAGAACCTGCATTATCAGTGTCTATGTAGATCTTCACGGTTGTCATGGGCCTTCCAAAAAAGAATACCCTAGCCTGGAGGACCCTTGAGATGTGCAAGGACCTGATGGGCAGCTTGAAGATGGATTTTGTGGGGATGATGCATGAACTGGCTCAGCAAGTGAAAGGAAAATGTAACTTCTGGTCGGGTGTGAGATAATCATTTTAACTTCCCGATCACCCTTTGATAGGAATCCCTATTTAATAGAGGGTTGTCATCTCCTTTGCCGAATTTTTCATTTGACAGCTTTACATACCAGTCGCCCCATTTCCTGCAATAAGTCCAAAGTGTATTTATGTTGTGAGACAAATATACCTTTTTTAGAATCTGACACTTTTATACCCAGAAAATAACTTAATTTCGTCACTGATGTGATGTTGGATCCTGTGGCAAGTGACATACTTGGTCGCTTCGCCTCCCCAAAATCCATATCAGTTATGAAAGTCATCAACATAGAGAATCAGGACTATTAACCCAGGCTACCCATGCTTGATAAAGAGGGTCTGACCACGACTGCTCTGTAGCCTTGCTGCTTCATAGTTGTGGTAAATCTCTAACACCATATGTGATGTACGGTTTGAGTTCATATAGAATGCCTATTTTAACTTACACATGATACCCAAACTGCTGCTTGGCTTATACCCTGGAGATGCAGACATGTAGGCATCTTCCTCATATTCTTCATGAAGAAAAGTATTCCTCACATCCTATTGTTAGATGATAGGATCCTTGAGAGGATCCTCAACCTATCTAGGGGTAGTTTTGTCAGGTTAGCCCACAGGGGTATTTGGCTATTATGTATTTCCTTTAAATAAGGATGCCCTCCCTTTAGGAGGGCAGCCGAGAAGACATAGATTGAAGGTCTTCTTGTCTCCCTTCTCCTCATCTAGGTCTGGTCTCCCTCTCTCCCTCAACAATCCCCTGCCCTCGTGATCGTCTCTACTTTACCGCGTGTTCAGGTGGCTCGTCCCCGGTCGATCCCTGCCCCATCCGTTCGACCCCTCCTCAGATCATTCCCTTTTCACCTCTCTACCCGGGAACTTCTACCTCGCCTCGTCCTCTACCCCCCTTCTGATACGCGCCTAGATCAAGGTTTGTATCAAGTTGGCCACAAGATCATGTATAATTCCGATATTTTCCATCTTGCTGATATCACTGAAGTATCTTGTGGAGTTTTTGGTACGATCCCTGGCCCTCCTGGGGGGAGTCTTGTCTTTTGACCTTTATGGGCATCTAGGCCCCTCCCCTCCAATGTTTCCTTTAAATAGCACAGCCCTCCTTTTCGGAGGACAGACTGGAAGTTATCTTATTGGCTACTCATGTCCCTTCTATCCTCTATGTCCAAGCGCCATCTACCCTGCTACGATAACCATCCTCATGATATCACTAAAGTATCTTGTGGATCCCTATCCCCTTTCGTTCAGCCTCTCCCACGAACATACCTGTTCTCTCCTCATCTCCCTGCGAGTTTCCCTCTCGTCTCTCTGTGAACGACATTGAACGCATCTTTGGTTATCATTGTTGTTGGAATCCTGTTACAAGGGTGGATCAATCAGGCTCTCGAGTCGGGATCACATTAAATTTCTAGAATGGTGATGGGATCCTTGATAGGATCTTCAACCTATCCAGGGGTAGTCTCATCCTATTAGCCCATAAGGGCATTTCAGTCATTTGGCTTTTATGTATTTCCTTTAAATAGGGATGCACTCCCTTTAGGAGGGTAGCCAAGAAGAATGAAGTAAGGTCTCTTGTCTCCCCTCTCCAAGTCTAGGTCCCCTCTCTCTCTCTACAATCCCCGTCCCTCGTGATCGCTATTCCTCACCGCATCTTCAGGCGGCTCGTCCCCAGTCAATCCCTGCCCATCTGTTCTACCCTTCCTCAAATCATTCCCGTTTCTCCTCTCTACCCCGGGAAGTTCTACCCCACCTTGTCCGTTACTCCCCTCTAATACGAGCCAAGATCGAGGTTCATATCAAATGGCCTCTTAGGATAATCCGGAACAATGTATATATTGATTCCATTGTTCACCCAAATAGAGCTCTGATCTGAGAAGAGAATCCCGAACTAGAAACGAGAATGGATAGGATCCTTGATAGGATCCTTAACCTATCGAGGGGTAGTTTTGTCATGTTAGCGCATAGGGGCATTTCAGTCATTTGGCTATTATGTATTCCTTTAAATAGGGATGCCCTCCCGTTTGAGGGTAGCCAAGAAGAAGAATGAAGTAGTGTTCTTGTCTCCCTCTCCTCATCTAGGTCTGGTCTCCCTCCCTCCCTCAACGGTCCCCAGCCCTCATGATCGTCTCTACCTCACCGCGTCTTCAGGCGGCTCATCCTTGGCCGATTCCCTACCCCCTCTGCTCGGCCTCCTCTCGGATCCTTCCCGTTTCACCTCTCAACCCCGGGAACTTCTACCTCGCCTTGTTCTCTAACCCCTTCCGATATGAGCCTAGATCAAGGTTCGTATCAAAACAAGAACAAAAAAGAGGGAGAAGATATGAATTCAGGACTGACAGTTCCTCCTCCCTCCTGCTCGCAGGTGCCTCCTGCTGCCCAGCCCAGCTACAGCTGCCCGACGTGGAACTTTCTTAAAAATAGATTCCCTTCATATCCTGCTCCTTTTAATTGTAGGGTCCCTTCACACGTGCGAGTGAGCTCTCGTGTGCATCCTGGCATAACATGCTCATTTTTTGGTGTGTCGGCAAAATGTGCTTGAAGAGAACATATTACTTTCCCACTGCGGTGAAAGTTCTGCAGTAATCTACACCATGACTGTGTAATCCTTTGGCTACTACCTGAGTTCATATTGCACCAAGGTGCCATTTGCATTATATTGGGGTAAATATACCCATTTCCACCCAACTGCCTTTGTTTTCCTAGAGGCAAGAAAACCAGGTCCTATATTCTGTTTTCTTCTAGTGTGGTCATTTCCTCCATCTCTCGACCCCATTTTGTTCACCAGTATGGGCTTATCTCCTGGTCTGGTAGTCATGACTGAGCCAATTCCGGAGAGAAATAACTGATCCAGCCTGCTCAACCTGTTATAGGACACATAATTTGAAATAGGATGTAAATGTTTATTGGTGCAGCTCCTGGTACCTTTGCAAAGTGTAATGAGCCAATGCAACTGTTCCTTGGACATTTGAGTTCCCTCATCAGGGTCGAGAATAGTTCCAGCGGATCCGATTTCAGGTTCTTTACGAGTAGCCAGTTCAGGTTCATCACCTGGGGGCTCTTGCTGAAATGCCACTGAAATGGTATGTTCAACGGATGGTCCAGAGATGACATTCGTGTCAATTCTCTTCCAGCCAACTGAGAGGATGCATCACATCCCAAAAATCACCATGACATTAACCAGAGTTGACATGAAGATCAACAGCCATTGGAGAGCTACAGCCACCATAAGACTTCCCTTCATCAAATGTCACATAGGCAGAGGTAAAAAATATTTAGGGTTTTTAAGCATGATTCATTAACTAATGATGAAGAAAGTGTTGGTTTAAGTGCCAGCCACTGTGGAAGATGGTAGAACCCTCCGCGGACGTTGTATGTTGTAGGACCCAACAATGCAGCAAGTAAAGCTCAACTCGATCGGAATGTATAAGAACTATAACTTCAAGAAATGAACTTGATCCGAGAGAATAAGGATGAGAGACAGTAGCTCCTCAACAAGTCTGAGAAGCATCGAACAAGAAAACTAGTTCAATGCAGGCGAGACCAGATCGACTCTCTTCCTGAGGTGGTGGTGGAACAAGCTGGTTCGGCCCCTTCCTCCTCGAGAGAATCTCCCGTAGCTAACTCCGGACGAATGCGTACCCCTTCGCCTCTGCTGAGACCCCTCTTTATTCACTTCTGCTCCTGGTAGTACACATACCGTTGGTCGCTCGTGCTCCAGGCTGGCACATGACGTGGATGCTCCCTTTCGACGTTTGCTTTGGTAATTCCTAGGGAGGATTTTATCAGAAGAAAAGAGAGAATGTAGAAAATAAGGAAGATGTGATACTGGCCCTTTAGACACTAGCCCAAAACCAGTTACATACGACAAATTAGATACTCTCTACCAGAGGCCAAATTAAATTTCTAAACGTTTAAAGATGAAATGTTATATCCATATTGGGAAATCCATGACACCAACACATGGTGTATCTTAAGAAACTGAGTCAAAGCATTCATCCAGACAAAGTTCAATTCCCTTCAATAATGATACGCACAAAAGCTTAAGTACAGATACAGAGAAATAAGAAAACCTAAAACAAAACAATTTTATTTGAGCTGGATGAGATAAAACATTTATCTCAGATTTCAAAGAGCCTATCTAGAATTTATTTTCAAAATTAAAACCCTAAGACGTGCATTATATCATTTTCTAACAGTGACATTAGAAACTTTTTAGGAATTTCAGAAGACGATGGAATTCAAGTCCTTGTTTATTAATGTAATACAAGAAAGGAAAAGCTGAGAGCATACTCCAGCACAGTATTTCCTTAAGTAGTGCACAATTATCTCAATCTTCCATTCTGCTTTTGAAAATGCCTGCAACAAGAAATTCTCGATCAGCAGATCAAACTGTTCTCCTCTGGACAAAAGATAAATAATAGAAAAAGAAGTGGACATGATAATAAGGAATAACCGTAGGTTTGTAATTAATTCCTTAAAAGAATATTGGAAACGTAGTTCCCACTTTCATTGAAAATACACATGGAGGTTTCACCAGCCTTGAAGTCTATGATGCTACATGTGCATACTTGCTTCTTACAGCGATGTTGCCTTCAATAATCCAATTGAAGAAACGAAAGCATAATATATATATTTCGAACTGATACCTTAAGAATCAGTTAAGAATCAATTTACTACACAAGCATAATTAACGTTGCCAATGAAGAATCGAGCAATTCAACAAGAAAAAAATCTGGCAGGACGCTGGACACTTACATGCAAAAAAGGAGAAATCACATCTGTGTTATATGATAGCTGATCTACAATCATCTCCAAGAGAGGAACCCTACACATGAGAGAACATTATTTAGTGATCAACTTCTTCCAGAAACGGGAAGGAAATAAGCTCAACTGGGTGACGGACAATTCTTGAACCTTACTGCATCAGCCCGTGATGTGTATCCTTGAATATCCGCAGCTTTCCGATGGATATCATAAAGAGTTATCTGAAAATGAAGGCATGAGGAGATGACCTGCTCTATGACTAATTTTTTTCCAAATACCAATTTTTATTTGTGCAAGACCTACCAATGAAAAGAGCTTCTCGATGGCATCCACTGTTTTCAGTCCCATCTCCAGAGTTCCATAGAGAAAGGTAAGATCCCTACAACCGTCAACCTCAGCCGCCTTCATCCGATTAACATGATCACAAAAATTGTCATCCTTCTGACATAAAAACCCCCCTGATACGATGTCAATACAATCTTGAATAAAGTTACGGACATTGATCTTGCGAGATCCCTGAAAGCATTGGATTTTTAGGTCTAACAGTAAACGTATTTCTTTCCCATCTTCTGAAAAGATATATTGACATAAAACTTCAATTTAGGAAGATGACATCACTGGCCCATCCGGCAACAAGTTTATAGAAGTTAGATCAGCCTCATATTATTGCGTACAATAAAAGATAAACCATTATGATGTGACACGTAACGTTAAAAGATAAACCATTATGTGCTTCCTCGAGGTCCAGTGACACTTCATTTTTGAAAGAAAAAACCAACATTGTCCCATTGTGTGATATCAAATGCTTGCCTCCTCAACATAAACCTCAATAGAAACACAGAATTCAAAATCATGGAGTAACAACTCCAAAATCCACGTGGGTCTCAAATTTTTGGAGGAAATCAGAAGTCCAACTATTTTCCATGCATTTAAAAAGTTTAGAAACCCCATATACAAGACAATGAAAAGAAACAGAAGAATCATAGAGTAGCTTCTGGAGGTTTGACAGAGGAGGTTCCGGAGAGGAGAAAGGAGAAAAGAAATGAACTGTCTCACCTTGTTAACAGATGATTCTGGTATTTATACCAGACGGTCACAAAAGGAAGAGAAAAATAAATAACGGAAAGAGAATAAGAGAAATAAAAAAATGTCTGATAAGTGAAATAAGAATCAAAAACACATATGCAGAAAAATTGGGAAAATATAATCAAAATTTACCAGAATCAAGCTAAGCAACGATTCTCTTAGAAATACCCAACTCATGGTGGCTGCAAAAAGCAAACGATAAATGAAATCTATAATGTTATATTGTGAACCGGAACTTGGCAACAATAAAAACTAAAAAAATGATGCGCAAGAACCTTTATACATTGTTTCCCGAAGTTGAAAATCTCCCTCCAGGACATGAACTAGGTAGTGGTATAGCAGCAACTTCTTGAAAATCTGCTCATAAATTTCAATCTATATTTCTCAGAATCTAGCACCAATTTTAAGTTTTTACTTCTGGAAATGGACTAAATACTAGCAAGGTAAAAAGTAAATACTCAGACTACGGAGAAAATTTATTAAAAGGATGAGCTAATCATATCTCGAAGATAAAATATTTACCATTTAACTTGGTGAATCATTAACATGTATAGACCAGAGGGGCAGACAATGTGCTCTAACTGCTGAAATCAAGAGTTAGAGCAGGAGAAAGAAGATGAACAGCAAGAGAGATCCCCCTTCAGGTAGTTCTTCCACTTCATGATGGCCAGCATTATAGCCATTAGCTCTTGCTCATAGGCCACCTTCACCTGAGAGGTTGCAGGGAGGAACTGGCGGAAGTTGGCGACGAGTCTCTCATGCAGCAGCATGGCACCCAGCCCAATTCCAGATGCGACCATCTCCACCACAAATGGCCATTCAAAATCTGGAAGGTCCAGGGTGATGGCTACTGTGATCACTGTCTTCAGTAGAAGGAAACCCTCCTGCGCTTTGTCTGTCCATGCAAAGGTGTCTTTCAGCAATCACACCTGGGTCGTGCCAAAGTTCCAAAATGAGCGACGAATAGGCAGAAGTAACATGTTGATATGATACAACGAGCGTGAAGATGAAGACGAGCGTGAAGATTCAGACGAGCGAGCTCGTCGCTTCGCTCCCCCCCTGCTCACTCGCGCCTTTACTTCACTCCTGCTCGGATTTATGCAAGGACGAAGGCCCTTCAGCGGCCCAACCCAGAAGCACAGGCCCAGCCCATGACACAATCTACTTACGCCCCACCTCAATGGAGGTTAGATCAGAAAATGACATAATAAGCTCTCCACTCCTCTCTCTCGTAATGTCCTCCTCTCCCTGACCTGGATGTGACTCTCCTCTTGTGCTCACAGGTCAACAACGTCTTCCCTTGCCAAGCCACGATTGTTCATTGGCAATCCTTCATCACTCCCGTTCACAACTTCTCTACCCCAGGAACCTCTCCAGTCTCTCTCTATCGCCCTCTATTCTCCTTGTGCTACATTGAACATCATCAGTTATTGAAAATGTTTCTTGATTGAATTCAAGATTACAAGCTGCGCCCCGAGCTAGTTCCCCACCCGGGAACGTATCATCTGCCTGCGCTCTGTCTGACCATGCAAAGGTGTCCGTCAGCCAGCAGCACTTATGGGATACATTAGCCCATACCCGTTTCAACCCCATTTACCAGGCCAAGCCAGGAGAGGCCCAATTAGAGATTGCCCAATCCCCTACAAAAGGAGATTAGCAGCACCGAAATGACAAGCATAATTCACTGGGAGACTCTCTTTATCTCTCTCTACCCTTTCCATCCTGGTGTAGCTGATACGTTCCCGCATCAGGGACAGATCGATGATCAAAATGTAATTTCAATTTCAATGAGAAAAGGTTCAAGTGTTCCGATGTAGCTTCAGCACTAGAAAGAGAAGGGGGGGAGGTGAAGGGTAGAAGAAGTTCCTGGTGGAATGAAAGGAAAAGGGAATGATGAGGGGGATTTAGCAAGGGTTCGTCGGAGAGCAGCCATGCGCTCGGCAGGAGAAGTGAGAGCACTGACCTGCGAGCCAAGATAGGGAGAAGCCACGACCAAGACGAGAGGGAAGAGAGGACGAGAGAAAAGGGGCAAGGCTTACTGTGTGATTTCCTGCCCCAAGCTTCCTCGAGTGGGGTTTTAAGTAGGAGACGTTGTGGGCTGGCCTTGTGCGTGCATAGTAGGCCCTGTTTGGGCCTTCCTCCGTACATATACTCGCTGCTGGATCATATCAGTGGCTCAGAGGCACATTTCTTGAGGCCCATGAGGAAGTGGGGGCCTAAGATAGAGATTCTTCTAGAAACTGAGAAAACCAGCATAAAAGTGCTTAGAGATCCCTAAGATAGAGATTCTTCCTATGCCAGAATCCTCTGACAGACTCCTCTTCTGCTAGACTCTCCAGAATCTATATTTCTACTACACTGCTTCAGAGGTACAAATGTTCAGTTTTGTCTTTTCAGAGTCTTCTTGAGCCACACAACATCTTCTGAAAGATTCTACAGCTCAGAAGCTGCAGTATATATCTGGTCAGGCCAGACTGGCTTCTGATCTTATGTTTTAGCTTGTCACAGTTGTTTTTCTCAATGTTTTAAGTTATCTTTTTAAGGATACTGTCATTATGGACGACAATGAACCTTTAGTGGTCTATATAAGGTCCCATTGTAACATTGAAGGATGGTAACTGAAGTATTTTGTTTTCCAAAGGAAATTGTTTTCCCCCTCTGTTCGTTCTCCCAGTAAGAGAATGATCTACTGCTTGTGGACTCAAGCACAACCCCCTTGTGGATTCAAGCATTGAAGAGGCTAATTTTGTGGATTCAGGACTTCCCTGCTTCATGTAGAGCAAGGTTTGTGGATTCAGGTCATCTTTCTACACTGCTCCTGTGCTAAGGCGTGACCTCTTCTCTTCTGAACTCCTCCCTCTATTACCTTCTTGCATACATCCTTACTGCCTGTAGGCGACCAAGGCGGATATCTTCCCCCACCTCTCTCTCTTGTACTATCTTTCTTGATCTCCCCTTGACACATGTTCAGAACATTTGCTTTCATTGTTAATTGATGTTTTCAATAAAATTTCTCCTTTACATCTGGTATTTTGACAGATATGTTTTAGAATGTTGATCCAAGATGCCTAGGGGTGCAGCCAAGGGATGATGAGAGTCTCTGATCAATAAATCTTCATTCCAGCATGGCAGACGAGCAAAGGATGGACACCCTCTATTTGCATCTAGAGAAGTGCTCCCATAAAAGGGAGTCCTCCCAGCGTCCTCAACCAAGCATTTATCACCCAGGTGGTTGTCGCTGAAGCCTCAACCTTTTACGGAACCGGAGGCCACCAGCGTCCCTGCATCCTCGTCAGCTATTGATGGTCCGTAAGAGGGACCATTGACGACCCTGCTGCTCCTAGCATTGGCGAAAGTTGTCCGCCTTCTGACTGTCATCCTCGCTGCTGTATTGGTTTCCGCCACCGGTGCTTCCAACAACATCATCTTGGCGAATGCCACTACCTTTGGTGCCCCCACCAAATCCGTGGCTGGCTTGGCTGGCACCAATCCAGCCACAGGACAGGCCCGACCTTCCACCCATGGCACCATTGCTTACTGTAGTGCCCCAAAAGGGCAGAAGCCCAATAACCACCCACAGACAGTTATCGTGAAGCATGGCAGGCGGATGTGAGACTCTCGCCTGAGTCACAATGGATCCAGGCCCCTCCAGGCTACCAGGAAGGCCCGAACTCAACCCACTAGAGCCCAACCATGAGGTTTCATTCCTGGAGCTTTTTGGGCCCATCTGGGGGACCAGGCCATCTGATATGATACCAGGCCGTTGTTACGCCAAACGGGGGCCCCGTACGTCATCCAAACCATTCTATCGGCCTAACTAGGCCTAAACCGTTAGGCTTCCTCCCGTATATATACACATACAGGGAAGAAAGAAGGACATGAAGAATTTCCACCGTAAGTCACCCTCTTCTTTCTTGAATTTCCCTTAATTCCTTCTCGCACTAACGCTTACCTCTTCTTGTTCCCGCCACTCACATCTTTCCATCAGGCATAGCAACCCCTATCCCGCAGAATCGAAGCTGCGGCTCCAAGGGAGAAAATCACCCACGCAGTAGCTGTAATCTTTCCTTTCTCTCTCTCTCTCGACCTCTCCTTCTATTCTATCATATCGAACAATCTTGGAGACAGTTACATATTCAAGAATTGTCCAAGGAATTGGAATCTTCCATTGTCAAATTACATAGATACATTTCAAGTACGTATCACCATCAAGGTGCAGGCCATGCACTACAGAATGCCCAGGCCAAGTGGAGGGAAATCACGTTGTGGCACCTGCCTTGAATCTCCTCCTTGTTGGCACCCTTCCCATCATCCATCATGGAGAGGTGACCATCGTCCCCCTGTCCCCCGCTGGAGGAGTGTCCGTATCCTCTGCATCGTCAGGGTGAATCCCTGATGAAACCTGATTATGCTGTTCCTTCTTGCAACAATGCCCCAGGCCAAAACGATCATTGCATTAGAAGCATGGACCCCTTGCCCTCCGATCTCAGATTTCATCCTCCATGAGCCCCAATTCTGTCTTCTGGACTAGATGGGGCGGCCACCCAGCCTCACCTATACTGACCCCAGAGGACAGAGCACCAGCAGTGGAGGAGAATCCCCTGACATCCCCAGGGAGTCCCCCAGGTTCTTCAAGTAGTAGTGGGATCCGAAGGAGGCAAACTTCCCTGGAAGCACATTTGGCAACTTCAGCACCCGGAAGACCTTGATGTGAACATCCTCTTGGATCGAGATAATCATGGTCTCCCAAATACCCATAGGCTGTCACATCCAGGATGTGGGGAGGAATGTCCAGAGTGAACTGCACTATATTTTTGAAGGTTGAGCAGTTGCATATTAGAAGAAAAGTATATAGATGACTCAATTTAACGAGTCACTGATATCTACCGTCAGTACGTAGAGGTTGCATGTTCATTCCTACACCATCCATACATTTTTTGGCATTAAATTTAGTAAATCATGGTAACCAAGCAGGCAATTCTATGCGGGGATCTCAACTCAACTATCAGCCCCATTCGAAAAGGGTCCTATGGCGGGAGTTATTTAATGTGGTAAGAGGTTCAGATATCAGCTCCACATCTGATGTGCACACTTGCCCCATGCGTTTGGGGCAGTCAGAAATTCGCCCATCCCTAATGTGAAGCCCTCTGCATTATCAATATTCTGGTAGGTCAACAGGTCCAGTTAATTTTCCCAATTTGGCATCTCTACAACGACAAAGCAACCATTATCTTTGCTCATGATCCTGTTCAGCATTTTGCAAGAAACTTGTTCAAGTCAATATAATCAGTCGATATCAATCAATATAATCAAAAATTTTGATTATATCGAAGATAAGCATGAATCAGGCTTCTGTGAGACCATTATTATTGTCTCTCTTTCACATGCCATGGAAATCTTCACCAAATGTCTTCCTACTCAATAGTTTATCTTCTATGCGGCAGGTTGGGTTTTTTAACATCCATTTCTCATATTGGGAATAATGGACCACATGCAATGGTATCACACCAGTTTCTTACTTTCTTTTATTTTAGCAGTTGAACCCAGGATTATTTTTCCATGTCAATTTACCTCTTTTAATTTTTTTTAACTTTGTTTATATTTCCAAATGTAAGGAATTCATCTGTTCCAATGAATTACTGATTAATATTTCGCCAGAATGAGGATTCATCACATCATGAACTATCAAAGGAAAAGGTCTAGTTAAACATAAAAAATAGAAATAACTACGTTTAATAAGCATGCATTGGTAAATCTGTCATTGGCCAGAAATAAAAAGGAAAAGCAACATGCCTGCAATGTTACTCCAAACTCTAGTGCACCAGCCAATTGAGCAACATCACGAGTTAATACCGAAAATTCCTGAAAATTACAGAGTAAATATTCAAAATCAGCTTGTCAATAACTACATGTACGTGCACGCATAAAAGTATGTAGCATAATCGAAAACTGCTTGCACATTTAGAAACAAGATAGAAGCACGTCAAGGCAAATACAACTATAAAACCATAAGTACAATATAAAAACATATGCCTTAATGGAATCAGATATTTGTTGCTTTGAATGAGTTAAATTTTTGCATTCATTCAAACTGTAATAACAATGTATAACAGCGATACAGACCCACTCGAGTAATCAATAGAATTAAGACAACTCACGGTAGATATCCACAATAACAGCACGTAATTCCAATAAAAATAGAAAACACAAGACTTCCCACCAGGCTCCCGCCATCCTCCTTCCAACGAGTCGACCCCTTCACCCCAAACCGTACTACAACTTTATAAGGACTAATCACATGATCAATTAAAAATAATGTGATTAGCTATAATTGCTTCTGAGGGCACTGGCTGTCCGTCCATGGAGTTACTTGCTGTAATTGGTCTTCTTGATACTTTTTTGTTTCTCTCCATCTGCAGTAGTTGGGTTCAGCAGCATTTCTGCATTAACATGTGCTTAAACTTTTTTTGAAAAAATTAACATGCCTTTAATAAGGTAGACCGAAAGAAGTAGAAAAAATGCAGCTGTCAAGAGCACAAGCGATGAGAAAGAACCTTAGACAGGAGAATAAGAAAGACAGAACACATTATCATTTCATTTCAGTAAAACCTGGTTTAAATACCAGGTATCAATACATTGTGGATAGGCTAATGGGAAGACCCATTAGCCTGTATCTCATAAAGTAAGCGACCCGATAGTAGATAATATGCCATGATATAACGCAATTTGCTGACAATGCAGCAGTCAAGGGCACAACTTATCAATAAAAAAAAACAACTTATCAATCAGTCCACTAGATGAAAAGATGATAAATCTTGATAACATTCAACAATTAGGTAGAAAATTACATAAAACGTCAGACAAAAGAAATATTTGAGTGGAAGCTGAGGTACTACTCTCCACAATCACTGCATCTTAAAAAAATCAATCTAGAACTTCTTGGCTCAATGCAATAGAAAAAAACACTTTTAAGGCCAACATAAACTAATAAACAATCATCAAAGGTGCATACAATTGAGATAACGAGAGAAAATATCAACTGAAAAAGTTCCAAAAGAGACGGGGATTATAAATAATACAAAAATATGAGCAGCCACTCGTTCTCAGATATCCCAATAAAAGAAATAAAGAAAAGGTGATCAAATGACATTAGTAGACAAACATGAGCATCAAGTTGATTCTTTGAAAATTCAGACGTTTCAGTTCGGCCGGTGGTGTGCATGTTCAGAGATCTCCCACCAAAGGGTATCCATGCCTGTAAAGAAGATTAAAGAAGAAACTGTATGTCACTCTGAAATAAATAATTGCAGGAATACAGCGCCAGAAGTAAGACAATCGGAAATAACAACAAAATGATTCCGTCTCGAATTACCTCTTTGGCCACTACAAGTTCAGGCAATGTATTACTAGATCTTTCTTTGAGCACAAGGGAGACTCTGGGGAAGTGCTGCATACCAGGAAGAAGCAAAATTAACGTCATGAAGTGTGGTTTAGGGGAAAGACATCGACACAGAGACAGATGAAAACATACAGACAACCTTTTCCAGCTGAACTAAAAGCTGATAACTTGCCATGATCTCGTCTAAAGAAGTTCCATTTCTGAAAATCTGGAAAACTGCATCATGCATTTTCCTGTGGGTTGGCATACACGTTAGTTGATTATTAAATCCGCGCTTAACTTAAACATTTAATGCACAGATCAAATTAAGCACTTGATGCAGAGAAACTCCGGGCGAAATGGATATGAAAGGGATAACTCATGATCTAAAAACTTCTACAAACGTCAAAAGGACAAACACAGTTTTTCGGAAGCATGAGTAGTAATTACCAGGTGACAGTAGTCGGGGAATCAGATACGAGCGACGCAAAGCGAACGGCCTCCAAGAATGCGAGCCCTGTTTGCAAGTCAAAAGTCATCAATAATTATAATGGTGTACAAAAAGGATTAATCACGGCAACAAGGAATGCAAAGACGGTTTAAATGTGATTACTGTCTTCATGAATGTCGTGGCTGTCATCGCTCGCACCAGAATCAAGGATGGCCAAGATGTCCTCTTCGAAGCCTCTCTTTCCCTTCAGATTGTCGTCTGGTTGCATTTTCAAGAGACGGGGAAGCGACCAGACAAACCTCTCAAGCCAAGAGTGCAAACAACGTAGTAGTCATTAATAGTTCCGGATCGTCTCGGACGTGAACGATGAACGGGACGGAACGAATTCGTCCCGACCGACGTCCGGATTCAGTGCAGGGACGAAGGACGGAACGAATTTTTCGTCCGACGCTACGAAAACCGTCCTGTCCAGTTCTCCCGGGACAAATTTTCGTCCCGTCCGGGAAAAAACATCCCGTCTCTCATCTGGGACGAAAAACCCATTTTATGTTTTTAATATATTAATATAGATTTTTCTAAGTTTTTAGGGACATGCAGAGGAGAGAGAATGCAAAGGGACATATGTACAATTATTTCTGAGCAGCGTCAACTTGTATGCGCCTAAAAATACAGGGACTTTGATGTAACTTGTCATAGTGAGGACATAGCTACATCTCAACCGTCAGCTGCGAAAACGGCTTTTTTCATCCAGATTCGTCCGTCCATCGTCCGAGACCTCCGGACGGACTGCGTTTTCATCCCACAGGACGAAAACCGTCCCATCCAGTGGTCCCCCAAACAAATTATCGTCCCTAATTTCGTCCAAACCCTTGGACGGGACGATTTTTTCGTCTGGGGACCAAAAAATCATCGTGTCCGTGTCCCTGCACTATAAGTGTATGACACTGCTCAAGTGCTCTGTGCCTACTTATTCATCTCATTCGACCATCCAACTAAGATAGTCTTGTCTGTGTGAAGAAAATTATTTGACATATTGCGAGAATTTATATTTGTTTGCACCAGATTGAATTGAATCGTATAGAGTAAACAATAGATCATTCTGTCATTTTATAGGCCAAATTTTAGGAATTATAGATTTTATGTATAAAAAAATTAAGAGCTTTAAATCAGATATATCACTAATTTTAAACACAATAAAGTAGCATGATGGCATTAACAATTTCATCCTGTAGTCTTTAATACAAAAGATCAAAAAAGGCAATGGGATAACAATTTAGCCATAGTTCTGAAGAGTATTCTGGATATTCTGTTTTTAGACTGATATTACAATCAAGGATCGTTCAGCCATTGATAGAGATTTATCATTGAAGATTCCAAGTCTCGGGATATAAATATTAGGTTATTTTATCTTGCTAATGTGGCACACACATGAAGGTCCAAAAAATATTTGTAAAAATAGAAAATTAAATATCTTAAAACGAGCTAGATACCAGACTATCAAATGTATGGAAATCTTATGACTTTAACTGTGAATATTATATATCAAGATGTGGAAATCTTACGACTTTAAATATAAAGCATGGACTCCATGATAAACTTTGAAAGTCTTCTTGAACACTTATCCGAATACAATGGCTCAGTGAAAGAGGATGGTGATACTGGCCGTGTTCTGATCTCAAACAAACAGATTTACCTTTTATTGAATCCAAATTACAAGATGTGTGTTTTGGGAATCATAAGTCATAACATATCCATCAAATGTCTCTTTGTGAGCCTTGCTACCTGAGTCTGCGGCAAACTTCTTCAAATATAAGCCATTTTATTGTTGCATAGTATCCAAAACAATAAACATAGTTAATGGGATTAAGTCACTTAGATTAGAAATGTACTAAAATTCATAGATGTATTTGTCTAGTTGGCAGAGTGACAAGGACAATTACGGTTTCAAATTATTAAAAATCAGATATATTTTATATCCATAAGTGATGTGTTTTGAATCTAGAACCTAGAACCATCCTTGTTATCATTCACAAGCTTCGAAATGCACTACAAAGTGGAAAATGCGAATTAGAAATCCATGGGAGGATCTATGATTTTTACATACATATGGGGACACAATTTCTGAAAAAAAATTTCACTGTTTTATTTCAATTTTACTTGATCAAGGATTCAAAATTATGAAAAGGGATATCCATTAAATGAGCAGAATTTCATAAAACTTTGTGTTCAATGTGGAGTCACTTAAATGATTTATAAGGAGAATATATTCTAATCTATTATTATTCTGCTGTCAATTTATGTATATTTTATGGATTTTTTCACAAAACTATTTAAGTTCTTTTAAAAAACTAAATGTAAAATTTGTATGATAAGGAAATATGTTACAGATGGAAAATGTACATTTTCATCTTGAAGAACATTCTTTCATTTTTTTAAAGGAAATAATCTGAGCGAAAGATATTTAATTATTTATTTAGACATTTTTAACTGGTATAAGAAATTTCCATCACCATTCCCAACAGATAGCTTACTTTTTTGAAGTAATAGATGTTGTAATATTTTTAAAATAAAAAAATTAATAACCTTGTTGATTGAGACACCAATGGAAAATAGGAAACTTGCTGAGGAACTAATGGGAATCGATCACTACAAACAAACTGAATGTTGATAAAATTTAAAGTTTTTGCTTTGAAATTGAATATTGTTTAAGACAAAATATTGTAATACCAATGATTTAGTGTCAAAATTGAATTTGTCTATATTATTAATTCTTTATTAAATTTATTACCTTAATAGGTAAAAAATAAGTTGAAGAAATGTTTTTATTGATAGTAGATATGGATATCATTAATGTATATTTTTTATTTTGGGCTTCCAATATTTTTATGAAATACTGATTAAAGGTATATTTTTCTTAGATTGATACGCAGTTCATTATAGATAGAATTTTCGAGGCTAGACACTACAAATATTTTCAAACACATTGGCACGTTGATAATTACAGTAATTATATGACATGTTTTGAATGATTGGTGTAAAACACCTTGACACGTAACTAGTGGGAATGGCATGTTATCAGAATATAAGATGCCTTGCATTTAAGCAATGCAAGTTAATAGTACATCCCTATCTTTATTATTTGTTCTACTATACTATTTCATATTAAAATATGTTATATGTATAAATATAAATATTTGAAGTTCTAAATATAAATAACAACTTTATGGAATTTTCTGAGTTAAAATATATATTTATACGTATTTTTTGGGTTTTTATTTTATTTCATATGAATTTTTAAGTATTTTTGGCTTTTTTGGCGCAGGTGATGTGGCACACTCACAGCCACTCATTCAAAACAAAGAAAAAAGAAGAAAGAAGAGGGTCACATGGCGCGCTGATGCGCCACCGCATCATCCTCCGGAAAAAAACATGTTTTTAATGTGTTTCTTTTGTTTTCTTCTTCTCTTTTTTTTCTTTTTCTTCCTCCAAGGAGCACGTGCGCAGAAAAAGATAAATGCACGTGGAAGACCAAAAAGCACGTAATATGAGGCATTTTGACTTGTTAATGGGCGCGAAAATTATATTCTATCTCAAAAATTATATTCTTTTGGAATATATTGTTAGAAAAATCTCACAAAATGTAGAAAATTCAGAAATTTGTTCTAAAAATAGATTTAGTCATTTTAAGCTTGATAACATGCAAATATGAGTAATTTAATGCAGAAAAACATGTAAATATAATAAGATAAGTCACTAGAAATGCATGTTTTCAGACCCCCCAACTTAAATCATTGCTAGTCCCTTAGAAATGACATTTAAAATCTCTTGGTTGATCCATTCACCTTATAATCCTAACAACATGAGCTTGAAGTAATCATGATATCAATTACGCCTCTAAGTATGATTATACCCATGTAATGCTAGAATGTGTATGAGAGACTCCCTTGTGATTTTGGAAAGAGCTGGTGGTCATGAGGAGTGAAGCCTACTTCTCGCCGGGTATGATACTATAATCTAGGTAATGCTGTCCCTCACTTTCTCACATCACTCACACATGATGGTTCCCAAAAAAAAACTAAGTTTGCTCCCTCTTGAGAGTAAAAGATAGTCATTATTCACTTCTTATGTAAACATAAAATATCAATTGTGTATCAAGGAATCACGTGTGATGAGACTCCTATCTAACAATGAGTAAAGAGAGAAGAGAATGAGGAATGGCTCAAAAGAATGGGTGAGAGGTATGTTAAGGATGATTGAAGATCTTAGAATACTTGGATAGCTTACTCCCAAGATAGACAAAAATAGTAGAATGGTATGAGAGAATGAGTGAAGATGGAGGTTATCAACTAAGCCTGGGTGATAATTTAATCAACATTCATAACGAGTAAACAGAGATGCTTCCAAGAAAAACCCCACTTTTTTTTTATTCCTCCTTTTAAAAAAAAAATCCTTTCTTCTTTTTTTTTTCAAATGGAAGCTTAATATGGGAATGGATAATGGTTGATCAACTACACAACATTAGTTGCATTCCAGGCTAGTACCATGAAGATGAACTCAGAAGAGAGAACATATGCATGAACAAAGAGAAGTATACATAGGAAAATATATCATAATTGGGTGATATCACAAAGGAAAGAGGAGAAGAAACTTGGGAATGAGCATATCATAGTATTCTAGGACTAGCGGGAAATAGATGGGCACCTATAAGAATGAGTGAAATTGGGTTAATGGTAAGGGTAAGCTAGGGGAAATGGGTGAAGAGGATATACTTATAGGTTTCAAAAGGTATTTCAAGGTGGCCCAAGGAAAGGTGATTCTGTTCTTAAGAATTTGAAATATGACCATTTTTACCTCAAGAGAGATTCACTTAGTGGAGATTTGAAACTTTATACTTGATTCACTCATTGGTGGGTGGATGATGGTGGCTCACTCGGCATTCCCCTAAGACGATAGTACTTCAATCCTTTGATTTTCATGTCTGTTCCTCACCATGTCAGATATCCTAATCATTTGGAAGAAAAACACATGCATCTAGACCATGTTTCATACCGTTAAGAGATGTATTTGATCCGCTACACGAGCCTAACTTCTATACTCATGTTGCTAGGACACGGGGTGACTGATTCTCCAAGATGGGCATGATTAAATTCATACAATTATCTACCCCCCCAACTTGCAAATATGTAAGGAATAAAAATATTTTTGGAACCAAAGTTCTTTTTTTTTATATCCCCCCCTACTTAAAATATGCATGGTCCCTAATGCAAGAAAATAAAAAACATAAGGAAGAGGATAGTCTAACCGTGATTCTTTTTCTTCCGAAGTCACTATCTTGCCATGGATCCTTGTGCATGATATGGTTGCTTCCATATTTTATTCTCCTAAAACTCAAAATTATCTAGAAAGATAGTTAAAAGATATCAAATGGAAGATAAGTAAAAAAAATTGAAAGCAGCAAATCTTAGGTACGAAACAAAATATACTAATGCAAGACTAAACCCCTGGTTCAAGAAGGTCTATCATTGCTTCCATAGGTTGGGGTTCTAGCTCCAAGTGTGGTTTTAGCCTTTGTCTATTCATCTTGAACTGTCCACTTGTCTTTGGATCTGAAATCAAAACAGCTCCATAATCAAACAGTTTGATAATGATAAATGGACCATCCCATCTGCTCCTAAGCTTTCCTGGAAACAATTTCAAACAAGAATTATAAAGCCATACTTTTTGATTTTCATAGAAATTTCTTCTGTTTAACTTGCTATTGTGAAAGGCTTTCATTTTGGATTTGTAAACTACAGAATTTGTGTATGCTTCATTTCTTAGTTCTTGAAATTCTTGGAGTTGTAGCATACGATTTTTCCCTGCATCTTCCATAGCAAGATTCAATTTTCTAATTCCCAATAAGCTCGATGTTGAATCTCAACAGGAAGATGGCATGCCTTTACAAATATAAGGGGACATCCCAATGGGTCCCTTATAGACTGTCCTATAAGCTCATAATGCATCGGGTAATCTTTCGCTCCAATCCCTACCATCCGGTCGCACGATCTTTTTAAGGATTTTTTGATTTCATGATTACTAACCTCAACCTGGCCATTGGCTTGTGGATGGTAAGGAGTTGTCATCTTATAATGAACCCCATACTTCTTGAGGAGGGATCTGAAATGGGAGTGATTGAAATGCGATCCACCATCACTAATGATTGCCCCCAGGGCATCCAAAACGAGAAAATATATTTTTGAGTTAAAAATTTAAGTATGACTTTATGATCACTTGTCCTCATGGGAATTGCTTCAACCCACTTAGACACATAACAACCACCATCAGAATATATTCGTGCCCATGTGATGGTGGAAAAGGTCCCATGAAATCTATGCCCCACAAATCAAATAGTTCTATTTCAATAATAGGTTTGAGTGGCATAACATCATTCTTCTTAAGATTTACCATCGATTGACATATCAAGAAATTCTTACAAAACTCAAAAGAATCTCTAAATAAAGTTGGCCAAAAGAAACCACATTGAAGCACTTTAGATGCTGTAATCTTGGAAGAGAAATGTCCACCACAAAAAAGATGAATGACAAAATTCTAAGATACTTCTATGTTCTTCTTCAGGCACACATCTTCTTAATATTTGGTCTACACCTAAGTGAAAAAGTTCAGGATACTCCCAAAAATAAAATTTAACTTCTTGAAGGAATTTCTTTTTCTCTTGTTCATTCCAATCATCAGGGGTTCTTCCTGAAATGAGATAATTGATTGTGTGCAAACCAAGGGATTCTTCTAGTGCTAACCCTAAAGATGTGTTCATCAGGAAATGTTTCAGAGATAGGGGTTGTAGTGTTGACGTGTAATCTAGACAAATGATCAGCAACAAAGTTTTCACATCCACGTCTATCTTTAATTTTGATATTATATTCTTGCATCAATAAAATCCATCTAATTAACCTAGGTTTTGCTTCTTTCTTATTCATCAAATACCTAGTAGCAGCATGATCATAAAAGACAACTATTTTACTACCTAGTAAATAAGATCTAAATCTATCTAAAGCAAAAACAATAGCTAGCAATTCCTTTTCATTTGTAGTGTGGTTTAAATGGGCATCTACTAAGGTTTTGCTAGCGTAACAGATAGCCACTGGCTTCTTTTTGATGCATTGACTAAGGACTACACCCACCGCAAAGTCGGAAGCATCGCACATCAGCTCAAAAAGGAAAACTCATGTCTGGTGCTTGTAGAATCGGTGCTTGCACTAGAGCCTCCTTAATCTGAATGAAAGCTTTTGATGTCAGACGTCATCTAGGACGTCTTCCGGTTGACACCAAGTATGATGGCTCAGTGCCGATAAGTGATGATGGTATCGAACGTCGACGGTGTTTTTGTCTGACGGATGCAACCTTAACGGGTTATGTAACTACGACGTGATGTATGGGCGTCCTACATGTGGTATGTTCAGGCTCCAACTCGAAGGAGGCGCCGAGCTCCAAGCTTGGACGAATCGCCAGGTGACGATGACGGTGGCCTCTCAACCCTCATCAAAGCGACGAGGACATCTACGACCGAACGGACTCCGTCTGTTGGACTCCCACGTAACAAACGTACTCGTCCGTTGGGCTCACACGTAACAGACGTACTCGTCCATACTCGTAAGTGATAATTGAGATTTTGGGGTAATTAGTGATGAGTTAACTTCACTAATTAATGTCGTTGGTTTATCCGAATTAAAACAACAAAAATTTGTAATAACCTTACTAGCGTAGGGAGAGTAAGGGTCGATCCACAGGGAGCAAGGGTTTTTTTCTTAGGAATTTGTGCTTTAGTTATGTATTTTTTAATAATTTTAGAGGTAGGTTTACTACATATGAAGATAAATAACTAATAAAATAAAAATATATAACAAAGAAAAATAAAATATTATTATAATATTATAATAATATTAATAGGCAGAAAATAATTTTTTTTGTATTTTTTAGGAGTATTTGAAAGCTAAAAAAAAATAGGAAATGAAACAGTTTGGCGCTCTAGACTTAGTCAAAATTTGGCTAAGTCCGGATGCCAAATGGGGAAGGTGCCTTGGTGGAGGAGAGAGAAAAAAATAGACTGTACTAAAATCACTCTAGAATGAGTTCTAGAACGAATTTTAGAGCGTGGTTGGATGCACTGGAACCGTCTGGATATTGGCTAGCTGATCCAAGACTAACCAAATAGACAAAAGACGAACAGAAAAGAATGAAAAATGAGAAATAAGAAGGTAACCTCTTTGTCACACCCGCTAAGGTCCAAGGGACTTCTTCTTCTCCTTTCCACCAGCTTCTTCAGCCCTGGATGCTTCCTGCTCAGCCTGGCACTCACTGAGGTGAATGGATCTATGACTCAATTGCACTTAGGCCACCAAACATTACTTTGGATTGAATCACAAGATGAATTTTACAATAGGGTGAAGGGGTTTATATAGGGAGAGAGAGCAAAGGAGAGCCATTAGATTTTTAATACAATGGATGGCCAGATCTTCTTTTCAGGGTCATGATCCACGTCCATTATGGTCCTCCAATCAGCATTGAGACCTTTGAAATACCCCCTGGACGTTCAAGGCTTCTTTCCTTAATTAGCATTAAAGGTGCTATCTTTAAGTCTCCACCCTTGGATGTTTTGTGGATTGAATGGCTGGATCTTCTTCTCTGGCTTGGATCCACGTCCAAGGTTGTCCTCCAATCATCATTTAAGCCCCTGAAATATTCATAAATAATCATGACTGGATCTTCCCCTTGCCCTCCTTTCTTTGGCCCAACATGCCTCTCATAGTGGGCTTAGTGGAGCTTCCTTAGTGGGCCTTTAGACTAGAGCCAACTGTCTTGCTTTGGGCCTTCTTTCTTGGCCCAGGGTTGTGGCTGAGCCTGCTCCTCAGGTCGAAATAGCTTCCTCTTCATTTAATTATCCCCTTTATTCATGAAAGTTTCACCTAATTCCTGCATCTTCCACATAAACTAAGAAGAGAGTGAGATTCATTCCACTTAACTCATTGAGTTAAGTGGGGTTAGTCCCACAAATGATAATAATTAACTCCAAATTAGAAAAAGGTGATTTTGTTTCATGATTTTTCACAACTTAACATAAATGTTGATAATATATCCAGATAAAGATAAAGAAGTAGATAAATTAGCTGAAATTGCACATATATATTACTATCATTTTGGATTTATCAGTAAGATGCTCAAAATGTCGTAGTTTTCTCTCAATTTGTCACTCTCACTTACCTAGCCCGAGCGCGGTGGAGTCAAGACAAAAATATACTACTAACAGTAATGAAACAAGCATTGGGAGAGGATAGCGTACCTCACCGGCATGGCTCGCGGTGCAGAATTTTATAGACGTTGGCGGCGATTCGAAGCGGGTGGAGTGGAGAGACGCTGGAGAGCAGACGATGGCTCGATGAGTGATGAAGATTCTAGAGCTCTGGTAAAGGTCGAAGGAGAGGGGAGAAGGATAAAGGGAGGGTCGGCACGACAAGTCGAAGAGGATGGCTGATGTGCCCGACTTTGGGATCTCGAAATCTAGAGGAGCAACCTGAAAACGAGCAGTGGGCTCGCGCACGACGGTTGGCCATCATTGATCTGATCCACCTAGCCTACAAAGCAGTGGTCAGGTTGAGTGTCCGGGTTGGTGCCGTATCAAACATCGACCTGAGCAGCCTGTTGACTGGTCAGATGATTGATCAGATTACCCCCGCACCCGACCGCAGGCGTCGATTCGCCTCCAAGTCATCCTTGGAGACTCTCGGCGGCACTCAACCATCGCAGATGAATGGCCTTTCTGTTGCGTCGGCCTGGTAGATTCCCAGCAGCAAACAGAATGAGAGGCTGCCATGGAAAGGGAAGACGACACCTCGTGGCCACCGTGGAAAATCGGGTAGCGCCTCTGACTTGCCGAAAGGGACATAAACCGTTCTCAGGTCCGGTGAGAGACGATCGGAGGCATCTCAGACTCGGCGGCAGCAACCAGGAATGCCTCTGTTCTCTGGGGTGATGGGGACGCCTCAGATCCGGCGAGAGAGCGTTGGGAAACCTTGGAAGGATGGCTGCAAATGACGACAATTCTGAGGCGAGTTCAATAGATGGGGAAATGCTAATCAATTGGTGGGGGAAAAGAGGAATTCCTTCCTCCTACTCGCCTAGTTCACCTCTTCCTTCTACCCCCTCCTCCTCTCTTTTTTTTCTCTCTGAATGAGGAGGGTGAGACCAAGACAGAACACACGAAATTCCCTTCTTTCTTCTTCCTAGTCTGAGGAGCTAGGGTGCCCCCTCTTCCCTTATAAAGGGGAAGAGGTCAGTTGGGCCCCCTTAGCTGGGTCAACAAGGGGGAAAAAGGTCCATTAAGGGGGCCCTTATATAATGGGCCCCCTCATTACAAAATAACGAAGGGAAATCAAACTGAAAAGAAAAGATAAACAAACAAAGGGGCACAAGGGGAGGGGGTCCGAAATGGCTAAGGACCCCTTCCCAAAGACGACAAACACAGAAACGGGATCGTTGCGGTGCGACGAAAACAGAACGAATGTGAAGAAAACACGGGACACGACTAGGAAAAATGACGAAAATCAAAACAAGATAACCGAGCATCTTTTCACTCGACTTTTGATGACGGTGGTTGGCAGCATGGACGACGTCGTCGATGATCCTGGATGGCGTGCACTATCAATCCTCCCAGGGTTGGAAGAACTCGACTCCGTCGAGTTGGGGTAGCTGGTGGGCATCTGGCGAGGGCCTAGTTGTCGTTGGCAGCGATCGCGCTCCGTGGTGATCGGGCCATCCGCACCTGCACATAGGAGCCTTCGTGATACCCTGTCCCCTACATCGTTAATTACCCCAAGCAGTATATGATCTACTGACTCGTGCCAATCAGGTGAGATCACCGAGAAAGTGGTCGCAACAAACTCATTCACATTGATGGGGCTTAGAAAGGCCAGGGTGGAGGGGAGAGAAAGGGCTCAGTACGAGATCGAGCCCCCACGTTAGTCGTGGAGCAGGTCCCCCACGAAGAAGGGACTTAGGCGACGTAGGCATATCCGCCCACTCACCGGAGGGTCGAGAACGGGCCGACGCTATGAACATGTAGCGTTGTGGCCGGCGTAGGAGAATAGCTCTCCAACCAAATTCTCACAGACACTCAGTTTCCCACATCAGACACTCGGAGCCGGCTTTGTGAGTCAGCAACCTGCTTGAACTATGCATGCCTATATGAAGATCTAGCATGATGAACATGATGTGGCGACAAAATATGTTGGGAGAATGCATAATGAGGACCTTCTACGAGTGCTAGGGTATGGAGTCGTTGAGAGACTTGGCCAATAGCAATCTCGAGTGGGCTCAACCCGGTGGCGTGGGCCTCCGGGGAGACAAGTGCATGCTCGGCGCGTGGGGTAGGGCAACGATGGTTGGCCGTTACCTTACGGATGGTACGGCGGTCGCAACGCATTCGTCGCTCATCATCCTGGCTGTGGAAGAGCGGTTGGTCCGCACCGGGTCGAGGAAAATTTTGAACATAACCAGCGGGGATGCTATGTGTCTGCTTTGGGCAAATGGCACGAGCGACTGGGCTGGCGATGCGGCTCGTCGGACGACTGGCGCGAGCGACTCTAGTAGTTGGACAAGCGGCTCGGGTGGCGCTGTGCATGGCGCAGGTCTCCTAACTGGTGGTGGGGGCTGTCCGGCGGCAGTACGATCTGTCGGGCACGATAACATGTCGTCATCTTTGAATCTCAACTCTCGATGTGGCGCAGGATAGCGGACAATTGTTAGCCCAACCGTCTTGGTTGGGGCACTCTTCGCTGCTGGCTTCGTGGTGTAAGGGTACCACGTGACCCGTCATCCCTGATGCAGAAGTGAACACGTGTTCGCTCTACCGGCTATGGTGACATCATGATCATAAATCCAAGGACGACCCAAGATGATACTTCGTACTTTCATAGGAAGGACGTTACACATGACAGTCTCATCGTACGCCCTCCCATTTTCAACGGGTTGCAGCATTGTCGCTTCACCAGTGGTGACGAAGCGTCAACCCACGACATGTCGAATGGCGTAGGATGAGGCATGGTCGGCGCTAGTTGGGTGACCATCGCGTCCGATATGGCATTGACGTAATTGCCACTATCCATCGTCAACTTATACGCTTTGTCGTTGATCCAGACAAACGTGCCGAAGACCGATGTTCGTAGCATCGTGTCGGCCTTCGAGGTTGTCCTCTGCGGGACAAGCGCAAGGATAACCTATGATGCAACATCAGGTGGGACAAGCATCCCACTAGTTTGTGGGCGGTCAGCGACGATGCTAGCGAGTCGTCGAGCGTTGGGACGTGGAGCGGGTGTTGGGGTCGTACTGCATCCACTATCTAGATGTACCCGACCTGGGGGTTGGGTGACTCGTACCCGTTCATGATCTCCTCGTCTACACGATAGTCATCGTTAGGTAATGGATCCAGTTCTCCTTTCGGTTCCTGCTCGGCCTCTTTTGTATCGATCAAAAGAGCCGAGGATGGACATTGGCTTGCTCGGTACCCTCTCCCTTGGCACTTGAAGCACGTAAGTGGTGCTTGATTGACGGTAGTGCTGCGGGCCGTGATGTCCCGAGCATGTGGGGTAGAACCCACTAAGACGGCGGGGGCGATTCCTTGTCCCCTAGTGTTTTGGGAAACCCGAACAGTAGCGGGCGTTGCGGTGTTAGGGGGGGTGGCTCGAGGCGCTGTGTGAGTGGCGTGCATGGCAACTTCATCGCCCGGATGCTCCATGTGCTCCACCAAGTGGTAGGCTTTGTCGACCTCGGCGAGGTTGCACTTAAGAACCTCGCTGCGTAGGGTCGGTCAAGGCCCGTGGGCAAATAGACTGATGATGATTCGCGAATCCTCCACGAATCGACTCCGCATCTGGCACTCCTCGAATGCCTCGATATATTCCGTCACGGAGAGTTGACCTTGCCTAAGGTCAAGCCACATGAGGAACAGCGACATCTGGTATTGTCGCAACACGTACTTACTTCTCAACTTCAGCGCCATTTCGGCCCAAGACATGATGGATCGTCCTCGTCGCTCGGTGGCGACACGCTCATTCTCCCAGAAGATCTTTGCCTGTCCGCCAAGTCTCGTCTCCGCATATTCAACGCACAAGTCATCGTCCATGCAATACCACCAAAAGTAGGAGTTCATGCTCAACTCCTAGTCGATGAACTCGGTTTTTCTCAACCCCTCAAAGATGGTGTCGTCAGCACGCACGCTCTTCTGGATCCAAGCATGGTGCTCCTCTCTTCAGTGTTCGTCATCGTCCGGGCACCGTTTGGGCACCGAGTGATCCTCGTGATGTGGGTCAACGCGTCGTCAAGGTGGGGTCGGATCACGCTCGTGGTCATCCTAGTGTCGGGGATGACCGTCGCGCGGTGCGTGGATGTCGGGCATCGCGCCTGGAGGGTACCGGGGAACCTTGTTAGGTTCCTCGTACCGCCGGTGGTGGGGCCGAACATAATCGTCACGGCGGGCCGGTGGGTCGGTGTCATGTATACAATGGTCGGGCCAAACATAGTCGTCACGGTGGGCCGGTAGTTCGTCGTCGTACTCACGATCATTGCACAAGACGTAATTGTCCCGGCGGGCCATTCGGTTGGCCTCATATCCTCGACTGTGGCACCGGACGTGTTCGTCTCAATGGGCTAGTGGGTCAGACGCATGACCACGGTCATCATGCCGAACGTAGTCGTCTCGGCGGGCCGGAAGGTCGGCCTCGTGTTCTCGATTGTGAGGCCGGACAAATTCGTCACAGCGGGCCGATAGGTCTGCCCGGTAACCACGATCGTCGTGCTGGACGTAGTCGTCTTTGCGGGCTGGAATGTCGGCGACGTAACCATGATTGTCATGTCGGACGTAGTCGTCTTGGCGGGCCAGTAGGTCGGCCTCTGGTCTTTGGTCAAATGGCCGGATGTATTCATCTCGGTGGACCGGTAGGTCAGACTTGTACTGACGGCAGAGTCGTCATGTGAGTATCATCTATCGCAAGCACAGACATCCGGTGAGTCACGTGCGGGTTGTCGAGCGGGGCCCTTATATAATGGCCCCCCTCATTACAAAATAAAGAGGGGAAATCAAACTAAAAAGAAAAGATAAATAAACAAAGGGGCACAAGGGGAGGGGGTACGAAATGGCTAAGGACCCCTTCCCAAAGATGACAAACACGGATACGAGATCGTTCTCGTGCGACGAAAAAGAACGAATGCGAAGAAAACACGGGACACGACTAGGAAAAATGACGAAAATCAAAATAGGATAATCGAGCATCTCTTCACCCTGCTTTTGATGACAGTGGCCGGCAGCACGGACGATGTCGTCGGTGATCCTTGATGGCATGCACCATCAGCTTTCTTCCCTGCATCGTTAATTTTGAAAATTGCATCTTTAACTAATAAATTGGTCAACAGTTTAGACAACTTAGCAAAATCTTTGATGAATCATCTATAGAAGCCTGAGTGGCCAAGGAATCCTCTAAGTTCCTTGGTGTTGGTGGGAAGTGGACGGTTCTGGATCAATTCTACTTTGACCTTGTCCACTTCAAGTCCACGGTTGCTGACTAGATGTCCCAAAACTATTCCCTCGTGAACTATGAAATGAGACTTTTCCCAACTGAGCACTAGATTTTTCTCCACGCATATCTGCAATACCTTTTCCAAATTAGACAAACATGAATCAAAATATTGACCAAAAATAGAGAAATCATCCATAAAAATCTCTAAACAGTCCCCGATTAAATCTGAGAATAAGGCAGTCATGCATCGTTGAAATGTGGCAGGGGCGTTACATAATCCAAATGGCATTCTCCTAAATGCAAATGTTCCAAAGGGGAATGTAAGAGTAGTTTTATCTTTGTCCTTAGGATGAATTTCAATTTGATTATATCCTGAATACCCATCAAGAAAACAGTAATAGTTTTGACCCGCTAATTTTTCTAAGATTTGATCAATAAAGGGCCAGGGGTAGTGATCTTTCTTTGTTACCACATTCAGCTTCCGATAATCGATACATATCCTCCAACTAGTTGGTAATCTAGTTTGGATATCTTCCCCTTGCTCATTATTGGTCACGGTTATCCCAGTTTTCTTAGGATCAACACGCACCGGACTAACCCATGGACTATCTGAAATAGAACAGATAAATCATGCTTCTAACCATTTCAAAATTTATTTTCTAACTACCTCGTGCATGATAGGATTTCATTTTTTTTGACATTCTCTAGTAGGTTAGCATTATCTTCTGTAAAGATTCTATGCACACATATAGATGCACTAATTCGCTTAATATCTGAGATACACTAACCAATAGCAGATTTATAACTTTGAAGCATGATTAGGAGTTCACTTTCGTGATGCGATGATAATGATGATGATATAATAACAGGAAAATCATTGTTCTCTCCTAGAAATGCATATTTCAAGGTAGATGGTAAAGGTTTCAAATCAATTTTTGAATAAATAGCACTAACATTTAGCTCAAAATCATCTTGAAAATCATGAGATGAAGAATACATACGATCAAAATCATCATGAGAATCAATCAACCAAATATCTTCACAAGCTTTTTCTGGATATTTCATTAGCCTAGACATGTTCATTTCAACCTTCTCTTTTCCAACCTTTAATTCAACAACCCCTTTTTCCCAATCTGTGTTCGCCCTAGCTGTAGCTAAGAAAGGTCGCCCTAAGATTATAGGAGCATTCCTAAGATCTTCGGTAACCTTCATATCAGCCACTATGAAATCTACAGGAAAATAACAATGCTCTATTTTAACCACTACATCTTCTAACAATCCATAAGGTTTCCTAATAGACCCATCTGCCAATTGCAGTTCTAAAAAGATCGGTTCTAAATCTCCAAGCTAAAAAGATTGGTTCTAAATCTCCAAATAAGGCCTTTGGCAAAATGTTAACACTTGATCCTGAGTCAAGTAGAGATTTGGAGAAAACCATCCCCCCTATCTCGCACTTGATGAAAGGAGCTCCAGGATCTCTACGTTTTTCAGGAAGGTTTTGTAAAATAGAGCTCACATTTTTGGATAATTGAATACGCTTTTGCTTTCTACTAGGTGTACACAGAATTTTCAAAAATTTAGCATAGGAGGGAATATGTTGAATTGCTTCGGTCAAAGGAATTTTAATTGTAACTTGCTTGAAAATTTCTAAAAGATGCTCATCATGTGCATTCGGTTTTATCTTTGAAGTTTTCAAGGCATCAAGAAAAGGAATGGATGGCACATAATCCTTAGGATAAGGTTCTTTCTGGTTATCCTCTACATCTTCATGATATTCTTTGAATTCTACTTTTTCAGAAATATCAGGAAGAATTTTACCACTTCTTAGCTTAGAGATAGCATGCATGGTTTCATGATGATTTCCGGTAGAAATATGACTATTGATATATTGTAAATTTCTAGGATTAATTTCAGGTTGAGTTGGAAGTCGACCTTGTTCATGGTTGCACGAACCATTGTTGTCCAATTTACCTTTATAGTCTGTCTTTGCCGCTTGCTCTTCTCACATCCACTCCATCTCTTTTTTAAACTCTTGCATCATCCCCAACATTTGAGCTCGCATTTGCTCCATCTTATATTGCTTTATCTGCACATTTCTATACAACTTATCATAAGACGCGTTAGGGTTAGTGTTAGGCTGAAAAGAGTTTTGTGGACCACGCGGATAGAAATTACGTTGCTCTTGTGTGTTGGAAAGATGATAGGTTAGATGGATAAGATGGCCTTTGCGTATTAGGTCGGTTGTATGTATTATCCCTAGGATTCCAGGAATTTTGACCCATAGGTCTATTCATTCTCGACCGATCAACAGTCATAACCTGTTCATGTAAAGGACAATCTACCTCTACATGATCGGCACTAGAGCAATGATGGCATAATGACATGTCTATTTGAGATGGTCGAGGTTCCTCGTGAATGCCTATCTTATCTAATCGACTAGTTAGGTCAGAGACGACTTTAACTAATTGGTCTACACGTAACTCAGGTTCAACTGCATTCACATCAATCATCCCTCCCTTTCTAGGATTTGCATTTCTCCCGTTGAGATTAAGAGCAGCGTAGTATGCATCATTTTCAGCTAGTGTTTCCAAAATCCATAATGCTTCATCTAAATATTTATGCATAAATGTACCTCCACTAGCGGCGTCGATCATTCTTCCGATCTTGATCTCGTAATCCTGTATAAAATGTTTGGACTATCTCCCATTATTCTATGCCATGGTGTGGACATTTTTGAGTTAATTCTTTTAACCTTTCCCATGATTCTCCTAAGGATTCGTCGGGCCCCTCACAAAATTCTCTTCTTGCGTGTTGATATGAATTCGTTTTTCCAATGGAGTAGTATTTTTTTAGCAATGCAATTTCCATCTCTTTCCATGAATCAAAATTCAGAGAGAGAGAGATGTAAACCAACTTCTAGCTTTATCTCTAAGACTGAGAGGAAATAACCGCATTTTAATAACTTCATTCGTAACATTACGAAAGTCAAATGTTTGACAAATCAAAGTAAATTCTTCCAAATGCTTATATGGCTCTTCTTGAGATAAACCATAGAAAATAGGGAGCGACTGAATTATATAATGATCAATTTTGAAATTTGAACCCTCGTAAATAGGTGCATTAATCTTAGTAGGAAGCTCATATCCTAAAGGACGAGAAAATTCGTGTAATCTACGTTGTCTATTTCCTACGTTTATAACACAATTCTCAGGGTGGGTGTTTTGATTATTCGAAGCATCTCCTTTATCTCCTTCACTTTCATTCTCGTTCTGTTTCTGTGATCATCTATCGTTCATGATGAGATGACAAATATAGAGTTTAAGAGTTGTACCTTTTCTTCGTGTCTTTGTCGGTCTCGTGGAGCTGTTTGAACTATTTGAATCACTATTAAAGATAAGATCACTAAAATAAAAGAAATTAAATCCTTAATGGCTACCATTCCCCGGCAACGGCGCCAATTGATAATCTCAATTTTAGGGTTAAAATTCGTCGTTGGTGATTGAGATTATTCAATAAAAATATATTTAACCGTACTTAAAAATACGTAGTTAGTGATGAGTACGGATCGTCTCCATAGGGAACGATGATTAAGGAATAACTTTCTTATACTGGTGATGATGGACGAGAGGATTGACGAAAGCAAGATTTGAGGACGTGAGCTAGTGATATCGATAAAATATACGTAATTATAAGCTAACTCAACTTAAAGAAAAGATTAAATGATTGTGATGGATATGACGATGAACGATGGTATGAACGAGGATAGTGGTTGGATATGGAGTGGTACGATGGCAAGGATGGAGAGACGAGGAACGAGAATGAAATGAGAGTGCAAGTTCGATGATAAATCCTAATTGTGTTAACTATAGTGGCGGGAAAGAGACAACGTAAGGTGAAGACACTTACCTTAGATCCTTACATTCCGCCAGGGTCACAGCGATTTACGAATGCCGATAAGCTCCCCCTATTCTCCAATGCTTCTTCCCACACGCTTAGGACACCAAGAAAAAGCTTGATGGATCTCAAAACTCATTATCTTTCAATCAGTCCACAAAAGTAGGAAGCAAGTTCAAGATGAATTTTACAATGATACAGGCCTCCATTTATAGATTAGAGGGTATGATAGAAAGAGGAGGGGTAACAAAGCAACGCTGAAAATTTTAGCTAAATCAGAGTTGTAGATCAAAAGTTATGGCCGTTTGAAGATGGAACAATCCTAGCCATTAATATTTTCCCTCTCCTCATCATCATCCTTGTTTTCCGCTCCCAATAAGAAGTCAAAAGGCCTCATGTTCCATGATTTTTGGTCTTACAATTGCATTTATCTTTTTCTGCGCACGTGCTCCCTGGAGGAAGAAAAAGACATTAAAAGAGAAGAAGAAAAAAAAAGAAACACATTAAAGACATGTTTTTTTCGAGGGTGATGCAGTGGTCACCCTCTTCTTTCTTTTTTTAAAATTGTTTTGAATGAGTGGCTGTGAGTGTGCCACGTCACCCTGCAACAAAAAAGTAAAAAATACTTTAAAAATCATATTAAATAAAATAAAAACCCAAAAAATACGTATAAATATATATTTTGACTCAGAAAAATCATATCTTTCCAAGTTTAATGTCAAAAAATTCCATAAAAATTAGATTCTATCTCAAAAATTATATTCTTTTAGAATATATTGTTAGAAAAATCTCACAAAATGTAGAAAATTCAGAAATTTGTTCTAAAAATAGATTTAATCATTTAAAGCTTGATAACATGCAAATATGAGTAATTTAATGCAGAAACATGTAAATATAATATTATAAGGCACTAGAAATGCATGTTTTCAATGTACTGCTAGCTCTACTAAAGCTCTAATCCATGTGAAGTGAATGGAGATTAATGGAGATTAATCATGCCATTGTAGATGTAACCTGAAAACTGCAATTTGAGCAATACAGCATGATCTGCACTATTTAGCTGTATGCAGTATACTCCTGTTCCCCCAAGTCAGTTCCAGGGACATTTGAATTTGATGAGGGTTAGCATCAACCATGCTTGAAGGTAAAGAGAATCTGAATATTGAGAACTAAGCTTGAACAATTTTATATTTTGTATTTTGTGTTAAATTCTATAACTAAATGCCTTTACTATGTTAGATATTTCAATATTTAGAAAATTTTTCAAACATTATGATTTTTTTATTCTGAGATGTGACTGCATTTTATCGAAAAGTAGAACTGTTGCATGAGTATGTAGGTTTATAGAGATATAAAATGCTAATACAGAAAGAGGTATCCTAGACATGAACCAAAATACTCTTAAGAAGAATATCAAATTAAAATGCAATGCGTGAGGGTAAAAATGCAACCTGGGAACTAATGAGAGACTTCAAAAAAATATTTTAAAGATGTTACTCTTAGTATGCTTGGAAAAGAATTTAGGCTTAGACTTCACCACAAATGAACTAAAAACAAATTAAACATGATTTTGGATTTCCCAAACACACGTTTCAATGCAATGTAAATGGTCAGATAGTCTATAATAAAAGGACAAATTGGTAAAGATGGAGCTCATCACAAGTTTTCCAGATGTTGATGAAACCATAATATTTCTTTGTTTTATTATCCAGGGAAAACTTAAAAACAGATTATCTAAGCTTTTGAGTACTCATGAGTCAATACCAATTAAACAAAGATAAGGTAAAAATATCCCTCATGAAGGAATAAACATTGGGGAAATAAATGAAACACTCTCTAATCCTATCGTAGGTAAAACATCCTCCTCAAAACCTCTTGCACAGATCAATATCAATAGTCTAGGAAGTAAATCCTGGTCATTGAGATATATAAGAAAAATATTTTGGACATGAGATATCTAGGAAAAATATTTTTATTCACGATATTCATTCAGTTGAATATGAATTAAATATTTCCCTCTTTCATCCTTATCCTTGATGTAGACATTTCAGGTGTCAAATGCTTTTCATGATATAAAAAATTTAAACGATGGATTCATTATCTTGTGGGGTGTGGGAGTTTGTACACTAAAATATTCATTCATTCTGAACCCTAAAGTCATGCTCACTTATGGGACTGGCAACCATTTAGCTGAGATCCATTCTAGCATCTAGGAATGGTATGCAATAGTTGCTTTGTGGAACATAAGCTTCATTATTCATGAAACCCACATCAAACAATTTTGTAAAACATGGATTTTAAAAAGAAAGTCTTTGAAATTATGCCTAATTTATTTTTTAACCAGTTATTCCAATCCATTGCATGATCTCTTTGATTTCATTACTATAATTCCATAAATGTTCTTAAAATGATAGAAAACAAACAAACGAGAGCATGTGATTGACATATATTTCATTGAATCTTGAATTGGGGATAAATTTTTTCTTGATTTTTTTATCTGATCTCTGAATAAAATAAGGTATTTGAGATTTCATATGTTTTTTTCTTGCTTTCCCTAATGTTTTCATATTCGTCAGTATCTTAAATAGTGGAACATTCTACTGAAGATAAGAAATAATATTCAGGAGTAATTTTTTCTAGAGTATTTGTTTGAATGTGAGAAATATATATATATATATATATATATATATATATATATATATATATATATATACATATATATATGATTATCGGGATGGGAGAAAGAGCCAGCCAAGTTCTCCATATATTTTGGTTTTTGGTCCTTAAGAGGTGATACATTCCCTTTTAGAAAAAGAGACAGACTCTTGGATATATGTTTGGTAATCATGATGATTATAAATTCTAAAATTTACACTCTTTTCCATTTTACCTTTTTGGCAATGCGCATATAATAAAATGTATACCAAGTCCATTACTTTTGGATCAACAATAAGTGATGATTATCATACCATCTAAGTAAAATGCACTTATTTGAATAGACAAAATTGTTTAAGATATGAATACACATGAAATAAGGTATTTTTTGCATAAAATTTTAACTCATGCATCATAGAATCAACATAGTGATTTCATGTTTGTGGGTATGAAAAAATATAAGTGTGTGAATCACTCGCCTCCTAGAACTAAATTGTTTTTTAGTGTCAAAAATGAAATACTAAAATTATATATTTAAATAAATATATAAATGGATTATCAGTTGCTAAATTTTCTTTATAAATTTCACCTGTATTGAGCTATAGAAGTTATAGACAGAATAAAACTATTTAAAAAGATAACACACTTGACTTACTACTATGAAGCTCTGCGGACATTAGTTTCTTAAAAAAAATCAGAGGTGATTCAAATTTTTGTAATAAATGAATAACAATCATAATTGTAAATTTATATTTTGAATTTTCTTTTGCAGTATTTCTAGACCCTACTAGAATTACCATTTTAAAGTGTTTCAAGATTATTTCATGGCCCAGACATGGTATTGAATATTCGAGTATATGATATGGTGGAACCAAATTTGAAGATAGAATTGCAAAGAATTATAAAAACAAATTCTTCAAAAAAACAAGTATTAAAAATAATAATGAAACATATCAAATAATGGACATTAATATTTTTGTTATTTTCACGTACCTATTACACCTCAAGTACAGTATATTTTTAGGGTCCCTTGTTTATGATCATAAGTCAGCTAACTTAATTTCCAAAAAATTAAAATTTGATATTTCATTCATCTTATGTAATTTGTTTCTAGTAAAGGCACTTAAATCTTTACTCTTTCATGGTATTCCTGTTTTTTATTATTTTGAAATAGAAGTAGAGATTATTTTAGTGGTTCACTCAAAAATGGGGTGTGTGAGTATTGTAATAATTAAATATGAAAATTTAAGGAAATATAACTTTTTAATATAACTTTTTAATAAATTTTACTTAATATAAAAGTAGAATAGGAATAAAATTTGCGGCAAGTTAAGAAGGGTAAGGAAGTAATAAAATAACAGCCTCTGCCAACTGATTGAGATCTTGATTATATATCTTTAATCTGGATCTATAATTAGTTGTAGATATATGGAGAATTGAGGTGTAAAATAAATACTTATTTCTATCAACATCTCTGAGCTATTTCATACCTGATTTTCTCGAGACAGTGTATCTTATGTCATCACATGGCCTCATTGAGCTACTCACTAAGCCTACTCTTATGCTCCCAAGATGTGTTAGTCAAGGTATCTTGAAGTTGATGCTCAACCACAACACCTTTGTCTTTAGGGCCTCCACATTGCAAGCATATCCTAAAATACATGCATATTCCATTATTTCAGTTGGAGTTTAAAATTCCCCAATTGTTAAATAAATTTCTCCATAGGTGAAGTAGAAATCTCTCCATGTCAATGGTGGCACACAAAGTTGTGCAACACTTCATGTTGGAGCTACATGGTATGAAACCAAGAAAGATGTCTAGGGACTCCAGAACTCATTTTTTGGAATGAAGAAGATTAGTGAGTGGTAAAAGGAATAACAAGGTCAAATGAATATAATAGAGCATTTCTTTGGGGCAATGTTTTTTTGTGAAAAAATGATCTAGATCCTCACACATGTGACGATCACTCTGGCATTGCTCACACCGCGTCCAAATCTCGCCATTGGTAGGTGGCTATGAGAAGCCAAGGGAGATCAACAAGCTGAAGGTGATCTTGAATATGTTGAGGATTCCCCCTATAGGGCCTCACACACTAGGTGTTGATGAGAGTTGTAAACAGATGTGATTATGTAAGAATGTCATGGACATGGCACAATGAAGAGGAAAATGATTGTGAGTAACTATAATAAACAATATCTGGTCCAAAACAACCAAAACTTATTCAAGAAGTGACAATAGACATTATCCATTCATAATTTCCTTGTTAGGGAATGGATATTGTTAGGTGTGTTCATAGTTTCAATAGATGTAACTAGTTCAAGTTTTTTTTCTTATTATGGATATGAAGAATGACTAAGTAAGAGGTTTTATAACTCTCTATAGTTCCAAACAAGGCTTGGAATCAAGAAACTATCGGCTCAATCTACTCACACGTGATTGTATGTTGTGATACACTAGATCAGTGGGGTATTTGAGTGATGACAATAAGAGCAGGTGTATCGGCATATGAACCCTCACATATGGATATTCATGTTGATTCTGTAGTATCCTCAGAAGTATCTTGATTAATGGAAGAAGGAAGAAAAGCTTGTTGATTGGTCAATCATTCATCCCTAGAGAACATCACATAAGGAGACTAGACATCTAGTGAGGTAGGCAAAGGGGAGGGGGATATGGTGGACGAGTCATGAGTGAGGGTGAAAAGGGGGGTGTCAGATCAGGTGGGAGGGTAGGAGGGAGGGATGATAAATATCCCTTGAGGTGGATCTAGAAATGGGGATGTTCTATACAGACTTACATGAGGCAAATGAGTGGGCATAAGAGTAGTGATGAGGGAAGTGGTGTAGAGAGTGTGGTATGGGGATGTGAGGTCCAAGGTATACGAGATGAAGGTGTAAGGGAGGGGGATGGCGTGATACAAAAAAGGTCTAGGGAGAGAAACTACCAAGTTGTCTAGTGGAGATGAAGGTCTTCCGAGTCTAACCCTTCTTGAACTCAATAGCCACTCCAAAATTAGTCTCATTTAATGCATTATGAGTGAGTATGCATTCAATGTCTAGGTAGAAGGAAAAACCTCTTTGCCCTTGCGCAATGGCAGGCCAAGAATTGAATGATTTTTACCCTTAGTATGTGTCTTGAGATGCTTCCCAACTCCCTTTTTCACCCTGATGAGCTTTGGATGAGTATCAAGTAGAGGCAGAATGTATTTTGGGCCGAGCTAGAGTCTTATGACCCTATGATGGGATCATTGAATACGTCAATTGAGCGGTAGTTGAAGGATGCTGAGAGTTAAAGAAACCCAACACTATATTCCTTGCATCTATAATATACTCGTTGTAGGGAAAGGTATGGAGAAAGATGGGCATAGTCTCTTGTGGAGCTTATGCCATCATTTAACTATAAAGTGCACACTCATGTGTGCTACTCATGCTTGATATTGATAGTGTGTGATGCTTGGATGTATACACATGTGTAATGTGTGTATACATGCATGAGCCAGGTCTTGAACCAACTTTGGGTCTTGAACCAACTTTGGGTCTTGAACCAACTAAAACATCAAGTTTATTTAGATAAAAACACCCTAAAACCTATTTTTTATTGCATTGATGATAGAAAAAACATTACTCACTAAAATGTTGGTTTTAGAAAGGGTTTCACTATTATTTACACATGCCGGACCAAGTAAATACTGAACCTAAGAACCCCATGCGGCATCATAATATTGGGAGCCCCTAAAACCTTGTTCTCAAAGAAACAAACAGTTACCTACACTTCTTCCCGAATTTGCGCTCACCTCCAAAATCTAACTTGGTAGGTCACATGGTATTCAAACCCTACATATTCTGCATTGTTGAGCCCTCATGATATCCTAAGAGAGATAAACGTGTGCATAACTGGGGTCAGTTTTCGTACACAGTGAGCCCTTCTAATGTCCTAGGAGAGTAAAATGGATCATCTAGTCCCTAATCCTAACCCATATCATACATGATGTGGCATTAATAGGTTAACCTCAACACCAGCTCGTGCATTACCTGGAAGGTTGAATAAGTGCATAAAAAGGAGTGAAAAAAATGAATTTGAGTCTATGATAACAAGGAGGAAATAAAATATAATTAAATTAAAATATTCCTTTGTTGAACTTGTAAAACATACATTTAATTATATAGATACAACTAAATAATGGGATTGAAAATTTAGACTATAATTGAGAGACAATATTAGTGCATATTGAGAAAGATAGTTTTTTAAGAGAGTAAATATGAGTTTGAGAGTATAATTGAGATAGCTTAAAATATAAAGATACATTCATTTGGAGAAAAAAATAATCTAATATTAGAGAAATGAAGAGAAATTGATGATATGCTAAAAGGAGTTTGGAAAATAAAAGATATTGAGATTATGTTTGCAAGTGAAGATACTTTCTAAGCACAATATTTTACTTGTGACTTATTTTGAAAGAAAAATGTGTGTTTTCAATGAAAATATCCAAGGAATCTTACGTTTAAGAGGGATAAAAGCTGTTGGAGAGGCATTGATTACTAAAAAATGAGAAATTGGATAACCTGACTCATATTATGGAAGCCCAATTGTTCATATCAATCAGGTGATTGATTTATGTATAAATGATGTTTTCACTTTGATTATTATAGTTGTGTATTTCACTGCATAATGATGACATATATTAGTGACATATAATTTTAATTGGGGAAAATTGACAAGTCCATGAGTTGAAGAGAATATTCCACGTCCATCAATGTTAAATTCCTGTGTTTATCATTGTATTGTTTGTAATTCTTACAGGAGACTAAATATACTTATAAAATTTTTTAATAGATATTTAATTTTGTATTTATTTTTCAAGTCCACATATAAATTTTCCAATATCATATTAACTTACAAAGACTGCTGCAGAAGGGTCGTGTGGAAAATTATGTTTCAATAAAGTCAATGTTAGACTTGCACTACCTTTTTTGTTAATCAAAATCATATTTCAAAGGCTTATCCTTCGATCATATTTATTATGAAAGACTTGCTCACTATAAAGGATGAAAATGCCTTGATGTTGCAATATAAAGTGAGCTTTTCCAATTTCATAATTATCATGTTTAAAATTTGAAGTCATATATAGGTAGTGTCAAAAAATATTGTTGTTTTGATTTGATTCAAATTAAGATTAAGATTACATTTTTAAAAATTCATATATTTTTTATCAATATTGGTTTATATTTTTAATATAATCATTATAATAGTCAGATGGTTTGTCACAAAACTATGAGACATAATTTTTCACTCCTTATTTAAAAAGAAGTATCTACCAAAAGACAAATTTACCATATCATCTTTGCACCTTGCTTGATATTAATGACATAACACATCTCAAATTAACAAAAAATTGTGTAAAAAATCAATATTTGCCCAAGGATTGATATGATCATTACTTGTTATTACCAAATTTTTTTAATAAGACCCTTTTTCTCGAGTGGAGAACAATTAAATCTTCCAAGGGGGTAGATATCACCATCCATGTCAATAGGTGGTACCATAAATTTATGTTCATTAGTATAATCTCACATCATTTGTATAAAAGTAAAATATCATGATTTAAATACTTCGTGCCTAACTATTTTAACCCACCTAAATATTAATCACGGCATACCTCAGATAAAGTCCAAAATTTAAAGGTAGAGAGGATGCCAAAAGGGACCTAAATATTGAGACTCCACCTATAGATTAACATATCTGCATAATGATATCTCATAAAATACTGAAAATGTTAACTGGAAGGGACACAATCATACTTGCTGAGGAGCTGACCTAAAATAATGAAATCTTCATCTAAACCATGGATCATTAATAATTAAACTCAGAAATGAAAATTTATATTTCAGTGCATTCTAAAAAAAAATCAAATAAGTCAGCCTTATGTAAATAGAAAGCTTTAGATGCATTCATATTTATCATTCCTGTGTACTTTTTATCCTACTTTTTTTAACCCATAATTGTTAAGCATGATCTGCTTTCAAATACGCTGGGTTGGGTTTGACGCCCATTTACAAATGGGCCCACTTAAAATAAAACTGTATGTATCAACCGACGGCCCATTATTTCACCCACCGTAGATCCAAGCTTTCCTCGGTAAAACTCTTTCCTACATATATAATCCCGTCCTTCCTCTCTCGCTCTTCCTCCTCTCTTTCTCTCTCTTCTCTCTCTCTAGCGCAGGGGAGAGCAGGAACGACGAAAGCGAAGAAGATCGAGCGCGGCGGCCGGCGGATCTGAACTGTGCAATCCGAGGTAGTTTTCAATCCGTGGCTAGAATTTTTTGTTTTAGTTTCAGTTTTTCCTCCGATTCTTGGTTCGAATTCCTCTGAACAGTCAGATCTACGCTGGTTTCACTCAGATCCTTGAACAAGAGAAGCCCTAATCCCGAAGATCGGCGAAGAGTACGCGAGATGGAGAAATCCTGCACCTTGCTGGTGCATTTCGACAAGGGATCCCCCGCGCTGGCCAACGAAATCAAGGAATCGCTCGAGGGCAACGACGTCCAGGCCAAAATTGATGCTATGCGCAAAGCCGTCATGCTTCTCCTCAATGGCGAGCAGCTTCCCCAGCTCTTCATCACCATCGTCCGCTACGTTCTCCCCTCGGAAGATCACACCGTTCAAAAGCTGCTCCTCCTCTACCTGGAGATCATCGACAAGACGGATTCCCGCGGCCGCGTTCTTCCCGAGATGATTCTCATCTGTCAGACCCTCAGGAACAATCTGCAGCACCCCAACGAGTACATTCGAGGTGTCACTCTTCGATTTCTATGCCGCTTATCGGAGGCCGAGATAATCGAGCCGTTGGTGCCCTCCATACTCAGCAATCTCGAGCACCGACACCCCTTCGTAAGGCGAAATGCTGTTCTTGCTATCATGTCTCTTTACAAATTGCCTCAAGGAGAGCAGCTTCTGGTCGATGCTCCTGAGACGATTGAGCGACTTCTGGGCACAGAGCAGGACGCTTCAACCCGTCGGAATGCTTTCCTGATGCTGTTCCAGTGTGCCCAGGATCGAGCTGTGGCTTATCTTTTATCCCATATTGAATCCGTCACTGATTGGGGGGAACTGATGCAGATGGTTGTTCTTGATCTGATCCGCAAGGTCTGCAGGACGAACAGATCAGAGAAGGGTCGATACATAAAGATCATCATCGGGTTGTTGGATTCAACGTCCACCTCTACAGCGGTGAGCTATGAATGTGCTGGGACTCTTGTGTCTCTCTCTTCGGCCCCCACGGCTATCCGAGCTGCGGCCAACACCTACTGCCAGCTGCTTCTATCCCAAAGCGACAACAATGTGAAGCTCATTGTTCTTGACCGATTGAATGAGCTTCGTTCTGCTCATAGAGACATCATGATGGATTTGATCATGGATGTTCTTCGAGCGTTATCTAGTCCTAATCTTGATATTCGCAGGAAAACCTTAGATATTGCGCTGGAGCTCATCACCCCCAGGAACGTCGATGAAGTGGTGATGACCCTTAAGAAGGAGGTTGTGAAGACCCAGAGCGGAGAGCTCGAGAAGAATGGGGAGTACAGGCAGATGCTGGTTCAGGCTATCCATTCCTGCGCCATCAAATTCCCTGAAGTGGCGGGCAGTGTTGTTCATCTGCTGATGGACTACCTCGGCGACAGCAATGTCGCCTCGGCCATGGATGTTGTCGTCTTCGTCCGCGAGATCATCGAGACGAACCCAAAACTCCGTGTCTCCATCATCACTCGCTTGCTGGACACCTTCTATCAGATCCGAGCAGCACGAGTATGTGCTTGTGCTGTCTGGATTTTGGGTGAGTACTGCCTTTCCCTGTCTGAGGTTGAGACTGCTATTGCCACCATTAAGCAGTGCCTTGGGGACTTACCGTTCTATACCCTTAATAATGAGGAGACGGATTCAGTTGACTCGTCAAAGAAGCCTTCTCAAGTGAATTCTGCCGCTACTGTGTCATCTAGGAGGCCCACAGTTCTTGCAGATGGAACTTATGCAACGCAGAGTGCTGCCTCAGAGACTGCGATGACGCCTCCAAACCTGGCAGCTGGATCCTTGTCGTCGCCGGGGAACTTGCGGTCATTGATCCTCGGTGGGGATTTCTTCTTGGGGGCCGTTGTTGCATCCAATTTAACTAAGATTGTCCTCAGACTGGAAGAGGTTCAACCTTCAAAGACAGAAGTGAACAAGGCTGTGGCGGGTGCACTGCTGATTATGGTGTCTATGCTGCAACTGGGGCAGTCTTCTGTGATGCCTCATCCTATTGATAATGATTCCTATGACCGCATTATTCTTTGTATTAGACTCCTCTGCAACACGGGAGATGAAGCAAGAAAGATATGGCTTCAGTCCTGTCGCCAGAGTTTTGCAAAGATGCTCAGTGACAAGCAGCTGCGTGAGACAGAGGAGAAAAAGGCGAAAGCTCAAGTCTCTCAGGCTCAACCTGACGACCTCATTGACTTTTACCATTTGAAGAGCAGAAAGGTTAGTCATCATTCAGAGTATTCTTTTAATAGCTGTCCATTTGTCTCCTTGAAATATCACAGTGGTCTGTTAGTCAAGGGTGCATATTCCGCATCTTTACTATTAATCGGTTATCCTTTTACTTAATGTCTGGTTTCATCTATTTTAAATATGATTCGTCCACTTTTTAATGGAATCAAGTGAATTTTTTAATGATGCCTTTTTGCTATTTCTTGTACGATCCTTTTCGTCAATCCTGCGTGCTGTCTTATAATAACTGTCCCCGGTAATATTATGACTGCGTTTTGGGTTGTTAACTTTTCGAGCTTGGGATGCCTCTTTGGAGAGAGGAAGAAAGGTGCTTTCTTGTCCTCTCATTTAATTGTCCTCTTACTCTATTAAGAAATTGAAGTGCGTGTTTTTTTGCTCATCAGGTTGAAATTTTCTTTCGGTTATCTTTTGTATCGTTCCATTTTACGAGAAATATGCGTTTACTCTTTCGATTAAAAGCTTCGATACTGTGTTTCAGTATCAAACAAATTTCTAAATTGCTGCTTCGTTTTCTATTAATTCCCACCGATTGATTCATCATTACTCTACGCCACTTGTCTCCTGCTCTGTTTCAACCTCTGATTCTTTACTCTTTTAGATACCAGCGCAAACGTGTCAGTTATTTGACTTAATAGGACTGGAGGACTATTTATTTATCTGTTATTTGTACCACACGGTGATTCAACATGTTGACGAGATGAAGATGAATTTATCATCGGATGAATTTGGACATATGAGAAAATCGTCATCATCGTCTATGCTTGGGATGAGAGAATGCCAATATAATGACAAGATTAACAGACGATGACAACTTCGTCGTCAGATGATTCAGATGTATGACAAATTCGTCATCATCATCAACATCATCGTTTGTATTTGGTAAGACAATGAGAAGGTGATAACGAGATGACAAAAAATTTGTCATCTGATTATTCAACCATATGGCAAAGGTTTTTTTACGCAAGATGACAAAATGGTGATGAGACGATGACGAATTCATCAGCAAGGATCAATCATTGTAGTAGTCACCGTCCACTCATCATCTGTCCCTACCTACAGACTCCATGATGTGGAGGAACACGTGTGCTCAAAGGTTTCCTGTGGCTCTGTTCCTCTTGTCATCTAAGCAAAAAAGTGTATAAGTTAATGGGTTTCTTACTATTTGGGGATATGTTATATTTTTACGAAATTATTCAATCAGACATCATTGACTTTGTCAACACTCAGGGAATGAGCCTACTGGAACTTGAGGACGAGGTTCAGGATGACCTGAAGCGTGCAACCGGAGAGTTCACCAAGGACGCAGACGATGCGAACAAGCTGAACCGCATCCTGCAGCTGACTGGGTTCAGCGACCCAGTATACGCAGAGGCTTATGTCACAGTGCACCACTACGACATCGTGCTGGATGTCACAGTGGTGAACCGGACCAAGGAGACGCTGCAGAACCTGTGCTTGGAGCTGGCCACCATGGGGGACCTCAAGCTGGTGGAGCGCCCTCAGAATTACGTGCTCGCTCCCGAGTCTAGCCGTCAGATTCGCGCCAACATCAAGGTCTCCTCCACTGAGACTGGGGTCATTTTTGGCAATATTGTCTACGAGACCTCTTCCAACCTTCTGGACCGAACGGTTGTCGTCCTCAATGACATCCACATCGATATCATGGACTATATCTCTCCGGCCTCTTGCCCTGATGCTGCCTTCCGCACAATGTGGGCAGAGTTTGAGTGGGAAAATAAGGTCACACTCCCCTCCATCTCGCATGCATGCAGCATGTTTCTTTTTTATCTCTCAGACATATCTACCTCTCTGTTTCTGCAGGTGGCAGTAAATACTACTATCCAAGATGAGAAACAATTCCTCGAGCATATCATCAAGTCCACCAATATGAAATGCCTCACTCCTCTGTAATCTCTCACCCTCTTATTTTTCCTGTATAAATAGTTTTCGTCGGTTCCTTATTTTCTTCATAGATTTACCGGAATTTCGGTAGATTTATTTATCCCCCCTTTTTTTCTTTCCCAATCTATGGTTTTATTTCTCTTTCTATCACTCTCTTCTCTGCGCTTTTATAAACATGTATTCATCTGTCTTTCTATGTCCTTGCATGCAACAGTTGACTAAGTTGAAATGCCTCACCCCTCCGCAATTTCTCTCTCTTATCTCAATGTTATCTCTCTCCATCTTTCTTTTCTGTCTTCATCACCAAGTGTTTGTACTTCCCTCGTTATATCCCGGTAATTTCTATGTTTCATCAAATCCCAGTCGTTTTATTTATATCTTCGCTTGTTTTTTCCTCCTCTCTGGGGCCCATTGCTTGCAATTCTCTTTCCTCTAGTTCTCTTCCGTGCTCTCTCTCTCTCTCTCTCTCTCTCTCTCTCTCTCTCTCTATCTCTCTTTCTTTCTTTCTTTCTCTCCCTATGTTTATGAAAATCGGTCTATCTCCTTATATTTTATTTACATCCCCTTTTCTTTCTCTCAATACTTGTTCACTCCGTCTCTCTATGCTTGCATTTCTCTTTCTGCTTGTTCTTTTCACATATTCTGTCTCTCACTATTTCTCTCTATTCTTGCTTTATCCTCCCTCTTTGTCTATGTTTATTTGTCAACATTTCTCCTTCTTCCTTTCTTTGTCCTTTGATTCTCTCTATTTCTCTTTGTTTATGCGTCTACATTTCTATCTCTCTCTCTATGCTTTAATTCTCTGTACTCTATGTTTATGTGTCTGTATTCTCTCTCTACCTCTCTCTCTTTTTCTGTTTTTTATGGGATGCAATTCCTTGTGACTTAATTGGTGATATGCTGCCCCGTGGCATTGCTTTGCTTTTTTGTGCACTGGTGGGAAAATTAAGGTCTGCTCTGGACGGGGAGTGCGGTTACCTGGCAGCAAACCTGTACGCGAAGAGTGTGTTTGGCGAGGACGCGCTCGTGAACGTGAGCATTGAGAAGCAGGGCGATGGTAAGTTAAGCGGATACATCCGAATAAGGAGCAAAACACAGGGAATCGCCCTCAGTCTCGGCGACAAGATCACCCTCAAGCAGAAGGGGCCTGCCAGCTGATCTCTTCAGAATCATGTTTGTTTTTCCCCCTTTTTTCCTTCGCTTATTTTTATGGATGGGCCACCAACTCGAGAGCTTGTCTGGTTCTTTGCGTCGTACTCATGCTTGAAAAACATGGAGAGAGATATAGAAATAGAGAGATTAAATATCTGATGTAGAGAGAGAGATATGGAGAACCCCCTTCTCTCTCCAAGCTCTCTTCAAGCTTTTTTTCATTATCAGTATTGCGTTTTGCTATGACATACCCTATCCCATGTGTTTTTCAGATGGCTTGGCATTGTCTGTGACCAGAAAGGGAATGATGTATGATGCAAGAAGTAGATCAATATCTTAGTCACTGTTAATAAAAAACTAATTGGACTTCAATCTTTTCATAAAAATTCATTGAGGAGAAATGTGCATTGACCCAGAAGAAAGTCTATTGTACATGCACCATTTTAACTAACACTTAGCTATCAAAATTGACCCATCAATCTTTTATCACAACAATGCCCTGTGAAAACCCCTAACGCTTCACCATGCAAGTCATATAAAGTCAATCAACCTCGTACTCGGTATTCTTCCTCTATGTAGGCACATATATCACATATTTGGAGAAGTGGTCCTTGACATCTGTGATGGTATCAAGTCCATACATCCAAGGGAAGCCAAGCATTAAATCTCCTCCAAGACTATCACCATCATGGCTCATGGGAGCATAAAAAGAGCTCAGGTTCCTTATGGCTGATGACATCAACCACAAGATTAGCATACCCTTGATTGCACTTCAAACCAAAGTTGAACTTCATCGCGAAGTCTTGCTATGTTATGTGTTAAGTTGATAAACTTGAAAATAAATTCATTTTTTGCGATGCGAGTCCAAGGTTTTCTACCGAGTTTTTACCTTCAAACAAGTGTTTTTATGCATTTTTTCAAGGGAAAGAACTTAAGGTGAGAGGAGAAGTGAATCAAAATGAAACATTAGATTAAATAGATAACTACCAGAAACACAAGTGTTTTTAAATCTAAATAACCTGGAAAAAACTTGGACTTAGGAAGGCAATCCTCCCAGTGAACTGACTGTACCCAAATAGACTCAGGTAAACCATCACTAATGCATCCACTTGCTAAGGCTCCACTGCATCGGGTAGCTTTGTTAATGTGCAATAGATAGGAGAGGTTCAGAGTAGAACTCCAACCAGAAGCACCTAGCAGCAACCCAAGTCAATGAATCTTAAGATAAATACTATATACGCCCTTACGAAGAATACTGCCAAAGTAATAGGAATTAGACCTAACACAATTCTAAACTTATCCACCTCTCCCCCTCACAAACCCGCGCCTTCAAGGTAATCTGAATAGTAAATAAATCTGAATATTAAGATTCAGGTGCCCATACATGTTGTGAAGAATGATAAAACAAATGGATGCATTAGAATCTCATTAACTACTTTGTACTTTATTCCCTTTTCAGGCTCACCTATCAGAACATGACTGAACAGCCTAAAAAACTTAAATAAATCTGAATATTAGATGTCATGTAAATAATTGGCTAATTTTTTTGGTGATTCTGAGTACGAGGTTTTCTCTGACGAGACAAGCATCTATTCATGATTAAAGCACCTTCAAAATGTAGATTTTGATGCAAAACACTCGGCAAATCCTAAGATTTTGATGATTTTCTTGTGATCCATGACATGGATTGAAGATGTGAGAGAAATAATCAACAATCTAGAGTTCCCCAACTTTAGCACATGATATTTGACAATCCAAGAAGAGTTTTGGTCAGAACTTTTCGAGGGAAGCTTTGACTTTGTCTCTTCTATCCATCCGTAGCTTTTGATTTATAAATAGATCAATGAATTTTTTCCCCAATCAAGTATGACAGAGTAATTTTCTCATTAAAATTCTCGTTTGGGTCCGTTCTTAAATTTTGAAAGTGAAGGATCGAGGTACATGGTAGCTGAGCAAGAGATTTGGAGAAAGCACTGCCAGCTCACTAGGAGGTTCATATGATCATTGACTTCATATCCCACTTTTAAGCCCCTTTGGATAACGTCAGAACTTGAAAAGTGAAAAATATCCTAGGTTCTGAAGGTTCCAATTTAGGAGGAAGGAGATATCAACTGAGAATGGAGGCAGGTTTTAGGCATTGATATGGCCTCGAGAGAACCAATGTGTCTTTGTCCCCCTTAGGGACACGATCTCACAACTGGCACGGTAGCAGGGGTTTGAAGTTTTTCTTGTCTGGTATGCAAGCCACTAGCCCTACAGTGGAGGTGCTTATACTCCATTTAAAAGAAGGTCTTTTCCAGTATTAACATGATCCTATGGGATAAAAATCTTTCTTTGCCCCAACCTCTTGACCTGGAGGTTATATCTTCTCTTTTTAAATCTGATTTCTTTGTCCTTATTGATAGGTTATCTTTCCTAGAAGATAAAATAATTCCTCACTTAAATGCACACAATGACCGCCTCTACTGCTCCGTAGTGCATATCCACTATTCATTTCTGCTGAAATCAGGCAATGACCTGTCATTTCCAGGGTGTTGAGCTGCTTCCTTCATAGCTTGTGCCTTCGTAACATTCATTTTGAGTGTGCACCTTCTACCATTGGTGAAGTCAATGGTAGAGAACTCTCCATACCAGAGTTCCTACTTTAGGTTACAAAGTCAATGAATATGCATCTGAATGTTACAAAGTCAATGAAGATTCATATGAGTGATATGAATCCAATTCAGATTAAAATGAAGAAGGTGCGAGTCTACCAGCAGGAGCAGCACAGAAGCGATGGAGCGCAGTAAACAAAGGCACGCAGGGTGCAGCAGTTAATAAATATGAAAATGAAGAAGTCACACAGTGAAGCCAAAATTTATGTTAATTTTATGCAATTTAGTTTGTTTCTTTACTTCTTAACGTTGATTCCTCCAAAAGTTGGAACCTTGCATAACCTTCTAAGTAATGATATTCCCCAATGTGGCCAGACCCAAATACATGTGAACAGATCCTTCTTCCTCGCAATCAAGATTTATTTCATTAGTCAAATGTAATTACTATTTCCTATTATAATATCCAATAAAATTCCCAAAAATATTTCTGTAAAATTCAGGAAATTAAGATTTAAATAGAAAAAATATTTTCTTACCTTTTGAGAATTAGAATTTTTTTAGTTTTTAATTACACTTTCCAAATTATCCCTCTCTCTTCCTGAGGTCTAATCCTATGCCATTCATACATGGGATCTTATTGGTGGATGAGGCACCACTTAGATTAATACCCAAGTTGTTGAGGGTGTCCAAATAGCTTTGTGGCACTTCTCCCAAGTGTTATCTGAACTTTGTATTGGGATTATTCTTCAACTGCCCATACTAAATTCCCATGGAGAGGCATTAAAATCTATTCCTCCTCAAGTCTATTTAACTCCAGCTCCACAAAAATCCCGAAATAGTTTCCTGCATAAGTGACATGAAAATTATTCATTCCTAGTAACACATATGATTATCTCATGAAAATCACCAAGTTCTGATGTGGTTTAGCTGAAATGGACAATTGGGTTTGGGTTAAGGTTCAATTAATCCAATACCATATGGTCATCTCATGAAAATTAACTAATTCATAGAAATACACCTATGGCTACAAAAATATGACAATAGCAGGCCATTACTAGGATAAATTGTGTGAAATAATGTAAAAAATATGCCATAACTGATTGATTTGTAATGTTATATCTAGCCACCTTCCACTGTTACATGATGTTGCGAAAGTGTCACTCCTGGTAGATAATTGTTATAAGTACATTTGCTGAAAGGCATGGGTGGCAGCTTCTCCAAGAAAAATGACCATATTCATAAAGCATGTAAGAAAATGAATATTTCAATGTTTTTTTTTTAATTTGTGCCTTTTTATTTTACTTATGAAACTGATGGTAAGAAGATGGAGACTCTACAAACCATAAATGGTGATTATGTGACCCAATGTGTCACTTACAAGTCCATGTAAGTTTTTCTTGTCATGGTTTTTCTTCAGATTAACCAAAATATTTATAATATGTTCACCCTAATTACTCTATTGTAAGTATGAAGTAAGTAAAGGATTAATCTAAAGATTTCTTAATTTTTTTAAGCCATTCATATATTCTTGGAATGTTCTTGGAATATTCTTGGAAGTACGGCATATATATTGTTAGGTTTTAATACATTTTTATAATTCTTTGTAAAATTCATATTCAAGTATAAATGGAATAAATATGAATAAATATAATTTACATTAATATTACCATTTACTGGCGATAATCAGCCATGGCATGTGGAGCAGTTGCATAAATCACAGGTCATTAGCTTTGGGGCTATGGCCCTGGTTGAGTTATAATCACTGAACCACCTTAGTGATCTCAACACAGCCAAGATTTTAGAAGTTTTCATAATTCAAGCATCTGCATGGATTGTCTGTGCAGCTTGGATTACAGCTGCTTGCATTTTTCAAGAGCTGAATTGCGAGAGCTAAGTGGAGAGTCATAGATGAATGGAGAGTGATAGAATTTAAAATCTAAATGGTGGATTTTATAGTGAAACATTACATAGAAATACTAGAGATAGAATGTGGGTTCTAGAGAAAAAAAAAGTGGTGGATTTTGGAGAGAGAGAAAATTATATATATATGTAGATAGAAAATTATGAAATGAAGGGGAAAATGTAAAGAAATGGGTGGGAAATGATGAAATCTAATTCCTAAGATGTGTATTTTTATGCTTTGAAACCTCAATGCATCTCCCTCAAATTTATGCTTAAATTTGGGCAGGATCAGGTATTTTCACTACTGTTGAAAATACCTAGAACCAGGTTGAACAACTCTGATGGTGGAGAGTTGTGTCCTACTGGCTACCTACTGTTAGTGCACACTCAAAATGAGGGAAGGAAGGAGATGGAGAGAATATATATACGTATAGGCTCTCTAGGATTGCTACAATGACCTTTCATAATATCTTTATATCTTGATTTGCATTTTTTCCCCTTTTCTCATTGGTTGAGAAATACTTCTCTTAAAGTTCATGTGCCCTTTTTAGGAGAAAGATTAGGGATTAGTGGATGGAGCTACGATGTCACCCATGACTCTCTAACTTCTCCCTGAAAGCCCAAAACCAAAATTCATCCTTTGTGGTCAAGCATCCCAATCAAATGATCCATCTTATGATCAAGATCATAGATATTATCTGATTTAATTCCATTAATCCTACACACATGAAACTAAAAAAGTATTTGACACTAGTAAAACTGCTTGACATCATACAAGTCCAGAAAGGTTAGTAAAAATTTTCCTTAATATGCATTAAATCATATTCATAGAAATTTCATAAATATTCAAATAATTTTTGCAATAACATGATATATTCATGATTTATATGTCTCAAGACATATTAAATGCATGTAATTATAAACAATTTTTTCATGTTAATCAGTCGCCTAGGTACACATGTAGCTTATTTCTGCAGTGGGGTTTTGCATCAATCTTTGTGGTCAGATAATTTCCTTATGTCAATAATATCAACATCAGAGTGGCACAAAGTCCACATTTTTTCATAAAGATTTCTGTGGGGGGTTTCTTTCACCTAAGGTTGAGATAACATGAACATGCAGGTCAAGAAGTAGAGAAGAATGATAATATATATAGGATCGAGAGATGCCTGATTAGACCCACACATACTCTTAATAAAATGAATGGGAATACCAAAACCCTATATTCTTTTGACACTAGGTTATTATAGAACCTGCAACAGTAAGATTGAGCTTTCCAGTGAATCACAAGGAGATGAAGATCTTCCTTCGACATGTAGCAAAATATTATAAAATTTTTCCAAGATTTTAAAAATGTGTTTGCTTATGCCTCTACTTGAATGATGCAATATATTATATCAATGAAGATATAACCCCCTTATACTTAATTACTTGGATGTACCTAATTCATGCGACATGATAGTAAGTACATGCATTACTAATGCACATTGTTTTCTCCAATGTCTCATCTACTATATCATGCATGCGCAATAGCACAAAAAACATCGAACAAAATATAGGAGGAAAATAATGGTTCTCTTAGTGAGAATATTCATGACTAAAAAAACTTTGATAGTGGGATAAATTAGAGTTGTGGTCTGAAGATTAAGTCTTGGTCTACTTTATGGAATTTTTGGTCCACAATTGAAATGATCGATCTTGATTGTGAAACAGAATATCAAACGAAAGACAGATGAAAACCAAAAACATCACCTTCACATGGATAACAGCCACGATTTATTGGTTTCTAGAGTGAACATTGTTAAGCCGTTGAGGTTCTTGGCCTCTTGACGTATCCATAAAATATTCAGAGCAATGGATATCTTTTTCTTTCCCTCTAACTCTTCTATAGAAAAATCCAAAATTCACTCCATCTAGTCTCGCCAGAAGCCACACTAGGGAGCAGGAAGAGAAGAAAGTGGAGGAGGCATTCAAACTAACTTGCATATGTATCAAATGATGGTGCCCACCTCTATTTATACTCTTAGTAGAATTTTCATAATATTCCCTAATAAAATTGCACTTAAGTCCCCGTCTCTAGGAACAATAATAAGAGTTCTTAAACTTAGTTTATCCACCAATGTGCACAAATCTTGTGTCTGACCCTCTAGGATCATGTTTCAGTCTACTTAATAACTTAAATGCCCAAGAAATTTTTCCCCCAACTTTATGTAACTTGGGACCCTATGTGATGGCAATTAGCTAATCGATTGGATTATTTTAATTCTCCCAAGAACATTTACCATCATTGGCTACTATGTATGTATAATCCTTTGTATGTGTGAAAATATGGAATGACTTAGGGCATGGTCAACCCGTCGAGTCTGATCAGTTATTACAGTTATTACTAATGGATTGAGAAATCATTTGAGAACACGTTCCCTCATATTTTTAATACACCAGAAAGGGATTTCATTGCATGATATTCCTTGAGTCAGTTTCCTCTAATATAGAAGGTGGATGATCCTGTCTTGACCACATAATCACCTTCATGGATTTGTCACTTCATCCGAGCAAATATGGTTCAGAATCTCATGATAAGAGACTTGTAGTTCTTAGTTAAAACACAACCATCCATCCACATGTGGCTTTGTTGTTTCAGGACAAAGGACCACTTACACAACCATGATATGAATTAAATTTATTTACACTAGTTAAAATACCATTCAAGGTTTGATGATCAATTAAATGAACTCTTTTCCTAAAGAGTCCACTACTTATCCTTTACGGCTCCACACTAATGGCTATGGGATCGACCGTACTCATCATATGAGTGCAACTAGACATTGATATTCTTTTCAAATATTGTTATGTCCTTCTTGAGTATCTTTACAAATCGAATAATGATCACCATCTTTACATGTATGATCTTATGTCAAAAATTTTGAATTTGTGTTGACTTAGTCTAATCCACTTTGATTATTCATCAAAATACATACTCATGTATTTCTCACACCACCTCATTAGGAAAAAACTAATTGTAGAAATATATCTGGCCTGGAAGCCAATCTCACATTCCCCATCTTGTTCAATATTCATTATAATGGATGTGTGATGCTAATAATTTAAGTCCATGAATATATGTAATTACTAGGCAAAATATGATGAGATCATAAGATGTTTATCATTCATCTTTAAACATGGCTACTATTTTCAAATATTTTTATGCAACACATTATTTTTTATATATAAACCAATCCATCGAATTGTATTAATATCAAACTGATAGGGATAATTAAGTCTATTTGTCCTTGATTTCTTAACTTATACTCGGTCATACACACATATTAGCCATGATATATGGTTATAGTTATCAAAGCATGAAATATTTATGAATTCCAAATTATTTTATTTATTGATATTTGAGACGAACTCCACTTTATTCCTTAACTTTCTCTCACTTTTTCTTAAAGTTTTATTCAAATGTAGGTGTCTTCTGTTTAAATACTTATTCCTCGATAATAAGGAGAAGAGAGAGATAATTCACATCATTTTTAATCCCATGGACGAAAGCCAAAATCACAATTTGAAGTGAAAGCGAAAAAAAGGGGTCAATAGGAGGTTATATTAATAAGGAGATGCTTCAAATTCAGATTTGCCTTTTACTGTTGAAATTCTACCGATAAAAGGACATCGATCAGGGCACAAAAGGATCCAATCCTTGACCTCCATTTTTGGTTTCTTAAATTTAGGAGACCTGAGGAAGAGAGCTTCACTATAGAAACTCTCCTTCCTAACTTTCTAGCATATCTTGATTTTTATCCCAACTCATTGTTGGCCGCCTGATCTGTTATTCTCTAGAAGAAGAAGGAGAAGAAGAAATAACACCATATCAAGGCCTGACCAGTGTGATAATAAGTTTCGAAAAGTCTTCAACACAAATTTCACCAAATCCCTCTTATTCTGGACCAGGTTATCATTCTAGAATATATACAAGTTCCAGGGCTTTTGCAATCTATCAACCACTTCTAGAAATGTCCCATGCAGTAAATTTACACAATTTTTCATCCAACACGCTACACCACCTAACTCTGTTTATTACCATGCATGACCTCCCTCAATTTTTGGAATGGCCACTGCCAACCACCTGATAATTTTCCATTTTTATGCATTGACCCTGATTACTGAGGATTCGGTGTGCTGATAACACACATTTTAATAGGTGAGTATGATAATATTTACATGTTTTTTTGTCTTTAATTAATTACATATAAGTGTTGTCAAGCCTAAAATAATTTAATCCATTTTTAAAATAATGTTTAAATTTTTACAACCCTTTAGATTTTTTTGGGAGTCTTTAACATTATATTATGCAAGAAAGTAATTGTTTGAGTCAAAATATGATTTTTCCTGATTTTATTCGATATGATATTCACAAAGATGTATTTTTTTAAGTCAAAAAAGTTGTTTTTATTTTTGGATTAACATATCATTTTATATGAATTAATTAATGATTTTTTTACGATTTATTGTCATCAATGCCTCATTATTATCTTGGTCAAGGTGAAAAGTCACACTTTTTATAATGATTAAGGTGATAATTGTCAAAAGGTTCCATGATGACATCCCAAATTGTGATGCCATAATGGCCAATTATTACTAACAGTTTTATTCACAATAAATGCTTTGCATGGACCAATGAAGTGGATTTAATTAAATTTTTTATTATCTTATTATATTAAGTTGTCAGGTAACCAATGGCAGCATCAACCCCACTTGTCACGAGACACAAATCCACATGGACACATGGAGGGAATGTGTACACGTGGCACAAAGGTGTCTTGAAAGAATTGGCACTTGACAAAAATCAAGTTGATTATGTGTTAGCACATCACACTTATATTGTTTATTTCACTAATATTTTTCATATACATTTCTTTCTTTCTTTTTTCTTTCCTAAAGGAACTTGTGGCAGAAGCGGAGTACTTGATATAGGATGACTAGAGAGAATCTGGGCCAATCATTGCATTTAATGTTAGCTAAAGAAAAAAACCCAAATAAGCGACATGGGGACAGTGAAGAGGACAATGAAAGAGAAATCATTGGTTTAAATCAATAGCTAGGAATTATCCAACTTAGGGGCTTGATATCTAACAATCGAGATAGTTGATCGAGCTAAAATTTCAAGGCAGCTATATCCTTCTCTCTTCTATCCATCTTTATGGTTGGATCTATAAATTGATTCTGTATCCTTATAAAAAACATCTTTGAACTCACTTTATCATAGAGAGGCTGATCAAAAGAGAGTGACATTTTTTAATATCCATCAAAATTTTCCTGGTGCCTTGAGTGTTTCGAGGAGGTCAACATAGAAGTGGAGAGCCTGTTCTGCATAATGTAGGGATATATTGTTAGGCTATTTCCTTACATTGACATTCTCCATCACATGCTTAAGTTTAAGCATCTTATCACCTTAATTCTAATATATCATCATTCATCATCACCATCACACATCCTCTACATCATCATGATCAGGCCCATCGCCCTATTCCCCATAAAAGAACAAAGCCCTAAATCATTGATCCCCTCACCTTTCCTTCTTACTCATCTTCTACAGTCGTCATCTTCCCCTTACATTTTCACCTATCTTACATCATATACATTAGTTAGATACATATCACTTTATTTATCATGTATATTGCATCATCATCATCAGTCATTCTACCATTCTACCTCCCTCACATAACTCAACTTCATCCTCATTTAATCCTAAATCCATAAATCATATATCCCATCACATTCTTCTTTTCTACTCACCATCTCACCACTTCATCTTAAGCATATTCATATGATGTGCTCCCTCTCTTTTCCTCTCTATCTGTCATCCACATCTCCCTACTTATCTGTTGTATAATTACACATCCTGTTGTCATTAAATAGTTGTCCTCATCCATCTCATTTCTCCATCTTCATCGCATCTTTAAACATCTTCATCTATCGTGCTCCCTCTCATTCAATCGTAAACCCGTAAATCATCTATCCCATCACATTCTTCTTTCCTACTCACCATCTCACTACTCCATCATCTTTAAACATTTTCATATATCATGATCCCTCTCATTTCCTCTCAAACTATCATCCACATCTCCCTACTTATCCATTCTATTATTAACCATCTTGTTGTCATTAAATAGTTAGTCTCATTCCTCTTGTTTCTCCGTCTTCATCGCATCAGAACCTCTTACCCTATACTTAATTCTCTTGATACATGAATCACTAGCCAGAGATAGTTAAATATCTAATATCCGTTCCCCATGGAGACAACCTGTAGTCATCCACTTTCTACAATTATTACATTAGTATTGATCTAAAAATTTTCTTAATTAAACTCCAAATCAATAACAACCTATTTTAACCCTCAATTTGTGTTTATCATTAACCCTGCCTAATTTGGTCAAACATGCCAAGCTTGATAATCACCAAATGTGAGCCAGCCATCCCACCAATTGAGTTATCTAAGCCCATCTGAACAGTGCATGTGTTTCGTCCCTGAACTGCTTGCACTTCCAGATCTACCTATCCATTTTTGGATGTGCATCATAAGCTCCTCCATATTTTCCAGTGTGCAACACATTCTATCATTATATGACCAGCGCAACCAGAGACTTGACAAAGGTATACTTATTTATATTTAATTTGATCAATTCTTGTCCTAAAAATCCAAAAAAGTTTTAAATTTGTGGAGTTTATTAAAAAATAACAAAAATATTTTATTCAATTATATAAAATATTTTCTTCTAGTTTAATTGATTTTATTTTTGAGATAAAATTATGAAAATGCAAAAAATATGATATCGCCTCTAAACATTGAAAAAAAATTCACCAAAATCAGTGCTTTAATGCATGTTTTAGATGGATCATGCATTACTCACTAAATGTGGTAGGAAAAAATATTATTATTAGTATTTATTAAATCAGAACCTTAAATGATTATTTTGATGCCAATTTTTTGTTTCTCAGATTAAAAAATGTTGTGGTTCCGAGCATGTTTCATGAAGTTACATGGGAAATAAGACTACCTAATGAAAATTTCTTGTTCAGCCACTGTTATGGCAAGATCATCCCCTTAATAATTATAATAATGGTTTCAGGTTATATTCAATATAAATGTTTTTTCCTATTATCAGTAAAAAAATATAAAATCTGGAACCATGTCATTTGATGCTGGATAAAGGGATCTACATTAAAAAGCTACCATAGTGGAATTACTTGGTCAATGAGGTATTTCATAAAAATTGAGTGACAAGTATTTTAAGGAACAGTTTAGTTTTTATTGAATAAAAATTTCTTGGTAGTAATAATAAAATTACATAAATTTTGTTTTAAAATTTCTATATGGTTTTAAATTCTGTCAATTGATACATAAATTGAGAACATATCTCCATTGAAATCTCACACATACTCCTAGTCTCACTGTTTGCTGAGGTGGTTTTCGTTCAGCTTCCTAGAGACAAGAACAGCCTACCCGCTCCCGCTCGTAAACTCGCGCCTCCATAGCCTATCTGCCTTTGTACAGGTCAATGTAATCACTCGTTGTTGAAAAGCTATATCAGCCGGCTTCATCCAACCCAGAGAGTACATTCGCCTAAAAGAAATACGGAGAAACCTCCGTGAGTTTTAGCAATGTTGTTGATCAATTCCATAATTCAGATATCCCCTGAACAGACTTAATTTATAATTCTCAATATAAATAGGGATAACTCAGTAGTAGTAAGGACGATGATATATACAGTAATAGTAAGGAAATATATACAGGGAGTAATAATAAGAGTGCGTAAATAGATAAGAAATAGAAAACAAGTACTTAAATTAAAATTTTAATTATATAAAATATTTTTACTGCTTGTTTTTAATAACGTGTAAAATTAAAGGGCATAAGTGTGATGTTTTAAGGACTAACTGCCCAAAGTCATGCATAGACCTATTTGTGGGAAGACTAGGCGAAGGTGAGGAACAGCCTTTTTAAAAGAAAATTAAATATCCAAAGCTGCGAATAAGGAAAAAGAAATATCAGAACTTTATTCTAGTTTGCTACTATTTTCTAGTGATCAATGAGTTTTGGATGTATGGGAAAAAAATTAGAAAATGAAAACTTAAAGTCAAAAGATTGATATTAAGTATCAGTTCCTTAAAGCAAAAATTAAATTCCCTAATGATAAATAACTCAAAAAATTAGACCAAAATGAGGCATTTTTTGATATTTTAAAATAGGAATAAATAATGAAACCTGTAGATAAAAATTCAAAATAACTGATAAAAATATTAAGAATATTTTTTAAAAAATTTGACTCGTAAAGAAAGATAAATGTCTGTGAATTTTATTCTTTGTATTTTTTATTAAAATTTGACTTATATAAAAGGTAACTAGAATGGATAATATTTATAAATGTATGAACAAAACTATATGAAATTCAACTTTTGTACACTTCACTAGTGTCTTATATGGTATTTAAAAGAAGTTTACATTCATTTCCTCTTCAACCATTTACAAACCATTACCTTTAATTTTATAGATGATTTGTAATCTGCTTATTTGTTAAAGAAATTCAGAAGGTATTTCAAATTTTAATTTCATAAGTTTGAACACCTTGATAGCATTGCATTCAACGAATATCATTGATAATGGAACAAGGGAGAAGAACAGAAAAGGTAAAGTAGAGGTAAATTGAAGGGAGGTTGATTTTATATTTTCTGGATATCTTTAAAAAAATTCAGGATTTCAGGTGCATCTAAACCATTAGATAAAATTAGTTGATTGACAAAATTTTATGATGTATTTATTTTAGATGATCTCTTGCTTTATATTTGAAGATGCCCTTGGAATCCTTAGAAACATCTGTTGGTACTAAGGATTACTGATCTTGTGATTTGATTAACATAGAACTTGTATTAAACTTTCACAGCTATTGTGGCTTCTCAAATTGAATTTCCTACAAGGCTTTGGGGGCTGAAGAGGAGAAGTTATTGGTGCTTACTAGGAAGAAGTGAAAAACTGATCTTCCAAGGAAGATTTTGGGGGTCGAGGACATCAGAGCTTCACTGAATTTTTGTTTCTTGATATCATTTCCAAATGGTTTGGCTTAGGGGGCTCATAAAACCTTACACTAGGTATTTCACAACTCTAGGCCGGATATCCTGTGGAGAACAGTAAGGAATAAGCTAAGCTGTATAAATATGACAGTGTCTCCCATATGCTCTCTCATTCCCTAGATAAAAACATTGTAGGTGACTTAGGTATCTAAATTAGAGATAGTTTTTTTTATATAACCTAATTCACTCCCTCTTAGGTCTTACCTTTTCCACATAAATCAAAAGAAATAATTAAATGTTTATATACCTTAATAGGACCACTACTTTAGTAATCTAGGACCCAATAAACAAGATGTAACTAATAGTAAAAATTTATTATTCAGATTGTGGGATAAAACATTGATATAAAAACTACAAGTAGAACGTGTACTTTTACGTGGGTTTCTCTTCTAATAGATTTTAAAAAATAAAATTATTTTTCTTTATCCCTCATGAAGGTGATAATATTTCTAGTGTTGTATTGGTACTACACTAGTAATACTAATTTTGGGAAAACTCTATGTATTCAAGGACTGAAGTTTTCAATCACCCATTAGTTAACTACATATAAAATCATTAGAGGCAATATAAATCTTAATGTAACTGAAATACACCAAAGTATTACTTTGACCCCAGAGAGTTCAATGTTGTTGCGGAGGGAAATGTGTATGATCCATTCAAACCTTGGAGGGTGATTCAATATTCATCCTTAATCCCCATATTATTGTTACTAAAAGGATTTCATGAAACATCAAGAAATAGTGCAAGAAAATGAATATCCATGAGAAGAGTTATGGTCATTGAATAGGTGAAAATTCAACGTCTTGATCTGATTTATATGAGTCCTATGTTACATAAATACTTAGGAGATTTTTTGCTTATGACATGGAAGCTAAAGTACTCATTAGGAGGGGGAAGTTAAAAATTACCTAATAAGTCAAAATAATGGCATAAAACTCAAAAGTCTAACACCATTAAATGTTAGTGGGCATGTGTCTTGAATTGGGGATGACATAATTCATGACAGACCATGTCGCTGGAAGAGTAAGTTTCACAAACATTGGCCTTATGTGGTCAAAATTCAAAATACATAGTTTATGAGAGACAATAACTCATGACTTATTCGAAAATTAGCTATTGGGTTCAAAAAGCATGTGACTTAAACGATTCACCTTTATACCTATTTAATCATATTTATCCATATAATTGAGTTTTCTATTATTGGAATATTTTTGATTTACTTACTTACATGCATGAATTTTCAAAATTCCATCGTTTCCATTTTGGACAATTTGAATCTTAAGTTTTCTTCTATAAAAACCCCATAATCGTTGCCTCTCTTCATTGATCCATATGGATCTCCATAGAAATGATGGAATTTATATTCAGTTTATTACATGTATTTACCGCTTATCAACGTATCTGAGAAAACAAGGTTGAATAGAAAAAATTACGATCAGTTTTTATGCAAATTGGCATCATACTTGCGAAACACTCAACTGTAAATAATATGATAAACTCCTGGGAAATGTTATGCGACTTTGTAAAATTGACTGGGTATTGTGTAGAATATCTAGATTTATCCCATTTATACTTATTTTTATTAGATGGGGTACCAAAAATGGGATTTTATTGGCTTTCAAGTAACACATTAAAATAATAATATAATCAAAAAATAAATGGATAGTTTAAAAGATATGTTGAATGCATTCTTGAAAGAGTTAAGTTTTCTGAACATCATTTATCAGTCTGTACTTTACGCCGTAACCTGGTTAAGAATTTTAGAATAAGATTAATAACAATTGTTTCTAGGATAGTAAGTTTACTGAGTCAATCGGTATTGATTTTTTAATAGCTGAATCAATATCAAGTTGACAGGATTCAAACTTTGGTCCTTTTTACCCGAAAACAGATGTGCTTAAATGATGTATTTTAATGAAATAAATTAAATTTAAGTTTATTATGCTATTTCATTTAGATAGTCTTTAAAAGTCTATTCTAATTTGGTAGCTTGTTTTCATTTGGATCGATATATTCCCTATCTAATATGTTATTTTTTAGGGTATTATTGAGTTAACATTTCATATCTAGAAGATGTGTATGTTTTTAGACAATTTTGGGCTGTATCCTTAATTCTACTCATGGATATCTTAACCCAGAATTGTTCTTGGGCTCTTACCAACGTGTTTATGCCCACGATCCAAAATGACTTGGTGATAGGGGATGTCAAATTATATTAAAAAAATTAAAAAGAGTTTGAGTGAGATTTGTCTTAACTCAGAAAATCTTCATCAGATAGGAATATGGTCACCTCCACCAAGACATTTCCCCAGGTATTCCAGGGTAGCCTGAAATTAATGTATAAACTGTAAGGTAAGAATGCAACAATGGTATTTAGAAAATGGCAAATAACTCAAGTATGAAATAAACCAATAAGGCAGTTTCTCCCACACATCCAAACAAGCCAATATTGGCAAAAATCAACTTAAAATATTTTTTCCTTTCAATATCTCTCAAAAAATCGATCACTTAAGTTCTTGAAATAATCTATCTTCAACCTCTCTCTCCCCCTCCCTCTCTCCCTCTTCGGTCCTCCCCCTTCTCTTATCTGTGAGGTTCAACGAAGTACATAATTAGTTTTTTTTCTTTTAATTACAAGAGTTATTCATGCCATTGGCTTACAAAACCCACGGTGAAAAAAGAGTCAGTGTCCTCAGCATTATGATTTTGGTTACACAATATTCCAGAGAGCTTAACAGATGACAGTGGGATTATCTTTAATATCAATTGATGAAGCTTTCATATCCTCCCCATTCACTTTAGGTTTATCTTCGCATGTTTTCCATAATTTATCTCTAATAAATTTAAAAGGTACTATTAAAGGTTTAGGAATGCTGAAGGAAGATAACGAGAATATTGCTCTGGCCTACGGATGCGATGTGGTTATGAAAGATGAGTTTAATTATCATGGTGTCAAATTAAGGTATTCTGATATTTCGTGTTGTGCAGACTGCCATTATTCAGTTGACTAATGCATTAAATGTCCAAGAAATTTGATTGGGGTCAGAGAGAATGAAGCTATGAGAAAAAGGAAATTCCTGGGAAAGGAAAAGAGGTAGCCCTAATCGTAAAAATATCCAGGATCGCATTCCTTATCTCCTACATCATGTACCTCCATAGGATTGGAATTATTTAGTAGACATCTACTTTGCAGTTTTTGTCATTTAGTACTTCATATCATCTTTAAAATACATAATTGATCTGCTCTTAGGTTTTCCCCCACACAACGGAAGTAATGGAAAATGTGGGGAATCAAAAATAATTTGAAGGAATCTAGAAGTTTACAGATAATTCATGAAAGTTATTAATTAATGAGAACATAAACAAAACATCTGGAAGATCTGGTACAAGCCTGAGAAGTCCCGCACATCATTGGTCAGAACTAAAGCGTTTTTGATGTTGAAAGAAAGCCCCATAAACAATTAAACAATTCTTTTAAGCAAGAGAACTGTAAGTATGGTCACTTGCATTCTTGATATAGTTATATAAAATGTCTAACAGTCTACTACTCGATAATGTTTATTCAAATAAAATGTTTCAGATGTAATCGATTTGGGCATACATATTTGGATTGTTCGATAATACCATTTATCATCGGTATGCAATCATTACCATATAAATACGAGGAATCGTCAATCTGCCCTTCATGTTGATAAAACCTGCTGAGCCAAATTATGTTTATGACCTCTGATCTCATGAGATTAACAGCAGCTCAAGTGGACTTTTAATAGTACCACGCTGGACCCTAAAAAACTTCATAAAACCTTGAAGGCATCATAAAATTGATGAATGTTTAAAAACTTGATACAATAATCATGAAGTTTCATATTTAATAAACAATAATATAACGGCATAATCCTGCAGAATGAGGGAAAAGCACTTCCAATCTCATCCATAAGTTGTGATTAAACAAATTTTTAACCCCCCAGTAACGGAAAAAAGCCAGGGCGAAAACCCAAGGGGACGGACAATTCCATGGGCATTTACAACAGGAAGAAGGGGGGAAAAAGAATTCGAGAAATAACTGAAGGCATAGCCAAACAAATATTTGATCATACCCATTGTCTTATTTACAGGCGCCACCATTCAGCCTAAGAAAACAGCTGCAGTTACCCATCAACGTCGCTCTCGGGCACCGGGCGGCGCCGCCGGCATCGGCATGGTGAAGCTACCAAACTGGGGCATCTCCACGTAAGGGCTCTGCAGGCAATTGAACATGCTAGGGAATGATGAACTTTTCAATGGTGTGGAACAAAAGATGTCAGGTTGAAGAAGAAACCTGTACAGACGACTCGTGGAAGGGGGCCTCCGTCAGTACGTAGGTAGTTCTTTCATCTTGGCTTGTGCCGGGCGCCGACCTTTCAGCCTCTGTTCCCTTCCGTGACTTAGCACTCTGATTCAATTCGTACAGCTTTCATTACATCTAAGGGAAGCTATCTATTTACCTATCTATACCACATAATAGAATATTACATGAACTATAAAATTAATAATGCATATCCACATATTTATCTATTTATCTACATGTATTTAGTATTTTTTTTGAAAGAACATGTATTTAGTATATATTTCTCCACATCATGAGAGACAGAAAGATATAAAGTCATTTATCAATCCATATATAGATTGTGTGCGTTCAATAGTGTGAACTGGGAGAGGAGACGTCCTAATTGGGATTCTGAAGAATACAACATTTGCATTTTATTCAATTCTACATATTTTATAAAAATAAGCAGTGTCAAGTTTTTTTATCATTCGGGCATTGAGAGAGAGAGATGTCTCTATGTAATCTTTGTATAATCTAGATATTATGCATAGATATAGAGAGAGCGAAAGATTTATAAATATACAATTATATACATAAATACATATTAAATGGAGAGAGAGAGAGAGAGAGAGAGAGAGAGAACCTGAAATATCTTTCCGAGAGTCTTCAGTGCTTTGGCACGGGCACGGAGAACCTCTTTGCTGACGTTATTCTCTTGAAGGACCTGCCATTAGGATGATAGTTTAGAAGCAAAGAAAGACAGCAGGGGAGAGGGCGAGATGCATATAGAGAGATGTATAGACAGAGAGGGAGAGATAGAGAAAGATATATGTATATAGTGAGAGAGATGTATACCGCCTGGCAAACACGAGAGAGAGTGGCCTCAATATCAGCGACGTTGAGCTTCCACAGAGAGTAGATCATCACCTCCTTCTGCGACTCCACGTACTGCTCAAGTTCCTGTTCAGAATGCTTGCCCTCTTCCCCCAGCTGCCGTTGCATATCTTGCTGAATTTGTACAAGCGCAATGATGCCTACCACAGATGAAGGGCACGAAAATCATCTTCTACCATACTGTAACAAATTGTTGATTACGTAAAAATTAATAAATACCTGCTGCAGCGTTGACCTGAGACTTTATGGAATGTCCTTTATTTCTGAACCATTCCGCTACAAACGGGACACCTAGGTAGATAGCCTTCTTGCCGAGTTCTTTTGCTGCTTGTCTGGAGTATATGTACCCTATGGTGTTTAGCATCTCGATTCCAAAAACTGGGCGATTCCAAAATATAAAAGATCAGAGACAACTTTTTAAAAAAGTTTTGATTTCTGAAACAGACATTGAAAGAGCCAACTGCTTCTTTTACTAATACTACTTGTTGTTTCTAATTTGCGTTTCCATTATCTTTCTTTTAATTATTTATGTTATCATGAGCCTCTTGACCATTTTGAGTGGTCACCCACATTTTTAAATTTTACAAGATGTAACCTTTCCAAAAAAAGCCCTGGGAGCATGTACTGTTATTGGGTGTTAAATAGTTCTAATTACAATAAACCATCCTGGAAAACATCAATGTAATTATCATCAACAACTAGAGTCGATGATTTTGACACTGACGGAGGCCAAAATAAATATTCTGATCTATTCAAAAGCTGTATAGTGGGAAAGCATCTCTATCTTTTTGAAGGACATAACAGCTTCAAACAGTGTATATATCTGAAAACAAATAAAGGTTCCGGGAGAAACAGGAAAGATAGCATACCAGCATCTGAGAGCCTTTTAACCTCAGCTTCACCAAAGCGTTTAAAAGAATCCTTTTTCCCCTGAACATAGTCTTCTAGACGGTTCCTCAACAGCCCCACAAGTTTATCCTCCCTTTCCTTCTGAACACCCTGCACAAGGGAAAACATGGATAATGACACCGATAAGATTAAACATTTCGATAATAGATAAAAACTTATAATCGTCTCAACATTTTGTTAAGTTGAAAATCGCATCCTGATAGGAGGCCATGTGAACTCGGAAAGAAAAATATCATAGTTTGGGAGACTGGAGTAAAAAGGGAGAGAGAGAGAGAGAGGGTATGGCAATGGGAGTGGGGAGGGACACGCCACATTCAGCACACTATTGGATTAAAACCCATGCATTTTCACGTCACTCTATCAGGCCGCTTATGAGCAATTACGAAATTTAGAAAGAAAACATAAGAAAGGTATTTGGACATATTCTCCATTCGCTGTCTAACAAGATATAAGATAGATAATCTCTGAAAGGCAAGAAATTTATATACTTAGAAGACCATTAATCTCCCTCTGGGAACAACTTTTGGAGGCTCCAACCCGACCACCCACCCCACTCCCACCCCCCCGGTCCCCTCAGCCGTGTGAGCCCAAGCCCGACCACACCCCCCTTCCCTCCACGCGGCAGTCCCCTCTGCTGTGCGGCCCCAACCCCGGCCACCTCCCCGCGACCGAGACCGTGGAAATTATAGAGCGAGACGGCTCAGATCACCTGCAGCCACCAGATGATCCGGGTGAGACAGACATGGTGGTTTCCCGACAAGGGGAAACCAGCAAGGAAGCCCAAAGCCCACGATGGAGGAGGGTAAAGGCGCCACAGAGGATGCGTCGGATCACGAATGCAGACCTTTGACGCTTTAGCGGCGTGGTGTACCGTTGAGGGAAATTGGTCTTGACTGATGCAGAGGGCAAAAAGGCATGGGTGATGACCGGGGAAGCAGTCAAATGCGGCTGCTAGAAGAAGGGCTGTCGAGGAAAGTGGTACCAAGGCAAGAGATGAAAAGGGGGAAAAACAAGACAGCAAAGCACCAAGGGGAAGGAGACTGAGGAGCCATCCAGCCACAGTGGAAACTGAAATAGAGGAGAATCAGATCACACAACAAATGGCATGCGAGTTAGCCGAGAAAGTGGAGCTGCAGCCAAAGCCACTGCAAGGGGGACAGCCATTAGAGCAGTTATGAATCACGTTTCTTAGAACCTGCACGGTCTCCGAAATGAAGGGAGACGTGGAGTGGTGGGAAGGTATTTGCGCCAATGGGCTGCCTCCGTAGTTTGCTTACAAGAGATGATGTTGGAGAAGTGTGGTGCAAAAGAGTGGAATTTGGAGTGGCAAGGTTTATTGGAGAGTTGTGTGGCAGTCAATGTAGCTGGTAGATTGGGGGTTTACTGGTTGCTTGGAACACAGCTGTTTTTGCTTAGGGTCTTGGACGGGACATCATGTGTTTGCAGTAAAACTGAAAAGGAGTGACAATTTCCATTGTGTTGTGGCGTTGGTCTATGGCCCAGTTATTGAAGCTCGTCGAGACAGGATGTGGGCGGAGCTGGAAGGAGTCGTCTCACTCTTTCAATGTGACGGGGGATAGACCAAAGGGGACCGGAGGCCAGGACCCAGGATCAGAGAATTTCTGATCCTTCATTTCGAGAGCTGGATTGCATGAAATGTGGCCGATAAATTGTACATACACATGGCGAGGCACGAGGGGACCTACAACCCTCTCCCGCTTGGACAGGATTTTGTGCTCAGTGGAAATGCTGGATAAATACTCATTGGCCGACGCGCGAGCACTTCCTAGACCGTTGTCAGATCATGTCCCGATTATTTGGCAAGATAATGCCAGCCAAAATAGATCTTCATATTTCAAATTGGATAGATCGCAGCTATGAAAGGAGGGCTTCAAGGAAGAAGTGGTATCGTGGTGGACATCACAACCTGATCGAGACACGGCCACGGTGAGGTTGGCTACCAGACTGGTAGGACTAAGACACCACCTTATGGGGCTCAAGAAAAAAATTCGAGAAGGGAGACACCGCAATAGGGATGACGCACTGTTAAGAGTCCGACAGCTGGATGACATAGAAGACACACGGTGCTTGGTGGAAGCTGAACTCAATGAAAGAACTACATGCCGAAAGGTGGCGGAAGAGGAAGACAAGAAGTTAGAGCTTGATTGGAGGCAGCGCTCACAGCAGCTTTGGCTGAAGGAGGGGGACGCCAACCCTCGCTTCTTTCATTTGATGGCGAATGGAAGACATTGGTCGAACCAAATACTGTGAGTGCAGGTGGGGACCATGAATACATTGGAAAACGAGCCATGGGAGGAGCATTAGCAGATCACTTCAGAGTGGTAACTAAACGGGGGACTCAAAACTGGTGGAGGTGGAGTAGAAGAAGTGCAGCCCAGGTGACACAAGAGCAAAAGACTGAGATAATGAAACCATTCCTTGAGGAAGAAGTGCGGTAAGTGATCCAAGGGTGAAATGGCGAGGGTGCACCGGGCCCCTATGGATTCCCGGTATTCTTCTGTGGCGAGTTCTGGGAGCTGGTGAGGTCTGAGGTTGTGGACAAGTTAGACCAATTTTGACGAGGCAATTTTGGCTTGGAAAGACTCAATTGATTACACTTGTTTCTGCTGCCCAAGCGACTGGGAGCAACCAATATGGAGGATTTTAGACCATTGTATTATCAAACTCAATCTATCTCATCATCACCAAAGAGCTGGCCAACCGGTTGAGGAAGGTAATTGGAGACTTAGTCTGACCATTTCAATCGGCATTCATTCCAGGGAGGCAACTAGTGGATGAAGCAGTGGTAGAGATGGGACAAAGGGTTTCCTATGGAAAGGTGACTTTGCCAAAGCCTATGATTCTCTTGATTGGAGATTTTCTTGGTCTCGTATGCGAGAAAGAGGTTTTCCCGATGAATGGGTGGCCTGGGAGCAACGATGTGTTACGTCCCACTCATTCTTGGTCCCGGTGAATGGAAATGCGGAAGGCGGTTTGAATCCACTCATAAATGGGAGTCAGATAGAGCTGCCCGTTAGCACCTCAACTTTTAGTTCTAGCAGAGGATGCTTTGGCTACTTGTACCCTCAAAGCCTGCAAGCACGGCCTCTCAAGAGGATTCCAGACAGAGACTTATCCAAAGGGCATTCCCTTACTCCACTATGCAGACGACACAACATTCTACGAGGAAGGATCGGCAGAGGAAGCACATTCTCTATCTGCATTACTAGATTTATTTACAGACTTCTCAGGCCTACAATTGAATCGGCATTTGTGGGATTCGGACTTTCTATTGAGGAGGCGGCACAATGCGCTAGGGCTCTTGGCACACCTAGAGGTTCAATCCCAATGAACTAGTTGGGTCTTCTGTTGACGGGGAAACGTATTTTAAATACTCAATTGGTATTTTAAATGCAGCGGGAGAGGAGATTGGAAGGCTGACAGAAAAGAGTGCTATCAAAAAGGGGTCGCCTGGTGCTGCTGAGATCGGTACTCTCAGCAATTCCAGTTTTCTATCTCTAGGTCTTTAAGATGCCAACAGGTGTAGAGAAACACTGGGATTGATTGCTGAGAAAGTTCTTTTGGGGAGGCAATGAACACGAGGAGCGCAAGGGGTGCCTCTGGTCTCGTGGAACGTAGTATGCAGACCCGTGAAGCATGGGGGTTTGGGGGTCCTCCACCTGGAATTCATGAATTTGGCATTATTGACCAAATAGTTGGTAAGACTTGCATCAGCAGAAGAGGACCTGGTCTTGAATGTCCAGAGGAACAGATAAGGCTCAGGGATTGATTGGAGAGGCGTTGGGTAAAAACTCGAGAGGAGTTCCCATTTTGTGAGGTCTACGTCAAGCCATACCATGTCCGTGGGTTTTTTGATGCCAAATTGGTAGATGGCGCTGGTTTCCGTTTCTGGACAGATAACTGGTCCCTAAGGCATCATGAAACTAGAATTCCCAAGACTTTCTGCACTGTCGCGGAACCCACACGCTACAGCTTGTGAGTGTTGGGACAGAGCTTGGACCCCAACCATGGCAGGGGCCTTATCAGAGTCACAGTTTTTGGAGTTTATGAGGATGCAACAGGTCCTACATCTTAGCCTGGCGAGGGAGACACATGATGGATGGGTGTGGTGAGGGACATATTTTTCTATTAAGGAGGCCTGTATGAAGATCAGAAGGGAAGCGCTGGAGGATTCCGTAATCAGCACCCCATGCTCCATGAAACAAAAAGTCCCTCTCAAGGTGAATCTCTTCAGCTGGTTGTTGAGGCAGCGACGATTGGTTACTCAACAGATGGGTCCCGATGGCTCCCACTTATTCCTCACATGTCCCTTCGCCCAGGGACGTTGCAGCAGTTGGCGGGGGCGAATGTGTCCTCTGATGAGGCATTTTGGGCCTCAGTTGGTGACGGTAGATACAGGAGCAAGCTGGATTGGGGGAGACTCCTCGCAGTGCTCTGGGCGATATGGCTGCACCATAATGAAGTGGTATTCAAGGGGAAGAAGGCTTCCATGGAGAATATGTCATTCAAGACATATTCTGTCATTCAGGACGTAATGAAAAGGCCGATATGTCATTCAGGACGTTGAGGCGCTAATATTTTTTTGGTTTGGAGGGAGGTGAAGGGCAGACTGTTGATTAGAGCTATCTTTGTTTTATTTTTCTCTTTATATGTGATGTAAATGGGCCATGTCTTATATGTGGTCCATATCTATGTTTAGTGGCCCACATAACTTAAGTATGTGGGCCCCACGGACTCTGTAACTGGCTGGTATTAAATCCAGCGTCGAAGAAAGGTATGAGTGCCTTGTTTTTGTTTGTTCAAACCCTAGCCGCCAGATATTCTCTGCTCTTAGCAGAGAAAGGAGCATCAACAGGGGAAGGAAGAAGGGTCAGAGTATATCCAACACAGACCATTTTGGTCAGTTTGTATATGGCTTGTACACAGCTTCATATTTTATTAGCATCAGGTTGACCACTGCTACGGGTGGTCTTCCTTATTTCTTCACAAAAAAAATCTTTGGAGGCTCTAAATATATATGCTTATGTCATTAACAAGCTAAATGGGCAGTGAAAAGATAACAACCTGATTAGGCTTCCATTTAAACATAAACACAGGCTGATGGAAGATGTGCGCCGTATTTCTACAAAAAGTAACCTTAATATAGAAAGTCATTCGTCAAGAAGCGTGCTTAAAGGAGTCCATACACATTCTTTTGTGTATTTTCACAAATTATTTCACGAATTTATAAAACTTGGGTTTCGTAATCAGAGTGAAAGATCATTGCAAAATTACCACATTAACCATCCAGTCATCTGGAAATTCTCTACATTCAGTTTCCGCTGTTGCTTTCAACACCCAAATTTACGAGGGTTAGTCTGTGGCATGCACTGGCCTTATACATAAAGTTCCCAGCAAGAGTAACAGTAAGTCTGCTAGTATTGTATATCTATTGTAAGTGGGTCACGATGTATAAGTGGCCCACAACGTTTAAAACTCCTTTGTTTCTGATTCATCTATGTCACAGGCCTAGGTACGTTTAAGTTGAACGGGCCCAGGCCAGCCTTGTAACAGCCATTATAAAACTTTGGCGTTCTTTCTTCAGGGTTGTGCCTAACCCTAATAGGACGGGTGGCTAGCAGCTGAGAAGGAAGAGAGAAAGATAAGGAAAAACAACAGATAGTGAAAACATTTTATGAGACTTCCATACACATATCTAAAATAATATGTCCAAGACATCTTGCACCTCAGATTCTCTTAAGATCAGATTAATGATCACGTATAAAACATAAAAGAGCAAAAAAAAGTATTGTAACTGTTGATCAGTTGTCCTTCTACAGAAGACATACCCTCATTTTCTCTTGCAACTTTTTCGCATCAATGTTTTCTCCTTCTTGAAAGATATCAAGTGATGCCATTGACGCCATGGCAAGCATCCCTATGTACTCTTCAAATTGCTCACTTCCAAACAGCATGGCAAAAATTGTCGTAGGATCCATAAATGCTTCCCTGCACAAAAAATTATTTTTTATACATAACAGATCTAGTGTTCAGGCACTAAATAATAAATTGAAAGTTAGTTATCAGTTTCCATTGTCCAGCATGAACTGCTGCACAGTAACCTGCGTTAGCTAATTATAAGGAGACCCACAGCATGAGGACTTCATGAAGACACCGAGATATTAAACAGGATTGAACCATGATAATATTTCACGAGTGTCATGCCACATGTTAGGATGAAATGCATTCAATTTTGACGTAATGAGATTTTTTAAAAGATCACAAGTTCTCTCCTAGTAAATATTACACATGAAAGAACAAAACAAGATAGAATCTCACTGAATGGAATATGACTAATAAGTGAAAATGAATTTGAAACACACTTTGATACGCCAATTTTTCCACAGCTATCATACGTTCTCCTCTGTGCTGGGCCACTGAGAATCTGATAAGCCTCTCCCAGAACCTGGAAGAAGCGTACTTTAACATTAGAAACCCTAGAGGGAAATACCGAGTCACTTTCGGTGCATTTATAATTATTAATATCAACATATTCAGAGATCAACGCCCCTTGATACCCCGAAATTTTACTTGAGATGAAGCTAAATGCTAAATTGGCAGTAAGGCAAGTGTATTTTATACCCAATCAAAGAAATGAGAATCATTGGATTTTTTTCAATAGCAGCCTTGAGTTAAGGAGAAGATGAGACAAATAAACAAAAGAGTCTTCCTCATAACCCAGGTTGAAGGGACTGTGTACACCCAATCACCAAAGTTATTAAGACTTGTTTACATGGTAGCGAAAATATTTCAAAGGCAACAGAAGCTATCAAACATACACATAGACAAGGTTTTTATGACAGGGCACGTGTCACCCACGTGATACATTCTTTAGGTCGAAACTAGCCTGACGTTGTACCTACTAAGTTTATGTTCACTCCTTTAATGCGATAGAAAGTGATCATTCTTCCATTTGCGTCTCCCTACTGGCTCACATAATAGAAAGAGATTGTCCTCTTCATTATTTCCGATTGTGACTTAGCAGAAGCTTATAAATTATTAAAAAACCGTGCGGGAGAAATTGTCAATGAACTTTGACATTGCAAACAATACCCAAACAGGTCATCACCCAGCTCTAAGGAAAGCTTCACAATACAATGCCATCAAAGTTCTAAGATTTTCGTGAGATGATACTGTAAATGACGCTCCCAAAAAAATAAGGCATCCGACTCAAAAGAATTACAGGCATTTGTTATTATCTTCTTTATCAGACCTAAATAAATAATAAATTCGGAAAATATATTTGAGTGATTCATACCTGGAACTTAGCCGCCGCATCTGGATCATTTCGGTTTTTGTCTGGGTGTACGAGCCTTGCCTGGAAAAAAGCAACGAATGGATGAGCAATGAAGGCCAAGGTTGACCATACACATAAGCGCAATGACCAAATAAAAAAAGGATGCTCGCCAGACAACTACAAACGCCTAAAGGGGTATGTCTAATTCTCGTTTTTTATTATTTTTAAACATAGAAATTAGATCTTAAAATGAGACTCAGTTGTCGCCCCAAAAAAGTTTTCATTTTCAGGATAAAGATCATGCACAAGACAATCGCGCAGGAAAAATTCAGAATGGCAAACAAAATGTAGACTTTGACAAACCTCTAATTTCACACACACAGCTTTGCCGGGGGGAAACACTCAAAATAGCTATTCATCCGTCTCACCTTAGCATTCAAGCCTAGAAAATAGTTCACACTTTCTTCGTTGTTCAGAAGAATCTGCAGTTTCTCAGAGCTTTCCAAGGATTTGATGTCATATTATATCTTTAAAAAAAAGGATAACTTCTTCGACAGAATTCTACATTTCTCTGATGCAGCAGTGACTTCTATCTCCTAAGAACCCTAACTTGTTATTTGGGGCAAACAAAGTATTCACAATCGGAGTCAACGGGTATCAGAAAGAGCGTCGTATCCGCCATCTTCAAACTCCAGCCCTCGTATCTGACCCAAAATCAATCAGCGTCAGGGCCACGCGGCAGTAATTTCCTGACGCAACGGCAACCTCACGGAACCATCAAATCTTTTCCCACAAGAGAGCCAACTCCATCGAGAAATTCAGCGACAAATCAACCATTACGAAACGTCAAATAATGCACGATCCTTTGACAATTTCAAGACGAAGACGAAGAATTTCCGGGGAGATCACTGAATTCTAAGCGGCTAAAATCACGACTGCAAAAAAACAAAAAAAGAAGGTTTGTGCGGCTTTTCACTGACCTTAATGTAGTAGGCTTTCTTGATCTCGGCCTCCGTGGCGTCTGGACTGACGCCAAGCACATCATAATACTCAGTCTCCCTCACCATGGCTCAAACCTCTGCCTTCCCTCCGCAATCGGGGAAAAACCAACTTCCACCGAGAAACGACGCGCTAAATCCCCACGAAAGAACCGACGAAATCCTCAGCTCTTTGATGCAAATGGTCTCCTCCGCAGAAGAAAATTCCCCCCCATCAACCAGAAAGAAACGAGATCGAGACTCGCTTATTGTGTCCTATTTATATGTTACTACGGTTAATGGGCCGGAATTAGGGAACAGGCGGGCCACCGCCCTTAATGGGCCTGGGCCCTCCTATCCCGAAAACGACAAGTTACTTGCCACGTGGCAATTATTTCCCGCCGACGCGACGGGGACGCGGAGGAAACGCGTTTAGTAGACCCTTTCAACGTTCGTCGAAAAATAAAATAATATTATTAATTATTTTAATATTTAAGAACGATAACTCCAATGCCCGGGACGAATTCCCGTAGAAAAATTTACTTTTAATCCCCCCGTGAGAGTTCTTTGAAGACCAGAACAGCAGCGCCTTGCTCCAATTTTTCTACGTCAGAAATATTTGATTAGAAATATTTGATGAATAAATAGTGAATTGTATTTTTTTTAAGAAAGTTAATAGTAATCCTTACGAAAAAGATGATATTATGGCGTTGAATAATTCCTAATGGGATAAGTTCATGTCGTGGGTCGCGTCATCGTTGACAGCCCACGCCCTGCGGGAGCCGCCCCATACTGATCCGTCTCCATCTCCTCTTCTTCGGAGATCACTATAGCAGAAATGAAAGAATTTTCAGATTGGTTTAATAAAAATTTTAGTTAAATAGTGAAAAAAAGTGTAATTCCAATTTTAGAAGTCGTATTGAATTTGATTCCTTGCCACAACATCTTACCAGCTGCCTCTTCACCTCGGTTTCCGGCAATTCCGATGCAAGCAAACAGAGAATCATCATCAACCTTCAAACTTTCGTATGCGAGGTATATGTCGTCGATAGAGACGGATTCGTAAAGAAAATTCAATTCCTTGATGCATGAAATATCCTGAATTGCATTTTGCAAAAATTAAATAAATTTATGAGATACATGACAAAAACAAGAAATTAAAGTCAATCGCGTTCAATTAGCTAGTATTTATCACCTTTCTAGGAACCGAATGGGCTTGCAAGTGTGCCAGAAGCCCTAGCCAGTATGGGTTGGACTTGGTTTCAGCTTCATGCCGCATGAGAAGTGTTCTCTTGGCCTGCTCGTATGGAAAAAATGTATAAAAAATGAAAAATTAAGACTGAGATACAAAATCGTACAGAAAAAAAAGACGGTGCTCCCAAACAAGCAAAATAATCAGATTCCTAAAAAAATCACGGAACGCTCGAACAACCTTAATATAGAAATAAAATATTATGTACTTCGTAGCAATGATCTTACCCTATCAAGTTCTCTCTGGGCAACTTTATTGCTGGGTAAGCCTCGGAGTACACCTTTGCATGCATCTACAGCCTTATTAACCTTTAACGACATAAAAGATGGGAAGATGGCTAAATATTAGTCACGGATTACATTAGAAAAAAAAGAGTAATTTTGGTTTAATGAGATTCAGACACGGACCTTAGAAGGAGTAGATGTCACTGATATCACATACCATCCGAGTTGCAGCCTATCGAATAGGCTTAATTCAAAGGAGACATCGTATGTCAGGCCCAGCGAGTCTCTCACGGTGGTGAAGAGTCTAGTTTGAAAAACGGAAAGTACACGAGATGTTCAGATGTACGATCTATTTTGTGATAAGTAATTAAGACAATAATTCTCCAGGATATTCACGATGAACTGTATATTTATTGAGGGGAAAAAGTGTGCAGCAATAAAATGAAAACTCGTGACTATCAGGTGACAAATATCCCAAATCATGCCAATTTTACGTGGTTTTGACTATCCCTAAGACCCAGCAATCCGAGTTCGAGCAGGGTTGGTACAGATTGTTAAATGAGTACATTATAAAACTTCTTTTAAATGAGACAATTTTGTCTCATAGGAGAGCTGAAGTAATAAACTTAAGGGTCGACAAGATAATCCAGTTCACAGTAGAAACTGGCATGACAGAAGCAAATTTTTGGGCAGAAGAATAAACATAAGTTAAAGAGAAGATAATCAAAGGTCAGCCCACTCGCAGTAGCAATGGCTAATCCATAAATAATTTCTTTTTCTAAACGAATAACCTGTCTTTTAAAATCACCTCTGAATAACATAAGAGAATATTTAGACAGGCATTAATCTTAAGCCAGACAACTGCCTAAAGCTCCAGCCCCCTCCCCATTGCTTTGCTTTCATCGCCTTCACAAATTAGCGCTAAGATGTGATTCTTTCGGGGCTACATGCTTTGCTTTCTTCAGCTGGCTCTGGAAGACTCTACGGGAGTTAGCTATATTCAAATATCCTAGTACAAATGTATATACGACTATTTCAATAAAGTGAGGTCGACATATCCCCAAATGCCAGAGGGTAAACAGAATATGCTACTGAAGCCGTCTTTCATTGGCCACTCTTGACAGCTGGTTTTCAGAGACCCTTCTATGGGCAAATAGATGAGAGGGCAAATTGGGCTTGCAAACTAACTGGTTGAACTTAGCAACATTTTCATACGGAAAAAGAAAACGAAATCAGCCCAATGCACACCTGATCTAGGCCATCGAAAAATGAGGCAGAACAAGAGGAAGGAAGAAGAGGGTGGAATTAACGCCGTTTTCCTGACAAAACAAAATAGATCTTGGCTCGAATTGACAGCCTTGATCCTTTGGGGTTGACGGGCTCTGAATCTACAGAACCAGCAATACTTATCATCGATTCGACAAGGGTCGCACCTGAATTCATAGTTGCTTGGATACAACACTCAGGTCCACAAGCACCACAGAAGAACTCTCGCAGAAGGGAGAACACAAAGAGAAGGAGAACAAGTATCAAATAAAGAGAAAATGAATACTGAGAGAGCAGTGCGTACATAGGCTTTAAAATAGAGCGCTGCTACTTAAAAAAGGAAGGGAAAATGGCAATGCGTGTGGGTATCTGGTCATGTCTGAGATAGTTGGTGGTCTAAGCTCAGGGGGATCTGACAGACGATCCTGACAGACATCAGGAGAATATAAAGGATTCCTAACATGACAGTACATGCCGAAGAATAAGCTCATAACTAGTCTTAGTTAGAGTTGGTCTCAGTTTAACTGTGGGCTACATCAAGAAGAGAGTGACGTAGACAGAATGTAAACCAATCTACGAAACTAAGAATGCAAACTAACTGAGAACATCTCGTCTTTTATTCCCCCGATTGAATTCTGATAGGATCCTTGAGAGGATCCTAAACCTATCTAGGGGTAGTTTTGTCATTTAGCCCATAAGGGGCATTTAAGTCATTCCATGTTATGTATTTCCCTTTAAATAGAGATGCCCTCCCTTTAGGAGGGCAGCCAAGAAGAAGATAGAAGAAAGAGTTCTTGTCTCCCCTCTCCTCTCCTACCTCCCTCTCTGGGTTTCCCTCACTCTCTCCCTCAACGATCCCCGTCCCCGCGATCGTCTCCTCCTCACCGCATCTCCAGGCGGCTCGTCCCCGGCCGATCCCTTCCCCCCTCTGCTCGGCCTTCCCCCGACCATTCCCGTTTCACCTCTCTACCCCGGGAACTTCTACCCTACCTCGTCCCCAATCCTCCTCCCGATATGAGCCTAGATCAAGGTTCGTATCAAATTCCTTATTCCTAGTACTCACAGGTTCTATTAATCCCTAAAAGGCCTCACTAAACATTGTCCCTAATTTCCTCCTTGGTGCACATCTTTCAATAATCCCTCAAGATATTTCAAAGTTCGTTATCCCAGGCGATATGGAGTCCACAAGCTCACAAGGGTGGATGAAGCTTCCAACGAGGCCTGCTGGGGCACAATCCAGCAGGTGCATGCAGGAAATGTGTGGAGTGGGAAGGCTCCTCGTGGTGATATGGATCCACCGCAATGAGGTTGTGTTTAAGGGAAAGGCTGTCTTGACGGAGAGCATCTTACATTATGCGGAGTGTTTTATTTCATAATTGTTTTGGAGGGTCTATGATGTATTTAACGTTCATATATCTTAATCAATCAGGGTTGATAACCATTCTAAGGTGATATTCCCTCTTTTCTTCGAAAAATCGTAAGGTTATCTAATTTTTTCATTTCAAAGAGCAACAGGATTGGTTTTTAGCAGAAAAGAATTAAAAATTCCAGCAAATGGAGGTAAGAATAAAAACTGACAGGAAGAGGACAATCTCTTTCGGGAAAAAAGGGATGTGAGAGGGAAGATGATGGATAATCAAGAGAGGGATGCTGATCAAGAGAGGGGGGGATTGGATTGTATAGAAAGCATACAAACATAATCACATTCTCCTCTAATATTATGGGCACTCAGGCCCATAAAACTCATGACAACCAAAAAGGAAAAGTATTAATCCCCCAGAAATGTTATTCACCATGATTCATTTTTGTAGAATCAGAAATTCATCGCCGTTAGGGAGAAACTCAACGAATTTATTGAACTAGCATTATCTAGACACTACAGTAAAGGGAAGGCCTACATAAAATGTAATAAAGCCTAAAATGTTGATTTAGTTATTTCAAAAAATATATATATTTGATCTAGTTCAAGTAACGACAATTCATACCTGGAATTTATGATTTCCGCCAAAAGCCCAAGAGTGACGGCAAAAAACAGAGGATGAGACCTGATATTTCTCTGGAAATTATTGTTTCCGTTTTTCCCTTCCATGGTATGAGGCCCGCTTGAACTTAATTGATTATCTACACAGGAACAGGATATCAGTTTGAACGTAAACCAGAATCAAAGTCAACAAGTTAAAGGTCATGCAGAAACTTCAATAAATAGCAAGCGAGTTTGAGAGGTTCATAATCTTCAATTTCGTGAAGCAGCAAAAAAGTCATTGTTCGATGAGAAAATATGTGGGACATAAAACTAAAATTTTGAAGCCACTGAAACTAACCAGTTGCGATTGTACCATTGCGGATAGACTCAAATAAATCTTTATCATCCGCAGTGAATCCCCAACGGTTTGGTGCCGGGCCAGCTACATAAGCGCATGCTCTCTCGTCAGTATCCTTTAGGAAAACCTGCCAAAGGAGAAAATCATGAGAAACAGCATTTCACAGAGGTTATTGGAGAAATACCGCTCTAATAGTGACTTGGCATATGACCAGCCAGTAAACAGAAAATATTACAGATCAAAAGGCAACTCCACTGGTACCTCATACGAAACAAAGAAAAGAAAAGGAAAGGTAATAAAATTATAATTCTAATTATGAGAAATACAAAGGCTCTCATCTTCATATTAGAGTTAGAAAACGATGACTGTCTTTTTTCCTTGGAGATCTTATCGAACTATTTAAGCGTAAACCTTAGTAAGGAAGATAAATGAATGGTACACATGAAAAAGCAACAATCGGTACCTGCTGGAAATGGAGATCAGACGCAGCTGATCGAAATCTGATTGGATGGATATTACTCGAACTGATCGGATCATCTACAATATTCACGGTCCCCAGATAATCAAGTATACAAGATTCAATCTCCTCATCGGTGAAATCCCCAACTATGCTCACCTGAGTGATTTCAGACCAAAATATAAAGTAGTAGCATACACAAAAATAACAGTGCATAAACAATAAAATAGACCAACTCAGGGGCATACCTCCATATTGCCACGGGCAAATTGATTCATTACAGCATCTTTAACCATTTGCAGCGATAATCTCTCCAAGGATTGTGGTGTTGGCTCAACAAACCTTTCATCTCCATTAAGCATGGCTAACATAAGTTTGTGGGCAGTTGAGCGCTCCAAGCTCTTTGGAATGGATCGGTAATATGATAAGTACAACTGCCTTGCTCTCTCAAATGCATCTTCCAACCACACGCTGTGCTGCATTCATGAAAATTATTAAAAGTTTAGCCAGTTGAGGTGAACAAAAATCACAAAATACAAAAAAAGGCGTCCACCAGGCATCAAGAATAAAATCAAACAAGTTAGTTCCCCAAAGAAAGCGCCAAGCTGAAGAACTTGTTTGGGTAAAGCTCCAACTAAAACCATTTCATTTTAAACTACATGTAAAATAACCAGCAGAAACTACAAACCCTGCCCCTCTTGAAGCAAGCATCTGTCGGTTTTCTTATCAATGAGAGAAATCGCTGCCACATTAATCTATGTCCAGTAGACCTCTATTGGACCCAACGGATTACCACCTTCTCCTGATACCAGAGAAAGATCACCATCCTCTCCTGATACGATCATAAGAGAAAGAGAGTGAATTTTTTTTTGAAGAACAGAGAGAGAATTGATAATGTGTTACCTGAAATATCAGATCAGATGAAGTTCAATGGAACTAATCAGTGTCATCGTGAGAAGTTCAAGGAACTTACCCTCCATGTAAGAGAATGGGTAAAGCATCTTACAGAGGAGATTGGTTAAATAGACACTAGATTGAAATCATGGGCTTTAGAGGCCTTTCGCAAGGGGACAATGGCACACGTAAATTTTCGATGTAAAAAATGCTCTTACATGAAGAGTTATAATAAAAAAGTTCCCCCTTGTATGTCTCAAGCAGTCTCCCAAAGCATGGTTTGGGAGGCTCACTAGAACCGTGTAAGACTTGAAATTCATACAGAGTATTGTACAAATAAAACTCAAGATATCAGAAAACTATGGGTAAGTACCAGTTTTGACAGAATGTGTATGATTTATCATCACTTGAGATGATAATATTCAAATTCAGTCCATCAGCCAGAATATCTCATTAGAGTGATATTAAATCACATGCTCGAATGAACATGTATTTATCTCTTCACCTAAGAATATTACGGATCTCTTCTAGCGAACTGGCATGTGTATCATTCCAAGTATGTAGAGCATAAAATGTGTTCAAAATGTACTATTGGGATCTGGTGAAGATAATCGCTCTATTAACAGCGATTCATTCCACAGGTTAGTCGGAAAGTAATGTATCCTGACCCCACTAAACATGACACAGCATATGGTGTGGGTGGGGTGGACGCAGCCAGCATAAGTATTATCCCGATGAAATACATTTACAGGCAGCCCAAAGAACATTTTTTTCTTCTCCAAAAGGGATATTTTTTTCTTTTCAGTTGCATTGGGGAATTACAGTCAGCTATTTTACTGCACGCTTCCTTGCTTAAAGCAGATGACAAGGAATGAGATGTGCCATATTGTTTCCCCAATAATAAATGAGATATAGGGTGCCAAGAATTCTCAATCCACAAAAATAGGCGAAAAGCTTAAAGGTAGTGCCAAAAAAGGTACCTCGAGCACCATGTGTAGTAACTGAAAAGCAGCACGCATCCCACCATCTCTCAATGTAAATCTAAACTCCATGCAGATGCATTCCTCAGTGGACTCCAATGAGCAGTTTATCAGGTGGTTGACACAGAAAAGCTCAACCTATGAAGAGCTACAAATAATCAAATGATGCTAATAAAAGCAGGAAAAAAATATCAGGTGCTTAGAACTGATGTAAACTAGTTCACCTGTTCCCTGGAAAAGTTCCCAACCCGTCCTCCCTCACTCAGAGTCCTCACGCCGACCACAACAGCACCCATAGAGTCAGAAGTTTCTGCTGCTCTACCACCACCCACAATTAACCGCATCACACCGCCCTTAGCTTCGTTTTTTGTGATCTGTGAACTCGATAATTAGTCAAATTTGAGGGAAAAATAAACAAAGCCACGAAAAAATCTGTCTATCAGCTCACAGATTTGAGATGAGACAGACAAAAAGGTGTTAGAGACAACTCAATAAATTCGGAGGAATTGGAATTTTTTCAAAGCTTCCCAACTTGAGTTATGAGGACAAATGAATGAAGTTTTTTGTCTTTATGGAAAAATAAAAAGATTTAAATCATAGTCTAATTCCGTTCATTTTTTGATTTTATTTTATAGAGATAAATGTGTTTCCCTTTATATTGTATTATTAGAAGGCGACATTATGACATGAATTTGTATTGATATTTAAACATATTCAATGACTTAAACTGAAAAATCTTGAAGCTAAATAAAAATGTCCAGTGCATTTTTATTTTGAGACAATATAAACATTTTAGTTTTAGAATCATTCTTTCTTGAGACGTATGAGGAAAAAACCTCTTATACATTTCTGCGTAACAGAGTCGAAAGAATTGTCTGCCGAAGGATAGAAATTTAAAACACGGGGTATGGACGAATGTTTCAATTTGAATAAGGATGAAACACCGATTACGCGATATGTTCTTTGTAGACAAATATTAAAGCCTTTAATGACAGAATGGAGGGAAAATGTTATGACATGTTAAGCCAAACATAATTCAAAAAGTCATTGAAAGCCATATCATAAATTTGGGAATGAAAAAACAGCGAATATTCATGGTGTCCGCACAATTACTGAAAAATATACAAATTGGAATTAGAAATCAAATTTAGTCAAAGCTAAAAAGTTACGACAATTAAAAATCGAAAGTGGACCAATCATTTCATACTTAATGTCCGAAGTCATTCACTAAGGGCAGAGATGCACAGGCAATTACATGATTATCGCAATCAAATAAAAGGCTGATCCAATACGAAAAAAATTTAAAAAAAAGAAAGATACAAAAAAACTTCAGACTAAGGCAATTCCTCAGATAAAGGCAGCTTGCAAGAGAGATTTACCTTGTAATTCACTGGTATTCCATTTGACAGGCGACACTGGGTGATGCCAGTTTCTTGATCAAATACTCTTCTAATACTTGACCCTTCACTTAAAGGAATGAAAGATGGTTTACGCTGGAACTTCAGTTCGTCTAGTTGCAATGAGGATATCAATTCCTTGGGAACCTCGAGCTACAGATGAGAAAAAGAGTAGTCAAAACCAGCTTAGGCACCAAACAAATCCCAAGAAAGATCTCCAGACACAACATCGACAAAAAAACAAAGAGTGGGGATGGGATGGTCTTGTTCTCAAAGTGATGAGATGATAGCAAAGGTGGCTAATAAGCTGTCAAGTAATGCATCTTGAACCCTGCCTTAACTTTTTTAAGAGAATTAGAAAGAAATAGCTTACACCTGCCAAAATTTTGAGTAGAAAATATGAATTAATGTACAACTCTAAAAAATAATTATGGAAACTAACAATAAGATGAGGCATTTCGTGGTGACACCCAAAACTCACCGCAAGATGATCAAAACTAAGGTATATTATTCGCCTTACACCTTGCTAGACCAAGAAAAGACCAAGATTGTAAATAAGAGGAAGAAAAAAACCTCTGGTTCAGCTTCTATGGGCTCCTCCAAACCTGCCCTCATTGCCTCAGTTATTTCATCTGAATATATTACAAAGTCTGCTTCTCCCTGTCCATCAATGTGCACTGTCTTTGGAACGCATGCCACAATTGCAGCCGGAAGGGGAGCACCTGGGTCACCGAAATTGGAGATGAACTCCAGGATTTTTGCTCCAGTGGAATTAACCTGAGACAGGATAACCTTTATCCAACGTGTGGTATACATATTCTTTCAGGCGTACGTTGAAGCTTAATAAATTATTTTATTAGAAATAAACAGACGGACGAAATAATACTGTACTTGGCAAGTGTAATATACATACGGAATTTAGAAAGTTAAATGAAAGAAGCTTATAAATGTATATAACATACTTCTTCAAGAGTCACGGTTTCAGCGACTGCAAGCAAGCTTTCATGCCCTTGCCTTTGGTCCATTACAGTGTGAGATAGGGCATCACTCTCCATGATAAAATCTAAGTTATCAACAGACGGCACACTGTCAATCATCGCCGCCAATTGCTCACTATCTTTCAATAGTGCATCCATATAACGAGCCAACTCGCCCTTCGTCACACCAAACTCTTTAAGCCTACGGACCTGCATTATGGGAAATCATTTGCAATATTATCAGCCCCAAGGAGAGAAAAGTGACGACTGTATATCACATATTTATGTTCACAAGTAATGCAGCCAAATATTTTATTTTTTCTTAAATTGATATTTCAAGCCGAAGAGTCCCACTGAACCAATGATAACTTATTGATTGATGTAAAAGAATATCGACAGACATATCAAAACACAATGATGGGAGGGGGAGGTATCGTGTGATGGCAGAAAACAAATCATCGATTGACCCTTAAAATGGTAAAAATAAAGAAACCACGAGAAGCGTTACACAAAGACGCATGGGAGGATATCATATTCGAAGGTGTAGACTGATAACAATACACACCTTACTCGGAAACTTATAACCAGCTCTTCAATAACCCTAGAAGCTATTAAAGATTTTCTTTTTGAAGAAGACCTGCGTTGACCATGCACGTGTCAAATCTGCTATAAGTAAAAGGAAGCTGGAAATAAACCAGAGGAAGTTTTTTCAAGAAGTTCGGTGGCCGGAGAAGGCAGAAGGAGAACTCAAGGAGCTCTCCTGAAATCCTATCTTCATTCTTATAGTACTCTTCTCATCCATCACCATTCCTTTTCCGATTGTGAACAATATTGCAACATTCCACATTGTAGAGGACAGATATCGATCATATATCTCGCCAGATTCTTGGTTTGATATCAGATACCCATTGTGAAATTTGGGGTCTAAAAGCTCTTCTACAGATCGTGGGCGCAAGATTGAGCTTGCTTATAGCAATGGCGTCCATTGGAAGGATGAACAACAGAAGTTCTAGGGGGAAGCCCTGCCTGACCCCCCTTTGCAGTTGAAACCATCCCCCTCAAGGCACCTGTTCACAACACCGAGAAAGAGAGGGATGTGATGCATCATCTCTTAATCCACCCTACAAATTCTGTTCGAAAAACTCTTTGCCTCATAGATGTCCAAAGGAGATTCCAATCAACAGAGTCATATGCCTTTGTGAAATCCAACTTCCGCATAAACCCCTGAACCTTCTTTCTTTTCCGCATAAACCTCTGCGGCTACAACTCGTTCCACCAGCTGTCAGCTGGAATAAGTGTAGATTGGAATCGTCCAACAAGCTTCAAAATTATTTTTTTGAAGAAACAAGCTTCACGATTATCTCTATGCATGTTTGTCAAATCCTGTGCTATGATAAGGTATATGGTGTTCGAAATCTCCAACGCTGATGGCCCTTGACGCTTTGACAGTAGAACCAAATAGGCGCAACTCATCGTCTCCTTTCCATATTTTCCACGTCTGAACTCCTCGACGGTGACCATTACTTCCATCTTCACCATCTCCAAAAATATGCGTAGAAAAAATCACACCCAAGGGCCCCTTCCCCGTTCAACCCCTTGATGGCATCTCAAACCTCTTCCTCTGAGACGGATCCCACTAATGTCCCTTGCTGCTCTGACGTCAGCCTGGTCGCTCCCCTCCCGTTACACCTCCATTGCTTCTTCCCCCTCGACAGGAAAAGTTCCTCAAGTAATCAGCCAGAACTCTACCAGCTGCTAGGGCGCCCACGTATTCCTGATTTTCTTCTTGCACCCTCAGTATCTGGTTCATTCTCCTACCATTTGCCATGAGATGAAAGAACTCGTGTTAGCATCTCCCTCCTTCAGCCACAGCTGCCTTGACATTTGTCTCCAATCCATATCTATCCTCTTCTCTTCGTCCGCTACTGTCGCCCTGCACCCACGCTGCTCATTTCCTTTTCTTCTGATCAGCTTCTGGTATCTTCTATCTTCTAGGATCATTTTCTGTTCCACTCCTCCCTCATTTGTTGCTTAACTTCTAGAGTTGTCTTTTGTAAACTCCAATTTTGTTAGACAACCTAACCAATGACGAACCTAGCCCAAAACCCTCTATCCACCATTTGACAACCCCGTCCTTGAAGCCTGCCTCCTGGAGCCATGATTTGTTCATCTTGAGATACATGGAATGGCTAGATCCATCATGTGATTTCCAGTTGATTGGAGAGTGATCTGACAAACAGGTGAGGAAGTGACTGCACGTTTACTGGCAGGAAGTGCTCCATAAGTTTCATCCAGCACAAGAAACAATCCAAACTAGATAAGGACGTGGGACCTGTCATGTCCCATCAGTTGTACACAGTTCATTTAAAAAAAAAAATGTACACACAGTTCATCAGTCTCATTTCCTGCAGGGATGTCCCTGCGATGAACACCCAAAAGGCCTCATATCCTGTATCTCGATCGCCTACTCCATGAGGTCTGTCATCGGCCTCCAACATTGAATTGAAGTCGCCACCTAACAACAATGGTAAACCCTGGATGTTTGACACCACCCCCCCCAACTCCCCCCAAAGGGATGCCCTTAACACCAGGTTTGTTGGGCCGAATACCGAGATGGCAACAAATTCGAAGCTGTCATTCCTCCTCTTCATTTGTGCCACCATAGAAAATTTCCCAGTCAACGCGCCTTACTTATAAAATAGCAACATGTTCTAGGCCACCACCAAATTGTCGGATTGCCCTGCAGAGTTCAAGGCCATGTACCCCTCAAGGAAAACATACGTCAGAGTCCTCCAATTCTGTGCCTCGCACTTCTCCGACAGGGTCTCTCGTAAGCACGACAGATTGCCTACCCATTCTCGCAAATATTGCCCCACTATACCCATCCTCTGCTCATGGAACCTGCATACATTCCAGGAAATGCACTTCATGGGTGATCGGGCATAACCCCTCTGTGTCTTTGCTCTCTCACATATCCCACTCCTGCTGCCACCACTTGTACCTGGCTGGTGGAGCACTCACCCTGTACTTGTCTCCCCTCCCCCTTTTCAGTCTCTACCATTATGCTGGTCTCCTCTGCGCTCACCGTGCATATTGGAGTATGTCCCCTTCTGATTCCTTCGCACACTGTTCAAAATCTCCTCTTTGCTCCCCACCTCATCCCAATCAGTTTCTTTCCACTCTTCTCCACTGTGTCCTCCTCGGGCGCTATTCTGGTCCCCGCTCAAAAGAGGCTATTAAAGATATTATGTCCAAAATAAAAATAAGATATTAAAAATAAGAATTTTGAAAAAATAAGATTTAATCCAGAGAGAACAATCTCATACATTTTAAAATTATCCCTTAAATTACAAGAACTTCTCTGAATTACATGAACATCTGTTGAATCCCATGCATGTATGCTGCTGTGAAAGCTTCATGAGGTTAGATAGTATTCTGAATAATGCCATGGAACGAGTGTTATAGTACCAGAGAACATATTGCCATAGGTAAAATTTATTTGCGCAAGGCAAGAAAAAAAACCTCCTGAACAGCAACTTTAATGGCGTCCTTCCAATTCTTCGGCTCCGCTGAAATAGTAAGTGTAGTTACAGTGCATCCCTCCCTTCCCGAGTCACTGTGATCCAACTCTACTGATGTGAAAGGCGGATTTGAGCTCTGTAAATTTTTCAATAGAGACACATCGAGATGAGCTACAGTTTTTTCCATTCAAATCAGAGAAATATGAACAAATTGATAAAGAGGCATAGACTGTAAATTAAGAAAGAAAAAATATATGCTACCAAGGCAGTACATAAGCAAACCATAAAAAACATCACGAGTATTCCATAGCATGTGTTTTCCTGTTATGATTGTGCTGCAAGAGCAACGCAGCAATCGCATACAGGCATAAAGGACCACCGTACCAAGAGCTAGCTGTCTTTGAGCATTTCATACTAAATTTAGGATAACCCCAGAAAATTCGTCGAAAGCAAAGTCTGATTATGGTTTGAAAATCAACTTTTTATAGGGGTTTAAACTCTTTGATAATCATACTGCTGCGCATAAACTCCCAATATTTTGTATCTGTGCCTTTTTACAGTTGATGTCTTTTAACTTTTTATGTAATGTAAGATTTATCTATTACAGGAGTAAATCTTCAACTAAAACAAACATTAAAATTAAATGGAGCTCATTTATTGGCTAATTTACAAACACCTCAACTAACTTATTTTAAGGAGAACAAACGAGAATAAAGAAATGACAAAAACAGATAAAATATGCAAGTTGAAGAATTAAAAATAAATATTTTTCAAATAATTTAGGCTCCAAGTTACCAGATGCCAACCAAATCATGATGATCAGAATTTCGAATGAGAATATAAAAATTTACTGACCGTCTTACAGTTGAATGTGATTTTGACATAAATTATTACAGTCAAAAAAATAGTATACCTTATATCTTGTGTTAATGCGAAAATGCAAGGCTGACAAGAATATTCTCTTCATTAGAACATCACGAAGGCCCCCATATGTCTGAACAGGTTCAACTCGTATCTGCAATTGAGAAAAACACATGAAAATAACTGAAATGCAAATATGTCACTTCCGTCCATAGGAGTATACTGCGGCCAGACAGCGAGAATTCCATCCGTCGACGCACTGATTCAGGTATCTTAAGACACAATCATGCAATAAAGTTAGGATGACAGAGGTTCCATCAATATATTCTCTACTTTCTAAATGGAAGAGATAACTGAAAAACAGATATAAGACATTATCGAAAACACCATAGTTTGAATGTCTGCTGTTGGACGCACTGGCTTATGAATCAAAACAGAAAATAAGTAAGTCTTGGATTCTACTTCCATTACCTTGCAGAACATATTAATAGAGAAATTTTGAATTAACTCATGCTGGAAGATCTGCGGATCCTTGGCAATGCCACCAAGTCCTGGAAGAGACCAGCTGTGTTTCACTGGAGGACGAACTGCATGCCTTTCTTTTAATGTGATTTTTGCTTGATCCATAGAAATAGAAGACTTCTCATTAGAGAGACTCCCAGCCAGCCCACTTGGCAGCTTTGGAACAAGAAAACTTGCCATTGCACCAAATGCACTTGGCGCACTGGTTTTCGGTGCAGGGATATCATGCTCCAGCGCTTTCTCGAACACTGCCTGAGTCAAGGAACCATGAAAGAGTTCTAAAACGCTGCCTGCCAGGAACCAAAATTATTGAGCGCTGGGAGGTCGAGATGAGCAGGATTTCTACTTACTTCAATGCGGTGTACCGTCTCAGGAATATTGTCAATGTCCCCCACAATGTACAAAGTGCAATTCGCAGGGAAGTACCATCGTTCATGAAACTTGCGAATTTTCTCGCTCTCCCATTTCTTGATTTGATCTTCCAATCCTATAGGGAACCGTTGACTTAATTTATTTTCAGAATGCAAGTGTTGCAGGAGCTGTTCGAAATCAAGGAGTCATCAACTGAGCAAAAAAATAATAGATAGATGATGGAAGCAAATGATTTCTGTACAAAAACTTTCAATAAAAAATTGGAGAAATGTCTTGCCTGACAGTCAATACGATACTCTATGGTGTTCATCATCTGAAGCTCTGAGAGAATCGCTCTTCTCTCTTTCTCAATCCGAGAAGCAAGAAATTTTGGATGAAAAGTTATCTGAATCAAAAAAGATAACTCAGAAAATATGATAGGTGAACATCCACTTTTCCCGAAAAAGCCCGATTGAAACAGAATGAAGAAGGCTAATTCCATGCTCTTCTCCATTAAACTGAAAAACCATTACAACATAAATAGTCCTAAAAAGAGTGCTTCATAAAAAATCCAGAAGATCAATTATAGATTTATATATTGGCAAAAGCAATCCAATAATTTACTGGCCCAAAATTAATAAAAAAATATTATGGCATGTCACTTATAATGAGTATGCTGCATCTTTGTTTCCTTCACAGACACTACGCAAAGTGCACCCTCTTTGACTGTCACATATTCAAAGTAGTTCAACAATATCATAGCAATCGGCATCACAACTGAGCCCTTTCTAAAAAGATAATTGAAGAGAACATTGCACTGACAAAAACGAGGCTCTGATAAGGCGTTCAAATTTAAGACTCTCGAATGATATCAATAATTAGGATAGACGAACCTTGACAAACTGATCAAATTTCTCTGCGATGCCGTTGAGACATAAGTCAGATCAAACTGACTGATATCGTCTATATTGTATCCATAACTTTATTAGTCACTACCGACGAAATACAGATGTGAAACCAGTCAAAACTTTGCCAAACGTATCTTCACCTTAAGTTTTTCTAGTGTTTTCAATCATAGGGCTCTACGGCAGAAGAAAAGTAGTTGGATGGCTGCTGGCAAGGAGAAGATTAATGACAAGAGTCTTTCAACCATCTCTTCTTTGAGTGCTCCTTTGCTCGCACGGTCTGGGCCAGCCAGATATTTTTAAGGATAAAGGTGTCATCAGAAAGGGCGTTCTGGGAATTGGTACAGAATTATAAAGACAGAGGAAACGGGGAAAGTTGTCAAGCCTTAACGGTTCTATGGGCCATCTGGTTGCACAGAAACGAGGTGCTAATCAGGGGGAGAACGGCCTCTACAGATGAAGCTATACAAGAAGCGGAAGGTTTTAAGGCCGCATGGCTCCGGAGAGCGACAAGAGGGAGACTTTGATAGATCGGACTCTAAAGGATGGGACCGTGAGGTCATGATGGGAGGTTCACCGATTAATCGAGTGTTCATCCCTTCTATATTTCAAAAAAAAACAGAAGAAAAGTAGTGAGGCATACTCAGGATACAATGCCTAGGATTTCGCAGAATTCAAGTATCATCTCACAGTCTGAACTAAGCAAGAGCAAGAAATTGCTAAAGTGTCGCAAGTGCAGGAAAAAGAGTTATAATTTTTTACAGTTGAAAGAACCTACAAGTATACCATTCGGAAACCTAACAAAATCCAATTTAAATTTGAATATCATGAACTCACAAATTGGAGATCGTGTGATAAAGGAGGAGAGACATAAAGAAGAGAGTTGCACAAAGTACCTCATTTAATGCGTCAAGGACCGACAAAAGAAGGTCTCCATCAGAGTCCTAATAAAAATGCGAAAACTTGTCATAAAAAGTTAAATGCATTAACCAGTTAGAAAGGAGAGAACACGGGATGAAATTCAAAATTTTGTAGGATAAATTGTATCCAGTAGGAGGAAGCTTAATCATGACATGAATTTTTAACAATCCAAGAAACTATTCAAATATGACTTAGTATGCGCCAAAGGAAATATGGAAAGGTTATCCACCGTACATGCATGGCAGGCAGAACAATAATACCATGCTTTCTCTGTTGGATATTGCAAACCAGATAAAAATGACATAAAAACTTCATACAAGGACTAAGAACAGTTGTCAACCAGGAGCTTATGCTGCCCATTGATCTTACCAAAATATGCATATATCCAAAAAACGAGCAGAAGATAATAGCAAAGCACATTTAAGGGTGAGCCTCCGCAAATCAGATTTTCAAGCACGAACAGAAAGCAAAGGCACCGCTAAGCAAACCAAATATCCCAATGGAGATAGATAACAGCCAAAATAGTGGTAGGATTAAACTTAAATGGAGCTGATTTCAACTTTATCCTTTCACGACAGAGTTATTAAAATATTTTTACAGACTCGTAAGGCTTCACAAGATTCGTTATCAAAAAGACTTCATATGTCGTGAAAGGCAATCCAGGAAATAACATGCAAAATTTGGAAGGTGAAAAGTGAGTGATACCTTTGCTCTAGTTGGAGAGTGAATATGGAACACAGTATGATGAAAGTCGGTGTAGGCATTAGACCTTGCCCCAGTGCTCAGAAGTTTCTCCCGCTTCTTACTTCCAAGAAAAGCAACATGCTCTATCATATGGGCAATTCCTTGCTCATCATCCTCCTCGTCAACTGACCCAACGTGGACTTCCATATGCGCCTCAAATCTATGAGAAAGTGAAACAATTAGAATAAAATTTATACCCACCAAACATTAAAAGACACATCATCTGAAAAAATTCTTAAATAATTCGAATCCAACGGCACTTAAAAGAATTAATTGTTGATTCAGTCTGAGATAGTTTCCACGACCCATCCACTCAGATCCAAAAAGTAGAAACCATGAAAAAAATATTATAATCACGAATTCAGGCCATAGTTGCATTTCAAGCTTCAAAAATTGTGTTAGGGTACCCAAAGGACCCAGCATGAACAAGAAAGAAGAGAGTAGGAAGAAAAAGTGAGAAGCCGAAGAAGCTGAAGCCTCAAGAATATCTGGAATGGAAGTTTTTGCTTCACATTGCCCGCATGAGGCGCTTAGTGTCTAGAGAAACCCTCAAGTTGATAAGACAAAAGACCACCTTCCAAAAACGCTACAAGAGGGTCCCCATGAAGATAAATAATATAAGCTAAGCTCCCGTCAAAGGCACAGCTGAGGGCTGAGCCACGTTGTCCCACTTTCTTGGAATAGGTCCTGAAGAGGAACTTATCAAATTGCAGAACTATGAATGGCAAAGCTGTATTTCTTTTATCAAAGATGACTTCTATATCGTTGAAGTAACCCTTGAAATCTGTTGAAACTAAAGTAAACTCTTATTTCTGGGCAAACCTGTAAGAGTAGATAGATTTGTGTCCCAGTTATGTGGTACCCACTGATTCAGAGAATCAGTGCGTCTTTGACTCCAAAGATGAGGCATGGACTGTAAGTGGCCGTTGCAGACTTCTTTTACTTTCTGAGATTACAGATATGCACGGCAAAGTCCTGATTACAGCACGATTTTTGGGTTGATCACCGATTTTGGGTGATCTTCCCTCTTTTTATTCAAAAAAAAAGCAAGGTTCCAAATAAATCATATGGGTTGCCTGGGATGAATCTGATACGTTCTTGAAACATATCTGTGGAATTTGAACAATTGAATTTCCAAATTCTCGTAAATTTCTTGAATCTGTAACTGTCACCAAGATTCACTGCAAATCTAGGAAGCTCCAGGGGGAAGAATAGAGGGAGAGGTCGAGAGAGAGAGATAGATCCAGCTCTGGAGTGGCCGCTTGTTCTTCCTTGGAGCAGCTGCCTTGCGATCCCCTGGATAGGAGTTGCTATCTCGCTGGAGGAAATGGAGTCAACGAGTGCAAAGAAGGGAGAAGAGTTAGCACGAGAGATGACAGAAGAAGGGGGTTAGGAATTTCAAGAGAAGGGGGAAAAACTCACGTTGGCTTTCTTGTCTGCCTCGTAGTCTTCCTTGGTTTGGACCTACTTGGGCTAAACTTACTTGGGCTGATAGAAGGGTTTGGATGCCATACGGGGCTGGCGTTTAGCATAACAGCGGCCCGGTATCATTATCAGAATCCTAGCCGACTCTCCTGCATAGGCTACTTTAACGAGAAAGTTCCATCACGCACTTGCTGTCTCACCTGCATATAGTCGCACAAAATAGGCTGACTTGAGCTACTCTCAGGAGAGAGTGATGTGGCTCAGAAAATACATGGGCATGGCCTATTTATGCTTAATCGGGCTTCTATGATTGGCCAGCTTTGACTGATATTTAAATATTATTTTTTCTGATGGACAATTATATATTTCGATTTGGTTTCTTCAAATATGTATATATTGACTCTAGTTGGCAGATGGATGTGTTGGCAGAAGACAGGTCAGAGATGTCAGAATATTTTCATTTTGAAGAAAGATAGAGGAGATCACACAACATCGGTGACCCTCCTATGTGATAAATAAGGCCTAAAGGGCCACCCTTTTCACAGACAACGGTCCTTTAAACCATGCTGAGGCAAGACTCGCCACTGTTTGTACAACAGCATAAATAGAGCACTGTGAAGGGTCAACCATGCCCCTCTCCGAAACTGAGTGCACCACCTTGTATTGAATCCCAAAAACCTCCTCTAAGGAGACATCCACTGCCGTGGTTGGCTGGGGGTTCCACAGCGCTCAGATAAACAAGCATTCTAAGAAGAGAAGGAGGCAGTATTCTTCGCCACTAACGCACATAGCACACTCCGCCGAGGCTTCTGGGTGTGACCTCCTCCTGAGGTCCTTTGTCACTAAACTTTCTAGAAGTAGCAGCCAACAGAAGAACCTCACCTTAAGGAGGACCTTCTGTCTCCTTATGGTGCAAACGCGCAGAGGATCCTCCGTACTTCCCCTGCGTGTCAGCAGCTGAGCCTAACGTAGGCATCAAGGATATACCTATCCAACCCCATCTGTCATGTGTCTCTCCCAGTGGATGTCAGCGGATTAGGTTCTGCTGCATCTTCATATATTCCTCCACTCTTTGGACGGACAGGATGTACAGCAAGCATGGATTCCAGGTGCTATCTCAACATTCGGAAACTGTGGCATGAGGGGTCTGTGCAAGGCCAAATAGGCATGGAAATTTTGACTTTAGAGTGCCCACAGCCGACCATGGGTCTAGCCAAAATCAGAATTATCGTTTATATTTTTATCTCACTGGGAAGGTCACCGACTTTGTGTGATCTCCCCCATCCTTATTTCAAAAAAAACCAACTTCGCTTGGAAAAAATCTCAGACTTAAGGAAACACCTGTCTCAACCTCTGTCAAAACGTAGAGGACACGTGAACCCAAGCCGCGCGACTCTCCCAGTCCAACCTAGATCTATAATATCCTTCATATAACCCATGTAGCCATCTCTGTATCCGGTTCCATAAGTTTGCTCACCCAATTCCAATTGGGTAGGGCTATTGCATTTTCAATAGCACTACCCCCCCCCCCAAAACGGTCTGGCCTGCACACATTGTCCAACAATACAAGGTCCATCCCTTCCCCCTTCCAACCCTGAGCCTTTTCATAGGAATCTTCTCATCACACCTTTCAGGTGCTTGTCAAACCCCACAAGTACTTTCAACACTGAGCGGAAGATGGGTATCGCTGAGAGCGCATGTCGCAGCAACACCAATCGTCCACCCCCCTAGACAGCACTCTGGCTTGCCATCCCTCTAACTTCTGTTCTACGTTCTCCGGCACTGGTTGCCGACCATGTGTTCATGGGTACTGTACCAGTCAATGGCAGACCCAAATACTTCATGGGTACTGTACCACTCGGCGTCTCCAAGGCTTTGAAACATAGGACTGCCTCCTCTTGCAATAATCCAAAGCCAACAAAGGCTAACTTGGCGCGCTAATTTGTAGACCCGAACAATTCGCCAATAGGTGCAGCAGTATGCATAGGTTCTTAGCCTCCTCCGTTGAACCCTCCATTAAAAATGTGGTATCAACAGTGATGGTCACTACCCCTGATAGGACTGTTTGATCAACAGGGAATAGTCATCATTGACTTGTACACATCCATTGTTCTCCATTGCATGAGAAATTTCCAAAGCAGGCCTAGAAGACTTGTCAATCTTTATAAATATTTCCTCTACTTATATGTTGTCCAATCAGCAGAATTTGCATGAGAAGAGTACATAAAAGTACTCATCCGGGGGGATATCACAAAGCAATCATTATGGAAAAATTTATCCATGAGTAGACAGATATCACAGTGCAACCTTTTACAACTTATACAGATAAAGACATCCCGAGATATTTATATGGCCAATTTACTGAACGAGGGAGAAAATCTAGAATGGATCAAGCTGTGAAAAAACAGTCAGGATTGATGCGCTTGATCGATAGGACTGAACTGAAGGCATCATGACAGAAAACTTACATATTATTCCACAAGCGATGCAAAGTAATACCAAGTCACCAAATACAAATCGCAAAATCTACCAAAATGTGAGGATTAAAATAACTATTCCCAATTCTGTGTTTCCGCAAATAAACATCTAATTCTTCTAATATATGTTAGTCCAGGAGGCCACAAAATGAGCCCCAGAATACGTTAATGTAGTTCTCCACAAAGATTTAAACATTTTCTGCCATTAAATCAGGCATTAAGTCTAAAACATCTGAAACACAATGCAATTTAAGCTCAAACAGGTGCTTCTAGTTGTAAAAATTAACATCACACCTGTAAAATATCAACTTGAAATAAAAATTTGAAGGAAAAGGATTATATACAAGGCTTGGATAATTTGATATTCATGACAACTCTGTATCATTTCATTACCGATTAGCAGGGACTTTGTTTGGCAAAATAAGATATCTAAGTCCATTCTTCAGCTGCCCACGGTGTAGTTTCGTGTGGGATGGAAGTGGAGAGCTTAAAAACCCTTCCAGATCAATCGCTTCAATCTCAGGATCCCACGCACCATCTTTATCGGTAAATGTATCAGGATATGTCATGCTTGTTGCATGAGGTTCATCGGGACCATTGGTTGCATGTGGAACAGGAGCTCTGTAAACCTGGAAATGATAAGAGTTTCCAAAAAAAGAAAACCCCAAAATAATAATCAGATAATTTTGTCAACAATCAAAAAGAGAACACGTGAGAAAAGTTTTAATTCTAATTTTATGTTAACATCTCCTTCTATCCATTAGTCTCCTCCACTGGTACACGTTCCACACGTATTTCTCTCATTAAGACAATGAAATGAGATACTACATGTGACCCTTCCCATTTACTCATGCAGGTCATAAATCTCTAATGGCCAATAAAAAGCTGAACAAAAGGAATAAAGTTAAGCAAGACACTCATCAACATTTCCGTACCCTAAGAACGATATCTCCTGTATAAATGGCAGTATGAATTAAAAAGAGTAGAAACTACGAGTCATAAGACACCTCAATTATTGACAAAGATACAGTTATTGACGGAAAACATACAGCACATCAGGTATTTCAACCCAAAGAAACGTCCCCAAGACATTGCAAGAGCATCAATTGGGTGCAGTACTAGGTACACGTCTCGAACCCAAAGAAAATCAAATAAAACTTTTCACTCCTTGAAGACAAACGTAACTGTTTCGATGACTGGCTTGACAATGAAACTATTAGAAATCACAAGAACTGTGGATCCCAGCACTTTTTTTCCGGATGGCATGTGTGAACCCTCCAATTTTGTCAAAAAAGATAATTTTATCCATAATATCAGCAATGGATTGTTTTTACGAAGAGAAAATGTTCACAGACATCACGCTGAAAAAAGGAACTCTGGCGATAATGAAAGAATAGCTAAATTGAACATGGAGAAGGCAAACAAGCAATAATTTGGACCTACATTGGCGCCGTTTAAGAATGTTTTCTGCAGTGGAAATGAAGACTTGTCTTGAAAAATCCTTCGTGAACCATTCCATTGCCGCGCACGGTGAGCCCTGATGCAGGACATACATCCGCGTTCTTTCATAGTAGGGGGTGAGAGGGAATAACCGGCATGACCATGAGACTGTTTTCTCCATCTGACCGGAAATCTATCCCCATCCCAAGATTTTCTCCTTCCGTCGTGAAGCATCCTGAAGAAGCAAATGAAATAATCACATAAACGAGCACATTTCGCCGTTGTCAGCTGTCATTGAGTTCACATTAGAGAGTCGTCTCCGCCGGTCTCTCGCCTACCAAACAGCCTAATTCTCAAATATCCAACTAGAAAAATGATTTTCGGCATAAAGGCAACAACCGAGGAGCTATACTTTTCTCTGATACAATTTCTTCAATAATTTCCCAAACAAAGCCATTCCCTCTAAAACGGGATCCATTTCTCCGCACCGCAGTACGAAACAGCACAAAATTAAGCTTCTCCGAGATCAAAAGAATTCCACTCATTTCATTCAAAAAAAAAAAAAGAATTCCACTCATTTGGGGCAAATAAAAATTGAAAAAAACTCAATTCAACGAGAGAGGAGGTAATTACCGCGGATGACCAAAACAGAGGCGCTGATGCCTGCACACAAATCTTGCCCTAGTTCCGGCGGTCTGCGCTTGGGCGGAAACGCCGTATCTCCGGCCATGCGCCGCGTCCGAAGAAGACGGATGCAATTTCGCGATCGTCGCCGCCATCACAACCGACGACATCGACGCCATCCCCTCTCCCCTCAAGAACAGCGACCACCTTCGAAGTGATAAGCTTCCCCGCAGAGGCGGCGAGACTACAACAGTCTGTTTCCAAGAGAAGACGAGGAAGGGGGATTCTTCTCTTGGCAAATTCTACGATAAGCCCCTCCGTGTTGTCTTTAATTGCGAATAAACACCCATAATATCAAGGCCAAAGGTGTGGTCGGTACTCTTCCGCCCTGTACCTATCTCCAATTTTCTCTCTTGGGGAGATTTTTCTATTTATTGTGATTCATACATACTGCTGATATTATGGTGAGTATGGGCCTCGACTATAGGGCATTTCTGATGATCAAATAAAGTTACCTCGTGATAATGTGATGAAGAAGTATTTTTTTATACAGAAATTTAAAATGAAAAAACAGTAAGAAAAAGAGGGCACTGTATTGTTTGAAAGTATTTCTTGAATTATTTGAATATTCTCGTTGTATAGTTTTCAATTGGTCGTTATTAAATATTTGCAGAGGTCAAACCTATTGTTAATTTAGTGTCGTACGGATTTAGGCATAGTTATTGCTGTCTAAATTTAATTAATTTTGATCTATATTTAATTTACTTATTGTTCAATTACTTTAATCACGATTTTGTTACATAGGAAATGAGGTAGAGGATATGGAGGTACCACAAATGTTTTATCCAGGTTCTGGAAAACCCCCACGTCATGTCCTATGTATTCTTCTTCCTTAACTGTCTAGGCGCCTACTACCATACCCTCACTTCATCCTCTTTAGTCTATCCAAGATAAATAATTAATACAAGTTTAGTATCATGAAATTATACGCATATATATAAATCTGTCCATAATTAAGAAAATAATCTAACACATCTGGTAGGGGCTAATCCTATCTTAATTTAATGAAGCAATTAATTGAGATGGACTAAAGAGGACTAAGATTGCCTCTTCCTATAAATGGAGGCCATGGTCCTTGGGTCATAAGAAGGTTGCCTGTTCTCCCGAGCATCCCATTAACTAAAGAGTCATGGGGTTTTCATCATGTGCAAATCCAAAAGGCCTTCCCTCAAGAGAGTTCAAATTTTCTTGTAAAGGACTTAAGAACAGAGTGCAGAAATCCAAACTGCCCAGTGCCCCAAAATGCCCCCTACCAACAATGATGGATATTATTTGGCCATCAAGCCGATCACACCTCCATGTTTTAATTAAGTTCATTAAAATTATTTTTGTTCGGTATTATTACATGTGGTGTTTATAATGAAATCCCTAAATATGTGCAATGACTGAGCGAGTAACGATTAAATCATAATACAACGATCAATGGGTTTTAAGCATATATTTTGAATAATCATATTCTAAATATTCTCTAGTTTTTAAGTGTACTCAAATAGACATCAAACTATCCGGATAGAATATCACTAGTTTATACTATTTTAAAGTCAAGTATGGAGGATTCTATGGATATTTGTGTAGAGATACTATGGATTGGCAGTGAGTGCTCTAGAAAAAGTTCACTCACGTGATTTGTATAAATCCCGTAATGGTATCATAATTAAATTTCAATTAAGTTGACTCGTGTCATGGTTGTATAGGTGGTCTCTATGACCAAACACACCAAGGACATCTTGTGCATGGGAAGCCATATTTTGACAAAGATTTATAAGATCCTAATCATAAATTAATATATGTAATTCAATCTTACTTAACCCTCATTATTATCCATTATCTTCCATCTCTCCCTCTCCATCTAATTTCATAATTCGTCTAAAACTTAAATATTATATTTAAAAATTAAAATGTATAAAAATCATTAAAAACTTTAAATTACAAATTTGATGAGAAAAATATTTTTTTTAAATGGAATAAATATTTTTATGATTTTTTTGAACCGGAATATATTTATTCAGAATAATTCGAGAGATTTCAATAATTTGACAGGTTTATTTTAATATCCCCACATTTTTTATCTGATTTTTGGGTAGCAACCAATCATTGACGCTCTCTAATGATTGGTCTTCCAATCTTAATGAAAAGGTACCACTATGGTATCACAATTCTCACTGCCATAACGCCCAATCATTAACTGATATTTCCTTCTATTTTGTCTGGGACACATGACTAATAAACTCAAAATTAGGGTTTTATTATTAGGGGCTATTGAGTTTAATATTAAAAAACCTTTACACAGAGAAAAATATGGCTGGTTAGTAATGAATAAGGATCATCTCCACATGGAACTGTGAATAGGAATTTATGGTACATAGATGTGATTAAAAGGTTGAGAAAATATACTCATAAAATAAGATTTAGAGAGATGAGGAAAATGCAAGCTAAAAAGGGATCATTTATCAATAAGATTAAGATGATTAATATAAACAATAGTAATTAAAAGATAGTGATGTGGGCGGGATATTGAAAACGAGCAAGAAGGAGAATAAATTTGTGATGAGGAGATCAAAGGATAAATGGAGAGACGTAACACTCTACGTAAGTGGTTGAACAATTAATATGATGAATACACAATGATATGAAGGGCTTAAGACATGATAGAAAGTGTAAGACGTGATGTGATGAGATAGATTATTATGATGATGAATAGAATACTATGTAAGGCAAGGCTACTTACCCTAGGTCCTTACAATGAGCCAGGACCACGACAATTTTCAATGTCATGTAAACTCCTCTTCTTGGTTTACCTCTCATAAACACCCAGGACACCAAGAATAAGCTTCGTGGATCTCTAAAAGTTCCTATCTTTCAATAAGCCAAAAATTGTATGAAGAAAGTGTAAATATGATTTTTATAGTGATCATCGCTCAATTCACACATCCACAAGCATGAATTGAAAGAGGGCATAATGACAAAGCTAACCTTAAAATTTCAGCTCAATCGGTCTTCTAGATCATTTGATATCAAGGTTTGAAGTTGTATCAATCTCGGTCATTCGTTTGATTGAATACTCTCTCTCCTTCTTGGAGTCGCCGTTGTTTCAGATTTATCCATTGGTAATTTTGAATCCGTAAAATTCACAAAATCGTTCAATAAAATTTTCTTCATCGTCCGCAATCAACATCTCCGAGGCTGAAACATGTCTTGCACAAAATAAGAGGAAAAATACTATACAGATAATGTATTAATTATAATCATAACATGGCGATTTGTCACCACATACCAAATTAATGCATTTACCTTTTGATTGATGACACATGGACATGTGTCTCTATTAATGTAATTTTTTTCATTCAATCACTTCAACAGTAAAGTCATGATTCAGTCATGCAGACTTAGGGATGGGAAGTTCGTTGTTCGTCATCGAACAAACACTATTTGTCGACGAACGAACACAAGGAAAATTGTGTTCACATTCGTGTTCAGTTCGTTTGTGTTCGTTCACGAGCGAACACAAACAAGAGTGAACTTGGAAACTTTAATTTTTATGGAAAAAATGAAAGTAACTAGGTATTTAACCGTGCATTTAAAATTGTTGTGGAAAAATATCACTTTTAATTTGGTGGTCTATCTTAATATTATATTTTAAGTTAGTTGACCAAAGTTAACGAGACACCAAATTTGGAAAAAATTGTCACTTTAAATTTGGTGGTCTAATTGAATATTACATTTCATTACATGAATATGAATAATGTCAGTAATCTATTTCACAAAAATAATCAATAGGTTTGAAAAAAATTTAAGATTGTGTATGGTTTTATCATTTTCAACAGTAGGTATTTTTCGTTGACGTCAATAGCTAGATGATTATTTCAGGGAAATAATTAGTAGATGTGAAATCGCTAGATGCTTTGTGGTTATCTTTCTTGGAAGTAATAGATATGTGGAAATTTTTTGAAAAGTAGTTATGTAATATGTAGACATATAATTAAAACTAAAGTCCACAAGCATTAATCTATACTTATGATTCAATCAGTACAACGATTGTAAGAGTTCAAACTATGAGACACGCTTGCATTGGCTAAATTTCAAAGCTCAGTTTAATTTGAGAAGTAAATAGACTGTTTTGGCAACGGAGTTTCAAAAACACCAAAAGAGTGGATTGCTCGATGAGCCACCTATTGCCGCCCCTACGGGTTAATTCGGCAAGTTTTGGAGAGGTGACGCGGCTGACATTACGCTGGACAAAAGAAATCATTGTAGGAGTGAAGCTGTGACGCTCACAAAATATGATGTCATTCCATTGAGTGTTGACTTCTTCTCTTCCATGTCTTGCGGGGTTGTGGGGCTCAAACATGAAGTCCGGTGGCATGAAAGAAAGGATTTCTCTAAGGATGCGCTTGGTACTTAACCCCTTAGTATGTCTTGGACTGCATAGAATGGCTCTGCATCTCCGTTGTTGGCATCGTAAATGTCTTTGACACTGTCATCACCGTCTGATTCAGAGTCTGAGCTGATGACAAAAATAGTAGAGTCTCGGGGTTGCTTTGCTTGTCTACGTTGGAGAAGTCATACACTCTGATGTGGTATGCACCTTTGTTGGGCTCCTGCTTCCTCTATCATCTCGGCGAGGCCTTGGAAACTAGATGCATCATAATCCATGGTGCCTATTTTTCCATAATTCACATACAATGTCGGAGAGAAATAATGTTCCAAGGCAGTCAAAAAACGTTCAGAATGAATTGTTTTTTAAATAGATGACATCCAAATGTCGTGTATACCAAATTTTTAAAAGCACCTTTTGATGATATTTATTCCATAACTAATCCCTTGTAGTACCTGGTAAGAAATTGAAAAGTAAATAATCAATGTGTTCATTATTGTACTACGAAGAAATAAAAAAATGCATGATAAAAATCACATATACCTGGAGATTTCAGGCTACCTTCCTCTGCAGTTTCTTTGTCGTAACCCTCTTCCACTAATTCGACCTCTTCAATCTCAAGCAATGACTCTACTATGTTGCTTTTGTGGATGTTGTTGCCTCAACCAACATTTTAGAGTCATCAGTACTAACATGTTCTCCGTCGAATGTCGTCGACATTTATACGTGCAAATTCCACATCCAACGGAGAAGAAGCGTTCGACTGGTGCACCGGATGCACAAACAGGAATAAAATCTTGTGTCAAAACAAAAAGCTTAAGGAATCTTTTACAAATGTCGCCTTGCCACCATAAGAGAGCATCCATCGACACATGAGACATTTTTAGGTAACTCTATAGCTCGTCGTCCACAAACAGAGTGACATATTCTTGTCGTGGGAACACTTGTGCAAGCCTCGTCTTGATGGATGGTATGTAGCTCTCGTCCATCCCGACTTCCTCCTCATAATCCATACATTGTCGTCGACTCACTCCATCGCCTCCAATGTTGTCGTCATCCCTCAAATTTGGGACTTCCTTCTCATTGGCGTCGTTAAAAAAGTCTTTGCATATATGCCACCAAGGTATCACGATCCTCTAGATCAGCAGAGTCTAATTTAATATGTGGGTCTACAACTGATGCAACCAAGAAGGTAGTATTTCCCTAATGCAACCAAGAAGGCGAGCCTCGTACTTGGACATGTTTGCTCTCATGGCTCAAAACGTGATTTGGATGGAGGCTCGTTGTTCCACCGTGAGGACAACACCATTCGGGAAAAGGCATCCTTGGTTTATGGCATCAATCTGTGCACGAAGGTGTTCATCAAGGAATTGGAGCAATGATAAAACTGTTGACGTAGTCACATGTTTAGAGCCGCAAATAATATATGATGCTTCACAGAGAGGCTTTCAAATTCGAGCAAAATGTGCTACCATTTGCCACTCTTGGTCATCAATCACAAAGTTTTTCTCCGCCGTGCTATACAACTCAAAAATAGCCATCTTGTACAATATTTTTCTCTTCTGATATGTGACTTGCAACATTTCATGCGCGGAGTTCCATCTAGTCTTCACATCCAACACCAATTTTCTGATATTAGGCATCTTTAATTGCGTACACCATTGGACATAGATCCTTCATCTATCATCTGAAGAATGAATGGCTGCAACAATTTTACTCACTCGTTAAACCAATTCTCCCAACGAGGCATATCCGCCCAAACCATTGCCTTCGTGCTTCTTCAGACTCCCCATCCACTAGCACCACTGCCTCGTGGGGTGTAAGTGGTGGTGGAATTCCTAGTGCCTTCAACCCATCCTGCACTGCAAGGTTTATGACATGCGCAATACAAGGCATGTGCTGATTTCGATCGAAGTTGGGGTTCACTTTTCTTACTGCATTTTTCAACGATGTAATCATCGATATATTGTTATTTGCGTTGTCCGTCGTAATAGCAGTTAGTTTCTTCCCGAGCCAAAGTCGACCAATCTAGGAGAAGTTGTGGGAGGTAACTCCCGCTATGTGGACCCTCAATATTCTTTACCGCCGAGACATGTTCTTCAAGTCTCCATTCGTTTGTGACCCAATGCACAGTGATTACCAATAAGTGAATCATATTTTCACTTGTACATGCATCTACTGATAGACAAACACTTCTAACATTTGATAGTGAGCGTACCAGATTTTACTTCTCTCACCCAAATAAGGCCTTCGCATATTCACGAATGGTCTTCGAGCATAGTATTCTAATCTTATATTGTGCACAATAAAGTAATACCTCTTTGAAACTTTTGTCGTCAATGATGGTCCACACTTGGTCAATGAGACATATAAATCTAGTGAGCATCTCCTTTATTCTCTCAAATGTGATACCCAGTAAGAAGGTATTCTGCCCTATTGGCGAACCCAACATTCCAACAATAGATTGTTGACCTTCAGAACTCGGCTCCTCTAACCCTGGGACTTGTTTACCTTTCAGCCGATCGTGCAATCCCTTATGGCTCTTCTGCAAGTGCCTCCAAAACATAGTTGTCGTCCCGTCTTTGTTTCTCGCAATAGTTGTAATTATTGGCGGGTTGTTATCCTTGCACACAATACATTCATACTGGTTTGGGTCGAACTCTTCAAAATATTGTATGGCCTCTGAATCTCGCCCACGACACTTTCTCTACGAGGTTATCGCAGTAGTCGTGCATAACTTTGTATGCAATTATGGTCTTGTGCCATTTGAACATTTGCATCCATCTGATTTGAATTGCTTCCTGTTTGAGCTTCGTCAATGTTCATAGAGGATAGGCCTTTCCAAGACGTCTCCTTTAAGAATTAAGAAGACCGCAATTGTTCATGTATTGTATCACTTCTCATTATCATTATGCAACTGGTCATAGACACATACAATGATATATATACATATCTAAAAGAAATTTTAGATATGACCACTCATTACACGCACACAACTTAAAGATCAAACATGTAGATGTTGCTGCATATGACGATTCGCTATAGTCTGCCAATCAATAAATGAGTGTATCATTCGAAATATGAACTCTAATCTGAACAATAAACAAATAGCAAAACAAAGAAATACATAACTCAGAGAATCCACAATCAAGTACCTTCTTGTAATTAGCCGAAGGGGATGCCTTACCAAATGGTGTGAATGTAGACCAAGAGCTGCCGATAAGGGCTTGCCGGAGGTAGGAACGAGAGAATGAGAGACGGAGGCACCGACACACTTGTCCAATGTACCTCGGGAAGCTAACATATTCGTGAATGGTTCATCTGCTCGGGAACATGTTCGTGTCTGTTGTTGCATGTTCGTGTTTGTGTTCGTGTTCATGTTCGTTCGTTTGCATGTTCGCGAATGAACAAAACTTTTTTCCCAACCCTATGCAGATTGCAGCACCACACCAATTTTATTTTTATTGTTTTTGTCAAATGAAGTGATTCCACATAAGTTCATTGCCTTTTTTACTTTTTAACTTTAAATAATGCATAAAATAATAGTTTATAGTTCTCTATGATCACATTTATTTGGATTTTAATCATATGTTTTCTACTGGTTGACTAATAACATGAGTATTTAATATTTAATATATCCTGATATTAAAAAGATCTTGTGAATATTTCTGAATTTCACTATAAATATCACTTACCCAAAATTTTTGCATTTTAAGATAAGCTTTCTTTGTTTCCGTATCAAGGAGTTTTTGTTAATGATGAATTTTTTAACCTTTGGGGAAAAAAATTTGGAAATTAAATTTAGTCATGTTCAATGGGCTAGAGCATACCATGTGAGTTTTTAGCTAGTTCTTTGAGTTATTGTGCCAAATTGGAGTACTTTCGGTTTTGAGCTTCAAAGGAGCAATTAATGAGGTTTGGGCCGCATCCTAGATCTTTTTGAAATTCCATCTAACTTTTCATTCAATCAGGAGCATAATATTTTTCATTCAACCAATGGGAAAAGAGGATGTAATGGTAAGGAGAGAAAATAGTGAAAAATAAAAAGACATTTTACATTATGCCCTATGTGTAAATATTTTTTTCCTCTCTATGTTTTTACCTCATTTTGTACATGCACTAGAAATGGATAGCCACCATGATGAAGTTCTCTTGGATCCTTGTTGTTAAACTTGGTTGAAGTGTCTGTAAGTTGCTCGTTCTTTCTTTTATAGAAAAATGTGTGATCTTAGAAAAATATAAGGATACAAGTTTAGGGAGAATAATTTGGGGTCAAGACACAGACATCAACGTTTTAAGAACCTAGATATAAACTTTCACCATCATCCCCATCCATTTATCGTATGAATCCTTCATTTTACATCAGTTCCTCTCTCTTTCTACCCATTTTTTATCATTTTTCTCTATTGACTCCAAATATTTCTCACTTATAACTTGTATACTATCTCTAGTCTCCTCGTCTAATTTTTCCCTAAAATAATGATCCACTTACCCTCCCAAAATTTCTATCCCATATCATCTCTGCTCAAATCCCATTCAAAATTTTAATTTATTTCTAGGGTACCCCATCCCATTTTTGTGGATCCCCTTGACATGGCGAACACTCCTATTAAGAGAGAAAGAGGCTGGTTTACCAAACCCTCACAAATTTTGGATTTATAACCAAATTTTTTTGTGGATTAATGGTTTTCTTCTCAAATATCTCTACTATCAAGGCCAAGGACTTAATGCATCTTCTTCCTCAACTCAATCTCGTCATATACTGAGGGAAGATAATCCCATCTTGACCACTCAATCATCTTCTCGCACTTATTGTTATATCTGATCTAAGACTTATTCTAATCACATGATTCAGGACTCTTAATTCATAGTCAAAACATAGTTTTCCATGTGTAAGATATAAAATGACATTTTATACAATGGTGATATGAATAGACCTAACTATCATTTAGGTACAATACCATATGGGGATTAGTACATATAAATTCAATGAGCACTTTCCCTATAGAGCAACCCATATCTGTCCTCAGTGTCTCTACATTAATGGCACCGGATTGGCTATATTTATCCTATATGTAGGCAAATTGTGATATTCTTTTTAGATATTTTGATGTTAGTATCGAGTATCTGTTGAGTTTGAATATTTGTATTAAATGTTCATAGATTAGTGATCTTTGCGTTATGATCTCATCATGAATTACTAAGTCACTGCATGCTCTTGCGGACTTCATTATAAATATCACATGAGAATACAAAAATAGTATTTATTTCAATGCAATTAAACTTTACACGTAAGTGTAATAATCTTTAGGGCCACACAATATCCATCACATACGTGTTTTGATCCAAGAGAATCATTAACCACATTTTAATCTATATGTTTTCAATCTTTGTTGGGTTCCACGTGTGTGATGTGTCAAATTGCATTTATTTAACTCTGAGATTTATTTGATGTCACCGAATAATTCTAAGCACTACAAAAGGGAAATATCTTATTGTTCCATTATGGCATGTGGGTTGAAATTCCATAATGGCATATTTTCACAATAATTTCGGTAGCCAATTTCTAGACTTAGACATTGATTGCATGTGGCCAACAATAGGATGTAATCAAAATTAATCAGAATGTGCCTCGTGGTGTGATGATGTTAATTTTTCATAGATATGATTTTAAATTTATAAGACCATTTATGTAAATACCTAATAACATACATGACTTAAACTTGTTTTTTCTTTGTGAATATCATGTCTTAATTTCCCATAAAAATACCAAATAATCCAAAGAATCATCCATAAAATAAATGTAATCATTTTAAGCTTGATACCATGCACATGTGAATGTTTAATCCAAATAAACATATACAATTCATGATATCAATTAAAAACTAGTGTGTTATCACCATGTTGATGACATGCATTTGTATCATGCACATAAACATTATTTCTTATCATCTTATGCATGTGCAGAGATGTTAACCGTGATTTAGTCCATCACATGCCATTTAGGAATTTATGCATTTCTAATGTCCTTGAAGACAACTTTTAACACAATTGAAACATTTTCTATTCCATAAAACATTTTATTACTCAGTGCTATAATGCAATACATGATTATCCTTTTATGTGTTAACATGTTATTTTTTGGTTTTTTTTTTGCTTTTAGCATACAATTTCGACTGTTTTAGCAAAATAATGGATGAAATTTTGGAAGAGCATAGAAACCAAAAGATGAAGTCACTTTATAAGATTGCGCAAAAAAAAAGGTAAAACTCAAAATTATTCAATACTTAATGCAATTGCAGCATCTCATGACATTCAATAGACGGCGTAATTTTATAAACAGCTAGATCGCTTACTAACTAAAGTTTCTGATTACACTAGGCCCATAGAATTGATGCCCTTGATTGCGATGACTGGTCTGGTCTATGACATTTGAAGTTGATTGGCATTTAAAGTTGTATGTAGCTTACTACATAATACATCTTCAGCCCCATCAACACGTATAAAAATTAAGAGTGCACAAAGTAAACCATTTGAGTTGGATCTCCCAAAAACTTCATTTTGACCAGAAGTTATGGGATTCTTACTATGTATATATGTTTTTCACTCCCGATATTTAATAATTTATAGAGCTATTTCTTACAGAGAAGAAAACCATTCTTCTACCTTCAACATCCCGGCGAGACAAGTAAATTTACGTCAGCTGGATACAAACCCAAATTATTTTATGTTCTTTGTAGTGAATTTTTGTACCATACTATATGTTCTAAAGTATATATTTAATCACAAATATATAATATCCAGTAAAAATAAAAGTCAGGTTTATTATTTTACTTTGGGTTTGGATCTACAGATTCTCGTTATCAGTATAATGTACGATAACAGAAATCATGGAGACGGGCACAAAAACACGTGAGATGAAACTTAAAAGCCCTCATGCATGTATGACTGATGCACCATTAGAAATGTTCTCCCTTTTTCCTCTCATATATTCCCTCAAATGCACATGTACTTTTAATGTTTTGTTCTCTCTATGTATTTACTAGCTACCAACTTTTCTAACCACCGTTCCTTGTAGAGATGGTCCAGAGATAGCCCAAGATTAATAGAAATAGAGCATATGTATTTGTATGAATGATGAATTCAACTCTCAATATTGAACAAATAGTCTCCACAAGCCAGAGATACACTATGAATAAAATGATATTTGGAGTGTGCTACTAGCGTTTTTTGAATTCTTCAACACGATAGATTATAATCAGGAGAGCCATAGTTGGGGTTCTAATACTATGCGGTGAATTTTAGCAATAATAGCTTTTAGATACTTTCTTCAAGATATAAAAGGTTTATGCCTAATATAATTGGAAACATTATATTCGTTAAAGTCTGAAAGTTAATCAGCCCGTCTATTTAAAACACAACTCTAATGAAGAGCTAAATTCAATGAGAAACCCAAAATGCTGAAATTAAATGTTATATAGCATTGGTTAAGGGCTTAATACAACTCATATTTAAGAATAAACATTTACAGCCTGAATAGAATTGAAATGCATTTCCATCAAAAGTCGGTGTTATAACACCAGCATCACTCTCAATCATCATTTAATCATACCCACTCTACTCGATATCCTGGTTTAGACTTTGTCGCCTAGGGTTGGACTTCTGCTCAGGCGAAGCGTGTTCAGCTTGGAGTTGCCCAATAGCACTAAGTAGCAAAATATGCGATAAGTGGAAACTATTCGGTGGATATTTTTAAGTTGTTTTTATGATATGATGTCTTAGTTGGATGCCTTGTTAGTTTTTTAAAAATCCTTCTGTATCCCTATCTTTTCTACTTCCCACAAAATAATAAGATAGATATTCAGTATGGTACTTATTAGTTAGTTTGCTAATATATATTGATCACTTAGATAGGAGTTTCATCGACAAATTTAAATACCCAACTACATTTTAAAAAAAGTAAGGTGGTTACTTGAGATATTCTGAGCTTCGTCAGAAGTAGGACTCCCATATTGATCATGTTATCCGCACATGATTTTAGGGAAGAGCCTCAAGTTTTCTTTACTTACAAGCTCTTGATTTTTGGGTTGTTTTAAGCTCTGAACAAGGGAAGAGTTTCCATGCTAAAGTTTTTAGTATAATATGTATTTTGCTATTTTTTGTTACAATTTATCTGAGAGCTTACTTCAAGGGATTTGATTTGCATTGACTGCAAGATACAGTAACTTCATCCAACGGGGTCTGTTGAGTAATCCAAAGACAACGATGTGAATCGGTACAGAATAAGCTTATTTGCATACTATATGAATGGGTACAAAATAAGCTTATTTTTGCTGTATTTTTTAGATAAATTCAAACTAATTGGTAACATTATTAATATTTGCTTGAGGGTTGCCCTGATTTAGGGGCAGCGGAGCAGAATTCTGGATCAAAAGGGCAGAATCGTCTTCCCACAATCCAAGGGCATCTGGGATGGCCAATTTTCTTTTTTTTTACAAGTGACTATTAATGTTGAGGTCCTCACAAGGTATGGCACAAGTTCAATATTGTCTGTATGATTGCTCGGTTCCAGTAGGTTGTCATTCTACCGATTTGACTGGAGCCATCAATAAATCAAAACTGGTACAACGCTATTTTTTATATCTAGGGTTGTTGGACGGAAACGAATGACGGAAATGGACGGACGGAACGTATCGGAACGGAATTCCGTTCCGATATCCGTTCATAACAAACATTTCCGTCATTCGTTTCCGTTGCGTCACCGTCACCACTCCGTTCCGTCATTCGTCTATCGACGTAAACGGAACGGAACGGACGCGATGACGACGGAAAACGACGGATTACAACCCCCCCCCCAAAATCGTGTCTCACAGAAAACATCCCTCTCCGTCGCCCGTCGGCCCCCCTCTCCACTGCTGCCCCCCCCTCCCCTCTCCACTGCTGACCCTGTTGAGTCTGCAGCTGCTCCGGTGCTCCCCTGCTGAGTCTCCACTGCTGCAGCATCAGTATTACTTCCTCACCGTCGGTATCTTCTCCTTTCCCTTACATTTATCTTCTTTTTCTTGTTGTTCTCAATCATAGTATGTAGTGATATTCTGAATTTTGTTTGTCTTATTATGCTACTGCGATTCTTTCTCTTCCTCTACTTCTCCTCGAGCTTCTTCTTCCCATCCTTCTACCTCTTCGTCCTCTTATTTCTCTTGTCCTTCTGCTTCATGCTCTTTTTGTTATACTTCTTCTACTTCGTTTTTTTCTTCTTCATAGATGCTTTAAAAGTTTAAGTTCACTAGGTCATGGAATCCAGTGCGGATAATGTGCCACATCAGACAAATGCCGTTGTTCCGGCGCTTGGGGCTGCGGAAGTTGTTAGGAATGACGGTCAATGTCATAGTCAAAATACAAAGAAGCCTCCTAGAGCACAAATTTTCCAGTACTTCACGCCAGCACAGGATGCAAAATACATTTGTGAACTTTGTCGTGCTGTCAACCCTACAATTAAACGCTATTTACAAAGGCCTAAAGATGGGAGCACAAATGTCTTTTGGTGACATTTGTTAACAGTTCATCGAAAGATACACGATGAACTGAAAGGTATACCCTCCTCGTAACGTTCTGTTGCGGAACTGTTTACCAATATGTCATCGACAAAACAGTATTTCACTGGAGTAACTCCGGAGGCGGAGAGGCAAGAAATTCTCCAACTTATTGCCCTTAGCGCATTGCCTTTTTCCTTTGCCGATACTGAGCAATTCCAACGGGCATGGAGATTTAGAGCACCGTCCAACATAAAGATGTATGGACGATGGGCTATTAAAGAGACTTGTAGGTCAGTGTACAGTCAACTAAAATATAGGTGGTAGCTTCTACTTTTTTTGTTTCTTTAGATAAATTCTTGCGTAGTTTATTTAAACCTTAACCATTGATTCAGCTGCCTACGTTGAGAGTTTGAATTTTTAAAGATGAATTTATTCTTCTGCACTTCTCTCTATCAGTATCTAATCTCAAGCTCTATCTCATTGGCCTTCCCATTTATATTTGTAGCATGCAGGGGGAAAGAGGCATGTCACAACGCAAGCTCGGTTCGAGGCCCTGCAACTGACTGAAGTGGTGGTGGCTCGGCTTCTTATCCCTGACCAGTGAAGGCTTGTTTGTAGTTTCGGATAACATATGTCGTTTTTTCGCATGTTACGTTGCTGCCTCAATCAGTTAGATGTCAAGATCTGGGTCTTTAAATCCCAGCTGTGGCTATAAACTGCTATGTTTATATACAATGTGTTCGTTTGGACCATGGAAAAGTCTACATCGGGATACAATATTCAAAACAAGTGGAAATCGACAACTTGAATAACATATTACAAGAAATAAACGAAATTTGAAGAAATAGAAGCCATTTGAAAAAGAGTAGAAGGAAAGAAGAAGAGGTTTGAACAACCAATTTGCAGGAAAGAAGATAGCGAAGATTGTCGAAGACTAAATTCCCAGGAAAAGTAAAACAATTTCTGGCCTGAATTTCCGTCATCAACAGAGTCATCAGCACCTTCCGTCATTCGAATTGTTGACTTTTTCTAACCTTGGAGAAAATCAACAGTAGAGTTTTTATTGGCACACTTTGATTAAATCGGTATTGATTCCGCCCCAGTTTGTACTGAGTTTTTGAGTTTTCAGAAAGTTCACAGCGTCCAAAAAGTTCACAAAAGAAGAAAGTAACTAAGTTGTACATATGATAGAATCTTCAGGTCAAGCGCAAGATGAGACTATTAATTTAAAAACCCCACCAATGTTCCTCACTAGATTTATAAATGAAAATCCGACGAATTCAGGTAGGAGTGCTGGCGAAGACGCAGCTAACACGCGTGATTCACGGCTCGTCTCCACGATAAAAATTCTAGTTTTTTCTTCACGATAAATTATAGAATCTGGGTTTTATCAAAGACGTAAAGATTACATAAGCTTTGGTCCAGGGGGAGGGGGATGAGAGATCGAGAGAGAGATGTGGGAGCAAATCGCAGGGGGAGGGGGATGGGGAATAGGGTCGGCCATGGCGACGGCGATTCAAGCGCAACCCCGCCTTCGCCACCATCAGCTCCTACCTCTCCGCTTCCTGCTCCACCTCCGCCCATCACCTCCTCGCCGAGCTCAACAAGAACAGCTCCCACTTCGTCCTCCACTTTGATTCATGTTCGTCATTCGATATAGTCATTCGTCACTAATTTTCGTCATTCGATATAGTCATTCGTCACTAATTTTCGTCATTCGTCACAAATGACGGATGACTAATGACGAATGACGGAAATACATCCGTTCAGACATCCGTCAATCGGCATGAACGGAAACGGATAACGAAAACCAAATGACGGATGACGAAATCGTCATCCGTCCTCCATCCCTATTTATATCAGTTAAGATAATGCAAGTTACAGAAAATAATAAAAGCCATGCATTAAATACTATCTCGTCGATTCTAAATTGGCAAATGGAGATCTAGTAGCATTTTCTCTACTTATTTGTTCCCTCTTAAATTTCCCTCTTAAAATGAGGTAAATATTGTTATTTCATTCCCTTATTTCCTCACTCTTTCAAACATATGTTTTAGGTAGATGACCTTGATTTACTAAATCTAATATCAACAAATAAGTTTTACATAGAACATCTACGTTATTGGCTGCATCCAAAATGCCAGAGGGATAGAAATTTTGATTCAAAAAATGTAGTTCTACCACCATAATGGGTGGTTTTGAGACTGTATGGGCATTTGGTATTTTCTTCTAAGATGCTCGTATTTAGATTTCAACATTTCGGTCAACTACTATTATATGTTATGTGTCAATAGTCTAGTTGTCGGTAACATGTATTATTAAGTATGATTGATATCAGCCACTCATCCACATGACTTATAAATTTAATTTGTAATAATCAATAGTAGTCTGATTCCTCTCCCACGCCAATTTACTGGGCCCGAGTGGGTTTGTAGTCCAGCCTGAATCACCATTGATCACCTCCATCTTGAACAGTCACGTGCGCAATGAACTCCTATCTCTCTCTCTCTCTATCAAAGTATCAATAGATCTCTCTCTCCTCCATGTCCAGTTGGCCAGAGAGAAATCGAGACAAGAGAGTAAACGGATGTCGCCGTATTAAAGTAGCAAACTATCAATACATCTCTCTCTCCTCGATGTCTAGTTGGCGAGAGAGAAGTGGAGACAAGAGTGTAAAGGGATGTCGCTGTATCAAACTATCAATTCATCTGTATCTATCAAAGTATCAACACATCTCTCTCTCCTCCATGTCCAGTTGGCGAGAGAGAAGTGGAGGCAAGAGAGTATAGGGATGTCTCTCTATCAAACTATCAATACATCTCTCTCTATCAAAGTATCAATACATCTCTCTCTCCTTCATGTCCAGTGGGCCAGAGAGAAGTAGAGACAAGAGAGTAAAGGGATCTCGCTGTATCAAACTATCAATACATCTCTCTCTCCTCCATGTCCAGTTGGCGAGAGAGAAATGGAGACAGGAGGTTAAAGGGATGTCGCCGTATCAGAGTATCAAACTATCGATACATCTCTCTCTATCAAAGCGTCAGTACATCTCTCTCTCCTCCATGTCCAGTTGGCGAGAGAGAAATGGAGACAGGAGGTTAAAGGGATGTCGCCGTATCAGAGTATCAAACTATCGATACATCTCTCTCAATCAAAGCGTCAGTACATCTCTCTCTCCTCCATGTCCAGTTGGCCTGAGAGAAATGGAGACAAGAGAGTAAAGGGATCTCGCTGTATCAAACTATCAATACATCTCTCTCTCTATCAAAGTATCATTACATCTCTCTCTCCTCCATGTCCATGTCCATTTGGCCAGAGAGAAATGGAGACAAGATAGTAAAGGGATGTCGCCGTAGAGCCGCCGGAACTCTGGCATTTTCAGGACAAGCGTAACAACCATCGTAATGTGGGGGGGTTTAGAGAGAGAGATGAGAAGCCATGCGTTCGACGGTCCGTAGATCAGCATCGCCAGCTGGTGGGAGCCCCATCTTTCTCTCCTGTCTCTCTCTAAATCCTTCATTTTTTCCATCTCTTTCTCTCTCCGTAGTCTCTACGACGCCATTAAACAGCTCTCTCTCTCTCCTCGGACAGCCACCGACCGAGAGACCCAGCTGGATCCCGTTCAAAGCCCAGCTGTCCATTATTTTTATTCATCGTCGGCATCTCTCTCTCTAGATGCTCATCTCTCTCTCTACCCTTTTCGCATGTGTCACGTCACCCACGGGTGGCGTCGGGTAAGCTGGCGCTTTCCCCATTTTCCGAATTCACCAAATTTATCTCTCCGTCTGCGATTTTTATCAAGAAATCAAGAGAGAGAAGCCCATTTCTTCTAGAGAGAGGAAGATGACAAATATTTTGCCATAAGTTTCTCTGCAGTCGGTGGGAGTAACTCTTCCCGGCAGCGAGCGTTAAACCTCGGCCGTTAATGCCGAGGGGGGGGATTAGTAGATAATCAGGATTAGCGAGACCGTCTTGCGTCGGTGAGCCGCAGGTCCACGCGGCTGCACTAAAAACCAGAAGAGAGAGAGAGGAGATAGAGAGAGAAAGAAGAGATAGAGAGAGAAAGAGGAGGATTTCACAGCGGTGGAGTGTCGGCGAGGGGGGTTGATGAGGGGAGGGGTCGCCTGCTGGGGACCAGTCGAGTTGGCCGATGGCGAGAGAGCGCCCACTGGAGGAGAGAGATAGAGAGAGAGGTAGAGAGAGAAGCTAGAGAGAGAGGGAGAGGAGAGGAGAGGGAGAAAGGGACCAACAACCCAACCCCGAAGAAGGCATCACTCGCAAGATTACATCTTGTTGGGAGGTCGATCGATTCCCCGAAGACCCATCTCTCTCTCTCTCTTCTCTCTCGTTGAAATCTGTCGGCTGCGCTGTACTCTCAGAGAAGAAGAAGAAGAAGAAGAGCGAGGAAAGGAAGGGTATTTGTAGATCTCCCACTCTGTCCGTTTCTCTCTCTATCTGTTTCTCTGTACATTGGTCGGGGAGGAGCGCCTCTGCCCCGGGATTTCACTGGGGAGACGAGAGAAGGGCGTCTTCTCCCTCCCTCTCTAAAGGGCTTCTTCTTCTTCTTCTTCCTCGGATGGGAGAGGAGAGCTGCGGTGGGATCTGACCCGGGTCCGATTTCGGCAAATCCAGGTCGATTTGAGCCGTTGATTGCTCTCCGGCGAGCAGATCCGACGGTTCTGGGTCAGTCATGGAGGCCAGCGCTGGGCTTGTCGCCGGCTCCCACAACAGGAACGAGCTCGTCGTCATCCGCAGGGACGGAGAGAATGGGGTAAAAAAAACCCTTCTTCTCTTGAATCTTATCCATTTGATCTATCTGTTATCATCGATTGATTTCTAACGGAGAAGGGATTTGGCAGCCGAAGCCGCTGAGGAACTTGAGCGGGCAAATCTGCCAGATTTGCGGGGACGACGTCGGGCTTAATCCCGACGGCGACCTCTTCGTCGCCTGCAACGAGTGCGCTTTCCCCGTTTGTCTCACTTGCTACGACTACGAGCGGCGAGAGGGCAGCCAAGTCTGCCCCCAGTGCAAGACCAGGTTCAAGCGCATCAAAGGTATTCGACCCTTGGTCTCAGAGAAGCTCGCGGGTCTCTTCCCTTGCTCACTTTCCAGCCTTGTTCGCTCTCGCAGGCTGCGCCAGAGTTCACGGCGACGAGGAAGAAGACGACATCGATGATGTGGAGAACGAGCTTAACTTCGAGGGCAGGGAGCGCCAACGCGCCGAGGGCATGCTTCACGGCCACATGAGCTATGGCCGTCACTCTGATGTTCATCACACCGATTCCTCTCTTCCCCCGGTGCCTCTGCTCACCAATGGCGAGATCGTAAGCTCGAAAACTACTTGGTTCTCAAGGATTTCTCTCTTCTGTTTCAAAAAATTGGTAATTTGACTGATGGGTTTTGCCGTAGATTGATGATATTCCCCCGGAGCAGCATGCATTGGTGCCGGCTTTCCCCGGCAGCGGAGGGAAGAGGATCCACCCTCTTCCGTTCTCGGACTCTAATGGCGTTCCTGGTAGAGTACCGGTTCTCGCCATGGCTGTTCTTTCGAGCTCTGGTATTTTTTTCCTGAGGAGTTTTCTCTGTGAAACTTTGTGCCAGCGCAACCAAGATCCATGGACCCGTCCAAGGACTTAGCCGCGTACGGGTATGGGAGCGTGGCCTGGAAGGAGAGGATGGAGAGCTGGAAGCAGAGACAGGAGCGGCTGCAGCTGATGAAGAACGAGAACGGCCGCAGAGATCTCGATGACGATGATTCTGATCTACCCATGTGAGTGTTTTTGTGAAATTCTCTTAATTTTTGCTCAATTGTTCACGGGTTTTGCTTAATTTTTGCCTGTGGGATGGCAGGATGGACGAGGCGAGACAGCCGCTGTCGAGGAAGCTACCCATCGCATCGAGCAAGATCAATCCTTACCGCATGATCATCATCATCCGGCTGGTGGTGACCGGGTTCTTCTTCCACTATCGTGTCACTCATCCTGTCAAGGACGCGTACCCTCTCTGGCTCATCTCCGTCATCTGCGAGATCTGGTTCGCCATCTCCTGGATCCTCGATCAGTTCCCCAAGTGGCTCCCCATCGAGCGCGAGACTTATCTTGACCGTCTCTCCCTGAGGTCAACCCTTCAACCATCATCATCATTTGATCATCAAGTCATCATTATATCATCATAGTAGTGATTAGAATTGTCATGGTGGGGTGTGGCAGATATGAGAAAGAAGGGAGGTCGTCGCAGCTGGCGCCGGTGGACATCTTTGTGAGTACGGTGGATCCGTTGAAGGAGCCTCCGCTGGTGACGGCGAACACGGTCCTCTCGATTCTATCTGTTGATTACCCGGTGGACAAGGTCTCCTGCTATGTGTCCGACGACGGTGCTGCCATGCTCACCTTCGAAGCGCTGTCGGAGACGTCGGAGTTTGCGAAGAAGTGGGTGCCCTTCTGCAAGAAATTCAACGTCGAGCCGAGGGCGCCGGAGTGGTACTTCCAGCAGAAGATCGACTACCTCAAGGACAAGGTTCAGCCGTCCTTTGTCCGTGAGCGGCGCGCGATGAAGGTGTGTTTGCGCTTGGTCCTTTGTCTGTGGGTTTTTCTCTTTGAAGTAGAGGTGTTGAGGACGATGGGTCTGTGGCTGGTTGCAGAGGGAGTATGAGGAGTTTAAGGTGAGGATCAATGCACTCGTGGCGAAGGCGCAGAAGGTGCCAGAAGATGGGTGGACGATGCAGGATGGCACGCCGTGGCCAGGGAACAACATTAGAGACCACCCCGGCATGATCCAGGTGAGAATTTCGTCTGCTTCTTTGAGTTTTTTGGCTTTATTTTGCGGGAGAGGCGGCGCTGACGGTCTGCCGGCGGCGTGCGCAGGTATTTCTGGGTCAGAACGGCGGCGTGGACACCGACGGCAATGAGCTCCCCCGCGTGGTCTACGTCTCGAGAGAGAAGAGGCCTGGGTTTAACCACCACAAGAAGGCCGGTGCCATGAACGCACTGGTACGAAGAAAAAAGACTCTCTTTTGTTCTCTGCTCTGATTGATAATTGTTCTCTTCTGAGAGATTTTGTGTTGGCTGTGAAGGTGAGGGTGTCGGCCGTGCTGACGAATGCGCCTTACCTGCTGAACTTGGATTGTGATCACTACATCAACAATAGCAAGGCGCTGAGGGAGTCCATGTGTTTCATGATGGACCCGTTGGTGGGGAAGAGGGTCTGCTATGTGCAGTTCCCACAGAGGTTTGATGGGATTGATTTGCATGATCGATATGCCAACCGGAACATCGTCTTCTTCGACGTGAGTTGCCTGATCACTATACCTCCCTTGTGTTCTTTTTCAAGCTTCTTCTCATGCTTGTGGCCTGATCTTTTCTGTGGGAACAGATCAATATGAAGGGACTGGACGGAATTCAAGGTCCGATCTATGTCGGTACCGGGTGCGTGTTCCGGAGGCAAGCTTTCTACGGCACAGAGGCGCCCAAGGTCAAGAAACCGCCAAGCCGGACTTGCAACTGCTGGCCGAAATGGTGCTGCTGCTGCTTCACCTGCTGCTTTGGCCGCAAGAAGAGCGCCACCAAGGGAAAGCAGGAGAAGAGCAAGAAGAAGAAGAAGAACACCGCAGTCTTTGAGGTGGCGTCACCACCGCCGGAGCTTGCCCTTGAGCGGATCGAAGCTGGATCCCCGGCCGTCGACGGTACCATATCTTAGTTTCTCTGGTGTGTGTCTGTTATGGCTCTTTCTGATCAGTGTCCGTTGACCCAGCAGGTGCCGCCAAGGACGAGAAGTCTGTGGCCATGACCGCCAACAAGCTGGAGAAGAAATTCGGGCAGTCACCGGTGTTCGTGAGGTCAACGCAGATGGAGAACGGCGGCACGCCGACCGGCGCCAGCGCCGCTTCCCTGCTCAAGGAGGCCATCCATGTCATCAGCTGCGGCTATGAGGACAAAACCGACTGGGGCAAAGAGGTCAGACTTCTAGAACAAGAAGAAGAAGCTGATGACGAAGCGATAATGAGTTGTTGATGATGATGAATTGATGATGATGTGCAGGTGGGATGGATTTATGGGTCAGTGACAGAGGATATATTGACGGGTTTCAAGATGCACTGCCACGGGTGGAGATCAATTTACTGCATTCCAGGGAGGCCGGCATTCAAAGGATCGGCGCCGCTGAACCTGTCTGACCGGCTTCACCAGGTCCTCCGATGGGCTCTCGGCTCGGTGGAGATCTTCCTCAGCAAGCACTGCCCCATCTGGTATGGCTACGGCGGGGGGCTCAAGTTCCTGGAGCGCTTCTCCTACATCAACGCCACCGTCTACCCGCTCACCTCCATCCCCCTGCTCGCCTACTGCACCCTGCCCGCCGTCTGCCTCCTCACCGGCAAGTTCATCACCCCAGAGGTACTCATCCCACCCCTGAACAATTCATGTGACTCGATTTAGATTAAAGCGTACGGATTTTATGAAACCATGTGCTTAGCCATAGTCAATCCTATTTCCGATAGAAGTAGTTGACAAACAATTGAATCCCATGAACTTAACTGCCCATTAGTGGAAGAAACCGTCTGTTTTCCCTGCTGACCAATCCGTGCTTCATGGCAGCTGAGCAACGTGGCGAGTCTCTGGTTCTTGTCGCTGTTCATCTGCATCTTCACGACGAGTATTCTCGAGATGAGGTGGAGCGGGGTGGGGCTGCAGGACTGGTGGAGAAACGAGCAATTCTGGGTCATCGGAGGCGTGTCGGCGCATCTGTTTGCTGTGTTCCAGGGGCTGCTCAAGGTGCTTGCCGGAATCGACACCAATTTCACGGTCACGTCGAAGGCGGCGGACGAAGACGCCTTCGCCGAGCTGTACCTGTTCAAGTGGACGACGCTGCTCATCCCGCCGACGACGCTGCTGGTGGTGAACCTGATCGGCGTGGTGGCGGGGATCTCCAACGCCATTAACAACGGGTACGAGTCCTGGGGGCCGCTCTTCGGCAGGCTGTTCTTCGCCTTTTGGGTCATAGTGCATCTCTACCCCTTCCTCAAGGGGCTTCTGGGACGACAGAACCGCACGCCTACCATCGTCATCGTCTGGTCCATCCTGCTTGCTTCCATCTTCTCCCTGCTATGGGTTCGCATCGACCCGTTCCTGCCCAAGGCCGAGGGTCCTCTCCTTGAAGAGTGTGGGCTAGACTGCAACTTCTGATCAAGTTGCCCTCCCCTTCTAAGCTGTAGATAGAGCAAGCTTGGTGTCCCTCTGCTGTGATGGTGTTATCAGTTTTTTCTCATTCTTTTTTCGTTGGTCTGAGGATATGTCAAGGCACACATCACATGTGGAGGAGGAGAAGAAGACCATGATATGATGTTGATTATGATGATGGTGATGATTATGTGGATGATGATGAAGGTGAAGCCTTTTGTGTCTTAGTGGCAGAGAATAACGGCAGCCGTGCGCAGCCGGCTTTTGGCTTTTATTGCAGTGTCCGCCTGAGCAGATGAATGAGCCCAGGATGGATGACGGGACTCTCCTCTACCCATCTCTATATCTGTCTGTTCATCTCAATGTCCATCTCTTTTTTTCCTCTGATGGGTCGTGTCTAGCTGCCATGCATATATACGGATACTTCATTCATGCATGTTATCGTGTAATGTTGGGTCAGAATGGGTCGTTTGTCACTGTCCTTTTCGTCACCTTCTTCGTTCATCTCTCCCCATATCCCTGTGTTTGGAAACTCTTTGAACCTTATTCAGATTCTTTTATTCAGTTGTTGTGTGCCATCGTCGGCTTTCTTCTTTGGGTCATCACGACGTGAGCAAATAAACGATCTTTCCAAGAAATAATAATGAATTCAGATAGGACCTCGGATGGCATTGTCTTGTAATGAAGCATAAATGAAGACCCAGATGTGCACTTCACTGCAGAGATCTTGTTGGTTCTAAGTTTTTTTTACAGCGAGACGTAAAAAAAAAAACTACGCGTAGGGTATTTATGGAGGAAAAGAAAGATGCGAAGTTAAAGAAGCATTGTCAGGGATAAATCGGATAATATTTTATAAATCACTCACCGGTGATGACGGCGTTTTTACTCTGGGCATTGAATGCACGAATTGAATGATGTACTTGACTCTGGATTTTACTGATGTTAAACTATAATTACTATGACGATGGCTGTGACTTGACGGCTGTCGGGTCCCCTGGGAAGTGGGCAGTTGGTAGGAAGTCTTAATCTTTCTCGACGTTATATTAACTAAAAAATATAAACCTATCCCCGAAACCATCCTACTGCCTATGTCCGATGATATTATCCTACCAGATATCCGTCTTTACATCAGATGTTATATTAACTGATTACCAGGTATCTAAAATGGGATATTCGAGGATGGTATTGGATATAAGCTGCTACGGCTTAAGGATATACTGCATTCGTTTTCATCAATTTCTTCTCAATATAGGATATCAATTTCCTTGATATCTTGTATGAAATTAATTTGTAGTTTTACTTAGAAACATAGTACCGTGAAATTAGGATGTGTATTTCTTCTCTTTGTGAGTGATATTAATCGCTGTTAAGTTATTGAGTCAATATTCAATTAAGTTAGAATTGATGAAATTTTAGGAGGTATATCATAGTCCAAGTCGAGTGATTATTAGTCCCTCCCTGCCCCAAATGTATTCTATTTTGTAGGGCCCCGAATCCACATTTGACTAGGTCAAATCACTATTCACGTGATTCCTAGAACACAGTTTATCTTAACTCTCATTTTCATTTAAAACAGTTTATACTGTTTTCTTCTATTATATTTTTCCACATGGGATATCGGATCCTTGCAGTTCAAACATACATCAGATTATGGATACCTACATACAAATTTTAGGTACATATTTCAGTATCTGATATCCAGACATCAGATAGATGTCAGGTATTAGCATCTGCCATATCCTGAAACCCACAATGTCCTTTCGGATCTCAAATTTTGGGTAGATATTTTATTATCCTTTTAATATTCAATATCTGGTATCTGGAATTCTCTCGATTTAATCTGGATGTCGCAACGGCGAACACAACTGTTGAGAATACTACATACTTCCTACAAAATATAATGAAGTGTGATTCTACACCCTAATATAATCTTGAGTAAAATAATATAGTGTACACTATGCCGAATTTAACTTTATCTTGGTTAAAATATGAAAGAAACGAGTGGGTGTCGGATAGCGAAGAACCAATATCAACCACGACCAGTATCCTGGCATCGGAATAGGTCCTGACATTGACATTTGTATGTGTTTTGATGTTTGGGTGCTGATACTAGATATCGCGTGTGGAAATCAGAGTTTCTGATATCCCTCATATTACTTTCAATACACTTTTGCGGTAGCAATATGTGAATTATCATTGTTGGTATAACTTTATAAAATTTACAGCATAAGGTTATTAACCTATTGTTTACTAACTTAAGTTTCTGATTCATTACTCGGATTGGCCTGTTGACCCAAGTCGTGACCCAAGACAAGCGTTAGTAACTCTGGGGGGTCAAGTAGGATAGGTTGATTGGTTTTATTTGGAAAATTAAAATAAATAAACAAATAAATAACTATAAGTCAATTAAGACACCCCCATTACCCCAGACCTAAGCATTTACATATCACGCGCAAAGCCCAATAGAAAAATTGCTTCCGCCTGCTGAGTCCTGACTTATACTCAGATGCCACGAGGCATGCACGAGTACCAACTAGTGTTCACCCATCCCAAGCCCGCTATCGGATGACGATATCAGGATAGATGCTGAACCGGATCTCAAAAATGGGCTAATACAATATCCATCTATACTGATATTCGGGTACTAGATGACGATACCTAATATCCAATATTGGCATTTGTCCTTGTCTCAAAGGTTAGATGATGATAGCGGTTTCTTTGATATCTAAATATGAGTAGAAATCTATTTTACAACACATTATAATGTCTAACTAATATATTGGGAGCCACATATAATGTTAGTTTTAGCATTTTTATATCTGAAAAGCTTGAGATTAATTTTACCCTTATAAATTGGAATGGGTAGAACAAAATGGGTATGATTGCTCTCGTTGCGGGGCCCAATATGGGTACATTTACCTTCTCTGATTGCAATGGGTAGAACGCAAGGGATTTGATTGCCATTTGAGGTATACAAAGTATTTATCCTGTAGAAACTTGCTTTTTCTATATGGGACAATGTGTGCTCGTCTTTAAACTGATATATGCATATCAGATACCGTTATCCAGATATACCAATTTTCGGTATGGATTTTGAGATTTGATATCCAACATCAGATTAAATATCCGGTTATGGCATCTGCCACGTCTAGAGGTGTACAATATTCGTCCGGAAATCCAGTATCGGATGAATATTCGATGTCCATCCCATATCCGATATCTGGTATTTGAAACCGTCAGGATTTTATCCGGATATCAGTTATTGGTTTGTTTGATATTGGATGTCAGACGAGCAAACCCTAGGACCAACTAGTAGTGCTTGAGTATTTCATGTGGATCAGATAAAGGGCTTCCTGCATTGCACACACGACATCCATTAAGCCCAGTGTCACGAACTTAATGCACTTTTTTCGTAATATCGCATAATGTTTTTAGGGCCAAAAAAGGTATATTACTGCCGTTGAGCAATAATTTTTTTATGAAGACAGTTTCTTTTGTTGGTGTATGCCTTCGACGGTAGCAATTGTTTAGCAAACATAAGATATCTCGAGGACAAAAACACAAATCCTTCACTTGTACGTGATTTTAGCGAAAATTTCTCTCACATTTTTACTGAAATCCATGAAACTGTCGTAATGAATATTAATATACCATATGGAACTTTTACTTCATTTTTATTCTCACAAAAAGAGAATGGTCCTCTTTGAATTTTAAATTAGTTTATCACCTCTCTCCTCCTTTTGTCTTATTGATATTCTTTAAACAAGTAATTTTAATATTTACATTCAATAAAAAAGTATTTTAACTCAGTAAAAAATGCATATATGCAAAACTATTGTCTACCATGATCTTAATATGCACACACAAAGAAAATCACTCCTTTCGGAGTTAAAACAAAATATATAAATATTTTATCATTATCGGCAAAGCGCATATATTCCCCACGTAGTTTGATTTAATTTGTTAATCTTCATATTTTGAACAAGTCAACAAAAACGTCTCAACACAATAAGCTTAAACATATAATCTGATCTATAATTCAGTTGAATAACATGTCTTGAAACTAAATCACATGAGTTTATTGCTGACTAGTTAAAAAAGTCAATAGAAGGAAAACAATGAACATGATTTTATTTCTAGATGTTTATATACCTGTTACGTGGATTCCCCATTTTACTTGTGAATGTAATGCACCTCTTCATCTATGTTGTAGCAAGTGCAACTAGTTTTTTAATGTAAGTAAAGGTCACACAATCCAATGCACTTATCATGTATATAGTACTGAAATAATAATAAGCATCGATATGTATAATGTTCATATTTAAGCATCAATACTGAAAAATAATATTCATGACCAAGTACATATATTTAAATTGGACATTAATGATTCCAGGGAAAAAAATGTAAGGTTATTATGCTGTATTTTTCATGTATTTTTGGGTTAATAGCATAAACATATGAACTTATTAAAAGAAAAAAAACAGTTAAGATTTTCGTTTCGAAAGAAAAATATTTTGGGGGTGTAGCAAGAAAAAAACCACTTAAGATTGAACCGTAACAAAGGAAATCATATAATCCGTAGCCCTTTACTATCCTAAATCGATACATGAATATGAATCAAATAATACATTTTCTAAAAGGTAAACCAGAATAATAATATAAGGTCACAAAATCTTACTTTCACTATTCCTAATGTTTGACTCAAAATCAATGCAAATAAACTTTATTTTCACTACACCAATATTTCAATCATCTATATATCAATTTTTAGAACCATAAAAAAGTTAGACGGATGGTATCGATGCCTAGATGGATCTCAATTTGATCAAGTTTGTGTATGATAGGGATTGGAAGTTTGTTGTTCTTTCGAGAACGAACAATGTTTGTTGACAAATGAAAATGTGAAAATGATGTTCGCGTTCATGTTTGGTTTGTTCAATAACAGTTCACATACATACTATGGGAAAAAAGGGGGGACATGAAGTAGGGAGTGGAAGTGCTGGGGCAGAATGTAGGTTCTTGTAGCTTGCTAAAGGGGAGGGGATGAGAAGGGGGCACTTGTCGCTTTGCAGTCGGGAGGTTGGGGGCAGGTGCGAGTGGAGGCCGCCCAATATATTTATGATGGATATTATGTGGCTTTCATGCCAAATCACACCGCCGTGTTTTATTTAAGTTCGTTCAATAAAAAATTATATTCATTATTATTCAAGTGTAAGTTTATAATGAAGTCCATGAATGCATGCAATGACTTGGTGAATTATAATAAGATCATAATATAGTGATCAATAATATTTAAACATGTGATGCAAGATGGCGGTGTGCAGAGAGGATGCGAACGACTGCAACGGGTCGTCGCAAGGGAGAGGAGGATTTGCCATCTGAGCGGCGACGCGGCGGCAGCGAAAACGGCAGGGGTGAAAATGAAAAAAATTTCTATTCCGAAATTCACCAACGTTTACGTCGAGGGAGGGGGGCTTTTATAGCCTCCTCCCTTGAGACGTTTGGAATTACAATAAAATAGAATTGGTGGGGAACGACACGGGGGCTTTCCCCTGTCGTTCCCCTCCAATTCTCTCCCTCTTCGAGAACTCGACTCCTGCGAGTGATGTGGATGAGCTTGACGCAAAAATGCTGGTATGAGAAGTTGATTCCCGGTAGGGTTCTAGTGCACCACACTCTGAAACATTTTCACAAACAGTTGGAGGGCACTCGAGTAGGTTGATACCTGGTTCCAGGGGCCTCGGTGAGATACTGTCACAAACACTTGGAGGCCGTTCGGGCAGGTTGGTAGCAGTCGACGCAAAGACGTGCCCCATGGTGGCGGTGATAGGACATTGCAACGTTGAGGCGGAACAGCGGTGGCGGCGGTGGCGGCGGTGGCGCCTCAGCGGCAGCAGCGACCGTGAAAGGGTGGTGGCCGAGCAGTGATGATAGCGGCGGGGTGAGCGCAACATCGCCATGGGCGGTGTAAGGGCGGCACCGCAAGCTTAGCGGTGCGTGAGGCAGCGGCCCCGTCTGCAGGCTGCGTGTGAGGGCACTGGTAGGAGCTACGTGTTGCAACACATATCGATGGCAAAGGGTAGATCTGTGGGTGGCAGTGCGGATGGCTGTCCCGAGCACGAAGCGACGGCAGAAACACGGTGACTGCGGAGGGCATGCGGGTGGCATTAGGGCAGGGTGCAGCTGGAACGTGGCCAGGCGCTAGCAGGACAGGGGCGGTGTGCGGGCGGTGCGTGTGCTGCTCGCACGCGGTGTGTGGATGGGTTGCAGGCGGTGCGCATGCGTTGGGGGGGGGGGGGGCGGGTGCTTGCCAGCAAAGCGTACGCACAAGGGCGACACACACGAGCTTGCCGACGACAGAGTGGCAGAGACAGTGGGAGCCGTGGCAGATATCATGGGTAGCGGTGATGATGGAAGACGCAGACCATGAAGCGACGCCGGCGACGCTTGGTGCGGCTTTAGTTGATCCTGGCTGTGCCTCGCAAGGAGCTCACTTGGCAAAATGGGACACCTCATGCGTGCCTTGACCCTGACCATGTCCGACTTGAATCTCTAGAGGGCATCATTAACCTCTTGAAATACGTCCACCAGGGCTTAATGAACTGCTTCATAGAAGGAAGTGTAGTGAATCGATGACGAAGAATATGATGGAGATGTATCCATTAGGATCGTGCGCTCTGATACCAAATTGATACAGGATGGCGGGGTGTGAAAACGATGCGAACGACTGCAACGGGTCATCGCAAGGGAGAGTAGGAGGATTTGATTTTCGAGCGGCGACGGCGAAAATGGCAGGGGTGAAAATGAAAAAATTTTTCTATTCCAAAATTCACCAACGTTTACGTTGAGGTAGAGGAGCTTTTATAGCCTTCTCCCTTTAGACGTTTGGGATTACAATAAAAAAACCAAAAAACTATTAAAAGAAATAAAAGGAAATAAAAGGGATAAAAGGAAGTTTATCTCGTTAAGGGGGGGGGGGGTTTCCCCTACCGTTCCCCACCAATTGATATAGTGATAGATAATATTTAAACATGTATTCTAAATCAATTCGGTAGATAATCAAGACATACATCGAAGTATCTATATAGAATTGTAATAGCCGATCTGACTTATAGGATAATTATACTTGATATTGTGGCTATTTGGGTGGACACACAATGACAGTTACTGGGTATTATTTCGAGAAAGAGTTCATTGAATTAATCCGAAGAATCCCTGAATGTTATTATACCTAAACATCAATCATGTTGATTCACATTACGGTTGTATAAGTGATCCATTGACATTGGACGCCAAGGACATATTGTGGATGGACACCTACATTTTGACTATGACTTACGAGCCTCTAATCATGGGATTCAAACAAGTCATAACTCTGATGTAGTAAGAAGCTAACAAAGATGATTGAATGATCAAAATGGGATCATCCGTCCTCGATATAAGAGGAGATTTACTTAACGAAGATGATGCATAAAACCATTGTCTAGGGTAGCGAGGATATTAGAGAAGACGTTCTCTGATGATCCTCGTTACTCATCAGTACTAATCGAATAATGGATTAGGGTTTGATGAGCAAACATACCCTAAGTTGTTCAAGAGCCTCATGCAGATGAAGGATTATACATATATGGTAAACAATAAAGGTGAAGGTTCAATGATAGAGTTCAAATACCACTTGTATCTTTTAGGGCACGAGGTGTAGCTTGGCAACATACGGGATGGAAACTTAACCTATCTATTGGGTTAAATTGATCCTTAATTAATTAATATATATGGGCCTAGAGGATCACACGCATACAATCGTATGGGCATTGGTGAATATATGTTACTTAGTGGGTTTTCAAGGAAAACATGAGTTAAATATAAATAGGGAAGGGGCACTTATTTTAAGTACCCATACAAACCATAATTGAAAGTTCCCTTTTCTCCATTCTGATATCTTATCCACTCGACAAAGGAGAGTGTCTTCGCGGTAAGAAGATATTCAAGATTTTCAAGGAGAGTTGAAGAAGAATTGGTGATCCAAGAACAACGTGATCGCGTTGATATTTCTAGAGGTATGGCACGTGAACGTCTTCAAAATGATCTCAAAGTGAGCATGTCAAGGGTGGAATGAGTTTCCCATAAGGTACATACGATGTATGATTTCATAGATAAATTTTGAATTGATAAACGCTTCCACATTCATGGAAAAGTTTGTTTTCCATGATTGATATAAGGCATTGAACCCAACATTTTCTTTATTTACCTTTCCCACCAACCGTTCCATACGAACATTGTTTGTTATGGATTTTCTACGTAAGCACTACCCACATGTACTATGGACAATGTCAGTCATCTATGTTTGTGATTTCTAGATGCGATATGCTCTCGCAACCCTTCCCTCGACATAACTTGGTAGGATCTTCTTCAGGATGCCAACAACAATCATCATGCCAAGAGGCTTGGCCAACCACCTCTTCGCACATGATCGGGCCTTGCACCTGATGGTTATTGCGTATTGCGTATTGCGTGTATGGCTAGAGACATGCGTGCATGATGTCCCATCCTGGCGTTACCTACTTCGCGAAGCTCGATGATGATACATGGTGATCGCAAAGACAACACCTGCTCCATGCGCTGCCAACTATGGGAATAACATTAAAAAGACATGCTGTCACGTGATGACTCCTCAACAACATGTAGATGTATCACTATTGTATTTTTTTGCTGTGTCATGGGAGTCAACGAGTAGGGTCTGTCTATAATTGAGATATTCATGGTCGCCCCAAGTCTATAGACTTGTACACATACTTAATCTTTACATATAAAAAATCCCTTGGTTGGCATTCAGGGCACGGCTGGATAGGTCTACCTGCACAACCCTTGGGTTTGTTGTACCCAACACCGTAATTTTGCCAAAAAAAAGTTTTACACTTTTGATGTCAAGTCATTCAACGATATTAATCCACTCAATATTCAATGGTCTAAATATGCACGGAAGTGTACGACCACAATCATATTATTATTTTGATAATGATAAGATTCACGGCATCAACCCCAGAAAGTAGTATTTACTCAAATATTTGAATCACTATGTTTCTGATTTTAACCGAACGACTGATATTGGGCCACGTCATTTGACGTGGCCGATGGTTCAAAGGATACTTTTGTCATTTCCTTATGTCTGTATTCCCAACTATATAAACTCAACCGAGTTCTTCAGACAAAGCCCTAATCGTCTTCGCGGCGCAAAAACGAGGTACGTTTTCTGAAAATTTCTGTCGTTCTGTCATCTGTTGGGGACTCCTTAATTCACGAAATATTCCAAAGTATGAGCATGTTTAGATGATTCTTTGTCGATTATTGATTGAGCACCGTCGATAGTTCGATTGTTCTTCAATTTCTCTGTTTCCGTCAGCAAAGTCGTGATCCAGAGCTCTTCTCTTCGGACACAACAAATTACGATTTTCTTTTGTTGTTAAATCATGCCTATCACTTTTCACGTCGCGCAGAATGTACAATCTTGCCACGCATTTATCGTTCCATGTCTGCGTTGTTATATAATGTAGCCCATCATTTAAAGAGTGTATTTATGATTTCGAAATATCGGTGCCTGCCCCTATAGAAGCTCAGCTAATAAAGAAAAACTCTAACTTCGCGGCGCAGAGGAGCCGCGATCCTTGGTCACGTAAATTCCTCACGTAAATTTGATTTGAGGCCTTGTTTTGGTTCGCGAGTTTAAGCTCTCTATGTTAGTTCTTCCCGCTTTTATTAGTCTATGTTAGTCCTTCTCGCTTTTTCTTCTTCTTATTTATCCCTTTTAGCTCGCGATATCATCTCTTGTTTTTATGGACTTGGAAAAATGCGGTCTTGCCTTTAGAACGATGGGCTGTTTAATTTCCAGTAGAATTGATACTTTCAAGCTCTCGGGTTTTCTTTACCTTGCATAAATGGAGTCGTTTCTGGGTCATGTTGGTCTGTTAATTAACGAGTAGATTCAGCAGTGTAAATTAAAATGTTTTATGTTCAAGTGGAGCTGATTTACCTATTGGCTAAGATGTGAGAAGGACTAACATTTGATAGTCACATTTGATATTATTTTCGCATCTTTGGTGTTGACGGTCGACGGTCGTTCAGTTCGAAAACCTGATATGATTGTGCGAAGCTAACCATTGTATCACTTATCTTGTTATGATTATGTTTCTTAGTTCGGGTGACCGCCTCATGAATTTTCAAAAAAAAAAATTTATGATTATATTTCTTTAGTTATGTTTTCTCTAGCATCCGTCTTTCCATAGCCAAGTTATTATGCAAACTCAATTCGATATGTTCAAATGTGACATGTAAATGCTCCATCTTCGTGAATTTATTATTTTTTTGTGGCATTTATTTACGCTATTCGTGAGTCTTATTACTCGCAAAACACATGTCATGTCGATCATACCTCGCTTATATTTTCGATGTATCTTAGTTGTATTACCTTTGCTTCCAATTTGATCGATGGTAGTGACCGAGGAGCGAATTAATGTTGCCATGCATCGAGTGTGAATTGTTCTTCACACCCAAGGAATGAATCGTGCTTATAAATTCACGAAGTTGATCTCTCTTGTCACGCATTTGCAGGAGGAGCGAGGGAATAGAGTCTTTCAAGGAAACAGAGCAATGGGTCGCAGACCAGCTCGGTGCTACAGGCAGATCAAGAACAAGCCGTACCCGAAATCGCGCTACTGCCGGGGCGTGCCGGACCCGAAGATCCGCATCTACGACGTGGGGATGAAGAGGAAGGGGGTGGACGAGTTCCCCTTCTGCGTGCACCTGGTCAGTTGGGAGAAGGAGAACGTGTCGAGCGAGGCGCTGGAGGCGGCCCGCATCGCCTGCAACAAGTACATGGCCAAGTTTGCGGGCAAGGACGCGTTCCACCTGCGCATCAGAGTTCATCCCTTCCACGTCCTGCGCATCAACAAGATGCTTTCGTGCGCCGGGGCCGATCGGCTGCAGACGGGCATGCGAGGAGCCTTTGGGAAGCCGCAGGGGACGTGCGCCAGAGTCGACATTGGGCAGGTGCTCATGTCGGTGCGGTGCAAGGAGAGCAACGGAGTGCACGCCCAGGAGGCGCTGCGCAGGGCCAAGTTCAAGTTCCCCGGCAGGCAGAAGATCATCGTCAGCCGCAAGTGGGGCTTCACCAAGCACAACCGCAACGATTACCTCAAGTGGAAGGAGGAGAATCGCATCTTGCCTGATGGTGTCAACGCCAAGCTCCTCGGCACCCGCGGACCTCTCGCCAACCGCCAGCCGGGTAGGGCCTTCTTGACTGCTCCCCTTTCCGCTGCTTAGACCTTGAAATGGAGATGAAACCCCACTGCTTAGAACCGCAAATTGTTGACTGTTTTTCTTGTTTTTCTTTAAGACTGTTTGTTTGGCTTCTGTGAACTGCCGTTTGGTTTTTACCGGTTGTATTCATTTTACCATGTTGACTCTCGGATGGCACAAAGCACTCACTGCCTTTCTCATGACTGCTGATGTTGCTTTTTTTCATGTTATCTTTTGCATGACTGCTCCCGATTTGTGTAGAAATATCTACGCCGGATGAAAACAATGATTCCACAGTTAACAAAAGACGGGCACAAAAGATATCCTTATAGGACTTGATATTTTTATCTAGTTTCTAGATTGCGCTTTATCCCTTTATAGGTGACTCATTCATGATAATTTCCTGGAGAACTACTTCCCTTGAGCCTATTCCCAGATGGGCGTAATAGTTTGACTGTTATGCCCATCTGTCTTCTAATCGTACTCTTCTCTCATCCACTCCTGCAGTCCTCAATTTGCTATTCTAAGCCCTTCAAAGGTTAACCTCAGTGACTTCTTTGTCCCACGAGTCGTTTGAAGTATTCTTTTTGTTCATTATTGGTATGAAATCTTGTATAAGGATATTCCACACCATAGTCGATAATCACTTGTAAATAGTGATAATGGGTAATGGATCTAATAATTGTTAGCCTCCAGATTAAGAATTAAAACTATAAAAATGTGCAAGCAACAAATTTTTTTTCTTAACCTCTGTTTCTTCATTTTAACTCAGAGTTAGATGTCAGATAATACCTCCCACTCATCATGATAAACTCTCATCCCTTATCTATCATAGGATATTCCGCACCATAGTAGATAAGGATAATCCACACCATAGTAGATAATCACTTGTAAATAATGATAATGGGTAATGGATCTAATAATTGATACCTTCCACAGTAAGAATTAAAACTATCAAAACGTGCAAGCAACAAATTTTATTTCTTAACCTCCTTTGTTTCTTCATTTTAACTCATAGTGTTTTCAGAAGTCAGATAATACCTCCCATTTCATGATAAACTCTCATCCCTTATCTATCATAGGCAAGATTTGGGCATCCATCAAATTATTGCTATCTAACTCCTCAAAGGTGTGGTTCAGCATGCCGTGTGATCTGGCTATAATTGTTTTGTTGAAAATGTTACATGTCTTCATCTATTACTGGCGTCGCAGAGCTGTGACTAAGGCTCTATAATTCGAATTACCACGACAAGGTTAGGATCTTGAACCATTATGTTAGCCTACATCACCTCAGTGACAACCATCAATATCAACTTCACATGCATCATCCTCTCCATTACAAACTACAGTCTCATCCGCGGTATAAGGGAAGAGGTCAATCATTATGATGCATGTGACAACCTAGATTGAAAATTGATGTAAGCTTTCCAAGACTAAAATGAGAGAAAAAAGACAAGGGATTGAGTTGTTTCAGCCCAAATATCTCAAACGTTCATACCACAATTGTGCTCATATTCACACCATTATGCATCCCGATATCTCTAGAATTGTAAGACATGATTACATAGTACCACTTCATTGTCCCCTCGATGCGCAGTGATACTGAGTAGGCTGCACAAACTGTAAGTGGTACATCCATGATCACATAAAACTATCAGGAAAACATCTTTATTTTCTTTGAGACTTATGGGCTGAAGCTCACTTGAGTGACATACTTTCACATGATCTTGTACCTTATTTTCTACAATGCTCTATAGTGAGTCCACGAGGTAGAGAAACTGGCTTATATTTTCCATCGTTGTCTTTTAGACTCTTTGTCATCGCTTCGCTCTGGCAGTACATATCAGGGATGGAACATTGACCACTACTAATGACCTTCAACTCATTATGGATTCTATAAAGGCTGAACTTCCAATGTCTACATTAGATATTCATAGACCCATCTTTATATCTTGTGAATCAATTTCACAAGCAAGCTTTCCCTACTGCAATATTTATGGGATGCTCAAGTATTTATGCCTTCCCTATACATCGTGTATGATATGTACATGAAGCATAAGGGGGATTTCTACAATATCATTTTTGGCATTGATGCTTGACCCGACTCACTGTGCATGTCGCCACTAGTAAAAGCCATACTTAACTATGCAATAGACATGAAAGAGGAGAAAAATGATTGAAATAAGCATGCATCATTATAGTTGGATATTTATGAAATAAATTATTAAAGCAAAAGAAATGACTGAGGCCCACCCCATCACCCTATTTTGACCCGTCCATGCTCATCACCAACCCTCACCTCCCATCTTTTATCCCATTTCAGACCTTCCCACTCTCGTCATTGACCCTCCTACCCTCACTTATTGACCCCTCATTAACACTCCCATCCCTTCACTGTGTGATCGGTTGTCCTTTCACCTCCAAGTGACACACCCGCCTTGTCACCAACATGTCCACCCCATCACATCACTATGAGAGAGAGGGGAATCAGACCTAGATTACTTGGGCAAGGAAAAATGACATAAATTAAGTTGGAAACAAAAGTAGAAAACACACAAACTTAAGCATTAAAAGACATGAATTATGGTAAGACACCACCATTTTTATTGTAATATAACCTTACATTGTGGTTGGGATGCAATGCAGATGATGTGATGATGATGGGTTGTAACGGCATGTGACGTGTGATGGGACAGAAAAAACCAAAAAACTACCCATCATCTTGTTGGATATTATGTGGTCGTCAAGCCAATCACACTACCATGTTTCTTTACTTTCACTGACTAAAATATTGACATTCATTATTATTCCGTGTGATGTTTGGATACGTACAATGACTTAGTGAAATATGATGAGATCATAATACAATGATCACTAGTCTTTAAACATGTATTCTAAATATTCATATTCGATGGATAGTTGAGATAGACATCTAATTATCTTCGCTTCCATACACGTCTTGCATTCTATTCTGAACGGTTGTCTCCGTTCCGGCGACCATTGTCTCACGATCATGCGTAAAACTCGACAAGAATCGGTCAACGTGGACGGCATTTCAATCGCACATCGGGGAGAAAGAGATGGGATTACTGGTAGGGAGAAACTGGGCGAAGATTTTGTTGGAAATTCCACTTCTTTTGAGAAACCCAACTTGATTAAAATTGTACTAAAATTTCGTCACGGACGTTATCCGCGAAGGACTTTTCGTCACGTCATGCGTCTGGACTACCCCGTCACTGTCACGTCGCCGTCACGGGCAATACGTCACCGTCACTGTCACGGCTCATCTGATTTGTCATCGTCGCCATCACTTCATCCGTCACTATTCTGTCACGGTAACGTGTGACGTGACGGATGACGTTTGGCGATCCCTAGACTGGCAACACCAATCGATGAACAAATACTCCATCAGCTCCGCCGATCAAACATTGTACTTCCCGACATCAAACCCTATGACATATTCCTGACAACCTCCTGACGACGTAAACCCCGTCCTGAGCAACTACTTCTCACTATTGTGCACGACGTAACCTTCCTATCAAATGCTTCTCTCTCTCTTCTCTTAGAATCTCTTGTCAGCCAATCAGAGTCCAGAAGGGTACATAAATTCCCATTATAATAGTAGAGATGATAAGATTTATGGTATCAATTAGGGTTCGCCCAACCGATATCCGTCGGTCATCCGGTATCGGACAACTGATATCCGATATCTGGGAAAAAATGAGACGGTGTCGGATATCAGATATCGGTCTAGAAGGGGTTAGACGGATATCGGCATTGGATATCGGGGGGGTGAGGACGAATATGGTATCGGATTCCGCATATCAGTTTTCTGATATCCGGATGTCGGAGATGGATACCGGATGCCGTATACCGGCTTTTGATATCCGGATCTCGGTTCCGGTATCCGATATCGACTGATAAAATAATCAATGCCCGTTATTATATAGTGTGCAATTTTTTTTTCTTCCATATGGGATAACAGGATTCAAAGTTAATGTAAACTCTGAATCCAGTTGTCCCACATGGGAGATTTAAGAAACTTTTATTAGTATATATTAAATGAGGTCGATATATTATTAAATATTAAAATGATAGCTATGTCTATTATCACTATTTTTTAGAGCTTTATATATGTAAATTAGTTTATTGATTAATCAGTACGCCTTCCAATAAATAGAAACAAAAATTTCTTTATCTTTCCATATGGGATAAATGGATTTCGAGTTTAACACAAAACCAGAATCCCTCTATCCCATATGGAAGAAATAAAAAATAGTCTCATGTATATAATAACTAAGTTGTATGACCAAGTAATAATATCTCGTGGTACCCCCTTGCCCACGCTACCTCTGCGTAATGTGAGATGCCAGCCGACCAAAACTTTAGGAGAGAGAAACATGGTTTTAATGTGCCTCTCATATTTTTAGAGAGAGAGGCATGAAAAGCGAGAGGGAGAGGGAGAGGGAGAGGGGGAGAGAAGAGAGAGAGATAGAGCGAGAGCAAATGAGAGAGAGAGAGAACGAGTGCGAAAGAGAGAGAGAAAGAGTGAGAACTAGAGCCAATGAGAGAGAGAGATAGAGAGAGAACAAGTGCGAACAAGAGCGAGAGAGAGAGAGCGAGAACGAGAGGAAGAGATAGCGAACCAGTGTGAATGAGTGAGAGAGAGAGAGTGATAAATAATTCGATGCGGATATCGAAAACCGATATCCACATCCAATATCCGGTACCGCCATCTGTCTCCCTGAGACGGAGACGGATGCCGGTATCGGATATCAGCACTGTAGCAACCGATATCCGATACCGATATCCGATATCCGGATATCAAAAAAAAAGGATACCGAAAATTCATTTCCCGTATCCGGTTCAGGATCCGTCCCGATACCGGCATCCGACACCGGCATCGGGACGGGCAAACCCTAGTATCAATACTAGAAAGTAGTATTTATTCAAATATTTGAATCACTATGTTTCTGATTTTAACCGAACGACTGATATTGGGCCACGCCATTTGCCGTAGCCGATGTTACAAAGGATAATTTTGTCATTTCCGTATGTCGGCATTCCCACCTATATAAACTCAACCGCGTTCTCCAGACAAAGCCCTAATCGTTTTCGCGGCGCAGAAACGAGGTACGTTTTCTGAAAGTTTCTATGTTTTTGTCATCTGTTGGGGACTCCTCAATTCACGAATTATTCCAATGTATGAGCATGTTTAGATGATTCTTTGTAGATTAACGATTGAGCTCCGTCGATTGTTCGATTGTTCTTCAATTTCTCTGACTCCGCCTGCTAAGTTGTGATCCAGAGCTCTCCGGACACAATAAATTACGATTTTCTTTTGTTGTCAAATCATGCCTATCACTATTCGCGTCGTGCAGATCGTAATAATGTTGCCACGCATAAATCATTCCATGCCTGCATCGTTGTATAATGTGGCCCATCATATTAAGGGTGTATTTGTCGTATCGAAATATCAATACCTGCACCTATAGAAACTCATCTAGTGTAGAGAAACCGTAACTTCTTACCGGTGCAGAGGCGCCGCGATCCTTTGCGGTGCGAGTAGGTATCGAATCGTCTGCAAATCTGATTGTTCATCCTCGTCATAGAAGATTGATCGTTTCGTCTTGTAAATTCGGATTTAGGCCTTGTTTTGGTTCTCGAGTCTGAACTCTTTATGTTTGTTCTTCCCTTTCTCGCTTCTTTCTTCTTCCTATTTATCCCTTTTAGCTCGCGGCACCATCTCTAGTTTTTAAAGACTAGGAAAAATGCGGTCTTGCGTGTAGAATGATGACCTATCCAATTTCCAGTCTTATTGATGCTTCCAAGCTCTCTGGTTTTCTTTATGTCGCCTAAATGGAGTTGTTTCTGAGTCATGTTGGTCTGTTAATCAATGAGACGGTTCGAAAATGTAATTCAATATGTTTTATGTTCAAGTGGAGCTGGTCTTCCTATTGGCTAAGATGCGACGAAGAGATATTCCCCGTTTGATCCTATTTTCGCATCTTTGAATTTTTCTTTGAATCAAATTTTCGCATCTTTGATGTTTGTTACGTCCGACGGTCGTTCAGTCGGAAAAGGTGATGGGATTATGAGAAGCTAACCATTTTATCTCTTGTATTATTTTTGTATTCTATTTCTACAGTTAGAGTTTCTCCAGCATCCGTCCTCTATCGCCCAGTTAGTATGAAACTATATTTGATTTGTTGAAGTTCGAAATGTAAACACTTGATCTTCGTGAATTTTTTTTGTGGCATTTATTTACGCTATTCGTGAGTCTTATTACTCGCAAAACACATGTCATGTCGATCATACCTCGCTTATATTTTAGATGTATCTTAGTTGTATTACCTTTGCTTCCAATTTGATCGATGGTAGTGACCGAGGAGCGAATTAATGTTGCCATGCATCGAGTGTGAATTGTTCTTCACACCCAAGGAATGAATCGTGCTTATAAATTCACGAAGTTGATCTCTCTTGTCACGCATTTGCAGGAGGAGCGAGGGAATAGAGTCTTTCAAGGAAACAGAGCAATGGGTCGCAGACCAGCTCGGTGCTACAGGCAGATCAAGAACAAGCCGTACCCGAAATCGCGCTACTGCCGGGGCGTGCCGGACCCGAAGATCCGCATCTACGACGTGGGGATGAAGAGGAAGGGGGTGGACGAGTTCCCCTTCTGCGTGCACCTGGTCAGTTGGGAGAAGGAGAACGTGTCGAGCGAGGCGCTGGAGGCGGCCCGCATCGCCTGCAACAAGTACATGGCCAAGTTTGCGGGCAAGGACGCGTTCCACCTGCGCATCAGAGTTCATCCCTTCCACGTCCTGCGCATCAACAAGATGCTTTCGTGCGCCGGGGCCGATCGGCTGCAGACGGGCATGCGAGGAGCCTTTGGGAAGCCGCAGGGGACGTGCGCCAGAGTCGACATTGGGCAGGTGCTCATGTCGGTGCGGTGCAAGGAGAGCAACGGAGTGCACGCCCAGGAGGCGCTGCGCAGGGCCAAGTTCAAGTTCCCCGGCAGGCAGAAGATCATCGTCAGCCGCAAGTGGGGCTTCACCAAGCACAACCGCAACGATTACCTCAAGTGGAAGGAGGAGAATCGCATCTTGCCTGATGGTGTCAACGCCAAGCTCCTCGGCACCCGCGGACCTCTCGCCAACCGCCAGCCGGGTAGGGCCTTCTTGACTGCTCCCCTTTCCGCTGCTTAGGCCTTGATTCGTTTTTTCTTCTTGTTTTTGTTTGTCGGAATCTTGGTGTTTTTCATTCGGGTCTATGTATATTGTGGTTCTTCATTAAAAAAGAACAAGAATCTTGTTTTGGTACTTTTAGTTTTGGTGAAGAGAATTATGATTTCTACTCAACCCGTAAAGAACACAGAATTTTGTTCGCCGGAATCGTTGGTAACTTTAATTTGGGTGAAGTGTAGTATCATTATTCCTCCTATGGCCATAAAGAACATAAAGTATTTTGTTCTTGTTTGTGCGAACCCGTTGTATTTTGAACTTGGACTAAGTGTGTAATGCATCGAACTAAGCCCATAAAAAGCATAAAGATTTTTGTTCTTGTTTGTGGGAGTCTTTGGTTTTTTTAATTTTGATATTATTCCTACTAAGCCCATTAAAAGAACGTAAAGATTCCTGTTCTTGTTTGTTAAAACATAAAGATCTTTGTGGTTAACTCGGATATTTTTAAGTGGGGTTAAGTGTAGGCTGATTCTCACTATGTTCATTTAAAGAAACTTATATAACTTCCTCGGTTGTGGGTCCTTGGGGACCTCAGTATGATAACTACTATGTTTATTTTAAAGGATATCAATATCTTGTTTGTAGGCATCCTTAGTATTTTAAATTACGTTGAAATATATTATGATTAATACGTTACGTTAAAGAACTGATATTTTTTGTTCTTACGTGGGAACTGATCCTTAGCCTTTAATAGTTTTAAGTGCGGTGAAGTTAATTATGGTTACCTTAAAGTTTTTATGAAAGTAGATGAGGCATTTCTGCTTGTTTGGGATCTTAGGCATTTCTAGTTACTGTTAAGCATATTTTATATTTACTAAAAATCCAGTAAAAAGAATGTAACGATTTTATTTTTATTCGTGGGGTTCTTGGTATTTTTAATCGAGGGCGAATAGGGTGAATTCTATTAACATTAATAATTTCCGAGACTTGTGTACAATAGATGACCAGGTTTCAGTCTTTCGTCTAGAAAATCCTATGATAATTAGTGGGGAGAAAAATACTATGATGAAAACACATTTTATCGTTTACTCCAGAGATTTCTTTGGAAAAATTTAGCTTTCTATGTTGGAAAACCAAAGAATGCTGAATTTAACATTCTTCTCTGGAATATTTAGTTTTCCTAGAAGCGGATACTGCAATGGTTTCTTCAAATCCCAAAACGATAACTCAAATAACCATAAAATTTCAACGATGTAAGAAGCACCAGATTCATTCATTGCAAGCGAATACAGTAATTTTTAGTGATGCACAAAACCCAACAATATCCAGAGTTGGAACCACCAAAGATGGAAATTCTCCGGAAGATACGGTTCAAAAGCGTTATCAAGAATCCAAATAGCAAAAAAACAAAAACGGCCCACGGAGACAACTTTTAATGCCCAAGGTTTCGCACGACTGAACAACCAAGCCGGTGATATAGAGAGAGAGATTGCTACGCGGTAGCTCTCTATGAAGAAAGGGTAACACCGCTCTAACGCTCCAGAGAAAAGCATAGCGAGGGGGGAAAGAAAGGTGAAGAGCTAGAGAGAGAGATTCAATAGATGAGAGTATAGAACAACGCGTTTCACAATAGAAGTAAGAAGGAGAAGGAGAAGAAAGAAGAAAGAAAGAAGAAGTGTGTTACTTGGCAGAGAGGAAGAAGGAGAAGATAGCCCGGAGAGAGAGTTTAAGACCAAACCTTCTCGCCAGCTTGTCTCTAAGCCGGAGCAGCGCTGCCATCGCCCGCCGCCGCAAGCTGCCCACCTTCGCCGCCGCCTCCGCCGTGGCGCCGCCGCCGTAGAGCGGATAACTCATCAGAAACGCTCTCCTGTTGCAGTACTCCTCCATTCGAAAGCTTCGCACTCTCTCCCCCTCTCTCTCCCCAACATCTCCCATCTGAAAGAAACGTCCCCCCCCCCCCTTTCTCTCTCGGAAAACCGACTCTTTGAACTAAATAAGAGCATTAAAGAAGGCAAGTATATCTCTCTCTCTAAACTCTCGCTCACGTCTTCGCATTTACCAAGGCCACGTCGCATCCCATATTTCTCTCTCTTCGGGCTGTGGAAATATTAAATTTTTCTGACGATGGGAATTAACTCCAGAGTTGGCATCTGGGTTTCTCTTCCTTAAACTACGCGCATTTAATACCTATCTCTCTCTTTGTATCTCCCTCTCTCTGGGTCTTGCTCTGGAGACGGCTGGGGGGTAGAGAGAGAGAGAGGGAGAGCTAAAGCCTAAAGTGGACTTGATTTTAGTGAGAGAAGGTGAGTGTGTGACGGAATTTTTACAGCTGCAGATATTCTGGGCTGCGGGCCGGACCGCCGAGAGAGACGACGGCCAGAGGACCGACAGGAGGGAGAGAGAGGGAGAGAGAGAGAGAGAGAGAGAGAGAGAGAGAGAGAGAGAGAGAGAGAGAGAGAGAGAGAGAGAGATGCAGAGAGAGAGAGAGAGATGCAGAGAGAGAGAGAGAGATGCAGAGAGAGAGAGAGAGATGCAGAGAGAGAGATGCAGAGAGAGAGAGAGAGAGAGAGAGAGAGAGAGAGAGAGAGAGAGAGAGAGAGAGAGAGAGAGAGAGAGAGAGAGAGAGAGAGAGAGAGAAAGAAAGAGAGAGAGAGAAGCAGAGTCAGGGAGGAAGGGAGAGAGACAGAGAGACGCAGAGTGAGAAAGTAAGAGAGGAGAGGACGAAAGATACAGAGACAGAATCAGAGAGAGAAAATCAGAGAGCAGGAGAGAGACAGACTCACAGAGACAGACGCAGAGAGAGAAAGTAAGAGAGAGAGAGAGAGAAGAGACTGGTAAAGTGAGAACGAGAGACGAGATAAGAGAGTAAGAGAGAGACTGAAGAGACTCAAGAGAGCGAGAATAAGAGAGAAAGAGAGAAGAGAGAAAGGGAGGAAGACAGGAAGAGAGGAATAGAGGAAGGGAGAGAGAAAGGGAGGAAGACAGGAAGAGAGGAATAGTGGAAGGGAGAGAGAAAGGGAGGAAGACAGGAAGAAATAGAGAGAGAAAGAGAGTAAGAGAGAGAGGAAGAGAGTAAGAGAGAGAAAGGTGGAATAGAGAGAAAGGTGGGAGAGTGTAAGAGAGTAAGAGAGACAGAAAGAGAGTAAGAGAGAGAGAAAGAGTCAGAGTAAGAGAAAGAGTGAGAGAGAGAAAGAGAGTAAGAGAGAGAGGAAGAGAGTAAGAGAGAGAAAGGTGGAATAGAGAGAAAGGTGGGAGAGTGTAAGAGAGTAAGAGAGACAGAAAGAGAGTAAGAGAGAGAGAAAGAGAGTCAGAGTAAGAGAAAGAGTGAGAGAGAGAGAAAGAGAGTAAGAGAGAAAGAAAAAAGAGTAGGAGAGAGAAATAGAGTAAGAGAGAGAGAAAAGAGTAAGAGAGAGAGAAAAGAGTAAGAGAGAGAAGAGAGTAAGAGAGAGAGAGAAGAGAGTAAGAGAGAGAGAGAAGAGAGTAAGAGAGAGAGAGAAGAGAGTAAGAGAGAGAGAAGAGAGTAAGAGAGAGAAAGAGAGTAAGAGAGAGAAAGAGAGTAAGAGAGAGAAAGAGAGTAAGAGAGAAAGGGGGAAGAGAGAGAGATTAATAGAGAGAGAGATTAAGAGAGAGGAAGAGAGAAAGAGAGAGAGGGACAGAGAGGGGGAGAGTCTGTGACGTCTGAGAGGGCAGAGACGGTTCAGAAGGCAGAAACGAAACAAATGTGAGAGAAAAAGGTGGCCGACCGTAGAGAGAGAAAGACTGGGAGACTAACTAAGACACACAGAGAGAGATAGACTCGTCACCTTATCGGGTCTCGGACAAACCCAATAACTGTAAACGACTCGGTCAAACTCGCTACAAAGGCATGGGCCCATATAGACCCTGCCACTGCCATTAATGGAGAGATATTAAAAAAAAGTTAATTAATGGGCTTATTGGGCCGTCCAAACCGACCCACCAGTCCCTTAACGGGCTTCCTCTCTGGGCTCCCAATTTAAGTAATCCACGAACGGTAATCATATTTTAGAACGAAATTTTATTTGTGCAGCCGCTCTTCCTCGGCTCTGGTATCTCGCTTGTAGAAAGAAGGTTAATTCGCTCCGTTTTCTTCGGCGCTCGGCGGTGTACTCTGCTTCAGGTTAGTTGTTCTTCGGCCCCTTCCATGGATTGTTTTATATTTGCATTTGGTTTGCTGTTCGTGATTATGAAATGATTAGTTTTTTCGTCAGCTTTGGATGATTTTTGGTGGGACTGGATTTATCTAGGGTTTGTGTTTGTTCGATGATTTGGTTTGATGCCCTAATTCTTTTCTTCATGACCCGTGTCGTGACCCTGCCGTAGCTTTTCTTTTGATCGAGGGAAGTGGATGCGGTGACGACATGTATCCATTCTGAAATCATTTTTGAATTATGTTTTTTTAATGACGCTTTATGGATATGATCATTCTCAATTCTTCTCCTGAACCTGGGAAAGGACTTAACACATTTCATAATGCAAGTAATAAGGTTTTATTGTTCTGGAAACCGAGAATTGTTTCTGTTCATTGAGTATATTGAAATCATCTGGGCGCTTGGGGTAGGATAAGACTAAAGACTAAGTTTTATGAAATTCGTCAGGTATTGTTGTAAACAGATTTTGTTACTCGAAAATAGATTTTTACGAAGTATTTATACATTCCAGTATTTTTAAACTTTAGTCCTATAATTTTCAGGATCTGTTGAACCATTTTTTTGGCTTGGACTGTACAATTTTTTATTTATAATCCTTTTTCTATTTTATGGTTTCCTTTTCTGTCTTATTTATTTGTTTTTCGTGTCAGAATTTGTGCAGCTACACCCAATCGCCATGTCTTGGTGTACCATTGAATCCGATCCTGGTAAGCTTCCCGCTCTCGGTTTCATCTATTTTTTTTTTTTGAAAAAATCTTGGTTTCACTCTTTCTCGTCCTTTCGTGCTTTCCTATTTTTAGACTCATGCGCTTGGCCGAATAACGTTTACGTCGATTAATTTTGCTGTGCAACTTGAAGTTCACTTTTTACCTCATTTCCCTTTATTTAGCGTTTGGCTTTCTGAACTTAATTAGAATGCAAGTTTCAATACCGACCTTTGAAAAAGGTTGATATATTTTCATATAAGGGGAATTATTTCATATTGTATGATTTATGTATTTATTCCCCAGAATCTTATTATGCCTGTCGGTCGGGTAGAAACTACAAGGCATGCTTTAGAGAATATTTTACTTTTTTTTGCCGAAGAAAAATTTAAGAGATGCATTTCCTGACCTAACTAAAACTTGATGTTCTAATAACTCTAGGATTAATTTTTTTTGATCTGCAAGTTTAACTTTTTTGCCGTTAAAGTGTGTTTGTTTCCATTTGCATTTTCAAGGTTTTTAATATTTGAAATTTGCATGTTTATTTGGCCTACGGCTACTTGGAATTTGATAGTTGAAGTGTCTCAGACATATTTTAAATCCTTTATTCCATTTCCTTGCTGTTCCGTTTTTAATGATTCCCTGGGTATAAGTAGTCGATCCCATATGCCAATCTGATGTTATATGTAACAAACAATCTTCATCATATATCACGTTTCATAATTCCATTTTTCCAGGTGTCTTCACCGAGCTTATACAGCAGATGCAAGTGAAAGGTGTGCAGGTATGCGTCCTCCGCCGCCCTGTCTTGTTTATCTTATCAAAAATCATGGGGTTTATCCTGCCGGACTGAACATACAAATTAGTTGCACTATGCTTACTTGCGTCTTATATTTTTAACACTGTATTGTGCACTATCTCGTGGTGATCGACTATAGGTCAGAGGACAATGATTTCATGATAGTCATCCTAGTAGCATACAAACGATGAGGGCGATGATTATTCATCATTGTCATTGTCAACATCGACAGTAATTTTGTTGTGTTTAAAAAATAATTATATATATAAATCATATTCATCATTTGTCTGCAACTGAGATGGCAATTATGACGACGAGTTGTCTTGAATACCTTTTCCTTGCAGCAGACAGATGATGATGACGATTAAATGTAGACATCATCATCATCAGTCTGGACACCAAAAGAGAGTCGAGAGAGTTACACATAGTGTAAAAGATATAACTGTCCTTGGCAGTTGTACAGAGTGTAGATGACGACAATGATGAAGAGTCATCGTCATCCAAGCTATGATAGACTGATGAGGACGACAAGGTTGATGACTGGACATCATCATTCTCATCGTAGGTACAGATGAATGACGATGACAAGTATTCATCGTCATCCTAGACGCTGAACCCCAAAAGAGTGTGCCATTAAGTTCTCTCGAGTCCATTTCGCCAACCTAATTCTTGAAAGTCTTTGATTCTCCTTCCATGAATCTTATCCCTTTTCATCCTTCTCTCATTATTTTTTCATGGAACTTCTTTTATTAGGTTGAGGAGTTATACTCACTTGACTTGGATGCGCTGAACGATCTCCGGTACTGTATTGACGTCAATCTCTGATGCTTGATTTATCCTTAATTTGTGACGATATGTAATGACCTATTGAATTTCCAGGCCGGTTTATGGGCTTATATTCCTCTTCAAATGGCGTCCGGGGGAGAAGGACGACCGCGTTGTCATCAAAGACCCCATCCCCAACTTATTCTTTGCCAGTCAGGTCTACTCCATTCCCACCCTCTCATCCTAACTCTCTGTATCACCACCCATCGCGCACTATCTCATTCTCTGTATCTTCTGTCAGTTCTGACTTTTAATCTCTCTCCACCTCTTACTCTGTTTTTTTTATTGTATCAGTCTTTCCCCTGGCAGGCCTGGTCTTTAATCTCTCTCTGTCGGTCTACCTATATATTTTGGTCTTTGTATAACTTTCTTTTCAGACAGCTGTCTTTATTATCCTTTAGTTTCTCTTTCGCAGGTCTAGACTTAAATATCTCTCTTTCTTCGTCTATGTTTCTCCTCATCCTGTACGGTCTGGTGGTTATCTTAACCTCTCTCTCTCGCTCTTGAACTCTTCCAATTCGTTGTATCAGTATTTTCTGTCTTCTCTCGGGTCTTGCTTTTAAACTCCCTGTCCACCTCTTCCCCGTGCCTTATTCGTTATTTCAACCTATCTTTCTGGCAGGTGAGTCTTTTAATCTGCTCTTCTTTCTCTCTGACAGCTCCGGGACATTATCAGTATTGCATTTTTAAATTTCTCTCTCTAAATTATTCTTCATCCTGGGCGAGTCTTTCTCACTCAATTTATTATATACCATTTGTTCATCAATCACTCTTTGGCAGGCCTTAACCTTGAGAATACACAATCTCTTTCTCTCTCTCTCAAAAAATTTCATCTAATCTCTGCACTTGTTCATCCTTCTCTCACTGGCATTATCTCCCACTCATGTAGCTATGGATGGTTATGTCTGACGTGCCAGGTGATTAACAACGCGTGCGCAACGCAAGCGATCCTGTCGATCTTGATGAATTGTCCGGAGGTGGACATTGGCCCAGAGCTGTCGATGCTTAAGGAGTTCACCAAGAACTTTCCCCCTGAGCTCAAGGGTCTCGCCATAAGCAACAGCGATGCCATCCGGGCCGCCCACAACAGCTTCGCCCGGCCCGAACCCTTCCTCCCAGACGACCAGCCCCGGCCCGCCACCCGCGACGACGACGTCTACCACTTCCTCAGCTACCTCCCCATTGACGGCGTCCTCTATGAGATTGACGGCCTCAAGGAGGGCCCCATAAGGTATCAACTCCTCGTGTAATTCAATTCAAACCAATAATTCAACTGGTCATCCGTCCTGACCTCAGATCTGCAATTGAAGTAAGGCCTTTGTGCCTTCATCGGGTGCTGGTGATTTACTCTAGGTTTATTACCATCCTCTGTCCGTTGTTTAGCCTCTTGGACCGAGGATGGTAATGAAACTGCAGACTCTGTGACGGATGACTGACCTAAATACCGAAACCCGGTCTAATCCTATAATCCATCACTCTAAATCATTAATTTGATTGATGGGATTTGATGGTTGCTGCCTGGGGCGGTACCCGGGTGGGCCGTTTCGATCCGCTCCTGGATCACCGGCTGCACCATCCTCTGTCCGTTGTTTGGCCTCTTGGACCGAGGATGGTAATGAAACTGCAGACTCTGTGACGGATGACTGACCGAAATCCATCACTACCAGGTGTCATCCGTCGTCCATTGTGGGACCTTAATTTGATTGATGGGATTTGATGGTTGCAGCCTGGGGCGGTGCCCGGGTGGGCCGGGCGACGGGGACTGGCTCAGGATGGTGCAGCCGGTGATCCAGGAGCGGATCGAGCAGTACGCGCAGAGCGAGATCCGGTTCAATCTGATGGCGGTGATCAAGAACCGGAGGGAGATGTACACGGCGGAGCTGAAGGAGCTGCAGCGGCGGCGGGAGGTGCTGCTGGACCAGCTGGGCCGGGCCCAGGCGGAGCGGCCGGGCGAGTACGGCGCACCGCTGGTCGAGTCCCTGAACCGGTCCCTAGCCGAGGTGACGTCGGGCATCGAGTCGGCCACGGAGAAGATCTTAACGGAGGAGGACAAATTCAAGAAGTGGAAGACGGAGAACATCCGCCGGAAGCACAATTACATCCCATTCCTCTTCAATTTCCTCAAGATCTTAGCGGAGAAGAAGCAGCTGAAGCCTCTGATCGACAAGGCCAAGCTGAATAAGCACGCAGCCGCCGGCCAATGAAATCCTTTCCTTTGTCCGCGTGTCCGTCTCTGGGCCGCCGGGTTCCCTTTAGTTCTTTCTTTCTATTAAAAAAAAAGAAAAAAAACTGGAATTTTTTGCGGATTGCGGGAGACCCATCAGTTATTAATAAATGCTCGATGTCTTTCGGTCTTGTTTCTTAGCAGGGGCGGCGATGGCGGGGGCGCTGGCGGTGAAGGAGGGGAGCCGGCCGCCGTGGGTGGGGCTGGGGGCGGCGGTGTGGGTTCAGCTGGCGGCGGGCAGCGCCTTCGCCTTCCCGCTCTACTCGCCGTCGCTGAAATCCGTGCTGGGTTTCAGCCAGCAGCAGCTCACCATACTCGGCGTGGCCAACGACATCGGCGAGAACGTCGGCATTCTTCCCGGCATCGCCTCCAATCGCTTCCCCCCGTGGACTGTTCTCCTCGTCGGCGCTCTCTGCGGCTTCCTCGGCTTCGGCGTCCTCTACCTCGCCGTCAGCCAGACCCTCCACAACATCCCCTACTGGCTGGTAAATTTCTTGGGGTTCTTCCTCTTCCTCTTCCTCTTTGATTTCTGCGAAATTTGAGTTCTTGCCTTCCAAATACGTTCGTCTTCCTTGATTCTGCGAACTTTGAGCTCTTGCACTCCAAATCCGTTCTTCTTCCTTGATTCTGCGAACTTTGAGTTCTTGCCTTCAAATCCGTTCTTCTTCCTTGAATCTGCGAACTTTGAGTTCTTGCCTTCCAAATCCGTTCTTCTTCCTTGATTCTGCGAACTTTGAGTTCTTGCCTTCCAAATCCCGTTCTTCTTCCTTGATTCTTCTGTGATTTCTGCGAAATTCTAGTTCTTGCATTCCGATCCCTTCTTCTTCCTTGATTCTTCTTCGACTTGTGCGGAATTTGAGTTCTTGCCTTCCAAATCCCGTTTTTCTTCCTTGATTCTGCGAAATTTGAGTTCTTTCATTCCAAATCCGTTCTTCTTTGATTTCTGCGAAATTTGAGTTCTTGCCTTCCTAATCCGTTTTTCTTCCTTGGTTCTTCTCTCATTCTGCGAAATTTGAGTTCTTCCCTTCCAAATCCCGTTTTTCTTCTTTGATTCTACGTTGATTTCTGCGAAATTTGAGTTCTTGCCTTCCAAATCCAGTTTTTCTTCCTTGATTCTACTTTGATTTCTGCGAAATTTGAGTTCTTGCCTTCCAAATCCCATCTTTCTTCCTTGATTCTAATTTGATTTCTGCGAAATTTGAGTTCTTGCCTTCTAAATCCCGTTTTTCTTCCTTGATTCTAATTTATTTGATCCTTTGCAGCTGTGGGTAGCGCTGGTGGTGGCGACGAACAGCAGCGCCTGGCTGGGGACGGCGGTGCTGGTGACGAACATGAGGAACTTCCCCTTGAGCAGGGGCGCAGTGGCGGGCATTCTCAAGGGCTACGTCGGCCTTAGTGCCGCGGTCTACGCGCAGGTCTACTCTGGGCTGCTGCAGAGCTCATCCGCCAAGCTTCTGCTGCTCTTCTCGCTGGGCATTCCGACAATCAGCATCTCGCTCATGTACCTGGTCCGCCCCTGTGTCCCTTCCAAGCAGGAGGACTCCTCGGAGCGCGGCCACTTCCTCTTCGTGCAGATCGCCAGCGTCCTCCTCGGCTTATACCTCCTCTCCACGGCGGCGATCGACGATCTGACGGCCGTCCCCAGATGGGTCTCCGCCGCCTTCGTCGGAGGCATGGTGGCGCTTCTCCTGGCGCCGCTCGCCGTGCCGCTGAAGCTCACGTTGGAGAAGAAGAATAAGAAGGAGGAGGTAATTGAGGTGGTGGCGGAGGAGAATTCCCTCTCAGAGGAGCCGCTGCTTGTGGCGGAGGAAGAGGAGGAGGCGACGGAGGTGAGCTTGCTGCTGGCGGAGGGGGAAGGGGCGGTGCGGCGGAAGAGGCGGCGCCGGCCGCACAGAGGGGAGGATTTCAGGTTCAGGGAGGCGCTGGTGAAGGCGGACTTCTGGCTGCTCTTTGTGGCCTACTTCCTCGGCGTGGGCTCTGGCGTCACCGTCCTTAACAATCTCGCCCAGATCGGCGCCTCCGCCGGTGAGGACGACACCACCATCCTCCTCAGCCTCTTCAGCTTCTGCAACTTCCTTGGCCGTCTCCTCGGCGGCACCATCTCGGAGCACTTTGCCAGGTCAGTCAGTCTCGTCTCTCTTGATATCTGTGTTTCCATTTTCCTTTACGATTTGCGAAGACATTTCGAAGTGACGGGTTCGTCAGAGGAGAGGAAGGTACTACTGACAGCCAGCTTCTTCCCAATCATGGGGAGATGCCAAAATTTGGTGGGGCCAGCCCCGAGTAGTTTGTGCAAGAACTAAAAGAGAACTTCATGCCATACAACACTTCCTGGATGGAATTAACTTAAGAGTTTTGTGGGGGGGGGGGGCAGGACGAGGATGCTGCCGAGGACGGCGTGGATGGCTGTGACGCAGGCGGTGATGGTGGTGGCGCATGTGCTCTTTGCGCTCTCGCTGAGAGGCGGGCTGTACGTGGCGACGGGGTTGCTGGGCGTGTGCTACGGGGTTCAATTCTCGGTGATGATCCCCACCGCGTCGGAGCTGTTCGGGCTGAAGAACTTTGGCATCATCTACAACTTCATGATTCTGGGTAACCCGTTGGGGGCTCTGCTCTTCTCCGGCTTCCTCGCTGGTTATGTCTACGACCGCGAGGTGGCTGCGCAGCTCGGCGACGACACGTGTGTGGGTGCTCGCTGCTTCAGGCTCACCTTTGAGGTGCTCGCCTGCGTGTGCCTGCTCGGCTCGGCGGTTAGCGCCGTGCTCACGGCTAGGACGAGGTCCGTGTACCAGGCCCTCTACGCCGGTGGCTCGTTCCGTCTCGCCCCCGGTGGCACTCTCCACTAGCTCTATGGAGATGGTGGAGAGCCCATTACATTCATCCAGCCCACTGCAAAAATCATTTTTTTTTTCTAGTAAAGCGAGTTTATATTGTTTTTTCTTTTTTTGGGGGGAATAATTGAGTGCCTGAGAGTGAGTTTTTTTTGGGGAATGTGCTTTTTCTTTCTTCTTTCGATTGATGTTTGGTGTGTCGGAAATAAATGTGGGTTGGTGATACACGGCATATTTCAAGTGTATTTTTAAGACGGTCAATGAATATCTTCTGTAGTTCTATCCATATCTCTCGATTAATGCTTGTAGGCCCCCCTCTCCCTCTCGATCTAAGAGTTAACTTGATCTTTATCTTTCTCTACTGCATAACTTGTATATATCTCTATATCTATTTATTTATCTACATTTTTGTTACGACCTTCTTTTTATATCTACATCTATATATGTAGCTGCATCATCACTGTTTTTATGTCTTTGTCTATCTGTGTCTACATGTTATTTCCAATGACTGGATATAATTATGACGAGATCATCACTCCATGATGACTAGTCAATCGGCAAAGCACTCGGCGCCACTGCCATGAGCTTCCTGCAAGTGAAAGAAAATAGCTCAGCAAGACAACGATGGGTCACATGTACAGAATAATGAAGGAAAGGGGACGTGATAATTGCATACTTCACCCGCGTCCCACTTTACAAGTACACCATGGAGACTCTGACTGACCGTAATGCCACTATATCTCTCGATCAGTCTGTCTCATTCTTTCCTCAATATCTCTTTTACTCTCGCTCCCATTCTCTCTCTGCCAATTTCGTCAGTGATTCAATATCTTTATCTCAATCTCCAAGTAAGAGTCTCTCTCTGCCAATCTCGACAACAACTCAATATCCTTCTCTCAGTCTCTCTCTAAGACTCTCCCTTATTCTCTTTCTGCCAATCTCGTCAATGACTCGATATCCTTATCTTTATAGTGCAGGGACAAGGACGGGATGGTTTTTTTAATCCCAGGACAAAAAAATTGTCCTGTCCGCAAGGTTAAATGAAAACCGAGACAGAAATTCATCCCGGGACGGACAGATGGGACGGTTTTTGTCCAATCGGATGAAAAAACAATCCCGTCTGGAGGTCTCGGACGATGGACCGTAAGAGATGGACAAAAATCTGTCGGATTTGTTTCTGACGGTTGAGATCTTGCCTCGTGGCATCAATATATCAATTCCTTCACATTTTGCATCAAAGTCCTTGCTGTTTTGGTACTCCCAAACTGATGCTGCCCAAAAGTAATTGTACATATGTCCCTCTGCTTTCTCTCTCCTCCATATTTCTTTAAAAAACTTAGAAAATCCATATTAATTCAATCAGACCTTAGAACCATTTTTATTGGATATTTCATCCAGAACGAGGGACAGGATGGTTTTTCTCCAGACGGGATGAAACTGGCAAAGTCGGGACGCGGATGGGACAATTTTTTTGTCCTGAGATGAAAAAACCGTCCCGTCTGCGTCCCTGCACTGATTCTAGACGTTGGACGGGACGATCTTCATCCCGTCCCGTCCATCGTCCACATCCTAGATGATCTGGAACTGTACTTATCTCAATATCTCTCCAAAACTCTCTGTCTCTCTCTCCCAGTCCCACATATAGGTATGCTCAATTCGACCCTAAAATCAAGAAAATACATGTTAAACGGTTATAGTTTGAATTTCTGTATTGATACAACATGTTGGGATTTAAATGATTACATGATATATAAACGTATAAAAATATGCTTCTTATCAATGGCATATCAGCAGAAAGAAAAACACACCCATTGATGGTCTCATTCAAGATTCATATTGCTAAAGTAAGATTAAAATATACATGAAAATTTAAAACTTGAATTCACTTAGGAAAATATCTGATTTTCAGTATACGAGATAAGGTTGGTATGCAGGGAGATTGGCCAAATCTAATATTTTTTCTGAACTTTTTTATGAAAAAGATCTGGAAAGAGTGGAAATGGCATCAAAATAAAACATTAGATAAAAATGCGTGGTAAAAGGTTTCTTCATCACCCTGATGCCATGGATGTAACCAAAAGCTCAAAATACTTAGCTTGAGCTGCTATTATATTCAGTTTCGTATCTTGAAATTTAAAAGTGATAAATTATTCTTCAAACTATATATTAAACCAATAAGTAGTTGCACTAGATTCGTGGCTAATATGATTCGCCATAAATGGGAGATACCTTGCTTTTGTCAACAGTCTCTCTTGATTACAGATAAATTCAAGTGAAATTATGTTTAGATTAAAATTAATGAACATAAATACACAGATTAGGATGACATAGATGTTTCAAACGATCCTAGTATTTTGGAGTATTTTTACCAAGCAAAGAAGAGATACTTTCAAAAAGTACAAATGGAGTTGTTATTTGACTTTTTTATCAGACTTCTGTGATTTTCCAAGTTTTTTGAGCAACCTGTGTTGTCATGGGCTGGTGACCATCAGCCCTGTATAAGTTCAATCAGTCGCGTGATAACCTTCAATAAATTTTATGAGCAACCTTTCCTGAATTCATAGAGTTATGGCAGTTTAATTACCATTGAATATTTTATAGAATTACACGTACAAGGAATAGTTGAAAATACTAGCAAAATTCTCATGAAGCTTGATAGGGTAATGGAATTGTAGAAAGATCTTAATGGAGTATGATGGGCTGTGGGGAAGCAATGCATGAATGGGTTTCAAAGAGACATCTACAGAAATAAGGCCACTCAACCCATTAACTCTTGAATGGGGGGCATTGAATTCAACCTTTGAACCTTTCAACCGATGGTAAAAGCAGAAGGAATGTCAAGGTAAGGGATTAGAAAGAGAGGATTCTTTTGGAAATCATTTCATACATTTAAATATTCACTTCTTACATATTTTTCCTCCTCCTGGATGTTCTCCAAGAGAGGATGCCCAATAACACAATGCATCATAAAGAATCCAGGTTGATAACATATGATTGATTTGAAGTGTTCTCAGGTGCTTCTTCTTTGTTGTGATGTTCATCTTGTAGTCTAAAATGCCTCATCTGGGCTCAGTATAACATATCCATGGTGATAAGTATGATCATATAGAAATCAGGATCCAAAGATCAACATATCTCTATATGCAGTTTATCTTTCTTCCTCTTGTTCCATTTCCGTTACTAGCTTTTACCAGTTTCCCTCTAACTTGGATCTTAAATTTTTTCTCCAAAATATTATCCTATATTTATGTGTCAAAAATATATTATCGTTAACCTCTCCAAGTCAAGTGGATAAATGCTCATATTTCTTGGGAGTTTATTTAAGATACACCAATTAAATGAATTCAATGATAATTTATTGGAGTTAAATGGGAGATCACGACCAGGAATAATTCAAGATAAGAAGCCCATACCATGACCTGGAATAATTGAATAGGCCAACAGCATTAAAAATATAATTTATGGCCCAAATCAAGGATGTTTAGAAGCCGGGTCAAATAGATCAAATTAATTTTACAGATATGGAGCATCAAGTATGCGTATTTGAGGCTACAAATCAATTAATCAAATAGAACGCTACGAGCATTGCAGCACCTCTATTTAAACCTCTATCTCATCTCTAATTATTATCCTTGGAGTTTATCCCAAATTTTATTGGAAGGTTCATTAATCAATTTCCTTGGCTCCATTATTTTCTAACGAGAGGGAGTGATAGTAATAAATTTGATCAAGAGCTTTGAAGAAAAAATACCACTTCACATGTTGGGCATGTGACCTCAAGGTTAGTTTGATCTTCCCTCTTTTCATCCTGATTGTCACTCCCTTCTTACATATTACTTTCAGGAGGATAGCCAATATTTTGAGCTTCCAAATATTTTTTTAAATCCTCCTTATGTATGTTCGAAGTTATCAAACATTGCAATTCCTTACCACCACCAACTGGCCTGGTGAATGCAGCTGAACACAAAATCTTCTTCCAACCAAATCAACTGCTCTTGATCAGCATCATATCATATTTGAATGGGTAGACTCGGCCAAATCTGAGTCAAATCAGCTAACCGAAGACAACCTATCATCACCCGAACCGGTTAACCTAGTGAACCATATATAGACCAGAGAGCCACACCCACCGATACACACCAGCTGATCTCTGTATGCGCACAACTCTCAGCTTCATGAAACTGATGCCTGGAACTGCCAGAGCATTCACCAATTTTTTTTAAATTACTTTTAATTTATTTCCTTCCCTAAAAAGTTACACATAATTTCATAAAATAATTAATTCAAAATTTTAGATAAATTATATAAAACAAAAATAATACTTACTTCTCATTTTGTCTTTTCACTACATATAAAAATTCCTAAAACTATGTAAAAACCAAAAACATATTTTCTATATAAAAATCTTCTATGACATTGCGTGCCCCCTATGGATTCAACCCTTACCTTTTAAAAATTATTTTTTTGGAGATATTATAGCAGAAATCAGAAGCCTCACATACTATTATACCTGAATTTATTATTTCTGATTCTATGTATACATAAAATCTTAAATAGAAAAATAATATTCAATAATTCTCCTATATTTAAGATTATTGATGTAATTTATCATATAAAGTGAAAGATTCAAATGTCTGACGGAAATGTCCAGATTTTATCAATTTTCATTTAAACGTACTCTTTTATATTGTTTTAATTTAACAGTCACAGCAATATTTTCACCTAGAAAGCATCCCTCATTTTTCAAACTTTATTTGAAGTGGAAGAGATGTATCTTTTCAGCTAGAAGAGAACTAAAATTATCAAGGCAGGCATCCACAAAGCTGTTGGAATGCCAAGATAATCACATCACCATGAAAGAGAATTTATAAGATCACGGAGAAGAAGAGGGATAAGAACCCTTAATTTTATTCCTTGGCATAAATCTCTGATGTTATATAGTCATAGTGTGTCTAGAATTCATTAATCAAACCCATACTTATTTGTTAGGAGGTATTGCAATAAAAAAAGAATAAGTAGAGATAAATAATTATTTATGAAAAAAGAGAAAGTGTGGGAAAGATAGTACTCAGCAACAGAAGCTTTAGCCTCAAATTTTGAGAAAAATGATTTGGTAGTGGATTGCTAAATGATGTTCAATGATCTAGTATCTTTATGACTTTTATATCTCAAGTCACATATATTGTATACATCATTAGAAAACACATGCTTCATAATATGTAATATCTTGAGAGGCATCAGTTAAGCCCTTATCATAATGGTATCCATTTAAATGATAAGTCATATAACAGGTACACTTGATAATTATGCCCATGTGTGTGGATTTCATTGAACTCATTAGACACCATAACAGATTCATTAGAAAATAAAATAGTAAAATAAGCCCTTTTCCAAGTGGGGAAAACACAAGCTATGTGGTTGGACTAGCGTTCGATTTGAAGGGAGAACACCATCCTCTAGAGGAGACAAACATGGACATGCCACATCATCATCAGCTCTAATTTTACGATCCAAACTTCATTTATTATTAGCATTTCATTCCTGAATTGTCTTTAAAATGTTGAATTTACAGTTTTTTGTCCCTTGTCGAAGGCCCTATAAATATGCTAATGCAGTAATGTATGATTAGGTAGTTGTTGAAAGTTGACTTTTCCTCTTAAATGTCTCCCTTGATTGTATGTACTCTCTCCCACTGCAGCCACATGTTTCCACCGCCACTTCTAAGAGCGGGTATTCTTCTTGTGAGACGCTGCTGTAACAATTGTCTTCATGCAAATCACCATCCAATCTAGTTAATCTTGACCATCCAATCTTCTAAGGAATACCATATGGTCCTATTTCTATCTAATTTTTTAAAAATTTCTCCTCTTCAGAGGTGGATGCTGATGGGGAGGGTGTAGGCCACACTGATTGTGAATCAAAACATTGTTTTTGCAGCTGAGATGTAATTGCAGCTGTTAATATCTCTTTAAGGAAGGTACAACAGCCAGGGAGAGTTGTCAAAAGCCACAACTAGCCATCATCCACCTTCGGTCGAACAGTGGCTTTCTGATCAAGGGAGACCACCAAAGGAAATTTGACAGCCATAGAGGATCCCCAAGGCCAGACCATGGCCATCTACAAAACTCAAATAACCGTCTTAGACCCCAACATGGAGTCACACACCAACATTATGTGGTGGCAATCAGCGCCCCTATCCTCAGCTCGATTGAACTAGGGCGATGTCAAGTGATTTCTGAACTTTATCTGGTTGATAAATGTATTTTGAATCATGTTTCATTTATCACCCTCTTTGAGGCATTTTCTCAAACACCAGGTGCTTATTTGAAATTTCTCCTAATTTCTCCAATTTTATTTCTATTTATAATATTTCCACTTATTAAATAAATAAACCTACATAAACCACATTCTACTAATGTAGTCTACCCCAAACCATATATTAAAATAAATAATTTTCCCTTAATTACTCCCGTAAGTGCTTATTGATAAGGAAGAAATGGTCTACCTCACTCAAAGACTGGACAACTGTTGCTTCCGGAACACTGTTGTTACAGAAAATGGGTACAACGGTCTAATCCTGCTATTTAAACAGAGGATGGACAAAAGTCGGCAGTGCATCGACAATTAAATGGTCATGTTGAGGGATACAAATACCCATGTAATGTATAAGTTCCGTGAGGTTCTGCACTCGCCCTGTTCATCCTCTGATTCCCATCTCTCTCATTTGTTCGCTAATGTTTCAGCCTGAATGGCTTTTGAGTTAGGATCCTGAGATGCCCCTCCATCTTCTTATCTCTTCTTTTATACTTCCATCTTCTTGAATATGTCATGGCATCTCACTTTCCTTAACACCTATTACCTTATATTATTCTTTCCATCTCTACCTAAGTTTGTATATTCCTCTAAAAATTGAAAATAATCTCTCATCTCTCTTAAGCTTACATTCTCATCATATATAAAATATTTCTCCAATTAATAAATTTATGTATAATTAAATAATCTAAGCATTACTATCATCATTGTTACTATTTCATTGTCTTCTCCATCCTTTCTATTATCTTCTACTAAAATAAAATACTCCAATTCACAACTCCTTACATCCTAACGTTAGGTTACTCAGTACATGTATCTCTCCCATATTACATATAACCTAGAAATCGGTTAAAATAAATCACAATACTTGAAAGATTTTTTTGAATAATAGTATCTTCCTAATATCTCTAGCCTATGACAGTTGCATTTTAATTAAAATATATAAAAATTCGTCCGCTATCTATTTTACTCTCTTCCTTTATTCTACTACTATAAATAAATTCCATTGTCCCAATTATTCACTAACTCTAATATCTATAAAATATATTGATCATAATAATAATATAAATAATATATTTTCACATAGATGTATTCTCCCTTCTAAGTTTTCCTAACACTGCATATCCCTAGCTACTCTTATATATCATTCTGATTTCTGCCTTACTCTAATTACTTCTTTCCACTTATTACATATCTTCCACCTTATCAACACTATTACTCCATCCCTGATTGTATCTTACTTCCTCTTATTAAACATCTCATCATCTTATTTTCCCAAAACCTAACTCAAACAGTAGATCAATCTCTAAGGGACAGTCCCTGTGAAGAGAATCTTATATCTATTGTACATATTTGAGTGGGTTTATGTAAAAACAAATGTTGTTTCATTTAGGAATGATATGAAAAATAACACCATAATTTGCCTTTGTCAATTGTAGAGAGCATTGAGATGTTGATGATAATGTGAGCATGGTTCCATCGTTTGGACCAATACTCCTCAGCCTTTGATTATGATGCCAATGGGGATGAGAATTTAAGAGCTGGTTAGTTATTTTCAAGCACTTACTTCCCATCAGCAATTATATTTCCTATAGAGACTAATTGTTACTCCATCTAACATAAATGACCAAGGAGAATACTCAGAAAGTACTCTATGGGATGTGACATGCACCTTCAAACTCACCTAATGCAGTGTCAAATTGCACTTCAAACTGTTGTTTATTATTCCAAAGGAAAAACAAGTATTTATTCTAATTTATTATTTTTTTATTATAAGTTTCTAAAAAAGAATACCCAACATATTAAAGTACTTACTGGAAATAAAAATAATTATCAGACAGCTGTAAACTACATGCGTTAACAGGGGATAATCCTTAGTCCTGAGAAGAAATCAATTTGTGGGAAAAATACGTTCTTCACAATTTAAAAGATGGGACGAATCTTTTGTCCCAGGATGAAAAAAACGCCCCATCCGCGTCCATCACTATTATTTATGGAAACCTTTTTTTGGTTATTGTATGTGCGAGGAAAAAGAAAATTTCTAGAAAGTTAAGGAAAACTTTTTTTAAGGAAACTCCTGGCGCATCGACCTCTCTGCACTCGGCACCACTTTCAATAGTAGTCTCATCCCGCCGGGAACCATATTTGTTAAATATTTGATAGTCACATCAAATCATGGAGAATTATTCATGAACAAATAACCTGTCGAGCAATTATCAAAACCTCCCCAAAGACTTTAGGCAAGTGGGTCGTTTTCCCGCCTCGCCCAGAATCAGAAAATTAGCGCCTTTTTTTCTGGTTTTGTCGTTTTGAATCCGGGAAGAAGAGTGCGAGTGAAGAGGAAAGGTGGACGGCAATGTCCAGATTTATCCTTGAGCAATATAAATCTTTCCCTTGTCTTCCTTCACCCTGTCTTCAAGCTAACCTCGCGCTTCTCCCATCGTTGCCTTTCTTTCGCTTTCCAATTTCCATTCCTTCTCCATCCTCTCTTTCCTTCTACCAAGCCAAGCCCGATCGCCGGGAGTTCGAAGGCAAGGAGGCGGCGAGTGAAAGCCTATTCATCCGCTTCTGCCAGTGTCATGGAGCTCGGTTTCTCCCACTTGTACGTTTGAAACCCGCTTTACGACCATTTTTCTATGAAGTTTTCGTTTTCCTTTCTGTCCCACTTCTTCCTTGTACTGATCGATGTCCGGATGATCTTTTCACGCAGTTTCCTGGAGGACGACGTCACAATCTCCATGAGAATGAGACCCAACGCGATCGCCGATCAATGGATAGATGTGATTATTTCCGTCCATGTTTCCTTGCTCGTCGACCAGCTTGTTAATTTTGCTTCTTTGGTCGTTGTTCCCAGGGAGTGCAAGTCTTACGAGGTTCCTCCCTCTCTGCAAACAGCGGACTTGTGCAGAGAAGCGCAGGCGTCGCCAGCCGTGGGATGAGGATAGCCTATTTAGATGTGAGTTGCATTCATTATCTTAAGAAGGCTCTCGCCCATCGGAGCAGATATATATTTACGTAGAAATATTTGATGAGTTTGGTTTAACGTCTGCAGGAGGTTATAATTTTCGAGGAAATCTCGGCACCTCTATCAGTCTCAAACGGGGTTCAACGTTATCGCTATCCACTTTTGCATGGTTCCAATGCTGACAGGTCGCATTCTCAGGTAAGATAATGGCGACGTTTATTTCTCTTCACTCAACTGTATCACCGCGTTGACTCGTGTTCATATGCAAGGTTAAAAGATTTGCCAATTATGGGCGGACCGAGGAAGACGTTCTCCGGCTTCTGTTTACTGTAAAATACTCGGCAGTCCCCAGAAAAGATGCAGACCCTTGCTCCATTTGCTTGGTACGATAAACTCTGTGTCTTCTCCTTCTTGTTCGGTTCCGAATATCGTGCCATCGTTAACTTATTCTCAGAACGCTGACGATATATTCCTGTCGTCTGATGCTGTAGCAAGAGTACGAGATTGGAGAAGAGGTGGCAGCCCTGACATGCAGCCACAGATTCCACGCGAGATGCATTGCAAAGTGGCTTACGCGAAGCAACGCTTGCCCAATGTGCAAGAACATGGCCCTGCCACTCCCTCCTTGAGATCCAGGCCAAAGCTGTATATGACGAACGTGTCCTGTAGTGCCTACAATTTTTTTGATGATTTTTTTCCGAATAAAAGAAGCAGGGATTTTGGCACTAACATTAGGGTGGAAGCGATGTTTTGTTTTCTTTACATCAAGGGTAAAAAGTATTTTGGCAATGACATTAAGGGAGTCTACAACAGGGCCCACGGTCAGGTTTAAGTGTATATTGGATGAAAAAATAGACAGTAAGGATCAAATCTAGAAATGTTTTTTATAAGATTAAACGATAAGAAGCGGCCGTTATGGTACATGATATATTTTATTACAAAAATTAACGGGCTCTCTTTTTTGTGCCTTGCTCTCTTTCCTTTTCTTCTTCTTCTTCTTCTTGAATGGTTCTTAACTTCTTTCATGGTGTCAGAGCCCCCCGTCTGGAATATCTGAATAAATATCCGCAGCGAGGTCTTCTAAACAAATAAGCATGTCATGACTGCGGGACAAGTTCTTGAGATTATTCCTACAAGAATAATGATGTCTTTGAAGCTTTCTATTGAAAATAATCAATCTTGGAGAAACCTCCATTCTTTTTCTTTTGAAAGGTTATTATCGGATCAAATATATAGAAGAGATTTGCCCCCCCCATCTCTGTAGATTTGTATGGGAACATAATCGATAATCCACCTTCAAGATCTGGTGGAAGATTGATCAACAAGTTCTGGGTTTTCTTCATTCAACCCTCTCTGAATCCATCGTCTATGCATAAGCAAGACCAAATCATCAAAATAAGAGTTGGAGAAGCTGAAAAATACACTCTCCAGTTATGAACTAATGAACTTCATCAACAATTGCCCTGGATATGCACAGGTTTGTGTGGAGATCGATCTACTAGCCCCTATTCATTGCATGATACTTATTCAGAATGGGGACGATATGATCCACGACCTATTGTGTACGAGAATCTCCCACAATTATGTACACAATGCACTCTTTTGGGACACACCATCCTCATGTGTCACCAAAAGGCAATACATGCCACCTCGGCCCCCAGGTCGGAGTATCTTACCCCATTGTCCTACGATGATTATATAGTAGAGGCAAAATCCATTACCCATGGGCGTCACCCTAACGAGAGAATGCCTCCTATTGCACGGCCCACCCCCGCATCACAAGGTATAACGTGTGTGCCGCCCTCTCTAGCTTGGGGGCCTGTAACAGCCAAACCTACTTCGGTCAGGCCAACACCTACAGCAGCACAGTGGGTGAAGAAGGGTGCTGATAAGTTCCCCAAAACCTTTAGGGCCAAAGATGCCCCATCTACCAGCCACTTATCGAGCAAAAGGAAAGAGGTTCGATCCCCTACACCAACCTCGAACGCATTTGCCCTTTTAGAGGAAGCAGAGGGGTCTAACGCTTGAGGCTGCACTACGGTAGTGGTGAGTCACAATAGTGATGTTGCTCCGACTTCCTCTCCCCCTAACTCCTCTCGTCCTATATCCCCTCGACCCTACACATCAGTCCCTGCTCATCATTCATTCCTTGGTCCTTTACCCACATCCCCCGTCACTTATAGCCATTCCCTTCCTACACCCTCCCCACCCTGTCCTACCACTTACTATGGAAGAATGCTTGACTATCCGTTCAACCTCTCTTCCTAGTGATGACCCATGTGGGGATACTAGTGGACTTGCTTCTATGAGAGAGGAGGAAGAGGACACCTCCATATTTGAGGACTCGGATACGGACACCCTGATGGAAATATATGTGGCCGGCAAGCCAATCACACATTCCACGTCTCATTCCATGTTTATTAATAGAACATATTCATTATAGTGCACGTGTGATGCTTATAATGAAGTCCATGAATACATGATCGGACTTAGTGAATTATGATGAGATCGTAATACGAAGATCACTAGTCTTTAAGCATGTTTTCTAAACATTCCTATTCGAAGGATACACGAGAAGGACATTGAAGTATCCGGATAGAATAACACTATCTAGCCTCAATCATATGATGAGTATGGCTGGTCTCGTAGCCATTAGTGTGGCGACACTAAGGATAGATAGTGGGTGCTCTTTAGTGGAAAGAGTTCACTGAATTGATCCGTACGAATCCCTGAATGGTATTATACCTAACTGTCAGTCAGGTTGATTCACATCACAGTTGTGTAAGTGGTCCTTAGACCTGATACACCAAAGACGTCTTGTGGATGGATAATTGTACTTTGGCTATGGCCAACGAATATCTAATCATGAGATTCTAAACGGTCTTAGTTCGGGTACATTAATAAGTTTACGAAGATGATTGAGTGGTCAAGATGGGATCGTCCACCCTCGGTATAAGAGGTGACAGCTCAAGGAAGACGATGCGATGAAGTCCTTGGCCAAGGCAGTGAAATATCAAAGAAGAATTCTTCGATGATTTCTGAATGCATCAGTACTAACTCGGATGATCGATTAGGGTTTAACAGTTGACCATACCCTAAGTCATCCAAGGAATGTCAAGTGGATGAGGGATTATACATTCACGGTAACTGATGACGAACATGTTCCATGAGTGAGTCGATACACACTCCTTTGTATCTTCTAGGACACGAGGTGTAGCTTGGCACCCCACGTGTCGAAGACTTGAGCTATTAATTGGGTTAAATCGATACGATATTAATTAATCTATATGTTGATATAGTTAATTAATTTGAAAGGCTAATAAAGGTTATTAGGCCGCTGGAGTCGTTAACTAGACTGATACATGGGCCTAGAGGGTCATACGCAAATGGTCTTTTGGACGTCGGAAGATATAGTTATGTTTTGGGGGTTTTTATGAAAAATACCCACTTAGTATAAATAGGGGAAGGCCCTGAACGAAATTCACCTAGGCCAGAATTGTTCAGGGGGCCGTTCCCTTCTCCACTCTCCCCACACCCCTCTCCATGCCCGATGCGATCAGAATGGCAAAACGACGACGGTGGAGGTAGAATAGGGCTCGTCAAGGAGAAGGAGGAGATTCGACGTACCAAGGATCGCGTGGATACATATAGAGGCTGCACACATGAGCAGCTCAACTCGTCTCACGTCGGGATCCAAGAAATCACGGATGCAATCCGTGGAAAGGAACGTTGTTTCAATGATTTAATGATGTCGTTCGATTCGTTCAAGTCTTCTGCTGTGAATTGTTTTTTTTTTGTTCATTCATGTTAAGGCCTCTAGAACCCAACATCCCTCAGATACACCTCACCCTCGATGCATATATAACACCCTTTCGAGGGTGTGTCACACAAGCCGATAGTTTTACGATTCCAAGTCTCCTTTGGAATTGTCGAGGGATAGCTAACCCTCTCACCCAATCACATCTCTTCTCACTCATCAATAAGCACAAAATAATTGGGCTTATTGAGCCAATGAATACCTTGGATAGTAGACACTCCATTATGAGGAAACTCAGAATGAATTATGTCTACTATCACTCCTCGATTAAGATTTGACTATTTTGGAGATGAGACTATTCATTGAGCTTCTTGACGAAGGGATCTAGTATGTCACTTTTGTCGTACAGCTCTCCCCGGTTCCCTACACGCTCACAGTAGTATATGCATCATATAGATATATGGAGTGAGGGAACTAATGGGGGGAACTCGTCCAACATATCCAAACAACCACGTCTTGTTGATCTCCCTTGGTATATAATAGGAGATTTCAACTGCATATGAGCAATCAATGTGCGCCAGGGAGGTCGGCCGCCAGGCCACGACTTTATACACCATGCCTCACGAGTGTATCCCCCTACTATAGGCAAGTGTTGGACATGGTGCAATGAGTGCCAGGTAGATGCGCGTATGTATGAATGACTTGAAAGATGTTTCATCAATAATACTAAATCGACGCAATGCACCATTAATATCAAGATCTTATTGTGTTTCTACTCAGACCACTCACTAATTCTACTTCTCTTGGACTCGAGTACTCGTGTTCGTCGCCACCCATTCCGATTCCAAGTTATGTGGCTAGAGCATGAAGCCTTTCATAACTTTGTGTGCAACCACTGGCATGGAACGATCTCTGCATCCCCTATGGAGAACTTCAACTACATACTGAGGAACCTTAAGTTCCACCTGAAATGGTGGAATAGACATGTCTTCGGGGACATGCACGCAACGGTCGAATAACTCAAAGCGGAGCTGGCAGCTATAAAGCGACAACTACATGATGCTTGGACAAATGAAGTGGGGGAGCGCCATCGGTCTATATTTGCAAATGTTGTTATCCTTTTCCTCAATGGATCTAAAAAATCCATTAAGGAACTTATGAGTGTACTCACTGTGTACGAGCAAGCTTTTGGTCAGCTCTTTAATGCCTTGAAGAGTCGCTTTATGGTTGGTCCATCTACCACCGTAAAGCGCTATGAGATTATCCAACACTATAAACGATACTCACGAAGCTGCCTCCCTTTCGATTATCTTAGATGCCTTATCTTTCTTGGTCCCACTAGACATCATTATTTTGATACCTTGTTGGCCAAGCTTAGAAAGAAACTTGATGGATGAAAACTTTGTTGTGCATCCCCTGGTGGACACATCCAGCTTATTTGACATATCCTCATGAGCATCGCGCTACATACCCTAGCGGTCCACTCACTATCGCTCACAGTCCTCCACTCTATGGAGTGACTGCGCACACGTTTCTTATGGTACAGTTACCTCGAGGGAGAGAGTTGCCACCACTTGGTTACTTGGAAGAAAGCTTGTCGACCGACGGACGAGGGGGGTCTAGGGATCATACGCCCTCAAGATGTCCAAGGCATGCTTCAAAAGAAGCTCATGTGGCGTATGCGTACCACACACTCCCCATTGGGGAGTTTCATCTCCACAAAGTACGGCGAGTGGGCCCATCGCGAGTCAGACATCGTGAGTGGGCTTAGTAGATGGCAAACTTGACACTGACACTGGTTAGAGATAGCCAATCTCACCCGTTGGCATGTCGGCCAGGGCGCGATTAGCGCATGGTATGATACCTAGTTTGCTGATGGGCCTTTAGCCCGCCACACCCACTTCACCCCTCATCAACTGCGATTGACTGTAGCGCAGTTGCTCACGGGAAACATGCGCCACCTTTGGGAGCAGCATGGCCTCCCACCAGACATTTTATACCACAGGCTTTCAGTACTACCATAGGGACTTCTCATGACTGACCTATTTCGATGCTCACCCTCAATGGATCCTCTTGCCGATCCTCTTGGGAGCATTTTCGAGAGAGATCCCCCCCCTAGCCATGAGGTCGTTGTATCGGGCATCCGGTGATCCTCACCCCCATCTCTTTCTTCCCCTAGAGACTTATGCATCGTGGCCTCCCGACTGATGATCGGGTGACCCGTATAGGACACTCTCTCAATTCATGTTGTCATTGCTGCCCAGTTTCCCCCTAGGTTGAGACTATGGAATACCTTTTCTTCCATAGTGAGACCACCCTAGACTACTGGTGCCAAATCACACACCATTGGCGCCCACTACTAAGACTCACGCCATGCTGACACTGCTAACATATTTTGGCAAGATTTTTCTCTCGCTAGTACGCTCTAAGTGGAGCCTATTCTTTCATGTCACCATAGTTTACTTACTATGGGAGATTTGGAAAAGGGTGAAATTCCTCTCATTTTTCAGGGACCCCCATGCGAGCAATTGATATCTTGTGCTGCGTCAAGCAATGGATAAAGTGTATCTCCCCATCTCATACCGCCCCTCGCCCGCAGCTCATCCCTCACATGCGACCTCTTTCACACTTGGGGCACTCTAGTAAACTCTCGCCCCCATCACAATTCGGCTACAGATTGTCCATTGGCATCCACCGTCAATGAGCAGCCTCAAGCTGAATGTGGATGATGCGACCAAAGGGAACCCGAGGTTAGTTGGAGGGAGCGGTATTCTCTGTGACCATATAGGGAGCATTTTCTTTGTTTTTTCATCTTTTATGGCATTCAAACTAATACAATAGCTGAGGCTATGGCAATACATGATGGTTTAATCCTTTATGAGGAACAAAACCTTCACAATATCGTCATAGAATTGGACTCACATGTGTTAGTTGACATGCTTCATGCAGGTTTATGCTCTCAGTGGCGGCTGCACTGCGTATGGCAGGACATCATGCAGTGCAGCCCTCGTCCGACTAGTGTTTGTCACTAGCTGTGCGAGGGCAACCAGACATTGGATGCCCTTTCCAACCACTCCGTATGCACATAAAATCCTTCCACTCTTGGTAGAGACTCCCTCAGGCAGCTTTTGGATGCTGTTGAGTTGAGCGCCTCGGCATGCCGGCTCTTTGTACCCATCGCACACTGTTGAAGGAGGGCCTACGGGACTGGTGTATTGCATGGAGCACTAGTAGTGAGAGAGCTTGCTCTCTCGCCTGATAGGCCTACCTACCGTGCACCATAAAGTTGACATCTGCGAATGCCAAGGGGGACTGTGCACACTCCATGCATTACCATGCTACAGGCTCTAGCACACTAACGATGATGAGCAACATTCTCTTGGCTACTTATAAGTACGGCTCATGTATTTTTTATTTTCTGCACCAAGGGCGTGGTGGAGTAGGGTCTGTATGTAATTGGGACATATACGCTCGATCCACACTTATAAATGATGTTGAACACTACATTTAATAAATAAAATCTCCCTCGGTGGCATCCAGGGCACGATTGGATCAGTCTACATGCACAATCCTAGGGGTTGGTCGTACCTGACACCGTGTTTTTTGCCAAAAAAAAACTTCATCAACAATTCCATAATATGAACAAAGATATACCAATTGTTGAGTCCCTTAAATCAGTCAGCCAACAAGTCGTCGAAGGCTCTATGATTTTCACTTTCTTGAGAGGGTCTAGAACATAATATGCTCAATGAGTTGTTAGTATCAATGCAAATACCAATCATCCAAAGTTTGAAGATATTTTTACCAAACTCAAGGCATATGATGCATATCTCTCTTATCAGAAAGGGATAAAAGCATGCAACTTTCCATCGTAAGTTAATAAAGTTCAAACACCAAGGCAACAGTCACAGAGTTTCATATCAAGAAAATATTAATATTAAAATAGGGGCTATTTTCAGAATTATGTTCTCACTTTTCAGCCCATATGTTAAATATGTTCTCAGTTTGGGCTTCGAGCAAAGGAATATCATGAGAGATTTTCGAGAAATTCTCAGAAGTGGCAGCTGTCTGGTCAAAATATTTCTCAAATATCACCAACATCTTAAGCTTATCATTCAAAATCAAGTGAAAACAAGTCACGTATCCTGACAGCGGAGATACACAAGAAGTGATCTAGAAATTCAATGTGTAATTTCAACATCCAATGTACATTCGTGAATAATTTGATTTTTCAATTATTCAACCATTTCATTTTACCTAGTTCAACATTATCCGGACTACTAAACATTTTTATGTTTCGATGCAACAACAATATGTTATCAGTGTCAAGAAAAAATATCGGTTGGTTAATTGGTCACATTTTTAATTAAATGCATTGGATATGTCACAATAATTAGACACCATCTAATAAGTATTGTTTTTCAGAATTGAGAAACTATCTGGCTTGAATCTTTAGTATTCTCTTTTTTATTACTTATGTATACTATTAAGGCAGACTACCTTTATCTATTATTACTAAACAAAGAACTGAAAAGGGGTGGGCCTGCTATAGAAGATAATAATAGCTTAACTGTAATGTCTTAGAAGATAATAACAAGAACTAAAACAACTTAGCAGATGAATCAATTCAGAAACATAGAAAGAGAGAAGTTATGATGACTAAGTTTTAAGTGATTCTTGTGCATGTCTGACATTTACCAGCCCACGAAAACACTTGCAACTCAAGAATATAAGAAATCTGTGCTCTTAGTTTGCTTAAGCGCAATGACGAAGAAGATCCTGCTTGATTTGAGGGCTTTAATGCAGGGAAAACTGGATGTGAAGAAGATATTCACAAGTTCAATGTTGTTTTAATAAACACAGCCAACAATATTTAAATACTTCACAATTCTAATAGGATGATATGGGGTAAATTCAAATATAGGAACAAATTCAATCTCAGAATCTTTCTAAGCTTCCAAATGAGATAAAAAGATTTATAAGTAAAACATATAGGTATAGGGTTTTTATTTGAATTTTATTTTAGTTTTATTATAATTTGAATTTTATAAACTTTTTAAATTTTCTAGGACATATATTCAAGAATAAATGGAAGAAAATGAATATAAATAATTTTTATAACTTATTTAATTTAAAAGTATAAATGCAGTAAGCAGTCAAATCTAATATTCATTAGAAATATATTTTTGGATATTTTTTAGAGATTTCTATAGAATTAATTTAAAACAAAAACTTCAGGGAAGTATTATTTTTATTTTTATATACTTTCCTATGTTTATTCATTTATTGAATGATTAAAAATAATAGCTTGTCAGCATTGAAAATCAGCACTTATGAGAGCAGACAGTGGAATTGGAAAGTGGGCAGGTGAGAGGGATCGGTGGGAATCTTGGATAAAGGGGTTCTTGTTTTAGTTCTTGTTATTATCTTCTAAGCTATTACTGTGCAGGGCCATCTCCTAAGCTATTACTGCACACACATGCCTTAAAGGCTTAGCAGATGCTCACTATGAAATAGGGGTTGCCCTGCTATAGAAGGCATGTGTGCGAAGTAAATGGAAAAGAAGTAGAAAAATTCAATTTCGCAGGGGAAAATAAATATATTTTTTTGAAAGTTTCAGGGAGAGGAATTACAGATAGAATCCAACGTTTAGAAAAATAAAATTTCAAATTATAGAGAGATAAAGTGATGGAAAATGAAGGAGAGGTAGATGAAAATATGGGGATGATGGTGAAAATGTAGATCAAGGATTCAAAATTGATGATGCTCATGTCTTGAGCCCCAATTGCCTCTTCCTAAAATGCTATACTTATTTTTTCAAAATTGGTCATTTTTCTCTTCAAGAAAAGGATGATTTAAGGAAGAAAACTTCAAAACACTTACATTGATCAGGATGAATAACCAGAAATCAATAGAGCCTTGTTTAACCCTTACTTTAAAACCCAAAACAAAAAAATACTCCACTATTGACTAATAGCCTAAAAATAACTTTAGAAATTATTTGGAATGCTCTAGCCCATTTATAATCTTCCCATTTAATTTTCTCAATTTCTTCACAGATGGAACTTGAAAATATTCATCACAAATAAACTAATTGACATACAAGTTCATTAAAGTTAGTTAAAAATGCCCCAAATATGTGTAAAATGATATTCATAGGAAATTTAGAACTTTCAAATAATCTACGTAATAGAAAAATACATGACTATTCAGATTCCTAAATATATATAAAATGTAGGGAATTATGGATATGTTATTGATAACCCCATCTTAATTTGATTCTAGTTACGTAGAAATGCCCTTTATGTTTTCCTTGAAATCTATCCTTGAGAGAATGAAAAACTTATGCGTCCTACAAGATAATCAAACATTCCACATCTCGTGCAATATTCACTAGTATAGTATATTGTCACGCGGTCAAATCTTGAGCTAGGACAATTGCTTGAATTTGGGCATGCCAGCCTTAGTGCTTGGAGCAGAGCACTGAGCAGCCTTGATCTCTTGTAGTGGAAGTCTCTTACAATAGCTTAAGTATGCATAGAAGGGGTTAGAGGAAAGGGAGGGGGCGCAGCCCTATGGGGGAATAGTCTCATTGCATTCATATCAAAAGAGATTACATCGTAGACGTAAACATTACATGGGGGAAGACGAGGGATGGTATCGAAGTAACGAGACGAGGCGCCTTGCACCTTAGTAGTGTCGCTACTGCGCCTTGAGGTCTGCCGCTCCGCTCGCGCACCCCTACTACCCCTGTAGCTACACATGTGCCCCTAGGTCGGGCGCCACGTGCCAACGGGCGTCGTGATCACACACACCACGCCTGCCTTGACGATCACACATGCCACCAGCACCCGCACTGACACCTATTGCGCGCAGACTACACGACGCCACCGCATTCACCGCCTCAAGCCAAGTGCAACGTGCCTTGTGCTACCCCGGGAGCGCCAGGAACCCATGCCGTCTCGGTGCTCACTGTGCGCCAATGCCTTAGTCTCCTAGCGGGATGTCTCGTGCCCCGCGCCTCGCACACACGATGAGCACGATGCCCGGGCGGCCGTTGCACAGCTCCCCACACAACTCTGCGTGCGTCACTGTTGCACTGTCACCTGGCCTGTGCATCCTGCACCCGTGTGCGACGCGCTCTTGTTAGCCCGCGCACCCAGCAAGCGCATGCTTTGCCTGATCCATCCCGCCTAAGCGCGAACGGGCACACGCACATCCGAAGTGTATCGCCACTATGGGGGCAATGGCCTAAAAAATCAGGTTGGGCGTCACCACCCTTAGTACATTGTAGTACACTAAATAGAACTCAGTCATTACAGATCACGAGTAAAAAGTCGAACATGCCCTCCCAATAAGCACGCAGGCTTCTGGGCAGGGAAGTCGCCTAGTTAGGGGCCTAACATATATTCATAGAACAAACATGTGATACATATAATGAAGGACATTGATGGATTCACCCTTGCCTCCCTCTCCTTCCTTCCCCCCTCTCTCTCAGTCTCCCTCTCTAGGTCTTTCTCCCTCCAAAATAGATAAGGAAGAAACTTTGAATAGAGAAAGAGGTTTTAATAGTTTATTGCAATCCATCTTCTAAAAAGTACTCCTCTACATCAAGTGGGTGGCCACAGATGGTCAAATATATGGCGCCTATGCTGAGCTCAAAAGAAACCTCTCCGACGAGTTGGATTTAATATATTTTAGAATTTTACAAAAAAATAATAAATAAATATTTAATAATTTTCTGTTGGTTCCGGTCCGGTTTGACCCTTGGACCTAAACCTGCCCAACCAAAATGTCCACCCTCAAATGGAGGACCTACGATCCCAGTTCGGTCTGATCAAACTAGTCATTGGTCTTAAATGTCCAACCCTAATACCTTCTATGCCTAAATGAATTATGATGAGATCAAAATATGAGAGTCACCAGTATTTAAAGATGTTTATTGCTATTTGAAGTATACTTGAGAAGGACATCGAGATATCAAGATATAATAGCATCATCTAATCCCACACATATTATGAGTGAATTATGGTGCAGCCCCGTCGAGGAATAGGGTCATTGCATTAATATCATCAAAAGGATTACATTGTTGTCATAGGCATTACATGGGGGAAGATGAGGATTGATACCGAAGTAACGAGACGAGGCATCATGCACCTTGGTAGGGGCGCTCCTACGCCTTGAGGCCTGCAGCCACGAGCGCGCGCCTGCCAGCCCCGCAGCTACACACGTCCCTGGGTTGGGCACCGTGTGCCCATGGGCGTGGCGATCACACATGCCGCCCCAGCCTTGGGCAATCTCACATGCCACCGGCACCCACGCTGACACTCATCGTGCAGCCCACTCAGACGCTCTTGTGCTCGGCACCTCAAGATGGGCAGTGCACGCCCAACGCTACCCCCGGGGGCGCCACGTGCCCCAAGCCATTTCGACACTCACTGTGCCCCAATGATTTAGTCTCTTGGCGAGCCGTCTCCCACCCCGCGCCCCGCACACGCTATGCGCATGATGCCCGCGCGTAGTAACGCGGCTCCTTCCATAGCTCCGCATGCCACACCATAGCACTACCACCCCGCTTGCGTGTCCTGCATGTGTGCACGGCGCTCTTGCCAGCCCGCGCACTCTAGTGCGCGTGGGTCACCCTGATCCGCCGCGCAGAGCGTCGACGGGCACGCGCCCCATCCATAGTGTGTTACCGCTACAAGGGCGATGGCCTAAAAGATCAGGGTTGGGTGTCACCACCCTTAGTGTGCTACAACATTGCACTAGATAGGACTTAGTCATTACAGATCGTGAGTCTAAGGTCAAACATGCCCTCCCAATATGCACGCAGGCCTCTGGGCAGGAAGTCGCCTAGTTAGAGCCTAACACACCCCCACTGCATGGACTTAACGACGCCCTCGTCGACGCCAACTACGTTGCTTCATACGCCCGCAACAGGTCCTCGAATTGCCACAGATCCGAGTTGCGCTCCCACGTTGCTGATTCGACTGGTCTGTTCTTCCACTTGATGAGGTACTCAATCTTGTGGTAGCAATCGTGATGTCCTTCCCAGTCAATCTCCCTTTTCGCCAGGACCATCTCTGCCTCTAGTCAAAATGCGCTCACACATTCGGTGGTTCTCATTGGGGCTGGTTACTCGTCGCATCTTCAGAGTCTAATATATACTTTTTCAGCACTGATACATGGAAGACTTGATGGAACACCAGCCGACGGGGTATGTTGAGTCGGTAGGCTACTCGCCCAATCTTCGCTACCACCTCGAATGGACCGTCGTAGCATGGTATCAGACCCTTGTGCCTTTGCTTCACCTGTTTTGTCTTTAACATCTGGGCATTTGTCTTCAATAAGACCAGATCACCCACTTGGAATTCCACATCCCTTCTGTGTCGATGTGCATGTTTCTTCATTCTTCGAGCAGCATGTTCTAGTGCCTCACGGGCTTCCTCAATGTGGCTGCGATAATCACGCGCAAAGTGGAAGGCCGCAGGGAAGTGACCATTCCCTTTTCTTTTCACCATTTATGGAGGAGTTAGCGGCTACTTTCCCATTGCAATCTCAAACGGGAATGCCCCATAGCAAAGCTCCAATTGATATTGTGTGCAAATTGTGCTGCATCCAATAGCTCCACCCAATTCTCTTGGTTGATCAAAACGTAGTGTCGTAGATACTCTTCAAGCATAACATTCACACGCTCCATCTAGCCATCATTTTGGGGATGGAAGCTCATTGAAAACTTGAGCTTGGATCCCATTTACTTAAACAGTGACTCCCAGAAATGACCCGTGAATGATGTCCAATGGAAGACCCCAGTACTTTGCGACATGGGAGAGCCATGCCATCCGCGTACACTTCCGACATGGTAGGGATGAATGTTGTATACTTGGAGAAACGGTCCACAACCACCAAGATAGCATCGTGCTCACCCATGCACAGAAGACAAGTGATGAAATCCATCGAGATGGACTCCCACGGTCTGTTCGCCCTTGGGAGAGGTTCCAGCGTTCCTGCAGCTTTAGCCTTCTAAGTTTTGTCTTGTTGACACACCAGGCATGAACGGACGTATGCCTCCACATCCCGTCCCATTCTAGGCTAGTGATAGCTGCTAGACAGGAGTGCAAGCGTGTGTGCTTGTACTAGGTGTCTGGCGTGGGGTGCGTTCTATGCGTCGTAGAGGAGCTTTCGATGCAATCCACTCGCTGCGGCACATACAACAAATTCTCTTTAGCATAAATTATGTCCTCTTCAATCCATAATCTCCTCGTCTCGCCTGCAACAATATGCTTCACATTCTTCAAATACGCGTGTAGCGGTAGGACCAGCAAGTGCGTGCGCGTGGCTGCAGGCCTCAAGGCGCAAGAGCGTCTCCACCAAGGCGCATGGCACCTCATCTCATTGCTTTGGTATCAACCCTCGTCTTCCCCCGTGTAATGCCTATGAGGGCAATGTAATCCTTTTGATGATATTAATGCAATGACACTATTCCTCAATGGGGCTGCGTCCCCACCCTCTCCTCTAACCCCTTCTATCTGATCTTAAGCTATTGAAAATACTTCCGCTGTAAGAGATCAAAGCTGCTCAGTGTTTTGCTTCAAGCACTGAGGCCAGCACGCGCTAGATTCAAGCAATTGTCCTAGCTCAGAATTTGATCGTGTGACAACTGGTGTCATAGCCAGGTTTGGCCTCTTCAGCGTGTGTTCATGAACCAAATTAGAGGAGAGGTGGAGTTGGCAAGACACTCGAAGTCACTTGAAGAGAGACAACGGAAGGCTAAACATCATAGGTAGGAATTCCGCCTACTGCAAAAGAATCTCTTGGGTTTGAAGACCCAAGTGGACACTAACAAGGATGAAACAGATTCGAACCTCGAAGACATGAGGATGGAATCAAGGGAGAGACATGAATACTTACAAGACATAGTGAAGCAGCTCACGGAGATGGTGATGTCTCTAAAGCTTGAAATGATAGAATTACGACGGGTTGAGGTCCCTAAACCCCGATCCAACAGAGGCGGGGAAAGAATCACGATGCCACCCCCAGAATTCAATGGTGCCCATAAGGAGGTGGACTTGGCTGACTTGTTGTATGACTGCAAGAGGTACTTCGAGATCTATGATACTCTAGAGGAAAAGAAAGTCCTGTAGGCCAGCAGTTTCCTGTAGGACGACGCTAAATTGTGGTGGCATCAACGTTCAAAGGCTGGAGATTGGCCACCAGAGACGTTTGAGGAACTGGTGCGGGAGATTAAAGAGAACTTCATGCCGCACAACATGGTGTGGGAAGCGAGGGAAGAGCTCGACAACCTTAGGAATGGTCAACCTCCGTGAAGGGAATGGTCAACCTCCGTGACAGCAGAGTTGCAGAGCCAGAAGAGAAATCTGGGAAGTGGAACAAGCCACGCCAGGAACTCACAAAGGCACCGACGACCCCAGTTAGTCAAGGCCTAAAGAGGAAGTTGAAATCGGGCTACGGTAGGGGCCATGACAAGGGCAAGAACCCAAGGCTGGGGAAGGCAACTCCAGGGGAAGGGGGTTATAAGTCGCCGTGCTTTGCATGTGGAGGCCCCCGCTTCATGAGGGATTGCCATTTTTAATTATTCATATTTTAAGGACATCAACATATCAAGATATAATATGTTTATGTAATCCCACGCATATTATGAGTATGGCTGATCAAGTAGCTATTCGTTAGAACCAGTATGGAGAGATTATTATGGGGGCTCTTCAGGGAAAAGATTTCACTAAGTTGGCAATTGTATTTTCAACGTAAAAGGACAAATACATTTTTTAATGTGACATTTAATATGTGACGTGGTAATACATTTTGTGGATGATGCATTCACATCATGAAACATAAATAAGCACATCCATTTCCCAATGTGTACGATTCATGAAAACTTGAATTGAAGCTTTCTGTGGTGCCATCACATCCATTAAAATTTTAATCAAACATTTTTTTATTCGGCCATCAATCCCTATGTATTATTAAATATAAAAACCTTTTAAGCTCATGATTGAGCATAACCGCATTTTTTTTGTTATGATTAACCCAGATAATCATTAGTAAAAATCATACATTAAGCTGCAGCTGATAAATCAGATGGTGACATGAGGGAAACTCAAAATAAAACCTGTAAAAATTCATAAGTCGCCTTTAAATTATTCTAGAAATATCATTATTAAATTTTATAAAAACCCTAATAACATGTCACAACATTAAATTAATATATCCAAAAAACTATTTTTGGGTAGCCTCTCCATCCTTACTATCAAAAAATTTGTGAATATAAATGGAAGCTACTGAGTGTCTTATATTTCACATTTTTTGACATCCAAATTAAGCATATGTTCCCCCAAAAATATGTTTTACGTTATATAAGTTTTTAGCTCTCCTTGACTTTCCCTTGTCAATATATTGATGCCATAAGGACACATTAAATAGCAGCATCAGTAGATAGATGATGATGATAGAGGAATACATGGAAGACCCTGAACAGAAACAACAACAAAAAAAGATAGCTCAACAGCAGCAAAAACTGTGGTTCACAGAAATAGCAATGACAAAATGATGACATAAATGGGCAGAGAAGGCTACCATAACAAGATTGGCAGGCGACAACAGCAACACTTGGGTTAAGGCAAGAGAGAACAAAAAATCCAGGACAAATAGATAAAAAAAAAGTTTTGAGCCTCTATTTTTTCATGAACTTTTATTTATATTATTGCTTTGTATGGACAAGGATTCACCTGAGGGGGTTGAATTGGGTCATTAAGAATATATATAAACTAAGATGTTAAACAATCCGCGATATTCATATATATGAATGAGAAGAGTATAGGGTAGACATAAGTTGTTTGTGTAAACCTTAGTGTTGAGGTTTTTTGTTTTAATGTACACTAAATTACATTAATATCATGAATTTATAATTAAGAAACTAATTTATAATTAGAGCTTAAAATATTTTAAGATTATGTTTTTTAAATGTGTTAAAACTATAAAATAAACTAGAATAATCATAAAGTACTTGGGAGGATGAAAAATGTTTTTTAAAATTTCTGAAAATAGTTTTAAAGTATTAAAATGTTATTTTAATACTTTAAAATATTTTAAAAAGTCATTTCATATTTAACGTATGTTGAAATTATTTTCAGAAGCCTTAGAAATATTTTTAAATACTTTAAAAATATTATAAATATTTTTCTGAATTTTTTAAACAATTAAAAGTATTTTAAATAGTGCAAAATTGACTTCTAAATAAATTTCTGGCATTTTAGTTCATTTAAGAAGGGCCCAATAAGGCCTAAATGGGCGGAGCCCATTAGCCTTAGTGGCGGACCCGACAGGTGAATTTAACCAGTTAAATCCGAGGTCGGGTACGCTACTAAAGATTGAATTAAAAATATATATATATATATATATATATATATGGGGAGAACGAGATTTGAACCCAAGACCTCCGCCTCAATAATGAAGTGATTTACCAGAAGTCATCTCTTAGTGTAGAAATAAATTATTTATATATAATCTACTTTGGACCTGAAAAATCGAATTGGGAAATTCGATTTATTCCAAAGGTCGGGTCTGACGGTTGACTTTCCAAAATCATTTCTTATTTCTAAAAATCGTATTTTTTCCGACTTTTGAAATTCCTATATTAAACCTAACTACTTTAATTAGCATTAATTACTATAATTATTTTTTTAATTAAGGAAACTTTCTATAAAACTTTGAAAAATCATAAAAAATTAATTACAGCTCCTTTTGAGCTCAATTTTTTTTTGAAATTCTCAGAAAATTACAATCTACCCCTCTACCCCTATAAATACCCCTTCAGAGCAAGGGTTGAGGTATCCCTTTTGAAAAACATCTCTCTTGTGCTACTCTTGAAGAAGAAAGTACTGTTTCTTGTGAATTTTCTCCCCTGCAATCAGTGTGGCTGTGCTTCTCCATTGATAAGGGAAGTTTTTAATTTTCATCATTCATTTATTTACTGAATAGGGTGATAGTTTCCTCCACAATCATTGAGTTAGTGGTGATTTTTATGAGATTTTGTGAAGGATAGTGAAGGGATTGATATTATTTTTGAAAGTGATTAAGAGGAATTGATTTGTTGATCTTGAAAGTACTTATAAAAAAGGTTTTCAGAATTTATCTTGATATTACATTTGAATCTTAGTTTGTTTGATCATTCATACATCATTGAGAGCGGTGATTGACCTTTGATCAATCACGGGGAGCGGTATATCGTTTCTTCCACTAATCTGAACAGGTGACGAAGATCAAGAAGGCAGGGAGGTGACGTTGGTGGCACCAAGGACGTGACAGTGACGAGGGAAGTGGACGTACGAGGAAGAGTTCGTGACGGTCTACCCGAAGGCGGTTCGGGGTTGAAGCTCGTGCACCAAAGAACGTGACGTGCCATCGGAAGACTCCTCTGCAGAAGCAACTCTGTAAGTTGGGTTAGGGTACCTTACAAGGGAGGATCCTTAGTAAGATTATCCTGAGTCCTAATTTGGACTCGAAGGGGGGCCTTGGATTGACTCGATCACTAAGTGGATCGAGGAACCAAGTAAATCTAAGTGTTCGAGAGAAAGAAGGTGAGTGTCAAATCAAGGAATCTTAAAAGCTAACTAGGTAAAAAAAAAGAAGATAAGCTAATTCACCCCCCCTCTTAGCTTCCAACACTTAGGATTGTCCTTAACGGCTTCCTAGGGATATCTAGACTAGAGCCATTAAATCCCTAACCAATGAGTTTGTGCAAGGCCCCCTCTGTTAACCCACTTTGTAATAGGGTTTTGAACATATCAAGAAAATAATAAATTTAGGGAGTCCTTCATCTCTCTGATCCCTAAATCACCAAAGCCACATTATCTTAGTCAATCCCCAAATCCTCTACTGGATTCATCCCAAAGCATTCTCATGTTTGACCCCCAAAGCCTTATATGAAATATTGAAACATGTACCTGTTGTTTCTATTCAAGCATGTGTTACAGTATGACAGATTAATCAACACAATCTTTCAATTAGATCATGAAATCTGTTGACAAAGGGAACAAGAAACCTTAGAATTGATGATCATCTAAATATTTAAATTAAATTCCCTTCAAATATATATCCCCTTTTTATTGATGTGTTATCCTCTTTGTTTCTCTTATCCTTTACAATTTTTGTAATGGCCGTTTAATTAATGCCTTAACCTAGTGCGCGACACAACCCAAATGGATTGATGGGATGGACAAAAATGATAGGATGGCTGACAAGAGGTGATGGGTAATTTTTCACATTTTTATCCCATTAAAGATCCTTGAATTTTATAAAAAAATTATCACACTTCACACACCATTACAATCCATCATCATCCCATAATCTGCATGGCATCACAACCATAATGTAAGGTTATATTACAATAAAATGCAGGTGTTTTGCCATAATTTATGTCTTTTAATACCTAAGTTTGCATGTTTTATAATTTGCATTCTCTCTCTCTCTCACTCACACACACACACACATACACATATATAATGATTTGATGGGGTGGAAGGTCGGTGACAAGGCGGGTGTATCACTTGGAGGTGAGAGGGGAATCGATCACACTATGAAGGGATGGGAGTGTTAATAAAAGGTGGGGTAAGGGTCACAGAAAGGGCGGGAGGGTCAATAGCGAGAGTGGGAAGATAGGAAATGGGGTCAAAGATGGAATGGGAGGGTCGGTGACGGGTGTGGGTGGCTCAAAATGGGCTGAGGGGGTGGGGCTCAGTCATTTATGTTGCCTTAATAATTTATTTCATAATTTTTCAACTCCAATGATGCAAGCTTATTTCAACATTTTTCTCATCTTTCATCTCTATTACATATTCAAGTATGGCTTTTACTAGTACTAACATGCATATTGAGTTGGGTCAAGTATAATGGCCAAATGATATTGAAGAAATCACCCTTATTATTCGTGTACATCTGGTACATAATGTACAGGGAAGGCATAAGTGCTTAATCATCCCATAAATATTGCAGTGGGGAAATGGTATTGCTTATTATGTCGTGAGCAGAAAGATTACTGGTTGTGAAATACATTGACTAGACATAAAGATGGGTATATAAATATCTTACGCAGACATCTGGAGTTCAGCCATTCTAGAATCCATAATGAGTTCAAGGTCATTAGTAGTAACCAGTGTTCCATCACTAATATGTACTGCCAGAGTGGAGTGGTGACAAAGAGTCTAGAGAGAATGATGGAAAATATAACCCAGTTTCTCTACCTCATGGACTATAGAGCATTGTCGACAACAAGTGGTACAAGATCATGAGGAAATATGGCACTCAAATAAGCATCAACCCATAAGGCTCAAAGACGATAAAATCTCACATACAAAAAAATTTATGTGATCATGGAGGCTGAAAGATGTATTCCTTAACGAAGGATAGATGGACTGCCAACAATTTGTGTGGCCTACTCAATATGACTGCTCATGGGGTGGACAATGAATTGGAACAGTGTAATCATGTGCTTACGATTCTAGAGATCATGGGGACACATAATGGTGTGAATATGAGCACAATTGTGTTTTAGACGTTTTAGAATTTTGGGCTGAAACAAATCAATCCCTCATCCCCTTTTCTCATCATAGTCTTGGAAAGTTTATCAATTTTCAATGTATGCTGTTGCTATCACCAAAAATAACGTGTCAACTAATGGGTGGATGATGATGCTACAGACAAAAGAGCTTAGGGTTGTGCTGCCCACATGCTGAACACTTTGTCTAAGCCTCCTTGAGGTCATTCACATTGTATGATGGAGATGATGATGCATGTGAAGTTGATATATATGATTTAGACAACATGAGCGTTACTAAGGTGATGCAGGCTAACATAGATTGATAATCTATGTCTCGAGGATTCTAATTTGAGAGCTTTAGACACAGCTATCCGCGGATTGACTCAGGCTATACCAGCAATAAATGAAGATATGTAAGAATTTCAACAAAACAATCGTCACCAGATCACATCACATGTTGAATCCCACACTTGAGAAGTGAGATGGCATTAATTTTAGAAACGTTTAAAACAAATTTTAAAGGGTTAATAGCAGAAATATCCCAAACTGATTCAAAAATCTGAGAGCTATCCGAAACTTTTTTTTTTGGCACGGTATATCCCAAACTCGTTTAGTCGACGAGGACATATCCCGGTGATGACATGGAATCCATCGTGGCTGCCATGTGGATTTCCGGCCAGATTTTGACTTGGCAGAATCCACCTGGCAGCCACGATGGATTCCACGTTATAACAGGGATTCCACCTGCCAGGTGTTTTCTGATAGAGAGAGGTGCATTCTAGAGAGAGAGAGAGAAGGAGAGAGAGAGGCATTCTAGAGAGAGAAAGAGAGGCATTCTAGAGAGAGAGGCATTCTAGAGAGAGAGAAAGGGAGAGAGAGAGGCATTATAGAGAGAGAAAGAGCGGCATTCTAGAGAGATAAAGTGAGGCATTCTAGAGAGAGAAAGGGAGAGAGAGGCATTATAGAGAGAGAAGATCCATTGCTTTGTTTCCTTGATTCTATTACCTTGGTCCTGCAAATGCGTGACAAGTGAGATCAACTCGAAAGTTATGAACATGGTTCATTCGTGGGGTGGGAAGAACAATTCACACTCGATTCATGGCAACATTAATTCACTCCTTTGTCACTAGCATAGATCAAATTGGAAGCAAAGGAAATTAAAAAAGAGATACATCTAAAATATGAGCGAGATTTGATCAACGTGACATGTGTTTTGCAAGTAATAGTACTCGAGAATAGCGTAAATAAATGCTACACAACAAATAATAAATTCACGAAGATAGAACATTAACATATTGAATTTGAACATATCATATAGAGTTTGCATAATAACTTGGCTGTGGGAGACGGATGCTAGAGAAAACATAACTAAAGAAATATAATCATAATAAAATAAGTGATACAATGGTTAGCTTCGCACAATCATATCAGCTTTTTTAACTGAACGACCGTCGGCCGTCAACACCAAAGATGCGAAAATAGTATCAAATGAGACTATCTCTTCGTCGCATCTTAGCCAATAGGAAAATAAGCTCCTCTTGAACATAAAACATATTAATTTACACTGTTGAACCCACTCGTTAATTAACAGACCAACATGACCCAGAAACGACTCCATTTGTGCAAGGTAAAGAAAACCCAAGAGCTTGAAAGTATCAATTTTACTGGAAATTAAACAGCCCATCGTTCTACAGGCAAGACCACATTTTTCCTAGTCCATAAAAACTAGAGATGATATCGCGAGCTAAAAGGGATAAATAAGAAGAAGAAAAAGCGAGAACTGAAGAACTAACATAAAGAGTTTAAACTCGCGAACCAAAACAGGGCCTCAAATCAAATTTACGCGACGAAAAAATCAATCTATCATGAAGAGGAAGAACAATCAGATTCGCAGACGATTTGATACCTCCTCGCACTGCGAAGGATCGCGGCTCCTCTGCGCTGCGAAGAAGTCAGGGTTTCTCTATACTAGCTGAGTTTCTATAGGTGCAGGTATCGATATTCCAAAATGACAAATATACCCTTTATTTAATGGGCTACGCCAAGTGGCACAGCCCAATATCACTCCCAACTGTGGACCAGGCCCTCTATTGCCTTAAAAAGGTATACTAACTTGTCATCACCATAGTATCACTATGAAATAGAATGAAATAGCATTAATATAATGGTAGATTGATGACAAAATAGATCACTCAAGCAATCGTAACTTGTCTAATTTTATAGTATTATTATGCAGTATAGAGTCGTGGATAACCTGTGCTTTCTTACCCTTTTTATACTTCTTGGAGTTGTTTCCCTTGTTAAAAGAAGTGATTTGTTGCTCTTTTGCTTCCTCATCCCCATCCCTAAGTCATCCTTCAATGTCATGAGCCCCGGCCTCTCGCATTAGAGATTTTTCCCCACTAATTATATGATTTCTTCTTCCATAGCAGGGTACTCCACCAGTTTCTTGCTTATTAGCTTCTCGCTAAGCAGATACAAGTCCCAGTTCTTCTTGCATGTGATTTTATGGCCATTCAGTGTATGTAGTCCTTAGAATTTCCAGGGATGTTTTATTTTTTATTAATTTCAACCTGAGGTACGTTAAGACCTCTGGCCATTCAGTGTATGTAGTCCTTAGAATTCCCAATCTCCTAGCCTATGATAATACTTCGAGATATATATGGGCATATGCCACATGACTACCAACCTCACAACCCCTCCTCCTGGTATTTAATTTATGGGAGTCATTTGATTGAATAATTTAAGAGTTAAATAATTTAAGTACCACATCAAATGTTTAATTATGTGTTTATTTGAGAATAGAGGGGATGTTTAATTATTTAGAATTTTTCTTCAATTGTAAACTTGCATTTATACCCATTTAAACTTTATTGTGACATTTATATGATACTCGCATTTTAATAATTTAATAATTATATCCTAAGCTATGGCATTTTTTATTATTAGATACAGTCTATTAAAGTCTACATCATGGGACACAAACACAATTATTTGCATGGAAACATTGACTCGAACATACTGACTACCACTGTTTATAACATGTGAATCATCATAAATTTCATGCATATTACATAATTCTTTGCATACAGTTTACTTTATGTTCATGTTATCACGTTTTAGATTAATTAAATCTGCTTTTAGTATGATTTTTATTACTTTAGATTTTTCAAGTATTTCACTTATTTTCTGACTTTAGATTGATTAAGAAATTGATTTTTAAAGGGATTTTTTTTTGAATTGATAGATACATTGATTAAATTTTCTGTATTTTAAATATTTTCCAGAATTTTCTACTGATTTTCACGTATGAATCTTTTTTAGAAGTCTAAAACTTTATTTTTAGGTTTAAAAAAATGCATTTAATATATATTTTCAGGGTTAAATAATCACTCAATACATGCCCTTGTCTGTTTGGCCAATATTTGGTTAATGATAGCCCCCCTATCATCAGAAAGGGACTTTATTTTTAGGTTTTAAAAAATGCATTTAATATATTTTTTGGGTTTAAATATTCACTCAATACATGCCCTTATCTGTTTGGCCAATATTTGGTTAATGATAGCTCCCCCCAATCACCGGAGAAGGAATCATAACGGCACCGTTATTCGTGATGCCATAACACATCAATTGTTTCACTTGTTTTTTCAACTCCACAAAACACGTAGCATGAGTTATAATGTAGATGACTTTTTGTAATAATGTAATAATAGCACATTTTGATGTGGATAAATAAAATAAACGTGGCTCTTTTTCCAATAAATGAGACGTGAGTTTCTATAATATTTTTGTAGATTTTATGGCGACATAGATTATTTTTATCACCCGAAACACAACACTATCCTGGCATTTAAATTCACAACATTATGGCATTATTTTTTGAAAAACAAAATTTTGTTTAATGTCTGGTGGATGAGACCCAGTTCGATTGGTATAACGACGCTCTTGTGGCACTAAAGTCAGGGCAGTAAGCTTTTATACCTTTTTATTTTAAAGATTGTCTTTCTTTGAGCACCCAGAGAGAACTAGAAACACGAGGTTGGTAAGCAGAGAAAACAAGAATAATGGTGCAGACCTGTCAGATTGGAGATTTTAATACAATTGGCATCCATGGATGAAAGATCAATATCATCTGACGGCTCAGATTGTTTTGAAATCAACATTGCAATATTTGGAGAATCAATCACTTGATTGGGCCCAAATTTGAGGGTAGTATCGTATTTTGATCATCTATCCATCCATACGATTGGACTGAGAAAAATATGGGAAGTGATAGAAAAACACCTAGAAAACTCACCCGACCCTAGTTTTCTAGGAAGGACGCAACAACTGCTTCAGTCAAAAAAAATTTCGCATGTTGGATTGAAACAATAAGTTTCTTCTTGTTGTATTGATTTCCTTCTTCATTGTCTCTACAATGCCAAGGCATGGTTCACACATACATACCTTTGGAGGATTTTTAATGATTAAGAACACTTCATTACATTAAAAAAACAGTTGAAAATCACACAATATTGATATCTGGTGTTTCTCATCTCAATTACTATCTTAATTATATTCAAATATACTTCAGATTAAACTGAAAAGTCAATTTCCCCCAATTTTTATCTAATTTCTCTATCAAGAATGATTTTAATTTTCTCTTAATAGATTTAGAATTTTATGATTCAAAATTTCAATTCCATATCTAATATGTCTGTCCCTAAAATTTCTCAAAAATTCATTCATCGTCACCTCCCAATTTAGAATTCTATTTTTATTCTTTATAAATTTGAAGGGATCCCATTTAAAATTAAACACTATATCTTATTATGTTTTGAATTTTTTCTCTGATTTAGCTCAAAATTTTTGGCATTAATTGCAGCTCTGTTTTTTAAGCACAAATAGACTGAAGAGTCCCCATCAATCAAAAAAATCTACCAATAACAAGGTGAAGTTGCATTTTATCTTTCTTCACCATTTTCACCACAACCTGGCATTTCAAACAGCTTGAGCAGAAAATAATTATGTACAAAAACTATATTGCCCAAAATAACTCATAGTTTAAAACTTTTAAGGCAGTTATTTTTGGGGCATAGTGTCATCAACATAAAGAGCAATGGTTGCATCTAAGATGGTCTAGTGTTCCTCCTTAGGCAGGCATTTCCTAAACACATGGTGACAACCAAATTTTAAAATATAGGTGCATAAAGATAATGTATACCTTTATAAAACCCTTTTTTACATCATTAACAGCCCATTTATTAGGTAATAGTCATTTTATAAGGAAATTAACAATGGTTGCATAACACAAAAGGTTTTTAACTCAAATGTCTATTCTGTTTTCATTAGTAAATGCATCACAAATGGGAGTACATAACTTTTTAGGTAATTGATAAAGATGGTCTGGTACTGTGTTATCTACTCCATGCTTATCCTTGATTTTCCTAACAAATTTTTGTAAAATTAAGATCCACCTTTTGTGTAAAATTTGATTTATTTTATATGAAATAAAAACTTTAGTGTGATGTGATCAAAAACATTTTTACCTAAAAAATGGAAAAATAGAATGAAAAAATCATTTTTAATAATTTCCTTTTCAGTTTTGGAATAGTTTAATTGGGTTACTCTTGAAATTTTCTTGCATAATAAATGGCAACTTTCTTCTTATCAATTATTTAACCTACTAAAGCTCTCACTACATGATTATAAGCATCATATATAAACGCTTAACTCAAAGCTTCTTCAAAATAGTAAAGGAGGCTTTAGCATTATCATCATAAAAAAAATATGCATATATTGATTTCCTCTCATGTTCTAGAAGCCTCTGGAATGACCTAGAATTTCTTAGCCTCTTTTAGAATCTTCTAGATGCTTCTAGAATCTTTTTTTTAGACTATTCTAGAAGCTAATGCGCCCTTCTAGAAACTTGTGGGTCTTTCTAGATGTTCAATAAAGTTATGTAAATATTCTAGAGAGGGAGATCTCTAGAAGCTTCCAAGAATCTCTATAAAAGGAGGTGTCTGCCTCATCTTGATAGAAGAACTCTGAGGGAATTCTGGAGGAGTGCTGGAAGGAATTCTAGAGAGTATCTCGAGAGCAACCTTGGAGGCTTCAAGCTTAGCTAATTGGAGAGCTGAAGAAGAGTTGGGGACAACATAGCATCTTGAAAAGAGGCTTTTGTGAGGAGGTGACACCAAGTGTGTAAACTTGTTCTCTTTTCTCCCTTTGTACGTGCTGTTTTGGACCTCTATTGTGAACATTTATCTCCCATTGAAGAATGTTATTTTTATCCAATCATTTTGTGGGTTTTGTTTACTCTCATCCCCAAACTATTGGTGGCTTCTTGAGCTTGGTTGGATAAATATTTTAGACTCCATTAAGTTTAGAATAATTTTTAAATCTTTTATATAAGCCATTATTCCCCAGAAAACCCCTAAGCTAACCAAGGGTTCTGGGAAGGGGGAGATTCCATATGACCTCTATTCTGGCCATATATATTTATATTCCATAATTGTTAATATGGTTCCCTAGGACGATTCAATATTCCACCATAAAGTGAGACTTCTTCCGGCAACAAAATTTTATGGACTTATGTCTACAAAACCTTTGTAAGTTTAGATAAACATGTGTCAAAAGAAGAAATAAAGATGGAAACATCATCCATAAATATTTATAAATAATTGCCCATTAATTTAGAAAACATATCATTCATGCACTTGAAAGGTTGCTAGTGAACTACACATCCCAAATGGCATTTTCATAATGCAAAAAAAACCCATTGGACAAATAAATATGGTTTTTCCTTTGTCATTTTTATGAATTTTGATTTGGCTATATCCCAGATACCCATCTACAAGGAAACTTTCTGAAATTGCAAACATGAAACCATGTTTAAGCCATTTCATGATCTCATTTTTAACAACCTCCTACATGTGAGGGTTGATTTGTCATTGAGTTTGCTTCGTTGTTTTAGAATTTTCTTCAAGAAAAATTCCATACTCACAATTTCTTGGAGTAATTATTTTAATTTTTTATATTTTCCATCCTAGTGCATATTTCTAAGTAACTAGAACATAAAAAATTTGAATTATTGTTCAGAGGATAACAATGATGATATAGTCAAAGGAAAAGATTTACATGGTACCAAATATGTATATTTACACGGTAGTGTTTTTAGCTCAATATCAATGACATAAAAAGATTCACTGGTTTCGATGATTTCTCATTATTGCAGTCTAATGAGAAAATAAACAAAAGAACAAGGATCAACATCAAAAGTATTGTTTTGTACTACGGCTAGAAGGACCATCTCTTCCTCCACCTCTTTGTCAGATTTAATTTCATCTAAACTATTATTGTATGGGTCACAACTAACAAGGTTATGACCATCATGATCATATCTAAATAAAACATCACTAAGATATTAGATGAGGCAACATTATGATCTTCATGAAGATAATAATAATTATTCTCAATATTATGAAAAGAATTTCACATTATCAAAGGATGAATAACACGATGAATCAAAATTGCTATCTAAAAATAATAAAATCTTAGGATTAGCAAGAGGCTGATTAGGAATTTGAAATGAATTATTTTCCTTGGGATTGAATTTGTTCAATTTACCTTTCATCGTAAGGTTTGGCTGTTGAGGTTGTACTCCTTGTCCTCTCTCTACATCTCAATCCACTTCCTTTCTGTCATTTCCAACATGATCTTCTTTTTTATTCCATTTTCTTTAGAAGCTCCATGAAGGTTGATGTAGTTTGTGCATCAGAATGATTGGAATGAGAAGGAAAAGCTCTATAATAATTTTTAAATGTTTGAGGTTGATGTTATTGGTGGGGACACATTTCTTTTGCTGATAATTTTTTTCCTCCTTTAATCCAACTCTAATTCACAAAATTGGGTTTTGATTCCACTTAACATTTTTAGCTTATTTTCTTCACATGCAATTCACATGTTCAACAATTAACGGACAATAATCATTAGTGTTCTTCACTAGAAAAAAAACAAAAAAGGTGATTTGAAGAAGATGTGTTGCTAAAAATTGTTGCATTGTCTCTCTTTGGACACCTCCAGAGAAATTTAAAATGACTTATTCATTCCTTTCATGGTTTTTTTCCATGTTTCCTACTTCTATCTACAACATGTCCATCCTCGTCTCAGATTCTGCCACTTTTCATTGATGATTCCTCCTTGTTTTGGCTTTGTCTCTCTAGCCTTGCCGGGGCAACTAACCTTTGCACGTGAACAAGTGACTCACTTACATATGTGTTGATAAAATTTCCTATACTATAGATGTCCACCATGTGTCAACTGGTTGGTGACTGGGCTGAGGAAGGGGGCTAAGGTTCACAAATACATGCCAATAGATATGGGCTAGATGATTGAACCATGTGTGAATAGTAGGCTAATCTCCCAGGGTGCAGATTGACTTACTAAACTACGTCTATAGTACGACAAAGCAACATAGAGATGAGATGAAGACCAAATTTTTGAAAGGAAAAATTTGAACTTCATTGGATATTGACTTAATCAAAGTTGTTCAATGTGTTAGATCTCATGTTCTAAGCCTTTATATATCACTTTATCATCCACTAATTCACTCAAACTTGAATTAAAAAAAGTAGGATCTCTTCCTTCTTAAACAAGTTCGCAGTCATGTACTAGAATGAGATAGAAATTTTGTAAGGATTGATATTACCAGTCAAAGTGAGCAATGCAAGAGAACTAAGAAGAATCTATTATAATAGAAAGCATGTTGGTTATCCAATGACTATTACAGAAATTTTAGACATCTCAAGTAAGTGCACCATCATCATCCCGCATGTCTATGCCATGTAATCCATGCCATGCACCCATAATCATGTCCAATTAATATGATATGGGTCCATCCACACTCACAACATCTCCCTTTTCTCCAAACCAATGGGCACGATGATAAACTCAAAAATAGGGTTAAAGTTAATTCATTGTGACATTGTGTTTAATAAATAATATTTATAAACCTATACTCGTAAATAATGTGGTTAGCTAGTGCTGAGTAAGGGTCATGTCCACAGGGAATGAATGTCGGGGAATGAACTCTCTTCATTGGGTGAAGTCGCGAAGATGAGAAGAAATATGTATAGCGTACAAGCCAGTGAATGAGTAAAGATAATTATTATGATAGAGATGGGAGGAATTTAAGAAGATAGATGAATATCGTGTTAGTACTAGTAGTGGATCATTGAGTAAGATGAGAGGATCAATGTGGATGTGAATGTGGCGTGAGATGATGAGGAGAATGAATGATACGAGGCGGCTAATTAGAGTTTTATAAGTTAGGGTTTATGATAATGAGGATGGGAATATGAGACATGATTGTGATGGTGGCGGTGGTAGTGACATGGACGATAGTGGATGCAAAGAAGGAGATAGTGAAACTAAGGTAGAACGATGATAAAAATGGAGATAGTTATATACTTTTTCTAAAAGGGAAGTGGAGACATAGATGGTGAGATTGTAATGGTGTACGAGGAGATGTGAAGTGGATGATAGTGGATGTTACATAGGGTTGATAATGGATGATCACAAAGGTCGAAGAGTGATAGTAATAGATATAGGTGATGGATAATGATGCTGAATTCACTACCTAAGTGTAATGGAGAAGACTCAGTTTAATGCAATAGGCTAACCTTAGATCCCTATATTGCACCATGATCAGGGCATCTTCCTGATACAGATCAACTTCCCCACTTCTCCGTTGAACCTCTCCAACCACTAGATACACAAAAAACCCTTGATGGACCTTCAAAATTTTACTTTCTTTCAATATGCATCTCTAGGAGGATCAGAGCTTGAAGATGTTTTTTAACAAAGATCGGGGATCAATTTATGGATCCAACTATATGGATGCATATAAGAATGAATATGAAGCTACCTTTCGAATTTCAGCATAATCCAAGTTTTGGATTGTCGGATATCAAGCAAAAAAGTTGGAAGATTCCTAGCCATTAATTTAATCCAAAGATTCCTAGCCATTAATTTGGTTAGACTTCTGTATCATCCTAGCATGTAATGCAATAATTGGCTGAGATTCTTCATCGTCATCCACAATCGACAGCTCTTGTCACACCACGTGTTGCCTTGGAGAGATAAAAAAGATAATAATAATATACTAACTAAATATAGTATTAAATGACCCTTGTGGCAATTGACATGGCCGTGCGTCAACATGTGACCATAGCAGCACCTTTCACTTTCAATCGAACGAGAGTGTGACACATGTGAGCCACGTGTACACATGGTGCCATATGTCAAATGACATGTCGGCACCGCTGCAATATTTGACTGGTTGGCAATAATAAAAAATAAAACTGCAAAAGTCGAGCCTCATTCTCCGTGTCCATTTATTATGAAAAAAGTGGCTTTTGTTTGATTCCTCCATGTCGCCCTGCGCTATTAAAAATCAAAAAGTAATTTCGTTAGTTTTAAATGCAATTATGGCATCACTAATCACAATGCCATAATAGCTTAGATAAATGATTGGCTGACACCAATCATTAACTTGTCTTAATGATTCATTAGTTTTAACTGATCTTAGTCATTATCCCTAACTATGATTGGTCACTATTTGATGAATCTAACGGTGAGACTTGGCATGGGAAAAATAAAGGATTTAATATATGTTCTAAAATTCATATCAAATAAAATAAAGGCCCAAAAATAAAAATAAATATATATTTTGACTTAGAAAAATCATATCTTTACAAATTTAATGTCAGAAAATTCCAGAAAATTTTTATTCTGACTCAAAAAATTATATTCTTCCAGAATGTGATGTCAAAAAAATCCCCAAAAAATACATAAGAATGCAGAAAATCCAGAATAGCATTCTAAAAACAAATTTAATCATTTTAAGATTGATAAAATGCATGTATAATTAGTTTAATGCAAGTAAACATGTAAATATGTTCGGTTTAAGCTACTAGAATTGCATGTTATCACACGACAGTGATTTCCCTATTCCACAATATGTCAACTCCACCATCAATCAACAAGAACAATGCTTTAATGATAATAATTTGAAAAAAATGAACAAAAGTACCCTTCAATATATAAATATGTATTAAAAATATAACCTAATTTATCCACTAATTACATATAAGATAAATCTAGAAAAATCCTAAAAATATAAGAATCTCTGAGCCGTTTAGATTCATAAACTGTAGATGTTTCAGCATGATATCTAATGATTTGGATCAACTATTCTTTCCCTTGAACCATGCAGTGATAAATCCAATCTCCTCACCACTAAGTCTCATAGAAAGCAACACTTGGGACGAGTAAGAGAATGACTCAAATAAGTATATAAAAAAGGGTGGTCCCTATATTTATACTATTTGGATATTTTATAAAGGTCTCTAAACTTTGAATGTATGCACCAACGTCCAAAAAATTTATGCATGTGACCCCCTAGGCCCATATATCAATCTAATCAATAACTCTAATAACACAACAACCTTTATAGACTTATCTTAGTAAATTACTTTATCAACATATACATATATGTTAGTCACACAGTAACTTAACCCAATCTATAGATAAGTTGCCAACCTCTAGGGTACTACCAGCCTTTTTTTTTCTAAAAGACAGAACATAGTAAGCCAACTCTCTCAGAAAATATTTACCATCATCAGTTACTATGTATGTATAATCCTTCATCCACATGAAACTCTCAAATGACTCATGGTATGGTTAACATTCATACCCTAATAGGGCATTGATGACACATAAAAATTATTGGGCTATTTCTTACAAATTTACAATTATTTATGCATTAAAATGATTATAAATGTGTGTTATCGACCTTTAAATGATTAAACGTATTTTTAGAGTGATATTCAGATTTGTGTGGATTTAATCGTACTTTTAAGGATTTTCCAACATCATACTTTTAAAGAACTTAATTTTCTAATTTTGAATATATTTTTTATGAAAACTTTGAACTCATATTCAGATATATGTGAATTTCCTAAGTGGAAGTATACATTTAACATAATTTTCTGACTTTGTATTTATTTTACAATATTTTATTAATATATTTTTGCCTTGGATTTGCGCCGGCCACATGTCGCCATTCAACTAGTTGAATGGTGATCAATCACGAATATATGTAATCATGAGCCTTATTAATCATTATGAAAGGTGCAATTTTGGCATCACAAATCGCAACGCCATAATGCGCCAATCAGTTTCTGAAACTCTCTTTATTCTTATTTGTAGGGCGACGTGGACCAATAGAAAAAGTTAAGGATTTAAATCACAATAAAAGTGATGCGATAATCGAGAGAGCAAAAGAATAAAAAGAGGAAAAAGAGAAGTCAACAATTTCAGTAGTACACGTGGTGCACATGTGTGCCCCAAAAATTGATTAAAAAGAAGAAAAAACTGACGTGGAACGTGGAAACACGTGCCATACCGTGCGAAAACACGCTTAAACTTGCTTCCTACTCATGTGGGCTGATTGAAAGATAATGAGTTTCTAAGATCCATGAAGTCTGTTCTTGGTATCTTTGGTGCGTGGGAAGAAGCAACAGAGAAGAGGGGAAGCTTACTTGCATTCACAAATTATCGTGCTCCTAATGGAACGTAAGGATCTACAATAAGCATCTTTGCTTTACGTTGTTCTTTCTCGATATTGTCATTAGCTTAGATTACTTTCACTACCATGTCTCGCCATCACATCACCACCATACATTCTCTAAATCATGTCTTACCACTTTCACATCATCGTCTTATCGTTAACTTACTGGTCACTTACAATGTTTGAATCATTCTCTACCTTACTCTTGTCATTATTCACATTATTGTATTTCATTCTTGCATTCAATCAATCTTCTTAAATCCTAATTATCACATCTACTAATTACTCTCATTAAATTAATATCACTATCTCACGTCACATTTTTTAGATTATTTAGTAACTAGTACACATCTCATCTCAATAATCACTAAATTAAGAACATTAAATCTTGAATATGTGCAGACGATCCATACTCATCACTAGCTTAGTTACTAAGTCAGTACATGTTTGTATTTTAATTAAATAATTAAAAAAATACCAACAATGAGTTAAACCCCTAATTTTGATATTATTAGGCATTCTTATTATTACTACTATATAACTCTAAAAAATTGAGGACACACCCAATATTTCCACTACAATGACTATGGATTTAACTTCATCTTCATCCTCAAGTCAACATTTTCTTATATCAAGTGTAGTCGATCCCATCTTTACCACACAATCAGCTTTGGTTTGAAATATCATGATTAGAGATTCATTGGTCATTGTCAAAACACAACTGTATATAGAGAAGGACACAACCTGACTGTAGTTTGGTCTCACTAGACTGAATTGGACTCTCGGTCAGCCTTTTTAGGGCTGACCAAACGTTTGGTTCTGGTTTTTGTTCGTATGTCGAACTGCACTGATTACCGTCACACATAAAATATATAAATAATACAATATATTAAGTTTCTCTATCTCTTCGGCACCCTTCCCCTCTCCCTCTCCCCCTCTCTATCTCACCCTATTCCTCATTTCCTCTCGTTCTCCCACTATCCCACTCTTCTTCTCTCTCTTTTTTCCTATTTCACTCTCATGCTCTCCCCCTCTCGCTGTCCTCTCTCTCTCTCTCACCCTGTATCCCGCTCTCCCTCTCCCTTTCTCTCCCCCTATCCCCCTCTCTCCTCGTCTCGCTATCCACTCTCTCCCGCTCTCACTGTCCTCTCTCTCTCTCTATCACTCTCCTCCCTCCCCTCCCTCTCCCACTCTCACTCTCGTCTCTCCTTCTCGTTCTTTAGTGCGCCCTTTTTCCCGCTCTCTTTTGCCCTCTCTCCCTCTCTCTCTTGGTCTCTCTCGTTCTCTCCCTCTCTCTCCCCCCCCTCTCCCTCTCTCCCTCTCTCACACACTCCCTCTTTCCTGCTCCCTCCCACACTCGACCTCTCATAGTTCCTCCCTTTTGCTCTCTCTCCCTCTCACTCTCCCCCTCTCCCTCTCTCAATCTCTCTCTTTGCCCCCCCTTCCCTTTCGCACTCTCAAACTCTCCCTCTTACCCGCTCCCTCTTTCACTCTTTCACTCTCTCTATCTTGCCTCTAACTCTCTCCATGTCGTACTCTCTGTCTTGCACTATCTCAATATCACTCTCCCCTCTCCATATATCTTTCTCCCACTCTCTTTTTTTCTCACTCTCATTCTCACCCTATTTCACTCTATCAGTCTCTCATTACATCCCCCTCCCTCTCTCACTCTCTCTTTATCTAATACTATTTCGACATTCCAGAGGCAACATTCATATAGCTTCTAGATAGATGAAGTGAGCGGACCAAGTCAACTGACATTAACTTTTACATTAATTAGTCAATATGGCCGACCGAGATCACATCCTACCCAGACTAGACCATGATCAAGACCGAACTGAACTTCAGGTTTAGGTTTAGGTTTTCTGTAAAACTAGACCGAGACTAGACTGTGTTCTTCCCTAACTGTATATCCATAGGGTATCTTTGGGGGCTCGCAACTAAGTACCCGTGGACAACTGTAACATGAATCAATCTGATTGATGTTAGGTATAATACCATATAGGATTTGTATACATAAAAGGATTTGGTGTCCATACTAATTGAGGCATCATCAGCTATACTCGTCTCATGAGCAAGAAAATATGGTAAATTATTTCCAAATATATTAATGTCCTTGTCTAATATCCATGTAAAATAAATATTTAGAACATATACTTAAATACTAATGATAGTCATATCATGATATCATCATAATTCACTTATTGAATATATTTGTCAACTACTGATTATAAGCATTACATGCGCATTATAATAAATTTATATTATATTGATGAATACTAAACAAGATGTGGAATGCGTGTTTGGCTTGCATGCTACATATATATTCTAACATTACATAGTTGCAAAACCTATTTGACCTCGCACTCATGTGTAGCTGTGTAGACGGCAGTATGTGGATAATCCATTTGGGTTTTTTTCTCGTTGAGTTGACAATTTCTCTTGTTTGATTCTCCTATGGTTGATAGGCCTCTTATTCCCCAAAAAGTAGTATCAGAACCAACTTCCTTGAAAGCTGGGCTAGGGATTCCCTTGTTTGGGAAATATTGGTGAACATAAGAGCTTGATTGATGGTAATGAACAAGGAAAAGTCAATTTTTAAAAAAAACGATGGAGAATGTGTTGGTCATTGTGAGAAAAAATTCAAATATTATTTTTGTCAAAAAAATCTGTCACAATTTATTTAAACCAAATCGAAATGCCCTTGAGTTTGTTTCCCTCACCATGGAAAAATGTGTAATTTGATATGAAGCATGTGAAAAGTACCACAAGAATGATGTATGCAGTTTTAAACACTTATCAAAAGCCATAAGCATGAAATAAGGAACAACTTAAGCTTCGTATGTTTAATATGAAGAAGGATGATGGTACTCATGCCTATGATCACATTAACAATTTTAGTATCATTAATTTTAACTTAAATTCAGTTAAAATATTATTTTATGATGATATTGGAGCATTAACCTCATTACATTCCCTAAATGAGAGTTGGAGAGCTACAATGATGATTGAAAACAATTATTTGAGAAACTGGAAAATGGATCATGATGATATTTCATAATGGTTCTTATTGAAGACTTGTGATTTTATGTTACTTTCTTCAAAATATGACAACCATATTTAATTGCTTGATCGATTGTCATACTAACAACATGCATCTGTCTAGCGCACAGTTATGTCTAATAGGCTAGAAATATTCTCTGTCATTATAATACACAATAGTGATACTTTTCAAAATGTATCTATCTAGTCCACATTATGTTCAATAGGCCACAAACATTATCCATCAGTCACAAGTCTGCTGTGATTGATACTCGCTCAACCTTGGGGAAAATTGGTTTGATCTCCACCTTCATCTTGTCAAACGACGTCATCATCCATGGCTTGATCACCCGTGCACTACAAGGTTCCATCTCAATTTGTATGAAATATGACCAAGTTTCCTTCCTCGTGTCATTATCAACCAAATTTCCTTCATCTGAGCAAGTTTCCTTCCTCTTGTCAAACGACTTCATCATCCATGGCTTGATGACCCGTGCACTACAAGGTTCCATCTCAATTTGCATGACATATGACCAAGTTTCCTTCCTCATGTCATTATCAACCAAATTCTATGATAAGTTAGTGAGGCAAATGAGTTGAGTGATCATGTTCTCTATCTCCTTTATAGTCCAACCCTTTGGATGTCACCTTCTGCCGAATATGCCTGAGGTCCCATCACCCACAAGCTCGTCAATATTGAGCTGCATGCTAGTGCTACCCTTGAATGGGCCATCTCGTTCTTGGCTCGATAAAGCTCATACTCATATCTCAAAATAATCTATATGCATCAAATACTTTAGTATATGGGGATATTTGACTGATCTGTGTGACTCTGATATGTCACTAGTTTCTTCCTCTAATAAGCCCTCGTCGGTATGTTCCTCCACTATCCAGGAAAATCAGCTCTTTGCCATCAACATGTCATCTAGGATGATGAATAATAAACTCTACATATAATCTACATGATTCCCGACCACAGATGTACCAGATGAATGGCATCCAACATAATGTAGAGGATAGAACATTGACATGGGAATAATTTATCTGAAAACTTTGATGATGATTTTGATGGGCCAGTGTGAAAAATATGTAGGAAAAAAGAGGGAGGGAGAGAGATGGCAAAAATTTAGGGAGAGATAAACAGAAAAATACAAATGAAAATACATACAAATTGCAATTGAATTTTTTACTTCTAAATAGAATTTCCCAAAATATTGTTAGAATGATAATGCATAACGAGTAAATTCTAGGACTGAGAGGCTGAGAGAGGGAGAATAAGGAAAATAGGAAGAAGAAGAGAGCCCAGCTTCATAAATCGATAATGAATTTCTTATAGATTTATGAAGAGAGCCGTGTCCATTTTGCCACTGCTCGCCGGCTGCCGCAACAGCTGCCTCACACTTGACTCTCCAGTCTTAAGTTCTCAAATTTTATACCTACTCAACAATTCGACATGCAAAATATACAAATTTTTCAAGAGAGTCAAAATTTTTCTTACCTGATTATGCATTATTTGATTTACTTTAATTTTATTCAATTAAAGTAAGATAATTATGGATTCCTAACGAGCTTTGAGTGAGATTCTTATCGATATCAACATCCGATATCCATTTTAGGATCCAATAATCTGAACAGTATCCATTTTAGGAGTGGGGATCTTGTCAACCCCTGACCCAAAGTACCACGCGGCTCTGACCCAGCAAGAATTTTTAAAAAAGTGATTTTTTTTTTTGTTTTTCTCCTTTGATTTCGGATTTCGGAACTCGAAACTTGTACAAATTTCAGTTTTGTGGAATCTGGCGGTCACGATCCCCTCGAGAGCTTCGTTTTTCACCCGTTCTACTGGTCCGAAGGGAGGCGCGTCGTGGCTCCGACTTCTCTCTGCCATCTCCCCCTGTTCTTCCTGTTCTTGGTCTCGCTCGATCCGTAGCTTCTTCTTCTACTGTTGCTCGCAGGTACGTTCAATCTCTTCTCTTTTCATCGTCATCACTTCGTCCATAATCCGCTACAGATCTGCGCTGCGCCGCGCATCTTTTCCCCTTAAAAGTACTTTCCCGTTTTTGATTCCTTTCCGATCTCGTTCATACTCGTCAGCTTACCCTGATCTGAAGAATTGTTTTGATTTTTAACGTAGTTCGTGCGCATTTTTGGATTCCAATTGCAGGAATGGGCGTGATCGAGCTACTAATTGTTGATTTGTACGCCGGCGGGTGTCCCTAGGTATGCAAATTTTCGCCGGGGTACGTCGCAAAACTACAAAAATTAACCTGATCCGTTGATACTCAGTTGATTTTTATCATAGTTTGTCGGCGAATTTGGAGTTATGGATAGTGAATCTGCAGGAAAGTTCCACCGCGGCTTTGATTTGTAGAGGATGCAGCCGAAGATGAACAAGGGTTTCTACGGATTGCGAGGAAAACAGCTCTCTTTTGCCCTCGTCGCTGTAGTCTGCACCTTTCTGCTCATCTGGGCATGGGAGAACACTCCGCTCGTGCCTTCCTTGCTTCAACAACAATGGCCGCCAGACACTTTCTCTGCCGGTTATTCTCTCTTTCTCTGTTCATCTCTCTATCCTCCATTATTATCCATTATTCATCTGCAGAATTTCTTCTGTGCGCAGCAGAAAAACTGGGGAACTCGTCACAGGAGCTCCTAGAAGAAAGGCAGAAAGAGAAATCCACGAATTCTAGTGTAAAGATTGCAACTGCCCAAGCGCCAATCATCAATCCCACTAAAAAGAACAGTGAGTTCTTGATTATATTCAAGAATTATACTGTTTGTGATTATTTTCTTCGAAAAATAATTATGCTGTTTGTGAGTTCTTGATTATATTCAAGAATTATACTCTTAGTGATTATTTTCTTCAAAAAATAATTATACTGTTTGTGAGTTCTTGATTATATTCAAGAATTATACTGTTTGTGATTATTTCTTCAAAAAAGATTAATTGGTGAGGATTGTGTTTGGGCAGAGTGCGATTACGGCGTTGGACGGTGGGTTCCTGATACAAAGCGGCCTCTTTATTCCGGATTCAGCTGCAAGCGGTGGCTGTCTGAGATGTGGGCTTGCAGGCTGTCCAAGCGCACGGATTTTTCATATGAGGGGTACCGCTGGCAGCCTGATGGCTGCGAGATGCCGATCTTCGATGGCCAAACTTTCCTTGACAGGTAAAGAAAAAGAACAAATCTTTTTTTTTTCCTCCTTTTTTGGGTAACTAGAACGCTGGAAAAATACTGAATTTCGAGCTTTTTTCGTGGTTTTGACTATTTTTTGTTGTTTTACGGTTACAAGAACACAGAATAAAATGGTCGACCTCGTGCTGTATATTCACCTTTTGACTTTTTCCCTTCTGTTTTTAACAATCCATAATATACTGGAAAAATCTCTTGGACCTCGAGTTGTGTTTTCCGCAATTGATAGAATATTTCTCGCTTATTTGCTCGAAGGAAAAGAATAGAAGGCAAATCATCGACCTGGAGTTGTGATTTCCTGGTTCACAGTCACAAAACAAGAAAATTCTCTTCGATCGCCTTTCGTATTTTCCTCTTTTAATTTTGCTTTCAAGAACAAAACCAATAGAAAACTCGTCGACTTTGTGTTTTGTTTTCCTCTGATAAGTTTTTTCTCGTTTATTTTTGTCAAGTATAACAAAACTAGGAGAAAAACTGCCTGACCTCGACTTCCCTTATTTCTGTTAACCATAACAAAACCAAAAAATTCAACTTTCTTCGGGGGGTATTTCTCTTTTTCTGTTAAACAAAAACAAAACTAGAGAGAAATACTTGTCAGCTTCCTTCAACTTAGCGCTGTGCATACTTCTTTTGACGATTCCTAACATTTGATTCTTGTGAGCCAGAAAAATACTGTCAAACTCGAGTTTTTTTTCTTTTTTTGAACGTTTTTCTTCCTTTTTATTCGTTCATGATTGAAAAAAAAAAAAACTAGACTAACATGAGTGGGCAGGATGAAGGGCAAGACGATTGCGCTGGTGGGAGACTCGCTGGGTCGGCAGCAGTTCCAGTCGCTGATGTGCATGGTCTCGGGCGGCGACGACGTGTCCCCGGCGACGGATGACGTGGGCCGGGAATTCGGGCTGGTCCGGGCGCGAGGAGCGGTCCGGCCGGACGGCTGGGCCTACCGCTTCCCGTCCACCAACACCACCATCCTCTTCTACTGGTCAGCCAGCCTCTGCGAGCTTGAACCGGTCAACGGCCGGTTCGCCATGCACCTGGACCGGCCGGTCGAGTTCCTCCGGCGGTTCATCTCCCGGTTCGACGTCCTGGTGCTGAACACCGGGCACCACTGGAACCGCGGTAAGCTGACCGCGAACCGGTGGGACATGTACGTGGGCGGCGCGCCGCTGGCGGACCGGCGGCTGGCGGAGATCTGGCGCGCGCGGAACCTGACCCTGCATAGCGTGGTCCGCTGGGTGGGGGCCCAGCTGGCGGGTCACCCCCGCGGGCTTACGGCGTTCCTGCGGAGCATCTCACCGCGCCACTTCGCCGGCGGTGACTGGAACACCGGCGGCAGCTGCGGCAACACGACGCCGCTCCGCGGCGGGGACCGCGTCGGCGGCGTGGCGGCGGATAAGGAGGCGGCGGCCGCCGCCGCCGGCACTGGGGTCCACGTGTTGGATATAACGGCCTTGTCGGCTCTCCGCGACGAGGCCCACGTGGCCAACAACAGCCTGCGGGCCCCACCCGGCGTCTACGACTGCCTCCATTGGTGCCTCCCCGGCGTCCCCGACACGTGGAACGAGATCCTCTTCGCCCGCCTCTCCCCTCATTAATTCTTATTTCCCTATGTCCCACTTACCTCCACGTCATCATTTAGTGATCGCTCCGCCATGGTCCATCAACAGCCTGCGGGCCCCACTCTGCGTTCAAAAGTCTCACTTACCTCCACGTCATCATCATAGATATTTTGATCCCGCCACGTGTCCACCTGCGGGCCCCACCCGACGTCGACGACACGTGGGACGAGATCCTCGTTGCCCGCCTTTCTCCTCATTAATTCTTATTTCCATAAGTCCCACTTCTGTCCACGTCATCATCTTTTTGCGAGGTGATATTCTCACCCCGCAACGTTTCCATCAAGCGCGCGGAGAATATCACCCTGGAGCGACCGACGAATCGCCGCTTCTCTCTCTTGTCCGTGGATTTCGTCCACAAATAGGAAAAAGCTCCGGAAATCTCTCGCTATCGTGCCTTTAAATAGCGAGGAGAGAGGGAGAGTGTTATTGTTATCACGACTGTTTGTTCATCTTTATTTTTGGGAGGATCGGGAATTGACCGTTCTCGATTCGATTCAAGAGCCGCTGTCGAGGTCTGTGCTTGGTTCGAGGATTCGAGATCGCGGGGGGGAAGGTATGTTGTCGGGTTTGTTGAAGAGGACGACGACCGCGGTGTCGATATTGCAGTCGATCCGAGGGTTGTCTGCGGTCAAGTACTCCATCGCTGAGGCAGCCGTGGAAGGGGACAAGGGGCCGGGGTCGTCGCAGGGTCGAGATTTTGGGGTGTTCTTGAAGGCTGTAGGCGGGATCGCGGCTGTTGGTTCTGGTTTGGGATTGTGGTATGCTTCGTCGAACTCATCCGTTGGTTCTTCGTTGCCGGAAGCACCCGGTTTGGGGCCTGGAGATTCTCTGAATCTCGATGGAGAAGGGTCTTTGGGGACGCACTCTTGCCGGCAGAAGAAGGGTAGATTCCTCTTTGGAGGTTAGTTTTTTTTTTTTTGCTTGTTTTTGTGATTTTTTTTTTTTAAAATGTCTCCACACTGTGATGATTGTATCTCACTTGAGTGGTTTCTATTGGATGGGTTTCGAATCTGGCAGAAGAGGAAATTTCCTTGATTTATTAATTTCTACGATGCCGGTCTACGTTCTCCCGTCTTTAAGATGCAAGATAACGCCAAAATATATTTTTAGACGACCGTATTTTTTCTTAATGGTATCGTCTTGTGGTTTCCCTCCAGCTATCACAAAATTTCGTCTTGAATTCATGTGTTCATCTCTGGAGACCTATTATTGTCTAATGTCTTGGGTTGATGTTTTTTTTCTAGTGGCCTCGTGTTCTTAGGAAGGGATTCCTCTCGGACGGATTGTAATAAGCGAGTAGCCAACTTTATATTACGATTAAAATTATTTTTTTTCTCCTTTTGTTTCTCATGTTCCGTTTTGATTCATTTGCAGACGCTTATAGACGAAAAATTTTCTTCAACTACGAGAAGCGGATGAGGATGCTGAGCTCTCCTGAGAAGGTGTGCACTCTTTACGCTGTTTTTATTTAATTTATTTTTTATTATTTCATTGTCTGAATTTTGATAATACCTTTTGAATTCCCTGGAAATTTTTTTTCCAAAAGGAGAGCTCTACGCAGACATGATTTCTCCTGAACTTTATACACCATTTATAGCTCATGATGATTCAAAAAAAAATCATTGTAAAATTAATGCATCCTTCTTATCAGGTGTTCGAATATTTTGCTACCGTCTGTACACCGGAAGGTGATTTGCTCATGACCCCTGGAGATTTAGTGAGGGCGGTTGTGCCTGTATTCCCCCCTTCAGAATCCGATTTAGTGAGAGAAGGTTACCTAAGAGGAGAACCTCAGCCTGGAGAGCTGCACTGCTCTCCCTCAAAGTTCTTCATGCTCTTTGACACCAACAATGACGGCCTTATATCATTCCCCGAGTATATTCATCTCCCAACTTTTCATTTTGAATGAAATCCCATGAGCTTTGATTATTCCTCTCTCTATCAAACAGGTACATCTTCTTTGTCACACTGCTCAGCATTCCCGAGTCAAGCTTCTCAGTGGCGTTCAAGATGTTCGACGTTGATAACAATGGGTGAGGCCTCAATTTGAAGCAGGGGTTACTGGTGGGTTCCTATTAAAGGTTATTTTGACGAATTTTGAATTTCTGCAGAGAAATAGATAAGGAGGAGTTCAAGAAGGTGATGTCGTTGATGCGGTCTTACAATCGGCTCGGTGTATCCCATAAAGACGGCCTCCGCAGAGGGTTCAAGGCTGGCCGATCCGTCGAAGACGGCGGTCTCGTCGATTACTTCTTCGGTGAGGACGGTGCATCGCGCCTCCCCCATGACAAGTTCGTCCAGTTCCTCAGAGATCTCCACGAAGAGGTGAAATTTCTCTTTAAGTTTTTCTTTTTTTAATGGGTGGCCCTATTCCCCTTCGTAAAACCAAGCCGTTTGACATTCAGTCAGTATTTTTAAGTTGAACATTTTCATAAATTTGTATTTTTAATTAGAAAATTTCTCGACAAAGATCATGAAACCGAATTTCTGAAACACCAAAATTGGTAGTTCTTTGTAAAATACTGAGACACTTGGATCTGATTATGCAGATCGTTCGGCTGGAATTCTCCCACTATGATTGCCACTCGCGGGGGACGATCCCAGCCAAGGACTTAGCCCTCTCCATGGTGGCCTCTGCCGACATCCGACAGCTGAACTTATTCCTGGACCGGGCGGACCAACTTGACTCACAGCCCCATCTCCGCCACGTCCGCATCACATTTGAGGTTTGACCCTGCCCCTGCTCCCAAGTTTAAAGGGCCGTTGACTCAGCCTGGTGGGCCTTAATTTTGCAGGAGTTCAAGGCGTTTGCAAGCCTGCGCACACGGTTGCGGGAGCTGGAGCTGGCCCTATTTGGCTACGGCAAGGTCAACGGCCTGTTGACCAAGGCGGACTTCCAGAGGGCTGCCTCCAATGTGCGTCGATCTACCCCTTTACTTAAGACTAAATTTGTCATACCATACCATCCGCAAGCATCCATCCTGAATTGGGAATGGAAATGGAATGAAAGCCTTTGTCATAAACCCTAAACACTAAACCCTAGAGCCTTCCTACCGGTTCAGTCATCTGCTCTGTCCATCCCAGAGCACAGAGACTGCAGTCTCTGTGGAGGATGACAGAACGAAATGCCATTCCGTCCTATTATGTTGCCTGTCATTGAGCTTTATTCCCACTATCATGAGCTAGCGCTGACTTTGACCGTTAACTTTTAGGTATGCGGGGTACACCTCACGGACAATGTTGTCGAGACCATCTTCCACGTGTTTGACGTCAACGGGGATGGAAACCTTAGCTTTGAGGAGTTTCTGGCGGCGCTGAGACACCGTGAGACTGAGGTCCGGCAGCCGGCCTCGGCCCGCCGGTGGCTAGCGGGCCGGTTTTCGTCCTCGACGGCTCATTTGCTCTGAAATTCCTGCCCAAGATGAGCTTGGTACAGATTGATCAATTGGGGCCACCTTTAGCATCTTTCTTTGTGTAAGTTCTATGTAAATGTCTTGAGCGTGTATATCTCTTTATCTGGTAAATATTTTAGAGGATAAAGGATAAAAATATGTGTATACTTGTATAAGAGGGGGAACCATCCTAAATTGGCTTGTCAGTATAGTGCAGGGACGCGAATGGGACGAGTTTTTCATCCCGGCACGAAAAAATCGTCCTGTCCAAAGTTACGGACGAATTTCAGGATGAAAATTCGCCTCAGGGACCACCAGGCGGGACGGTTTTCATCCCATGGGACGAAATCTGGACGGAAAACCGCCGGATTCACATCCAATGGTTGAGATGTAGCGACGTGGCCTCGCAATTACAATTTGCATCAAAGTCACTATTTTTTGACGTGTGTGCAAGCAGATGCTGCTCAGAAATAATCGTTTTTTTTTTGAACTATTGCTCAGAAATAATTGTACATATGGCCCTTTGCATTCTCTCTCCTCTGTAATTCCCTAAAAAACTTGGAAAAATCTATACTAATATATTAAAAATATAAAATGGGTTTTCTCGTCTAGGACGAGGGACGGGACGAAAACTCGTCCTGGGAGGACTGGACGGGATGGTTTTCTTACTGTTGGACTAAAATTCGTCCCGTCCTTCCTACACTGAATCCGTACGTCGGACGGGACAACATTCGTCCCCTCCCGTCCATCGTCCACGTCCGGGATGATCCGGAACTATACTTAACAGATTATTTGTGCGAAATTTGGCCCAATTATCTGTACAAAATTTCTAAAATAACGAGGATTAAATAATCGATATTGCATACTCTCAGATCTAGAATACTTCGATCTATGTTCTTGACCGATCAGGATTTCGGTTCAATCAATCTGTCCGACCAATCGAACTTAGATCCACATCCCCCTTGACTTCGCACTATCAGTGTTTATGGAACAATCAGAAGCAAAATTTAGAACTAAATTGAACAATTATCAATATTATCAGAATTTTTTGTTTTTTTTTCAATATTTATCAAACTCACCAGGTGTCATCACGCCATTGGATCTGGATTGGCCCCGTCGCCCACCGAGCATGAGTTAAAGATGTCAACACTCTCAAGTTGTGGGGCAGGCTAAAAGAAAAGGCCTTTAATCGATTAAAATCCGAAGATAAAACATTTTCGAAAGTAAAACCAATAAAATAAAGGTCATAAATACGAGAAATATCTCGGGCTTCCTCCACGTGGCGGATGATGATAGGGCAACATGACGACCAAGTGAGGAGAGATTTACACATTATCTATTATCTCGCCGCGCAGTGCCATTACAAACAGAGAGAGGGAGAGAGTGGAAGTCTCTGGAGAGGAGCTCGAGGAGCGCCATGGCGGCGATGTCGGCAGAGCTGGCGACGAGCTTCATCGGCCTGACGAGGAGAAGAGTGGCGGCGACGGCGGACTGGCCGCGGGCGTTGCCGCTCCGCCGCGTGGCGGCGGCGCCGAGCTCGGTCGCGTTCTCTGCGACGCGGCGGCTGGCGGTGTCGCCGCGCCGGAGGACGGCGGAGCTCCGCCGTTTCACTTGCTCCGCTGCCGCGTCGCCGCCGTCGGCCGAAACGCAGGCTGAGAGCGCCGCCGAGACGACCAAAATCCCTCCCGATAACCGCATCCCCGCGACTATCATCACCGGCTTTCTCGGCGCCGGCAAGGTGGGTGAAGAGAATGATTTTTGAACGTGTTCTGGATTTTTTCTCTCGTTCGCCTTGGGCGATTTGGTGCTTTAAATCTGTTCCTCGTGTGCTGGTTTTTATTGATTAATTGCTGACCTTTTTTTTTTCTTGATTTCCGGTGGCGCAATTGGAATCGACAGACGACGCTGCTAAACCACATCTTGACTGCTGACCACGGAAAGCGTATTGCGGTGATCGAGAACGAGGTCATCTGTTCAATATGCGCTGGATTTTTTGTTACTCTGCTAGGCTGATTTATTCAGTTTACTGTATTGTCATTTCTTTGGCTTTTCATATGTTTCCCGTTCATCAAATTTAATTCTTTGAAGTTACTTGGAAATGTTGTTTTATCCTCTATCATCGGTGCCGGCTTTTGAGGAAGATCAAACTTTCGAACGAACAGCTCGTTTCTTTGTGCGAACCCTCCGGCAGTCCGAGAATCATTACGAGTTGCGCGTTTTTAAAGTTCTTCTCCTTCGATCAGATGAAAATTAATCGAGTCTTTTTTCAATTCTTTTTTATTTCTTTTAGTCTACGTTTCCAATTGTTTGCCGTGGTGTCTCATTTGTCGGATTAATTGTTGGCCGTGATGTCTCATTTTTCTTGGCAACCGGGCTGCAGCAATGTTTTGCATCTCAAAGTTATTGCCTCCTTAAGATTCCCGGTATATTTTGATATCTAATGAAAGCTATATCATTTGCGGTTCTATGTGAGTGATGCACTGCATTCTTGAAGGGCGTCAACCTTTTTTTCTTGAATTATTATTCTTTTTTATGCTTGGCATTCTCTTTTAGAGCTAATGTTGCGGCAAGGAGGAAGTGTAGTGGGCATGAATTTTTAATGCGAGTTTTATAATTATCTTTTCTAAAATGTCTTCTTAATATTTTTGCGTTACTAGGAATACAATTTTTTCATATTTTTTGCTTGTACATTCTTATACTTCTACTATAGAATTACCTTCAGAACATTGGTTTTGCATGCACTTTCAGTTTGGTGAGGTTGGCATTGATGGCTCCTTGGTTGCCGAAAAGAGAGTTGGAACAGAGGACATTATAATGCTCAATAATGGATGCTTATGCTGCACTGTGAGAGGTGATCTTGTTAGAATAATTTCTGAATTGGTTGAAAGGAAGAAAGGAAAATTCGACCACATTGTGATAGAGACTACAGGTAATATTGAAAGTGAAATGAAATATTCAATTTTTAGATCTTCCACTGATTCTCATTTCTCATTTCTCATTTTGTATTATTTATTTATATATTTTCTTCAATATTATTTTCATTTATATTTGGTACAGAATTTCCGCGGCTAAATTTATGTCACTTAGGGAGATACTCCCCACGAGGGAATATTCTGAGTAGGCCTATCTAAAACAACAACAGAAATCATCGGAGACTTATAAAAAAAAACATGCCCACTTACAAATATGGATGAAGAAATTGTGGGTCGCTTATAACTGCTGACTCACTTACAGTTTGAGAGAGAGAGAAGGAGATAGAGAAAGGTCATAATTACCTGGGTAATAGTACATTGTGATCCAATTTGTAGTTAGTCTTGTCGACAATTACAGCTGAGCTGCAGGGAAGACAAAACTTTTGATGTCAGGGAGAATGAGGAAAAACTGCGACAAGTTCATTCACGTTTGATCCTGGTTTAAATACCAGGTAATAGTACATTGTGGACAGGCTAATGAACGAAACCGTTAGCCTGGATCCGATATAGTAAGTGAGCCAATAACATTTACAGGATGACACGTGGCATCTCCATAGGCGTGTTGGTACAATAATGAAAATAAATTCAAAGCACCAAAATAAGAGATGAGAGAGAACGGTGAGTATTGAATGGTTGTAATGTTGATTTTTTTTTGGAACTATACAAGGGATGAAGACCTGACGAATGGTGAATATCCCAATGGTTGTAATGTCGATGTCTAACATAATTAAATTAATTTTAGAAATGCCTCATCTCACTTTATCATGAGGAATATGATATCAATCCAATATTTGATGGAAAAATATGATCAATATCAATATTGTTCAAAAAGATATATATATCGTCTTCAACAATACCAAACCGAACAATGTACCTTACAACGGAAAGAAGAACGAGGATGGAGAGGAATAGAGGTAGATGGAAAAGATAGAATTCAGGAGGACTCCACAAGTGCTCCCTCTGGTTGGCAGGCTCGATCCTGCACCCCCAGCCCCTTTGCCTCAAGTGGCAAACTAACTTCTTGAGAAAAAGACCGGCCGTGATCTTCTCGGTCCCCTCTTATCTATAGGAGATCTTCACACGTGCATGGTCAACGCAGGTCTTCTCACATGTGCTTCCTCTTCTTCCTTTGGTAGTGCTTGGAGAAGAATCGATGCGCATCAGAATACCATTTTAGTTTATGGAATCAATAAATTTGACCGAGCTCGCTTATCATCACATGTTACCCAGCAGAGATGAGATTCTTTGTGACTTGAGGAACATAAAGACATCAGAAAACACTGTTTTGCCAGAAAATGCATATTGTGCATGAACCAGGTAAGTAGGGATGCAGCTCTGTAGACAGCTCGTCGGCCTGATAGGTGGTGGCAGCAAACTCTTCTCAGAAATATACTATATTAATGGGTCGACGCATGCAATCTGAGACCGTCAACTTGGCTTTGTGGATACTTGTTTTGTTTGTGGACAAATTATGGTTAGATTCTGAAATCACTTTGATCTTTAGATCAACTCAGCTGCAGATATCTGTTTCCTCTTGGGTGGTGGTTTGATTTGTTTGTGATATGGTCCTGTTGGGGACCTATCAGTAAAAAGGCATAGGGGCATTTCGAGGCCCACCGAATGAGCCTGTCAGGCCGTTGGGCTGGTTCAGGGCAAGAAGCTCGTTTCACTGTTTTTTGTTGTCATTTGGTTTTGTTCTAAAACTCATGTAAGTAGAACAGGGTTTGCGTTTGAATTATATAGGTAGTCTCGTTGGAGTTCCCAAGCTGCTTCTGGCAGCGTTTTAAGGCTCCATATGCATTCTATTTTCTTTTCTTTTCGGGTTGATTCCTGAGAAGGAACCTGCCAGTTTGCTTCTTGTAGTAATAATGGCTCGGGTCTGTCTGAACTTCATTTGGACAAACTTTGATACATTCACTATACATTAAACCATGTCTCAATATGTAGTTGGTTGATGGAGAAAATATAATTAGTGTATTTATGATATTTTATGCTTTCATTATTGGAGAGAAGGTGTTGAAGTTTAAACATTTTTTATGAATTCAATTTTTTAAAAACATTAATAGGGACGATCACCCCACGACATGGTGACCCTCCTAGTCAAACCTTAAATGCCAATCTCTGTCTATTCAAACATGTTTAAACCCTCTTCTCTCCATCCACGACCCAAGGAAACCACACCGCCGTAAGTCCCTCCAACTCACAAATAGCCTCATCAGTAGAAGCTGCTGAATAGCACCTAGTTCCTATGCAACCATATAGCCCAAAGTGCCACCAGACCCGCCGGTCTTCTTCCTTTCTTATACACCTGCAACTCTGGATTGAGCCCCAAAAAACCTCTTCCAAATTCACGTCCACCATTGATATTTCTTAGCTGGCCCAATCTTAGCAAAAGGGCATTAAAAAATAAATGATTGTTGTGTCCTCGTGACCCATGTCCAGCCATCTTGTTCGCTGCACCTTTGGCTTAACTGTGCCGGGGACTGTTGCATGTCCAGGAAATCTGCAACCCTCTGGTTCAACAAGGCACCAACTAACTTCAGATTCCACGCTCTATGGCAACCATGCATCCAACCAATACTAAAATGCTGAGCTATCGTATAACTTAACTGAGAAGAAGTGCCATACCTGGGGAAAGATCTGCTTGAGTCCTCACCAAAAGATCAATGCCCCTTGGAACAGAGTTGCTTTTGTCTCCCAATTCAAACCCCAGCCATAGTTGTCCTGCAGTATTAGAATGGTGAGGTCGTCTTGTGGATTCATAATCCTTTCCTCCCACTTTGTTAGTACTGCTGTGTTCATAATTTGTATGTGTAAGACCCCCAATCCTCCCAATTTAATAGTTTGACGCACAATCTCCCATGCAACCATCATGAGCCCATGGCTATGATCTGGCCCGGATCCTCTCCGTAAGAGACGCCTCATCATGATGTCAATCATTTTCCCAGTTCCCACTGACGTCTTGAATACTGAAAGATGAAAGATGGGGATGGCTGAATGTACCGATCACAACACTTTTCAAAAATCTAATTAAGCAGAAGGAATATTTTATTTAGAAAAAAGGAATAGTAATATTGTTGCGATTTAATTATTGAGAAGGTTTCTTCGGCTATGAATTGGAAGATAGTATTGTTTTCTGGTTTCGATTTTTTGATATCAATGTTTGTATGGCTAAAGTTATCCATAAGTTTGTCTTATTCATTTAAATGTCAAGTTTTTGAGCTATATCAGTTAATTACTTTACCAAATTGTTTTCTGTGTTTCTTCTAAGCCTTATGAATCAGATTGGATGCTTGTATTCTTGCAGGGCTTGCTAATCCTGCTCCTATTATTCAAACTTTCTACTCAGAAGATACTGTCTATTCGTCTGTGAAATTAGATGGAGTGGTTACTCTTGTTGATGCAAAACATGCTAACTTTCATCTTGATGAAGTCAAACCGAAAGGAGTGGTCAATGAGGCAATTGAGCAAGTAGCATATGCCGACAGAATAATTGTCAACAAGGTTGGTCATTATTGAAGCAATTTCCTCTTAATATGAATCTTCTAATTGCTTGTTTTGTGGTAGCTGCTTCATTGGGCAATTATGCCTCCTTTCTAGTTTCTTTGTATGTTGTTTATCCGCTGCTTTGGAGTTGATGATTTTAAATAGAGCGTAGGTATTAATTATAATCAATCAAGTTTTAACGTCTTTAAGATCTGTGTCAGATACTGGTGGGTTTAACCTGGTTTGAGACATGGTGTTTTGAATGATGATTTTTTCTTTGGATTTTGAGACTTGAGTATGCTCATCTACTCTTTTAAGACGTCCAAATTCTCTTTCGAAGATTGTGATTGGTTTTTTTTTAATTACCCAGTCTTTGATGTATACCTCCTAAAGAAGTGTGTTAGGATCCCAGGCGCCTCTCAGTGGAATTTCCATCATTTTGATTTTTGGGTAGTTTCCCTCTTATTACGCGTAGGCCTCTGTTACAGAGGGCAGTCAAGCAAGTTGTTGAACTGGCTGGGAGATTCTCCCTGGGGGTTCAAGGACTGATCGAGGCCTGTAACCATTTTTACTTCTGCTTATTCTTCTATCATTCCCGCCGTTTCTTCTATCTTTTTTTTTCAATGATTCTATCATTCTCTTTTACTTCTATCCTTATCATCATTGTTATCACTTGTACGCGGCTTGGAGGACGACAGAAGAAACTCATAAAATTATCTAATCATAGTACGCCATCTTCACATTCTTTTTGTCTCTCTCCACCTCCACTCATTTCTGTCAAGACTCTTTTTGTGAGTTGCAACTATCTCGCCCCATCTCTCTCTGTGCGTATCCCTTAAATCTCCTTCTCTCTGTCTCTTCCTTTCTCCCTCTCTCTCTCTTCCTTCCTCCCTCTTTCCCTCTTATATAAGTGCCGTCTCTCTCTCTCTCACGTCTATCTCTACCTCTCTCTCTCTCTGTCCCTCTCTCTTTCTCTTTCGTCTCTCCCTCTCTTCCATCTCCTCTCTAGCTCTCATATCTCTCTCTAGTCTCTACCTCTCTCTCTCGCTTATCTTCCCCTCTCTTCCGTCTCTCTCTCTCTCTCTCCGTTTATCTCTCTTTCTCATTTTTTTGTCTGCTCATCCAAACTCGTCATCTTGGCATCATCGTCAAGCACGTTTGTGATTATGGTTATGATGTTTTCTATATGGTGATGATGACTTCGCCTTCATACTGCAAACCCTAATCACTATTCCCTGCGCCTCACCTCTAGGCGTATTGGAACCTTGGACCACTTCATACCATTTCAGCAAGAAACAATGCGAAAATACTCTCATTAATCTCCGCTTCCTTATAAAAAAATCTTCTTTTTGTACCTGTTTCTGGTTGCAGACTGAAAGCACTAATGCGTTAAGATCACCCCTTATGAACATTCAATTTTGGTAATTCTTCTCGTCTGGTGCAAAATTGGTTGACAGAAGCTACTCATCGTCGGGTTTAATCGATGTTTTATCTCTCTTTTTGTTCTTGACTAATTCGAATTTCATTTTTTTGTAGACTGATCTCGTTGGGACTCAAGATGTGACCACTCTTGTACAAAGAGTGAAGGTCGATTGTGCAGTTACCAATCGCTGGTTTTCTTTTGTTTCTATTAGATCTGACGAAATACACTTTTCTTTGCTTTTTGAACCAGGGTATCAATGGCATGGCTCACGTGAAGCAAACAAAGTATGGCCAAGTAGATCTCGATTATGTCCTTGGAATTGGGGGTTTTGATCTGGAGAGGTAAACCCATGATCGACCATGCGCTGCTTTTCCCATGCTCATTGCAGGTTTTTGTACCTCACGTGGCTTAGAGTTGGGTTATTATTTCGTGGAACCGATTTTTCTTGCCATAAGGAGTTGTCAGGATTTATCACAAGCATTTGATTTGAACTTTCATGTGAAGTTTCCTTTCTTTTGAGATTTTGTTGTCATTTTTGCACTGATTTTTACTCAGCCTTTTCCGTCTCTCCGCCATTCATATTTTATTTTTTCCTCAATCTTTTCCTCCTTTTTTTTAACGTCATAATACAATTTTAACTTAATAATAACATTAATTCTCTGGATTCTACATCACTTTTCAGGATAGAGAGTGCTGTAAACGCTGGAGAATCCAAGGATGACTCCTCACATAGTGAAGATGAAGGTGATGATCACGATCACCATCATGATCATGATCATGAGCACGATCACGAGCATGATCACAAACACGGTTAGCCTGACTTTCTCACATGAATTTAGAATAATTTATTTATTGTATTTTATTTTCCATAGTGGTTGTCATCAGTTGAAAACGCAAACTGGTTGTGTCCTCTTCCTTCATGTCAAATTACTGATCACCTATCTTTGTTTATCCATTCGTTTGTCCGTCCTTAAGTTATTCTCTCCTACATAGAACTTGATGTGTGCTCTATCTCCTGTTGCAGAAGGAGCTCATGCTCATGGTCATGATCACACTCATGATCCCGGAATCTCTTCCGTTAGCATTGTCTGTGAGGGTAACCTTAATTTAGACAAGGTATGTTGTTCTCTCCTAGCTTTTGTTCTCTCCCTCTCTCCATATCCATCTGTCCGTCTATCCATCTGTCTGTTCGTCCGTCTGGCCGTCAATCTGTTCATCTTAGAGTTTCATGATCCACTTCTGCAGGCCAATATGTGGCTGGGAACACTGCTGCTTGAGCGCTGCGACGATATTTACAGGATGAAGGGAATCATATCAGTTGATGGCATGAGTGACAGATTCGTATTCCAGGTTTGCTGCCTGCCCTTGTCCCCTCGTCTTATTTAGCCCACTATGCTTGATAATTGGTGGTGCAATCCCTTTTTTCAGAACTCTTGACAATTCCCTCAACTGAAAATAAATATTATTTTAGTATTTTGACGTTTTGGAGAACTGTTGACTGTCTCAGGGCGTCCACGACATCTTCCAAGGATCGCCTGACCGGCCCTGGGGGGAGGGGGAAGCAAGAACAAACAAACTGGTGTTCATCGGGCGGAATCTGAACGCCGAAGAACTGGAGAAGGGCTTCATGTCTTGCCTTATTTGATTCAAGGGGCGTCGAGGTACTTACGAATTTATATTCCTTTCATGAAAATTACTATTATAATGTGCTGATTTTTCATGTTGGCTGAGCATATTCTTATAGCTGTTCTAATTAAAGGTCACCCGACCATTATTGGTGCAGATGTCTCATTGTGGACTAGCCGGTTTCACAGGTTTATTCGTTGTAATGATTCGGCCAGGTATTCCCTAGCTCAAAAACTTTGTTTTTTCACAATCCTCCTCCGGATACAAGCAATATAGTTTATAATTTTGTTTAAAAAAAATTAGTTTTTAACTTTTGAAGAAGAGGGGTTATGGGAAGAATTCATTCTCGTTTAAAATTGGTAAACATGTAAGCTGCTAACTTTTATCCGATCGTTGGAAATGTTCAGTATCCAAAATGAAGAAATATGTTTCTTAAACATGAAGAAATCAGGCTGAGTACCGTTTCTAATGCTTAAAACTTTGATCTTAGATACTGAAAATGCCCGATTCTTAAAAAGTGTTGTGATAGATAACGTTAATTGTGCTGATTAAATCCAACTCATATGGCCACCATGATTTGGCTGCTACGATTGGATCAATGTATCCCTTGCATCAGCGATATCAGATGTCAATCCACACTGATATAAAATTGGCTGAGTTGTTGAACGCAAAAATATGATCAGTAGGAAAGAATTTTGATGCTCCTTGAAAAATGAATTTCAATCAGTGTCTTTGTCCACCTTAACAATGATAAAGTCATAACTTTAAACGAGCCCCATGTTAAGGGGTTTACCTGATATTTGGGAAATTTTACTTTGTGATGATATTACTAGTCTGTGTCGCTAATTGATTGATTGAAATTAGGGTGTGGCTATAGTAGAGACTTGACTTCAGTAAAGACGTTAAGTTTAGTTAGCATATTTTTAGAATCTCCTTCTTCGAAACCTTCGCAATTCATTATTATTTGACATAGTTATTTGGGTGGGTATTTAACAATTCAGAAGCAATTGCCTCTTGCACAGATTATGTATCAATCGACTATATAATATAGGGAGGAAATCTTTTGCCTAATATAGATACCACTACCAATCTCATCTATTTATTTATCTTTTTGTTCCTGTTGTCTATTCATACAAAGATGACTGTAAGAAGTTTACCCCACCGATGAAAATATCCAAGACTATCTGTCACATTTTTATCAAGGTAAATAGTGGATTGTGCCATTTTCCGCTATGATTTATCCTTTCTTATTGAGAACTCAAATGCCCAAACTGTCATTTTTTTTGCACGAATATTTGGACTCAAACACAACAGTTAAACGAAACTTTTGGTGAAATACTTTTCATAATTTTCTCCCTACTATTTTCCTCTTGACAGATCCTCTTTAGATTTTAGAGTTTGGATCCTGGTTCAGTCAATGATGTGTTAGGGGCAGTCTCTATTTGATCAAGTGACTTGACTTAAGTTTGCTGCTAAATTTCAAATTCGAGGCCGAAAGAATAAATTAATAAGAAAATCTATACTTTAAAATCAAAACCATAAAATTAGTATTCGTTAAAAGATTTTGGGTTTTCGATAATTGGGATGCAGATCTAGGGACGGGCAAGTGATTGCTTCAGATTTTCAATGAAATGACATAAAAACAATCATGGGGTAGCCCATGAGTTCTTCAATTCTAATAGAGCAACTCTCAAATCTCATTTTTTTTTGAACATGTGCTTGATCTACGCATACAAAAATAATGACAGTAAAGAAGTTGTACAAATAGGGAATCGTATTCCAAGAATTTGTTTATAAAAAATTGATCTACCATTGCTTGTGTGACAAATGTTACTGACACAAGTTGCAAAGATGATAGAAATGTCTTCGGAATCTATTACATTATGGTATCTGATATTGGGAGTTATTATCTGAAGGTGACATGTAGAAGTATATAGAATCCAGTCTTCAAATGAAATATTAACAGAGATTTAAACCGCTAGGTTTTGGAAGATGCTTCAATTTTCAGGATCCGTTTTACAATTTAGTTTTGAAAAGCACATGCCATTACTCATCCTTCCTGGCAAAGTGTACCAACAGTCAAACTGCTCTTCCTTTAATCAATTAAAAGAAATATCAACTTTAGGGAAACTAAAGTAAATCAAGAAGTAGGAAAATATTAGAAACAACATCATCTGTGTCAATAACTTCCTTTGGTGATTACTTCCTTCTAAATTTTCCATTCATTCTATAAATTTTAATTTTCCTTTATAGTTAATTTCAACGATAATGCAGTAAAACTTGGTTAAAAAAAGGAATTTGCAGGGATTAATTTACATAATTTACAATTCTGCTTAATTTCCCCCACTTCTACTACAAAACTGAGCAAGCTAAAATCCATACAACTTAGGGTGACCCTGTACATCTAGATCACGTTTGTAGAAATTCAAGAAAGTTCAAGAGAAAAATTCCAGATAGAAATAGAACAATTAAATATCAAGGATTCCTATCTGAATTTGGCATCAAGAATTATGATGAAAGGTCATCATCATTGCCATTATCCATTTGTAGATGATACATATATCAATTTAATAATGTTGTCATGAACATAATCTGGAATAGGATGAATGTAAATCAAAATCTAAGATAGTAAAAAGTAATTATGTTCTGATGAAATTTGGAAGTTCTGATCATTAACGGAATAGATATTCATGAAGCGTAATTTTTAATCAAAATGTAAATAATTCCCAAGAGACAGAAACAACCTACAACTATTAATCTTAGAGCTGGTTGGTGCCCCTCCCTCTCCTCGAGGTACACAAACACTGTGCATTCAGAGACCAAAAAAGGTGGTTAGAACACATTTCCATTGAGGGGGAGATATAGATAAATGTTTTTGTATATCTCTTGGTCTACCTTCCTTGTGGAGGTTCATCATTAGAGTATCCTTGTCCAGTTCGACCTTGTCTGTGTCAGGCAAAGGCCTCACCATGTAGTGAATAAAAAAATCTTAGATCTTTGGAAAATAATAGTGTCTCATTTCTTTCCAGATTCACTTCAGCCTTTATCGGTTCATATTATGTGATACATTAAAACAATAACAAAAATTTGTGCATTTTCTAAATTTAATTCATAGATTGTGGTTACCTAAAAAGTTTCTAATTTAATGAAAAAAATTCAATAATGTATCAAACAGGTACTTAATAAAAAATATCACACATTGAATATTTTTCTACTAAAAGAAAAGTATCATGATTAAATAACCCTTAAAAATAATAATGTATAAATAAATGATTACATATATGGTTTTTCAGAATGATACAACGTAGGATTTATTTCCTAAAGACTTAAATAGATGGGTAAAATGCCTTTGTCTAGGTATTCAATCCTGAGTCCTCCCATTTTCAATCATGGTCGAATATCCAAAAATAATGAATATATCCACTTAAATATATTGAGCTAGAAAAACATAATATTTGTGAATCCCATTTAACTTAAGTGTATTATATTAGGTATATTTATGAATAGTCGTAGTATTATAAAAGGTAAAATTTGAGGTGTCAAATATAATGGTCAATACTCATATAAATAACTATTACATATAATTATTGATTATTTTATAAATTGGAAGGAATCTATCCATATTTTATGCATCCTTTTTCTAGAAATTTGAGGCCAAATTTTATGAAATATTGGGTCTGTTTACCACTTTTATAAGGTTTGTGAATTATATCTACATAGATTTATTTAAAATAAAATAAATGACCTAGATGGCATCATCTATTTGATACATTATAGTAAAAAACAAACAACGCACCCATAAGCATATGTCAATTAGAGAACTTATTTATAATAAAAATGCAAAATGGTTAGAACGGTGTCACATGGGAAAAAAAATTAAAAATGAAGGGTTATAGCAAAATTCGTCATCAACCAGATGCATGAGCAGACAACCATAAATCATTGACAGGTCGGATACATGGATGATGCGACCCTTTGTGATTGGTTGACAAGATAAACAATATATATAACGACAAACAAGGCCCCATCTTTCCCATCAAGTGTCCCGAGGGCCGGGCGGAACATTAAGAGTAATTCCCATCAAGTGCGAAATCTGATATCAAATAAAGCCCAGAGGCATTATCATGATATGAGTGGCGTCCCCCCTGGCTTCAAATGGACAAAGCCTTTTCCTGAGCAAAAGGACTGCACAAAGCTGAACAGCTCCCTTTGTACTCGGGACGGACGACGGGACGGGACGATAAACGTACACATCACACGTGGCGAGAATTGATCCGTTGGCGGACCGTTGGGAGCGACGCGCTTCGCAGGGGGGGGGGGGGGGATTTTACGTGCTGGTACCGACCGAGTTTTCACTGAGAGAAGACGGAAGGGGGGAGAGGGAAGAAACCCCCAAAATTGCCGAGCTTTGATGCCATCTCGGCGGCTCCGCCAGTTCCCGGCGCCGCCGCCGCCAGCCGCGGCGGCGACGGCGACCCGAACCCGCCACAGCTCTCGCCGCGCTTCCGTCCTCCCCGCCATCGTCGCTACGAGCGTATGCCTTCTCATCGTCTTCTTCTTCGCCGCCGCGGTCGCCGTCTACCGCCTCGGCCGCCGGCGCCGATCAAGACCGGAGCCCGCCCCGGCGGTAGATCAAGAATTTAAGCCCGAGCATCCCCATCGCTTCTCCTACGAAGAGCTCAGCGCGGCCACCGCTTCTTTCGCGCCTTCCAACAAGCTCGGCCAAGGCGGGTTCGGCCCCGTCTTCCGCGGCGTGCTCGGCGACGGCCGGGAAGTCGCGGTGAAGGTCATGGAAGACGGGTCTCTCCAGGGCGAGCGGGAGTTTCGTAACGAGCTCTCCATCGCCAGTTCTCTCGCTCTCGGCGCTGATTCAAGCGGGGATCCTTCCCGGTTCGTTGTTTCCTGTATTGGGTTCTGCTCCGATGACGAAGACGGTGCTCTGGGAAGGAGAGGCTGGACAAAGAGGAAGAGAAGAAAGAGGCACGGGTCCAAGTCTTCGGTGGAGGAGGAGGCTGACAAGTGGGGGATCCGGGGAAGAAGAAGAGGGCGGACCATCAGCAGCGCCTTCTCCGAGGACGAAGAAGAAGAAGAAGAAGAGAGCCGGCCGAAGGGCCGGCGTTCGCTTCTGGTTTACGAGCTGATGCCCAACGGAAGCCTTCAAGACGCTCTCCTCGACCGCAAGTGCCCTGAGCTCCTGCAATGGCCGCAGCGGTTCTCCATCACCCTCGACGTCGCCAGGGGTATCGAATTCCTGCACTTCTCTTGCGAACCTCCCGTAATTCATGGCGATGTCAAACCCAGCAACATCCTCCTGGACTTGAATTTCTCCGCTAAGATCGCCGACTTCGGCTTGGCCAGGACTCTCAGTCCTATGGCTCTCCCCGTCGCCGGAGACGACGCCGGCTCCGTCGTCATCGCCGATGACGTCTCGACTACTGTCGCAGAGACGGAGAGCACCTGCACCATCGCCTTGGATGATCTGAGCTATTACAAGCCCGCTGACCCAATCCCTGCTGCCCTTCACAAGGAAGCTTCTGATGGGTTAGAAGCCGAGCTCGGCGGCTCGATGAGGCTGACTGAACCAGGGGAATTGTCGCCGATGGCGGCGACCGCCTCTCGTGCCATGGATGCCGGGTCGTTGTCGGAGGTCGGCGGCGGCGGCTACGACAAGCTGAGCGTGGACAGCGGTGCCCAACTGCTGACTCCCGGCAGTAAGCGGTGGCGGCGGAAGACCGGAAGTGAGGCGCCGGTGAGGGACTGGTGGCGACGGCAGGAGTCTGTGTCCAGCAGCTTAGACAAGCCTGAGGTCGCCAATGGCAGACCCACTGTGAAGGATTATGTCATGGAGTGGATTGGTGCTGAGCTGAGGAAGGAGAGGCCGAAACCCAGCTGGGCTGATGCTTCTTCCTCAAACAACTTGGAGGTTGGGCAGGGCTCAAAGCAGCCTGATCAGAAGAAGCGTTTGGATTGGTGGGCTTCTCTGGATGAACGCTGGCTTAGGAAGAAGGGGAAGAACCGGGCGCCGAGGGAGTGGTGGAGGGAAGAATTCTGTGAGGAGCTCACCCGGAAGAACATGAAGAAGAAGAAGAAGAAGAGACAGGGTCCTTCAGGGTCCAGTGCTAGTGACTCTGGTACAGGCAAAGGGAGACAATGGTGGGAAAAGGACGAAGATGTGAGTGAGCACCCTTCATTCCGGAAGAAGGGGAGAATGGCGTGGAGCCGGGGCAGCAGATCGAGCGTAGATAGATGGACTGATGGGCTTAGTGGAGAATTAAGGGTGGCCAGGGGCCGGACGAGCCATGACTGGGCCGGCGGCGATGTGCCCAAGAGCGGCGGCATAAGCAGCACGCCGAGCATGAGAGGGACAGTGTGCTATGCAGCTCCAGAGTATGGTGGTGGAGGTCTGCTCTCTGAGAAATGTGACATATACAGCTTTGGTGTGTTGCTGCTGGTGCTGATCTCTGGGCGGCGGCCGCTTCAGGTCACGGCCTCGCCCATGGCTGATTTTGAACGAGCCAACCTCATCTCATGGGCGCGCCATCTCGCTCGTGCAGGGAAGCTTATGGACCTGGTTGATGCCTCACTGCAGTCTTTGGACAGAGATCAAGCTCTCCTTTGCATTACTGTTGCTCTTTTATGCCTCCAGCGATCGCCATCCCGTAGACCGACGATCAAGGAAGTTGTTGCTATGCTGTCTGGGGAGTCTGAGCCTCCCCATCTGCCAATGGAGTTCTCGCCGTCGCCGCCTTCTGGGTTTCCCTACAAATCACGTTGGAGAGCTCGGTGAGACTGTTATAACATGGTTTCTTCCTTGGCTTCACAGCGGCAGGATTTTCAAGATGCAGAGGGAGATGTTGTGCTTGGTCACCTCTTTATTTAAGAGCTGGAGTAGGAATTTCCTCCATTGTTGAAGAATTTTATCATAGGGGTCGCCCCGCATCTCAGTGCTCTGTACATGGCAAAAGGGAGTCTAATAATTGTGATTGTACCATTCCTTCGGGTCTCTCATCTCTACAAAATGTACATGTAAGCGACGCCATTTTTATCAATCCCATTTTTTCTTACTTCTGCAGCTGTCTTAAGTTATAGCGCTCTTTTTGTAATGTTTAATCCATTTCCTCTGTTTCCAAGTTGACTGGTCATTTTTGGTCAGTCGAAATCAAATCCTTCATCTCGTCACTCAACTTATCATCATACATGTCTATTCTTCATACATGTCTTCTCAGTGCAATGGTGCCTGAGTTTAGTGATCATTTTCAGCAGCACAAAGACAGTCGGTCTGTATGTAGGATTCAGTTCATAAACATCACCTACAACGTAATGATGGCTCAACGATAAGTGAAATATTTGTGAAGCCCATGGCCGTAAGCAAGGATCAAGATCTCATTTATTTGCCAGTAAGGTGATAAGTGATAGAAGTTGATAAGTGATAGAAGTTGCCAGTAAGGTGACGGATTTTTGGGGACGGATTTCTTAAAGTTTCTTGCACCAAACTCCTTTGATCTCATTTATTTACGTAGTGAAGCCCAAAGTCAAACCTTACCAAGATAACTTCTGGCGCTCAGAAGCAGTCTTATGTTATGAACAACTGGTTGACCACAAATTCGCTCGAAACAAGTTCTTTTTGCTGTCCAAGTTTAATCCAAAAAGAAAAAAAGAAGCATAGAACTTATTTACCATGCAAGTTGGTAAATTTTTGTTTATTATGATGATCAATTTGTATAAATCTAGAAGTTATGATGATAAAAAGAAGAGTATAAGAAAGACCAAGGGAAGAGTAAGAGAAGATACAGAAATGGTAAAAGGAAAATTATCGACATATGTTTACTAAATTTCTTGAGTAAATACTAAACATATTTGATAATATTGTGATTGAGGAATAAATAGTTATTTGGGATAGGGTATAAACAAATACAGAACTTGTTAGATGGAGATTAAAGGCAAGATAGACTTGCATAGTATCTTAAGGAAAAATTCTGGATTGAGAATTAATTACAAAATACAAAGATTACGTATTGGACAACGAGGAACCATCTAAATTAGTGGCATTGTGTATGCCATTAAATAGATGCGTTGTATTATGTTAGAGAGAAATAAAATATTGTATTTGTTACGTTTTTTATCAAAATTTGACGTTCCTGATTGAATTGAGATAAAATTTCAGGTACTCTGGAATAAGAGCCAGACCTCAATGCATAAATCCATTTGACATTATTATCCTCTCTATTAGTCACTAGTTTCACAATACGAAGCATTACTTTAAACTCTACTTTGCCAGTGAACCATGCCACTTGACGTACTGGTGACACAGTAGGACTGTTAAGTGGACGATTAGTTGAACTTTTTTGGCATTTTGAGTTTTGCAGAATAAAATGACTTCTGCCCATAAATGACATGCTAATTATTGCACTGATATATTGATTTTTATATATTTACATTATAATGATCATGTCTTCATTTTTTATGATTTCAAATGATTAAATTTATTTTCAAACTTATATACTGAGTTTTTCAGGAATTTTAGTATTTTATTACATAATGTTCTTAAATAAATTAATTTAATAAGTCAGAATACATTTTATTTTATTAAAGTTTTCAATAAGTTATATTAAATTTTCATTTTTAGTACATTTAATCAAATTTCTACACCTGTTGCATTTTTAGCATCAAATGGCCGAGCATTTAGACCCTAGAGTTGGTCGTGCGGTGCGGTGCGGTGCAAAAATTCACACCGAGTGTGCGAATTTTCACACGTACAAAATGGCCTGTGCGGTGTGCGGTGCACTTTTGTGCGGAAAAGCACACCGCACAGCGCACTAAATTCGCACATTTTGAAGGAATTATTAAGGGTTTTTTAATGCGATTTGGAAAATAAAATAATTATGTTTAATTCTTAGTATAATTGGTAAAATTACTATGTTTAACTATTAATCTAATTAATAATTAAAATTACTATGACACGGCGGCACCGTCAGACGGCGGGCCAGGGCGGCGCCGCTGCGCCCAGACATCGGCACCGCCGCGTTGCCCAGACAGCGGCGCTGGAGAAGACGGTGCCCCCCAAAGACGGCAAACACGGCGGGGGTGGAAAGGGGGGGGGGGTTGTGTGGGGGGAGCGGGCGGCAGGGATGGCCGGAGGGGCGCGGGCAGGAGGGGGGGGGGGGCGACGGGGGCAGTCAGAGGAAGCGCGGGCGAGAAGGGGGGGCGGGCCGGCCAGGCCGGAGCGAGGAAGCGTGGGCTAGAAGGGGGGGCGGGCCGACGGGGACGGCCGGAGGGGGCGTGGGCTCAGAGGAGCGGTGCAGCAGTGGAGACTGAAGAGGAGAGGACTCAGAGGAGCGGCCGACCAGGGTAGCAGCGGGCAGACGACTCAGCAGGGGGAGCAGCGGCGGACTCAGCAGGGGACAATAGCGGAGAGGAGGGGGGCAGCAGCGGAGAGCGGGGTTGGGGGGGGGGGGGGGGGGGGGGGGGTGAGGACGGACTAAAAAAATCCGCACAATTGTGAAAATCCGCACCGCACCGACCGTGGTGCAGTGTGCGGTGTGGTGTGCAAATATCGTGTGCGGTTCATCACACAACCGCATCGCACATCCGCACAACCGCACGAGCGGGATTCGCTCGCATGGTTTGGACCATCCCTTTTAGACCCCTAGAACTATTCAATGATTTTGATTATTCTACTTTGAAGCTAAGTTTCAAGGAACGCTTTAATCAAGGTTGTGTTCAATTATTAAACATTTAAATCATTCGATTTCATGGTTCATGAAAATCATGATTTCGACATTTAGACACAAAGGTTTATCTATTTGTTTGAAATTATGAATTACGTGGAGTACAACCATTGATGCTATAACAAAACACTACAAACACAACTGGTGTTGATCCTATTTTTTTAGATTTTACGCTAAAAATTTGGATGAATACTTCATTATTGAAAGATATAACTGCATGTTTCGTTTCAGTGCTCCACATTATTTAGACCCATGTTAATGAGATGATATTTCAAATGACTAATGGTTTCTTTTTGTAATGAGAAAAGGTTTCATGATTAATAACTTTTACTAAAAAGGCCTGAAACATACATTAAAATGCAAAATTATCTATGTAGGGATTGAGTTATATAAGATTTCTAATGTTCATAAACTAATTTCACGACTAATTTTTTATATTTTCCGTTTAGTTGTTTCTGGTAGTTTATCAACTCCACTTATTTGATTTATCTAATGGAAGCTGGATTCTGTCCTACTTGTCTTCACACTTTTGTTGTTTATAGTGTTCCCTACATATACAAGAGGAGACCCCTTAAGCTTCCCACATGCATAACTTAAAGGATTCTGATCTACTACACATCCACCTCTTAAGTATTCATCAAATTCATTATTTTGTTTAAAAGAGGAAATAATGGGTAGTTTGTTTGTTGAGCTGTACTAATCACCCAAAAAGGAGCCAAAGTATTTTGGAAGTTCCAGTTTTCACCCACATTCATCATAAGATGATCAGCACCTACATAGTACAGTATGGAGTTTCATTTTCCTACCTGATTTATGTATTCTCTGAATTATAGAAAATGTGTATAACTGCTGAGGGTATTTTGAGTGTGAAAGCAATAAGCACATCATCTAATGATACATGCACAATTATTTAGTATTATATATTTTGGCATGCATTAATTCCATTAATTCAAACCCATTGACAAATATGTCCAATTCTTCATTCTATTAGCTTCTGTAGAGAAAAGTAAGGCTCTTGTATTAGATAGACCCTCTTGGTCACCTTCAAAGTGGATATGATATCTAATACGGTAAGCCATACCTAAAAATAAATGGGAAGAAGTGGTATCATTTTCGGAAAGAGCAATATGCAAATTGATTTTACCCATATCCTTGCTTGTTTGGTTGACCAGATCAAGTCCATGTGTCTATTGAATCATCATCGTCATTTTGCGAAACCTTCATCTAGAAGAAGTGTTCATTTCCTCAAGTCATAAGGACAAAATTACCTTCTTTGAGCCTCCTTGATAAACCAAAATTGTGGTTAAATAAGACGTTTTAAAGTCTGACTGATGCAACGATATTTATAAAATTTCCATTGGAATAGAAAGAGTAAGGGTTGAATCCACAAGAAGCAGGTAATAAGAGAGTAACTTTGCATTTCAAATATATTTTTAAATTAATATTTTAGGTGATTTATATTTTTTATGTATTTTAAAGTTTTCTGAATAGGAAAATCAATGAAATAAATGAAAACTAGTAAAAGCTATTTTAAATGAATGAAATACATATATATATATATTGTTTTTAATAAATTATAATAATTAAATATGATTTTTTTGGAATTATTGGATAATTTTTAGGGCAAAAAATAACATTTGAACATTAAAGAAAACCTTTGATCACAATTCGTGGGCGGCGGTGCTCCGCTGGGGGGTTAGTAGACTGAAAACACAGTAACTTTTGCTACAAGAGGAAGTTTTAGTGCTGTTTTTGCGTTGGAAAATTCCAATCAAACATTCAGGAGATCATACAAACCTTATTATCACTTCCCCCAACAGCCAAGTGGTGTGCATTCTCCAAGAATCATGATCAAATAAATCTGATGCACTAGGCTTCCAAAAACAAATTGGGAGCAGAAATGCAAGATGAGACACACAGAGAGGGGAGAAGAGAATAAATAGAGGTGCCCCAACTCCTCCATCCATTGGAATTAATTCCAAGGGTTCAGAGGGTTAGGATCCATTGGACCCACATTCCCTCTTTCCCATATTTGAGACTAGGTTTTTCACATTCAAATTGTGGGTTAGTTCCATAATGTTTTCCTTTAGTTGACTTGGTCCTTACGGAGTTTTGAATGGGCTTCTAGAGTGGGCTTTTTGTGCATTGGCCTCTTCTTATTATCTTTTAGATGGCTTAGGTTTCTATTTTCCTCTGGTTTGTATCTCAAATTCACATTTAACTTACCTAAGTCCTGTTTTCAAATAAAACTCCAAAACAATGTGAGAAATCCACTTCACTCTAAGGTTAAGTATAAAAATCTACCTTACTAAAATAAATCATAAATTTCACATTTTATCCTTAAATGGCGAATAATGCTAGTGAAAATCTAAAATATGTGGTAAAAAATAAGTATAAAATCATAATTTTGTTGATCCAATTTGATGTTATCACTCCTAAAGCCAAACTTGGAAACTATAAGTACCTGCTTCACCTCACTACCTAGTACCCACTTTCCCTATCTTGTCTACCTAGTACCACTGTAGGAACCCATCCTTCACCTACTCTCCTTATTACTGCATAACTCTCAAGTCTGTCAATCTTCCACTTTGTGCTATCCTTTTCTTTTTATCTTCCTTAAAAAATTTCGCTCTTCACCTTATCAACCTCATTTGTTGTCCTTCTTCTTGGTCTTTCATTACATTCTCATTACTGTACTTTAAATTCACATGACATGGGACAGTTTTCACACATCATCATGATGATATAACTTTCTCTATTTTTTTAGGACTAACTTTTATGCATATTCTACCCATCTTAAAAATATAAAAATAAACTAAATGCATTACATGGAGGGTTTTCATGGATTTGTATTTTTTATTTACTATATTTTCATCTTGAGCCTTTCTTCATCTTTTTTCTTTGTCCCATGTGGATACTTTTGTGCTTCTATCAAATCATTTGGGAATATTTATGTATGTCTGCTCTTACCTTTTTTTCTACCTCTCCCATCTTTAATATTAGTAGGCTACGTGATATAATATCTTCATTTTTTCATTGTTATCTTAAACATTTTTTATGCGCGAATGGGGGAGAGTATAAAGGGCATTTCAAAGAGGTTAGTAATTAATTAAGTTGAGAAGTTAAATATATATTTTCCATAATTATGTGGAATTGATACATATATATTTAAGCATTTAAATAATAAATTTATCATCATATGAACTAAAATTTTGGAATATATTGATTTTTTTATTAATATCATTTTATGTATATTTATGCCATTTTAAATTTACCTTGCTTGAACTCCATGTAATGCAGTATTATTAATGCTTATGTGTGTCGAGATTTATATGACTTAAATGAGATAACTATTGATGTGCTATAGAATTATGTGATTTTTAAAGTTCCTTTCTTTGGATATTGGCCATATTAAATGTTTTATTTTTTAACTTTAAAGAAGTAGTTAGAGAGTTGCAAACTGAGTCCTGAATCCCTCGATTTATCCCACTAACTCCCCCTCCTATTTTTTTTCACAAAGGTGAGAAAAATGATGGGGGGGCATCCAACTTTGAAGACCCCGGCAAACCACTTTGTCAAGCAAGGCCTCACGCACAAGACCTAGCCTTCAGAGTACCCTAGTCAATGGGCCACAAAGGCTTGACATTATCTTTCCTTATTTTCCTTGTCTAGTAGGCCTTGTAAGTCGGCCGCGTATGTGTCTGTTTTTGTTTGTTCGCACGTGTTTGGACCGTTGTATGGACCTACATGTTTGCGCATGTGTGGACGTGTTAGTGAGTTTCTCTCTCCTATTAGGAGGCCCTAATTACTCTTATTGGGCCTTCTTCCCTTTATTTCTAACGGGGAGGCCCATATTTGCCCCTATAAAAGGTGGGGTCACCCATTGGAAGAGAAGAAAAGAAAGATTAAAAATGTGATTTTTAAAGGATATTCCTGACTTTCTAGTGTTTTTTAGTTTTTTCCATATTTTACGTAAATGCCATTATGAAGCTAGGAGAGAGAAAACAAACCCTAGAGATCACTGAAAACCGTCGCCACTGCTGGAGTTCTGGCTGCCACTGCTGCCAGGCCTTCCCGTCTGCAACCGCCTGCTTCTTGGGCTGCCCTCGGCCAACCTCTGCCGCCCTTGGCCGCCCACGGCCACCCTCGGCTGCCCTAGGCTGCCCACGGCCACCCTCGGCCGCCGTCGGCCCTCCTCGGTCCCCCTCTGTCCCCCTCGGTTCTCCTTGGCTGCCCTCGGTCCTCCTTGGCCACCCTCGGCCCTCCTCGGTTGCTCTCGGCCCTCCTCGGCCGCCCTCGGCCACCCTTGGCCACCCTCAGTGCCCTCGTCTGCCTCGACCGCCCCGAGCCGCCTTCGGCCACACCCTTGCTGTCCTTTGCCGTGCTCGGCGGCCCTCGTTTGCCCTGAGTCTCGCCGAGCTGCTTTCGGCTGCCCCATGGCTGCCCATCGCTGCCTGCATCTGCCCCTTGCCGCCCTCAGCCATCTCGATCGACCACCGCCGTGCCGCCGCGTTGCCCCACTACTATGCCTCCTTGCGTTGTTGCATCTACCTGCGATGCCATCGCACCTATGTGTGATTCACTGGCCGTTGCTTCCAAACCAGTCATCGCCTCGCCTGCTGCTACAGGTAAGCTCATAAAATCCTTCTCTTCATTATTATATATCTTTTAGTGCCTCCCGCGCGTGTCTACAACGCCGGGTTTAGGTTAGTGATAGATTGGAATACGTAAGTGGGAATAGGTTTCTATCAATACTATCTTGGTTGGCGCTTTATATGGTGCACGCAAGAGCGGCAATAGTAGTACTCGCACTGTCTAACTTCAACCCGTCGTCCGGGTCATCGGGAGCCTAGTGGCATTCCCAGGTCGCATTGACCACAGCCTAGTGGTCGTTGGTGTTCATCGACACCGGATTTATACTTCTCAGTGATTTCATCGTTGCATTATCACTTACATTACGTCCACATTAGTCATCTCCACTACATGACATGACTGTCCTCGCCCTCCCTGTGTGTAACATGAGACGTTCGATCCTGACATCCGTCGTGTTACATCAAAAAACCTAACAGAACTCTAGCCAATTCCAAGGCCCAATGGTATGAGGAACACAAGGATATACGCTGAAGGAGGACATCTTGGCATCTTGGGATGATTCATTTTTGGAACAAAATGGTTGTTGATTTGAATGTGTAAACAGATTTGATCATTAAGAATTTGTAATTTAGTTTTCAATGTGTGATTTGATTCATCTTTATTCTCCTACACAAGTCCCATGGCTGTTGTGGATAATGAATAATAAGTCCAAATTTATATGTTTTATGTCCCTCTAATTTATGACCAAGGGGAAATCCACGAGGATGCATAATATTAAATTTTTAAATATTTTTTATCTTTTAATTTTTTTTAAATAATTCAATATTATTTTCCATATTTGATTTAATAGGTAGATGCAAGAAATAGTTAAAATATAATTTTATAAAGGATAAATATATAATTTTAATAGTTTACTATATTTTAGAGATTTATTTAGAATTAATATCATAAATATTAATTTAAGATCCTTCCATTTTTACTTAATTTTAAATGTTAAATTTATGAAAACTAAATTTTGTAGTGATTGGTGGCGGTGGTTGGTGGTGAAAATGGCGGTCTCAACTAAAGATTTGTAATTGTGAATGCGCATGTCATGTTATCCATGAGAATTATGAATTTCCTTGAGCAAAACAAACTTGTTCAAAATTTTGGGATTTTTGGCCAAGCCTGTGTGGGCTTAGTAGACCCCTGTAATGCAGCGGTAAGTAACCTCCTATAGGAGACTATGATGCACATTGGGTGTGCAGTCCCCAACATAGTTTAGGGAGAGAGTGGTAGTAAATATTGTGCTAGTTAAAGAACACCATTCTCCACCCTCTATTGCTGGAAACTACCACTCTCTGCACTAGACTACCGCACTGCGCACTAGTTTCGAGATGAAAATTAACTGATCATGTAGTGGAAGAATGAAAATGGAATCATAAAAATCTTCAAAACTCATATCCTCAAGTAAGATGTGTGAATTTTTTGTCCAGCCTGTAGATGTATCCATGCAACCCCAGAACATTGAATCTCCTCAGTGTTGACGGTCCATGTTATCAATCTATCAACATCATTATGATGTTTAGATCATATGAGGAGTGGAGGGAACCAAGGGAAGAAGGAATAAGAAGCTTGGGCACCTTTAAAACTTTGGCATTGGTGAATTTCATTTAGGGACATCTCCAATTGATACTTAATGATATTTCTTCATAAAAAAACTTCTGAATTGTAATTATATCTTTTGACATAAAAAAGAATACTTATTGGTTGAGTTTCCATATGTGGGGTGCTTATCTACACGTCGTGCTTTAGAAGATACAGAGTAATATATTGGGTCTCTCATGGAACCTTTTTGTCATCACACTCATGCACAAATAGTTTTTCATCCTGTTGATACTCCTAAGGTGACTTAGGGTATGGTCAACTATAATAACATAATCGGTCATTTGAGTTATCTGGTTAACTCTTATATGACAGCACAATTCCTTAGCCAAGCATTTGATTGTATCATCTTGAGTTGTCTCCTCTTATACCAAGGCCAGTCAATCCATTCTAGACCACTCAATAATGTTATGTGGTTGCACCTGAGATAGGACAGTTTGTATTTCCATGAATAGGAACATGTCGTTCATAGTCAAACTACAACCATCTATCCATAATATGTTTTTAGTTTGGTACAATACCATTAAGGGATTTATCCGGATCCATTAGTTGAACTCTTTCTTCTAAATATAACCTAATAGTTTTATTTAGTATCTCCACACTAATGAGTACTGGCCGGGTCATACTCATCAAATGAGTGGAACTAGATAATATTATTCAACTTGGATACTTTGATTTTTGATTCAACTCTCCGACATCATCGCCAGTCCAAATTTAGGGTTTAAAGGTCGTTGTTTTAATTCATACTTAACCAACAATATTTATGAAAATTTCCACTTAAATACTCTATAATTAATATAGGACAAGTAAGGGGTCGATCATAGAGCGGTAGAAATTTAATTTCAGAGCTTTCCTGAAGCTTTAATTGAAGTAAATGAGTTTAAAGATGAGAAATATAATTTGTGTAATTTTTGTGGTTTTTAAATTAATTTATATAATTTTCTATGGTTTAAATTGAGGCCGACATACAAGGAAAATCACTATAAATATTTTACACTAATTTTACTAATTTTAGTTAACAACAGAAAATGAAATAAATATTTTTAGAAATCTCTGAAATTTAATTTACACCAAAATAATAAAAATATTAAAAAAGAGAGTTAGAGGTTTTTAAAGAATTTTTCAGATGTTAAAATCACTAGAAATTGATTATATGAATTTAAAGGATTTTTCCTGCTTTTTTTGGAAATTTTAAATGCATAAAAGATTTTTGCCTAATTTTCCTGATTTTTCATCAATTTTAAAATTTTAAATGCATAAAATGAATAAAATACCTGCTCTAGTGATCCCTGGTGGCGGAGCTGCGGCAGAGTGCAGTTTGGGTTTTCGGGTCAGCGGCCCAGTCATGCCCATTTAGGTGACCTGTTGGATAAGCCCAATTGGGTCACCCCAATGGGTTCACCCCGATTGGGTTAGCCCAATAGGGTCAGGACTTGGCTGATTTGGATAAGTCCTGCACATGGCACTCTTGTACCCTGCATTCATGCATACTTCCCGCGCATGGACCGGCAAGTAGAGGGGTGTCCCTGACGCACACATGCCGCACAACATTACGTTTTAAAGAGAGATAGAAATACATTTTAAAGAGAGAAATAAAATCATCTAGAGAGAGATAGAAGTAGGTTTTGAAGAGAGAAAGAAACTAGTCTAGGGAGAGAAAATATCAAAATGAAGAGATAGAGAGAGAAAATGAAGAAGGGGAGTAGAAGGTGTTTGAGAGGGAATTTGGGGGTGAAAAAATGAAGGAGATTTTATGAAATTTTAAGGGGATGAACTAGGGGTATGGATGAAAGTCTATAGAGAGAAAGAGTCAATTCTACAAAGAGAAAGTAGGGAAAAACAAGTGTCTAGAGGGTGAAAGTGATGGTTTTAAACGGAAAAATAGATAGATAATGATGGAAAAATAGAAATCTAAGTTCCCAAAACCTCAATGTAAGCTTAATGAGCCCTCAATGCTTCCTCTCAAGTCTACATCCTTATATTTTTCCAGGATCAGGCATTTTTCAATGCAAACAAGAGATGAGATTGAGTGAAAACTTCAATAAACTTGCATTTAAACATTTCCTCTATTTACTTCTTTTTCCTCCTTTCCTTCTTTTGAACATCCTTCGTATCCAATTTAATAGCATGTAAGTTTGAAAATGATAAATTTAATATTGATCAACCAATAAAGTTGATTTGTTGTGAATAAGTCCATAAATTACTTAACATGCTGTAGATATTAGGGAGTTATTTATTTAATTTATTTTTTAAATGATTTAAATTCCTCAACATAGCATTATTAGTCGCTGTTTCAGATTTTTTGCATTATCACTCTTGGCATCGTGAAAATATATAAACACACAATCAACATTCTTTTTCTTTCTTTATACATTCTTACCCTTCCAAGGAAAAACTAATTTTGTATTCATCATAACCTTTATATCTTTGTGCACAAGAAAATAGGTGATGTTGATACACCTAATTAATTTTCAACTATTAAAATTAAGAAGTATTAATTATAAACATTATCAAGTCAAGTATATAACACCATCAACTCATCAAATGATGATCCAAAAAATCTCACAACACTTTGTAAATTATTCGTCATTCCTAAAATTTTATTTCAATAAATAGTTGTTTCCAATATTTAATCATTCATAAATCATTAAAAAGTTTACTCAGTTAAGCATTTAACAGTTCGCTACATATGTGGACTGATTTTAATATTTGAATCATCAAACAAAGTATGGCTGATCTCAAAAAACTGTATTTGAGTAGCATTTTGTTCTGAAATTTTACACACCCACGTTCAAACGCTTTGATCTTTTAACTTTACTTTCAAAAGTCAAAATCGCTATATGAAAATAAAATATAAAGTGAAATTATCATAATGATGAAGTTACTATGTATCATGTTTTTGAATTTATCACCAAATGATTCATTTAATTTATTGAAATCATGATATGGCTATACACGTTTCCATAATTGACCACAATTCATCTCAAGTATCCTTCTGTTGACCAAGGGCTTATCAAGTTAAAATAATTGAAGGAATCTTTTACAGCCATCAAAAGATTAATTTTTTATAATAAGTCTAATTCCTGAGACTTTTATTTTCAACAATTAAGTTTACTTCCTATGATGCTGATATGTAGGTAGAAAAGATATTCAATACAACTTAATTTTGAGTCAAGAAAGACCTAAATTTACCTAGTTGGAGATCATAAATGGGGGAGATGTTCTATATAGTTCAGCAGCATTATCCTGATCTTGATCAAAATATCTACCGTACCTGATGTCATATATTTATTTTGCATTTTGTTGTTAGTATGGATACGTTTTATCTATAAGTTAAACATAGGTATATCTTTAGGGATAAAAAATAACACCCAGCATTGGTGACATAAAACGTAGATAAAATTTTAAAAATAATTTCTGTATTACAAACCTTGTTTTAACCTTTATGTTTAAGACATAAATAGTGAGAATTTTTTGGTGTACATGATTAAAACATTGAGGTATAAAATGTGTGCATCTAGTGATAATTTAAATTATTATCATGTTTTGATACATCATATATCATCAATTTTGCGAGTAAGTTACTGAGATAGTGTATTTTGGATATAATTTATTTATTCATCCATAAAAATCATTTTTCCTACTATATAATACGTTATGAATACTAAAGACATTAATATGAATGAAATCAAGCCCAAATTAATCTAGATTTTCACCTGAGTTACTGATAATATATCTAGTAAAAAGAATTTTCCCTTATTTAAAAATTTTTATTTTTCCATAATTTTTCATAAATAAATGATTTATTTAAGTCTTCACAAATATAGATGGAGGATTTTTCTACTTATTTGAAGAATTATGGACTTATTAGTATCATTTTTAAAATCGTCCATTATCTGTCATTTGACCCTCCCATGATTGCAGAGAAGGATGCGGCAACAATGATGGGGGGTGAAGGGGTTGAGAAACCCTTATTTCCCAATCTAATCCCTTCATGTACTGAGCAGGCCATTGAGTCCTTTTCTTGCACCCAGTGCCACCATCACTGCCATTGTACACCCCTCTCTCCCCTAACCCGCCTAGAATTCTTATGGGAGTTCGACCTTTACCTGAATTTTCCCCAAACTGCTCCATCCAAAATGATATCCTGCCATCTACCATTTGGATTTTGGACAAGCCACCATATAAATCTGTATATGGCTGCCATATGATGGTCTGTCATCTGTCCAAGAGCCTTAATCATGCACAAGAGGGTTACAGATAAGGCTAGTTGGCTAAGTGAAATTGATCGGGTTGACTTAGTCCAAACTGAGTAAATCCAGAACTAGTAAATAAGGTAGTTGGAATGCTGAAAGAGGACCACATTAATGTCAAAGCCTCAACAAAACAAAATATACATAGCATCATATTCTGATCGAATGGTCAGATTACTCTGTGATAAAACAGAACCTTCAATGTGTTATCCCTGCTCACTCCCGGGGTTGTCTTAAAGTGAACAATATGTATATATATATATATAAAGACAGTGAACAATATATGGTAAATAGGACTGCTAATACACCAAGGCAGATTAAGGAAGTGGGAGCCCATAAGGCTATAGGAAAGTCAAAACAAGCTAATACAATATATGCTATATGGAAAGCAACAAACCAGGGCTACATGGGAAAGTGGAAATGAACTAATATACTACATAGAAAGCAACAAACCAGGGCTATGGTTGATACTGGCTACCTTGGTTCCGGACATCCCCTCATTACGACATGCTGCTAGGCTGAACTGATAACCACTCACAGTCCAAGAGCCCCCGCCACCTTTAAGATCTGGTGCTGGGTGGAACTAGAAATGACGGACAAGTGGAACTTATGCTCCAAAAGTGATTGTTTGTTTTGTATTTTTTTGGGAATATGATATCGAGGCCTTTCTTTGACATGAATTGGATCTCTGACAAGGAAGAGAATTAAGCCAGACTCATGGCTCTAGAACGGAAAACAATTAGTAGAAAGCTGAGATCCAACATTGAACCGTTGAGTTTCCAGATTATTTTAATATTTCAAACTCACTTACCATACTTTTGTTGTTGATTAATCCATAATTTTAATTCATAATTTAATGAGATTGCTAGATTAATGCATCATGTTATGTTTTCTGTATGTACAAATTTTCATACCATTTAGCACTTGAATGACCTTCAATTGCCTGGTTCATTCTATTTTCTTGATTCAACCCTCTCCTATACTCGTCCATGACCTCTCAAGCTAAAAAATTCCAAAAATGGTTAAAATTTGCCCAACATCAATGAGATCGACTTAGAATTCACTGTAATGGAAAATTCCAATTTAGGGGGATTTTGGGATTCAACCCTGCAAAGTTAACATTGATTTAATTTATCAAATATTATATAGGTTATGTTGGTAAATCATTGATTTGCCTTAGTAATATTTATAGTGAAATTCATACATTTTGTTGTAAGGTTAGGGAGGATATGTGACCAAAATATGCATAACTTAAGCATCAATTATAAACTCTTATTGAATCACTAAATTTATAAATGGATTTTGAAATTTTATAGACTGATGGAAGAAAAATATGATTTGAATTGTCTTTGCAAATTTAACTAATAGTACACAAGGATTGACCTTAGATTAAATACTAACTAAATCTGGATATCATTTAAACTAAGAAAGTTCCTGGGTATGGTCAGATTGGAAAATTGAATCAAAGAATAGAAACATTTTAGTACATGAATGAAGTGAATCGAAGCACCGAAGAAGATCATTTGAATAAAACATGAGAGGGAGAATCTCCAAACAGGCCAGGGTAAAATTTGTAATCAAGAAAGTCTTCATCAAGATATGACATCAAATGGGGATGATGTGAGGGTTATGGAACACTAAGATCCATCCGCATGGATACTTTGATATCTTAGATTGCTCAAACTCAATGGATTGAGTTGTATCCAACTGTTGATAGGGCCTAAGGGAGAGAGATTTTAGGGAAGAAAAAACCTAAGGCATCATTAGGAACTTTCAAACATATGTATCAAAATATTGGAACCTATATTATGTCCCAATGGTATAGGGTAATAAGGCGCTAACTTAACATTCATCAAAATTTATTAATTAATATCATGATGTCTTTGTCATTGAATTTTCAATCTAAGGAATGTGATTAAATACGATTAAGGGGAAATTGGATTTTACAAAATGAGGAAGGTTGGTCATATGCAAAAACCCAGCGAAGATTAAAATGTTAGTGCTCACATAAAAAGCTCACATATTAATGTGAAATTGCAAATATTCATCTCTCTCTTGCGCATTATTTTGGAAGACAGAGAGATACAGAGAATTGTTCCGTCAAACTTTAATTAATATCATGATGTCTACGCCATTCAGTTTTCATCTGAGGAATAGAACTAAACGTGATTAAGGGGCAATTTTGATTTTACATAATGAGGAAGGCTGGTCATAATTAAAAACCCAGTGAAGATTAAAATGTTGGTGCTCACATAAAAATCCAACATATTACTGTGGAATTGCAACTATCCATTGATCTCTTGCGCATTATTTTGGAAGAGAGAGAGAGAGAGAGAAAGAGAGAGAGAGAGAGAGAGTTGGTTTCCGGGCTGTTATTCTTTTCCGAGATGGGCAGGACATCGGAAAGGACCATAATGTAGAAAATTATTCAAGGGGTGTTGGTTTCCCCTCTGATCGCAGCTTCAAACAAGGTTCAGTTCTGAGGTACTTCAAGTGCATCAGGCCCACCACGGCAGTGCTGGGTCGGCAAGCAGGGGCGCGTCCACTTGTTGACAGGCCGCCCTTTAACACTGTTGCACCTTGGCGATGACCCGCCACCAACGCAACCTCCGTCCCTCGAGATGGGTCCGTATCCGATATATTTCCCTGGCGGTGTAATTGCTGCAGCGGAGATAGCCATTCCGGCCACAAGTAAGAAACCCAAGAACATGGAGATCATACACTTCAGACCCGAGGCCATTCTTTCTTGCGTGCGCTTCTCCTTTGATGTGATTCGCTCAAAGACTCAAAACCCAGTTAGGCAAAGCGAGATACTTACAACGTTCAAGACAAGGATTCGTATATAGGGATAGAACGGGTGGAGGGAACGGCACAACAAGGATTCCGGATGGTCAAGGGAAACGAGAACCTGTTCTTAAAAAAGGATGGTTTTTAATCCAGGGATTGGCTATTTGTTGCCGCATTTCATGGGCTTCCATTCGCCATGCTTCCATGCTATGAAGGGCTGGTATGCCGAATGGGTTTCTATTCTGTGATATCTCTATTTTAGTCTGATAGCTCGTGGGGTAGTTTTGGTTGTCAGTTTTCCATGCAGCTCCCTGATATTAGAGATAACGTTAGCAGCATGTCGTAGATGTTGTAAAACATTTAAAAGAGTTTTCCCATACCCAACACTATGACAGAATAGGAGCAGTCCATGGTTCAAGTTATTTCGTGGATCGGAGCTCAATTTTCTGTCTACGGCTCCGTCGCTTAAGAAGAAAAAAAGACAAGTTTGAGACTAGATGAGAAGAGCTTAAGAAATGGTTTTATAAAAATAGTTGAATGGAAAAATTATAAATCGATATGGGAAGATATAATTTTGCTCTGTCCAAATCGATATTGAATGAGAATGATTTGTGTTGACCTGTAAATATTTCAGCGTAGATCCTTTATTACACAATGATGGTTTTTATTCCTCTTCGAGATTGACTTTTCACACATCCATAAACAATTTCAACCTTTAACTCAAATACTAAGAAAACTGTGGATCACAAAATATACTCCATTCATACGACATGATAAGGAGTATGATATTTTGTATCCAAACTTAATGAGGTATTTGTGAAGTGCATGAAAGATGGTAGCACGAGGAGGAGAGAGAATCATAAGCGCTAAAACAACTTCAAAGTGCATAGACCATATTACGATTAAATTACTTATTACACCATATTATTAACTCCAAATTTTAAAATTATTGAGATATAGTATTTTTTACAAATTTACGGATATGTTTGTAAATTTTCAACTTTTATGGTCTTAACATATAAGATAAAGGGCGCTCATACAATATATACTTGTGTGATATTTTAAAAAAATCCTTAAATACAAAAGTGGATTCCGATTTTCAGTTAATATTATGAATATTGACCTAAAATTTACTAATGACCAATTACCTAAAATTATAAGAATGGCTAGAGTGATGTTAGTCCATCAATGAGCCAAATAATAAATTATATAATTTTTTTTAATTTCAAGAATTGATATCTTAAGCCTATATTATGTTTAACCCATAATTTGAATGATGGATTATCTATATCCTCCACCCATCCATAACATCTTATCTATCGGCTGATCGATAAGAGCCTATTTTGGACATACCTATTTTGATATTGACCTTTTGAAATTATGATTGTTTTCCCTAAAAATTACATTTTGAATTTCTTTAAGTGTTTCGATTCAAGGGATTCAATTGGATCCAAAATGAGACAAATCTATTGAGTAACAATGGAAAAATATCTAGCAGAATGGAGGATCTTTAATTTTTCAAAATTAACATAAAGACAGTGATCCAATTTTGTGTGCTTCTTAATATTCAAACTAAGTAGATTCAAGCATTTCCTCAGCAATAAAGTTTAGTGTGCTTACAATTAATTTAAAGTAAAATCAAAATTTTCAAACAGATACTATCACAGTATATAAGTAGATTCAAACAGTGGTTTATCATTTCAATTGTTATGAAAACTTCATCTCTTTTGGCCAATAAAATTCTAGTTGATTTATTCAACTTTTCTTCATTGTGCCCGATATCAAAATTTCTAATTAAGATTATATACCTCCAGTCATTTCTCAAATACCTGATTTTGCCTTATCCATATATGATTGACTGTTCGCCCACTAAACACTGACATTTGTGATCTTTCTCAATGATTTTGGATTTTACAGTTGTAATGGGATCGGTGTATGGATAAAAAATGTGACAATAATGAATAAGGGGCTATTGCAAACCTTAATAAATATTATTTCCATCTCTACCACTAGTCGTTATTTAGGACCATAATGCTAAGGCTCTACCTGATAGGCAAGTTAGAGATTTGGCTTAGATATCTGAAATATTTATAAATAGAATAATTATATTCTGAAATATATCAATTGCTTATAGATAAATATTTAACAGGATTAATTCACCCTGGAACTAGGTTTATATCATTAGCTCCAAAATCAAAATTTTGAACACAAAGGGTAAAACATAAATATTATTTTTTTTAAGTCACCTCAAAAACTATTGTGCCTGAAACTTGAGATTTGGATTAATATTTGAAATAAATCAATAATGAAATCATTAAAAAGTTATTTTACTGTATATTCACATGGAATCTTGTGATCCACATCTTCTCGATCAATTCGGTGTGTTGTCCATGAGTGAATGACATACTTTCTACCCTAATGGGCAGAGCGTGTGAGGGCACATGGACTTAAACATGGATGGTGAGCATCAATCGTCATCATGATAGAGCATGGTCCACGATACAGATCAAACTGCTGATTTTTTCAGCATCCTCCTTTTGTGTCCACATTATTTAGGGTTTGGACAGGTCTAGAAGAAACACCAAAAGTTTATTATCTTTTTCCTTCAACATGTATATATATTGGTTACGCATAGAAGGCATGGGCTCATCAAAAGAGAAAATTCAAAAAAAATAAAAAATAGAAATTGTGGGCCACTTATAACTCGTGCCCATTAAAAGTAGTACAAACTAATACTCTCCTGCAATATGGGTATGGATGTCATTCATGCCCAACTTAGATCCCAGCTTTTTATTTTAATAAGTGTCTATCTATTTCAATGTGCCTGGTGATGGAAATATATGTGGCCGGCAAGCCAATAAGAAATTTCCATATCTCGTTCCACGTTAATTAATAGAAAATATTCATTATAGTGCATGTGGGATGCTTATAATGAAGTCCATGAATACATGATCAGACATAGTGAAATATGATGAGATTATAATACATAGATTACTAGTTTTTAAGCATGTGTTTTAAACATTCCTAATTGAAGGATAGTGAGAAGGACATCGAAGTATCCGGATAGAATAGCACTATCTAGCCTCACTCATATGAAGAGTATGGCCGTCCCGTAGACATTAGTGTGGAGACACTAAGGATAAATCGTGGGTGCTCTTTAGTGGAAAGAGCTCATTGAATTGATCCGTAGAAATCCCTGAATGTTATTATACTACACTGCCAATCCGGTTGATTCACGTATCAATTGTATAGGTGTTCCTTAGACCTGAGACACCAAAGACGTCTTGTGGACAGACAGTTATAGTTTGACTATGATCTATGGATCCCTAATCATGGGATTCTAAATAGTCTTAGTTTGGGTACATCAAGAAGTTGATGAAGATGATTGACTGGCCAAGATGGGATCGTCCACCCTCAGTATAAAAGGTGTCATCTCAAGGAAGACAGTGCGATGAAGTCCTTGGCCAACGCAGTGAAATGTCGAAGAAGAGTTCTACAATGATTTCAGAATGCATCAATACTAACTCGAATGACCGAATAGGGTTTGACAGTTGACCATACCCTAAGTAATCAAAGGAGTATCAAGTGGATGATGGATTATACGTACACGGTAACTGATGACAAATAGGTTCCATGAGTGAGTCGATACACACTTATTTGTATCTTCTAGAGCACAAGGTGTAGCTTGGCACCCTACTTGTTGGAGACTCAACCTATCAATTAGGTTAAATCAATCTGACATTATTTAATCTATATGATGATATATTTAATTAATTTATAAGAACAATAGAGTTGTTAATTAGATTGATACATGGGCCTAGAGGGTCACAGGCAAATGATCTTTTGGACGTCGAAAGATATACTTAAGTTTTGGGGGTTTTTATGAAAGGTACCCACTTAGTATAAATATTGGAAGGCCCCTGAATGAAATTCACCCAGTCCAGAATTGTTCAGGGGCCTTACCCCTCTTCTCCTTTCTTCCCATGACTCCTCTCCACTTCCGATGATGACGGAGATTGAACGGGGTTCGTTAATGAGAAGGAGGAGATCTAATGTGTCGAGGACCGCGTGGATATGTCTAGAGACTGCACACTTGTGCAGCTCGACTCGTCTCACTCCGATATCCAAGGAATCATGAATTTGGACCATGAAGATGTACTTTGTTTCAATGATTTTAATGATGTCGTTCAATTTCACTAAAGTCTTCTGTTGCAAATCATTTTGATTTCTTCCTCCATGTCAAGGCCTCTAGAACCCAACACGCGGTTCAATCATCAACAACAAGGTTTTGTGTGATGGCGATCGCAGATTGATTATCACAATACATAGGAATATCTTATTGTTGAAACAACTTCAAATCTTCTAGAATGCCTTTTGGCTCGAGAGCTTTACTTATTGCGCGGGCTACCTTTCAAAACTCAGCTTTTGAGCTAGACCGGGCCACCACCTTCTATTTCATTCTTTGCCAGGCAACCAAGCTTCCCCTAATAAATGTGAAATATTGATATGTAGCCCTCTAATCCACTATTGAGCTAGTATAATGATAATAGTTAGTAATAATAGGTTAATATGATGATATTTTCATGTTAATCTGCATTAAACCGGTTACCAATCTAAAACGATTAAATCCATTTTTAGAGAGATCTTTTAAATCTTGTGATGTTAAACTCTTTAAGGAATTTTTAATGTCATATTCTGAAAGAAAATATTTTTTTGAGTCAGGATATATTTTCCTGAATTTTTGACATTATATTCACAAAGACATGACTTTTCTAGGTCGGAACATATGTTTATTCATTTATTGGGCTTTATATTCAATTGTATTTCACTTACAAGCAATTTTAAGGTTTTATTGTTGTCGCGCCACATGTTGTCATTTGATTCATCAAATGGCTATTATCTGAAAAATTAATATTAATGATTGGCGACATCCAAGCATTAAAAGTGAAACCATTATGGCACTTATTGTAAATAATTATACAAATTATTATTTTATAATTACGCTCTTTTGACTGGTCAGAATTGGCTACACCCAATGACATGCCACGAGACACATGGCGCCACATTTACATTTGACGTCGATGCATCACTTTTTAATTGGAGAATTTTAGAGAGTGTACTAGTGTGCCACCATGTCACACACCCTTTTCTTATTCATAATATTATTATGTTAATATACGGTTATGGTTTATTTTGTCTTTTTCAGGAAGTGACTTGTGGCATGACATAATAAAGACAAACCTTAAAAATGACATGATCGCACAAACGAGAATGAGGAGAGAGAAGTCTTTGGATTGAATCAACAGCTATGAATCATCCAACTTCAGGGCTTAATTTTGAGGGTAGCTTTGTGTTTATTTTGGCTATCCATTTACATGGTTGGACCTATAAATTGAGCCCCTACTCTTTGTAAAAGACATGTTTAAACTCATTTCATCCTAGAGAGGCAGATTGAAAAAGAGTGTGATGTTGAAGGTCCATCAAGGTTTTTATTAGTGTATTTGGTTCTTGGAGAAATTAAACAGATAATTGGGGAGGCTGATCTGCATTAATAAAATGCCTTGATCCTAGTGAGACATATGGATCTAAGCTTAGCATATTGCCTTACATTGATCCATCTTCAACACATTCACTAAGGTAGACCATATGCATTACATCATCACTATCCACCATCAACTATTGTTAATTATTAATTGCATTGCATATCATCCACTATCCACTTCACGTTCCATGTGTGTCATCATGTGTTTCCTTCTCTATTTATCTAATAAACCCTAAACCATTATCTTCCTCCATCTCATTCTTCACTCAACCTCTACTTCCACTGCCTTCACCACTATATCTCATCCCATCATCTCCATGATGTCTCATCTTTAAACCTTCATTTAAATCATAAACCTTAATTTAAACATTTATTCTTATCATTTTCCCATAGTCATAATCTATTATTATCATCATCTCTTCATGTCATCCTCTATCCCACTCTCTCATTATCACTCGTTTAGTTCATTTCCACATATCCTTTCTCGTCTGATTTGATTCACTATATATAGGTAGTCCAATCCCTATATATGTTCCCTTTGTAGACAAACCATATTCATCCACTATCTAGTACATCTATGTGAGTAATAGTTTATAAATGTTATTGATTAAACTCAAATCAACGAAAATATTTTACCCAAATTTTGAGTTTATCATCTTTCATGTAGTCATCAATGTGTAGACACTAAGGATAGATAGTCGGAGTTCTTAAGTGAAAAGAGTTCATTGAATTGATCCTATGGATCCGTGAATGTTATTATACCAAATTATCATTCAGTTTGATTCACATCATGATTTTGTAAGTGGTCCTTAGAATTGATAGATCAAATATGTATTGTGAATGGAAGGTTTCACTTTGACCTTGACATATGAGTTCTTATTCGTGGAATTCTAAATTATCTTAGCTCCAGTGAAACAAAATGTTTATCAATATGATTGAGTGTTCGATATGGGATTGGCATCCCTCAGTATAGGAGGAAACAAGTCAAGGAAGATGATTTGGTAAAGTCCTTGGCCAAGGTATTACAATATCATAGAATAGTTCTCCATTGAGTTTCCAATGCATTTGTGCTAACTTGGATGGATAATTAGGATTTCTAAATTAACCATAACCCAAGTTGTTCTAGGAGTATTAAGTAGATAAGGGGTTATTTGTACGTGGTAACAACTAATAGAAAATCTCATGAGTGATTTAAGACACTTGTTTGTATGTTCTAGAGCATGACGTGTAGCTTGGCAACACATGGGTTGAAAACTCAATTTATCGACTGGATTAGATCAACATGTGATTTAATAATATTTATGATTACATAGATATTTAATTTGGAAGGCCAACAAAGTTTATCTTACCAATGAAGTCGTAAACTTGACAAATACATGGGAGTAGCAGATCACACACAAATGTTCTTTTGGATATGGAAAATATATACTTAAAGTATAAGGGTTTTATGAAAAATTTTCATTAATTATAAATAGAGGAAGACCATAAATGAAATTCATATTGGCCAAAATTATTCATGTGCCCCATCCTCATTCCCCCTTCTCCCCTTAGCTACTCTCCACTACTGAAGTGATCAAATTTGGATTGTGTGGATAGGTCTAGAGGAATAGATAAATAATGGATCTAACACATCCACATGTGATTTGTTCATTAGTTTTAGAATTTTATTTAGATTCCATTCATATTCTCCTGTTGTGAGAATAGTTTGTAACTCAATCAAGACCCCAAAATCTAACACCAAAGACATCTTGTGCATGGAGGGCTTTAAGTTTGACTATGAATTATGAGTCTGTAACCATGGATTCAAAATATTCTTTGCTAGGATATTCTAAAAACTACACAAAGATGATTAAGAGATCGAGATGGGATTGTATGTTCTTGATATAGGAGGAGATTGACTCGATGAAGAAGACACATTAAATCTATCGCAAGGGTAGTGGAGATATTAGCGAAGATGTTCCCTATTGATCTTTGGTACACATCAATACTAAGTGGAATGATGGATTAGAGTTTGATAGTTAACCATCCCTTAAGTCATTCGGGATTCTCGCACAAATGAAGGATTATATGTATATTGTAATTGATGACGTTAACGATTCCATGTGAGAGTTCATGTACTGCTATGTATCCTCTAGAGCATGAGGTGTGTCTTGGCACCCAATATGTTGTAGGCTTAATCTATTAATTGGTTAATGTGATAATTAATACATATATATATATATATATATAAAAATATTGATGTAGTTAATTTATAAGTTTTCCAATATATGTTATTGGGCTAGTAAAGTTATTCGTTAAACTAATATATGGGCTTAGAGAGTCACATACACAAGATCTATGGACACCGGTAGATATACATAAATTTTGTGGACTTCTGGGAAAGTTCCAAATTAGGTATAAATAGAGGGGGCACCCATTTTAGGTCTCCATATCAGCCAGATCTTGGCATCCCCCCCTTTCTCTCCCTTCACAGAATCCTCCTCCTTGTGAGACATGACAGTGGGAAGATCAAGATGAGGATGTTCAAGGAGGATTGAAAAAGTTCAAGTGGAGATCCATCGTTCCAACAACCACATAGACTTGTCTGGAGATTGAGGTTGTGAATGACTTGAAGATACTCTTCCAGGAAGAAAAATGAGAGTGGAATCAATTTCCCATAATGTGATGTGATCATCTTAGGTGGTATAATTCAATTTCTATGAATTATGCGGACTATATTAATTTTGGGCAATCAATCAAGACCAACATTTGTGCCAAGAAATACTGATATGATATACGAAGAGTAAGTCTCGCAATAAAACAATAGAACCTTGATGAGATTAGGGTTCAGATCAAACATGTATCAATCCTTATATGAATTCACATATCCCAATGCATTCTAAGGTTCATGAGTTGTATTGGTTCTTTGCCAAGCAGCTATAAGTTTTATTATATAACCTAGCTCTGAGAGAAGGGTTGTTTTATGTGTGGATGAATAAGTTTTAGATGGTTTCATTTTAAGTTAATGTGGAAGGTTAAAGGAATTAACTTGGAATATGTTTGGAATGTTATCTAAATGATATAAATTTAATTGCCATGCATTACTCATAAAAAAACAAATACACCATCTTCATTTTCCGTACTATACAATATATATATGTTTACTTTGTGTCATATGTATGGAAAACAAATTTGAGTCATGCAAATAATAAATCCATCCTCAAAAGAAAAAAATGTTTATTATTTACTTAAAAACATAAAAATAAAATTAGAAAAAAGAATTTTTAGAGCCACGCCACTCTAGTTAGAGTAGAAATAGATAATATTATTTTCTATAGTAGATCATCACAGTGTTTCCACCCATATTTAAGAATTAAAAAAAAGAAAGTTTCTTCGCCCATATTTTACAAATTATTACTTAAATGAGGACACAACAGGCATTTATTGTAAGCATCTACCTGAAACAGTTCAAGCATTGCAACATATTTTGTAATAGAGCTTTCTAATTCTTGAACTAACTTATTAATTTTCCTTATCATCTTCTTTTTTCATTGTATAATATTGGTGTGCATTTAGCATCAATAATGCGTTTTAAGTATAATAATGTCCATTTTATGTAAATGAAGATGAAATCATTTTCAGAGACCAGCCAATAAACTTTCTGTTAAAATATATATGAAAGCATCCAATCTTTTTTGGGAAACCTTATAAATACGGTCACTGATGGAGAGAGAAGAATGAAGGGTTCGTAGTCGGCAGCCCTTCCTCGGCGTTGCCCTGCAGTCTCTCTCTGCCCGCCTACAAATCTCCAGAGTTCAGTTTCTGACGAAGAACGACGAATCGGAGAAGGGTTCTCTTCCAATCACTAAGTTTCTGCTTCGTTAGAGGTCGAGGAGGTCGGAGAAAAGGGAATCATGGGTGAAAGGAAGGTCCTGAATAAGTATTATCCACCAGACTTCGATCCGGCAAAGATCCCACGGAGGAGACAACCAAAAAATCAGCAGATCAAGGTGCGCATGATGTTGCCCATGAGCATCCGATGCAACACTTGCGGCACTTACATTTACAAGGGGACCAAGTTCAATTCTCGCAAGGAGGACGCAGTCGGGGAGGTAAGATTGGCGTTACCCTTTTTTGGTATTGTGTCGAATCACGGGAAATTATGTTTTCCGAATTCATATATGCAAACCGGGCTACAAATGTAACTTCCGGAAAACTTTATTGTATAATCGTCGCCTTACCCTTATACACGATGTTCTCGAAATTGATAATGGAAGATCTTCACTCGGGTCAGGGGATAAAGGGAGTGGACAATTTTTTTTATTTTTTCGCATTAATATTTTTTCATCGATGATCAATCTTGTGTGTGTATCTGTATTTTGCAGACATATCTGGGAATTCAAGTATTCAGATTCTATTTCAAGTGTACCAAATGTTCGGCAGAGCTCACGTTCAAGACGGATCCTCAGAATAACGATTATGTTGTTGAGTCCGGTGCATCACGAAATTTTGAGCCTTGGCGAGATGAAGACGAGGTGTTATTTTTCTTCTTTTGCATTTTGGACGAATTTTTGTTTTATTTTTTCAAATAAATTTATCTAACTTCTTTTTTTCTTTGTGCGATCAACCAGAAAGTTGAAAATGAGAAGAGAAAAAGAGAAGCTGATGAAATGGGTGATGCTATGAAGTCCTTAGAGAATAGAGCTTTGGATTCAAAAATGGACATGGATATTCTAGCTGCTCTGGAAGAAATGAAGTCAATGAAGGTAGGGACCAACTAATAAACAAAATTCCGCATCATAGTCATCATCTAATGTTATATTTTTATCAAACATTTTACTAACTAAGGTTTCTGCTTCTGCAGTCGAGACACGCAACTGTCAGCTCAGATCTCATGCTTGAGGCCCTGAAGCGTTCGGCAGATATAGAGGTTAGCCTTCGACATTGATCTTAATTATTTGTTCAGATATTTGTGGGAGCTGCTTGAGAAAGCAGGAACTTCATGCCTCAAAGTACCGATATTTTTGTATATTATATTTGGTTCTTTTATTTGCTTATCCTTTATTTTCATTCTCCTTTTCGTTTGTGACAGGAGAAAAAAATTGGGGAAGAGGATGAAGAACTAATAAGAAAATATTACCATGTAAGTGCAGGCCGTGCCATAATCATTTATCATATTCGCTGATCCAATTAAGATGTGATCGTCTAAAGTGTGAAGTTTATTCAGGATCGAGACTTGGAGGGTTTGGTCCGTCGAATAGATGACGATGGTGTAGATCTGAATGAGGACGTCTTTGAGGTATCCCTACTTGATTTTTTTTCTTCATTATTTTGAGTGCTATAACTTTCTTCCCTGTTTATTATCAATTCCCAAGGAAAACTAGTTTTGGATTTCTCTCATGGGACGGAAAGTGTTTGATAAAATTAGTTTGGTCATTTCTGGACAGCGGTCTGGATAGTTTGGATGAAGCTTTGTACATCATTTAAACTTATATTTCAGTTCTCTCTTTCTAAACCCCTCTTTTTCAGTCTCTCTAGCTCGCCACAATGTCTCTCTCCGTCTCTCACTCACCCAACTCTCTCTCTCTCTCTTTAGCCCCTCATTCTCACACACTCTCTCGCTTTAATTAATGAATTGTTCATAAACTGGCTAACATACCAACGTGTTTGTGTTAAAAATCCCTGTTTGTGCTCTCGTTCGTGTTTGTTCATGAATGACTGACATGTTCGCAAATCTATAGGTTCCCTCACTTTTTCTTCCGGGGCACATAGTCGCTCTGTGGGGTTGTTAATTCATATTACATTTATTTATTCGGCCCCCGCCCTTGTTTGTTTATTGAAGATTTCAGATTTCACTAAGAAATAACACTCTTGCTGATGGCTGAATGTGGTTGTTAAATGCAGGGAAAGAAGAACAAGGCAAAGAATTCTGAAGAGGCCGTCCGAAATCCTACAGATGTCTTGACTAGCGCCACTTCTCTCCCCAAACGTGATGGTACATCTCATCAGAAATCCTATTTTTATATAAATTATGATCATTTCATAGGATGTAGAGAGATTTAGTCTGCAAGTGTGAACAAAATATCCATTACTTACCAGGCAAATTTTCTCTGAATTTCTCATTACCAGAAGAAACCTCGCGGGGGCCACGAGCAGGAACGCTTCGGCTATCATCCACGCTGGTGACGGTGGCCAAGAAGCCTCGACCGATGGCGGCCGACGGAGCGAAGGTATCCGAGACGCCGAAGCCAGCTGAAGAAGCCAGAAGCTCAGTACTCTCCTCGCTTTGTGACAATTACGACAGCGACAGCGACGATTCCTGACCTCCATTTCATTTTCTCTGTTCCTCTTGTTCATGGGCAGTTAATTAAGATACCCTCTTTCTGAGTCTTGGCTGCAGCAGCCTGCTCAAGATCTCCCAAGGGCAATTGCAGCCATCTCTATAGATATTAAGGGGAAAAATGAGGTGGGTGCTTTGCTGCAAATTCCAAATTTAATGTTGGATTGCAACATATCTGTCTCCCACTTGTTCACCTGCATCTCTCTCTATATGCATAAATATGAACTACAGATGGGTTAGTAGCAGCTTGAGGTTTGCAGCTGCCGATTACGTCTTATATTTTTTCATTAATATTCATCTCTCAAGGGGCGCTCTTTGTTGGTACTGCCCTCACAACTTCTGGGCCTCACTCTTTAACAGCCCCATTATGCATAATGGGCCATTTCAGAGACAGACGTGCTATTCTTTGATGTTAGAAACCCAGCAAAAACACTCTGTTCATTCACTTCCTCGGATCTGTCTGCCTACTTTCGAAAGAGGAAAATGGGCATTTTGCCAAGGACAATAAATAGACTACAACCAAAAACCCAACAGCAAAGAAAGCCTTAGGACGACGGGATGAGGAGATAAAACTAGATTGAGATTTGAGAAATAAGAGAATTTCTCTCTAGGCGCATGTGAAACCAGAGGGGATCTTGGCGTTGCAGGCAGTGATGACAGGGCTGAGTGCAACGGACCACTCAGTGGTGATGCCGAGGACGGTTTCTTTGGCAACAACGCACAAACACGCGGCTACGTCGGCGGCGGCGAGCCCCCCGAGCAAGGAGCAGCACTCGGCCTTTGGCGCCGCGCCTATCATCACCCCAGCCAAACCCAGCACCGCCGCGCACGCCCCCAGCTTAACCGAGTCTCGAGGGCAGACCACGGTCTTCGTCGGCGGCCTCGCCGGCAACCCATTGTGTGGCCATGGCCGGTACCCGAAGCAGCAGGGAGAGAGCACCAGAAGCAGCATCACCAAGAACAAGGCTCCCCTCATCTTCCCCATTCTCTCCTCTCAATACCACTGGACTGACAGAATGGGCTAGTTTTTTAAGTATAAATAGGCCATGATGATGACGAGAATATGATCATGATGATGATGATGAAGGGCGAAGGGAAAGATGTGGTGCGAATTCTTAGAGAGGGAGGCTGGCCAGGCTGCCATTTTGTGTCGCCATCTTCTATCCCAACGTGGAGACGCAGGATTAAGATCACGGGTGGCAAAAAGAGAAGGCCCACCTGGATCAATTCCTTCTCTCTCTTAACATGCAGTGACTCGTCAAAGTTACTGCTGCCCTGCGCGACTTGAAACTAAGGCTGCACGTATTAAGGAGAGTTGTGGCCGATCTCTCAAGTGCCTGAAAAACAGAGTGAGAGAGAGAGAGATGGTCAGAGAGAAATTCGCTCAGAGAAATTGTTTTTACTTTTTTTTAATGCATCCGTTAAATGACAGACCTGCAGGATTGTTCTTCCACATCCACTGCTGAGCAGCTTGAAGACCCTGTGGGTACGAATCATGATTTTAATTTAGATTTGATAGAAAATCATTGATGGGAACATGAAAGATGTGAAAAAGGAGAGAGATGATGGGACCTGTTGGATACGGGCAGCATCAACTGCTCCACGCGGCCGCTGCTGAACATAGCCCAGATCCTGACCAGCGCATAACAAGAATTTGAGAATTTTTTCTGATGTTCTTCCAGTTATGCTTCAGTATATTCTAAGAGATAATGAGTATATCATCTACATTTTATCCGTGCATCGACTTTGGTGATTAGAACAATAGACACTACCAAAGTTACTTTATATTTCACTTTTATTTCACGGGAGAATGAAACCGAAAGTAGATACTTTACCTGGGACATCGGATTGTTCAAGCTACCCGGGGCTTGATACTGCTGAAGAAAATTAAGAACATCAGCAATGCTTAATCAAACCTAGGAGGACACCATGAATAGATGAAATGGGCACACGTCTGAGAAACTAACCATCATAGACGCCTGATGCCGCATCTGCATCTGACCTTGAGTTTGCTGCAGTTGACCCATTTGCTGCTGAGTTGACAACGATGCGGAACCAGATAACTGCGCCTGGGAATGGGCCTGGGATTGGGCTTGGGCTTGGGCTTGAACTGGAGGAGCTGCCGGTTTTTGCTGTGGTTGCTGCTGTTGTTGCTCAAATAGAGTCAGCTCCTCCGGCTTCTCCCACTGCAACGAAGGACAATGATCGTTGTTTCCATTGAGATTCAAAAATATGAAGAACTTAAGCGAACAAGGAGATCAACAATCCCCAACCTTGCTTTCCTTTGTCACGCTATTGTAGTAGTACTTGTAGCCTTCGGGAGAGGTGTGCTCCGTCCAGTTACAGGTAGTGGGTCCTGCCGCAACGGCGGATGAACTCACCAGGTTGGAAGCAGTAGAACCTATGGCTGAAGAACCTGCTGCTGTAGCTGTTGTTGTGACTGCAAGGCCACTGGAGACTGCCTGTTGCGTACTTCCACTCCAAGCAGGCTGCTAAAAAGTCCTCCGTTTAGAAGACAGAGAGAGAAAGAGCAAGAAATGAGAGGTAATAGTTAGTCAGAGCCCATTTCGTTTACAATTGGTATAGTTTTGAACTGATGTCTATTTTCATTGCAGGTGGCCCACGATCTATAAGTTGCCCACTATTTAGATTAGTCACGTGTGAAATTATTTAAGAGGCCCCCGACCCACCAAACTGTGACATGTACTAAAGCCAGTTAAGATGAGAAACGAGATGACTTTTTGCCAAACCCAAGATCAGAGCGGAGAAGAGGTGGCAACTGGGAGGGGCCATCTGGAGGATCTAGCCACTGATTCCTGTGAACACTGATCTTATTGCTCTCCGTCTCAGGGCTAAGTCGTCAATATCATTTAGAAATCGTCATTGTCCTTCTGGTCACGGACGACTACGATGGTGACAATCTCGTCCTTCTCAGCATCTTTAAGGATAAGCGGCCTGTGGCAGAAGGCACAGGGGCTTCATCCAACAACCGTTATTGCCCAATCCCCGTCTTCATCTGCTGCTAAGACGATGAAGATCACGATTTTGTCATCCTCATCCTAGTTGCCGAAGAGCAACGCAGATGATGACATCTTCATCATTATCAGGGTCATCTTGGCATGGACGAATGGCAAGTACGATGACAACTCTTTGTTATCTACTCAATGAAGACAACAAACACTAAATTGAGAGATGAGGAAGAAGGGATGACGGTGTACCTGCTGCTTAGTAGCTTGGGAAGGTTGCATCTGCTGCAACTGCTGCTGCAGCTGGGAGAAGGCTTGCTGAGTGGATTGAAAGGTTGACTGCAGGCTTTGTGCCTGCTGTTGCAGCATCATCTGTGTAGGAGGCTGCTGTACGGACTGCTGAAGCAACCGAGGGGAAGTCAACTGCTGTCGACCAGTAGCAGGCATACCCAAAGGTTGCGCAAATGGCTGGGACATTGGCAGCTGGCCGCCAAAGCCGGCCATTGGCGGACCAGGCAGCGGCTGGTTCAAAGAGTTTATGCCACCGGTTAGATGGGCCGGCAGGGGGCCCAAGTGCTGGCCCATTGGGCCATGCATGGAGGGCCCTTGAGATGAATAAGGTGCCTGTGGGGGATGCTGCAGATCCTTGGGGGACAAAACTTGCTTTTGCAGAGGCAGCCCTGGTTGGCCCATCATTTGCATTTGGGCCATCGATGGGCTGAAGCCCTGGAAAGCATTAAGAAGCAAGAGATTTAAATTTTAATAATTAAAACGCATTGGTACTGAATCGGAGAAAGATAGAACAGAGATGGCAAGGAACACCTGCTGAGGAATGGATGAGGGAAACGATGGGGGCCCCGGGAGAGAACCGTTTAGTGGACCGCCATGGGGACCAAGTGGGCCTGACTGCAAATAGAGGGTCGAAAAAAAGAGTAAGGTAAAACAGTTTAGGAATGAGGGAAAGAAGTCAAGCATCTCACATAGGATGAGGCCGGGTTGCTGATGTTTGATGCTACATCGCCCTCAGATGGACCACGCGATTGGGCGCTTGGTGAATGCCAGGAACTAGACGCATCATTTATAGGTATCATAAAGATAGAACAATAAGTCGGAAATATGGCAAAAAAAATAACCTGGGAAAAGCTGGCGAATGAAAGTTAATTTTAAAAAAAGAGAGACCACATTGAGAACAAAATATTGAATGACCCCCTGTACATGACGCAATAGACGACACAGCACATACTCACAAAAAGACATACCAAAAAGAAAAAACAGAGTTTCCAAATTTCCAGAGATTAAGGCAACACACTTTCATTGTGAGATATACCAAATGAAGAAACGCGGCTTCAAACATCTTATCCACTTTCACAGTTAAATTAATCCAAAGTGAAGAGTACCTTGGGCCTAATGGTGCTTGAGATCTCGGGCCAAAATCAGGACTACCAAAAGGAGCTCCACCCCTAAAACAACGATAAGATTTGAGATAAATTAGATGTGACGAAACCAAAAAATGTGATGTCCAAGGATTTACTAATCTTGTCAGGTTCAAAAGGGATATATAGAGCAACCTTGACTCTCCAGGACGAGGTTTCTTAGGGTCCGCAAACCTGACCGTCAACGGTTGATCACATCCCTAATCATCCCAAAGCAGCCAAAAAACACAATTTAAAACGACCAGAGATAAAGAATTTCGGGGACAGATTAGAAGTTTTACCCTCATTGTGTATTTTCCATTGAGGGCATCAATCGCCGCTGAAGCCATGTCCCTGTGGGAATACTTGACAAAACCACAGCCTGTGAAGAGAAAAAGGAGAAATAAACTCAAGAGCAGGAAAACCTCATCATAAGTTAAGCGAGACCATGTAGAACGTACCACGGCTTTGCTTCATGTCATCTTTCATGATGTACACGTCCTCAACCCGACCAAAAGGGGCAAAGATCTGCGATATGCATTTTGGAATAGTTCGTGACCACAGAAGAGAAGTAAAAAAAATCCCGACAAATAGTACGCTTATCTTATGTAAACGGCGAAACAGTTGCATAAATAAACACCTAAAAATAGATGTTCCAGTCTAATATCGAGTCAAAAATATTTTTTAAAAATATTGAAGGCACAAAAGAGGACACGCAAGAGGAAGCCACAACCCAATCAGCACAACAATTTTGCAATTGAGGGCGTACAGCATAATATAATAATAAACTTACATCTTCAATTTCTTTCTCCGTAGCCTGCTTGTTGAGGGAGCCAACAAACAACTTGAATTCCACTGCACCTAACAATATTAAGAGATGAGACTTTTCACTTTAAACTTAGGCAACATGGAGTTTCAACGACCAAGATGCATCGACCAAATTTGTAAAATTCGAAGAGCACACACTCAGAAGCGCAAAATGATCAAACACATGGATGCAGCAGGAAGCAAAAAGTAGAACCCAAGGTGAACATTGCAAAATAATCGACAAACTGGTACTATCTCCATCACATCAAATAACGATATTTACGTTAATTACTTCCCCTCCATGTTTTCCTTTTAAATAAGGCGGCCCTCCCTTTAGGAAAGCAGCTAATTTTCCATATGACCATTTTCCTATCTCGTGTCTCCTCTCTCTGTCTCTCGGCATATCTGCACACCGTTATGCTGGCCTCCCTCCCATCCATCCATCTCTTCACACCGTTCTGGTGACAATCTTATTATCAGCGTCTCTTCTCCCTCGTGAGCGATCCTATATCACAAATCGTTTCCTCATTTCACAAGCCTAAGATTATATTCCGACAGAATCTCAATCAGGGTCTTATCACAATCACCAACAGAGAAAAAGTTAAAAACTAGTCAAACACAACACCCTTGCAAGCATTGGACCTACGAGCATACTATTTATTGAACTCATAGCTTTTATGGGTGTAGTAACAATAAACAAAGACATTATTGAGCACCTTTGAATCAAGTTTCCCTTGAATAGGATAATAGTTGACATGAAAAAGACACCCAAAGACACGAGGCACAAGATTGGTCTTCCAGGGAATGGAAAGGGATGTTCATGTGTTTGGAAAAGGATCGACAGGGGTGTTCAAGTGGTTTTTATCCGATTGAAAAAAATTGATCACGGTTGAGAGCTGGATCTTAATCATGGCACACAAGTAAAAGAAATGACTAATATCCGACATAAAGGAGAAACGCCAGTATGTATTTGGTAGAGTAATCGATGAAAATAGCCTATCATCACATGCTTTAAGCGTAATGGAGCAAGGCCCCAACTTTATGAAAAAATCAATATAGAGAAGAGCAATGGGAATAAGAGCAGAACCAGACGACGAAGAACCAGACGGCGAACTTTTGTCCCTTGATGATGTTTAACAACATAAACGATGCATTTTAAAAAAGATTCAATATGATGCCCGTGAAACAGGTGAAAAATCATTAAGTTTCAAGGAAGAGGAGCAGTTAAAACCACTACGGAGAAGCCAAACTGATTAGCAGACAATATTGAGTGAGGCAAGTTAAGAAAGAGGAGTTGTCCACCACTCCAAGAGCTAGAGTGTTGTGGACGAAATAAAGACCACCATGCTTTCTAACGACACACATTTCCTGCCTTGAGACTTCGTCGTTATCAGAAACACAATCATTAACGGTCAGAGCAAAGGACATTCATTGAAACGACACGTCTTTACACATTTTTAGGACAACCTAGCCGTCATAGTTGACCTTTGTACTTCTGCTGTATATATTCTCTCTGACTATCAAGTAATTGAAGAGTGGTTCTTCCATTGCATTTGCCACTTACCATGGTAGTGACACGCATCGTCATTGGAAAAAACGGCTGTTATCCGAGTACTGAAATCAACATTTAAGGAGACAAGGTCGACTTGATGGTCGAGGAGGACAAATGGAAGGACGGCGAGAAAGAAAGAAGGACGTATCCAACCATGAGGTGTTCATTTGAATCGGGGGGAACTTCGTGATTATTATGTGAAAGGTTATAAGAGATGCAACAGCCAGAGTGAGAGCTCATTTGGGTATGACTATAATCCATTCAATCCTATAAGATGTAAAAGAGGCTGGCAAAGCAGTGAGAGAGGACGATTTTCTTTACAGACCCAAGATGCGGACTCCACCACAATAAGAGACTCAAGGTGGGAAACCGTTTAATCTCTTCCATGTGCACGTGAATCATTGCCAAGTCTTAGATTCAGGAGTAGGGAGAATCAAAGTCGATAGACCAGAAGCAGCAAACGACTCAGAGGACAAACCTCTAGGAAGAGGCTAACGCCATGTGACTGTGATGAGAAGGTTTACTACGAAATTTATAGCACATTATCGGCCGGATGGAAGTAGGAGGCATGGCGACGAAGGATGACCTGGGAAAGGCACTTTCCTCCAGAAAACACTACAGTCGACCCTCCCCTGGGGCACGACAGTATGACCTCTATTTATCTTTTAAAAAAACAGTGACCTCTATGGACCACAGGCATCCAATGCTCCTGCGCTGGAAATAAGGGCCATACGCAAATTAGGCCCAATAAGCACCTCACTCATGTCTGCTTTTAAGTTTTCCAGAGTGGTTTTCCAATAAGTTTTCCAGAGTGGCCATACGCAATAAGTTTTCCAAATAAGGAAGACCACCCAAAATGGTAGTCAAACCAAAAAAATATTAACGCCTTAATGCAGCCATATCGCCAGTAGCACCATGAGGAGTCTCCCCCAGTTCAGCTTGTTCATGTATCTACAATTGCTGATCAAGGCCCAAAATGCCTCGTCGAAAGAGATACACTCCTGGCATCTGCTGTGATGCCCATACTCCCTGGGCAAACTGACATGAGAATAAGAGGTGGGAGCAGTCTTTATCGTGCCTTGCACAGATACATTCTGCGGAAGCTGTCAGGACCCACCTTTTGCACAAGACTTGATTGACTAGTCGTCACCACCTCAACAACTATCAGAAGAGCCTCACCCTGACAGGACTGTTTGTTTCATCAACATGGAGCATGTGTTGCTGATTGTCGAGTCATCAATTGCTTCCCCTCTGATCTTTAAATAGGCAACCTTTCCAAAATGGATTACTGTAAGTCATGGCTCGGATTGCGCAGGAAAGGTGAAATACACCACAAGAACAAATAAACAAAATGGCTCAGTTCGTTTATTAGGTGTAAGTGATATATACAGTTGTATACGGACTGGATTAGTCACAGCCCAATACGAGGTACAATGGCCAGTGTAATGGTCAGATAAGGCCCAAATCGTGGATCACAAATGAGATGCACATGCTACGTTATAAAGCCATAATACCTCCCCTCAAGCAGAGGAATAGTGTCCGTCATTTCCATAGTGGCCACTAGAGTTTCATGTTGCTCTCTGGACAGACTTCTGGCAAGGAGATCTGCCAACTGGTACTTGGTGGGATCATAAGCTTGGTGGGAATGTAGAGACAATAATGATTTTTTTTTTAATGTAGACGATAATGATGAGTTCGGACTCTAGCTTGTTGTTGAAATAATGGCAATTGATCTCCATGTGTTTGGTACCGTCACACTGGATAGGATCATGAGCCAGGCTGATCATAGAAGAGAGTGACAGGGCGTGCCGACAAAAAACCAGCTCGCCGAGGATGCCTTGAATCCAAAGTGCTTCAGACATTCCCTAAATAAGGGCATCAATTTCTTTGTATAATCAATATTAATCTTGGGTTGACCACCGAGTTTGGGTGGTCTTCCCTCTTTTCTTTCAAAAAAAAGTCAATTTCATTGTATAATGCCTGGAGCTCAACAGCATATTCTGATGGAGTGTGATTCTCTGATCGCAGGGGGCACGGAACGCTCTACAAGATCTGCAATATTTATTCATCATCATGCATGACATATCTCTGTTGAATGAAGTCCCATATCTCCCTGATATGATCATACTCAGCATTTGACTTGCCAATTTTTTGAAGAGTGAAACAGCCAGGTGAAGAGAATATCCTCAAAGGGTGATGTGAAGAGAGTATCCTCTTGACATCACCATTTGGTATATTTTGGGTCATTGTCCTTAGGTGGATTGCGGGTCAAGTGGTATAGTTGACCCCCATAACAATGTTTATTGGACGTACTTTGTCCATTGGTAAAGATTGTCGCCAGTGAATAAATTGAGTGAGTGATTTGGGGCATGTGGGTATACCACTTTTTTCATCAAAGTCACTGGAGTAGCTCCCGTATCAGCCCAGGAGTGTATTCCCTCTTTAGCTGTCAATGCAGGATAATGTCTGTTAGACAGTGAGGCCCACTTAGGGCCCATTAAGCCCAGTCAAGATTGCATTGCTTCATGTTGTAAGGGTTGGGCCCATGTGTTATAAATGGGCCCAACCCACTTTCCTTATTTCTCAGTCTATGCCCTAATATGACCGTTGAATCCAACGGTCATATTCTCTTCCTCCGAGCCCTATAAACCCAGAACTGTACATGCTGTTTTTTGATTTTGATTTTTCTTTGAGTAAAAAAGGGATACTTTTGTTCTCATCTTTCTCCACGATAGTCGTTCGATCTATCATGGTATCAGAGCGCGATTGAAGGGTCCGTTCTTTTTTTCCCGTTCGAAGTTGAAGATCTCCGGAATCCGTTCCGGAAGTGCAGTTCGTCGATCGCCGGAAGTGTCGTTCGTTTTTTTTCGATTCGACGTCGAAGGTCTCCGGAATCATTTCCGGAAGTGCCGTTTGTTTTTCCGTCCGACGATTGAAGGTCTCCGGAATCATTTCCGGAAGTGCAGTTTGCCGTCGATCATCTCCGGGGAGTTCGCCGGAAATCTTACCGGCAACCGATCATCTCCGAGAAGTTCGCCGGAAATCTTACCGGAAACCGGCAAGTTCCTCTCCGGTCTCCGGAATCTGGTTCTGTGGAAGATTGGGTGTCACTTTCTTCTTCGCGGGGCATCCTTCAAGCTCGAAGCTGTTCATTGACTTCAGTTCGATTCTGCTGTCGACGGGGCTGATCGAAGACCTGTTCGGCGGTTGAGTCTCAAGCACTTCAGAAGGTGTTGACTCGCTCAAGGAGTCCCAAGTACTTCAGAGGTCACTCGTGCCCTCACTTTACGCATCTACATAGATTGTTTTTTGAGGTGTTGAGTCCACATGGGGGGCAAATCTAGATCCAAACGGGTGGAACAGGATCTAAAAAAAGAAGCTGAGCTATCATCCATACTCCAACCCATTGATACTTCGCTCCAAATCAGGCCAGTTTTACCTGATTTGGATATGAAGTACAACGGGATTAACGGACAGAAGTGGATAACTGTGGCTCAGCGAACACTTGTAGCAGCACGATTGGGCAGACATCTGACAGATGATCCTCCCCATGAGGATGAGTTTAAAATGTCTCTATGGATCCCGGAAGAAGCACTAATCGTAAATTGGATGATTAAGAATATGGAAGAAGAGCAGAGAGATGATTACATTCTCATAAGTTGCGTTCGAGATCTATGGGAAGAGATACAGAAGTCATGTGCCGACACCCATAGTGATTATCGAGTGATGGATTTGCGACCAGGAGCGCACACTGAAGCAGGGCAGTTTAACAATTTCGTCATTTGCAGCTAAGCTCAAGGCCATTTGGCGAGCTTGACCTCCTTTGGCCGACAGGAGACAAGACGTCTCCCTCGTACCTACGGGAAGTAAAATTTCGTACTCTGACCTTCTTGATTGGTGTGAATCCTGAATATGAAGGCCTGCGAAGCCAATTGGTACATCAGGAACGATTCCCGACTCTCTCCGAAGCAATTTCAGAACTACAAGGTGCAGAACGTCGGAGGAAGCTGAATGCAAAAGGAGAAGAGCCCACTGCCCCAGTCACAGTCGCACATTTGGTGAAGAAAGGAGAACCTCGGAACACCCAGAGCCCGGCTGTCACCGCTTCATCACAAAACACCAAGTCTTCCACGGTTCCCAAGGAAGGTAACCCCTCAGAGCCTATGATTTGTGGGTACTGCAGGAAGGAAGGACATATCAAAAGGGATTGTAGAAAGTTAGCCTGGAAGGAGGAGCAAATTCGGAAGGGAACCTGGAATCCGGGGCAGCAGAAGAAAGCCTACATGACTACCGAAGGAGGAGAAGTCACTCCTGCCCCGAAGGAGAATGAGGGCAGTGAACTTCAAAAGTTGATTCACATGCAGTCCGAAATGAACAAACTGATCCAGAAATTCAGCTCTACGGCCCTGGCCAAATCAGGTGAACACTATGCTTTCACAACTTTCTCTAATAATACCTCAATATCAGATCCATGGATCCTAGACTCTGGGGCGACAGACCATATGTCTCCCAAGAGAACCATTTTTAAAACTTATGAATCAAATCTGTACAATCACAAAGTCTTCACTGCTAATGGAGGGATCCTAAAAGTAGCAGGGAAGGGATCAATCCAAGTAAAAGGTCAAATTCTAGAAAATGTATTGCATGTCCCTGATCTGAAAGCCAATCTGTTATCTTTGACAAAGCTAGTTAATGATACAGGTTGGCGCTTTATTCTTGACACAGATCTATGTTTTTTGTGTGAAAAGGACACCGGGAGGAGGATTTTATCTGTTAGAAGGGAAGGAGGACTTCTTCTACTAGACGAAGTGGAGGAAGGGGCCCAGATCATCACTTTCCACACACAGAGTGCAGACAGGGCTGTACTCCTCCACCGAAGACTAGGACATCCATCCTTTCATCTCTTGAAACAAACTCACCCTACGTTGTTTAAGGGGATTAATGTTGAAACTTTGATTTGTGAATCATGCCAATTTGCTAAGCATAAACGAACTACCTACGCTAGAAATGACCATAGGACTTCCGCTGCGTTCGATTGCATACACAGTGATGTATGGGGGCCATGCTCTACCATGGGACTCCAACATCATAAGTGGTTTATCATCTTTATTGATGATTTCACTAGATATACTTGGGTATATCTATTGAAGTCTAAATCTGAAGTACCGTCAGTAATTTTAGCCTTTTGCGAAATGATTCAGAATCAGTTCAGTAAAGGGATTAAGATTTTAAGGACAGACAATGCAAAAGAATATTTCAGTGGAGAAGTAAATAATTTTCTAGAAAGAAAGGGAATTATACATCAATCCTCATGCGTACACACCCCTCAGCAAAATGGTCTTGCTGAGAGGAAACTCGGACATATTATGGCTGCTGCCCGAGCTCTGTTATTTCAAGGGAATTGTCCCAAGTTTTATTGGAGTGAAGCAGTGACTACTGCTACACATCTGATAAATCGTACAGCATCTAGGACTCTGAATTATAGTGCACCTATAGATCTCTTGTCTAGGGAATTTCCTAATATCAACTTGAAAACTAACCTGACAGCCAAGGTCTTTGGCTGCCTAGTATATGTTCATGTTTTTAATGCAGGAAAAGTGGAGCCTCGAGCCATCAAATGCATCTTTATTGGGTATTCCTCTACACAGAAGGGGTACCGCTGCTACCATCCCAGCTCAAGGAAGGTGTTCGTCACCGCCGACGCAGTCTTTGATGAAACCAAGACCTTTTACGGTGAAGCCGACAGAATTGAAGGGAATCTGGGAACCATAGCGGAAGCAGGCCAGTTCAGCCAGGAGCCAGGAAACCAGAATATTGGTCTCCTCCCCAGCCTCCACGAACCGCAAGGAAGCGTCCACAATGGACCCGACCTTCAAGAAGATGAAGATCCGTTGGCAACTGCTGAAGAGGAAGACCAACCAAATAGTACAAGTCCTCAGGAAGAAGAAGATGCTTCGGGAACAGCACAGCTTGTGGATAATGATCCACAGAATGCCGTAGCACCAACCAACAATGGTTGGTCCATTGCAGTCAGCAAAGGAACGAGAGAATGCACCAGCAAGAAGCGATATCCAGTAAGCCATTACGTCTCCTATTCTCGGCTCTCCGTCGAATACAGTAAGATTATCTCTGCCTTAATGGCAGTCACTACTCCGAAGAATGTCAAGGAAGCATTGGCATCCCCAGACTGGAAGACAGCCATGGATGAGGAAATGCAGGCCTTAAAAAGAAATAATACCTGGGAAATGGTACATCTACCACCAGGGAAGAAGTTAGTAGGCAGCAGATGGGTTTTCACACCAAAGTACCATTCCGATGGTACGATTGCCAGGCTGAAGGCCAGATTGGTGGCACGAGGGTACACTCAATCCTACGGGATTGACTACACCGAAACATTTGCCCCAGTTGCAAAGTTAAACACCATCAGAGTCTTGATTGCCCTAGCAGCAATATTCGATTGGAAGCTCTACCAGTATGACGTGAAGAATGCTTTTCTACACGGAGAACTGGAGGAGGAAGTCTACATGGCGCCGCCCCCTGGATACTTGGATGACAAGGATGTTAGTCGGGTTTGTCGTCTGAGAAAGTCGATATATGGACTCAAGCAGTCCCCTCGAGCTTGGTTCAGTAAGTTTTCTAACACTATGACTGCAGTAGGGTATAGTCAGAGTGAGGGGGATCATACATTGTTCATTAAGCACAACCCGGATGGAAAAGTCAGCATTCTTCTCGTCTATGTCGATGATATTATCATCACTGGAAATGACACCATGGAAATTCAGCAACTTGAAGTCTATCTGGCCAAGTCCTTTGACATCAAAGCACTCGGACCCCTCACTTATTTCTTGGGCATTGAAGTGGCCTACTCAAAGTCAGGTATAATACTGTCTCAACACAAATACATCCTTGATTTGCTAAGGGACACCGGAAAATCAGATTGTCGTCCAGTTGCCACTCCCGTTGACGTGAATATAAAGCTTCGAGCAGAACAACATGCGCAGGACGCACCCGTGGACAAGCACTCATTTCAACGTCTCATAGGGAGACTTCTCTACTTGAATCATACTCGTCCCGACATTGCCTTTGCAGTCAATTCCTTAAGTCAGTTCATGACTGACCCTCGGGAATCTCATCAGAGGGCAGCTGATCGCGTGTTAGCATATCTTAAGGGTTCTATTGGTCAAGGTCTACTCTTCAAGAAAGGAGGCACTCCCACCGTTGTACTGTATACCGATTCAGACTATGCAGGTTCATTTGAGGACAGTCGGTCAACCTCCGGATATTGCAGTTTTCTTGGGGGAAACCTTGTAACATGGCGCAGTAAGAAGCAAAAGGAAGTCTCGCTATCAAGTGCAGAAGCCGAACTTCGGGCACTAAAAAAGGGCGTGTGTGAAGGTATGTGGCTTAAGGACATTCTCCAAGACTTGCATTTGTTCCCTGGAGAGGGGATGATCTTATACTCAGATAGTAAATCGGCCATTGCGATGGCTAAAAATCCGGTCCAACATGAACGTACTAAGCATGCTCAGGTAGCCAGACACTATATCAAACAAAGCATCGATGAGGGGTACATTGTTCCCCACTATCTTCCGACAACAGAGCAGGTTGCCGATCTCTTCACCAAAGGCATTTCAGGACCACAGTTTCAAGCACTTGTGTCCAAGTTGGGAATGTTTAACATCTACTCCCAACTTGCGGGGGGGTGTTAGACAGTGAGGCCCACTTAGGGCCCATTAAGCCCAGTCAAGATTGCATTGCTTCATGTTGTAAGGGTTGGGCCCATGTGTTAAAAATGGGCCCAACCCACTTTCCTTATTTCTCAGTCTATGCCCTAATATGACCGTTGAATCCAACGGTCATATTCTCTTCCTCCGAGCCCTATAAACCCAGAACTGTACATGCTGTTTTTTTATTTTTATTTTTCTTTGAGTAAAAAAGGGATACTTTTGTTCTCATCTTTCTCCACGATAGTCGTTCGATCTATCAATGTCAAAGGAAAAAATATGATTCTAAGACAGATTTCACAGTTCAACAGATAGATGTCTAAGTGAGAAAAGAAAACAACCGCAACAGGAAGAACGAGAACACTGTCGGAAGGGAGAGGTGTAGCGGAAGTATAGCCCAGTGGAGCAGGAGCAGACGTATCAACACCTAGTCAGTAAGGATTATGAGTTGGAAGACACTACCACTTGAGAAACGTAGACCAGGAAAGAGCCCGTCAAAGATGTAGGCAGGGATATACAGGTAAAAAGAACACCGGATATGTGAAGCACCACTACCTCGATACAAAATTCAAGGAGAAAATAGAATGATGGTAAATGTTTCTTCTGTCGATTAGAGGCTTGGATGATATGGGAGAGAGAAAGTGAAATACATCGTAAGAATAAGATAAACAAAACAGCTCGGTTCATAAATTTGGTTTAAGTGATATATACGGGTGAGTATCGGACTGGATTAGTCACAGTCCAATCAGAGACACAACGGCAAGTCTAATTGTCAGATTAACCTCAAATTGCGTGGCACTTGAGACAAGCATGCTACATCATAACACTATAACATTTAAAAAACGCCATTTTCTAATAATCTTGTCCTTCAGTCATGTAAAGTGGTATTTAAACCAGTTTTACCGAGTAAAGAGTGTTCGTCTTTCAAACCACAGATACTCGAGCAGTTGCTCCAAAGAACACCTGTTCAGAGACAAGCTTTTCACCCTTTGTAGGAGCATAATGTAGAGACGAGCAGATGGAACCCGTGGGTTAGGACAGAATAGAGACGTCAGAAGAGGCTATAAAGATAAGTAACGGCACAGTCTACAGTTGACCCCAAAATCAACCAGAAAGACTCCCAAGAGACTTGGCCTGAGGCAGCAGATGATTCAGCAGGAGACTATGAGTCATAGCATCACAAACTTCACCAATATTCCGAGGATCTTTCCCAATTTCAGAGTTTTGAAAACAGGTATGCAGATCAAGTACTAATCACTCCCAATAGGAATCTTTTATTCTGGTGGTGACGGCAGGGAAGGAGATAGTGACAAAAGGGGTATGGCATTAGATCAACCGAGGTAAGATTAAGGTTTACATGCTCCTAAAAAAAGAATATGATTGAAAAAGAATACAGCAGCGAAGTTGGTTGTGTCTGCAGAGAATCAATGAGTGGCAAAAGGCACGTGAAGTGTGAGAGAAGTTAAAGGGCCAATGACCGTCAAAGAACCAGATGCTCCACTACCATGTAGAACTTTACTGATTGATGGGAAGAACCTTGCCAAGGACAGCTCACTGGATGAGGATTGCGACAGTGAAAAAAAATGCAAACAACTTCACTCAACTGTTAGGGTACTGTTCGATTGAATGAAAAGAAGGGAGAGAGAGAGAGAGAGAGGAGAGACAGAGAAAGAAGGGAAACTACATAATGAGTACACATGTTAACTAGTTCCATGCTGAGTGATTGACCCAATAGACTGGGCATCTCTAATTGGGCCAAGTATTTACAAAATAGAGGAGACAAATAAAGGCCCATCTATGGAAAAAGGATTAAAACAACCGTTTATATCTTCCTAGCAGATTATCTGTAGTCTGCGAATACAAGTGAGTCAGCTAAAAGGGATCATTGGTTAAATCTTACAAATAACAAAAAGGATAATACCCATGGAGGTCTACGTCAATTCACATGGCTTTTATGATTCACGATCGAAAGCAAAATACGTACAGCACTGAATGAAAAATATAAAACAGAATTTATGCATTTGCATTACGTGAGAGCAAGGTGTCATTGATGAGCTTAATTTTGATCATTAGTAAAGATGATAGAGTTGACAAATAGATAAAAAGACAATATGCTAGTATCAATCAAATAGAGAAGTTAATGGAAACATGGATGACAAATAATACAAAGCTACAAACAATATAAATCGTCTACTAAGAAATGACGCTAATGAAATGGAAGAAATAATTCCAATTGAAATCAATATTTCCAGTTATATAGAACTGACAGCTTGAAGCACCTATTTACATATGGAACGAATGTTTCAAACAATTACAGCTTACCAAGGCGTTCACGCTCTCCATCAGCATATCTCACTTGGATAGGACCGTGTCCCTAAAAGCACCACCGCCAAGTTTCATCCTTTGTCGGATCAAAATAAACGAGAACCATGCTTAAAAAATAAGAATATATGACTTACACCAGGCAACGTAAAATGATTGTGCAAAGCTCTGATTGCTCTGTCAGCCTCCATCAGCGTCTCAAACTTCACGAAGCAGCATCCTGTTTAAGTATAGCCATTTCATGGTTCTAAACAATATGTTCATGCTTACAAAATGATGGACTATATGTTATTTTTGCAAGGTCAAAGAGGAAAGAAGCTTGAATACTCATTTAATCCTGAAAATCGAGTCAAAAATATGTGAAAACAAAACGCACAACTAAGAAAGACGGAATTCAAAATCCCCATAATCATGAACAAGCCATTGAGATCGAACCCTCTAAGAAAATCGCAAACAGTTTGCATTCCGATTACGTGAAATGAGATGCGTCACTTAACTATGAAGCCAACCAGGAAGGATAAAGTTATTTAAGCCCACAAGGTCGAGGGCCTCATGGCATCATGGTTCGCTAGAGGGGTAATCAGTTAAGGGAGGGGTTGGCCAGGCGGTGAAGAGAGTTTAACTATCTCCACATGTAACTCCGGATGGTTACCGCTTTGTCGGGTGACCGCCTTAAATAACTTTTCAAAAAAAAATCATCCAGGGAAAATCTATGGAAAACCTGAATGGAGAGGCTCCAAAGAGATAAAAATGAACAAGTCAATAATATTTATGTGTACATGTCTACGAAGAATATACATGTCGCGAAGGATCATCATATTATACTCCATACACAAGGATTTAGAAGTTAACACCACAATATAATTATATGACACCACAAATAAAGTGTCATTAAACCAAGAAAACAGTATTCACATCTCCCCAGTAGAGACAGTTTTACACCCATTCACACTTAGGAACTGAAAAACATTTAGACTAATATGGCAAGGAAGCAAGAGAAAATCTGAAATGCTCCAGTTCCCATGATATCACCACCAGCCACTTGACCCTTTAGATCATCGATTACCAGACAATGCGGGAAATGAGCTATCGATAAAATAGCAACTCATCAGGTACACATCCATGAAAATAGAATCCCATAGATCATCCAGCCGTAGACAATAGTACACTAGTAGATGACACCAAAATTCATATGCTTGACGGCAGAAACTCTGCCCTCTGGATCGGAAATGGCAGAAATTGCCAAGTGGGTCTAGAAATCTACCATCAAATTCAGTAAGTGATATGACAGAAAAAAAGGATTCAACTAAGATGTTTGATATCTTTAAAAATAGGTTGGAACAAAAGGTCAATGACGGTAGACAATGCAGCTTCCCAGTAAAAACTGATAAACACAATATACACATCCAGTGAAAGCGCCAACTGACAGCTGCATGAGAACTGGAACAAATAGGAATCCACCATTGGCGCATGTTGTGTAAATCAAACGAAGAATAGGTGTTTATCCATTTTCTGTTGGTCGAGCAAGGAACATAAGAGTGGAACATACTCAAGTGATTCACAGAAAATGGATCGAATCAAATCCAACTTTCAAATGAGATGATAACATGGTCGATACATCTGCCACTGTATAGATGACACTAGTGATGCTTCAACATTCAAAGATTTGACTAACAACCAAAAGTTGAAACGGCCAGGACGCATCTATCACACATTCGGAACAGTCATCGTACCAGAAAGCTGCATATACACACCGCACACCCATGTTCAAACAAAATGGCGCTTTAATACCACTGACAAATGCATCTCAGAGACTTAACCAAATGAAAAGCTGTACCATCACACTGATGCCATCAGACAATCCCCCAACATCATTCGCAAACAATGAACAAGAATTCAAACAACAAAACATTCTGACCACATTTCCAGAAACCCAAGTATGTCAAAAAAGGACCTAAATTTTCAGGCAAAGCTTCTGATGACAACAGGCCAGAACTCATTCGACATTTCCACACGTTGGTACATCCACAATCACATGGCCAAAGGGAATAAGTCACAATCACTCACGTGCTATCAAGAAAGTACCATGCACAGTTTTCAAGTAAAATCTACAGCACACTGTCATATTCGTGGTTGATCAACAAGGATGCGAAATTCAATTCTCGGCGATTGTGAACGCAAGATACCAATGCAGACCCATATAAAGTGACTAGGCGCAGCCTCACAAAGCATGTCCGTACACTGGCTTCGGCTGGCTGATCCAAAACATTCTATAACAGAAGTACGAAAATAAGAGGGATCTAGATTTAAATATTTGGTGTAACCAATTCAACGCATATGGTCATCTAGAAATACGAAAATTCATCCCACAGTGTACTTGCACAACAAGATGAATATCATTCAGATCCATAGTAAGAGTACTGGACACATTCATGCGGTGGGTGGCAACGACTCACATACCATTCAAGACAAGAATAAACTGAATGGGGCATCCATTTGTTCTTTAATTATGTTTCATGAAATCCTGCCGTGCCAAAAGATTCTCGGAACTATTGAAAAGCAGAGAAAATAACTAGATTGGTAGACATCTATGAAGATTCTATCATCATAGATGGCAAGGTCATTAAGCGTTCAGTGTTCAGATACATGAGTGAGATGCAACGGCATCTGCTACATGAAAAGAAAAAACTTTTCACAGAGGTCGAACATAATGAGGCTACTGCACCCAACGACCCAAGAGAACAGATCCAAAACCCGGAGCTATGGTGATCCAGTACCAGCCTTATCCCTCTAACAAAAGACCTGCAACAAATCAAAAGATAATAATTTCGAATTGTATATGCTTACCTTGCTGCTGCCCAGTCCTCCTATCCTTGATTAACGCGACTTCAACAACATTACCATGTTCCTCAAACAGAGGTCGAATCTGAAAAAAAGAGGATTAATTCAACCCGTTAGTGACTGCATACATTCATTCTATATCTTCATGAGGAAAGTTTATGAAACAGAGAAGAAAGCACTAAATAACTCCTAATTGGATAAAGGTTTAACAATAGTTTTCCCTCAGACATTTCTTGGGGAAGTTTTCTTTGAAAAAAACATTTCTTAGGAAGCTAACACATAATACTGTTGGTATCGGTCTGAGATCACTTAATTAGCTTTATTTCTATTTCCCCCGTTTATCTTTGTTGGTGTAAACTTATGAGCTTGACCTATAAAGGCCGATAACGAGTTCCCAGTTAAGAAAGTGGGCCCGCCTTAGAGGCGAATAATGTACTCTGCAATAAGTATGGTATTTGTAAGACCCTAAAATAATCAACGACATTTTCTTTTCATTCTAGCGTTTCCTCTACAGGAGCCGAATGCCGCTAAATTCCAAGAGGAACATGAGGACGCAGGGGCACAACTGGAATATTCCGTCTGTCTGTTAGCAAAAAACACCATGGGTATTCGACAATTTACAAAGCATAAAGAAAGCGAAAAGCTATCTATAATTTACGAAATAAACTTCTTAACATAAGTGTTGCTTACATCATCTTCAGTCGCAGTCCGAGGAACAGAACCAACGAAGAGCTTTGCGAAGTTACTTGATTCGGTATTATCTGTAAAAGAAAAGAGGGCATCAATAAAACGCTAGAACGCATTATCTTCTGAAGAAATCGCACTGCTTACAGCAAAACATGAAAATTACTTCATGTATTGTCAACAGAAGCACGGAAGGAAATGTCATAAAAACTGAAGGATTAGAAAAATTAAAAAGTTCGCCCAGATTAATGTCAGTCGCATCTTTAAGATGCTACCGCAAGGAGCTCCACTGTACAGATACCATCGTGGATAAATAATAAAATTCATAAACTTTGTCTATAGAAGATTGATGTAACTATTACTGTAAAATGGAAGATGAGCATGGATCCATGTCAACATAAAAAGGCTGGCCATCTTTCACAGTCGAGTAAGATTCGGGTACGACGGAACCACCTCGAATTCCCGCACAAATCAACTGATCTGAAAACACGTCTAAGCATGGCTAAAAGCACGAATGGCATCCAATCATAAACGCAGACATCACAATGTAATCGTGCCCAGCAATGACCGAAACTGTGTTAGCAGCTAACTCCAACAGAACAAACACAAGACCTTCAAGACAAAAATAACTGAAAATTTTAGCATCAGATCGACACATAGCCTCTAAAATTCACTTCCAACAAAGTCAAAGAAAATATAAACGCACGGAGCGAGACCCATTTCGATCAAGAAACTAGCAGATGGTCCGCTGAAACCGGCGCACAAATTCAAATTGAAGAAGAAGATCAAATCTCAAGCAAACGGGCACCCCCAAAAATCCTCCAAGAGCAAGAATCAGAGACATACCAGGAGATCCTCCTCTGCCGAACGAAGAGAACCCGCCGCCACGCCTCTGCCCGCCAGCCATAGGCCCATGAAGGCCATGTCCGACGGGTCCACCGGCCCCATGGCGGTACCCCGCCGGCCCAGCTCCGCCTCCCGGACCCATTGGATAATCCGGCGGCCCCTCTCCAGCCCCGCCACGGTAAGGATGAAATCGACCACCACCAGGGGGATAATCATGCGGACCTCCGCCGCCACCTCCACCGCCGCCGCCGCGGAAAGAGTGTTGCCGCCCGCCGCCGCCGCCGCCAAGGGGATAATCAGGCTCGCCGCCGCCGCCGCCGCCACGACCGCCGCCGCCGCCTCTGTACGGATGGTGCCGACCGCCGCCGTCGAAGCCGTTTCCGCCGCCGCGAGGCTGAGCTTGAGCCGACTGCCGCTGGCTCGCCGGCGGGCCGTCCGACCACCTCGACGGCCCTCGTTGCCGATCTCCTCCCCCTCGATCTCCTCTGTGCCTGTCCATCCTCTTCCCCCGTCCAAAACCCTAAAATTTCCCCCAACCAGAGCAAAATAGAGAGATTGACAGAGAAAGCGCGCGCAGAGAACGAGGTCTATCGAGAGTCCACCGGATCTACGGCTGTCCGTCTCTGGATCTGATTTTTTCCTCCGAAAATTTGTGAATATTCTAAGACGCGATAAAATGAGGAAAATAGTGTAAAGAATAGTGGATGAGTGGAGAAAGGAGTATGGTAAGTATGTATGATCATTGAATCTAAGTTTTTCCCCTCTCCACTTAGGGGTATGCATGACATATGAGGGGAAACTTAATGAGCATGCATAACGTGTGAAACAAAAAAGAAACAATTTTCCCCTCTCGTTAATTTTGCTCCCTTTGTCCATCTAACTTGAAGAACCTCGTGAGAAATAGAAAATAATATCTTTTATGTATAGGAACTTTTAAGTTTTTTCGCTTCTTTGTTTCTTCCTTTCTTTCTTTTGTGTAGCATTTTTTCGTTTTCTTTTGTTTTGCTTTCGAGAATCTATCATGTTTTTGGATGGTTTAATTTCGTTGCATAGATGTCAACGCATGAAACAATTTCAATTTATTTTTTATTTTATTTGTATTCTTGAAAATTATTCAAGCATTTAATTGATGTCGTCATCCAACATCTGATATCCGACTGATATCCGATATCGTCATCCGACATCCGAATACTGGTAAAAACAGATATCGAAACAATACTGTCCGATATCCGATTCAGCATGTGTCTCGATACCGTCATCCAATACTCGATACAAGATGGGTGACCTCCAGTTTGGGGTAAAGCTCATCTGGAAATGGTGAATGCTTAAAGAACCTCACTTGAACAGTACATCATATCTTCGACCTAGTGAATATGAGTTTAGAAGTTAGATTCTTTGAGTTTAGAAGTTGGAATTCCTCGAAGATTCTCTGCCTTGGTCCACCACCTATTAATGGGTCTCACGATATCGGAATCTGAGCTATATCATGTATTGTCATGTGGTTTTGTGGCATCATTATTAGGATACCATGTATGATTAGGTGACATCAGAATTACATGTAATGGATTGTAGGCTAGTGGAGATTAGTGCACGGGATAATGGTGAGATTGTGATGATTATTATTGGCTTATGTACTTTGTGGGTTGATTCATTGTTGGGTCCACAATATTCAGGTGCCTTGTGTTGGGTTCTATAGGCCTTGATACGGATGAACAAATCAAAACATTTTGTATCAGAAGACTTAAACGGAATCCAACGACATCATTAAAATCATTGAAATGAAATACCTCATCACATATCGCATCTGTGATTCTTTTGATCCTCGAACGAGTCACGTAGAACTGTTCATACGTGCATCCTCTAAAAGTATCCACGCGGTCCTCCACACATCGTTCTCGTTGATGAGCCCCGTTCAATCTCTATCGTTGTCGTTACACCATCCCAATCCTAGCGAGAGTGGAGAGGAAGTGTGGAGAGAAAGGAGAAGTTGGGGAAGGCCCCTGAACAATTCTAGCCTGGGTAAATTTCATTAAGGGCCTTCCTCTAAGTAGGTATTTTTCATAAAACCCCCGAACTTAAGTATATCTTTAAATGTCCAAAAAACCATTTGCGTGTGACACTCTAGGCCCATGTATCAGTCTAGTTAACGACTCTAGTGGCTCAATAATCTTTATTGGCCTTTCAGATTAATTAATTATATCATCATATAGATTAATTAACGTCGGATCGATTTAACCCAATCGATAGGTTAAGTCTCCAATACGTGGGGTGCCAAGCTACACATCGTGCTCAAAAAGATATAGAGGAGTCTATATCGACTCACACGTGGAGCATGTTCACCATCGGTTGCCGTGCATGTATAATCCCTTATCCACTTGATGCTCCTAGGATGACTTAGGATATGGTCAACTATCAAACCCTAATCGGTCATCCAAGTTAGTACTAACGCGTTCAGAAGTCATCGGAGAACTCTTCTCCAATATCTCACTGTCTTCGCCAAGGACTTAATCACATCGTCTTCGTTGAGTTGTCACTTTTTATACCGAGGGTGGACGATCCCATCTTGACCATTCAATTGTCTTCGTGAACTTTTTGATGTACCCAAACTAAGACTATTTAGAATCCCATGATTACGGACGCGTAGGTCATAGTCAAAGTACAACTATCCGTCCACAAGACGTATTTGGCGTCTCAAGTCCAAGGACCACTTACACAACCCTGACGTGAATCAACCTGATTGGCAATTTGGTATAATATCATTAAGGGGTTCGTACGGATCAATTCAGCGAACTCTTTCCACTAAAGAGCACCCACTATCTATCCTTAGTGTCTCAACAATAGTGGCCACAGGAACGGCCATACTCATCATACGAGTGAGTCTAGATATTGGTGTTCTATCTGGATACTTTGATGTCTTTTTCTTGTATCCTTCGAATATGAATATTTAGAACACATGCTTAAAGATTAGTGATCTTCCTATTAAGATCGCATCATAATTCACTAAGTCAGATCATGTATTCATGGACTTCATTATAAGCATCACACGTGCACCATAATGAATATGTTGTATCGATGAACATAGAATGAGACATGAAATATGTAATTGGCTTCCTGACCACATATATTTCCATCACCTTATGGCCTAGTTTGAGCTAGAGTTAACAATGACGTATGAAGTATAGATAGATCTTCATTTACCATTGATTTGTGTTATACAACCTTAATGGCTGCTATATAATCTGAACTTATCATATAATGGCGTGTCTTATTCGCTTGATAAGGTGTAGGGAAAAGTATTATAAACTATCATTTTAAAAAAGTTATCAGTTACTTCAAAATGCAGGCGATCGAAAAACTCAAAAGTAGGATGTCAATTATGTCATTGGTATTTTATTTTAATCAATAATATTTATTAATATTAATTTTGAGGAATGTATAGAGTTAATGGTGAGTAAGGATTGTCTCCTTTGGAAATGGTTATTAATAATGTAATACTACATAAGTGACGATTAAAGAGGTGAGATTGGATACTTAAAAAATATGAGATAGAGACACAAGGAAGATGGTTAGATAAGGGCGAGAGTTGATACTTATAGAGAGTCTACGAATATAAATATGAAAGATGGAAGGTATAATACAATGATGCAGAGAGAAAAGGAGAATTATAAATATGAAATCAAGCGACGATCACAATATGAAAAGAGGGATGGTCATATGGACATGTTTAAAAGTGGATAATAGTTTTAGGATGTCATTTGGATGAATATGTGAATGGATCTGTGCAAGACACCAGAAATTAAGATGGAACAACATAAGGTGATGAACAAATCCCAGGTCGTCATGTTCTGCTAGGAACATAGAAATTTAAATATGCAATTAAACTCATCCTCTCCTTTGTTGCTGGTCCTCAATCAGCCAAGACAACAAGAACATCTCCCAACTCAGTCTCTTTCATCGAGCCTACTAAATGTAGGAAGCAATTTTAAAGGTGATTTTTACAACGTCTTGCACGTCTGCTTTGGATCCACTGTCCGTCACCAACAAGGAAGGAGAGAAAATAAATACAATCACAGACCAAATTTCACAAAATCCAAATCCTAATATCTGATGTTATAGAAGACTGATCTCATAAACTTTGATGGTAGGTTCGTCGTTCGTCCTTGTTGTGTCGTAAATGTTCCCAACAATTCCTTCCCTGCAATGATTGCTGTCATTTTTTAGGTTGTCCTTGATCCACTTCTTGCAGTATGACATGAGGTTTGGCGTATAATAAATAATAAAGTTCAACGTCTATTAAATGATTATGTGGCAACATGTATACCAGGTCTCATCAACTCCTTTTTTGATAGTGGCCAGCGGCACAAGGACACATGCCCTTAAAAAAAGGTAATGTTTTATATAATATTTTAATGTGTGATGTGGCAACATGTCTGCCATGTGTCACAGTAGTGCATTTTTTGATCTCATCCAACGATTTTGTAAAGCACAAGCACACACATTCTGGTACATGTACAGACTTTTCCAAAACAAGTATCAAATTTTATTGTGCTGGCACATGTTCCTCTAATTTGTCTATGCATTGACATTCATTGTGATATAAATCTCTTTTTGTGCATGGCACTTCGACCTTCAAGTTAAAAATTTAAAAGTTATTAGCTTATGATTGGACTTTTTGCAATGTTTAGCTGTGATAATCTTTGTCAAAAATCACATATTGGTGCCCATCTAAATAGACCAATTGGCAACACTTTATGGGTGGAAAAAAATCATAAAACCCTATAATAATTCATAAAAAAGTATTCCCATTCATAAAAATCCAGATATACTTGTCATCGCTTAAAAATAGTGTCTCGATGAACATAATGTTATAAAATATATTATAATTATTTTTCTTTAGAAAATTATTTTTATTTATGAACATGATGTTCGAAAATTCTACAAATTGCTAAAAAAATGCAGGAAAACAAAAAATCACGTGTTATCAATGAGATATCATCATGTGAGAGGAAAGATGCTCAGACTCGGCTGTGATGCTGCTATGAAATGATCAATAACTATGTCATAAGCATCGTGGGAAATGAACTACCATACATGGCGCTAAGCTCCGTGACATCGAGTTATGAAATTGTGGACCACACGAGTTAAATTTACTTGTCAATGTTCATATTCCTTTATTTAGGGTGAGAATATTTGAGTGAATGATGAAGGTAAAAGTTTGTTTGCAGTAGTGTCAACTTTATCTTAACCCTACAATTATTTACGATAGTGCCTGATGGACATTTTTTTGCATCATGTGGTTTCTTGATCATCGTCTAGTCGATGATGGGTGTAATGTAGTGGCAACCATTACTATTTGATGATTGGATGCGTTCGTATCCTCCTCAAAATGTAGCTGTGTTGACTTAGCTCGATCAATGGATTACTTGTGGCAAACATTGTCTAGTAAGCAGTATCGCATTTTGTGATGCCATGGCATACAAAATGAAAGTGTTTCTATGAACTAAGCTACAAGAGGTAGGTGATATAAATATACACTATTTAAGTGGTTTAAAGCATACACTGTTTAAGTGGTTACACATTTCAATAGGCATCTTAAGGGACATATGTATGGCCTACAAAATAATTTTGTGTCCCACTTATTATCCAGCATTCATTAATAAAAATTATATTTATTATTATATGCATGTGATAATGAAGTATTAGAATATTCACAACAATAAGTGAATTACGATGACTGGATTAAAAAAATGCATCTTAAATAATCTTATTAATCAGACTACAACGACACTATCTACTCCTGCTCGTATGATGTGTCGTTGATCCTTTAACCATTTGTGGGGAGACATTCTAGAAAGATAGTGGGTTCTCTTCAGGGAAAGAGTTCATTGAATTGAACAAATACTTGGATGTTATTATATCTAACTATCAATAAAGTTATTTCACATCACAATTGTGTAAGTGGTCTTGAGACATCAGACCCAAAACATTTTTTGGATAGGCAGCCGTGTTTTAACTATGACTTGCAAATATCAAAACCACAATATTTCAAATAATATTAGCTGGAATGCATCAACAAGTGTAACAAGGTGATTCTATGGTCAAGATGTTTTGATTTGCCTTTAGCATAGGAAGAGATCGCTCAACGAGTACAATGTGATGAAGGTCTTAGCCATGATAGTAAAAATATCCGAGTTATCTAATGATTTCCTCATGCATCAGTCCTCATTAGAATGATTGCTTAGGATTTGACATGTTGAGGACCTTGTCGATATGATTAGAGTTGGACACATGCAGTTACACGAAAACTCAGTCAAGGAACCAAAATGATAATGGTGTCGATTGTGTGTAAGGTGATTCAATCATGAACTTTTTCATCTTGTTTTAAAGGTATAATACAAATTGTTTGATTCTTCTACGTGAATTATCCTCATATCATTGATATTGACCTTGACCCCAACACACGTCACATGGTGTAGTTCCAGGAGATTTTTTATCTCAAAAAAGAAATCCAGGAGTTTTCACAATCCTATAGAGTGACATTTGAAATGATGTTCATGGTGTTGTGTCAATCATACCAGATGAGACTTTCCACGATATTCTTAGGCATCATTGTGGGGCCACCCAGATTCCTAATGAGCACAATCATTGGTGTGTACTGATCTAACAGGATGAAAAATGTAAGCTGCATATATGAAATAATGGCGGTCATGGATGATTATAATAGCTTGGCTAGGCTCCTACGGCTGAAAGGCTTGATTGTTGCCTTTAACCTATTAAAGGGCTTGCTTATAGTAATTTAAGAAGGATATTATCTTGAAAAATGGTTCCTCCCGAACCTAAAAGCATTCATAAAAAACTTAACTGCAATCAGCTTCATTTCTGAAAGACTACATGTTACACTCCCCCATGGCCAAGACTGGATGGGAGATGATGAGGTATTAGAATTTAGTGATCAGAGAATGCATCGTTAACAAGTGCATCGATTAGCTAAGTCCATGGTTCGATCATAGAAGTATCCTATTTTGCCTAAACAAACTTTCTATACATTTGATGGATAGCATCACAAGGCACAGTAATCATGGGTTAACGAAAAAAAATGATGGCGATATAGTATTTTGATATATGATATATTTTACAACATAAAATGAGAACTTACTATTTTACAAGGCAAAATGAATTACGTTGAAATCAAGGTTAATCGCAGAGAAATACGCATCATTCTCATAGCTCTGATCTTCTTAAGTTATCGAAAGAATAATAAGGGGATTACAATTTTTTTTCTAAAGCCCATGAGAAAATATACCTTCGAGCCTGATCGCCATTTCTCTTTCTTTGAAAGAGTGGCGATCCAAAAATCATCTCGTCGCATAATCTGATCACGCTCAGCACTGTTTCTTCTCGTCGGCGGCCATGGGGCTGAGTCGATCAGCAGCAGCTCGAAGGAAGAGGATAACTGAAAGATCCAAAATTCCGATCAAAACATATTGCATAAAGAGACTTGAATATGAAGACTAAGTGAAACAATAAGTCATATGAAGACTAAGACAGATTAAACTACATCAAACACACATAATGAAATAAGAATATGATGAATGACAAGGTTCCCTACGCAGAATTCCATACAAATGGGACGCCTTAATTGCACGGGATCTAGGGATATTTAAATGTGAAGGCTATAATAAAATATGAACCCAAAATAAGATGACTTATAGATCCGACAGTCCGATCAAAACGTAAAGATCTAAGAAGATTAGAACACGAAGACTAGAGTAAAATATGAACAAAGATAAGAAGACCAAGGAGTACAAAGACGATCCCATAATGCACATAATTTCACGCATTAATGAGTCACTTATAGGGAGGGATACGCAATCCATATGATGTAAGTGAGATAAAATAAGCGCATAAGCTAATATTTCAAACCCACAGCAAAAAAAAAACAGATGTTTATTTTTTTCGCAGAGAGAGGGGAGAAGAAGATTTCCTGAAATCACGGTTAGAGGTCGACGGCAATAATAAAATATATACCCAAAATAAGAAACTTATAGATCCGACAGTCTGATCAAAACATAAAGATCTAGGGAGATTGGAACACGAAGACTAGAGTAAAATAGGGACACAAATAAGAAGACCCGGCAAAACCAAGAAGCACCCATAATGCACATAATTCCATGCATTAATGAATCACTCAAATCTAACATTCCAAATCTACAGCAACAAAAAAACAGCTACTTAATTTTTTTCCAGAGTGAAGCTAGAAGAAGAGTACCTGAAATCACGCTCAGAGGTCGACGACGACGCGGTGGAGCTTCTTCCCGCCGGCAGGCATGGCGGGAAGATCAATCAGCAACAACCCAGAAGAAGAATCGTAAGAGAAATCAACAGCCAGGGAGCCCAAGAAGCAGCGGGTCGGTCTAGAGGCAGAATAAGCGCCAAGCCTACCGCAGCCCTTGATTTCCATGGAGACTCTTTGCAAAGGAACGTCGTAGAGCAAGCCTTGAACAGCCCCGCCAGCGTTGAACATGTCGATAAGGCCCAAAGGCGCGAACTTGAGCTCCGGGGAGAAGACCATGACGGGCGAGACGACGAAGATCTCGTGTTGAAGGATCTTGAGCGAGACGGGGACGGCGGCCCCGCCGGGGAGGACGAATAGACCGCCGCCGTGGCGGTAGACCGCGCAGGTTCCGGTCCAGGCCGGCTCAGGAGCCACGTCACCGATGACGTGGACGTCGCTGGACCGTAGGCTGGTCGTGAGCGCGTCCCCGTTGGTTTCGTGGAAGACGTTCTTCTTCTCGGCGCTGCACCAGGCCGCTCCCTGGCAGTTGTACACGCCTATCACGCCCGTGTGCTTGTTCATGTTCCATATCTTCAGCAAACTGTAGAGCTCTTCAAGTGTCTTAATCCGTAGAGCATTACATATATGTTTGTAATTGCATGTTATGAAGGTATCAGTTGATTATAATGATGGGATTAAGGCATTTCTGACGATACGCGTGGTTGCTAAATGTGTCGAGGATAAGTTTATCTAAACTATAATGATGGGATTAATTAAGTTTATCTAAATTCAAGTGTCTGATATGCCTGTAATTGCATGTTATGAAGCTATTACTTTATTATAATGATGGGATTAAGACATTTCTGACATTAAGCATGGTTACTAATTGTGTCTATCTAAACTATAGTGATGGGATTAATTAAGATAAACTAAAGATGATTAAGTACTTGGGTCATAAAGGATTTTGACTTTTCTCTTGAAAGTCATCCCATCAAGATAGTGGGATCGAGGTATGTGAGATCTTGTTCATCTCGAAGAACAGGAGAAAAAAGGCAGAAGACGCGATGGACTGACCTGATGCCGTCGCGGGTGGGGTCAGAGAAGAGGCAGTCTTTGGTGGGCCGAGCCGGGAGGCGAGCTCTGAGAATGGAGCCGTCGGGCAAGACCAGCTTCCTTAGTAGCTCGAAGTTGTGCTTGCCCGGCGCGTCGCTACCGGAGAGAAATTAGAGCGCCGTTTAGAAAGATAATGATGATGAAGAAGAAGTAACAAGAACTAGAAAAAAAATAGAAGAAGAAGCTATAAAAGAGGTAGACAAACTGGAGGAAGCAAGAGAAAGTTTGAAGAAAAAACCTATGCGACAATTAGTGGCAGAAGAAGAAGCCAGGAGAGACTACAGGAACTAGAAGAAGCTAAAAGAAGAAGAACAGGAAGAAGCTAGAAGAGGCTCCAAGAAGAAGAAGAAGAAGAAGAAGAAAACCTGACGTAAACCGGGCCTCCGCTTATGGCCCGGGCGGAGGCGTGGTACTCGGCAGCGGGGTGGAGAGAATGAAACATGTCCCAGTCAGGAAGCATGAACTCCCCAAGAAAGACGCTGTTGTAGGCCACGGAGGCGATGTGGATGGTGTGAGAAGCCGGGTCCCGCGGGTAAAAGTCGTCCGACGCCCTCACCACAGCCGTCTGCTTCGAACTGCACCCAAAATAAGAAGAAGAAAAACTTAAAACTCGCCAATTTCAACTCCCCACGCGTAATCTGAGCAGCAGGGGGGTGGGTTTTCGGTTTTAACTCACTGGTATATGCTGTCCGAGCTGTGGCTCATGCAAGCGATGATGCCGTTCTCGGGGAAGTTCTTCTTAACGGAGGCGTCAAGGGCTTGGTGGTACAGCCTGTTGAGCTCAACGCGGCCGCCGAGCCCGCTTCCGAGCGTTTCAAGGATGGACTGAACGTCGACCTTCACCCCGTCAACGCCGGAAGCGGCGAGGTAGCCGTGGAGCTCGTCGTAGAACTGATGGGTCTTGGCCGGGTCGGTCATGATGCCCAGCCCCATGACCGTCAACGGGTCCGTCTTCATCCCCGGCTCGTTGCCCACCACGCCTGGCGACACCTCCGGGAACTTCAGCTCCGGGCCGTAGCTCGCCATGGCCGACGCCGCCGGGTGAACCCCGCCCCAGTATCCAGCCATGGCGTGCCAAACGTAAACATGCGAAAGACCGTACCTTTTCTTGGCGATCCCGACGATGGACCGGATCCCCTCTTCTGGGTTCTCCTCGCTCTGGAACTTGGAGTTCTCTTTAATGGCGGATAATCGCATCAGAGAGTCGCCGGAGACGGACTGCCAGCCGTCGTCGATGATGACGAACTTGGGCGGTGCGCCTCCCTCGACCAGGGTCCGGAGCCCGGCCTCGACGCCTTCTTGAGACACGTCCTGGTAGAAGGCGTCCCAGGTGCACCAGCCGAAGAGATCAACGATGGGGGGGAGCTGCTTCTCTTCTCTTAAGAGGAAGGTCTGGAGATGGGTCCGGGCGGCGGCGACGGCGGCGGAGACGGCGGCGAAAGGGTCGGCGTGGCCGCCGCCGACGAAGACCGCGGAGGAGAAGGAGGCCGCGGCGGTGGCCGCGTCGCCGGACTCGACGCAGAGCTCGAGCTCGTCTCTATCCCCTCCCTGGAGGCTCGCTCTGAAGGCGCCCTCGACCAATGGGAGGAAGACGGAGTACTTAGTTTCTCCAAAGGAAGCGCCCTTCACTTCGAGGAGGAGGAACTGCGTCTCCAAAGGAACCTCCCTTCCTCTGTCTCCCATCCTCTGCGACATCCACCAGAGCTTGAACCGGAAGCACGCCATGAATCGAACCCCCCTGCGATCGAATCGAATCGAACGGTCAGCGTTTTCGGAGATCAGCGCCCCGATCAATGAACAATCAGTCTGGCGGAGATCGCTCACCGGAGGACGCCGAGCGAGACGACGTGACGGGACGCGGCATGGGGGAAACGCGGGCCGATGAAGACGCCGTCAACCGGCGCCGCGTCGGAAGCGGACGAGAGATTAACACTGTCCGGCACGCCGGTGAGGACCGTGCTACCACCGACGACGAGCCTGCCGTCATCGGAGATGTGAACGGACTGTGCGATCGTCATCTCAGTACCCGCGGCCTTCGAAGAACCAAGACCGATCAGAAGAACTTCTCAATCAAGAACCAATCGCGGAACCTACCTTGAAAGATCGCACGCGGAATGCAGAGGCAAAACCTGGATTAAGATTCAAAATCAACCAAAATGAAAACCGTCAGGAACAAGATCGACGGAGAAGAACCGCGATCGAAGGCCGGATCTGAAGATTCAACATACCGATCGGGGGAAGACGAAAGGGAGAGGAATTGGTCGAAGAACGGAATCGAAGATGCCGGTTCGAAGCGGAGGAGAAGAGGTTATAAACTGTTGAAGGAGGAGATCGGCCTCGTCGAATCAGACGTGGAGCGGCGCTGGCAGAGGCTGCCGCCATTGGAGGTCTCTCTCTTCTTCTTCTCCTCTCTATCTCTCTCTGTCTCTCTCTTCTGTATTTGAATAGTGTGAGAAAATAGAGGAAGGGGATTGGATAAGAGACGATCCACGTCAGCGGAAAAATCCGTTGGGCTGAGCTGGAAGGCTGCTCCGGCGCGGGCGACGACAACATGTCAGAGGTGGTTGCGTGGACGCTGACGCGGAACTTCCGTAACGGCCACGGTCACGTGAGAACGTCGAAACTCTAACGGTTGCCCGTATCTAGAAGATCGACTATTTAGTACGGATATTATACTCCGTTCTAAGTATATTCGATGTAGCCAACGGAATATTCGGATATATTAGTGCTGTCTTGTCAAATTCATACAATTAATATAGTTGATAGTGTGGAGACACCAAACATATGTAGTGGGTGTCCTTTAGGAAAAGAGTTCACTAAATTGGAACTTATGAAAGCCAAGATTGTACTATACTTATCAATCATATTGATGGTATTGAGTCATGTCAGGGTCGTGTGACTGGCTCGTAAACTATAGACGCTGAAGATACTTTTTAAATTAAAGGTTGTGTTTTTTATTTCCGAGTGAGACAACTCGCAGGCTGCAAGAAATCGGCCAAGATGATTGTGAGGTTAAGATGAGATCGCATGCCCTAGGTACAATATGTCATCGACTCAATGATAAATATATAGTTAAATGGCTTGCCAAGGTGGTTGAGATGTCAATATATAGTGTTTAACTATTTTTGTCACGCAGTAGACATAACTAGAATGATTGAACTTGGTTTGATTGTTAATCGTGTACTAGTCATATGAGAGCATTATGCGGATGGAGAATTATATATATACAATATAACATATGACAATAAATGTTACATGAGGGTTTACATACTCGTTATACCTTCTGAGCAAGAGATGTAACTTGTCACCGCGCAACCTTGCAACTAAACACATTAATTGGGTTAAATATAGTTAGTAATTCATAAAGTTAGAAAATTAGTTTTAACGGACCATTAGAGCTATAAAAAATGTACTAATACATGGATCTACGGAGTCATACAAATAAGATTAATTGGATGTTGATGAATATACTCAAAATTTAGGAGCTTTTATACAAAGTTATACAAGAGTGTAAATAGGGAGACAGCCATTTTCAAGTACCCATGCAGGACTGAACTACACAACAACCCTTTCTTCTTGACCTCTCTTAAAAGCCTACCTTAAAGTGAGACAAGATTATGAAGAAATACTCTTAGATGAGATTACAATAAGAAGATTAAGTGGATATGTTTATAGACTAGACGTGTTAAAAGTTTAAGGAGACTTATGTAAGGAACTCAGTGATCACAAAATATATTATGTGTAAGGTGATGAGACAATCTAGTAACTTAGTTTCAATCTTTTGTTAAGCATTTAATCTCCATTGAGGTAATCATCTGGATCATTATTCAAGCCTAAAAAATACAAAAAATAACAAAGTTAATTCAATTCATAATGGTATATGTAAAAATTTAGGCATGAGGTATTAAGGACATCCTGTAGATAAACAATTATAATTTGACGATGACCTAGTACTCCCTCGTTGTGGGATTTTAAATATCAACAAGTCCATAATAGTGATTTTTTTATTGTCAAGATGGAATTGTTGGCCCTCAATAGAGAGGATATAGAAATAATAAATATGAAATGGAGTCTTTGCCCAAGGTAATAAAATTGTAAAAAAAAATTTCTTATGATTTCCTTATGCATACATCCTAACAAATATATTTGATTAGGTTTGATAGTTGATCATGCCCAAATTCAACCTTGAATGTTTCACTAATGAGGGGTTGTAATTTCACAATAAGTAATGAAAATTTTCATATAAAAAATATTAACTTTTTTGTACCTTTGAGAACACATACCACAACTTGGCACCTAATGTGTTGGTGACTTGACCTATCAATGGGCTTAATTTTTTTTATAATTGATCAATCTATATTACATTCAATTAATAAATTGGGTCGTCCAATAACAATTTATGAGGGCAGTTGGGTCATTAACCAATCTCTTACATTGATGCTCCATTCCACTCAAGGGTCTTTTGATGTAATATGATATTCTTAAAGTATAGGATTTCTATTGTGATTAGAATGGTGAGGACATCATTTTAGGAATTGTGACCTCAATCTACCCGATACAAATTTGAATTCAAAACAATATGAAAAAAATTATAATAATTAAAAGTTTGACTGCGAATATGTCACAACACCTTTTCATAGATCAAATCATATTTTCTTAGTTTCTTGAACGAGTCTCTTTGAGCCATTCAGATGTTTGGAATCCAGACATATCTATGTCATTATTAGAGAACAAAGTCTCCTCTTATTTCATTCAAAATGTGGTTCCATAACTTTGATTTCATCACCATCCAGTTTCATAGGAAGCAACATTTAGGAATATAAACATAAGAACTGATGTGATACTCAAGAAAAGCTCTCATGGTTATCAAATGAGTGTGACCCTCTGTTTATACTCTTAGAGAAACTTTTAATGGAAGTCCTTGAAAAAATCTGTAGAAGTCTCTGTCATTGGGAAAGTTTACTCAAAGTACCCAAACTTATAACCTTTCAGGCCCATGCATTAATCTAGAGTGATAACTCAACTGAAACAAAAAATTTTATTGATGAAACTTTTTAATAAAATATATAGTCATGAAAAATTAATTAAGGATTAACCTAATCGATATGTTTAGTTGCTAGCATATAAAATGATTAACATTAGAGTATATCAGCTCTCTCATAAAACATTTACCATCATAGCTTACCATGTATAAAAAACACTTCATCTGTGTGACTCCCGAATGACTATGGATGAGGCCAATCTCCAAAGCCTAATTTGTCACTCGAGTTAGTACTAACGCATGGCAAAATCATCAAAGAACATTTTTTTGTGACATTTCTACAACCTTGGACAATGATTTAACTATGTCTTCTTCCTTGATTCAATGTCCTCTTATATCAAGGGCAAAACGATCCTATCTTGACCACATAATCACTTTGTGGGCTTGTTGCTACATCCAATCTTTGGCTAGTTTGAACCTAGTGGTGAGAGACTCATACGCTTTTGTCAAAACATAACTATCCATCAACGATGTGCCTTTGGCATGTCAGGTATAAGGATAACTTATGAAACCACGACATGGATCAACATGGTTAATGTGAGGCATACTACCGTTCATGGGTTCAGACAAATCAATCTAATGAGCTCTTTTCCAAAAAGCAAACACTAATTGGCCTTAGTGTCTTGACACTAATAACTACATGATTGGCCATGCTCATCATACGACTGATACTAGGTAATGTGATTTTATATTGATATTTTGATGTTCTTCGTAGAGTATGGATGATCGATTAATTAGGGATAACAAACGCCATTTGACGCTTATGGTTTATGCAACAACATTTATATTTTCCCTTACGAGCATATGACGATTAAGAATCGCATCCACCAAGAGCAAGTGTTGAATAAGTGAATTTTATCTTTGATTTTTTTTATATTTATATATTTATTTTAGGAATTACATAGAGCAAACTTAGAAATTCTAGGAAGTAAACAAAACTAGTAAAATTAAATTGAAATAATTCTAGGAAGTAGAGTAAATACTTATCCTACTCAGTCTAATTTATTTAAATTTATAGAATAATGTTGGTATTTCTAGAATTTTCTAGCAAAAAATCCTAATTAACTCTGATTAAGTACCTTACCTAGCCCTTTGGTTGCACTGGGTGATGATTGATAGTGGTGGCGTTAATGGAGTGGAGTTGATAAACAAAATACTGCCTCTAGAGTTAATTTAATCTTCCATAACGATGAAATCACCTAATTAGATGAAGAGTCTAGAAAGGAGGGCCTTCCCCGTGGTATAATAAAGCCGTTCGATCCCGACGTCCGTCTTTTTACATCAGAGAGTCTATTTTTAGACCTAACATGGTGGATGAATAACATAGTTAAATAATAAAACATCACAAAATTTCAGCCCAAAAATCCTTTGGACCATTAGATATGGTATTTAGAAGTTGGATCAATCTAAGTCATCTTATTGTCTTATAAATTTAACATAAAATACCATAAAATACAAAAAATCTAGAAGAATCAGTATTTTATTCTTCAAAAATTAAAAGGTGTGAGAAAATTTCAACTACAACTAAATATATTTTCTTACTTATAAAATATTTTCTTTATGATATTTATGCCAGAAAAATCTGTTAAATACAATAAAATAAAGAAAAAATATGAAGTTGATTCTATAAATAACATGATTGAAATGAATTTATGATCATTTCAATGAAAGTAATCGCATAAATTACATGAAATTACTGTCAAAATCAGCACGTTGTTTGTGACTATCAAGTATATTTTGAATAATAATATTTGGAAAACATGCTTCAAAGATTAATGTTCAACATAGTGTCATGTGATCATAATTCTCTCAGTTATTGGATGTATTCATGAACTTTAAATATAAGCAGCCCATGTGCATTATAATGTATAAAAAATAGTAAAAAACATGTGAAATGTGTGAATGATTTTTAGGATACTTATATTTCTCATATACTCCCGTTGATATATGGCCCTGATAGTCAAGAAGAAGACACATATATATGACATGTCAATGAGTGCACATTAATGTTGCAAGCTATGCATATTTTTGGCTTAAAGAAACTCATTAGGTTTTTTGGTTTTCATGGACTTTCAAATCTCAAATCTCAGTGAATCTCGTCTCAAACCTCATCCTTAATCGACCTTGAGAACTAAGTGATAGCCATTTTCATTAAAAGGGGATTAGTTTTAATTTATATATTATTATTTTCTAGATTTATTTTATATTCCTTTAATTATGCTCGCCCTCTCCCTTCATTACGGATATTCTCTGACCCTAGTTTAGGGATGCATAGTTTATTAATCTATTTGTTAAGGAGTCTATTGACTCTATACAAATGCATGAGAAATGCGACAAGATTGTACCATTTATAGATTCCAATAGAGCTCACATGCATACTTATCTTGTGGGCACTCATAATGTGTCTCCTTAATGCTTGACGTCGACCGTAGCCCCCTTGGGTAGACTTCATGAGATCCACTCACGCTCCCAACTCCCTTTGTTCCGACCTTCATCTTGAATAATTTTTTTCGTTGCCACCATGATGCCTCGTTTGAGTATGCATCATAAACCTCGCTACATCTTTCTGAAAGAAATTCATTGACTCTGCTAGAGTCGACCTATGACTCCATGCGTATCACTTCTTGACTCACAATGATCTAGTTTCCAACTTGTAGCAAGGTGCTTCATAACTTTATGTGAGTCAAACACACTGACATATTTTGAGTCAACGATATTTTTTAAAGGTATGAATATACTCATATATTTCCATTCAAATCAACAAAATGTGATTATTAATAAACTGATTTTCTCCATGGTTTTCTGATGCCGGAAGTTGCAGGGATGTCGTCCGGTCGGTATTGAGATGATGCTCGAATAACTAGATGATGTCAGACGCCATTAGCGATGTCATCCGACTGTAATTACCTAAAGGGATGTAACTACGTGATGTGATGAACCCTATACGGATGTACGTGCAGGCCCTGACTCGTGGTGTTTGCCGAGCTCCAAGCTCCGGGATGGGCGACTAGTGACGGTGATAGTGACCTTCTAACCCTCGTCAGAGCAACGATGGTGACTACGACCTCAAACAAAATAAATCCGTTGGCGCTCGCATGTAATGGATGGGCTCAACCCATACCTAGGGTATCACTCATGATGCAGTTTTCACGATATAATCTCCCATCTAAACAAACCTGAGTGGTGGAGTGCAGCCGAAAAATATACTGAAAGATGTAGGATAACTGACGGGCAAGGGAAACGACGTACCTCGTCGGGGGCGGCATTCATCGTCGGTGTCTTCATCTATGCACGAGCTGATGTGGGCAGGTAAGAGGAGGCACGCCGTTGACAGGCATGGCTAGGATCAATTTGCAACGGTGACGTGGTGTAGGTGCGTGTATCAAGAGATGGTCAAAGATGAGGACGAGACCAGGAGATGTCGGAGCAAAGAGCAGGGGTGGGTCGGCTCAAGCGTACGGCTGAGCTCAAGGGCGCGGTCGTGTTGTGGACGGGCGCGAGCGGAGTCGGACAATCGTTGCGAGCGGTGCCAGGCGGCACGATAGCTAGGCGCGAGTAGGTGCACATGTGGCAGCTGAAAAGTGGTGTGCTGACGCAGTGGATCAGCGTGCATGCAGCTCTAAAGGATGCACTCGCGGTGTTGTTGCTAGGCACTGGGCACATACGACGACCGTGCACATGATGCATAAAAGATCCCTCTACGTGCATGTCAACTCCGTGGAATCGCTACGCGTCGCATAGTTGAGAGGTGGCACACTTTGCAACTTGTGCTGAGTCACCTGGATGTACCTGGAGTAGCACTGGCAGAGTTGCACGAGATATGCGTGGTCGGTGGACATAGGTGCATAGACGGAGTCACCTGGTCTAACAGGCGTGGCCACGAATGAGACACCAATCACCCGCATGGTGAAAGCCGAGCGATGGAGGAGCGCTTGTGAACTGTCGTGGCATAGTCTCGTGATCCCAGGTATGTGCGTCGCTGAGGGATGATGCGTCAGGAGACTGAGTCAAGTGACGGGTCATCGCTTGACGGGACCACGTGCAGGCTGAATTTTCTTCCGTTGGGTGAACTTAGTCGGGGTCCACTTGAGGGCACCGATGTAGAAGGCTTTGGGCGATAATCGTTAGACGACAGACGGGTCCCCTGGGAGGTTGACTCGAGTTCACCCGCGGAGGCAGATCGACAACGCCCACAAAAGTACGATCTTCCTCTACGACGTTCTGTTCACCTCTTCTATTCCTTCTTCTTCTCTTCCCTCCCCTCTCTTCCTCTTCTTCCCTCCCTCCTCTCCTTCTTCTCCCTCCTTTCTTCTTCCAACGTGATATCTGAACGACAAGGAGTAACTGCCACAAATGAAATCAGATCTGCTGTCCTAGGGGACCCATCTCTCCCTTATATGGCGGGTCAAGTTGGACCCTTTAGGTAGGTCCAATAAAGGGTCTATTAGGGGGCCCTGATACATGGGGGCCCCTTAACAACAAAAACAAAGAAACTAAAGAGATATAAAGACATGGCCACATGGTGCACGATGAACAGGACATGACGCAATGACATAGACTCGACATAGACGAAAGCACGAACATGATAAATCAATGAATAGGACGAGCACGAGCCAGCAAGAAATTCAAAACATGCGATGGCGCAATCGTACTTTTCACCGAGGGTATTAAATCCAGATGTCTTCACCATCGCCTTGGCATGCCTGTTTGGTGGGACGTGAACCGGCGGGCCATCGACAGCGATGATGGAAACTTCGATGATGTCTCCGATGGAGTAAGCTGGTACGCTCCATCATTTTCCCAAATGATAATGCCCCATGTAATATTATCCCTATTCTCACTATGCTCTCTACTCAACAAATAATTCTACTTGTTCTTTTCTTCCAACGGTAACATCCAGGTATACAATCTAAATATCTAACAATACAATTATCAATATCAATAAACCAATTCCCTGTAATAAATTAAAAACATATCAAAGTTAAAATATGAAATGTAATACTTTTATGTAATGGAAATTTATAATAGTGAGTTTCCAATCAGCATGTAAATATTTTTCCATTAAAATTTTCAAGTAAAAATAATGAATTTGGAATAAGAAAATAAATTTCAATTTCTATCAAATATAATCACATATAATTTATTCAATAGTTATGAAGTACCAGTAATTGGATGTAAAACTATCAAAACTAATATCAAATTTAATTCAATATTTGTATCATATTATACACTTAATTACTATCTGATTTGAAATAGGAAAATTTTAAATTAAATCAACAACACAATAATTAAAATAGGTCCAAACTCATATTTAATAACAGACTTATGCCATATTTAAATTAATATTGATGTCATGTTCAATATGAAATGGAAATTTCATAATTTATGGGATATGTATTCTGTCAATAGATATTCACAACTAACCCTTCAATCTTCTAATGCCCAAAATATTTTCAAATTTCCATTGAGTAGAGTAAGTCAGAACACACATTTTTAGTAGATTAATCTGATCATATTGACATGTTTATTTGCATTTGATCGATTATATATGTATTCTATCAAGCTTATAATGATTACATCCATTTTTAGAATGATGTTATGAATAATCAGCATGTTTACATGGTTTTGACAACCTATTCTGAAAGAAAATAAATTCAGTCAAAATATGATTTTTCCAGATTTTTTGACCATATACTCATAAAAATATGAATTTTCTAACTAGATATATATATATTTATATTTTCGGGTTAATATTTGATCTTATAATAATTTTTAATATATAATTTTAGGCTTTTCTTTCTGTAATGCCACGTGTCACCGTTCGATTCATTGAAAGGTAGCCAACCAGTGGTTAGGGTTAAGGATTTTGGCATCATCCAATCAATAATGTAAACCGTTATGGTATCGCGATTAACGATACCATAATGGTATTTATGACTAACTGTTTATATCTCCTATTTAGGAGGAGGACGTGACCTAACAGAAAAAAGACAAGTTTTTCTTGTGATAGATGTGACGCAAAAACTGAGGCTCAAAAATTTTAATATGATTTTTTAAAGAATGTGACTAGTCAAATATTGCGCCTCATCCCATGTGACACGACACACATGGGGTCATGTGTACACGTGGCACACATGTGTGGTTCTCTTATAGGTATTTAAAGGTAGCGCTCTGACGTGGCATGCTCTGACGCGTCACCACATAAGTCGTGACAAACTAGATTAATACATATTGTATTACATAGTTAATCTTTTCTCTTTTGTCTTTTTTAGAATATGACATGTGGCGCAACGGGATTCGTTCATCGTGAATGATGGGGATGAATCTGGCCAATCATTTCATTAAATGCCACAATGAGACCAAACACTTACAGACCAACATGACGGTGCTGGTGAGGATGAGGAGAGAGAAATCTTTTAATTAAATCAACAACTAGGAGTTGTCCAACTTACGGGCTTTATATCTAACGATCTAGAACTCTGATTGAGTTGAAATTTAAAGTGTAGATTCATCTTTATATCTACTATCCATCCATATGTTTAGTCTATTTGATCTGTTGATCTTTCCAAAAAACATATTTAAGCTCTCTTCCTCCTAAAGAGGCATTATGAAATAAAGTGAAGTTTTGAAGGTCTATCAAGTGTTCTTGGCATTTTGAGTGCTTGGAGAGGGTCAATCGAGAAGTGAGAAGGCTGATCTTCATCAAGAAGATGTCTTGATTCTGAAAGAATATTAGGATTTGAGGTTAGCCTCTTTATGGAGCACGCCAGCCCGCTCCACCAGAGACATCTTCGGAGCCGCCATTGTCGTCATCGACGGCCTCATCGGTTCGCGTCCAATCCGACCGGCACGCCAAGGCATTAGTGAAGACATCCGGGTTCAAATATCTCGGGTGAAAGCATGTCCGTATCTTTCTCACGTTATGATTTTGTATCGCCTTCGTCATTCTATAGTGTCTGTGTTTTCAATTTTGTCATTTCAATAAACGTCGTGTCGCGTACGTGTTTGTATCATCGCATGTTTGTGTGGTTCCGTGTCATCAATTTACGCGTCAAACATATCTCATTTTTTTTGCGGTCCACGACGTCTGCTTCGCGTATAGGGCCCTGCTTGACGTCGACCGTGGTGTTGCCGCGCTAAGGAGTTGACTTGGCCCCCGCGTCCCCACCTTGGATTGCCACAGCCCATTCGGCGATTGCGGTGTTGCATTGCTGTAGTGCTGACCTGGCTTTTTGCGTCCGCTAGTTGGATTTTTGCAGCACCTCGTCGACTGCGACGCTGCATCATTGTGGTGTTAACCTGTACCCTGCGCCCTCGTCTTGGACTGCCATAGTACGTCATCAACCGTGGTGTTGGCACCGCTACGTCTTTGACTGGGCTCCCACTCCCTCGTCATTGGCTACCACAAATACCTTCGACCGCCGTGTTGTGCCGGCTTGCTGTGTTCTCTGAGTACACTAATCAACTGTGCCAAGGAGCCTTCGGGTCTCTTCGAGCTGTTCTGTCAACAACGCTATGCGCGGACTCGCCGCCGTCCTCGATGCTGACTAGTCTCTGCCTGGTGCCATACTTCTGGCCATAATTTTCGTGGCACCCTTCGATCGTGTCGTGTCACAAGACCATTGCACCAGAGCCCACTCGTGACGTGCGCCACCTGCTCGGTCGTTTACTGCTTTGTGCCACAATGCTTACTGCGTCTCTGAACCTTCACGCCACTTTGCCACGCGTTGGGCGTTGCATCAACCCAACCCGCTGATGAGTTATCAGGCACCGCTCGCGTTCGCTGCTAGACTCCACTCGTGCCGACCCAACCTCAGGGTTGGCCACCGGACCCGGCTGACCGCTTGAGCCCCTTTCGCTATCAACCGTCTCGCCCTCTCTCTCCTCGCCTTCACTCTCTAACACTTTGCTCAAGCGCCACACCATTATCGCTTGTCGAGCTACTCTATGCCCGCCTCTGCTTACCTGTCCGCACCGGCCCGTGCACTGATGAAGACACCGATGATGAATGTCACCATCGATGAGGTACATCGCTCTCCTTGCTCATTAGTTATATTACGTCTTTCAGTATATTTTTGGCTGCACTCCATTGTGATGGGGTTAGAATAGGTGAGAGATTATATCGAGAAAACTACGTCACAAGTGAACTCTTAGGTATGGGTCAAGCCTATCTGTAACGTGCGAGCGCCAACGGATTTACTCCGTTCGATGCCCTAGTCGCCGTCATCACTCCGACAAGGGTCAGAAGGTCACCGTCACTGTCAACGATCGCCCACCCCGGAGTTCAGAGCTCGGTGAATCCCCATATGTCGGGGCCTACACGTACATCCACCTAGGGTTTTTCGCATCACATAGTTTCATCCCCTTAGGGAATTATCCATCACACGGCCACACTGACGACGTTGGACAATGCATTGGTACCAGAGCATCATCTCGGTACCGTCTGAAGATGTCCCCGACGACGTTCGTCATCACCTCTTGCCTTCCATTGATCATTCTTCAACATATTTGGGTGGATCATTTATCATCCATATCTATCATCCATATCCTTCAACACCCGTCATTAATCCCTATTCGTCATCATCTACCATCCACCTCATGTGTGATCTGATGGATACTATGTGGTCGCCAAGCCAATCACACCACCATATTTTTTTAAGTTCATTGAATAAAATATTTATCTTCATTATTATTCCAATGTGGTGTTTATAATGAAGTCTATGACTACGTACAATGACATAGTGAATTATGATGAGATCATAATACAATGATCGCTATTCGTCAAACATGTTTTCTAAGTATTCCTATTCAATGGATAGTCGAGATAGAAATCAAATTATCCAGATAGAATTGCACTAGCCAATCCTACTTATGAGATAAGTATAATTGATCCTGTGGCTATTAGTGCGGCAACATTAAGGACAGGTAGTGGGTGCTCTTTGGAGAAAAAGTTCACTGAATTGATCCACACGAATCCCTAAATGGTATTATACCTAAACGTCAAGCAGGATGATTCATGTCACGGCTGTGTAAGTGATCCACTGACCTAAGACACCAAGAACATCTCGTGAATGGACGACTACATTTTGGCCATGATGTACGAGCCTCTAATCATCGGATGCAGTAAGAAGCTTATGGAGATGATTGAGTGGTCAAGACGAGATCATCTGCCCTCGGTATAAGAGGAGATCAACTGATGGAAGACGATGCCAAAAATCCCTGGCCAGGGTAGTGAGGATATTGGAGGAGGAGTTCTTCAATGATCCCCATTACGCATCATAACTAATTGAATGACGGATAAGGGTTTGACGATAAACCATACCCTAAGTTGTTCGAGAGTCTCGCGTGGATGATGAATTATACATATACGGTAACCAATGACGATAAATGTTCCATGAGAAATTTCAACACTACTCGGTATCTTCTTGAGCACGAGGTGTAGCTTGGCACCCCACGGGCTGAAAACTTAACCTATCGATTAGGTTAAATCAACCCTTAGTTAACTAATATATAGGTTGATATATTTAATTAATAAGATTAGTCAATAATTGTAATTGGGCCATTGCAGTGATTAACTAGAATGATACATGGGCTTGGCGGGTCATACGCATAAGATCATGGGGCTTTGGTGAATATATTTTACTTAATGGGTTTTTGAGAAAAACTTAAGTGAAATATAAATAGGAAAGAGCCATTCATTTTAAGCACCCAAGCCAGCCATAATTGGGAGTTCCTTCTTTCTCCACTCTGATATCTTTTCCACTCAATCAAGGAGAGTGTCTTCATAATGAGAAGATCTTCTAGATTTTCATGAAGAGTTGAAGAAGAAGACGTGGAGATCAAAGCGCAGAGTGATCCTATGGATACTTCTAGAGGTCGGATATGTGAACAGCTTTAGAACGATCTCAGAGCAGCAAAGTCAATGGTGGAACTAGTCCCCCAAAAGGTACATAACGATTTTTCATTTCAAAAATTGATAATGGATTGATCAACACGCTTCCACATCCATGGAAACATGGTTTCCATGACAAACCAAGGCACCAAACCTAATAGTGGTATCAAAGCCAGGTTGGTGAATGTTTTGGTTCAAAAGATAAAGAAAAATCGTCCAAAAAGGACGTTTTTCCAAGCCTCCTTGGGCGGCATGCGCCGACGTCGGCTGCCCAAGGGACACCCAAGGCAGCCCATGGGCGCCCACAGCTGCCCAAGGGGCATCACGGCCACCCATTGGAGCCCAAGGGGCATGTACGGCCTGCTATGGGGCCCCCGCGGCCGCCCAACGGGCGCAGCGGCCACCAGCGAGCCCGCGTGCCCGACCACATGCGGCCGCCCATGGCTGCCCACTCAAGTTCCGTCTAAACGTCGGTGAGCTTGAGGCGTGAGCGTAGTCGCTGCGTGGAACTGGGGCGTCACTCGTGCGGGATTGGATTCAACTGTGAATCACGTTGACCCAACAGTGAATGCTGCGGTGCTAATGCCAAAGCTGAGACCGAGTGTCAATGGGAAGTGTTGCGTGGAACGCTTGACATGCGACAGGCTGCGGAAGACGGCCCATGAGACAACGGCTTGGCTCGCACGGTGGAACACAATATCTAGAGATGTTCCGAACGTTCAGGTGATGTCGTCTCCTTCCTCTTCCCCTTATTTTCTTCTTCATCCTCTCCTCTCCTTCTCCTCTCCCTCTTCTTCCCTCTTTCGTGAGACCAAAAGATGAACAAACTTTCAATGTCAAATTTCTGGTCTGAGGGGCTAGGGCTCTATCGTGCCCCCTTTTATAGGGACATAATGGCCCTTAGTAAGGGCAGGGGTGCCCTTAGTAAGGACCCCCCTTAATACAAAATTAAAATCTCTTTAACACGTGTTCGATGACACGAATACGAACACGAACACGACACTATGGATATCGACATGAAAAAAATGAAAACACAAACACGGTAAAATGATGAAGGCGATACAAAATCAAAATGCGAGAAAGATATGGACGTGCTTTCACTCGGGATATTTGAACATGAGTGTTTCCTCTTTGCCTTGGCGTGCCGATCGAGCTGGACGCGAACCGGTGGGCTGTCTACGATGATGATGGCGGCTCCGATGGCGTCTCCAATGGAGCAAGCTGACACGCTCCATCAGACTTAGGATATGGTTTATTATCAAAACTGTGATCAATTATTCTAGTTAGTAATGACGCATTCAGGAAATCATCGAAATACTCCTTTTTGTTAACATGGGAAATGAATTCATTGCATCATCTTCATTGAGTTGTCTCCTCCTATACTCAGGAAAGAACCTACCATATTGACCAACTTCATTGACTTGCAGCATTTGAGCTAAGCTTGTTTATAATCATGTGAAAAGGGACACAAAGTTCATACTCAGACCCCAAAGGTCTATACACAATATCTTTGATGTCTCAGATTCAATGACCACTTCCATGACTTTGACATGAATTTATTTGATTGGAATTATAAAATCAATTAAATGAAATCTTTACCTAAAGATCACCCACTATTCTCCTAAGTGTCTTCATCAAAATGTTATAGGATCAACCATCCTGATCATATGAGATGAGATATATACAAATATATTTATCCATATATTTTGATGTCATTCTCAATCTTGCATGACTTGGAATGCTTAGGACATGAGTTCAATGAAATGAGTCCCTATCGTTGCACATATCTTTGGACTTCCTTCTAAGCACCTTGTGTGCATAATGATGAATATGAAAGTTGATTAAAATGTGGAATGGGAGATTGGCTTACATGTCATACAATGTTCCATCAAGAAGTACTCCGCTCATCTTTGTCTTTAGTGTTTGATTGATTATTTCATGAGTAATTCAAACTAGAGGCTGAACTTGTAGGATATCTTTAGGAAAGTGAAAAAAGTGTTAAAAGTGAGATAATCCAATTTTTGAATAAAGTTACATAAACTAAATTAATTTCATCAAATTAAATATTTTAAGGTTTTACCATTCAAATTTAATCATCTTAGTGGAATTATTTCTCTTTGCTTTAACTGTTATATCTCCCTACTTGAACTTTATTTTCTAGCCTGTCTCTAAATTCCACAATGTTAGAATTTGCACCGCGTTCACTCAATCTAGTCATAGTTATCCATGGAGATGACTCTATCTTCTGTATACTGACTTGGAGTATTAAAACATTAATTTTAAATATGTTATTAAAATATGTATATTAAATATTGATGACAGGTTCAAAAGATTAGTGCATCAATGATGTTTTATTTAACTGATAAAAATTAAGAATACTTGTTTATTGAATAAAGAAACCCAACCAAAAATTAAAAATTTCTACGGAGGGGAAAAATATAGATGAATTATGAAGCTAAAAGAGTATTTTTTGTTCCTTCAATAAAAAACATCAGCTCTATATTAAACCCAAATGCCCTTCTTGATTTGCGAGCTATTGAAAATAAATAAAATCTGTTGTGAGAAATGTAAGATAAGTAGTATTTTTTTAAGGAATTATTTCCTCTAGAAGCACTTTATCTTTCTTTATCTCTAGAATTATTTTTCTTTACCAATCAATGTGTTTTGTGTATATTTGTAAAATGAAGATAAATCATTCATTTTTTTTCCTCAGACCACAATCAAGAGATACCACTAGGCTTTGACATTTTGGACCGGGGAACGGTCGTATCGGACTGAACCGGGACCGCCTGTCCACCATTTTAGGGTGGACCGGTTGGTCGGGCCAGATCCGGTCTAATGGTCAAACCGGGTCAGGACCATATTAAATAATTAATAAAAAATATTTTAGTTATTGGTCCCCGCTTGCCCTCTGATGCTGGACGTCGTCGTGGACGTTGTTCGGTCGGATATCGAGACGATGTTGTGATACCAAAATGATGCCGGAGGTCGTCGATGATGTCGTCGGACAGGTAAATCCCTAAGGATATGTGAGTACGTAATGCAATGGATTCTAGGTGGATGTACGTGCAGGCCCCAACTCGTGGGGATTCGCTGAGCTCAAAGCTCCGGGTGGGTGACTGGTGACGGTGGCCTTTTGACCCTCGTCAGAGCGATGACGGTGACAACTATATTGAACGGAATATTTTCATTGGCGCTCGCACATAATGGACAGGCTTGAACCGTACCTAGGAAATCACTCAACCCGTAGTTTTCAAGATATAAACTCTCACCTAATTCTAACCCGAGCGCAGTGGAGTACAGTAAAAAATATTCTGAAAGACGTAATATAACTGACGAGCAAGGAGAACGGCGTACCTCGTCAGTGGCAGCGTTTGTCGTCTGATTCTTTGACGGGCACGAGGTACGGGCAGGTACGGGCAGGTACGGTGGAGGAGTGGTGTCGGAGACGGGCACGAGGTAGCTTAACACGCGCTGCGGTGCAGCACTGGAGCAGTAGCCGGAGCAGAGGTGAGGAGGATGATGATGCAAGGTGTGCGGCGGCGAGTCGGCTCAAATGATCGGTCGAGCCCGACGAGCACAATCCAACGGTGGATCGGCGTGGCAGAGTCTGACAGTGGACATGAGAGGTAACATGCAACATGATGACCTCGTGGAGGCGGCAAGCTTCAAGGTCGAGGAGGCGCATCACCAAAAAAATGGTGGACGTGTGGCATGACGAGTCCAATCACAGCGCTGGCGGTGACAGCAACAGAAGATCGACCATCGGTGGAAGCAAGGTTGGCGGCAACGTTGACGGCTTTGACGTAGGACACGGCACATCGCGGGCTTGAAGGGTAGCAGCTACGACTCAGCGGGCGGGCGGCACCAACAATTTGTGACGCGACGCAAGCGTGGGCTCAATACGACAGTGGCAGCTTCAGGCAGCGGCACATGTGGCTGTGCGTCGAGTCGAGAATTACTAGCGTCAAACCACGTAATGCTCACGACGCACATGTGGTTGATGACCGTTCTGGATGCCACCGGGTGACGGCAGGGAAGCCAGCTGGCAAACCAACTTGAGGTAGTGTGGCTTGACGGACCCCTCTAGGAATGAGGGGTATAGGCGGCTCAACGGGCTCTGGCACCTTCAGTGTAGGGCGCACCCAAAGGGTCGCGCGATTTGGGTGGCCAGTACGGTCGCGCAGTGAACTCTGTTTGGCACTTATAGGGTCACGGCGGTCAACACTGATAGGGCAGCCGTCAACCCGAGGTGGAGCCACATGGGTTGACCGCCGAAGGGGTCAAAGGGCCTGCACTGTGTGGGGGACTGTGAAGGCACTACGGGGTGCACCGCCCAGTCAACGCATCGCGAAGGCGCAAGCGAGTGTCGCGTTGGTGCATACGTGGAGTCACACAATAGCGTGCATGGCGCGGCACGTGACTTAGGGGGTGGCACTTGCGGGGAATGAGGGAGTCACCCGGCCGTATGTCCGAAGGGTGGTGGCGACTGGCTCTGGCGACTGGCTCTGGCGACGATGGAGATGTCAGCAACCCCCCAGTCTTTCCCTCGTCTTCCTCCTCCTCCCTCTTATCCTCTCCTTTCTCCTTCCTCTCGTGAGACCAGGAACTAAACAAAACAACTTCAATCGATAATCTGGTCTAAGGTTCTAGGGCTTCATCGTGCCTCCTTATATAGGGGCACGATAGCCCTTACTATGGGCAGGGGAGCCCTTAGTAAGGGCATAAGTACCCTTACAGGGGGGGGTCTTATACATAGGACCCCCCTTGATAAAAAATTAAAAATATCTTTGACACTATTCGATGACACAAATGCGACAAAATGAAAACACAACGTGACACATGACGAACACGAACACGACACGAAGGATATTGACACGACGAAGACAAAAACACAAACACGGTAAAATGATGAATAAACGAGCATGAGCCAGTGGAAATTAAAACATTTGATGATGCAGTCGTGCTTTCACCCAGGGTAGTTGAACCCAGGTGTCTTCACTTATGCCTTGGCATGCCGGTCGACCAGAACGCGAGCCGGCGGGGACGTCGATGATGATGCTAATGACTCCTAAGACATATCCGATGGAGTGGGCTGGCGCGCTCCATCACCCTCCCCCTGCTCATGGTCCCCTCTCCCCCGTTCTCCAGTTGTGCTTCGCCGCCCCACCGATCGTGCTTCCCCTCTTCCCCCCTCTGCTTGGTCATGCTCTCCCTTCTCACTGATTGCATCCCCCCCCCTCTCCATTTGGCTCCCTCGTTTTCTCTCTCCCTCCCTCTCTCGCATTCTCTGTCGTACTCTCTCTTGCTCTCTCTCTCTCTCTCGTGCTCTCTTTCTTGTTCTCTCTAACTCTCTCTATTACTTGTTCTCTCTTGCACGCTCTCTTCCCCCATTCTCTCTCTCTCTCACACTCTCTTTTCTCTCTCCTGATCTCTCTCTCTCTCTCTCTCGCACGCTCTCTTCTCTCTCTCCCATTCTCCGTCACTCTCGAACGCTCTCTTCTCTATCTCCCATTCTTGCTCTCTCGCGCGCTCTCTTCACTATCTCCCATTCTCGCTCTCTCACACGCTCTCTCTCTCTCTCTCTCCCATTCTCGCTCTTTCACTCTCTCTCTCTCTCTCTCTCTCTCTCGTTCTCGATCTCTTCAGTCTCTTGCACGCTCTCTCTCTCTCTCATTCTCACTCTCTCGAATGCTCTCTCTCTCCTGTTCTCTCTCTCTCTCGCACACTCTCTCTCCCATTTTCTCTCTCTCTCTCTCTCTCTCTCTGTCGCATGCTCTCCTCTCCCTCCCGTTCTCTCTCTCTCTCTCACGCTCTCTTCTCTCTCTCTCTCTTGCACACTCTCTTCTCTCTCTCCCGTTCTCTCTCTCTCTCTCTCTCTCTCACACACACACACTCTCTTCTCTCTCTCCCGTTCTCTCTCTCTCACACACACACGCTCTCTTCTCTCTCTCCCGTTCTCTCTCTCTCTCACACACACACTCTCTTCTCTCTCTCCCGTTCTCTCTCTCTCTCTCTCTCTCACACACACTCTCTTCTCTCTCTCCCATTCTCTCTCTCGCACACACTCTTCTCTCTCTCTCTCTCTCCCGTTCTCTCTCTCTCTCACACTCTCTTCTCTCTCTCTCTCACGTTCTCTCTCTCTCTCTCTCCCACTCTCTGAGTCTTCTCCTTTTCTAGTCTTCTTTTACTTTTTCTTCTTCATTATCTTTTTTCTACTATTTTCCTTCTTCCTATTTCTCCTAATTTTCTTATTTCTCACTATGTTTCTTTACCTTATTCTGTTTCATCTTCCTTTCTTCTTCTTTAAAACATTTTTTATTGTTCAATTTTTCTTCTTTCAATCTTCTTTTCTTTTCCTGTTTTTATTTTATTATTCTTTTCAATTTTCAAGATGGGCTTTACAAGTGACTTTGCAATAAAATTTCCATTTGATGAGAAGTCCATACCATTTTTTTATCTTGACTTTTTGTTCTTTGACTTTGAGTAGTCAACACGAATGGACTGGGATCGGACTGGGACCGGACGAGACCAGACCAGAACCAGACCGATCCTTAGGTAAGGTTTAGGTCCTTGCTAAAAGTATGGACCGGACCAGGACCGTCAAACCCTAGATACCACACCCATACATAGTCAATGCCAACATACAGCATAAGGAATGCCATGCTCAAGTTGGACAAGACATGATGACGGTGCAAGAGCAAAACAAGTACAATATATACAATAGACAAGGCCAAAAACATAGGCCTTCTTATAGTGGTAACAACTATAACAATAGTTACCAAGGTAGTAAGCATGACGGCCACCCTAGCACTAGTTATTCACCTCGACCTAGGTGGGGACCTGACCAAATATATCATCAACCTCCTAGTACCTACCATAGTGCATCACCACCAGCTCAAAATACCCCTACACCTAGTGATCTTTCCACTCAAGATATATTGAGAAAAATGATGGAGAAAATGATACTGCTCACTTAGAGAAATCAAACATTAATGGAATGGGTGGAGAGATTAGAAGCCCCAATGCATCTAATGCCAAAGGGGAAAAAAAGTGGAATTTGTCGGCCAAATTCCCTCTCAACCAGCTGTAAACCCTGGGAAGTTAGGCGCTCCACCTAACAAGCATCAAGTAAACCGGATTCACTAAGATGATCATGGAGAGCAGCATTTCACAACCCAAAAGTGGAAAGACATTATTCTATCCTCATAAGGACTTACCTCTCGAGGAGCTAGAAACAAATGCAAGAGGTGACGATGAACAGAATCGCGAAGTCATTGATGAAAGTGATGATCCAAAACCATGAGTCTACACTCCACATTCCTTTTCCAACAATGCTCAATACGCCACTCATAAGGAGCTCCAAAGCAAGACAGAAACTGCTTGATAGCATTGAACAAGCTACAATTACAATACCCTTTGTGGACGTCATCCAACACATACCAGCACATACAAAATTAGTGAAGGGATTTTGCTCCCCTCAGTGTAGTACTAAGAAAATTCAGCTGAGTGAGAGCGTAAGTTCAATCTAATCATATCAAATGACAGAAAAATAAGAGATCTGGGAGCACCTTAAATCAGATGTGAGATTGGAGGCATGAATTTTACAAGGTCCTTACTGGACACCTGAGCATCAGCCAAAATTATGCCTAAAGCATTGTATGACCGATTCAATTTTGGGGAGCTCCAACCGCTTTTCATAGAGCTACAACTAGCAGATGGCTTGATGAGACAACCACATGGAATTCTTGAAGATGTCATTATGAAGGTGGAATGATACCAATTTCTTGTCAACTTCATAGTGGCCGACATGAAAGTGACTCATGAGTTAAGTTAAGCTCCAATCATTTTGGGATGCCCCTTCTTAGCCACTGCTAAAGCCACAACAGACTGGGAGAAAGGCATAGTTGAATTGAAAGTGGGAAGATCAGAAAGCAAAATTGAACATTAGACGGCTGAAGAAGTACCCATCTAGATCTATAGAGGAGTTAAGTGCTATTGAGCTAATGGATGAAGTAGAGGGGGAGACATTCATAGAGGTGTTAAATCAAATGGAGAACTTTGAGAATTGACTTTCAGAGCAACTTGTTGAACCTTTCTTGGAACTTAAGCCATTGGCATCATCATTGAAACATGCTTTCTTGCACCACATGCAAGAGAAATAGGTGATCATATCTGCGATACTTACATTTGATCAAGAGGATAGACTCCTAAACTTACTTAAGGAACATAGTCGAGCTCTAGGATGGTCCCTCACCGACCTCAATGGCCTAGACCCAAATGTATGCATACATCGAATTTACCTTGAGGAGAATATCGACCGGTGAGGGAAGCTCAATGATGACTTGACCCAAAAGCTTGGGATGATTTAAAAGAGGAGATCATGAAATGGCTGCAAGCAGGTATCATTTATCCTATATCATACAGCCCTTGGGTGAACCCTATCCATGTTGTGCCTAAGAAGGTTGGAATTACAATGGAAAGGAATGAGAAAGTGGAGGAGATTCAAACTAGACTCCCTACCAAGTGGAGAGTTTCTATTTATAATTGGAAATTGAACTCTTCCATGAAGAAAGATCATTTTATTCTACCTTTTATTGATCAAATTCTTGAAAGGTTGGCAAGGCAGTCATATTACTGTTTCTTAGATGGTTATTCAGGATAAAAAGTTGCCATCTCCCCAGGTGATCAAGAGACGACCGCCTTTACATCTCCATTTAGGACTTATGCATTCAAACGAATGCCATTTGGATTATGCAATGCCCCAGAAACTTTCCAAAGGTGCGTGATGACGATCTTCTCCAACCTCATCGGAACAAGCATGGAGGTGTTCATGGATGTTTTCTCAGTATTTGGCATGATTTTTGATGAATGCCTGTCCAGATTAGCTAAAGTTATGGCCACTTGCATAGAAAAATGATTGGTTCTCACATGGGAAAAATCTCACTTTATGATTGAAGAGGGAGTGGTGTTTATGGGAAAAATCTCATCAAAAGGGCCTGAAGTGGACAAAGCAAAAATAAAAGTAATTCAAAATTTGTCTTTACCAAAAAGCCTCAAAGATCATCAATCCTTTTTGGGTCATGTAGGAATGATTATAGATTTTTGAAAGATTTCTCAAAAATCTCCAAACCTTTGATGTCACTACTGGCCAAAGATACAAATTTTTTTGTAGACACAACAATAGAGACATCCTTTCAAGCGTCAAAGACAGATCTGATTGAGGTACCCATACACCAAGCTCCCAACTGGGTCACACCATTTGAGATCATGATTGATGCATCAAATTTCGCAGGAGCATTCCTGGGTCAAAAACTGGACAACAAGCCAGTGCCTATCTACTATGCAAGTAAGACCCTTAATGAGGCACAACAGAACTATCGCCACTATAGAAAAGGAATTGATTTTAGTCATATTTTCATTGGAGAAATTCAAGACTTACTTGCTAAATAATAAAGTAATCATATAGAGTGATCACACAGCTTTATGATACCTGTTCTCCAAGAAAGATGCAAAACCAAGGTTGATCTGATGGGTACTTTTGTACCAAGAGTTTGATCTGGAGATTAAGGATAGAAAGGGAAGTAAGAACTCAGTAGCAGACCAATAATCTAGAGTGATGGTTGAATCGGTAGGGGAGAAAGTTGAAGAATTTCCTAATGAACACTTGCTCATAATTGAACAAAACAAAGCCCCATGGCATGCTCGCATCATTAACTACTTAGCCACAAGGGCAATTACAGAATTTTGGAGAAGAGAAAAAAAGAATAAACTCTTTAGTGACATCATATTCTACATCTGGGATGACCCCGAACTATACAGACTTGGACATGACCGCATTCTGCGGCAATGTGTTACAGAGAGAAAATAATTACACATTTTAGAAATGTTTAAAATATCAATCATTCACGAACATTTCAAAGAAGGATGAGATTACACTGAACCCAAACCTTGAAGTTGAGATTGTTGATATATAAGGAATTGATTTTATGCGACCATTTCTTTCGCCATTTGGCAACGAATATATTTTTGTCTGCATGTATTACATCTCTAAGTGGGTTGAAGATATACCCACCAAAAAAACAACCATAAGGCAGTGGTCAGATTTGTTTATGAAAATATACTGACACGATTTGGATGTGTCCACAAGCCATGTGTAGTTGTGGAGGCTTCTATTTTACAAATCAGCATTTTAGAGCTCTGTTGAAGAAACGTGGCGTGCTACATAGAGTTACAAGGCCATATCAACCACAAGCAAATGGGCAAGTAGAAGTCAGCAATTAAGAAATCCAACAGATTTACAAAAAATTGGTCAGTTAAGTTCATGAATGCACTATGGGCGTATCGAACAGTTTACAAGACCCCTTCGGGCATGTCACCTTTTCGCTTAATTTATGGCAAAGCCTGCCATTTACTAGTATTTGAGCACAAAGCATATTTGGCAATTAAGCAACTCAACATGGACCTCAAGGCTGTAAGGAAGAGAGGAATTTTTCAACTTCATGAACTTCAGGATATTAGAAATGAATCATACTAGAGTGCCAAATTATACTAAGAGAAGATGATGAATTACCATGATAAGATTATATCAAGGAAGAGTTTCAAGATACATGATCGAGTTTGGCTTTTCAACTCATTCTTGAAACTATTCCCAGGAAAACTGAGATCACGGTCAGATCACCCATACACAATGCATGCATTATGTGGCTTCGGGGAAGTATTGATAGAAGAAAACAAAACTGGGAAAACTTTCAAAGTAAGTGTTCAAAGGATCAAGTCACATGTGGGAGGAGACATATTACCACCTGAAGAATCAAATAAATTGCATGCTTCAATGAGGAGTTAGCACTAAACAAGGGTGATTGAATAGGAATGTAGATTCTTTGGAATACACTAACTATTGGCTAGGGTTTCTTTTCTTTATTTTATTTTATTTTATTTGCTAATAAAATAAAAATGTGATTCTTAAGGAGCTATTGCAAGTTGTTAACCAATCAATCAAGGAAGAAGTCAACCCCGTCTTCAAATCGAAGAGCTTAAAATCTTTGGTTCTTTCTATTCCCATCTAGTCATTTTCATGAACATCTTTTATAACCATAGTCGATTGATAAGCCAAAAATAGGGATGAATTTTGAAATTGATAATCCCTTGTCGTTGCTAATTTTTGCTTATACAATAAAATTTGTCGTTGTTAATTTAGATGTATAATGATAAGTAGAGGTATCGTCCATGGGAAGCTAGTAAGGTAATTCAATTGTGATATGCATGAATGATTTGAACCTAATTAGGATTAATTTAATCTTAAATGAAGATCAAATCACCCCAATTAGATGAAGAGTTTAGAAGGGGGGTAGAAGAGATTCGAAGAATAGAAGAAGCAAGGTGCTCTAGATTGACTTCTTTGATCCAACAAGAATGATCAAAGGGGTCAATTAGAAAGGTTAATAAGGAGATTTTGTCTTAGTTTGTCCTGGGGGGATTTGGAAACCAAATTCACTAACTATTATATCGTAAAGACAATTTAATTTATCCTAGAAATTAAACCTATTTTATAATTTTTTCTTAGTGTGCAAATGGAGTATCTAGGTTAATTTCATGATCTCTCCTCTTAATCCTAGTAAGGGCTTGTACATGCCGCTCAAGCCAAGCAATTTAGAAACGCAGACCAAGTTCAAGAGGAAAAATCACAAACTTCACTAAAACATAATCCAAACAGGGTTGATCCAGGATGAAGTTCCTCTCTGTCTTGCAGCTGTGAAAGAACCACCTCCAGAATGACCTCCTCTCAAAATTCAGCTTTTATACTTAGGTTAAATGGTAAAAATTACCATTTTACCCCTACTTAGTAATTGATTTTTAGCCATCAATGTAGGTTTGATCTGAATGATCCAACCATACTGATAGAAAGAGGAGGTTGAGATGAGCAAGCCCATAAAAAAATCACCTCAATCATCAAAAGTTGTGAATAAATGAATATTGACCAATCATAGCCATTGGATCAATATTCATTTATTTAATTAATTTTTTCCTTACACGCAAAGACATGTCAAATGCTGATTGGCAGCGAAATTTGAAGTTCACTTGCCGCGCCACGTACCCCTTGCTGGAAATAAGAAAAAATAGAAAAACAACATTCATACATAGCGCTTTGTATGGTCCTATGCACTTTAACTGTGGAGAGCCAATCAAAGAGCGCCACGTCACATGCGTGCTTGCGCTTTGTATGTGCTGCATGGGAGGTGAACTTACTACCTGGAGAGAGAATTTCCAAAAATTTTGCAAAACAGTTCCTGATTAAATGGGTGAGCGCAAACGTACGCTGCCCAAAAATAGTTTTTATGCCCTCTCGTTTTCTCTCTCCTCCAATTTTTCCTGAAAATCATTTAAAAAATCCTGATTAATTGCAATAAAACCCTGCAACTATCTTAATAGTATCTTTACGCCTGTGCACACGGCCAAGAGCTGTTTTAAGGGCATAATTCCAACATAAATGTATGAAAAACCCTCCAACTTTAGAAATTGCTTTGAATCTCTTATTTTCCTTATTAATATATCATTTTTCTATTTAAAAATTAATTTATTCCTCAAATAAATTCCCAAAAAATCCAATAAAATTCCAAAAAAATCTAGAAAATTCAGTAATTCATCGCCACATTAATTAACATTGAAATTAATTTTAAAACCTGCCATTTTTATTGAAATATGATTAATCCAAGCTCACATAAATTCTTGAATATTCATAAAATTAATATAAAATTAGGGAAAAATCAGAAATTACTTGGAAACATTAATTACATGTAAATATGTGATAACAACCTTATTTTAAACTCTTTAAATGCATAAAATTGGGCTAATTACTTGAATTAAATATGGAATTTAGGGTGTTATCATTGATGTATGGGGGTAGAGAACCTAGTTAGACTCATTGAGCATATATTACTGTCATGCCAAAGACATTGGTATGCATTTACACCTCCCAGTGTTAAACCCCCCAGCCAAGTATTTCTTAGATGTAGAGTGACCAAGGGATTTAGCGTCTTTAGAAGAGTGTGTTGAACCAATTGAGAAGAGAGAGATCTGAAGCTAAGGACCTATTACCTCTATTATGATCAAAACTCATTGGTATCTCATTTGAGAGTAGACGGTGAGTCAGCGTGCGATTCTCTGTAGTATTTAGTGGATGAACATGACTAATCAGATCTTTTGAGCCTATTCTTCAGTCATTGATTCTCACCAAATAGCTTTGAGTGGTGCTGTATATCTCTTGATCCATGCCTAGGCTCCCTACACGTATATCTTCATCCTACAAATTTATAATGCTCTAACACCTACAAGAATGATAAAACCTATGAAAGAGTAGTGCTAGATAAGTATGTGATCAACCCCAAAAAAGCAAAAGCCAAAGCAAATTATGAAGCGGAAAGTCTAATATATATATTGGAGGCGTCAACTTTGTAAATCCCAACTTTCTCTGGTAGAGTGGCTGACAGTATGCATGCTCAGCTAGATGGTGGGAACCATGGGTGTTGGATAGTACCAAAAGAAAGAGTGGGATTGGAAATTTTCTTGGTGCACAGAGAAGTTCATAGAGGACTCAGCTCTTGAGTAGCCCAAGTGAGCGGAGAGACTGACATGTGGTGAGAAATTCTCCCAGAGTATCCCTCACCTTCAAAGGGATCTAACCCACTTGAAGAAGAACTAGACTCAAACTTAACCTACATCATGAGAAAGTATCTTGGCTTGGTCATACATTTTATTATAGATTCCCCTTAAAATGGTGATACTAAGAGACTAGTATTGTTCAAGTAGGGGGGTGTTGATAAAGTGATTTTGAGTATTTAAAAATACACATCATAAAGTCATTTTATGAATCATTCTATTAATCTTATCTTTATTTTACTATAGATTCCCCTTCCATGCATTACTTTTTGAGAAGCTTAATATCACTATTTCTTTTCACTAAAAATCTATCTAGGGATTGAAGGCCATTTTTTTTATCTCATTTAGAAAATGTTATTGAATTATTTTTCTAATAGCATTATGCTTAAATTAATTGAATAAAAGGAAGAAAATAAAAATAAACAAAAAGGGGCCTTCTAGTGGCCAGCTGAAGGAGGAAGTCAGCAACGCTTAAGCCAGCCGCCAGCTAGCAAGCACACAACAATTAAGCTAGCCAATAGCTGACAAGAGCCGCCACACATGGAGCCTCTGCTCGCTGGCATACAAAGGTCCACAGAAGGCCCACATAGAGGCCCATGTAAGGCCCACATAGAGGCCCACAGAGAAATCCACACACACACGTGGGAGATGGTAAGTTATTTCAAAGGTTGAAGAAACATGGCAGTTATATAGTAATTTTATTTTTGATTTTTCTGATTTGGGATCAATGAAGGCCTTTTAAGTTTAAGAATGGCGTGGGTGGGGCTGAGAATTTTAAAGAGGGATCATGGCTCAACAAACCATGATATGAAAGAAAACATATGTTGGCTTTGACTGACCCGACCTAAATCCCATGTCATATCAGACTGTTTTAAGTAAAAAAACATGATCTCAACCGTCCAACCTCTTTACGGAGGATTAGATGGTGAGTTCTACTTCGTTTATTTTTCAGGCTTTCTGATTGGCTATAGCGAATGACGTGGATAACCGGCCCAAGTGTTGAGCAAATCATAGCATGAGCATCTAAGAGAGCGGGTGACAGCCACTGCCATGGGGAAGAGGGTACACCATTAAGAATGGGACCATGGCTGTGATTACATTGCAGCCATTAAACCCATTCAAGGGGTTTTGGATGGTGTATGGGTAGTCTCGTCCTTCTCCACCCTTTGGCTGTCACTCTCGTCAGCCGGTCAGCGGAGGCCGGTAACGAGGGAACCACAGACCAATCCAGTGGCCTCTGGAGAGTTGTTGGATCAAGTCTGACTGATATGCCAGATGTCGTTGGGATGCCATCCAATCGGGGATCGAGATGATGCTCTGATACCATTTTGATGTGGATGTCGTCGGAGACGTCGTCCGGTGGAGTATCAAGACAATTCTCTGATACCAAGATGATGTCGGACATCGTCAATGATGTCATCTGACAGGTAAATCCCTAAGGATATGTGACTACCTGATGCGATGAATCCTATGCGGATGTACGTGCAGGCCCCGACTCATGGGGTTTCGCCAAGCTCTGAACTACGGGTGGGCAACCGATGACGATGATGGTGACCTTCTGACCCTCGTCAGAGTGATGTCAGCGATTACGGCATGAAGCAGAGCAAATCCATTGGCGCTCGCATGTAACGGATGGGCTCGAACCGTACCTAGGAAATCACTCAAATCGTAGTTTTCAATAATTAAACACTCACCTAACTAACCTGAGCATGGTGGAGCGCAGTCACAAATATTTTTAAGACGGCACAATAACTGATGAGCAAAGGAGAACGACTTACATCGTCGGTGGTGTCACTCATCATTGGAGTCTTTGTCGGTGTGCTAGGCGGTGCAGGCAGTTGAGGCGGAGGAGTGTCGGAGGAGCAGGTGTCACTTAACAGGTTGCTGTGATGTGGCGCTAGAGCGGTGACAGTGAAGATAGGCGAGGACGAGGAAGAGAGGTCTCACGGGCAACACGGGTAGCTCAGGTGGCGAGACACGGTGCAAGCCGGGTTGAGTCTAGTAGGACAGCAACGCGGGGCTCAATGGCAGCGTCGTTCTTGGCTGCGACAAGGTGCTCCGGTTGCATAAGCAACAACGTCGGCCGAACAGATCAGGAGGAAACGGGACTGCAATAGCAAGCCCGATAGTGCAGATTGCAGTTGAGTCACGGTGGGCGGCTAGGGTATTGCAATCGCGGTGTGCGGTGGTTTTGGACGAGACCAGGGGGGCCAATGTGATTGCGAGCAGTGCAATACCTGTTGTTCTGCCGCATCGAACAGGTGGTGGGCATCACGATTGCATGAAGCAGTCTTGGGTGCGGTAAGGTCGTGTGAAGACTGCTCGGTGGCAGAAGATGCGTGTGGACAGCGACCGTGCACTAGCGTCGCACAAGGAGTTACACACGCGTGTTGATCATGGGTAAACCGTAAGGTTAAGGCGTACACATGGCACGCGGGAGTCCGCAACACAAGGATCGTAGCGGCGGTGGCCTTTGCAGATTATGCGGCGCGGGTTGACTTGTGAGGTGGAGTGTCATACGCAGACGTAGGCAGTTCTATTGTAGACTTCGGCACATGGCACGGAAAAAATTTGGAGGGCGTCACTAGCGCGCGGGCTCCACGGCAGATCGCGCGGTAGAGAGGTCAATGGACCCACGAGCGCCGCGAGATGTCGGTCGGCCTGGAGTCTACATACGGTGGGGCGTTGGACCCGATGGCAAAGAGCAGGGGCTCCAACTGACGCAACCTGGATAAACAAGGGGAGGGAAAAGGAAGGGATGGAAAACCTCATGCCTATCTTCCTTCTTCCTCCTTCCCTCTCACTCACTCTCTCTCTCTCTTCTTCCTTCTCCTTCTTGGTGAGACCAGTTGTGAAACAACAATTCAACTCGATTTTCTGGTCTGAGTTCTGGGGCACCATCATCACCCCTTATATAGAGGCACGATGGCCCTTACTAAGGGCAGGGGAGCCCTTAGTAAGGGCTCAACTGCCCTTACTAGGGTGGGGGTCTTATACATAGGACCCCCCCTTTTACACAAAATAAAAATATCTTTGACACAATTTGACGACACGAACACGACAACACAAAAACACTAACATGACACAACGACGGACACAAACATGATAAAATGACAAACCGAACGAGCACGAGCCGGTGGAAATCAAAACATTCAATGGTGCACCGTGCTTTCACCCGGGGTATTTGAACCTTGTTGTCTTCACTTACACCTTGGCATGCCGGTTGGGCGAGACGCGAGTTGGTGGGGTCGTCGATGACGATGCTGATGACTCCGATGACATATACGATGGAGTGGGTTCGCGTGCTCCATCACTGATCCATTTGAGGGCTGAGAGAACATCTATTGACAACTTAACGGAATATTTTGAAGGCTAAAATCCCATCTTCATCGCAAGAAAGAACAGAATTGGCGGAGTTCCCTCTTGGATATGGGGTGCTTTGCTAAGTCATGACAACTCCGTCATCGTGCATACAACTCAAGGAGGCATCAGAGAAGATATAGGAAGGAAGAGATCTATGCCAAAAAGGAGGAAGGGGGAGACTACACACTCACAAGTTCAAATTTGCAAAATGTGATGACGTTGTTTCTATCCAGACTTAACCAACAATTTCATTAAAATATCCACTTGAATATTGTATAATTTATATAGGTAAGTAAGGGGTCGATCCACCGGGAGGAAAAAATCTGATTTCATTGTTTTTATTTAGCTTGTGAATTAGAGGCATGCCTTTAGAAGCTAGATCTATGAAATTCTGATAGTTAGGTAAATTTTTTTAGAAATTTTTTTAAGGTCGTAACTATTAAGGACTGCTAGTATCAATTCTAGTTACTTTTTAGGAGATAAAAAAGAGACACATCAAAGATTTAGAATGAGTGATCAACACTTCTAGAGAGAGAACTAAGGGAAAACATACAACTAAAGTGAGAAAATAGTAAACAAAAGGGGGAAAAGGGATAGAACGCGGTAATAAAATGGGAATCTACATTCCTATAACTCTAAATGCTTGTCTCTTGAGGCTTCAATGCTTCCTCTTTAGTCTTGATCCTATTATCTCGCAAGGATCATGTGTTTTATAATGTAAACACTAGATGGGATTGAATGTAAACTTCAAAAAACTTACATCAAGCAGGTTCAACAACCTGGATCCTAGCAATGTCTTTCTATTCTCCTGCTGGCTAGATCCTTGCTACAACATGTCCATAATGGGGGGAGAAGAGGAAGAATAGCATTTATACTTCAGGAAAATTGCTGGAATAGCCCGCACTGACTTTCTATTCTCTTTCATCGCCCTTTCCCCTCTTTTTTTTTGCATTGGCTGAGCGCTTTTCATTGTAAATTTCAGCTGCCCTTTTCTATAAGTTATTTGAAATCCAAATGAGGAAGTTAGGTTGTGTCTCATCTTTCTATGATTGTTCTCTTGGGGGCCCAAAACAGCATTTGACCATTTGAAATCCCTTTGAGTGATCAATAAACTCCTAGAGATGCTCTGAATCATTAATAATTGCTTCTTTTAAATCCTGTAAATTTCTGTAAAAGTGGACTAAGTATTTATCAGTATTTAAACTGCTTGACTTCAAGGAGGTCAAGAAGGGTTAGTTAAAAATAGCTATAATATGCAGAAACTGAAATGTATAACTGATGCATAAATATTAATTTAATCTAAGTAATTACATTATGAACTCTAGATTAATGCGATCAAAATCATATAAAATTCATGAAAATAACTATGGATTTATCTTGTTATCACACAATGAGTCTAGGGGGTGGTGAATGGCATCCCCACCCCCATCTTTCAGTTCAGGCCATATCTGGTAACCTCTTGAGCTCAATCTGGTAGACATTCATTATAGAAAAACACCATAGATTAGATTCAGTTTAGTCCAATAGTTTATCGAGTTTGATTTGGTCGAGATTCAGTATCATGATTCCTTTGAGGCATTCCATCGAGCATCTAGTGTGCATTTGATGATATTCACTGATTTATCTAATTTTCTTACTGATTTCACCTTATAAAAAGTATTAAAAATTACCTATTAAACTCATTTCTGTCTTGCGGCCTCGTCGAGGCATTCTGCCAAACACCTGAAAGGTGTTGATAGAAGCACCCACATTTCTTGCAATTTCCTTCTATTAAAAATAAAAAATATTTCTTATAAAAACCATATTGCTATCTACCTAGAATAATAAAAAATATAAATAATCCCCATACCTCTACTTATCTTCCCTATTCATAAATAATCCACACACTAATATCTATCCTCTTTATTCTTAATCTTTCTTCCTTTTCTCCCTTTATCTCTAACTATCTAATTAACCCCTTCACTCTCTTCTGAATTAGATAGCCCCTCTCATTTCTATTTCCTCTTATTATTTTCCTCTTTTACCTAAGTTCTTATAAAATCAAACAAAATTTTAATCTCTCTATTTATCTCTTTTAACTCAAATATCTCAGATATTCTTCTTACCTATCTACTTAATTCTCATCCTAATTAAATAATCACCATTCCTCTATTTATCTTCCCTATTCTTAAAATCTAAGCATACATGTACATCTTTTCATCTACTCCAATCCATCACTCAACTTATAACACCCACTGTCTCCTATCTTTATAATACTTCTTCGCTCTCATTCATTTTTCTTACCTCTTACTAAACTAAATGCTTCTATCAACTAATAACTTACATCTTATCACCATGACACCTTATTCACTAACTAAATAAAATCTTAATATCCATTATTATTTCTATTTCCTATTAAAGGTATTTCATTATTCTGTCTACCTTACTAATATTCTATATTTCTTCCACTACCTACATTAACATCACCTATAACTGTAGTATAATTAATCTATTTCAAATCTCTTACTTCTCTATTAATTTTATTATCTATAAAATATATGAATAATATATGGTATTCTCTCTCTCATATCTAGTTATCTCATTTATTTAATATTTACTCTTACTAACTACTTATCATGTACTACATTCACTATACTTGTTATTACTTCTTATTAACTATAACTCAAATCACATCTAAAGTCCAGCTCTTGCGGAGACGACCTCACTCCTACTATATATCTGATTCTATTTTTAATTAAATTTATTTGATTTAGTCAAATTAAAATTACAACAATACCAAAATTAATTACATATTTTTCCTTCATTATGTTGACATACAGATTAATTAATCAATGATTGATTTAACCCAATCAATAGGTGAAGTTTCTAGCATGTGGAGTGCAAACTACATCTCGTGATCTAGAAGATACTTAGCTGTATTTGAACTCTCTCATCCTTTATCCACATGAGAATCCTGAATGTGTTAGGGTATGTTTATCCATCAAATACCTATTCATTATTCAGTTAGTACTGATGCATAATGGGGGATCATTATAGAGCTCCTTCTCCAATAGCCCTTATGCAACTTCTTCCTAAAGTTAATCTACTCTTTATATTGATGGTGAACAATTCTTGTCTACTTAATCGCCTTGGTGTATTTCTTTCTATATCTGAATTGAGACACTTTTGAATCCCATAGTTAGAGACTCATGTCTGAGTCAGATGTTTGAATCCCATAGTCAATCAGCTTTGGAACACTTGCTTCAGTGAACTATTTTTCTAAAACACACCCACCATTTTGCCTTAGTGTCTCCACATTAATGGCCACAATATTAAATATACTTATCACACTAGTAGGATAAAATATTACTATTCTTTTTCGATGACTTAATGTCCTTCTCGATTATCTATTGAAAAGAAATATTTAAAATGCACACTTGAAGACTAGTGACCACGATATTAGAATCTCATCATAATTCACCAAGTATGATGTAACATGAAGTGTTGGGATCGAACGACTCGTGTCACACCACAGGGAGAGGCAAGATGCGTGATGCAAACATAAAGATGATGCATTCATTCGAAGAAATCCAACGAGAAGCATGGCAGAAGACCACTGAATTGGGACGACAATCTATATAGTCGACACAATAGGTCTTGGAAACAGTCAAGCTCTCGATGACCTCGGTGATTAGATTGACGGCCGATAGGGTAGGGGACAATCACTGTTTGTGAGCATCCCGGCCATCGCCGAGAGTGATGCAGATCCGACATTAAAGATAGAAGAGTCTCTAACACGAATTCAATGGCTATTCCTATGACTCGAAAACTCTTGACAGTGGAGCAAATGAGGACAAAACTAAATAAAGTAATAATACTATAAATAAAGGGGATGGGAGTGAGTGACCTATAGGCCCAGAGCCCGAGATGGTGGCACGTGGGTTCTATAAGTAAGTGAGTGAACATGACCAACACCAGTCGGCGGGACTTGGATAGGCAGGATTGATCGGTGCGTGGTGAGAGGGCACCGTGCACCACGATTGTAAACACACGGCAGGGTGAGAGGAGGGTAACCAGCTGCGGTCACTACTAGCTCAATCAACCAGGCTGAAAGTCAACTAGGCGACGGGCGGGTGCAATCATAACTCGGGATCCGTGGCCGCGGTCAGCAATAGCGGTGAAGGGGAACCTGCGATTTACGGTCAGCAGCGAGTTGGGAGTGACAATAGACAGGCACTGGGGTTCGGCGTCACGCGGCGGTGGTCGACGATGGGATGCAAACAGGTGCAGTTTGGCCACGTCCTGGAAATGATCGTCATTGTGGCGCTGAGAGGGTTTCGATCGGCAGTGGCAAGCGATGCTGGATTGACCGCCAATCATGTGCAGAAAGGGGAACAGATGCCGGGAGTAGCACTCGTCACATCATAATCACAGGGAGGACTCATCGACAGCGTCTGCCATGGCAGCATAGAGCGGAAGAGGTTGTTGCTGGTGCGATGTTGATCATAGGTGGTCGAGTGCTCTATGGTTGAACGGGATCGGACAACAGCCGCGTCACCAACAACAGTCTGATGGGGGACCATCGCACCAACACCGACACAAGATGAGCCCGACCACACCGGCCGCTCGTGCCGATGCCCGCGACCCCAGATTCAATTATTTGGCGTGATGATTCGTAAGTTTTCTTCATTGTTTGGTTTAATTGTCATTTTCTGAACAATTGGATTGGGCCATTGTTTTGGGCCTCGTCCATGTTTTCGTTTTTACTTTTGAAATGCTTGTAAAGAGGAGGACCTCGTCTCGCGACGGTTTCCTCCTCTAAGAACCGTCTCTTGGCACCCATCCTCCCTATATAAGGGGATGGTATGCCCAAGGGAGAGACAAGACTTGAGAATTTGAAATCTGAATTGTTCTTCTTTTCCTTCGTTCGTTTCATCCTTGAGAGATAGTTAGATCAACGTAGAATTGGATCGTGAAGATTGTGTCTTTATCGTCGTTCCGTTACACGTAGAGATCACTCTGTGTCACGGTCGATTGGCGGTGGTTACTAGTTCAAGTTTCTTGGAAAGTTCATCTTCAAGATCCTGCATTTTTTGGCGGTTAGTCATCAAGAACCGCAAGAAACATTGGAAAAGCTTGGCTCGTTCGCCACGTCGACGTCCAGCCGCGCCGCCGTGCCACTCATCCTTCACCATTAATGGTCGCCCCTCGTCAGCATTCTCTACCGTGGTTACATCCCCGTCCGCCCAGCCTCGTCTCTTGGTCGCACGCCCTCACCGATAGCGCCGCCGTTTACCGCCCTTCAGTCAGCCTGTGCGCGCTCGTGTGACAGGATCGCCACTTGCCAGCGCCGCTCGGTCGTGCTCCCACTCCAGCCCCGCCGCCACTCTTGGCTGCGCCAACCCCGACGCGCGCCAACGCCGTCCCGCCGCCCATCGCTGCACGGTGCTCGGTCGTGCGCCCAAGCTGATCACGCTGCCCTCTATGCAGCGCCGGTCCTGACGTGCGCCAGCGCTGTCGCGCCGCACCTTCGGCTGCCCGACCGTGCACCCACGGGGGCCTAAAGTTCCGTTTGGCTGCGTCCTCCCTGCCGCTTGAGCATCGCCTGTGCCGCTTCTTGGGCCGTGCCTTGCGCAGCTCATATCCATGCTAATCGGTGACCTTCAGCATTCTTGCGAGGCATCCCACCTTGGTCCGGTTGTCTGCTCATTGCCGCGGTCTATCTCCATACGCGACTTCCTTCGACAAGAATCCTCAGGACGTCTATTCCAGGTTCTACTTTCGATTTCCCCTTATTTTAGTATTATTACTTCTTACAGTGCCGTCTACCCCTATCGTGTCCTCTGCCGCCTCATTTTAATATCACTGAATAGGATAGCCACCTTTTGTCTAGAGGTAGGATATTCTTGAGATAGACGATTAGATTCCTGACAACAAAGGTGTAACTCCAAAGGGCAGTAAAATGCCTCTCCGTCGTAGCCTTGCTCGTGGATCCTAAGGGTCATCTAGAGTCTACCATCCCTATCATCTCTTTGAGGCCTTATTGTACTGTTCCCTTAAATTGGACCGTCCTTCTTGCTCGATAGAGTTTCTTAAAATTTGCTTTACTCATAGTCATTAATAGCATCTACCACACGTTGTTGTGACGTAAGACGAGCCGACCAATCCCGGCTTACATCGTATTACATCACAGTCCTTCCACCGGCCGCAACTGTGGTTCAACGGGGGATGGGTGGTGGGGATGACCCGGATGGTTGCTGATGCTCTGATGCATTCTCTTCTCAATCTTAACCTAGGAAGCAAAACAACAGCTATCCCCTTTGTGGGGAAGGTGGAGACCCAAGAGGACACACCATGTTCAAACTTCTTTCCAATAGATTTCCAAAAAACATAAGATCACCCCACCCCCTTATATAGTAAGCAGGGAGGGGGGAGGGTGTGGTTGCCCTAATGGACCACCTTAGGGGAGAAGTCTAAACAAGGACTCTCCCCTAATGGACTAAGAAAAAACAAATCAGCATAAAAAGGATACAGACAACGAAAGCTCGTACAGGGGGGGGCGCTCCATAAAGTCAAAGAAAATGACATGGTGAAAGAAATAAATGATGCTAGGAAGCTGGCGTCAAACCTGATATCAAAATTTTAGGTTTTTCCAATTGGCTCGGGCTCCGTAACGTGGCTGTTGACGAGCTTGGGCTTGATCTTCTGAATGGTCCTCCATCAAAGTAATTTTGCACATTCAGAAAGTTCATTCTAAACATCACACAAGAATAATGATCAACAACTATTTATTTCAATGAATTAAAATGAATTATGGAAGTGTGATTGACTTGATGGCCACATAATATCCGTCAGTTTATTTTCCATAAAATTTCAAGCACATTAGCAAATTTGCTAAGTGATTTTCTTTAGACCTACATTACTAACAATGCGAATCAAAGCCACAATAATTTTTCTTTGGGTAAGTTCTTGAATACTACATTAAATGGTACAGTTATAGATGCTATGTATTTTTATGGATGTTAGAAAAATTGAATTTTTAATAAAAGTTCAAAAAATCCAAATATTGATCTTCAAGCCAAATTCATTCAAGGTGTAAATTCATGTTCATGATGTTGTACTCGTAATTTCTTCAAAACTGAACAAAAAAAAAAGACTGTTAACCATACGGACCTGGGATGGTGTTTGTAACAATATGGGGTACAAAATATACCTAAATACAGCCTGATAATTTCTTTAGAAGGCAAGTTCTTTTTCTGGCTCTTTGTAGCGTGATTTTTCACTCAGAGAGAGAGGATAATTTATTTGAAATTAGGGTTAAATATTCCTGTACAACTCCAAAATGAAAATGTGAATGTAATTTTCACACACACACATATATAGAGAGAGGGAGAGCGAAAGAGATAGAATGAGGAAGAAAGAGAATGAAACAGATAGAGAGAGAGTGAGCAAGAAAGAGAACGAGAGAGAGCAAGTGAGAGAGAGAGAGTAACAAGAGAGAGATAACATGATAGATAGATAGATCGAAGAGAGAGATAGCCAAAGGGGGAGAGAGAATGTGAGCCAGTAAGTGGAAGAGAAAGCTAGAGAGAGAGAACAAGATACAGAAAGAGTGAGTGAGTGTGGGAGAGAAAGTGAGAAAGAACAATCGAAATAACGAGCCTGAGGAAGAAAAATAACAAGGGCAGTAGAGAGAGTGAGCAAGTGAGTTTGAGAGATAGAGAAATAGAGAATTAGAGAGATACTGAGCAAGTGAGTGAGTGAGAGCGAGAGAAATGAGAGAGACAGTGAGGGAGTATGTGTGTGAGAGAGAGAGCATGAGATATAAGAGAGAATGAATGAGAGAGAGAAGGAGAAAGAGCACAAGAGATCTCATTTTTTTGTCCTGTTTGGCTTCATTAGAAAAGTTCAAATAAAGTTTTGATCATTTTTTATTTCTGAAATCAAAACTGATAAAAAATCTAAATCAAACTCAAGCAGTCTTGTTTATTAGATTATTCGATATGTTTGGATCCAATTCCCTTCTATTTGATCAAATCATTCACTCAAAATTCACTAAATATGATTGAATTCAAACCCAAATCCCCACTACTGATAACTATATTATGATTTCATCATAATTCACTCAATCATTGCATGTGTTGAGGAACTTATTTATAATTATCACATATGCATATTAATGAATATCTGTGCATTTAATTAAAACTAAATATAACATGGAAGTGTGATTGAGTTGAGGAAAACATAATATCCACCAGGTATGGAGCCCTAACTCGACGATTTGGCCCATCAATTGGATGCTGAAATGTCACATTTATTTATATACATGAAAGTAATCATTTCATGCATGTGTGAGTTACATAATTTGAACCTTATGACCTTGTTGGTCATTTTCATAATTTCTGATATGAATAAAATTGTACGATCTGATGTCAAACCCTTTGAGTTTAACTGTGCATAATTCATTTTGAAAATTTATCAAAACACGTACTTAGGCATTTCCACTAAAATGCACTAATACTTAATCTTCAATTAGAAATAACATACCTATCATTTAATCAGTTGGCTGAAAGTGAAGCTCAAAAGGAGAAGCTCTATAATGGTGCATTGTATCTTTCTTGGACAAGCCTGGGTGGAAAAAGAGAAAGAGCTCAAATCTCAGAAATTTTTATTAGGATCATCTCTTCAATCATTTTGTATCTATCATCCCATAATTAATACATCTCCTATGTACCTGTCTACTTAATACCTACTTATAAAAAAATAATTTCCTTGACCTAATTTTAACAACCTTAATTTTTCCTTCTCCAAAAGAAACATAAAAGAGGAAGGATGCCTCCAAAATGGCTGGACCTATACTTACTCAAGGTAATATATAAACTTAGTACACCCTTCACACTATTATATATCATCACATGCTTTTTTTGTAGCATTTTTTAAATTTAAATAATATCAAAACATAAATAACTTGACATAAATAATGTATTGTTGCTGAAAAAACAGAAATGTTGCCAAATTAATAAAATACTTAGTCCTCGAAGATCCAATAATATCACCGTTATCCTCATAGTTTCAACAAGAGTAATCTGTTCATTCCGTAATGTCATCTTAGGATATCTAACCTCCTAGATACTTTTGTGATTCGTCCTATTCCTAATTAGAAAGATCATCAACCCTTGGCATGATGAGACAAATGATGATAGAGAAGACTATACAATTGGAGGGCAGAGAAAAGGTTGGCCAACTAACCACAATTGGACTTTAGAAGACCGAAGAGAGAAATATGATGGACATTATGTGGTCATCAAGACAAATATCACCACTATGTTTTATTTAAATTCACTGAATAAAATATTACGTTCATTACTATTCTAGTGTGATGCTTATAATGAAGTCCATGAATATGTGCTATGACCTAGTGAATTATGATGAGATTATAATACAATGATTTCTAGTCTTTAAACATATATTCTAGATATTCCTATTTTATAGATTATTGAAATGGACATCGAATTATCTGGATATAATGACACTACTTGATCCTACATATAAAATAAGTATAGCTGATATTGTGGGTATTAGTGTGGTGACATTAAGGACATATAGTGGGTGCTTTTTAGAGAATGAGTTCAATGAATTGATCTGAATAATCCCTGAATGGTATTATACCTAAACATTAATCAAGCTGATTTATGTCACAGTTGTATAAGTGATCCATTGACCTGAGAGATCAAGGAGATCTCGTGAATGGAAAACTACATTTTGACTACGACTACAAGCCTCTAATCATGGGATTCAACACAAGTCATAGCTATGATGTAGTAAGAAGCTCACATAGATGATTGAGTGGTCAAGACGGTATCACCTGCCCTCGGTATAAGAGGAGATTGACTCAAGGAAGACGATGCAGCAAATCCTTGGGCAGGTAGTGAGGATATTTGAGAAGGTGTTCTTTAATGATCCCCTTATGCATTAGTACTAATTGAATGATGGATTAGGACTTGATGATCAACCATTACCTAAGTCAATCACACATGGATGATGGTTTATATGTATAGGGTAATCGATGATAATAAAGGTTCGATGAGAGAGTTCAAACACTACTCGGTATCTTCTAGAGCACGAGGTGTAGCTTGACACCCCACGGGCTAAAAACTTAACCTATTGATTAGGTTAAATCAAGCCTTAGTTAATTAATCTATAGGTTGATATAATTAATTAATAAGATTAGTCAATAATTGTTATTGGGCCACTGAAGTTATCAACTAGAATGATACATGGGCATGTCGGATCATACACATAAGATCATAGGGGCTTTGGTGAATATATTTTACTTAATGGGTTTTTGAAAAAACTAAAGTGACATATAAATAGGAACGGGGCACTCATTTTAAGCACCCAAGCCAGCCATAACTGGGAGTTCCTTCTTTCTCCACACTGATATCTTCTCCACTTAACTAAGGAAAGTGTCTTCATGGTGAAAAAATCCTCAAGATTTTCAAGGAGAGTTGAAGAAGAAATAGAGATCCAAGAGCAACATGATCGCGTGAATACTTCTCGAGGCCGAAAATGTGAATGACTCCATAATAATCTCAGAATGGGCAAGTCAAGGGTGGAACAAGTTCCCCTTATGGTACATGTGATGTTTGATTTAAAGATCGATTTTGAATCGATAAACTCTTATGTATTCATGGAAACTATGTTTTTTATGATTAAACTAAGGCACAAAACTCGACAATTTATCTGATGGGGGACCATCTGCAAGCCGAAGCACACGACCAACCCATTGCGACACGTGAGCAGCCACGCCGCGAAGCCCGAGCCAACGTGAAGGATCCGAAGTTCAAGTACACAACGTGAGGAGGAAGCTTCCCCGAATCATTTCCTTTACGTTTTCATGGATTTCCGTTATTGTGTTTTTGGGGAGGGCCTCTGTGTTTTTGGCCCTTCCATCGTACCTCGAACTGTGGTTTTACGGCTCGATTAGGGGTTTTCCCTAATTACGGTCGACCCCTAGGGTTCTCTCTCTCCCCCTATAAAAGGAGAAGAGATGCCCTAGAGGAAAAAGGAAGATTATTGTTGTTTTTGTAGCTTGTTTGGAAGAGGAAACCTCCAAGAGAGGGAGGCATCCCTGAGGGAGAAGAGGAAGCCGCTGCTGCCTCGCCGCTGCCGCCTCGCCGCCGCCGCCGCTCGTCGTCGATCTGAATTCACATCAGTAACGCCGGAGCACGCTGCCGCCGTGACGCCGCCGCCGCCCCTACATTCGTCTCTTGGAGGAGAAACCACCGGAGTACGCCACCGCCACCAACGCCGCCACCGACTCTGGCGCCCCAGCGGTAGTTGTCGGCGCCCAAGCCAGGACGCGAGCCGACACCGCCAACCAAGGCGCCCGTTAGACGCCCGCAGCCAGCCAGCGGCAGAGGCCCCTGGTTAGGGCTCCCGCCACCGACCTGCAGTCGGCGCCCAAGCAGGGCGCCCGCCAGTCAGCCCAGGGCCGACGCGCACCTTGTGCGACCACCGCCCGCGGCGAGCGGCGGTTTCCCCAACCCGGAAGCCTGCCGCCTGAATGCGGCCGACACCCAGGCAGGACACCCCACCCCGTCCGCCAGCCAACGCCCCTCGGGCACCTACCCGCGGGCCGTTGCGGCGCCCTTTCCCCGCCTCCCCCGCCTGCCTGTTCGCTGCCGCCGTCGCTGAACAACCTAGGTGCGGAGAAGGAACGAGCCGAGTCAGTGGCCGAGTTGACTCAACGCCACCAGTCGCTTCCCGTGCTGAGTCAACTCAGCGCGACTCGGTTTTATGTAACCGACGAGTCATTGCTGAGTCGACTCAGTGTGACTCGGATTTAAGAAAGGGCATTCGAAGGTAAAACATCTATCCGAAAGGGGCATTTTCCTCCAGAAAAAAAAGATAGAAGAGTTAGGGCTTCACGAGTCGCCGTCGACGCTGCCGAGTGCCGCCGCCGCCTCGCCGCTGCTACCGTCGCTGCTGCCGTCGCCGATCGGCCCCGTTGCCGCCACTTGCCGCCGCCGCTGGCTCGCCCGCCGACCCGCTGCCGGCGCCTTTCTTGGGCACCTGCCATCCACCCTGCCTGCGCCCTGCTCGACGCGCGCGCTGCCCGCCCGCCGATCAGGTGCAACCGGCGCCCGCCAGGAGAGCCCGCCGCCCAGCTAGGAGCGTCGTTGCTTGTCCGCAACCGGCGCTCCCGACCTGGGCACCCGCTGCCAGGAGTTGCCGCCGGCGTCCCAGCCGAGTGCTCGTGCTAGTCGAACGTCGGTGTCTCGACAGGACGACCCCGCCGGCCCCGTCATCGCCCAGTCGAACGTCTATGTCCATCCACCCGGCCGCCGCCGCATTGGTCTATTCCATGCCAAACAAACACGGCTTCGACCCACCGCGATCTAACGGACTTCGGTCCCGAAGGTCAATCCGCTTCCCCCCCTTTTGAGTATTATTATTTCTTTCAATATATTCTCGCGTGCTCCACGGCCGGGGTTAGCCTTTACACGTTTCCCGTTCCTTGGGTTTGGGGAGAGTTTTGCCTTGTCCGTTCCTTGTTACGGAGAATAGACCGTTTGATCGCAGTTTATCGTTGATTTATGGGTCATTGGGAGTCGGATCGTGCGTGGCACGTACGGATCACTTCCAGGGTGTTCATCATATTTTGGTTGCCAAATTGTGCATCTCATTATTTTCAAACGAATTTGCATCAAGATTCATTATCCCTCAAATTATTATATTAGATCGGTATTTCACCCTGTGTTGCAATGCGAGCCATCGATCCCGGCTGGACGTGTTGTATCAACGACCCTTTTCTTGACGTGTTGCATCACCTCATCTTGCTCTGCCATCACACCGCCGCACTCTGCTATTGTGCTGCATCCCAATGCCACGTCGCCGCACTCTACCACCATGCTGCCATGCTCCATCATCGCGCTACCACACTGCTGTACTTTGTTGCCACACTACCACATTGTGCTGCTGCGCCGCCACACTCTGCCTCAACGCTGCCACACTCCACTTTGTGCCTATGTGCCACTGCCTCCCGTCACCGTGCGCTGCCGCTGCACGCCACCACCGCACCATCACGCTCCGCTACCATGTCCGTTGGTGTCACACCTCTGTGTTGTCACACCCAATTGTTGCCTTGCTCTACCGCCACCGTACTTAGTGGCTGCTGTGTACTGCCTCCGCTCCCTTCCTCACCGTCACGTCATCCCAGGTCCGTCTCCTCCATCCATTTCTTAGTGGCGCGCAGTAATTCATTTAATATCCTTTTTTTGGCCATCGCTCCGGGGTTTGATTGCTACTATCAGACGTAGGTTGAAGAGCGTAGCCTAAGTGCCATTCCAAGATATTGACCATGGAGCTACTCAATTTTATTTGACAACTACGACCCTGATAGTATAGTGTAGGGACGAAAAAGTCATCCCGTCCGCGACATTGGATGAAATCCGGGACAGAAATGCGTCCCGGGATGAATGGACGGGACAATTTTCTTATAGTCGGACGTCGGACGAAAAAAACGTCCCGTCAGGCGGTCTCGGAGGATGGATGGTAAGGGATGGACAAAAATCCGTCGGATTCGCTTCTGACGGTTGAGATCCTGCCACATGGCATCTCTTAATCAATTCCTTGACATTTTGCATCAAAATCCCTGCTTTTTTTTGCTGCCCAAGAGTAGTTGTACGTGTGTCCCTCCGCTTTCTCTCTCCTCCATATCTCCCAAAAAAACTTAGAAAAATATATTAAAATTTTAAAACGTGAATTTTGTTTCGTCCGGGACGAGGGACGGGATGGTTTTTCTCTGGTCCGGACGAAACTGGCAAAGTCGGGACGCGGACGATTTTTTTCTTCAAAGAACGAGTCCCTGGACGGGACGGTTTGGACGAAGTTGAAATATCCGGACGTCGGACGGGACAATCTTTGTCCCGTTCCGTTCATCATCCACGTCCCGGACGATCCAGAACTATACCTGATAGACAATGCTCCTGCCCTCACTCGAGATTGGGGCCATCAGCTTCCCAAAATCACCACGGCTCTGTTCGGATCCCATCCATGACGCACCCAACACTTGGGGACTGCTGAGTGGAGCTAGTCCTGCAGCAGATCTAATATCTGATCTCCCCCCAAATCTCTAATTTTCGTTACAAGGCCCTGATCAAAGACCACTTTTTGGAAACCTCGGCTTCCATAAAACTGCAAATTTGGATCTCTCTCTCTCTCTCTCTCTCTCTCTCTCTCTTTCTCTCTCTCTCTTTCTCTCTCTCTCTCTCTCTCTCTTTCTCTCTATCTATCTCTCCTGCAGTCTGATTTTTCTCTCGCATCTCGGAGCTGGCGATCTCGATCAAGGGGAAACCCTAGACAGGGAGCCGCAGCGGCAGTCAGCGGCGGGGAGAGGGAGCGGGTCGGAGAGATCGATCGACCGGGGCCGATCGATGACACGATCCCCGCGGCGGCCCTCTTCCCGCGATGAGCTCCGGCGACTCGTCCCCCTCGCCGCCGTGCGCGCACCTGCAGGCCTACCGCGCGGCGGCGGCGGGGGGGCGGCCGTTCGCGGGCCTGCACCGGTGCCTGCGGGCGCGGCCCACGGGCCGCGCCGAGGTCCGCCGCGACCCGGGCGAGGTGGCCCGCTGCGCCGCCTGCGCCGCCCCGTCCCCGCGCCTCTTCGCCTGCCTCGCGTGCGGCGCGGTCTGGTGCCGGACCCACGCGCCGGGCCACGCGGAGGCCCGCCGGCGCGGCCACGACATCGCGGTCGACGTCGACCGCGCCGAGCTCTTCTGCTGCGCCTGCCGCGACCAGGTCTACGACCCCGACTTCGACGCCGCCGTCGTGCTCGCCCAGAAGCGGCTCGCCGTGTCCGGCCCGGATCCTCCCCCGCACCGCCGGAAGAGGAGAAAGACGGTGGGTTACCGCCCCTGGTCGCCGGACCAGAAGGAAATTGCGCTGCTCGGGCTGGAATCCAGTCCCCTGCCGCCGCCGCCTTCGTCGTCTTCGCCTTCGCCGTGGGGGCTGCGCGGGCTGAACAACCTGGGCAACACCTGCTTCATGAACTCGGTGCTGCAGGCGCTGCTGCACGCGCCGCCGCTGCGGAATTACTTCCTGAGCGACCGCCACAACCGCTTCCTCTGCCTGCAGCGCCGCCAGAAGAGGGCCCTCGCCGCCGCCCCTCCCGGGCTCTGCCTGGCCTGCGACCTCGACGCCGTCTTCTCCGCCGCCTTCTCCGGCGACCGCGCCCCCTTCAGCCCCGTCCGCTTCCTCCACAGGTCCGTGGACGGAAACCACCCCGTCGAACACTAGCGCTCTTTCCTTCTGAGACGGCCGTTTCCTCGCAGCTGGTGGCAGCACGCGACCAACTTGGCGAGCTACGAGCAGCAGGACGCGCACGAGTTCTTCATCTCGGTGCTGGACGGGCTCCACGAGAAGCTGGCCCAGCAGCAGCCCGGCAACCAAGGTGCCCAAAAATCCCTCCTTTGGCTCTAATCTCGCCCACCCACCTCGCCAAGACGACGAATTTCCGGTGTTTGATTCCTGCAGGGGAGTGCTGCGTGGCGCACAGAGTCTTCTCCGGGGTGCTCCGGTCCGACGTCATCTGCTCTGTCTGCGGGTTCACCTCCACCACGCTGGAGCCCTGCGTGGACATCTCCCTGGACCTGGACTCGGCCGGGGCCTGCACCCTGTCCGGCTGCCTGGACCGCTTCACGCGGGCCGAGCGGCTCGGGCCGGACCAGAAATTCCTCTGCCGGAACTGCAACCTGCGGCAGGAGTCGCTGAAGCAGATGTCCATCAGGAAGCTGCCCTTCGTGGCCTGCTTCCACATCAAGCGATTTGAGCATTCCTCCGCCAAGAAGACCACCAGGAAGGTGGACCGGTACCTGCAATTCCCTTTGGCTTTGAGTATAGCGCCGTACCTGTCGTCGGCGATCCTCCGGGGCCGCTTCGGCGGCCGGATCGTCGCCGTCGATGGCGAGGCGGCGGCGTCGGCAGCGGCGGAGATGGAGTTGTTCGCCGTGGTGAGCCACAACGGGAAGCTGAACGCCGGGCATTACGTGACTTATCTGCGGCTGGGGGATCAGTGGTACAAGTGCGACGACGCCTGGATCACGCGCGTGGATGAAGGCCTCGTCAGGGCGGCTCAGGCTTACATGCTCTTCTACGTGCAGAAGATGCTCCTCTACGCCGCCGCCGCCTCTTGAGAAGCCTCCTGAAAAGATCGACTTTCTGTTTTTGGAAAAAGCCCAGAGAGAGTTAGAGAGTCAGCGTGGAAAAAATGGCACTTGGCTGTATTCCCAGTTCTCTTGGTTAAAGCAGTCGGCTGCGCAGTTTTGAGGAGCAGTCCAGACACAGATTAGATGTCTTGATCAAGATTCAAGAGTGAGAAAGAATGACCCATCAAGGCTCTAGTTTCTTCCATCTCTCCCTCTTATTTTACCATTTCCCGGCGCTTTACAACACAGTCTCTCCTCCCTCTATCCCCAACTTTCCTCTTCTTCTTTTCTGGGAAGAAGCTTGAGGTTTTGCAGACTATCTCTCTATAGTTATACATACATACACACTCTCTAGATATATAGTTCTATACATATATAGATACAATCTATGTATGTATTTATTTTACCTCTGTCAAGTGGGAAGAAGCTTGAGCTCGGAGAGCGCCGTGTCGATGGCATGAGCATCTGCCCAGACAATGTTGGGGCTGTCAAACGCCACGGCATCCTCCATAGCGTGGCCGCTGCAAACGCCGCGCATGATCACCGTCTTGTGCGAGCCATAGATCATCCCTTGGTAGTCCGTAGAGCCGCCTTCTCCCACAAACACCACCATCTTCGCCAACTCCACCCCCCACCGCACGTACAAGTATCTGTACAGGATGCATGTTCTAGAAATTACCCAGCAAAATTTAAAATTTGCAAATGTAACCTCAGGGCTTGAGACCGAGAGGCGAGAACGGGGATGGCTTGCAGCTTGGATCCGTCATGGCTGTAGAGGACATGGCATCTCAGCGCCTGCGTCCTCAGCAGCTTCCTCATCTCCCTCGCTGCCGCAACCTGAGAATACCCAGAAAGAAAAAAAAAATGATTCTATTTATTCATTCATACTAAACCTCGTTTTTTGTTCTACCTTCTCTGGGTTTCTGACAGAGAAGGCCAGGCAGTAGGCTGAAGAACGCTGCTCATCCTCGGTTAAGCACTGCTCCTCAGAATCGGCCCAGCGGACAAGTGTTCTCCTCAGATCTTCCCCGCCCCAGCGATACGCGATGTGCGCGTGATATTCCTCGTCCAGAGCAAACGGACGGTCCGGATCTTCCGATGGGTAGTAGATATCGCTGCCACTGCTGCAAACGAAGGCATCGAACTCCACTGGGCGCATCCCCTGCGAGGTCAGAATCCCCTTCACTACGGAGACGGTCCGCGAGGTCGACATGATAAACCCGGACCTGGAAAAACCAGATTCGCGAACCGACCCGATAATCTTCTTGATCAAACCTCCGAATTCTTCGTCTTCGTCGCAGTCCATAGCCAGCACAAAGACTGGATTTTTCATCCTGGGCAAACCGAATTTCTCGGCGTTGTGGTTATTCATCTTTGAACAGACGGAGTTCAGAGCTTTGTTTTCGTTTTCGACGGCTCCGACGCTGTCTCCGTCCATGGAGAGCTTCAGGTTTAGGGAAATGTCGTTGAAGTCCCTCAGTGAATCGTTCGGCGACTCGGGCGATTCGGACTCGCCGCCGTGGCTCCGCCGCCACTTTGGCTGTCTCCGGCTGCAGCTGGTTAGACGGGAGAGGTACGTCATACAGTGCTGCGGCCATGAGAAGAGGTGGATGTTGTTTAGCCCGTTTTGCCGGCACCGCGCCCACAGCTGACGATCGGCGAACAGCTTCAGAAGCGCACCGGCGATTTCTTCCTGCTCGTTGGGGTCTACCAGTAGTCCGTTGTCTAGAACCTGCGAGTAAAACAGTCGCTATAGTTTCTTCATAAAAAAATATATTTTATTAGGAAAGATGATGGATGGATCGATCGACCTTCTGAATGTCAACTGGGCCGCCGTTCTTCGTGGCCACCATCGGTAGCCCGTGGGAAGCTGCCTGCTCAAAGCGAACCAGAGATACTTGAGGAGTTAAATCTTTGTGTATTAAGAGGAAGAAGAAGTAGAAGATGGGGAAGTACCTCGATCAAGGTTAGACCGAACGGCTCGACGAAGGCCGGGTTGATGACAACACCCTGAAGATTTCCGGTTCGGACTGTGATTAGTCTTTATTATCACGTGGAAGAAAAAATATCCAAATACGGAGTGGTATACCTTTGTTTTGGCCGCCAGACGATATATCTCCGGAACATCGCTCTGTCTATGGTGTTTAGGATACGCCACTTGGCCATATAAATCGTACTTGTCGATTAATTTAAGCACCGCGGTGAGCATAGACGCGCTCGTGCTCGGCATCTCGTCGATCGTATCTCGATTACCCATGATCAAAGTCTTGAAAAAGAATCTAATTACCAATAGTTTTAGCCTAAAATGACGGGTGACATTATTTAAGCGGTTAGCTTACGAGGTTAGCGAGCTCCCTGAGCGCTCGGCTTTCACCGAACGCCTTAACCAGCATTACGATGTTCTTCTTCGGATCCGGACGAGCGATCGCGAGTATCATCGGTTTCCGTGGATTCGCGAGGAATCGCATAATCTGTTGGGTTTTATCACACTACTCAGCAGAAATCCAAAAAAGAATTTAATTAATCTATCGTAGTCGTTTGCACAGACCTCAGCCCAAATCGGCGGATCCGGCAACACCGGATGCTCCTCAACTCCACCATCCCCGTCAGCATCCCCGTCGACAAGATGGTTGAACTCCATTCCGGGAGGAATAATCTACACGATAAATAATTAATCAAGTAAAATAAGAATACCGAGCTAACCTTGGAACTTTCGGAAACTAGATGACAAACTTACGATCATCCGAGGCATGAAACGGCCGTAGCAGCTAACCCCGCGACGGATCCGAGCCCGCAGTTTGCGCTCCAAAACCACGTCGAATCCATCGTAAAGACACCACTGACCGTCGATTTCCTGCCGAGTGCTGGTAATGATGATCTCAGCCGAATCTAAGCACACCTCCTCGGCTTCGATCCGCCGCATAATCTTGTACTTAGCGTTAATTTCCTCCCTCGACTGTCTTCCCTGCTTCATCAACTGCTCCAGCTTATCTCTCCCCAGAGAGTGACCGGTAAAAACCATGGGCACGTTCAACGAGCTTGAAATCAACGCCGCTGCCTCGCCGGCGTCGGCGTAGTGGCCGTGGATGGCCACCGGCCAGACCGGTTGCCCTCCGTTAATCTGGTCTCCGAGAACTTGAGACATGTGAAAAACGTGGGTCAAAGCTCCGTCAACGAATTCTTGAATGTACGGCCACAAGAGCTCCTTCGCCAGGTACTTGTTCTTGGGTCCGAACGGTATTCTGACTATGTACGCGCCGCTGCTCTCTCCCCCGTTCTCGGTTATGCTACCCGAGAGCATCTCCGTGGGTTCGCCGTAGCTCGAATCCACGTCACTATCGGATACTTGTCGGGTCAGCAGGTCGACCCGATAGACGCCCGGCATCGTCCCCAACGCCCGAGCGAGTTCCACAACGTACTTGACCTGGGTCAAACAAAAACCTTCAATACTTTCAATTTATTTTTGTTTTTGGGTGATTTGAAATTTTGAATAGGGAGGAAGAACCTGTCCGCCTGTATCAGAATCGCGGCCAAGCTCCATGTTCTCTCCGCGTACTAAGCCATGGAGGCTGCATCATCATCATCATCATCGTCAAAATAGAAAGTTTATGATTCTGCAAAAAAAAAAAATTTGAGATTTGTTCTTCGGATCGTTGCCTGATCAGGACTATGTACAGCTTCTCGTCTTTTTGCAGGCGAGCCCAGCTCTCGATTGCTTCCGCGGAGCAGATTCTGGGGGTTCCGCTTTGAGATGAACTATCAAAGACTGTGTCTGGTCTTTCCCCCTCGGAGAACTCTTCTGACATATCGGCGGTTGCATCTTTGCGTGCTTTCTCGCGCTCAATTCGGCGCTTGATTAAGCGGCGAGCTTCCTCGCCTTCTATCTGAATTCCGTGCAGAAGATCAGCTGATGATATAATACGGTCTCAAAAACCTAGAGAAGTTAAAATATAGAACGAAAGAGTTTTGAGATTCTTAAAATTTTCATGCTCTCCGAGGTTTTGTCCGAGTAAATGCATATACCTCCCTGACAAGCATGATTGAGGGAAAAACCTAATAGATTAGTTAGAAGTCGGTAATGATAACAATGAAAACTGGTCAGCTTCTGAATTGAACGTAATTTGACCATCAAAATCAACTAAAAGCTTCGTTTCGTCTCGCACATGAAACCTCCTGAAATAATTTCCGGAACTCAAGTAAAAAAAAAGCACCTGTTTCTTCCTCCTTGCAAGGTTCCAAATCCTCCAACACATGTTCTCCAACCTAGTGCTCCTTTCCTGCGTTCCTTTCGTAGCGGCAACCTAAGACAAATCAATTACATCTTCATCATCGAAATCAGACGCAATCTAAAAGGCAAAGAAGACAACAAAGGAAACAAGATCAAAATTGAGGTTCGTCAAACAGTTATCCTTTCATCCTACCGTGAATCAGCTCACCTTTAACCATGTCTTGAAGAGATCGGTCTCGTCGAATCCTGAGATCACCTCCTCCACGAAGTACCGCGTCGGACTGAATCCTCCTCTCTCCCAAACTAGTAAAGACGAATTTCTGCCAATGTTCTCCTGCTCGGAGTCTAGAATCGCCTCCAGGTAGCTGTTGATCCAATCGTTCCCCGCCATGGCCAAAACCCACTCCAAAAACTCCGCCCACAGAGAGAGAGAGAAGAGAGAGAGAGCGAAGGTGGCAGAAGGCGCTAGAGAGAGAGGCTAGGCGGTTATGTTCGGCTCTTCTAGCAGTTCAATTCCAAGATAAGTCCGCTAAACGTAAAAGGAATATTTAAAAACCCTGAATTTTCTTTATTAATGAAATACTATTGCGCAGGTTTAGAAAATAGATAGGAGCATTTACACGTGTACATGTGGACGCACCCTGGGTATACACGTGTTAGACGAATTAATTGACAGCTGGCTGTTGGAAAAAAACGGATGACGTAACGGGACGGTTACAACGTCTTCTCGAGTTTTGATGACTGAAGGATGGACGGAAGGGATATCCTAACATTTCATTCCGTTCGTTCAACGTGGATAGGGTCCGTGACGAATGATGGTGACGGTTACGGTGATGGTGATGGTGACGGTGACGGTTACGGTGACGACTGATGTTACGGTGATGGTGACGGTTTTAGGGATCCGTGACGGTGACGGCGATGGTGACGAATGATGAAGTGGTCATGATGGGGACGTGATGGTGACGGGGTGCCTCGGACGCATCATGTGACGGAACAGCCATCACAGATGATGCCCATGACGAAATTTTTGAAAAGTTAAAACAGACATAAAATACATATAAAATTTATTATTTTTAAGCTGTCCAACGGCTGAGATTTTGCCATGTGACGTCACATTTAGATTTCCTGGCATTTTCCACAAAAGTCCCTTTGTTTTGGGCGCGCAAATCGAGGCCGCCTATAAATAATTGGAGATATCTCCTCTGATACTCTGTCCTCCAAATAGGGTTTTATTCATGTCACCGGTGACGGTGACACTGTCATGGTGACGGAGATATAACGTGACGCCGTATAGAGGGACACGAGTCGGGAACATGATGATTTTTTTTGCATATGCTGGGATGCATGACGGGACGGTGACATGAAGAAAGTTTTGCCACGTCACTGTCCGGCAGGTTTCGTCATCCGTTCCGTCATGTCTGGGGCTCACATCCCGGAGGCTGACAGACCTGTATGGAGATGAATGGAGGATTTCCGTTCAGTCATTTGTTCATTCGTCTGCATTTTGTCTCAACCCCATTCATCTAAATTTTTATCTCTATTAGCAACTCACCGTTCCGTCATCGGTCCTATTCAGTTATTAATCTGTGACAAAGAAATGACTCCTCACCAACTAAGTACCGTTCCGTCATTGGATTGTTGTTGCTGTCGGCTTCGAACCTCCTCTTATGTATACGCCAGAGCACCTCTCTCTAAATTTCTATCATTTGCTGTCCGTCACGTGTGAATCAATACATCGCTGTCATTAGCAGTGTTGGACATTTCGGGCCGAGGACCAGTCAGATCAGACCAATCCGAACCGTAAGTTCTCCATTTGAGGGTGGATCTATTGGTGCAGCACTTTGAGTAAATTATTAAATTTTTATTTATTTATTTTTGCAAAAGTAGAAGGGAAGGGAGGGGACTAAGCATTCATTACAAGCCATTCTAAAGCTTTACTATATCGTTATAAATTTTATAACCGGCCATCAACATAAATTTTCTACTTTGTCTTTGATATTGAATAGTCAACCTGACAAGACAAGGACCGGACTGGTACTTTCAAACGGTAGTCATTCGACATACGTCATCCGTCGTCATTCGAAACGTCATCCGTCATCCAAACATCCATGAACGGGGCGTTTTTTATAGGCTATAAATATAAAGACGGCCCGATTTAGCCCTGTAAGAGTTTTAAATTTTTAAAAGAGGTTGTTGACTAGTCCGAAGCTGTGTGCACAAAGGCGGGGAGGTGGTTTTCTCCTGATCAATGGCGGCTGCGTTCCCATCCGGTCCTCTCCTCGTCGGTCATTCGTCTTCGTCGCGTGTAGATTGAGCGACTTCCACTCCCCAGATTGTCTTCCCTTGATAGGAAGCCGATCGAAGGTTCTTGATTTCGGAATAGCTTCGAGGAAGCGGCAGATTTGGAGAAGCTAGGGTTTTGATTCGATTGCTGCGAATGGGGGAATCCGATCGGTGAGTTCAATGTCTGCAATGATCATGGCAGCGGCCTGGTTTTTGACGCTGGCAATCCCCTTCGTCGGCGCCGCCATCACCTCCGACTTCGCCGCCGTGGATACTTCTCTTGGATTTTGCTTCTTCGCCGGAGGGGTCGCCGTCAATCGCGCCGCCTTCTGTGAAGCTCTCCACGCCGAGTTCTCGACGAAGGGTTTGAATGATTTGACGGCAAAGAAGGAGAACATTGAAAGACACTGCTCGGATGATTTGTCTCGACGGAGGGATGCTGAACCGGAGGGCTGCATTACCCCTTCGGGTTAGCCCTTCAAGAATTCCGAATTTACTCCTGGACATTAGGATGATGATGGATTTTTACTTGGTATCTGCAGAGGGAGATCGTTTGAGGGCTTGGAGAAAGCTTCTGAATATCGACCCTGTTCAAGCTCAGAAAGAAGAAGCTTCTCTTGGGCCTCCAGAGAAGCTCGTGGTTGCCTTGTCTGGGCTGCTGCTGCTCTGCTGCGCTTTCATTTGTCCTTGTTTTCGCACCAAGCCCAGGAACGTGGCAGAGCAGCCCGTACTTGTAAACTCCGCGAAATCTGGTAAGTGCTTTAAAACCCTTGTTCTGAAGTTGTGATTCTCTGTTGATGTTGTCCTCGCCTCAGAGAATCTGGATTCGTCGTTCGAGTCCACAGCGAGATCTCAGAAGTCGACGGGTATCTCTCTATCCCGTGGAACAAGTGCTGGGTCGATTCCTCTCGACTTGAGTATGATCGTCAAGGCCACCCATCATTTCTCCGAATCACACAAGATCGGGGGAGGGGGATTCGGAACTGTGTATAAAGCCACTCTGCCTGATGGCCATATCGTCGCCGTCAAACGCGCAAGAAAGGTGACTGCAAAGGCGAAAAATTACTGAAATTGTTGTAATTAAATTACCTTTTTTTGGGATTTGCAGGAGCATTTTGCGGCTCTGCGTGGGCAGTTCAGCAATGAAGTGGAATTGCTCTCGAAGATTGATCATCGTTGTTTGGTAAAGCTCGTCGATTTCATTGACGAAGGCGGCGAGAAAATCATAATCACAGAGTACGTTCCCAATGGGAGTCTGCGAGAACATCTCGACGGTAGGCATCCCCAGCAGCCATCACTGAAGAACCCATATCCATGACGTTTGCACATCAAATAAATCATCATTGCTTAACACAGCATAACATGCAGGCCATCGTGGCAAGATCTTGAGCTTCCGCGACCGGCTGGAGATTGCAATCGACATTGCCCACGGCCTGACCTACCTCCACTCATACGCAGGCCAGAACCAATCTTAGAAAGAACGTTTCCTTCCCCTCGAACTGCGAAAGCAATCTCAGAAAACAACATTTTTCCTTCGAATTGCGAAACCCAACTCAGAAAGAAACGTTTTTCCTTCAAATTGCGGGAAATTTCTCAGAACCAACGTTTTCTTCCTTCGAATCGCGGAATCATTTCGGAAGATCACTTTTTTCCATTGAATTGCTGAGCCCATCTCAGGAAGCATTTTTTTTTCCCTTAAGTTGCGGAATTCATCTCTGAAAATAACTGTTTTTCCTTTGAATTACGGAACCCGATCCTGAAAAGAACGTTTTTTCCTCTGATTTGTGAAACCTCTGTCAGAAAGTAACTTGTTTTCCTTCGAATCGCGGAATCCATTTCGGAAAGAACGTTTTTTATTCGTTCAAATTGCCGTGCCCGTCCAAGAAAAGATGTTTTTCCTACAAATTGCGGAACCCATATCAGAAGGTAACGTTTCTTTCCCTCCGATTACCGAACCTATCTCAGAAACAACGTTTTTTCCTTCAAATTACAGCACCCATTTCAGAAAAAAACGTTTTTTCCTCCGAAGAGCGGCCCCCATCTCGGAGAATAACGTTTTTCCTCTCAAATTACGGAACCCATCACAGAAGAGAATGTTTTCGCCCTCAAATTCTGAAACCCATCTCAGAAGATTACATATTTCCCTCGGCGAAATTTCCTCAAAGTGAGTCCTTTCTGCCGCAGAGAGGACGATCATCCACAGGGACATCAAGTCGTCGAACATTCTCTTGACCGAAGACTTAAGGGCGAAGGTGGCGGACTTTGGGTTAGCGAGCGCCGCGGAGGAGGAACAGACACACATATCAACTAAAGTCAGAGGCACGGCGGGGTACCTGGACCCTGAATATCAGCAAACTCTCCACCTTTCAACCAAGAGCGACGTCTTCTCCTTCGGCATCTTGCTCCTGGAAATTCTGTCTGGGCGGCGGCCTTTAGATCTCACACGCCCTCCTGCCGAGCGAGTCAACGTCAAATGGGTGAGAAATTCAATTAGTCGATCCAGAAATTCAGAAATGGGGAAGAAAATAAGAGGTTTTTATCTTTGTTTCTTGTGGCTTTTGTTTTTGGGTTGCGTTGCAGGCGTTTCGGAAGTTTGGTGAGGGGAATTTGAAGGAGATCATGGATCCCCTGCTCGAGGAGGAGGTGGACAGGGAGGTGCTGAGGAGGATTCTCTCTCTAGGCTTCCGGTGCGCTGCAAACACCCAGGCCAATAGGCCTGCCATGAGAGATATTGTCGCCGAACTCTGGTCCATCAGGAGAGCGTACACCCTGACAGCCCCCCAAACCATGACCGAATGAAGGTGATGTCTACTGAGAGAGTCTCCGCCAAGGTTTGTCATTACCCCCTTCTCTCTCTCACCCCCTTCTCTCTCTCTCTCTCTCTTACCCCCTTTTCTCTCTCTCACCCCCTTCTCTCTCTCTTACCCTCTTCTTTCTCTCTCTCTCTTACCCCCTTCTTTCTCTCTCTCTCTCTCTTACCCCTCTCTCTCTCTCTTACCCCTCTCTCTCTCTCTCTTACCCCTCTCTCTCTCTCTCTCTCCCTCTCTCCCCCCCCCCCCCCCCATCACAGTGTCTTTCCTTTCTACATCTTTCCATCTCTTTGTAATCTCTCCCTATTCCTTATTGTCACGATGGATATTTCTAGATTGGAACACAGATGGTGGAGAAAGACAAGTATAAGAGGCATAAAGAGAAATATGATTGTATAACAGCTAGTACATGAAATAGGGTCTGTAACGTAGGCCATGATTGCTCATCATTTCATTAACACCTCCCCTTGAGCTGAGGAATGAATCCCTCAGGGGAGACCTTTTTTCATGTTGGCAAGTTGATACCTGGTACGGACGTGTTTGATCTCAATAAGCTTGGACTCTTAACTTGTCTTTAGTGAGATGATATTTGATTTCGACATGTTTGGTGGGGTCATGTTGAACATGGTTTCGGGCGCACTAGTGGCCAATTTATTGTCACATAACAAGGTAGTTGGTTCAGCAAAAGGAAGATCCAATTCCCCCAGAATACTCTGATTCCACAAGCCTTCTCATATGTCCTTTGTGAGAGCATGAGATTATGCTGGAGCGCTTGAGAGGGAGATTACTTGTTGATTGTTGTGCTAGATGATCACGTTTCCACCTAGAAAGGACCGATACTCTGCTAGTAGACTTTGCAATCTACTTGTGAGCCAACATAATTCGAGTGAGAATAAATCAGAAGAAATAATGAATTACCTCGAGAAAGTTGAGGCTGTGGCCAAATGGTGAAATACATGGTAGGCAGTCTACAGGTGCATAAACTGGCTAAGAACATTTATATTTAAAAGAGATGTTAGGCCTTGTATCACCCATATAGATTAGTTTACGAACAAAGTGCTGATGATCCAGTGGATTTGTAATAGGTTCATTGCCATCTTGTTTGACCTTAATGTTTATTAACATGGGAATTTAAACAGGTCGGATCTGGATTCACCATGTTTCATCTAGTAGATCATATATATATTTTTAGATAGTGCTACCACTAAATTAATGAGCCATATCAATGCCTAATTAGTATTCAGTTCTCCCTAGCTCTTAACGTCAAACTGAGAACTTCATTTCTCACTTAAGTGTTCAATACCAACGGTGTCATTCCTTTAATAATTATATAATCTACATACACATCAATAATATTTTTTAATATTGGGACTTACGAGATGAAAAAATTGCGTGATCCCCATTAACTCGGAGGCAACCTAGATATAGTGAACCATTCAAACTATGCTTGTGGAGATTTTTTCAATCAATAGAGCACCTACTGAAGTTGGCACGCTCGCAAGCAAGGAACGCCATATCTCAGTTGTGGTTTTATGCACACCTCTTCATTAAGATGTCTGTGAAGAAATGATTTCTAATACATAATTGAAGGAGATACCAATTGTGGACTGCATCAAAGGGGATGAGAATCCATACGGAATTCATTTGCCATGGGAGTAAACATTCTCATATACCCTTGAGAAACAAGACATGCTTGATAAGGTTCCAATTGACCATCAGCATGATATTTGAATTTCCTAGACTCATTTTCATCCAACTGAACAATAATCATATTACCATAAGCTCACAGGTGTGACTAGTGTTCATGGCTACTATTTGAGTAAGATCCTCTTGGACCGAATTAGGAATGTTGATTTGCTGGAGATGCATGATGAGACTCTCATGCGTAGGCAATACATGATAGTATATACACACTTTGTGAGTAGAATGGGCTCCTCTATCTAGACCTCTCTTCCCTTTGTTCTTATCATATCCTTGAAATATATCCCAATATATTTTTTTGTGGCTTCGTACTTCAGTTTCATTAGTTCCCCTCGTTCTTTAGGATGTCATATTGAGATATGGTTTATGGATTTTAGGGTTTTATGGTTTAGGGTTTAGGGGTTTGGATTGTTTGCCAGGTTTTGATCCAGAAATATAACCTAGATCCATAACTTTCTGAGACCAGTTACCACGCCTCAAAACTCATCACGTAGCAAAAGGTACAACACATTTCACACACCATGCTGCAGCCCAATTCTGTTGCTCGTTGGATGCCAACAATGGACCCCTACAATACGCGCAAAAATTCCCTACAAAATCTTATAAAAGAAGTAGAAATTATTAAGATAAATAAATAATTATTAAATTCATTATATTATTTTTTGATTAATCTGATTTATTTACGATTACTTCCTATAAAATAAAATAAAAACAGTAAATCAATAACTTATTACAATTTTAAAAAAATATTTCTAAATCTGATAATTTATTTATAAAATACCTGCTCTCTATGGATTTGACCCTTGGCTTTGTAAGGAAATTATTACAAATCTTGTAAGTACATGTCTTACGAGAATCAGCATTGATAATGGTGCTGAAAATAGTATTATAGGAGTGGATATAATAATCAGGTTAAATATATTAAGCAGAGTAGGTGGATTATTTTTAGTAGAGCAAACAAAAATTCGTGAACTAGATTAATGCGATTAAAACTCAGAACTCCAAACTTCTGAGCCCAAAAGTTGAAGCTAAATATCTTTTTTATTTATATAAATTTACATTTAAATCATATAATTTAATCATCTATTGTATTTTAAATTAGTAAGCACACACTTTTCAGATCCAAATTTTCTTCTTTCTAGGTTTTCCTCTTTCATACAAGAACACAACGCAGAGGTAACTTTCAGAATATTTTCCACTGATCGCTTCTACGAATAACATATATTCTGATTCAAATTGAATTTATATTCCCCTCTAATTGTCTTATTGAGAAATAAGTGGGGTTTTTTACTGAAATTTTACTCCTCAATATAGTTTCATATGTTGGAAAGTCCATTAAGATCTCTTTTTTAGTTGGAGGAAGAATTGTCATGAAGAAAAATTAGTACTTTAAAATGACACTTTACCAATAATGAGAGTTGGAATTTGAGTGCTGATGTGATATGAGTCTCAGCCCAACATTAAAGAAATTTCACCTTACCACTAAAGAAATTTCACATTAAAGAAATTCCATAAAAGTTATTCAGGTATTTTCTATTATCATTTATTTTCTCCATTATTTAGAGGCAGCGATCCCTGTTTGGGAGGGTATCAAAGAAGAATAAACTGAGTTAGCTGTATTGTTAAGGGTTTTCCTTTTTGTTTTCCATTCCCTCAGCTCCTGGCCTTTTTGCTTCCTTTTATCTTGTCTACCAAGATAAAATTTGGAGTTTGTATCCAGGATATGCAGATGGCATTATCTTCTTAATTTGATACAGGATATGCAGATCTCATTATTATTGTATTTAATACCGATGATGATTTTTATTATTATTATGGAGTTGTAATACCCAAATTACCCAAATGTCATTCATGAAATTGATAATTATGAGAGATGTGTGCTTTCAACTTTTCTTCAGCAGAAGAAATGAACGCTGGGAAATAAAACATATTTAGGCCATCAAGATAATACCTGTGATAAGATTGCAACTAGAGTTGGGATAGTTTTACAGATTGATCACTTAGACATGGATGATGATTTTACCATCGGATAGGAGGCCAAACGAGAAACAGTGAAGAGGTATCTATAAAAACGAATGCATTTTATGATCTATCATAGTGCATCAGATATTTATGTCCAATGTATTATTTATATTGTTTATTTCAACAAGGAGAAAGATGAAATGATGTATCACTCATTCTTTTCATAGAAACTGATATTTTAATGTGTATTTCATTCAAAACGAGGTCACCCTTCTCTAGTAATATAACAAAGGATGATTATTATGTTTATCTATTGCAAATGATACTCACGGTACTTCTTTCTTCGCTGCAAATGTGTTTATAAATTATTCTAGAAAACCTAATGAAATATTTCACTGAAAGCTCTCCTTCTATCTGAGAACAGGGGTTTTTGGTAGCGAGTTTTTAACTTTCACTTTTCAATTTATCTGATTGCTTTTCAATTTTCATGAACCACTTAGAACTGGAGAAGAAAGGAAGGCGAGTGGGGTCCGTAGTACCCATCTGGGCGCCATCCCAATCGGGTGGCTGAGAGGGAGCTCGCTGCGCTATCCAGAAGAAAATGGCGGCAAGGTGGGTCTTGCCGTCGGCGGCGCCGCCCGTGCCGGCTTGCTTCAACACCTCTCAAAGTTCACCGCTCTCAAGTTCTTCAGCAGCGTTCTCACGGGGGAAAGCAGCTATCTTTTTCACACTATCTCCGCCCTCCGCAGGCCGTGAACATCGTCATTGGCAGACCCGCATCATCGCCGCCGGCGCCGGCCCCAGCAACTCTCCGCTCCTCCCTCAGGTTTGCACCCACATGCGATTATCTCATCTCCTTCAAAGTAATTATCTCTTTTCTCTAGATTTCCTCTCACGGGTTCTGATCCGTTCTACTAGTTCTTCTCTTTTCTACCATTCTGTATTCCGCTTTCAACCGGGTTTGATTTCCTTTTAAACCTTTTGCATGAAACCCGCCGTCGATCATGCAATCAGACGTTCGTGAAGTATTTTCTGGGGTGGGTTGAAGATCTGACCATTGCCAGTTTTTTCATCGGCATGCGGCATGCCATTATCTCAGCTCGCTCACGTAATTATCTCTTTTTTCTATCTTTCCTCTCATGGGTTCTGATCCGTTCTACTAGTTCTTCTCTTTTCTACCACTCTGGATTCTGCTTTCAACCGGGTTTGATTTCCTTTTAGACGTTTTGGATGAAACCCGCCGTCGATCATGTAATCAGACGTTCATTAAGTATTTTCTGGGGTGGGTTGAAGATCTGATCATTGTGCTTCTTCGTTTGGTGAGCGCAGGACGACGTGGACTATCTCTGGAAGTTGGCGGTCGGCTCAGTTGCTGGGGCCGCAGCGATAAAGTACGGCAGTGCTCTCTTCCCGGAGATTACGAGGCCCAGCCTTCCGCTTGCGTTGTTCCTTATCGGCCTGCCGGTGGTCATCTCCATCCTTCTCCTCATCAAAGGTAGCACATCCAAGGGGGGAGAGTAGAAAGGCTATCTGTATCCGGCTAAAATTTGACTGTTGATTGTCATAGTTGTATCATCTCTTGGAAATTTACAAAGCGAACCAGTACATCCCCCCCCCCCCTCTCTCTCTCTCTCTCTCTCTCTCTCTCTCTCTCTCTCTCTCTCTCTCTCTCCATTTGAGTTAGAAGAAGGGTATATCCTGGTTTTACAATCTCCAGCAAGTCTGAAAGAACCGAGGGTTGAACACATTGGGTCCTGGGCCACTGTCTGAGTTCATGATTTTCCATGTCGTTCACTTCTGGAGGGATGACTTCCTGGAGTGCTTGGTCTATCCTAGAAGATTTTGATAAGAACAAACTGCCTAAGATTTCATTTTTCCGTATCACTGCCAAATATGGGTCTAATATGAGTTTGCCTTTTTCAGATCAATGATTTATGATGGCATGGAATTTTTATTATTATTTTTGTCGCCTTCAAAAATTAACTTTTTTGTTTGAAAAACAATTCAAACTTTCCACTCATAACTCATGTTATTTTTTAAAGGAAACTCATTCGTCTCCTTTTTCTTCATATCATTTCAGTTCAATGATTAACGATGGCATGGAAATATTTTTTATTTTTGTCACATTCAAAAACTAACCTTTTGTTTGAGAAACTATTCAAACTGTTCCACTCATAACTCAAGTTACTTTTCTAAGGAAACCCATTTGTCTCCTTTTTTATCATCAGTATGGAAATGATCCTTACTCATCACTAACTAGATTTATTTCAGTGAGCAAAGGTTTTACAAATATTATAGTATTACTCAAATATATTTTAAATGGTAATAAAAAAGGTGATAAGAGAGGCTTATAAGATAAGACATAGTGAAACGACAAAAAACAGTTAGGTAAAATGGCGGTAGTTGATGCGTATAGAGAGGATATGAATATTGATATGAAATATAGAAGTTAGGAGATAGTGCTGTAAACAGAGAATGCTCAGTTGAGATAATAAGATAGGTGAGATTGTGATGATGAGTAAGGCGACAAAGATAGGATAGATAGATATGAATAAGTATGTTTACACAAGTGGCTGTAAATATTTATGTAAGTTTATTAACGGTGGGATGATGAAGAAAGTTTCTATGGAAGAATTTAAGAAGTGGTGAATATCATGGGATCTAATTTGTTGAAAGTGGTGAATCTGAAACAATCTAAGTAGAGTGACCCTAGGTCCTTATGTTCCACAAGGACACGGTAATAGCCACTGTGAATTTTCTCAATCCCGTCGTCCAAAATTTTCTCGTACCTGTTTGGCCCACAATGTTTCCTTCTTGTGGAAATTCAAGGTGCTCTCCTATCTTCATGATATCTTCTATCTTCTGGATCTCGAGCCCATTTGTAGGACTCTCATGATAACTTATAGATATTTGTCCAGGATGTCCAATGCCTTTTTTCCTACTTTGGTTTACCATAAAAATTGACATAAGATGGTAGATAGATGTTAGTATTATTTTTGGAGAATCATATACAAATAATCCACTCATGGGAATACTGCTGAGAACATGATTTATCAAAATTAATTTACCTCATGGGCATAATATTTTACATCTCCAGCCTTTGAATTTATGTCCAATGGATGTCAAATTTCCATAAAACTAAATGGCTTTCACTGGACCTGAAAAAACTGGACAACCTAATTATGGAAAAGGAAAATGGCCTACTTTAAAGACTGTTTGTGCTTTGAGTTCCCTAATTTTCTTTCCTTTTGTTTGTTCAGATGCCTTAATAACACTTTTGTCTCTATTTATCCCTCGGCCAAACATGTTTTCATATTGTGTTAGTAATTTCATTATATTAATGATCAATTATTCAATACCATTGATGAAAATTATCCTATCGTATTCAACTAAGAAATGAGAGATAATTGGTGCACTGTGTGTTGCAAAATATTACCAACATTGTTGTACGATATACTTTTTGATATATTGCTAACGGATACTTATTCAGCTAAAATAAAGAGACATGGTGAGTTAGAATCACCTTGAATTAGGCCATCAAAGCTTGAAAAAAAGCAGTTGATTTCCCATGCTCTTATAGTCTCAATCAGTTCAAAAAAACCAAATGTCTTTAGGACCATAAAAAGGAAAATCCACTCTATCCTATCATCAGTTCTTTCCATGTCCAATTACAAAATTTTAATTTGAATCAATACTTTATAGATTGAGCTAATTACTTCACGATGCTCACACTTTCATGAATTGATCTACCTTTACAAAACCAAATTTCTCTTAAGAAATAGGTTTTGGAACTAATAAGCCTACACGTTTGTTCAGGATTTGTGTGGTGATTCTGTATACCACCTTAGAATATAGCATTCCATGCTCCAGAAAAATATTTAAATTAAAAAAAGGTTTGAATTTCATCATACAAATCTTTATGTATTATATGCCATCACATAGTAAAGAAATGCAGTGTAAATATATCCACGCCTGCAGCACTGTCGGGATTCATAGTCTCTAAGCTATTTTTTAATTTAAAATATTTTTTCTGGACAATTAAAAAGTGAATACCATTGAAATACTTCCCCAGTACATTGCATTAGCATGACACCTACTCATGCTACAAACGCATCTATTTCTTGGACAAACGTGTGAGAGAAGGGAGGGTCAATAAACTTGTATTGGATAGAGATTCAATTGTTTGAATGCCGACTGTGCTTCCTCAGACCGCCCGAATAAGAAATAATAATTAAAATCATCCATGTCTCTTGTCCTTGGACTATTACTCCTTTTTTCCTCTGCATCTATGATAATATCAAAATCTCCCCCACTAAATAAAGGCAAAGATGTAGAATTAAAATTATTGGTAAGACTATTCCATGTACCTACTCTTAGTTCTGGATGATAGGATGTGTATAAAATAGTGAGATAATTTGAATTTGTGAACATTCATATATGACATTCAGGTTACAGTCGCATGCCAAAACATCTAGATTTTCCTATTTCATGCACTACACAATTTTGTAGTCTTAATTTAGTTTTATAGCTATTTATTTTTGTGATTTCTAGGAATTTTGATTTTAAATTTAAGGAAATATTATTTTTTCATATATTTTATGTATTAAAAAATAAATTTGGAAATATTCAATGAACTTTATGACTGTTTTGGATTTCTGAAATTTTTGTGTTATGTTGGCAATTTGGAGAGAGAAAGTAGAAGGCTTCAGAATAATTCCACTTCAAATTATCAAAAAGAAGTTTTGGGCAGAAATTTTGAGCTTAGCTTTGTCATTCCCATCTATTTCCATTCATTTGGTTAAATCTATAAAAAGAACCCTGAATTAATGTAAAAGTCATTTTTGAACTCCCTCATTGAGAGGCTAATGGAAAAAGAGTCAGGTTCAGAAGATCTATGAAGTGCTGCTTGGAGAAGATCAAGAGAAAAGAGGAGAGTCTTGCCTGAAGAAGAAAAAATGTAGTGTTCCTGGCAGAACTTAAGGATAATATCATCCTAAAACCTAAGAGTCTGCTGTCATCACCTTTACACTTAGTCTTCTACATTCATCATCACTCCCCCATCTCACTCCATTCACACCACACTATATGTTAATGTTATTATTATTCATCTTATCTTGATTAAAAAATTACTATCCTTATCACTTCCATCACATAACTATCTCATATTTTAAAATATATATCCTCTCACCCCTCTCAAATCACCATTTAGATGAGCATTAGATTCCTAATCTCCATTCCAGGTGGAGATGACCCATACTCATCGCCTACAAGCTAAATTTAGATGACTGAGTACCAACTTCATATAGATTTATTAGTTAACTCAAAAGCACACAAAATAATATAAACCTAATTTTTTTAGTTCCTCGACTACATAAAGCCAAAAATTTCCACTAATATTTTTCACTAAATCTATAATTGTTTTAAAGCACATTAAAAGAAAACTGGATGGAGTAACATAAATCACCAAAAAAGGAAGAGTAGAACGGCTGTGCTAACATATCCCAGTTTGAGTGATACAGAGAGTAAAAAATCTAGTCTCAAAGAAAGGTAGATGCCCTGTGCTTTGAGAGGGTCATATTTGGATCCAACTATGCAGTCAGTTGGTAGGGTAAAGGGGTAAGTGATGTAACACGATGAACGTCGGGATCGAACAGCTCATGTTACACACAGGGAGGGTGAGGGCAGTCATGTCATGTAGGGATGATGACTAATGTGGATGTCATGCAAGTGACGATGCAACGATGAAAGCACTCAGAAGTATAAATCCGGCGTCAACGTACACCAACGACCATTCAGCTACGGTAAGCGTAACCTGGAAATGACATTAGTCTCCCAATGATTCAGACTTCAGGTTGAAGGCCGATGGTGCAAGCACGACAACTGTCGCTTTTGCGCACGCCCTCGACGATCTCAACCAAGGACGTACCGCTTGAAATTCTAATCCTCGGAATGTGATTCCTATCTATCACTAATCTAACCACAACGGTGGAGAAAACGTTTGGAGGCACTCAAAGAAATAATATAACGCAGAGAGGGAATTGATGACTGTACCATGAGCGGTAGGCCCGAGCGGTGTCTGATTCAGAAGAAGTGGAAGGCAAGCAACAAGTAGGCGCGATGACGATGCAAGTAGGTGCACCGGTGCAAGTAGGCACCGCAGCAAACGTAGGCACGGCGACGCAAGTATGCGCAATGATGCAAGTAGGCGCAGCGACGCTAGTAGGCGGCTAGGCATGGCACTTGCACCGCGGCGATAGGCATGGTACTAGTAGGCAGGCGCAATGGCAAGGCACTACGGCGATGGGCGCGGTGGCTGTAGAGACAGACACACTGTCAAAAATGCAGTTACGGGCGCGATGTCGGGCATGGCGATGATGAGTTGGGCTATAGCGGGCGCAGTTAGCATAGAGCTAGATGGTCGAGCGAGCTATGGCCCAGTTATCAGCCAGCGGCTGCGACTGGAGGCTGCGAAGGTCGTTAGGGGTGTTGTGGCCATGGTGGCCTACGGTAGCCTCTAGGGCTGCGGAGGTCGCGAGCTACTGTGGCGGCCGTGGGCGGCTGCGGCAGCTGTGAGCTGTTGTAGCAACCGCAGCTGTTGTAGTGGGAAAGGACGGCTATGCCGGCTTCAGCTGTCGCGGTGACTGCTGCAACCGCGGGCTACTATGGCAGCTGCTGGCTGTTGCGCTGACCTCTGGCTCTTGCGGCGGTCATGGCTAGCTGCAGCAAACCTTTGTGACTATGGCCGCTGGTGGTGGGTGCGGCCAAAGAGGTGGCTGTTTGCGGCAACTACAGTCGGCGTCGGGGACTTTGGGCGGGTTGGCGTCGGTGGCACTTTTTGGCAAAGATGGCGACGGTTTTTGGCAATCTCTTGGGTTTTTTCTCTCTCCTAACTTCATAGTGGCATTTCTATAAATATGGCAAAAACTCAATAAATTACAAAAAAGTAGGAAAAATCCTTAAAAATTACATTTTCTTTAATCTTTTTTCTCCTATCCTCTCCTATGGGCGGCCTCACCTTTTATAGGAGCAAATATGGGCCTTCCCTATTAGAAATAAAGGGGAGAAGGCCCAATTGAAGTAATTCGGGCCCCCTAGTAGGAGAGAGAGAGACACATGGGCTCTCGCACACGCAAATGTTTAGGTCCATCAGCGGTCCAAACACGGGCGAACAAACAAAAACAAACACATACGCGTCCGACATACATGGTCTACTAAACAAGGAAAATGTAAGAAAGTATAATGTCAAACCTTTTGGCCCGTTGACTAGGCTGGGTACTTCGAAGGCTGGGTCTCATGCGTGAACCTCACTCAATGAATTGGTTCGATGGGATCTTCAAAGTTGGATGGTCCCCCATAAGTAAGAGCCCCCTCTGGCCTTAGTGCATTGTCCCAAAACCTAAATGGAAAACATGATACCAAAAAGCAAAGAATACGCATGGAGGATGTAGCTAGCACAAGAAAGGTAGAGCCTACATGCGTCAGGGTGGTACGACAAGATGGGTATCTGAGTGGGATAAATAGGGTGGTGTGGCTGAGAGCATAGTGGGATGGGTCACTAATGGAAACAAATTGTGTGGTAATTTTAATTGTCGTTGTATTTTTAATTTGCCTACAATCAAATAAATTCGATAAAAGTATAACTCACTCAACTGTATAGTTACAGGGACTGGCCTTTAGAGTTGTTTTTAATAATTGAGTTTTTAATTAATAAGCTATAATAAAAATAATATTAAAGATAAATAATATAAGAAGAAATAAGTAATTAATAGGTAGATAGAATATTAAGTTAATAAGAGAACTAGAGAAGAAAGAATATCATATATTATATGTATATATATATTATAGTTAAGGATGATAGTAAGATAATTAGTGAAGAAGTAGAAGGTACTTAATAAGAGCAAGTAGTTTAAAAAGAGTTAATAAGAAAAATAGAGTAGAAGTTTTGATAGCTAGTAAAGTACTTCGATATACTTAGAATTTAAGAATTAGATAGCTAGGGAGAGAGTAGTAATTATCTTCATATAATATACTAAGTAGTTAAGTAGGTATAGATATATCAGGAAACGATAAAGAGGTTAGTTACAGGAATTAAGAAGTATTATGTCTTTTTCCCTAGAGTGACGCATGGCACGACAAGAGGCATCAATTGAAGAGGACGAGAAAAATTTCAACCAATCATTGCAATAAATTGCTTAGATGAGAAAAAGTGATGTAACACGACGATCGGAATTGACACTTCGTGTTACGTTCGAAGGGTAAATACTAAAATGCGATGTTAAATATGTGAAATAATGTATATGATTTGAGAAAATAATAACGATAAGTACGTCAGTTGTCGAATGACCCGAGACGTAGTTCAATTGGATGACACATGAGGGGTTTTGACACGATCAAGTTTCCCAGAAAAGAGACCCACGTGATTGACTCAAGGGGACGACGAAGTGGGGGGTGACCCTCGTCCAAGGATGTCCACACCGTCAAAGAAGATCCCTATTCCAATACGATGGCTAATCCTAAAAAATATCACGTCTTAAACTTGATCACGGCAGCTGAGCAGTGGTAAATCAGTACTGAAAGACGTATCCAATGCTGTAAAAAGAAAGGGGAGGGGAAACAGATGAAACCTGTGCTCCCCCAATACTTGGTAGTCGTGGCAGATCACGAGTGTGTGTGAGAGATGAGGAACCCCGTGGCGAGTGAGAAGCTCTAGATGGAGTCAAGGTTAATGCAATCCGATGCAAGCCGATGGAGCCCATCATGTAGCTACGGACGAGCAACACACAAGGAGATGTGGTTGTTGATATCAATTGCCGAAAGTGGCTTATGAACTTAGAGTGGGATCGAACAGAGTTGAGATGACAATAACATTCATGCCAGTGAACACAACAGCAAAGTTAACAACAAGAATAATAATGACGATTGTCGTCCAAGAAGGGAACCGCACAATCCTGTTAGTCTGATAATTCAACAGTTGATGATCACCCAAGTAGCGCGACCAGCAGATCAACCGGTGGCAAGTGGTGCCACAAGGGATGAAGAAAATAAAATGCAAGATCCTGGTTGGGGCAACTGCGAACGGTAAGACAATAGAAGAAGTTTGACAGCGGGAACGATTTTCTGTCGTCTGTGGTAGGATGCACGACAAATAGAGATAAATGCAGATTATCTCATCCCTCTTTCACAAGTGAGGTGACTGGGAGTGTTGACCAGCGGCTTTTCAGAATCCGGCATTGAGCATAAAAGGGCAAAGGTAAATTTTCAAAATGATACAGTAGACAGTGGAATTACAGTCTACAGACCGTTGGGATTACAACTTGTGCGTGATAGATGATCACCGACCGATTGAAGAATGGTCACGTTGAAGGACTATAGATTTGGTGAAGTGATGAAGAATCCCAAAGTTGATGAAATTCTGGACGACAATTTCTTAGAAGAAGAAAATCTGCAATCCAAATACCCGGCGATGAGAATGATCAGAGTCCCGAATCAACAAGAGTGACCAAATCTTCAATGCAGACAAGCCGATTCGTCGTAGTGTCTTCTAGTAAAACACCAGAATAGGTCGATCACAAAGGATGCTCTACCCGGACAATGACATAAACTCCTCTTCTTCTTGACAAAATATTCTTCTTCAAAACACTAGAATAACTACAGTAACAAAACGAGATCTGATTTTCAACTCAACAAGCCTCCTCTCCCACGTCCACCCCTCCCCCTTCTTACAGAGATGGAGTGGCAGTTGTGGGTGGCCAAACTAGGCCCCCTTTTAAGGGGAAAGCCTATTGGGCTTCCCCTTAAAGGGGTTCTTTAGGGAGATAAGAAGCCCAACATGGCTTTCCTCCCCCTAAAGATAACAACTAATCATAATTAAGATAAAGACCCACGCAGGAGGCCGATACTCACGCTGGAGGGGCCACCTGACAATCCAAAGATGGCGAAAAAGAAAAAAATACATAAATCTACACAACACGAAGTGAGACAATGACGTCGCTTCTCAAACCTGATAGTGGAAGCGTGGTTCTTCACGTCGGCTCAGACTCTGCGAGGTGGCTGGTGACGGGTCAGGGCTCGATCAACTGGATGGTCCTACATCAAAAAGCCTAACCAAACCATGTGATTGATGGATATTATGGGTCATCAAGCCAATCACACTACCATCTTTTAAGTTCATTGAATAAAATATTGACGTTCATTATTATTCCGTGTGATGTTTATAATGAAGTCTATGAATACATGCAATGACTTAGTGAATTAATGATGAGATCATAATACAGTGATCACAGGTCGTTAAACATGTATTCTAAATATTCTTATTCGATGGATAGTCAAGACGGACATCGAATTATTTGGATAGAATAGAACTAGATGATCCTACTTATACGATAAGTATAGCTGATCATGTGGCTATTAGTGTGATGACACTAAGGACAGATAGTGGGTGCTCTTTGGAGAGAGAGTTCACTGAATTGATCCATACGAATGGATCACTGAATTGAATGGACGACTGCATTTTGGCTATGACTTATGAGCCTCTAATCATGGAATTCAAACAAGTCATAGCTCAGATGTAGTAAGAAGTTCATGGAGATGTTTGAGTGGTCAAGACGGGATTGTCCACCCTCGGTATAAGAGGAAATTGACTCAATGAAGATGATGAAGAAGATCCCTGGCCAGGGTAGTGAGGATATTGGAGAAGGAGTTCTCCAATGATCCATGTTATGCAACATTACTAATCGAATATCGAATTAGGGTTTGATGATAAATTGTACCCTAAGTCGTTTGAGTATCACACGCTGCTGATGGATTATATGTATATGGTAACTGATGATGATAAAGGTTCCATGAGAGAGTTCAAACACTACTTGGTATCCTCTAGAGCACAAGGTGTAGCTTGGCGTCCCATAGGTTGGAAACTTAACCTGTTGATTGGGTTAAATGATTCCTTAGTTAAATAATCTATATGACGATTTAGTTAATTAGTAAGGTTGGTCAATAATTATTATTAGGCCATTAAAGTTATTAACTAAAAGGATACATGGACCACGCAGGTCACACACAAAAGGTAATAAGAGCATTGGTGGATATATTTTACTTTGTAGGGTATTTGAAAAAAACTTAAGTGAAATATAAATAGGGAAGGGCCACTCATTTCAGGCACCCAGGGAAACCAGATTTGAGAGCCCCTCCCTTTCTCCACTCTTCTCCACTCAACCAAGGAGAGTGTCTTCAAGGTGAGAAGATCTTCAAGATCTTCAAGAAGAGTTGAAGAAGATGACTTGGAGATCCAAAAGCGTTGAGTGATCGCGTGGATATTTCTAGAGGTCGAACGCGTGGACGGCTTTAGAACGATCTTGGAGCAACAAAGTCAAGGGTGGAATAAGTTCCCCAAAAGAAACATTCGATGTTTTGTTTTAAAGATTGATTATGAATTGATCAACACGCTTTTGCATCCATGGAAATGTGTTTTCCATGGACCAACCAAGTCACAGATCCCAACAGTGGTATCAGAGACAAGTTTTGAGTTCCTTGTTTCGAAGGAAATTGAGAATCGTCCAAAGGAATGTCCAAAATTTGGATTTTGGACCTCCCTATGGACGTTTTCCAACCCCCCAATGATGTAACATGACGCGCTGGGATCGAACGGCTTGTGTTACACCACAAGGGGAGGTGGGCTGATCAGTAGAGAGACAACACAGGGCGACTGCTTCGGTAACGGTGATGGGGTGAGTCTTGGCTACGGCTTGCTATAGGCAACAATGATAGGCATTGGCGGCGTAGAGTGGTGGTTGTTCTTCCTACGGCTACATGTACTTCGCGGCGGTGAACTAGCGGCGACATGTCGTCTCGCAGACGTCTCCCTTGAAGCTGCTTTCAGAGATTGTAGCAGTGGGCATATGATGGCGCAAAGGTGCAGCGACATAGGGTGGCCGTAACGGAAAATGCATCAGACTTCAGCAACAACGGCGGTAGGCGCCGCTACGATGACGTTTGTTGTGAAGTGACTAAAGCTAGCTATCTGTAGATGGAGGTAGGCATCAATGGTGATGACAGTGGATATTCTTCTTGCGGTGGCATGTACTTCGTGGCGGTGAACTAGCGGCGACGGGTTGTCCGGCGATTGCTCCCCTCGAAATTACTCTAGAGAACACTAGGCGCGCGTGTGACGCGTGTAGACACGGTGGTGCAGGGAGGCGCGGCGGCATGGATAAGCACAGCGGTGTAGGTAGGCACGACACTACTTGTAGGCGCAGCGAGACACGCGGGTGCGATGGCGCATGTGGGTGCAACGGCGCAGGTAGGCTTGACAACAGGCTCGGAGGCGATCATGGTGGCGAGGACGGCGGTGGCGCAGGTAGGAGTGGCGACGAGCTCGGAGGCGAGTGCGGTGGTGAGGACGGTGGCGACACAGGTAGGCACAACGACTGGCTCAAAGAAGAGCGCGATGGCGAGGATGGCGGCGTCGTGGGTAGCGAGCGTGGTGGCAAGGACGACGACGACGCAGGTAGGCGTGGCAACATGCTCGGTGGCAAGTGGAGTGGTGAGGATGGCAATGGCATAGGTAGGTGCGGTGATGGGCTTGGAGGCGAGCACATGGCAAGGTTGGCGGCGGCGTAGGTAGGCGTAGCGACGTAGGAAGGCGCAGTGGCGCAGGTAGGCACGACGATGGGCTCCGAGGTGAGAGTGGTGGTGAGGTCGACGATGAGCACAAGGAAGACATGGCGGCACAGGTAGGTATGGCGGCAAAGGTAGGCATGGCGGCAATTGCACCAGCGGTCACGACGACAGAACGTGGTGGCAGCTATGGCCATGGCTGGTAGCTGCAGTTGCAGCTGCAACTATGGCTATGGCTGCGGCGACGGCGACACGACAATGGTTGCGGGTGCGGCTGGCAGTTGGGGTCGCAGCTAGCGGCTAGCTGTTGCGGCTGCGGCTGGTGGCGGTCGACCATGGATGGTGGCTGCAGCCGTGGCTGCTGCTGGCGTGGCCCCGACTTGTGGCCGCGACAACTGCTAGAACGGTCGTGGCTTGTGATTGCGGCCGGCTGCCCCTACGGCTGTTACGGCCACGGCTGTCGCAGTTGTGACTTGCGGCGATGGCTGCGGCCGACTGTGTTATGGCTGCATTCAGCTGTGGCCGTGGGTTGCCGTTGTGATTGATTGCGGCTGCGTCTTGTGGCTACAGGCTCGACTGGCTGCGACCGCAAGTCATGGCCAAGGCTTACGGGTGCGACCCTGGCCAGTAGCGACGGGTGCAATTGCAGCTGGCTGCTCGTCCGCGGCTGGCTGTGACATAGTAATTCCACGAGCGGTGACGGGGGGATGCTGGCGATGGCGGCAGCGGAGCTCCGACGAGAGCGCGATGGAACCCTAATCTCCCTCCTATCTTCGAAGGGGCATTTCCATAATTCTCTCAAACTCTAGTACTTAACTAAAAAAAACACCTAAAATAAACCAGGAAAACTCATAGACTACATATTTGCAAATCTTTTTTCTTCTCTTTTTTCCCTATCTTCTGCGATGGGAACACAACACCCCCCCCCCCTAGTACGGGAAATATGGGCCTTCCTCCTTAGAAACAAAGGGAAGAAGGCCCAAAAAAGCTTCATAGAGGGCCCTAATAAAAAAAACTCCACATACACGCCCATCCTTGGGCTCGCCTATGCACAAAAATGAAGGACCATACCTGGCCCACACATGTGAGAACAAAAAATAAGAAACTAGGTTTTCGAGGCTAGATGGTCCCCCAATCACCCAAGGGCACCCAAGGGGGCCCACGGCTGCCCAAGGGCAAACCAAAGGCGCCCAAGGGGCCCAAGGGTCCAAGGGCGTCCTTAGGGGACCAAGGGGCGCCGAACGACCATCACAACCGTGCACGTCCATGCAAAAAAAATATATTTTAAATCCACAAAAAGATATATATTCCTTTTAAATACTTCTTAAGTAGTTTATTAATTTAAATAATTTAGAAGTAATTTATTAATTTAAATATTTTAGAAGTAAATTATATAAAGGCTAAATAAATTACAAAAAATTCTAGAAAAATTCAAGAAAATAGTTCTTAATTTATTAACTCAAATGAATAAAAAATATTATTTGAGGTTGATAAAATTATGAAAAATATAATTTTAGATTTATGAAAAATAGTTAAATTATTATGGCCTGCAATAAAATGCCATAAATTATTTAAAATATTTAAATAATTATTTGTCGAATTTGAAAGCATGAAAGTCCTGTTTCTTTATTAGAATTTTTGTTAGTGTTTGAATAATTGTGTTATATTGCATTTGTCATGTGATTTCATTTGTGATATAAATATGTGGCATGATGAATGAGTTGTGGAAAACCAAAACTTAGATGGACTAAATGTAGGTTCCATTAAGTTAATGGACCAATGTGATTGGAATGTGAAGTTGACTATATGAGATAGTCAACTTACACTCACACATGTAAATTCATACACCACACATAAGTTAGGGTATATCTTAATATGAGATAATACATGTGTATATGCCATCAAAGTGACCATATCAGATCCCTCTTTCTAAAATCTGAGCCGCAACAGAAAAGTGAAAAACTTAAGCGTGGTCCTCCTTCGTTATAGTCTTAGGATCCAAGTCCCCATTAAGCTTGGTTGATGGAGTCAACTCCAGGCCTAATTCTTCGGGAGGAGGAACTAAGAGCTAGTGTGTGACACACTAAAGGAATTGTGTAATTTGGTGGGGGTATACTCCAAGATTTCACGCAAATCTATTTTTCCTCAAGTAACAATGGTATTGCTTAGACCAAACTCAGTGGTTGGTGGGGTATTCTCCAGGACGCATGAGCGTTGGGGACCAAAATATGATTGGATATTGCAAAGAGTTGCAAGTCCCATGAGATGAGTGTTTAATAATGTATATTATGATTGGTGGGGGTATACTCCAGATCTATAAAAACTTTTGTTTTCCTTGAATCCTCAGAGTTAACTTATGCCTTTACCTGACTTCCAAGTTTATCTTGACTTAGAATGAATGTTAATAATTGGCGATTGAATTTCCGGATTTATCTCTTATTACAAAGACTTTTGTAACAGTCCTTCCATGTTTTTCGCATTTTATTATTATAGAAAAGTATGTGCAGGGAAGAAGGAGGTTACTGCTCGGTCGATCCTAAAAACCTCGATTAAACTTCTTATCTCCGAATCCATCGGCCAGGATTGACCGAGCCAACGGCCCAGATGCAGCCACGTCACCGCCAATGTTTCTATTTAAGCCGTTCTGCAGAGCCCTTCCGTTCATCGTTACGTCTTCCTCTTCAACTGTTTTCAAAAGAAAACTTGTTCCTCTTCCCACGACGAAGGCGGCGCCGCCGTTCCGTTCCGACGACCGGACGACGCGTTGCGATGGCGGAGATCGTCGTCGTCACCCCAAACCCGTCGCCGTCGTCGTCATTGTACGTGAACGCGGAGGACCATTTCATCGTCGTCGTCATCCCGCAGTTGGGAGACGACGGCAGCGTCTTCTCGTTTCTCGCTTTCTGCATTCCTAAAATCCTCCGTTGATTGATTTCAACTGTGATTAAATCCTTCCATTTCTCCTCTTCCTTCTCACTTCTCTTTCTTCTTCTTCTTTGGTTGTCACCCAGAGTATCGTGTACAGCATTTCAAGGTTTAAAAGTTTTACATGAAGTTCTTGTTGGAATATGTGTGGGCTTCAAAAAAATTATTTGAATGATGTTATATTTTGGGTTTTTTGTGTTTTTTGGCCTTTTGTATGTCATATTCAGTTAGATTATTAACCTTGAGTTAATATCTTCCACCCAGTTCAAATGTTATAATTTCTCAAATGGCATTAAACCATTCAACTAATAATTCAGGCTATTTCTCATCTTCCTTGTACTTATTGTTCTTCTTTTCAACTATTCAACTAGTGGAGAACAGAAGTTAATCTGTTTTTTTCCGAGTTCCCCTTTGTTAGTTTTCTATCTTTTGACTTGTCGTTCTTTACTTATTTATTTCTCTTTAAAAAAGTAAGATTGTATACTAACTTGTATGGGGATCATTCCCAGAAAGTTATTCTATCGTTATATTTTCTCACTTTTGGATGTTCTCTTTTCCCTTCTTCCACTTTCGTATTTACACATCTCTCTCCTAAATAAAATCCAAGTTTTATTACATTTATTAATCTCCCCTTCTTTCACCCATTTTCTACCATTTTCTCCCTAACGATACGTCTGGTCAGCATTGATCAATTCGTATAATGGTAGTATTTGTATTTAATCTCAATATAATACACAATTTCTTACTTTATACCTAAACCTCTTTAATCTCTTCTTTTATCTGATTTCTTTGATATCCCTAGTTCACTAAAATTTCTTTCAACATTTAAAACCCTGTTTTCACAAAATATTGAAGTTTCTCTTTGTGTTTTGCATTTTTAATGATCAACTTTGATGTCATCGTGATGCTTTAATGGTCAAATAGGCTTTTTGGCCTGATTCATAAGGGGATGGGTTTCAACTTAGTAGAAAGGAGACATACCAATGATACGACGTGGAAGTTATTCCAAATATATTTAAAAACTAATTGAGCAAATAGTTTCATCTATGGGTCTGGTACTCTTCCACTATGACTTCTACTTTCTACATTATCTCCCTAATTGAGTGCAGTTTGTTAACTTTTGATAAGGCTTTGAATCTATCACATGTGCAATATCTCCATTGGTGTCACACAGAAATAGAATCATATTTTATCTTTTGGAGACATAAGTCTTCTCAAGTTGATGATAAAAATATTCACATCATTCTACTGCTTATACATCTTAGAGCATAGGCCAAAATATTATTTGTACACACCATGTTGTGCATCATGAATCTCATTATGATGGGACCATATAATGTTTTTCAATTTGGATCTCTTTTTAGGAGTATGTACTAGATTATCCTATATATATAAACTCTACGTTATCAAGATGAGACATCTTTAAAATCTATAAATCATTAAGCCTTTTTGGTGATGGTTTCTATGTTCATGGATTCGGAGAATCATACCATTTTTCTTGACCTATTTTCTGTTAATGTTTCCAAGTGATTTCTGATTCATTCCTGGGATTTTCTTGAATTTTCTGTTAATTTTAAGCGTGAAATAATTATTTTTAAATGAAAATGGCAGGTTTAAATTTTAATTTCGAGGTTAATTGTTATGGGGATGAATTACTGAATTTTAAAGAATTTTCTAGACTTTTTAAGGACTTTTTGGGATTTATTTAAGTGAGAAATGAATTTTTCTAGAGGAAAAGGATATATTTATAAGGAGAAAACGAGTTTTAAACCAATTTTTTACTCTTCCAGGGCCTTTTCATAATTATGAGTTGCAATTATGTCCCTAAAAACAGCTCTCTGTAGTAGCATAGACACATTATGTAAATTTGGCAAGGACTTGACTGAAAATGAGCAGGGTATTTTTGTGATTTTAGGAAAAATCAGAGGAGAGAGAATGCGCAAGGGGCATATACACAATTACTTTTGGGCGGCGTCAGGCGGAAATTTCTTGTTTTTAAGAAGGACATTAATGCAAAATCGCCAGAGAGATTCTTGGGCGGTCGATGTGGCCTCGTTTCGCCCGTCGGATTAGAATCCGACGGCACTTGATGATGGGCGCCACCGGGAGGTAAGTTCACCACTTGCGTGGCGCGTACAATGCGCACACACGGGTGTTGACGTGGTGTATGTGATTGGTTTGTGTAGTGACAGGAATGCACCTTATGTGCATCGAAAAATGCACCAAGCCCCATTTTCTGATCTTTTCTTCTTTGTTTTTATTTTTCGCCCGGGGGTACGTGGCGCTCAGAGATCAAACCTGAAAAAGTAATTTAAAATGTGCCCGCCAATGAGAAGATGACACATCATGGTGTGTTTCAAAATAAAATATTTAAATAAATGGATTTAAATCCAATGGTTAAAATTAGTTTAAATTCATTTATTAATAAATTTTGATCCTGAAGTCCGATTGAGATGATTTTTTTATGGATTTGCTCGTCTTGATCCCCTCTTTCTATCTATATGATTTTACCATTCAGATCAAACATACATTGGTAGATACAAATTAATTATTAATTAGGGGTAAAATAGTAATTTTTACCATTTAACCTAAGTATAAAAGCCGAATTTCGAGAGGAGGGGTTCATTCTTGATGGTGCTCTATCACAGCTGCAAGAAAGAGAGGAGCTCCAGCTTGGATCAACCTATTTGGTACTTTTTCCTTCTTTGTATTTGAATTTTTGGTGTATTTTTGATGATGTTAGTTTAATTTCTTGATTGTTCTTCTTGATTCTGGTCTGAACTTCTAAATCGCTTGGCTTGAGCGGCATGTACAAGCCTTACTAGGATTGAGAGGAGAAATTGAGAGATTTACTTAGCTACTCCAAGTGCACATTAAAACAAAACTATAAAAATAACTTCGATTTCTAGGAGATTAAATTTCCCTTTTTATCATCCAATAGAGCAGTTATTTTTGAATTATCAAGCCTACAGAACCAACCGAAACAAATCAAAAATTTCTCCTCTCAACCTCTCTAATTGACCCCTTTGACCCTTTTGTTTGGTTCAAAGAAGCCAATTTAGAGCCCCATATTCTTCTATTCCTCTCATCTCTTCTACCCCCCTTTCTAACTTCCTTGTCTAATTAGGTTGATTTGATCTTCATTGAAGATCCAATTAACTCTAATTAGGGTCAAATTACTCCAACAGATCATCAAATTGGATTCCTTACTAGCTTCCTTTGGACGATACCTTTACTTATCACTACACATCTTAAGTAGGGTTTTTATAAATTGTATAAGCTGAAATTGACAACGACAAGGGATAAAAATTTAGAAAAATTTACCTCTATTTTTGGCTTATCAATATTCCAACTATGTCACTTGATTCTCTCAAATCACTTTCGGTAGAAGTTCTTTGACAGAAATTTCTTTACTTATGATAATACTCATATATCATTTCAGATGAGTATAATGTCCTCTAAACAAAGAGATTCAGCATGCTCCCACAGGTCTTTATGTATATCTTTAGGTCTCATCTCCATTATTAATAAAAATATGAAATTCAGTTGATAAAAAACTCATATTACAAGTCACGGCAGTTTTCTTCATTTCATAATTGTAACCTCACTATTTGCACACTTTGGATGCATAACCTTTTGGGTTCTACGATAACATGCACTTTTTAATAGATTAATATGATGATATTTACATGTTTATTTGTATGCATGTTATCAAGCCTAAAAGGACCAAACTATTTTTAGGAGAATGATGATACTGCATGAGAGAATTTATTTTTAGCTTTTTGATTTTATTTGATTTTCTATGAATTTTTTAAAGAATTATAGGCTCAAAATGCACTGTGCCACAGGTCACCAGTGAATTCATCAAACAGAAACCAGTCATTTGATCTAGTTAATGCTGGGCCTCAACCTATCATCGTGAGAAGATGCTATTATGTCATTGCTAAAAGCAATACCATAATAACTAATCATTATCTCATTTGGCCTGTTTATTTTATTCACAGAGGTGATGTGGCCCAAACAAAAAAGGCTGTACTTTTTTGCAATAAGTGATATGTGAAGATCAATAAAAGCTAAAATAACTATGGATATTTTATTACCCTATTTTTTCATTGGTCCACAAAAGTGCCAACCTTGCGTGTCACTAATTTGGCTCCACTATGTATACATGTGGGCCACACATGTATTCATGGCACCAATCTATGCTTTAGTGATTGGATCAGATGGCATGCTATCTGACTTGGCACCCAAAAATGTGTTCTCACATTTGAAGAGAGATATTTATGAAGTTTTACCATTTTCTTCTCGTCTTATTTGCCCATGGAACATGTAGTGAAATTAGGGCTTTAGATCGAGAGGAAAAAGATAAGTTATCAACCAGTCATCAAGGAATCTTGGCAACATTTAACGAAACAAAGCGTAGATGGCATGAAAGATACAACAAAGCCTAGATGAGGAGACATACGATTCTGGATTAAATTAAATGCCTAGAATTGTCCAAATTTTGGGCTCGATATCCAACGATTCAAAAGGCTATTTGAGCTGAAATTTTAGGGCCTCTTCATACTGATATCATCTATCAATCTTTACAGTTGGATATAAAGCTGAACTACCAGATCTTTGTAAAAAATATCTTTAAACTCACTTCCTTCTAGAGAGGCAGACTGAAAGAGAGTGAGGTTTTGAAGGTCCACTAAGGGTTTTCTTAATTTCTTGAATTCTTGAAGAAGGGTCACCAGATAAGTGGGAAGGCTGATCTGCATCAGGAAATTTCCATGATTCCGATGGAACATGAGGATCTAAGGTTAGTCTGTAGCCTTAGATTGGAATTATCCATCACATTCATCAGTTAGATTCATACCTATTTCATCTCCATCCATCATCATCCCTCACCATCCATCATCATCCATTACCATCTATCATCTACGTTACACATCATCTACATCCTGTGTTTTATCCTCCATTTTAATTATAAACCCTTAATCATTATCTTCCTCTATCTATCTCACTCATCTCTGAAATCCACCATCCTCACCTTATGTCTTCATCGATCTTAGTCCTTAAAGTATATTCATCATATTCACGTCACCATACCTATTTCTCTTCTAACATACCATCACACCTTAATAATACTTTATATATTTTCTCTCATCACGCGGTTTCCATAACTTGCATACCTATTACCCTATATGTGTCCTTTCTCATCGTACCTGAATCATTATCTAGACATACATAAATCCCTAAGATCCCTTCCCGCAGAGACAACCCATACTCCCATGCTCATCTACCAGCTATAATTATTCCGTGAGTATTGAATTATAAATGTTATTGATTAAATTAAAATAAAAAATGAAATCATTTTAACCCTAAATTTGAGTCTATCATTGTCTCATACATACCTTTGTCGATTTCCTCGATTCTATAATCATAAAGTGCTTCCACAGTGAGTACTCAAGTTAACTTTATCATATAAGCTAGTGAGAACCATTTTTCTATGAATTCTGATTTCACTTCTTTAACTTCTCTACCGGCATTGATTTTTATTTAAGGATCCGCTTATACCCTAGGCAGGGTATGCTAAGTTGCAAACTTGATTTTTAGGTTCATGGACTTACTCATTTTAGCATCCATTGGTTTTTACTATTCTTAATGTTAGAATATCCTTTTCATATGTTAGTTATCCCCAGCTTAGAAAAAAAGAGCCTCAACATTTACATTAATCGATGTGTCCTACATACTGATCAAGTTTTTTAGTTGTCTTACAGACATATGATACATGTATTCCAATGGTATCTAAATATATTTTCTAGATTCCCACTATATTATCATGTAAGGTATATGTCTGAAAATAAGACAATCATTTTCCAACAATGCACATTATGATCATTAGGACATTAAAACTATTATCCAAAAATCATTTTTTGGATGATAAAATTCATACCTCCATGTCCTTGACTCTAGCTTATCTGAGGCATGCCTCAACTAATGGGTAATTCTACCACTTAGAAAAAATATTCATTTGAGATGTATAAGATTGAGTCATTTCATTTAGGATAGCATTATCATTCATAAGATATATGAATTTCATACTTAAGTATTACTTTCCTTAATCTCAAAAATAATTTAAACACTCTTTTATGTATTTGGTTGTATGCATTAGCATGTATATATCCTAATATATCCTTAGCATGTTCTCCATTTTCAATATGAGAATGTCTATTATACCCATAGGGTTTGAATTCTAAAGTTAAATATCATTCAGTATTTAGGAATATGTATGAATCTCATGCATTTAGATAATATAGATTTTCTAATATTAATAAATACATGAATCCAATCCTTATTCACTTAGTTATTACTCTCTTTATTATTGATGTTGAAGCAGTCAGTTTATTTCACAAACTAATCAGATGACTATTTTTCACAATCTTTGGGCATTCACAAGCTGTTCGAAGGAAATCTACCTCCAAAATTATGTTAGAAACATAATTATCTTCTAAATGCAACACATTCCCAAGATAAGCTTGTGGCTCAATATCCATTTAGTGATAATTTCATTATTTGAAAAATTCCATATCCTAAACTTTAATATTTTGCTCATTTTTTGCAACTGAAACACCTTGTTACTTCAATATCTTGGAGCTATCTCAGCGACGTAGTAAATGTTTATAATCTTCTTGTGACCTTTTAAACCGTAATGAAAGCTCTAACTATTTGGTATATCCTTCTGAAATATAGCTAACTTAATGAGCTTAATTCCTTGTCCTTCCTATTGGTCATACCCAGTAAGGTATCTCAAGTTTTTTCCAGCTAAAGGTTTACCCTAGATATTCTTGAACAACCGAAGTAGTTTAACAAAGTTCACATGCATGCTATCAATGTTATTTCGTGATCATATACATGCTTAGAATTGAAACTAATATTTTTAACACTTCATAATTGTTTGTATTTGTTTCAAGGATAGAATTGACAGCTTAAAGAGAACATGGAGCATTACTAAGTAAATAGAAATCAAACCAGTTGGTGTCTATTGATAGCATGACCACCAAGAACTTCGATCGAAAGATTCACCATCATTCCTAGTCATTTTCTCAACATTTCCTTCATTTTATAGCACTTCCTCTCTCTCTCTCTCTCTCTCTCTCTCCCTCCCTCCCTCCCCCCTAAATTATCTTTCTCTAAAGTCTGCACAATAGATCTTGTTTCTACACCTAAGATTTCATTAAAAAACCATCAACTAAATCTCCAAAATTTTCACAACACTTCATCTTTCTTCATATTATGTCGAAATACCATTTTAAATTCTTTATTTTTGGTTCCACCAATTTTTTTCAGTTATCCTCATTGATAGAAGCATGCATGTAGCATTGGACCGCAGTGGAGTCATCTTTCCACTTCTTATATTCCATAATCTCCCCTTCAGTAGCATCCAATGCAAGCTCTCCAAGGCCATCACTCAAAGATGTAGGCTATGTGCTCAGATTTAAGGAGGATCTTTAAGTTCCTCAGCCAATCAGTAAAGTTTGGTCCAGTCAATCAGTTGGCATCCATTATGCCACAAATTGGGTTACTCGATGACATCTTTTCCTGCATGTCTAATGAATTAATAGTTCAAGCAGATTCTAAGTTCGTCAAATATATAGCTGATAACACCCTAAATTCGGTCTTTATTTCAAGTAATCTAGCACAATTTTATGCATTTAACGAGATTAAATTGGGGTTGTTATCATATATTGACATGTAATTAATGTTTCCTAGTGATTTCTAATTTTTCCCTAATTTTCTGTTAATTTTATGAATTTTATGGGATTTATTTAAGATTGAAATAATTATTTTTAAATAAAAATGGCAGGTTTAAAATTTAATTTTGAGGATGAATTACTGAATTTTCTAGAATTTTCTGGAATTTTCTTGGATTGTTTAGGATTTTATTGGATTTTTCTGGGTTTTATTTGAGGAAGAAATGAATTTTTAGAGAGGAAAAGGATATATTTATAAGGAGCAAAATGATTTTTAAAGTAATTTTCCAACTTTGAGGGGCTTTTTATAAATACGTATTGCAATTATACCCCTGAAAATAGCTCTCGGTCGTTTCGGTAGGGGCATAGATACAATTATGTAAAAGTTATAGGGATTTAATTGAAAACTGCCATAGTATTTTTGTGATTTCAAAAAAAATTCAGAGGAGAGAGAGTGCGGAAGGGCACGTACACAAATACCTCTAGGCGGCGTCCAACAGCAATTTCGCATTTGAAAAAGGGCTTTTATGCAAAATGTCCAGGCACTTTTTTTAGGAGTCGACGTGGCCTCATCTCAGCCGTCGGATGAGAATTCGACGGCGTTGGATGATGGAGGCCATAGGGAGGTAAGTTCACCGCTCGTGCAGGGCATACAATGTGCACATGGGTGGTGACATGGCATTTTGCTATTCGTCAGCGCAGCAAAAAAAACACACACTTAAGTGCGTGTCAAAACGTACAACGTCCGTCTCTTTTGATTTTTTTCTTTGTTTTTATTTTCGCCACGGGGTACGTGGCACAACGAGAAGGAACCCGCCATTTAAGTTCAAAAGTCATCAGCCAGTGAGAAAACAACACATCATTGAGTGTTTGAAAAGAAAATTAATAAATAAATGGACTTAAATCCAATGGCTAAAATTGATTTAAATTCATTTATTCATAACTTTAGATCCTGAAGTCCGATTGAGATGATTTTTTTATGGATTTGCTCATCTTAACCTCCTTTTTCTAAATGTATTGTTTAGATCAATCCTAAATTCATAGATAAAAATTGATTACTAAATGGGGGTAAAATGGTCATTTGCACCATGTAACCTTAGTATAAAAGCTGAATTTCAAGAGGGGGAGCTCATTCTGAATGGTGCTTTATCACAGATGCAAGAAAGAGAGGAGCACTAGCTTGGATCAACCTATTTGGTACCTTTTTTCTTCTTTGTATTTGAACTTTAAGTGTATTTTGGATGATGTTTTACTTAAATTTCTTCTTCGTTCTTCTTGATCTTGGTCTGAACTTCTAAATCGCTAGGCTTGAGCGAAATGTACAAGCCCTTACTGAGATTGAGAGGAGAGATGGGGAGGTTTACTTAGCTATTCTAAGTGTACATTAAGAAAACTATAAAAAAAACTGCAATTTCTAGGAGATTAAATTTCCCTTTTTATTATCTATTTGTGTAGTTATTTCTGAATTATCAAACCTACAAGACCGACCAAACCAAATCAAATTTCCCTCTAAACCTCTCTAATTGATCCCTTTGACCCTTCTCTTCGGATCAAAAAAACCAATTTAGAGCCCCTTATTTCTTCTATTCCTCTCATCTTTTCTACCCCCCTTTCTAACTTCATTGTCTAATTAGGTTGATTTGATCTTCATTGAAGATCAAATTAACTCTAATTAGGGTCAAATTACTCAAGCAGATCATCAAATTGGATTCCTTACTAGCTTCCCTTGGACGATACCTTTACTTATCACTACACATCTTAAGTAGGATTTTTATAAATTTTATTGTATAAGCCGACATCGAAAACGACAAGAGATTAAAATTTTGTAAAATTCATCCCTATTTTTGGCTTATCAATAGCTCTGACTAAAATTCGTCATTCCATACAACCCTTAAGTGTACGGAAGCGGAGAAACCAACTAACTCCTAGTGGGGATCAGATTTTCAACATGTGTCATACCAAGCCATGAAATTTGATTTTTTACATATTAATAATGAATAATTAAGATATAACTAATTTTATTCATTTTTTGCAATAAACTACGCGGAGCATGCAAAGGTTAAAGTCTTTGTAATAAGGGATAAACATTGGGCAAACTAGGGATCGACGGTGAATTATTCATCCGATGCTTTGAATTAATCTGGAAATTCAATTGTCAATTATTCATATTCATTCTAAATCTATATAAATTTGGAAAATCAGGAAAATGCATAAGTTAACTCTAAGGATTTAAGGAAAACCAGAAAAATTTATAGGCAAGCCATGGAATTCCATATTAAATATTAACAATGAATAATTAAGATATATTAATTTTATGCATTGTGAAATGTTGTTAAAATTGATAGCAACAATACCGTATTTCTATAGCCAATTTTTAAATAAAAATGAAGCGTTAACACCCAACATGTGAACCAGGCATGGGGGTCAAAGACAAGAGAAATATCAATCCCGTCAGTGGAATCCTTGATGATGAAGGTCACATAAAAGTTTCAACAAGGGTTTAATTATGATTTTATTTGCTATTATTGTATACATCCCAGTTAAGAGGACTTTGGATTTGTAGCCTACCTTGTTCATTGATGACGATGGAGATCTTATCCTGCAGTTACATTAATAATATTTAACTATAAACTAGTTCATCTTTTTTTATGATAATTAATGTATTAAAGATAGGTATGTATTGATAAAAAAATATTCTACAGTTTATTGAAGCATGAATATGCAAGGATTAAAGTACTGAATTAACTTGAACTGTACCATCAAAATAAGACAACAATGTCCTTTCAAAAATCCTCTAATGGTGTTATTCCGTAATTTATTCTCTATGGATAGTGATTGCATGAAACAACTTTTCCACTTCACTTCATCGTCTTGATATTATTGGAAAGCTAACTCAATTATAAATAGTCCCATTGTGCCTAGAATTTCAACCTGCTCATAAGTGACTTAAAGAACCAGTTATTTGAGATGAGTATCGAGTCCTACATTATATGTATGGCACAGTCCTCCACATAAACTCAGAGAAGGACATAAATCGAGCTAAATTCATACTTAATAAGCATAATTTCTCACCTATATCAACATGAACTACCTCGCTGATATGAATATTGACCATCGAGTTCCATGTTGACCATCCCAGTGGAGACGACATCAAAGGCAGCAATTGATGATGATGGTTGACGACAAAGGTTAACCAAAGGTTAACACCTTTCCTCCCAAATCCCAACACCAACCTACTCTTTTAGAAAACCTATGAAACTGACAGACTATGATATTTTGGTATTCCTTCTTCTTAACATCCCCATGAAACTCTTATTGTCCATCAAACGAACACATATAAGGAGTAGATATATGTATAGTTGTAACTGAATGAATATATAAAGTATTCATTCAAAAACATGCCATCCCAGCACAATATCTCAAGTTTATTTGTGTACTGCCGCTAGATTTTTAGAGAATTTTTCAGGGTATAAAAGAGAAATGTCGTAATACAACGGTTCTGACACCAACGTCATGTGATCGTCTTCGCTCACCTTTTCTCACACGGCGGTACTTTCACTGCGGACACGTGGCAAACCGTCTTCAAACTTTACAACTATTTTTCTTTAAAATCTCTTGCTCCTCTTCACGCGCTTTTCAGTTTTTAGAAGCAGGCTGGAGAGGTGAGTGGAGTTCAGTTTGGCCAAGTTAAGACTCTTTCTGGCATCCCCGCCATCGTCCCTGTCGTCAATGGTTGTCGTCCGATCCCCGTTAAGACTCCTTGATACCGCTAAGACGATGGGGACGACGACCATAGACAACAGGGACGATGACCATTAACGATGGGGACGATGACTGTCATCGACAGGGATGAGACCATCGTGGAAGGAATGAACACCTTCTCGGCACTGCCAGAATTAGGCTTTGACATTTTGGACCTGGGACCGGTAGGACCGAACCGGGACCGGCGGTCGAACATTTCCTGGGCCACCGGCCTGTCATTCGAGATCCGGTCCGAAGGTCAGACCATACCAGTACCAATTGGTGGGCCGGCCCTTGCCCCCCCTTTCACAGCTGCCCACCAACCTCCATCCCCAGTCCAAAATGTCAAACCCTACTGAGAATGGTCATTGTCGTCAATGACGGGAGATGATGACCGTCATGGACAGGGACGAGACCATTCTGTTCGACAGGGATGAGGACCATTGTGAAAGGAAGAATTGTCTTCGTCGACTGGGTCAATGGCTGTCATCAACGGAGATGGCCGTCGACGAAAACATCACACTCTCTCTTTCAACTTGGATCCCGTGAGGTGGGCCTTGGAAAGTTTTGGAATAAGCAGGAGGAATTCTCAAATCTTCCAGATGTAGAGCTCGTAAAGCTTTAAACCCAAATACGTTACCTACAATGGAAGTAAACATGTTAGTAACAGAACCTTTTCTCTCTCTATCTCTTTCATGCTTGCTTCACTTTTCATAAACAGGCAGTAGCGGTGGAGTTTGCTTACCGTTACCGGCGGTAACCGTATCGCGGAGTCGTTATGACTGTGAGAAAAGAAAAGTATAAAGGCGAAAGTCAGAGTCCCGTCACCGCTCTCGTTAGAGATGGAATGTTTGAAATGCAGTCACAAGGAAACCGTTTCGGGGAAGGGATGGATCGCCACGGCTCCGCCATTAAAGCTCCCGAGAGCGATCTTTTCTGCTCGGATCCTTCACATTTGCACCGCCGTCAGTTTCTCCGTCTTTCGTTTCTTTTGTTAAATCCTCAATTTCGACGATTTTTACCGTTTTATTTTGCCAATTTTCTGCTTATCTTGTTCTTGCCCGACCGCCTGCGAAATTCAAGGGGGATTGCGTTGCACTTCTTCGGCCGCCCACAAGATAAACAAGAGGTGATTGGAGATTGTATTGTCTTTCTTTTCCCCTGTTTGTCTATTTAAAACTTTGATCGAAGGGCTCTACATTTCCTCGTAGGGGGGTGGCAGACTAGCAGAGACTGTGTTTTCAGTTTTTCAAAATTCTATTGATTATCGGGTGAATTTGAGATGGAAAATCAATTACGATCACAGCTTTCTCTAGGACGTTCCTTTTTCCACAGATAATTCTTTTGGTCCTTATCTACTGTAGCGCATTTGATGTTTAATTTATAATATCATAGCCTCGTCTTTCTCGTTCTTTTTTATATCCGAAAGAATATTCAAACCGTTCTAGTAGAATGGGGTTGCGTTTTATATTAAGGAGGTCGTACTTTCCTTTTCTTCTGAAAATTCAATGGATTATTGGGCGAATTAGAAACGGGTAACGATTAATGAAGACGGATCTCTCCTAGAAATGCCCTCTTCTTTATGAACTTGTGCGCATTGGCTATTGATATTATTGTTGGACTAACTTTATTGCCAACAGAAACAGTTCTCTGTCGCAATACAGGGAGATGGATGTGAGCGATTTGAGCTCGGTGTTTCCCCATGGCCTTACAGAGAATTTCCTTGGATTTTTCGATGGTCTTCAGTATTCTGATAATGGTAGTATTCTTTCAACGTCTCTTCATCAACAGGTGACCTTTTCATCATCCTTTTATGTCTGTCATAATAAGACAGTTGGTCTCTACACTTTAAATTCCATTATCATTCCTATTTGGTTTTCGCTACTGTGAATATAACATAACTATTGAAAGTTCCTTTTTTTAATTAGCTTCATTATTGAAAATTAATTTAAGGATAAAATTATTGTATGCATCTTTTATTCTATTAGTTAGACTTATTACTCTCTATTTCGCAGCTAAATGCATACAGGTCATACAAGTATGGATCTTCTCGCTCGAGGTGTCGAGTTTGCTATGATGCGGGTAACACGGATATTATAAACAGTGATGCATCGAGATCCAATGGCAGAGGGCTACATATAATTAGTGATCTTGAAACAATACCGTTTGACCCTTACGGAGTTTTATCCGCTGCAGAACCCGATTATCTTGTAAGAGACCAGGAGCGTAAGTATATTGGATTATCACGTCTCGCATACCCCAGTTATTTTTGTTAAGTGAATTTTCTCCGTACGTATAGAAAAAAGGAGTGTAATGATAATCCTTCCCTGATGAAGTATTGATAATCCATTCCTTGTTGCTTTCCGCTGTTTGTGTAATTATTAAGTTCTTTAATCATCTTTCTTAATCTAATTTTATCTTCAATTAACCTCAACAGATTCTCCAACTCAGAATGGCACTGGTAACTCTCAGGTGAGTGTACTATTTCGCGTCTTAATAATCTCATAATTTTTTTTTCATAGCTTACACATCCATCTAACTTTGTAGGCCGAAGTAAACACAAGTGAAGCGCCCTTGGCAGTGGAAAATAAAAGCAAGGGCCTGCCTGAAGAAGTCATTCTTGCGCTGCCCGTTTCAAAGTGTAAACGTTGGTTTTTCTCAAGAAAGGCAACCCGTGGTGAACGGTAACATCATCTTCCTCGAACATTTGTTTTTTAGATTATGTGGATGTTATGTCTTATTTATCCTCTTCATCGGGCTCTCCCTAAGTTGTCTTTTCTTCACTTCTCTCACTCTCTCTATTGGTTTGTATGGTGAAATTTTGTTCACTTTCTCCGCTCTGCTGTCTTTCTATATCCTTCTTCCTCTGCGTGGCCCTCATCTGTTTTTCATCTCTCTCACTCTCTCTAATCGATCTGTGAGATGAAAGGTAGGTTCCCAAGTCACTCTGAAGGGCTCTCTCAGCCTTTACATCTCTCTCTCTCTCTCTCTCTCTCTCTCTCTCTCTCTCTCTCTCTCTCTCTCTCTCTCTCTCTCTCTCTCTCCCCCCCCCCCCTCTATTCATCTATTTCTTTTCTGTTTATCTCTCTCTCTCTCTCTCCCACCCCCTCTATCTATTCATCTATTTCTTTTCTGTTTATCTCTCTCTCTCTCTCTCTCTCTCTCTCTCTCCTCTATCCATTTATCTATTTCTTTTCTGTTTATACATATATCTCGCTCTCTTCCTATGTCGATCCCTCATCTTTCTCTGTCCACCTTGACATGGCAGGTGTGTGATATGCCAGATGGGCTACAAGAGGGGAGAGAAGCGAATACTCCTTCCCTGCCGTCACCGGTACCATTCTGAATGCATCTCTAGATGGTTGGGCATTAACAGGGTATTTGCTTCCTATTTCAACCATCTCTATCTTATAATTCCCCTTGTTATTATATCTCTTTAAACATATTTATGGCCATCTCTATCCTTATTTATACATATACATCTTTCTACATATATTTTACGAAGTCCTTTCATGGTTTGACCAGGCTTGCCCAGTCTGCCTTGCCGAGGTCATTTCCGACGAGGGCTGATGCCACAAACAAAGCAGGACATGTAAAGAAGAGTCTATCTCTCTCTCTCTCTCTCCCTCTTTATCTACAAAAATGGGAATGATGTTTTAACTCCTGCATTGAGTTGATAATGATAGATGTGATGTGGCCTTAAAACCAATCATAGTTCCGTGTTTTTAATGAAGTTCACTGGAACAAAAACAAAAGGGTTCTTACGCATAACACACGTGCCTGTCACTACACCACTTCCTGTCCGACTTATTATTTTGAGAGGTTGATAAGAATGTCCCTGAGTATACACAATGCTTGAATGAATTCTGAGGCGATCATAATATTCAAATTCTACAAAAGACTGGTGAATAAAAATCAGTGGGCCACTAAATTTATTTACTTGAAAGATACCTGGGCCAAGACAGTGACGTACATAAGATCGATAGACGTTGGTGGATCTACAAATGACATAAATGGCTTTTATGAAAAATGTAAAAAATAGTATAAATAAAGGGCACCCATTTTCAAGAGCCCATGCAAACCAGGTTTGGGTGCCCCTTTGTCTTACCTCCTTGAAAACACATTGGGGCTGAATGTTGTTCAGATATGCTAAATTTTCAACCGGTGCTCACAAGAATCATGATTTATCCAATGTTTTGGACACTGTGTGGATACATATAAAGTCCAAACATGTGAACAGCTTCAAGAAACTCATCTGAGGAACCATGTTGTAGTGGAAGATGTTTCTCACATGGTGATCTAATTACTGAATTTTTTGTAATTCCATTACAATTCAATTTCATACACCCAAAATCTTTCAGAGTGTTAATCAAGCCAGCACAACCCGATTGCTATTTTGTGAGCATATTTGCATACATGGGACATAAGCTCCTCACACACAGACATGGGACATAAGCTCGTGGAAATTGTTTGTAGAGGCTTGATTAGACATTTGTAATAACTCACTTGTGTAGTTCGATGAAATATCAGGAAAGACTATACTGAGTGTTAACTGATGAGGAAGATGGGGTGTTTATTTTATACGACAATGGATAGAAATCTTTTTAGATTTCTGGCACTTGTGAATCAAATCATAAACAAATAAGCTTTAGGATGGCTGGCACATTACAGAGCAAACATTGCATGAACATAATGATGACATACTGATTGTAGGTCAAGTCATAAGTTTGTGCTTTTGGCTGACACATCAGCTGGTGTAGGTGCTGTATTCAAGTATGATATTGAGCATATAAACAGACCCAACATATGTGTGAATGACAACCCTAGTTTTATTTTTTTGTGAATTTTTCATTCAATATCTCTTTTGAATACATTTTCTCAATAAAATCATGAATTTGAAGAGGAAATGATTGGAGGAGCATAGATCTGATCAAGAATGGTGAGGAATTATTATTCAGCCAGTCGGGCACATAACGATGAGGTTAGTATGATCTTCTATACTTTTCAATCTCATTTGTTCATATTTTTTCTTAATTTATCATTAGAAAAGATATCCTAAGTTTTAAACTTAGTGCACATCATTATTAACTGTGCCATAATCATATCTCATGATGCATTTATGTTTCCATTTCAGCTGCTACAAGCAACAATCAATCCACATTCCTTGCTCCACTCTACTTAGTGATAATCAAAAAGAACATTTTTTCGTAGCATTTTTGTAGACATATGTTTTTTCCATTAAAATGTTTTGAGAAAAAAACACTAACTCAAAGATGAATAGAAAAAAACATTCATAACTGATATATGTGGCAAGACCATTTTGAGCTTGCTTTGGTTTTGGCCGCATCTTGATTTTTACTCTTTGAATTAGTGGTCAAATGATGCTTTCACGATGCCCTATAATTAACTGTTGATCTTCTTGAGCCCAAAGTGAAATGAACTCATTAAGATTCATATTTTATTGCTGAACCTTGTATGCCAACTTGAACTGTTTATATGGTGCAGGAAGGGAATATAGCACAAAGTGAAAATTTTACAATTGGGCATCCATCCCAATTGTACAATTTTAGTAGCTATAGCGAGCACTTCCAAAACATGTCCTCTAACATGAACCTTTCCATGAATATAAATGGAAATCAACTTGTACAGAAGTTCATGAATTTTAGATTCTTCATGAGTTGCAAACTTCTTTCTAATTTTTTCCATAAACTCTGTTGATGTGATATCTTCTTGGGTAAGATCTGCCTGATAAGATTCACGATCAACACATTCCATTGTCATCAAACTTAACCAATTTGATTTTTCCCATGCTTCCAGGTTTTCTTCATCTGATTCTTCTAGCTTTTAACATCATATTGATTGAAATATATGTGGCCGGCAAGTCAATCACACATTCCATATCATGTTCCATGTTCATTCATAGAAGATATTCATTATAGTGCACGTGTGATGCTTATAATGAAGTCCATGAATACTCTCTTTCTCTCTAATACACACACATATATGTCATTTTACTACCTGTTTCTAACAATTTTCCTTCTTCATGAACATCTGTCTCACATGCTCTTCTTTTATCTATCCCCTTAATTATCGCTTCTAATATTTATATCTGTATCTAGGGAAGGACACGGTCCGGTCACGGTCCGGTTTTAGCAAAAACCTAAACCTAGACCTAATGTTCGGTCTAGTCTCGGTCTAGGTTCGATCTCGGTCCGGTCTGGTCAGGTTGACTAGTACATGTGAAAGTGAATGCCAATATGAAGGAAATAATTTAAGCAACATTTAGAAAGTATTTTTAATCAAAAATAGAAAATAGGCTAATACTTTTTTGAAGTTTTACTGAAAGTAGTCCCCTTATTCCTACTTAGCTTGCCTTTGCTGCACTTGGTGATCTCGTCGCATCTTACCAAACTTTATCAGAGTGCTTGATATTGTGTACCTTATAGAAGCAACTATATTCATGTGATTGAAAACATAAATAATATGCCCAAAATAGAAAGATATTCCAAAATAATAGTAGAAAAAAGATTGTACCTTTTTTAGTCTTCAATTTCCTCCACTCCCATGTCCTCAACTTCACTGTCCTCTCCTTTGCATTCCATGGTGTTCATTGAAGTTCAACATTTCATAGCATCACTTTGACATCGAGGACGAGAGTAAAAGAAAGTAAGAGTGAGAGAGGGAAATGCGAATAGTGAGAGAGGGAGATAGAGAGAGAGGGAGATAGAGAGAGAGCGATCTAATGAGAAAGGAAGAGGGAGATAGTGAGAGAAGAAGAAAGGGAGAAAGTGAAATAGAGGGAGAGGGAGAGAGCAAGAGATGGAGAAGAGGAGAAAATGAGAGAGGAAAAGAGAGATAGTGAGAGAGGGAAGGGGGAGATAATGAGAGAGGAAGAGGGAGAGAATGAGAGAGGAAGAGGGAGATAGTGAGGGAGGGAGAGAGGAAGAGAGTGAAATCAGGGGAGAGGGACAGAGCCAGAGAGGGAGAGAGGGAGATAATGAGAGAGGAATACGGAGATAGTGAGAGAGGGAGAGAGTGAAACAGGGGGAGTGGGAGAAAGGGAGCTAATGAGAAAGTAAGAGGGAGATAGTGAGAGGAGAGAGGGAGAGTAAGAGTGAAATAGGGGGAGAAGGAGAGAGCAAAATGAGAGAGGAAGAGGGAGATAGTGAGAGAAGGAGAGAGGGAGAGTAAGAGTGAAATAGGGGGAGAAGGAGAGAGCGAAATGAGAGAGGAAGAGGGAGATAGTGAGAGGAGAGAGGGAGAGTAAGAGTGAAATAGGGGGAGAAGGAGAGAGCAAAATGAGAGAGGAAGAGGGAGATAGTGAGAGGAGAGAGGGAGAGTAAGAGTGAAGTAGGGGGAGAAGGAGAGAGCAAAATGAGAGAGGAAGAGGGAGATAGTGAGAGAAGGAGAGAGGGAGAGTAAGAGTGAAATAGGGGGAGAAGGAGAGAGCGAAATGAGAGAGGAAGAGGGAGATAGAGGGAGCGTAAGAGGGGTATAATGACAGAGGAAGAGGGAGATAAAGAGAGAGGGAGAGAAGGATAGAGTGAAATAGAGGGGGGGGAGGGCGTGAGATAGTGAGAGAGGGAGAGAGTGAAATAGGGAAATAGGGAGAGAGTGAGAGGGAGAGAGGGAGCTAAATGGAAAGGAAGAGCGAGATAGTGAGATAAGCAGAGGGGGAGAGTGGAATAGGGGAACAGGGAGTGAGAGAGAGAGAGAGAGAGAGGGAGAGAGGGAGCTAATGGGAAAGGAAGAGCGAGATAGTGAGAAAAGCAGAGAGGGGGAGAGGGAGAGAGTGAGACAAGGAGCTAATGGGAAAGGAAGAGCATGGAGAGGGAGAGAGTGTGCGAGGGAAGTGTAAGAGCACGGAGGGGGGGAGTGGGTGCCGGGCAGAGGAAGAGGATGGCGAGGGAGAGAGGGTGCGGGTGAGAGGAAGAGGATGGCGGAGGACAGAGGATGCGGGCGAGAGGAAGAGGATGGAGGGGGAGAGAGGATGACAGTTAGAGGAAGAGGATGGAGGGGGAGAGGAAATGCATAGAGGGAGAGAATGGGTGAGGCAGAGAGGAAGTGCATGGGGGGGAAGAGAGGGTCAGGGGAGAGGAAGAGCATGAGAGGGGGAGAGGAAGAACGTGGGAGGGGGAGAGAGAAAGCGTGGGAGAAGATGACCGTGGGAGAGGGAGTGGAAGAGTGTAGGAGGGGGTGAGAGGGAGTAGGGGAGAGGAAGAACATGAGAGGGGAGAAGGAAGAGCCTGGGAGGGAGAGATGGAGAGTGTGAACGGGAGAGTGTAAGAAGGCGGCAATGAGAGCATGAGAACAAGATAGGGGGAGAGAGGAAGAGAGGGAGAGTGTAAGAGGGGGAGTGAGCAAGAGAGAGAGAGGGTGAGAGTGAGAGCTCGAGAGGGAGGGAATTAGAGCGGAAGAGAGGGCGAGAGAGAGATAAGAGGGAGAATGTGAGAGGGAGGGAGTAAGAGCGTAAGAGAGGGAGAGGGCGAGAGGAAGAGCATGAGAGGAGATGAAAGCAGGAGGATGCGACGGTAGGAATGAGAGCGGGAGAGGCTGAGAGAGAGAGGGAGAGAGGGAGAGGGGTAAAGCGAGACTGGGAGATGGAGAGAGGGAGAGCATGTGAGGGAGGCACTGCGAGAGCAAGAGAGATAGGGAGAAGGAAATGCGGCTTACCAAGTCTCAAACATGGTGACGGCGACGGCGAGAGGGTGGCGGTGGTAAGAGGGTCTCGACGGCGACGGCGAGAGGGACTACGAGAGGGTGGCGGTGGCGACGGCAAGTCTGGCAAGTGGTGAACGAGAGTCTCAAACGTGGTGGGGGGGGTGGCATCCAGTCTGAATCCTCTCCCTCTCATCCGTATTGACCGAGGAATGTATTGGCTGAGGGGAGAGGTTGACCCGTTCCTCTTTGATTATTTTCATTATTATAATAACATATTTTTTCGAACTGTCCTGGGTCCGGTTCGACTTGTGAACCGGACCCGGACCGAACGGTTCGGTCAGCCCCAAATTGGCTGACTGACAATCCTGTCCGGTCCGGTCTGACCGAAATTCGGTCTGACCGAAGTTCGGTCTGACCGTGTCCTTCCGTATCTGTATCTCCCTGTTCCTTTAAAATTAGGATGGTTCTTACAGTGGGAAATATTCTAAGGGGGGCTTAATTTCTAATTCCTAGAATTCTTTCAACCATTATTAACTTTATTATGATTTTTTGCAATGACAGACCAGGCATTGTTTGCGCAAAATAGCTGCAAATAAAATTTTATCTCGTAATCTGCCTATCCTCGCCACCTGGCAGGCGTGTCTTTGAAGAACGACGCTGACCGCATAACACGCCAGCGGTCAGCAGATCGATGACTGCTCTGGTTGGCGATCCGCTAGCGAACAGTACTCGGGATCGATCAAGATCGTGCAAGAATGATCAATCAACAAAAACACATTGATTGATCTCTAGATTGTATTATTGTTCGGACTCAAGCCCTAGGAATGCTTATTTCGAGGTGAATATCATGGCGATTGAGAATGTCCGGGACCCTGAGCAAGTCCCAACGGTACAGATACTGGAATTTAATAAATTAATTCCTCTATCATTTCTTTTTACTGAACCCACGTTCGGTTCGCTCTGTTTCGGCCAAAGAAAACCGAACCATATAAGATGAGAACATGTTTAATCTATGTCCTATTGTCACACGGTCAAATCTCGAGCTAGGTTTCTTGCTCGGAATTGGCGTGTGCCGGCCTCAGTGCTTGGAGCAGAACACTGAGCAGCCTTGATCTCTTGCAGCGGAAGCTTTGTAGATTGCTTAAGATCGCTTAGAAGGGGTTAGAGGAGATGGTGGTACTAGGCACCGTCAGTGAATAGGGTCATTGCATTCATATCATAAAGAGTACATCATCGTTGGGGATAATTACATGGGGGAAAACGAGGGGTGATACAACGAATGAGACGAGGCGCCTTGCGCCGAGGTAATGTCGCCACACCACCTCAGGGCCGCCGCTCCGGGCGCGCGCACCCGCTCTGCCGCTACACAAGTGCGCCCGGCCGGGCGCCGCGTGCCCGCGGGTCTGGCGATCACACACGCCACCCCTGCCTTGACGATCACACACGCCACCGACACCCATGTCAACACTCCAGCGCGCAGTCTGCGCGACGCCGCCGCATTCGACGCCCTCGAGCTGGGTGTTGCATGCCCAGCACTACCTGCAGGAGCGCTACGCGCCCGTTGTGCTGTCTCGGCGCTCTCAGTGCAACACATGCCTTAGTCTCCTAGCGGGATGTCTCCCATCCCCGCTCACCGCACACGCAATGCGCGCGCTGCCCCCGTGGCCGCTGCGCGGCACCGCGCACAACTCCGCGCGCTGCAACTGCGGCACGCCGCCTGGCCTGCGTGTTCCGCACCCGCTCGCAGCGCTCGGCGCTGGCGGGTAGCGTTGGCGCCCGTGCGTGGCGCTTGGTGTTAGCGCGCGGCGCTTGGCGCGCGCGCGCACACATCGTTCAGCCTGTGCGCCCAGCACGAGCGGACCGTACCTGATCCGTCCCACCTTGGGCGCGGACGGGCGCGTGCACAGTCTGCCGTGAATCACCATCGACAGTGGCAATGGCATGAAAGATCAGGTATTTGGGCATCGGTACCCATTATGACTCAGTCCTTAAAATGTCGTGAGCCGAAATACAACGAACAGTCCTCCCAATAAGCACGCAGGCCTCTGAGCAGGGAATGCCGGCTAGTTAGGGGCCTAACATCTATACACATGGTAGGACATCGAATAATGTATTGAACCCATTAATCTGGGTTCACCGAACAGAATATTATTTTCCCGCCTCAGTCGAGATAGAAAAACTAGCGCCCTTAGTTTCTCCGGAAAGAATTCAACGTCGTTCGACTATCCGGTCATTACGGGAATTCAAATCGTGCCCATAAACCTCGCCTACTCCCTTCTGTTTTTCTTTTCATCATAACATCGCTTCCCCCCCCGGCCGTCAACATCTCTCTCTACTTCAACTTTTCACGTCTTCTTGATATCGGCCACTATCATCAGCATGGACAGCAACCTCTTTCCCCGGTGCGAATAAAACCCTCCTATGCTGCATTTTGATCATGCTTGTGATGTTAAGCAGAGCGTGGATGAAAAACTGACGATCTAGCTCTTTATACTCTCTTAGATTTAAAGTATCTTCATCTTGTTTCTTCCGCCGGTGCCTAATTATTCAGGTAGTATTTTTTCTACAGCGTCCGGAGTGCGGAGTGCACCATCTACATGAACGTGACACCAAACGTGAGGATCGGAGTAAGAAACGACGTGAGGATTTCTTACTTCTAATGTTTTTTCCACCCTTTTTTTACACGAGTTTGGGAGTTCATTCTCAATATCCTACTTTGGTTGTTGTTCTTAGGGGAGCGAGGTTCTCAATGGACCCTTTTGCTACCTACATCGCCAAGACATGCAGACCAAGGCAAGCGTCCTCTCCTATCGTAAGATCGAGATAACCCGTTCCGAAGTGAGTGTTCATGCCCATCTCAAGCGCCCCCTATGTCATAAAACCCGTTTTTTTAACAAAGTATCTGATATTCGACTGGGCTTCTACGTCCATAGATAATTCTGCCTGAAGAACAAATAGCCAACCGTGTTGAGAGTCACACCCGGAGGCGCCTTCGTTTTGAGGTTGAAGATGGGTTGAATACCGACAGGCCTCATTCTGCGGTCAGACCCTGTCCTTGTTTACTTCGCTCTTCCGCCATCGCCTCCTGTTGACGTAAATTTGTGTTTCAGGTTAAGAGAGTCGCCGGCTCCGCGCAGGCCGAGAAAAACGCTCCCACGTTTTACCAGTTTCTTTGAAGAACTCTCACCTGGTCCACCTTCTTGAACTAATCTTACCGTGCGTGAATGTCTATTCGACTTCATAACAATAAGTTGTTTCGAGATACTGAATATTTTTACATTACTGTAAAACGGATTGGAATTTAAAGTTACAAAGCGCTAACAATCCATCAGAAGCGGTCACTGAAAAAGTTGTGTTTTTCATGCTACCTGGTCTACTGTTTTTCATACTTTGTCTCAGTCTGGGAATATTCTTTTACCGTCATCAAATATGTGGTTTTGTGAAACCGTAACGCCCAGTGATATGAGTTATTATAAGGGGTTCACAGGGGCCGACTGTAAAAGAAACTCATGCACTTGTGACACAAAAGGATTCCATTATAATGTTAATGGTATATCTTGTTTTAATTATTTTCAAATTTTCATAGATATGCTTTAAGAGTTACATTTATAACTGTAGCTAGGATCATATATACTTCTAAATATTAATAACACAAAATTGGTGGTTAAAGTTCAATATTCATTTGTCTTATTGTGGTTATTAAAAGAGTAGGTGCTGAAACCGAAATATTCATTAGGAATATGGATAGGTTAAATTTTATTTGAAATATATGATTATTAGATTAGTTTAGAGTATGTGAAAGTATGTCCATATTATGAAGGAATTTCAGATGAATCTCATGGGAAAATAGATGCACTTATTAAGCCTCAAATATTACAGAGAATGACATTTCATTTTCCACTACGTCAATAACAACGAATTTTTAAAAATTTTAATATTTTGAACTAACGCTGAGCCGATGAGTATGACAACTATGTTTTACTAAGACTAATTTGTTTTAAATTTTAACAAACAAAACTATGCAGGGGTTCTTCAATATTTTCAAAAGTTGATTGTGAGTATATCACAGATTCTATTACGTGCATTTCTATGTGATATATTTCAAAGTGATATCAGTGAACCATATTGTAGAGTGTAAAAGAATTTTGAGGAACTTCTTCATAATTTCATCATGAAAATTATGAATTAAGTTGTTTAATAAAAATGATTTCGTAGTTCATTGAATACCCCATTCCAAATTTAATGCTAAATATAATTTTATCTTATGATATCACCTCTCTTAAACATTTTAAAATTAAAGTTTCATTCTATATCCACTACTAAAAACGAGTATAGCCCATGGATTACCCTTCTAAACAAACTTTTGGAGCAAATAACATATGGATATAGATATATGGATAATAATAAAATTCGTTAATATTCTTTGTGAGATACTTAATTCTATTCTTTTTTTTGAAAAGCAAATTATGGATAGCGCAGAGTGAAATGAGGTTTTGCTTCACTAAGTATCATATCTTCAAGGGAAATATGCATATCTAGTTTATTCAAAAATTCAAGTGGATTTCTGTTATCACAAACAATTACTAAATGATAAATAGGGGTTTCAAACTAATAAGAGAGATGAAAAGTCATGTTTATGTTAAATATATCAATATTATTTCTTATATTTTCATCTTATTCATCAAGGATATCATACAAACTAAATATCATAGAATATGTTGAATGTATGAATAAGTTTTAGACTTTGAATAGATCGTTAAATTTTGATTTTCGATTGGTTTTAAAATATTGAATCAATGAGATTCGTACTAACATATGTTGGCCTTTGAATGAGCTAATTTATTGTTACATGGACCATACAAAGTATATGCCTAGTTATGTAAATTACTTTATTATCCCAATCTGTTTCTTGGATATGTTTCCATAACCTGTTCAGAAAATTATGGGATCTCAACTTATATTTGTATGACTTAATATTATCCCTTGCTTTGGGGACTCAACTGAGGGGAAGCGATTTCTCTTGTATCGTTGGAATCACATCAGGGGAGAGAATTATACAGGGAGGAAAGAAAATATGAAGTGGAGAATGTGTGAAAGCGGATTTTATATTTGAAAATATATCCCCCTAGAAAGTTTGGAAATCATTACAAATGAGATAATAAATAATTTAATGACAAGAAACGCCATAGAAGACCTATATTTTGCTTTGATTTATATAATGCGCAGCCTTCTGATTAAATTCACATAGGGATATTTCAAAAGAAAGATTTCTCTAATATTGTTGACAGTCTACCTAATTATCACGACGTTACACATTTGAATTTGGATATCAAATAGTTTAATGATTGGGAAGGGCATAATTTATATTTCTCTGATTAAATTCATGAGGGATATTTCAAAATTATTTTCAGTGAAATTTCTCAAATATTGTCGGCAATTTCACTAATTATCCTAACGTTGGATTAGCTGGACACTTGAATTAGCAATCCTAATGGAAGCCATGGTAGCTGCTTAGTACATTCTTAAGGGTTTATCCAAGATGATTCTACTTAGACTTTAGATTTTGAATAGTAAAACCCTAAAAAAAAAAGAAAAAAATAAAAAAAGAAATAGTAAGACCCTCACTTTAGATCCAAATTAGAATTGCATACTAATCCTACTCTATTTTCAGATGGTTGACTCTCCTGAATATCTTTAGTCAAATATAGAGAGAAAGAAAAACTTGGCGAATCACACCCCTAAGGGAACCCCTACTTGTTATACATATACAAGTACACCGAGAGAGTCTCTCGAATCCAGATTAGGACCCTAAGTTGATCCATACCTTCTAAGTGCTTCATGCAGTTAATAATAGTTAGAGCTCCAAATTTGAACGGAAAAAATGTAATGACTCAGAATTAGTATGCGAACGACATTCTCCACGAATAACATATAAACAAGCGAAATCATGAAAGATTGAGATTTATCTGGATCTGCATTCAATTCATCTGGTGATCCTAATGGAAAATATGTATTTGCATGCCCAGAGAATAAAATTACTAATATGAACAAATGATAAGCAATATTTTAAACGAAGGGTTCAATAAATCTAACCATTGTATATGAATGTCGCCATATATAAATATAAATGTACATCAGCAATTGTAGCCATACATTCTTAACGATGCATTGAAGGTAGTCCTGCAAGCGTAGGAATATCATAATGATATAATATTAAATTAGATATAAAAAAGAATCTGAATGGTGTTTCTCCATCACCACCATCATCACCATTGCGTTCTTCGCTTTCAGGTAGGTAAGGCTGTTGTCTTGCAGACTGGACAGACATTTTTCTCAACCAGCCATTTTCCAACACAAGCAGCATGGAAATCGTGCCCACAACTTAGAATGCCAAGATCCTCACCATCTTCATAATCTTCCTGCGAATATGAATCCGGATATGAATCAGTATCAGACACCATTATCGAATGGTTGGAATTGAAATCCTGATGGTGACTGGTAAACCCATTCTCAATAGGTATTTTACCTGACATATGCAGCATGATTCCGTTTTGCAGGCAGAAAAAGATAGATATTTCCTTTGTTTCAAATTCTTCTGCACAGCGCTCTCGTCCACACCTGTGCTCACATTTCCAATTCGCTCCTCCAATGCCAAGAGCTCCTGCGAGATCAAGGACATAATTTGTTTAAACCAATGCATAAGAATCTAAGGAGAAATGAAATTTGCCGAGTATTTCATCGTTTTACCTCATAAGACATGTTGTCTACATCAAGGCGCATGTCCCGATAGCTGTCGTAGTATGCAGCGTCATCCATGATCATTACGTCCTGTAAATTGATGGATGTAGAAATAAGCAGAAGTCCAACTGGTGTATTTTTTCTCCAAAAAAAGTGAACAAGATCTGACGTCAATCATCATGCTTTCCTCTCTGCGCATTAGCTCCAGTGCATTTCGAATTTGCTGCAAAGAGAAACCAAACGACATCAGAGAGATGAACTTTAATACTATTACAGACAAAAAATATGAAAAGAATAGAAATTTAATTCGAGATGATACCTCAAATAGCATGAGGTTTCTTGAATGGCGACTACGGGGAGGGACGGGGGCACCCATCACGCCACCTCTCCGACCAAACATGAAGGGTCTCAATTGCTCTTGGGTTGTACGAGTATCAATGTCAGGCCCAAGAGATGAAGAAGATGAAGAAACCTGACCTGCTTAACATCAAGGAATATATTTCAACCATATCCATTGCCAGGAAATGAATCACCAATCGGAGGAAGGGCTAGAGTCTGACCCGCAACAGCCTGATGAGGCATCCAGCTTGGGGCGGTCGGAGGCATAACACGAGAGATAGGATTAAAAAGGGAAAAGTGACCAACATTCCCAGGGATGATTGCATTGCCATTGCCCAAGCTCAGATTTCTTGGATCTGGCGGCATGGGGGGCCTCAACTCTGTGCTTGGCACAAACATTGGGTACTCTGAAAGGTTGCTTCTATCCAATTCTCTGTCGTTTGTACCCGCCCTGGGAGCGAGATGAAAATCAGACGAGCCCACAATACTGGGATTCGACATCCCACCCCACGGAATCGGGAAGACTACTTGGGGTATCACTGGAACTGTGGGAAGAAGCGGCTGACGAGAGCTTGTGCTTGGTCCCGATTGCCTCGCCTCAAGAGATTGTGCGACCGGATTTGGCACGGTTGAAGAATAATGGTGCTGGGGCCAGACCAAAGAGTAAGTCTCACCTATATCAAGTTGTTGGGCAGCCTGGACCATCGCACGGAAATGCTCGCGACTTCTGATTGTGCCGTGCAGATCAGGACTTTCAGATATGTTCAGACTGTGTGATGGGAGAGTTCTCTCCTGCGACGACCGCAGCATATGCCCATCACCCTCATAGACGGGGCAGCCACTTGAGCTTCCTGAGGACTGCCCAGAGGGCCCATCAAAGCTCTTTCTCTTACTAGAATGGCATCTTCCATCCAGAGATCCACAGCCATTGTTTTCATCAGACCGGTAGTTGACGCCTTCACCACTAAGCACCCCGCAAGAGCTTGAGAAGCCACTAGTCGATGCACCTTGGGAATCCTCGGGTGGAAAGTGATGATAGAGAGACCCAGTTGGTGTTTCTGCATAAGGCTCGAAGGTGCCAACTAATCTGGAATAAGTTGGAAGAGATTGACCGGGAGTTTCCATAGTTCTATCTCCGAAACTTGTCGAATTTATGCCATATGCCACTGCAGACGACGTCCCCCGTCCACTCTCTGGTGCTTCAGAGCTATGATAGTTTCTTGAATAGACTGGAGGAGGCTGTCTTGAACTTGAACCCTGAACCCCACGGCCAAGAAGGCCTCCATCCTGCCGCCCGCCTCTGTGTCGATGCGTTGAACTCACCTCAGGTTGTCCCGGTAAGCTGAGCATGGCATTAGGGTTGTTCATCGGGCTGTTCCAGAAGCCTGGCTGGCGGTCCATAGTGGACATGCTAGAACTGGATGGATATTCATATTCAAAGTTCTCGGGCAAGAATTGAAGGGTTCCTCTTTGGCCCTGCATTGGGGAAGAAGCCAATGAAAGATACCAACGAATTCTTCTGCTTTCTGGTCTGTCTATGAGAGGGTGGAACACAAGAAAGCACAGCTCTTGAATCTACACGCCTTTGAACCAGACAAGGAAAGATCTGAAAAGGATTAACCGTTGCTTTAAATTTACTCGAAAACGATAAAGTTCAGATCTTGTTGCGTGAAGTGGCCTATTTAATGTTATGAAAAGAGTGATACCATCAAAATGATTGATACATTTGGATTTTTTTCATGCAGGGCATCAATGAAAGAACCAAAGGGGAAAAATTGAAGAAGTTTAATACATCAGTAAAAATCTTAAGGCCCGTGTGAAGAGTTGCATTGAGCGATGCAGAAAGATTATAATGACCAAACTGATATAACTATGTTGGCATCTATTTGAAAGACAATGTCTTTCACAAGAACCGCACAAAATTACGCTTCTGTAGATCAGTAATGATCAAAACATTTGTATCCACAAAAATGAGTCAAAACAAGCAGAAAGTAGACACCGCTTAAAAGACTTTAGGCTTTCCGTCGGTAGATTCCAGCAAAGCCCATTCAATTCCCGGCATGCTGGGGAGTTCCAAGGCTCGATCGGATGGCAACAGCCTCAAGTGAGAGAAAGAGAGAGAGAGAGAGAGAGAAACAGAGAGAGAAAGATGAAATCCCCACAAAAGATAGAAGAAGAACCCACAAAAGAATGAACTCCCCACAGATTAAGAGAGATGAGAAAGATATATATATATAGAGAGAGAGAGAGAGAGAGAAATAGAGAAACAACGACGCAGAATAGAAAAAGATGAAATCTTGAGGACAAAAACAAATCAGGGATTGCAGGACGGATTCCCAACCAGGTTTTGAGAAAAGGAATTCCCCGATAAAACGAAAACGGAAGAGACGATCGGCTGATCGCCCAAACAGATCTGGGTTCAGGAAACAGAGAAAGGGAACGAAACAAGAAAGATGAATCAAGACGAATACGACAGAAAAAACTAAGAAATCACACAATAGAAATCGAAAATCGCGACCGGAGAGCTCACCGATACGCCGGGGAGAGGAGCGACAACGATAATCCCCCCTCAAATCAGCCGGCGTTTAAGAGAGAGGTTGGAACGGATCATCGCGGTGCCTCTCTCTCTCTCTCTTACACTTTCTCTCTCTTCCTGGTTCTCTGCCTGGGTATTTCTCTCCCTATGGTTCTCTTTCCATCTCTTCACCTATCCCGATTTATGGGGGTCAGGAACGAAACCCGGAGGGAGGAATCAACAGCGGGGCGGGGGCAAGAAGCCCATTTGCACAGGCCCCATTACGTAGAGAGATGCAGAGAGAGAGATAGAGAGAGATAAAGAGAGAGAACTTGAGGGCGTGGGGAGATGACAAACCGATGGGTCCACCAACGGCCAAACGTGGCTTCTGAGAATACTGAGAGATGTCCGAGAGAGGGAGGAATGTAGAGATCTAGAGAGAGAGATAGTATTAGTGAATAGAGAGAGAGATGGGAGAGAGAGGGGGGAGCGTTAGAGAGATCTAGAGAGAGAGGTGGGATTAGTGAGAGAGAAATATAGAAGAGAGAGGAGGTAGGCATAGAGAGATCTACAGAGAGAAGTGGGATTAGTGAGAGATATAGAAGTAGGATTAGTGAGAGAGATAGAGAAGTGGGATTAGTGAGAGGGAGAGAGAAGGATGGGATTAGTGAGAGCGAGAGAGAGATGGGAATAGTGAGAAGGAGAGAGAGATGGGATCAGTGAGAGAGATAGAAAAGTGGGATTGGTGAGAGAGAGAGAGATGGGATTAGTGAGAGAAAGAGAGAAATGGGATTAATGAGAGGAGAGAAGTGGGATTAGTGAGAGAAAGAGAGAAATGGGATTAATGAGAGGAGAGAAGTGGGATTAGTGAGAGAAAGAGAGAAATGGGATTAGTGTGAGAGATAGTGAATTGGGATTAGTGAGAGAGATAGAGGAGCGGGATTAGTGAGAGAAAGAGAGAAGTGGGATGAGTGAGAGAGAGAGAAATGGGATTAGAGAGAGAGAGATATACGTGGGATGAGTGAGAGAAAGAGAGAAGTGGGATTAGTGAGGGAGATACAGAAGTGGGATGAGTGAGAGAGAAGTGGAATTAGAGAGAGACAAGTGGAACTAGGAAGAGACGGAGGAATAGAGAGATACAGAGGGAGAGAGGGAGGAATAGAGACATGTACATCGAGAGGTGGGATTTGGGGAGAGGGAGTGATGTAAGTGGCATTAGGGAGAGAGAGGAATAGAGAGATGCAGAGGAAGAGAGCGAGAGAGAGAGAGAGAGAGAAATATAGATATACAGAGGAGAGAGAAGTCGGATGAGAGAGAGGAATAGAGAGATAAAGAGAGAAAAAGAGGAGGGAGAGAGGACAGAGAAATAGATAGAGAGAGAGAGAGAGAAAAAAAAAAAAGAGGGAGAGATGAGTAGAGAGAAAGAGAGAAAAGGGGAGAGATGAGTAGAGAGAAAGAGAGAAAAGGGGAGAGAGAGAGAGGCGGGAGGAAAAGAGAGAAACAGAAAGATAGAGAAGTGTGAGTAGAAAGATTAAGAGAGAGTGTGTGTGTGTGAAGAAGAAGAGGAAGGAGGCAGAGGAAGGAATAAACAGATACAGAGAGTGGTGGGACTAGGGAGAGAGAGAGAGGGAGAGGAGGGAACAGAGAGATACACAGAGAGAGGAAGAAAAGGAAACAGGGAGAGATGGGAATAGAAAGATACAGAGAGAGACAGGTTGAATTAGGGAGAAAGAGAGGAATAGAGAGATGAAGACAGAGAAGTGGAATTAGAGAGATGAATAGATATATACAACTAGAGGTGGGATTAGGGAGAAAGGAATATAGAGATACAGAGAGAGGGGGGGAAGAGAGAGAAATAGAGAGATAGATAAGGGGGAATGGAGAGATTAAGAGAGAGAATGAGAGAAAGTGAAGAATAAGAGCGAAGAGGCAGAGGGAGGAATAAAGAGATCCAGAGAGAGAAGTGGGATTAGGGAGAAAGGATAGAGAGATACAGAGAGAGAGAGAGAGGAAGAAGAGGGAACAGAGAGATACACAAAGAAAGAAAGAGGAGGGAGCAGAGAGATGGGAATAGATGGGTAAAGAGAGAGAAAGAGAGATAGATAGATAGATAGATTTATAGATAGATAGATAGATAGATAGGTAGATAGATAGATAGATAGATAAATGGGGGACCATCACCAAGGAATGGAGTACAAATGAAGAAAGCAAGAAAGTAAGTGATGAAGCTATCTCCAACAAAAGGAGCACAGAAGTATGGCGCAAAGAGAGAAAAAAAAGGCAAAACCAAAAAACGAAAGAAACGCCATAAAACTGTTATTACCAGGGAGAAGGAGCTTACAAACACAAGAAAGTAGAAAATATTGCTATCCAAGGTGCCAAAGGTCTTCTCATCAGTATCAACAAGATTCTCAATCATTCATCAAAGATCGACGCTAACCTTCTTCAAAGACGTTTGGTTTTGGGAACTGAAGTTGGGGGAACAGGAGTACAAAATGAGATTTCATTTGATTCAAATCATGCTCTAGCAATTGACAACATACAGGCCTATACATGAGAGAGCATAGGTGAAATATGGATACATTCTGTTTTTAAAATTCATATATCTTTTAGTCAGAAAATTACATAATGGCATGAACTGATATCATAAACCGAGTTAAATTTTGTAAAAGGACTTGTGTAGAGTTTGTCCACAGCTGTTTTAGATACCTCTCTATTTCACAAGTTTGGAATTTTGATGCAGATAACTGAATACACGGGAAAACAACATAAAGAAGGAGGTAGAGACATCCATATTATCTGGATTGTAATGTGACGAGGAAGAGATGGAGGAAGAATTAAAGCTAGATGAAGAGATAACCAAGAAGAAGAGATGACGACAGAACTAACGTCAACACAAGAGAATTCAGATTATTGTCTAGAGTGGAACGCCACACAAAGATTGCGTAAGGGACATCAATGCTAAATTTATAATATGAAAGGAAATTGAAGAGCTAGAGGAAGAGTTCACGCCAAATGAAGAGATATCAAGGAGAATATATGGAGCCCAAGCAAATTCAACCTAAGAGCAATACAGGCAGCAGAACAAAGCGATATACCATGATGAAGACTGACACAAAGGATAAATGCCGCAACTGTCAATTGCACATTTGGAGAAAGTGGTGAATGCTAAAGTTAATGTACACCAGCATAAAGAATGTAATGCCTATGGTGTTTATGCCTAAGGGCACTATTAGACAATGTAATGTCACGTTTATATCAATAAAATGTCTATTACAAAAAAAAAGATAGATAGATAGATAGATAGAGAGATAGAGAGAGAGAGAGAGAAGCCGGAAGGGATGGAGTGGGACAGAGAGAGAATAGAATATAAGTTGAAGCAGAAGCACCCAGCCAGAGCAGAGCAGCGTGGGGAAGCCTGCAGACAGAAAAGACCAGTCAGGAAGAGAGATACAGATCGAGCGAGGAGAGAGAAAGAAGGGCACTTTCTCTCTCTTGAATTTTTTTACCCGGAACGGGAAGAAACTTCCTCCGGGATAAATTTCTCTCCCCCAGAAGCAGGAATCAGAAGATCGTTGACCGGGATAAGTTCCGATACCAAATTTGACCTTTTCATGGTGGGCCCCTTTTCGATGACGTTGACGAGCAGACGAGAAGACGACAATGTTAACTCGTCATCGTCATCCAGATGCTAACGAATCGATGACGATGCCGATGACGATTATCAACGTACTTGATGAAGACCATACCATATCTTCTCTTCTCGACTGCTAAAACCCTAGCGGCCTCTCTTTGTTCCTCTCTCGGTCGGCACGATGACGCAGAAAGGGGCGATGTTCAAGGGGCAGAAGAAGAGGAAGACGATCCCCCCCAACCGCCATGGCAAGGCTCCCACCACTCGCAAAGGTAATCTCGAATCCCATTCATCCGTATAATTTTCCCTCTTTGAGTTCTAGGTTTTCGTCTGACGGTTTCTTCTCTTGCGCAGGGAAGAGATTTATGAAGCCCTCTACTACGACGAAAGAAATGGAACTCGATCGGGTAGGACTTCGTAAAAAAATTGATTCCGTCCCTTGTTATGGTTGTTCTCCCCAAAGCCTCGTCCGAACTGGCGCAAACAGAATTGAAATTCGTGATTTGCGTTTCACATTCCCGATTCGTTTGATCGTGTCGGGTTCTCATGTGCGAAGATTTTTGTAGTCTTTTGAGTACTAAGTTATTGCACCGTGCGCGGATTCGATCTATCGTTCGATCTCTGCCGATGATTTCTCAAACGCAATAGTGTTCTCTAAAGTGAGAGTCCTCGACGAAAATTTTGATTTCTGATTCTTCATCAAGATATTTTCTTACGTTATCCAATGCCTAATTCCAATCAGTCATTTTAAATGGCTCCCATCATAGATTAGATTGATTAAAAGCGAAAGAGATTATTAAAACTTGATCGAACGGCTTCATCATAGATTTATACAACTCATGAACCATTCTCCTCAACACATGAGTCTCCTGATGTGGCAATTGTATTTGCACGATGAACGTGATTAAATATCTAAATCTGTTGTTTCTCGTTGCAGGAGCTGACAAAGTTCATAAATCAGTGCAATGAGGTTAAAGCAGCTACCCTCGCGAACAAGGACGGCGGGCAACTTGGCCTTGTCAAAGTCCCTGCGGAGTCTTCCAAAGCAACAAAGTGATGTAACTCAATTTTTTTCTTATTAATCCAATTTCCAGTGTATTATAAAATAATAGAGGCAGTTAGTTGTATTTCTAAATTCTAACAAACGAATATATTCAGAAAGAATACAATTTCCTGGTCGAACGAATATCTTCGGGGCATCAAATTAACGCCCAACCACGTCTCCCATGCCACGTCATCCATTGCGACCCCCCTTAAGTCGGGTGAATCGTTCTGCCAGCTCGTCCACCTCGCCGCCGTTGACCTGCTCCTTGCCCTTTGACTCCGGCCGCCGTCCTGCCCCCGCGGTCCTCTTCTTGCTATAAAAGACCAGGAGCTGGTCCACGTCATCCGACTCAAAGTCAAAGTCAATCCTGTCTTCCACCTCGGCTTTCTGGGCCACCCTGCTCTGCTCCTCCTGCAGAGGCTTCTTCCTCACAGATCTCGCTTTTGGCCTCTGCTCGTTGACTTGGGCCTCCCTGTTGACCTTACCGGCTGCGGCTTCAACTACCGTTTCCCTCGCCGTTGTCGATGCTGTCGTCTTCGCCCACGGCTCTACCTTCGGCCCAATTGACTTAACATATGGGGGAGGGACCATTCGAAGGCCATGCTCCTTGGTTGCTTTGGGTGGCCCATCGGCAGAGGCGGCGGCAGTCTGATCTCTACTCGACCACCGGTGGTCAACATCTCGTTCAGGCTCTTCAGTGCCTTTCTCCAGCGTTGACCGATGATCGAATTTGGGGCCCACTTTAGCAGTTGTGGGCTCAGAAGAGACTCTAGGTTGTGCCCTCGTTGACTTGCGTACGCTGACCGGCGGCTGGGAATGACTGGCGGCGGCGTCCCGAGGTTGGAATGGTTGTGGGGTTCGGATGTCGGCGTCGATCTTCTTCTGTGCGTTTTCTTCCCGGGGTTTGGCCAGGGGAGCGAAAGCAATGGCTGGAGATGGGTTCTTGTTCTCGGACTCGGGCACCCGAAGCTTAGTCGTCGTTGTCCTTTTGACCGTTTCTTCTTCTTGCTTGACTGCACGAGCATTACTAATCGCACCACTGATACCATTTTCCTTCGCATGGGGATTCTGAAGAGATCCAACAGACTAAACTCAGACTTTCACATGATAAACAAATGTTTGACCGAATCTTTACATTTTTTTGTTACTTCAAATGAGAAAACAGAATTGTTTAATATGAGACAAGTGACTTACGCGGCTGGGTGCGCTTGGATTCCTGTGATTGAAGGAATTAGGGTTCCAGAGGACGCTGAACTCGTAGGCAATATCCTCCATCAGCTGAATCTTCTTAGACGAGGGGAAAGATTTGGTCCCGACTTTCTCTTTAAACTGTCAAGAATACATCAAACAGTCAAGACTTTCTCTTTAAACTGTCAGGTTTGACCGAGAACATCGATCTTTGATCACGAATAGATTACATCAACGGCACGTTTTTAAATCGTTTGTACCTCTGAGTTGACAAAGCCTTCCAGAGAATTCCCATACCGCATCGTGAATGCTGATCTAAGATTGCAGAGTTCTGGCAAATCTGAAAATCTAGCTGCAGCAAAGATCAATGTCGCCACCGATTCCTGGTCTTCAGGAGGGCAGTCGCTGCGTTGGCCGTAGCAAAAAATCCATCACCACGTCTAGCTCAAGAATTGTAAAGCGAAGGAAGAATTTTTGTGTGGCAATTTTTTCTTAAACAATGATTTCTTTCTGGCTACCTCTGTTTTTGAAGAACAGGAAGTTGCTTATAAATTATCTGGCAGAAGGAATCTATCATGTCGTAGCATGCCAAGCGATTCATCTCGACGATAAGTTCATCCATCTGTTCCAGGAAATAGAAATTTGAAAATCAAGCGGCTATACATTCTCATGAAATAAAATTAGAGAATCATAAACCATTTTTTTTGAAAAAAGGAAGGAGAATTGTGTATCGAACACCATCGCTTCTGAAAATAAACTGGAGAATAATAGTCATTCAGCTTGTCTATGGAAATGACAAGCTAATGGGCATAAATCATTTACGCATCTCGTTCTTCCCTTCTTCCTCATTGGATGGGCAAGAGTAAAAAATTAATCTGTCGTGTAATTACCCGGCTGAATGCTTGAGCATCGCCGCCGTTACGGAGGAGCTCAGCGGCATCCTTCCGGAGGATGTTGACAACAGCCTGCTTCCTGTTGCGGATGGGTCTCAACCTCTCGTTAATGCACTTAATGGCGTGTTTGCTGCGTCCATCAACAGTGTGCGGATTAGCGCAAATTTTTTCAAACGTACAAGTAAAATGTCGCCATCCAAATTACAAAACCACGATATAGGAAAAAATCAAAAACGATTAAACCCGAAGACACCAAGAGAAGAACGGGTAGCGTAATGATTGAGAAAAAAATTTAGGCGGAAAGACAAAGGACGCGCTAAAATTCGAGAAATCCGTCGGAAGGCGACTCCGCATTGCCAGAACGCATCCCGCATGTGCGGCCGCCACATTCGCCGAATCGAAAACGCAAAACACGACAGAACAGCAAAGCAATCGGAAGAACAATCAAGATTCCAGCCGTTTCTCACCATTTTACCGTGAACTTCTTGCCGAGCAAGGCGTCAAACATCTCGGCCTTTCTTCGACAATCTCCCAAAACTGCGATTCGCCGGATCGCGAGCGCGCAGCCGAGGAAGAACAGGCGTGAACGAGGCAGCGCAAGATCCAATCCGGCGTCTCTCGATCTTCCACCCTAACCGTCCTCCTCCTCCGGATGAGAGAGAAAGTACGAGAAGATGTACGCGATGATGGCGATGGTGGAGGTGATGGAGGCGTTCTTATTTAAGCTTAAGTTTAAAACTAATGGCTTGTTAGAGGAGATTGACGACGAGAGATGAACGGAATTAGAGAGATAAAGCTAGAGAGAGAAAGAGAGAGCTCCAGGAGTCGTTTGTGGGGTCAACGCGGGCCCACCAACCGTCCAGCTCACGTTCGAAATTTAAAACAGTAGCCTAGTCGTAATAATCCGTAAAGAAGAGGGGTATAATCGGGAAAGTAAGCCCGTTCCCCGAGAATCTCGCCCTCTCCTCTTTTTTTCTCCTTTTACTTTATTAAAAAGAAATTTCCAACGATGAGGCCTGCTCGCTCTTGTGAATAAAATTTTTCTGATAATTATTATTTAAATGCTTAATTTTGCGGGTCAGATCGTTAGCGCTGTCGTTTGCCAGCTGGCAAATCGGCGAACGAGAGTACGCCGCGTGGACAGCTGGATAACTGTTTGGTTCCTTCCGCGCCAAGGAAAAAAACCGACGGCAGAGATATTGACACGTCAGACCTGACACGGTTACTTTCTGTTAGCTAAACGGCGGCGGCGGGTTGGCGGCGAGTTGGCGGCGCCGACGACTCGACCGGTTCAATGCGTGAAACGGAACCTGTTCCCCCACGTTTTCGGTTTTCCTCTTCTTGACGCGTGCGTTGACTTTGACCGCTTCAATGAGAAGGGAATTTCAGAAGAATCACTCCACTAAATTCCTAACTATAAAATTCCTAATTTATTAACGATTTAAATGATTTCAAAGAAGCATCTATGTTTTTCGGATAGCAAGTATTGGACCTGCAGACCATTGTCTTTTGTGAGCGAGTTGAACCACTAGACAGAGGTCAATGTCTAAGTTCATAATGCTAATCAAGTCTATGATCAGATCAAAAAAATTTTAAACAATGTTTCGAGCAGGAAAGAAATTTAGAGCATAAATAATTGGAATTAAGAGATAAAGTTTCATCATAGAAGGTACAGGTGACATTTAGGAATGCTTAATAATTTTCTCCATTGCCTGGAACTACATGACTTATCAATTATCGGATATGGTCAAGTGATGATGAATCAAACCAATGGCTTGATTATCTTCTTTATTTGCTTTTTTATCTGTTGTGGTTATATTTGATTAACCTATTAATCTTGATTTAAGGTCAGAATCTGGGGCCTTTGGCACAATTATTCTCCTTAGTATAGGCAAGCTGGCTCAACCATCAAAGTAGGTATAAATGTGGCAAGCTATGGATTTACACGAAGATTGGATATGGATAAATCCTCCATAGATATAAAAACCCAAATTTTAGCCCCAAATTTCTGAGCTATGAGACAGTCTGCATTTGATTGCACATAGCTGCCAGTAGCATTGATTATTCACTCCAATGGATTATTAGAAGTTCGTACATAGTGTTATGAATTTTGGCGACATAATACACTATTATGAAAAAGGAAGGGAATGTGAGGAACAAGTGGTGAGTTCCAGAAGCAAGCAGGATACCCGTATTGCGCTTGATAGGTAAATGGATAATGATATATTTATGTAGAGAGAAACAGAGGAGGCATCAGACAAGGCTGCAACCCAATTCTTAGGGAATCAGCTCCAATCAAAGTGAGTTAAAAGGATAAATAAGTCCAAGAGGAGACAGAGAGAGAGAGAGAGTGTGTTGAAGGTAATAATTAAACTCCATTCCTAAAAAATAGTATCAATTAAATTGATGGGATGAGACACATGCGAATTAAATGATATATCAAAATTGCTAATATTGTTGATAATTTGGTTTAAAAAACTGTTATATACCACCTCAAAATGCAGAAACTGTGGAACAAGTGAGTCAATGAGGATGAGAAATTTCTGAAATAATATAAGGAGACTGAGAGAGACAAAAAACAGTATCAAATGTCAAGAGGAAAGAAATAACATATTATTCATGTTCGTGAATAAAGTTTTGACAACAGTGTCTCATTATTTGGCCATCACCTATTCTGAACCCAAATAGAGACATTGATGTCCAAGTCTAAGATTTTGCAGAGGCAGAATGAGATGAGGAGGGTATAATGGAGGTAGGAGTCACATATACATGATGTCCAAGTCTGCATAGATTTTGCAGTGCCATTTCATCCATCTCTCAAACTGGAAGTACAATCCGTGTTCACCGCAAGCATATTGATGTAGACTGTCAACAAAGGTTTTCATCGTCAAGGATTTGTTCAAGAAGACCAGCTGAAGTAAGATCCATGACATAGACAACAACTATAGATGAAGAGATAAAGAACAAAGACCACGTGAAGAATAAAAATGATAATTGTATAGAAGATCATATTGAAGACATAATGGATGGAGATTTATTGACATATTTCATCAGCTTCGCGCCATTTCACAGAGCTTATCTAATTTATCATCATACATTGAGTATTATATTTCTATTTTTATATGTTTCCATTAATGAGGTATGTGCCAGTTATTTATTCATAACCAGTTAAGTGTGCATTGATTGCTTTATCAACTCGTAAGTTGTTTCTCTCTCATTTCCTCCAAAAGGGGGGTATGTGTATTTCCTTATTCATATTTTATTAAGTGTTGTCAATTTTTCCATTTACTTGAGTTTAGTCTATTTTAGAGGTCATAGCTCGACTGGTATTCTTCTACACCATCCCTAGAGTTCAGCGATGAGTAGAAGTTGAGCTAGAGTGAAACCCAATTAAAGAAATGTTTGGGCATAGGCTTTGTCTACGAATTAGCCATTTTGTCTTTGTTAAAGATAAATGAAACCTGAAGATTCTTTGAGGCAACCTGCACGCGAATGATAGCACCCTAAATTTGGTCTTTATTTCATGCTATTAGCACAATTTTATGAATTTACAGAGTTTAAAATGGGGTTGTTATCATATATTTACATAAAATTCATGTTTTCAAGTGATTTCTGATTTTTCCCTAATTTTCTGTTTATTTTATGAATTTTTAGGGATTTGTTTGAGCTTGAAATAATTATTTTTAAATGAAAATGGCAGGTTTAATATTTAATTTTGAGGTTCATTTGTATGGGGATGAATTACTGAATTTTCTAGAATTTTCTAGGATTTTTAGGATTTTATTGGATTTTTCTGAGATTTATTTGAGGAAGAAATGCATTTTTTATAAGTAAAAGGATACATTTATAAGGCGAAAATCAGTATTAAAGTTATTTTCAAACTTTGATGGGCTTTTGTAAAGTTGCGTTGCAATATACCCCTAAAACAGCTCTTGGTAGTGGCATAGACATAATTATGTAAATTTGGCAGAAAATTACGTGAAAGTATGCATGGTATTTTTGTGATTTCAGGAAAAATCAGAGGAGAGAGAATGCGCAAGGGGCATATACACAATTACTTTTGGGCGTCGAGAGGTTTTTCGGGCGATCGACGTGGTCTCATCGCAGTTGTCGGATGAGAATCCGACGGCCCTTGATGGGGGGGCACCAGGAGGTAAGTTCACCGCATGCGCGGCGCGTACAACGCGCACACATAGGCGGTGATGTGGCTTTTGTTGTTTCGTCCGCGCTGCGAGAAACAGATTAGTAAGTGCATTTTATTTGTATGACATTGATTTTTCTTAATATTTTCTCTTTGATTTTATTTTCGGCTGGAGGGTACTTGGCGCTCGCAGATTCAACCCAAAATTTACATTTCAAATTGCATCAGCCTATCAGCGGTCGACACATCATAGCGTGTAAGAAACGAAAATAAATAAATAAATGAATTTCAATCCAATGGCTAAGATTGGTCAAAATTCATTTATTCATAACTTTTGATCTTGAAGTCCGATTGAGATGATGTTTTTATGGATTTGCTCGTCTTGATCCCCTCTTTCTATCTGTATGTTAGATCATTCAGATCAAGCCTACAGATAGATAAAAATTAATGACTAATTAGGGGTAAAATGGTAATTTTTACCATTTAACCTAAGTATAAAAAACAAATCTCGAGAGGAGGGGGTCATTCTGGATGGTGCTCTATCACAGCTGCAAGACAGAGAGGAGCTCCAGCTTGGATCAAGTTGTTTGGTACTTTTTTCCTTCTTTGTATTTGAACTTTTGGTGTATTTTGGGTGTTGTTAGTTGAATCTCTTAATCGTTCTTCTTGATCCCTATCTGAATTTATAAATAACTTGGCTTGAGCGGAATGTACAAGCCCTGACTAGGATTGAGAGGAGAAATTGAGAGATTTCCTAGCTATTCCAAGTGCATATAAAAGAAAACTATAAAAAAAAACTTATAAAAAGTATTAACATTCTACAATATTAAATTTTCCATTTCATTATCCAATAGAGTAGCTATTACTGAATTGTCGAACCTAAAGAACCAACCAAAACACATCTAAATTTTCTTCTTAATCTCTCTAATTGAATTTTTTTATCCATTCAATTGGATCAATTAATTCAACTTAGAGCCCCTTATTTCTTCTACTCCTCTCATCTCTTCTACCCCCTTATGTAACCTCCTTGTCTAATTAGGTTGATTTGATCTTCACTGAAGATCAAGTTAACTCTAATTAGGGTTGAATTATCAAGAAATCATCAAATTGAATTCCTTACTAGCTTCCCTTGGACGATACCTTTACTTATCACTATGCATCTTAAGTTAAGGTTTTATAAATTTTATTGTATAAGCTGAAATTGACAACGACAACGGATTAAATTAGATAAAATTAGATAAAATTGACCCCTATTTTTAGCTTATCAATTGGTGTCGTTGCTGGGGAAGCAACGCTAAGGAAATTCAATTTGTTTTTGTTTCTATCCATTGTGTGCTTTAAAATTGTGTTCAAAATCTTTTTGATTTAGTTTTCTATAAGGTGCTTGTTTTTAATTTAATACATCTTCTTGCACTTAATTTTGATGTATTGGTGAATTTATTTTACCCCAAATTTGGATTGAAATACTTAGGAAGTGCTAATTATATTGCTAATAAGTATCTTCGTTACCATTTTAAAATTCAAAGCTGATTTGGTGGCTAACGACTAATGGGGGCTTGTGTTTTAATTAGTGATTCTGTATGAAGCTTAGGTCTGGGTTCGAATCAGAGAGCAGTGACAGATCTTCACCATTAGCAAACTCTCCTTCACCTGAATCACCCCTCATTGCACCTACATTCGTAGAAGAGACATCAACTAGAATTCCACCAATGGACCCTATAGGGAATGGAGTAGGAAACCCTGAAGTAGTTAATGAAGGACGAAGGAGAATTAGAGAATACTCAACACCAGCTGAAAATCCCATTTTAAATAGGGTATCTACCCTTATTGGAGATGATGTGATGTTTAGAATAGACCCACACCAATTTCTGTTACTACCATCCTTTTTAGGGATGGCAAATGAGGAGCCATATGATTTCTTAGAAAAAATTTACGAAGTCTGTGATAGTTGTACCTACCCCAGGATTTCTAAGGAAGCAGTGAGAATGAAATTATTCACTCATGCTTTTAAGGATAGAGCCAAAGATTGGTTTAGAACATTGGGGACGTGACGGGGTGGATGACGATGTGTGACGAACAGTGACGTGATGAACAGTTTGTCACATCACCATCTCGTCACACATATGCGGGGTCCAGAAAAAATCCGTCATGTACCCGTCACGCCTCCCTGCTTCCTTGTTGCATCATGTCACTGTCACTGTCACCGTGACGTTGTCACCGTCACCGGTGACGGAAATAGTATAACTATTTTAATATGGTACTTCTAAGTTCTCGATCACTCTCTACTAAGTTCTTCTAATGTCTAAGTTCTCTAAGTCAGAGCCCCGTTAGGTCAAAGTCGAAGTCCAAGTCGGAACTCGAAAGCCCCGTTTCTCTTCTTTTTCTCTAGCAATTCGTGAAGAACTCCAGAAATTCTCCTTCACGTTGATCTTCTTCCTCGCTCTCTCGATGCGTTGTGCAATTTTTTTTATTTGGATTCTAGCCCATGCTATATCTGATCCTACTCTTCACTAAAGAGATGATCATTGCATCTCTATTTCTATCTTTCTATTTCTTGATCACGCTCTGCTCTTCCTATTTCTCTATCTCCCAATCTCCATCCCTCTCTGATTTCCCTATTTCTCTATCTTCATATCTCAATGTTTCTATCTCCCTCTCAATCCCTCTCTGTTCTCCCTATTTCTCCATCTCCCTATCTCAGATTCTCTATCTTTCTATTTCTCGATCCCTCTCTGAACTCTATATTTATCGAATTCTCTATCACCCTATCTCCATCCCTCTCTGATCTCCCTATTGATCTATCTCCCTATCTCAAAATCTCTATCTTTCTATTTCTCGATCACTCTCTGCTCTCCCTATTTGTCTATCTCCCTATCTCAAATTCTCTATCTCCCTATCTTCATCCCTCTCTGATCTCCCTATTTATCTGCCTCCTTATCTCAAAATCTCTATCTTTCTATTTTTTGATCACTCTCTGCTCTTCCTATTTATATATCTCCCTATCTTGATCACTCCATCTCCCTATCTCCATCCCTCTCTGCTCTCCCTATCTCAAATTCTCTATCTCCCTATCTCCATCCCTCTCTGATCTCCCTATTTATCTATCTCCCTATCTCAAAATCTCTATCTTTCTATTTTTTGACCACTCTCTGCTCTTCCTACTTCTATATCTCCCTATCTCGATCACTCCATCTGATGTAATACGAAGGGCGCTGGGATCGGTCGGCTCATATTACACCACAGAAGAGAAATGAAGTTGGTTCAGGAATTTATCTTTTAGGTGAAATGAATGTCGATGGAAAAGCCCTGAAGAGCAATATAGGACGTCTACAAAAAGGGTGACGATCAATGATTCCCCAATGAGAGAGATGCTAGTCAATCTTAGACTCCCAATGACCCTTAAGACCAGCTACGACGACATTGGCGGGAGGGGCGTGTGACGTCCCTGAGTCATTCCAAGTCTAAAGATCAGCGAGAAATCCTTTACCACAAGAAATCCTATCTCTATTGATAAGTGGCTATCCTATCCCAAGTAATGCCTCGTCCTAGGCAGAGGAATCAATAGGAACGACGGCACTGCAACAAGTAATAATACTGGAAATTAATGGAGGAGAGACGAATAGGTACCGGTGTGTCGATAGTCCTCGGCAGCGTAACCCAACTCGGAGATCAGGACGATGACGGGCCTTCAAAGACGGCGCGCCAGGGTGAGGGATGACGGAGAGCCTGTACGTAGCATCGAACGGCAGAGGGCGGCACGTGCCATAACGGCGCGCAGGCGCACGCAGCTGTGACGCACGGGCGCGCGGCTGGGACACGCGGACGTGCGGGGCCGCGCGGCTCAGGCTCACGGACGCGCCGACGCGCGCAGCTCGAACGCGCGACGTGCGCGGCTCAGACGTGTGGCGTGCGCGGCTTGGGCACTCGGGTGCACACGGTTTGAGCGCGCGGTGGAGCGAGGCACCGGCGACGGCGGTGGTGACGGCGGCGAAGATGGCGACGACCGAGACGATAGAGGAGAAGGAGGTGAAGGTTGTGGGGGTGACGGTATGGCAGAGCGCCAGCGGTGAAGGCAGGGCAAGAACTCGGGGTTCTTGAACCGTAACTGCCCAAGAATCCAAAGCCAGGGGCGGTAGATGCTTGAATCTTGGGGTTCTTGAGGAGCAACGACCGACTCCCCGGGTGGAGATTTTGATGGTTGCGGCAGACGTCAATGAATCCTCGGAGTGATCTCGACGAGGGGACGAAGGCCACGACAGCTTCCAAGAACAGGAATCTTGATTCTTCAGGATGTGTCCCGGAGTGATCTCGACAGGTGAAAGATAAAGTCTCACAGAGTGTTCTCGACGTGACGACGTGTGGTGGAGGCTCACGGAGTGATCTTGACGTGAGGGGACCGACCACGTTCCCACTAACTCTAAACTTTATCTGTTCTATCTATCTCTCTAAACTCTAAGGTAGAAAAGGAACATGAAATTTCTATTCATCAAAAGTCTGTCTCACTTGGGCATGCTATCCCCTTATATAGTGAGGATAGGTGCCAAGTGACATAATATAGAGGAGGAACCGTCGCGAGACGTGGTTTGTCCTCTATTCGACGGTTACAAATAAAATGAAAAAAAGACAACATGGACGAGGCCCAAACACCGGCCCAGCCATAAAAGGAAATACGACCCAACAAAATAAAATGCGGAACAAGTGCGATGCTTACTTGGAGTACTTGAACCCCGGATGGCGAGCGTCGGCGCGAGCAGCCCGATGTGGTTGGACTCGTCCCGTCTGTCATCGTCTGGATGGTCCCCCATCACCATCAGCTTATCTCCATCCCTCTCTGCTCTCCCTATTTCTCTTTCTCCCCATCTCAAATACTCTATCTCCTTATCTCCATCCCTCTCTGATCTCCCCATTTATCTATCTCTCTCTGCTCTCCCTATCTTCATGTCTACCTGATTGTAAACATGCGCATTTTTTGGTCATCTTGTATGATTGATTGATCTTTGGCCATTTTTTGGTGATTTTTTGTCACCGACTTGATTCATTATCTTCCATCTATCAATGTACTCATTAATACTTGAGAGTTCAGACTTCAGAAATACTAATTAATTTACGTTTGTTTCTCACTCCTCCAAATCAGATATTCATTTGTCTATCAATCTCGTCAAGGAAGGAGAGATCATTCGAAGACCAAAAATTTGACATTCTGCTCAATTGCCCATTCGTAGTACGACAGTTTTAATGTCAAACTTTGGGTGGTCTGTAAATGAGGTACAATTGAAGGCAATAATTACACACATAGCTCCACATTTATGCCGTCTATTTTACGATTTGTAACCAGTGATTATATACACGTTTGCATTTCAGTGAGTCCTTTTGAGATTAGAGTGACGGTTACGCTCTTCATATATTCAGTCTTGAAAATATTTAAAAATATTTATGCCAAATCTCATAAAAATTGTCCCCATGTGATGCTGACGTAGCTCTAATAGTTGCACGTGTTGTTTCTAATGTTCATAATATCTTCTTGTTAATTTCATGGAGATTTATCCATTGAATGCGTTAATTTTTGAATTTGACTAAATGAGATTTTCCACATATTCTCTACGACACAGTCGTTGATGGAAACCCCAATTGGCAACATGAGTGTGGACTTGGCAGTAGAGTCATTGGAAGAGGATGTTCAAGAAACCTCTCTACCGGTGGTAGGGCTGTCACATCCTAGATACAAAGGGAAGGCTGAAATATTGCAATATTTGATGGAGGTTGGGTCAGGCATATGGGCATGCCTACTATGCCGCGACCAAAAAGTTGACCCACTGTGCAATAGGTTGAAGCGGCAAAAAGACGGGTCGACAAACATATTCTAGAGGCAGTTGGAGTTCAGTTATGGCAGAGTATACAACAAGCTGAAGGGCGCTAATCTCGATCAACAGACAATAACTGAGGCGTATGGGCAAGGTGGTGTTGTCACGAAGACGCTGGAGAAGACAAAGGATCATAGCGCAGTTTATTTGCCTCACAGACTCCCCATGGGCCATCGTGGACAATGAGGGGTTCAAGATTATGTGCAAGTACGTTGCGGAGACGACAGTTGAGCCACCAGATTCGAAGGTAATAAAGGCTGTGGCGCGTAAGTTATACATGACCATGAAGGGGAGGCTCGTAGATTTATTCGCAAATGTCCCCAAGGTCTCACTAACGGTGGATGCGTGGACCACTGAGAGTTCGTGCGGTCTTCTCGGCATCATGGTTCATTAGGCGAACAACCGTTGGGAACTATGCGAACATGTACATGCTATACGCGAGCTAGTGGGGAAGCACGATGGCGAGAATATGAGCGCAATAGTGCTCCAAGCATTGGAAGACTTTGGGTTGAAGATGAAGGTCGGTGACATCTCGTCTGGCTGCATTTTGGTTTGTACTACCTTATTACAAAACTAACCTTTTGAGCATGCAGGTTGGATCTATCTGAAGATTTTTTATTATGAATTTTTATGAATTTCAAACATAGTGAGGAGTCAAGATTTAGGTGTAGGTTAAAAGAGAAACAAAAATACAGTTTCGTTTTTTAAAATGCATAAGTTTCAATTTTTGTGTCTAGTTTACCATCAATGAGAAATTACTGTTATGGTAAGAGTTACAGGGATATTTTAGTAAAATATAGAAGTAGGCACGAAATAGAAATATATAATAAAAAAGGTGGTGGTTAGTCTTTGTTTTAAAGTGGGGAGAGATAGAGAACGATTGGTGCATTATTGGGCAAACTTGGCAATCCTGTGCGGCGACTCTGATTCTTGGGCAAACCTGGCAATCCTGTGCGGTGACTCTGGTTCTTGGGCAAACTTGGCAATCCTGTGCGACGACTTTGATTCGTGGGCAAACTTGGCAATCCTGTGTGGCAACTCTGATTATTGAGCAAACTTGGCAATCACGTGCGGCAACTTAGATCAATCTTAGCAATCTTTGACTTTGATCAATCTTGGCAATCCTCAACTCTGATCAATCTTGGCAATCCTGAAGATCTTGGGTGAAGGTTCTAAACGACATTGGTAACCTTGGTAAGTGTGACACTTTTAAACGACCTCAGCAATCTTGGTAAGAATAGCAATTTAAAATCATTGACGATTCAAGATTTTGGTGAGATTGAATATTTGAAATCTGGAAAATCACAATTAGGTTTGCAATTTTGAAAATATTTCTCTGATTGGTGATTTCTGTTGTTTTTCTCTCTCGCCTGTGATTTTATTACATCTCTATCAATATTACATGTTCTTTTGTATGTCTCTTTCCTGCTGAAATTGTTGATCAAGATAGAAAGAGATCCAGGTTGATTTTTCTTTTCAATTACAGAATTTAAAATTTGAATGAATTATAATTACCTTCTGAAATCGTTAATTGAAAGAAAAAGAGAATTGGGTTTCTAATTTATTTTTGATTGCCGAATTTTAAATCTGAGAAAAAAATCTTGATTACCTGATAACACTGACAATAGAGAGAGAGGGATCAGATTTTTGATTCTCTTTTTTTCAGAGTTCTAATATCTGAAGAAAATATTATTCTTGCATTATCAATCTTATTCTTAACTGAATTTTAAATCTGAAAAAAAATCTCGATTACCTGATATCACTGACAATAGAGAGAGAGAGAGAGATTAGATTTTCGATTCTCTTCTTTTCAGAGATCTCATATCTGAAGAAATATTATGCTTGCATCATCAATCTTATTCTTTAAAATTTTTATAATAAGGCTTGACAAATATTCATATTGAAGTGAAAATTTTATATTGGAATACTTTTACGCTTGGGCTAACCTTTCAAGAAAATTGAAGACAAGTTTTTTTTTTATAATATTTTCACAAGTTCTTTCAGCCCTTGTGAGAATAGAGATGCTACTTTGAGTAAAGGCAGTTTTGGGCAGCTGAGAGGGACTGGAGTGGTCCATTGGAAGAAGAAATGAAAGTGTGGATACCTTCAAATGCTAAGGGGGCTCAAGATCATTTTCATTTTTCAATTTCTGGATAGGAGATTCATGATAGTGGCCCCCCGCCCCTTAGACCATTCATAGGATATTAATCCAACACTATCACTATGGACAATGCATCAAGTAACAAGCAGATGATAGCACTACTCGCAAAGGAACTCAAGCTGGTGAATGACCATTTCATAGAGGACCAACATGTCCCATGCGCTACCCACATGTTGAACATCATCGTCTAAGCTGTATTCAAATTATTACATGTATCGGTGAACACACCTCCTCCTAGGAATACAGACAACTATGCAGCGGAGGCAGTGTATGATCTTCATTATGATGCTGATATAAATGATTTGGATGCCATGCGGGAGGCTACGGCAAGTCATGCAGAAATGATCATTCATGATAGTGGCCATGTCCTGGGGGATGTGATTGCCCGTCTTAGGCACTTAGTGATGAGCATCCGAGCATCGACACAACGAGGACAGCAGTACGTAAAAATGTGCAAAGACATGCAAAAGAATCACAACCAAATCCCATTAGATTGCCCAACGAGGTGGAACATTACGCATGACATGTTGCATGCGCGTTGGAGAAGCAAGAGTTCATAGACTTTATGGCTTTAAAAATCTTGTCGGTAATAGATAAAGTCATGAGACTGTCACGTGAAGAGTGAAAAATGCTGACCAACTTGTGCAACATTCTAGGGTCATTTTACGGGACAAAAAACTATGTTAGTGGCTCAAAGACAGTGAGAGTCGTGGAAGTCATCCGCATCTTGAAGACGCTGATGTGACACATCGACAAATCTTGCTCAAGTTTGATATGTCTACAATATTCACATCAGGAAGAAAGATGACCGATGCTCAAATTGCATCCATCCGTAAAGCTTGTGAGAGCATGAAGGGCAAGATGTTGAAATATGAGAAGATGATTTCGAAGAATCGTGCGACGACATCATCAATAATTCTTGATCCTTTCAACAAGGGAGCATCACTCGATCCTAGTGGCTTTCAGGATGCATTGGCATTTGTCCGCCGACTTATGCCCTTGTCGGGTGACCAAGACATAATTGGTGACAAACCCGAGGATGATGACTGGCTCACTGAACTCATCAATGGCGTAGTGCCAGCTAGGGAGAAAGAGCGACGAGTACCATCTCCAGCCGAGGAATTGGAGACGTATCTACAGTAAACGGAGAGTAAGGATATAGAGACAAAACAAGGATGGTGGGCACACATAGGCACACGAACCTACCCGCGACTTTCTACCCTTGCGCAAGAGTTTCTCGCATTATGTGCAACCAGTACCCCAGCAGAATGTTTATTCTCCACAGGATGTGCAGTCATCACTTTCAAGCGGGCACGTCTCACTGCTGAAAGCATCGAAGTCAAGTGTTGGTTACGTGCCGAGAATGCTCAGCTGTGTGAAGGAGATAGTGCGAATGACTTTTCTAACGAAGAAGACTAGTGTAAGTTAATACTCTTCAATTTTTGCATCTTTATTTACTTCTGCTAAAGGTAACTGTATTGGAAAATTTTTTAGCAGCTATGGCGATCATCATCAAAAATTTATTTGTTTCTTTCTTCTAGCCCGATTGATGTCTTTTGTCTTCATCCGAGAGCAGGTACCTTTCTTTTAAGAACTAAGTTTCAATCCTCTTTGAGTTTCTCGACCGGTATATTGATATTTAATTTTTTAATCAACCAGTATATTGATCAACAGAGAACCCACCAGATAATAAAAAAATGCAATCTCAGAACCATAAAACTTTCACCTAGGTCAAGAATAAGAAAACAATCCTCTTAATCATATCTTGGATCTCTCTTTCAATAACTATCTCTATACGTGCATTGTTATTTTTCGTAGTTGAAGGAACTTTATGCCTCTGTCCTTTTCTGTCTCTCTTTTGATCCCATGAACTTTCTACTTAATTTTGATCAAAGACTTTTCATCTCTCTCGACATTTCCTTTAAATCTTTAGATCTCACCAATTTTTTTCTGGTTCTATTTTAAATTCTTAAATATTTTTCATGTTCCCCTCTATTTGAACTCCTTTAAATCCATGCCTCAAAATTTTCCATTCGACTTGTGTCTGAATATATCACTTGAAAGGTCTCTCTATTCAAACCAACTTTTTCTGAGTCTCCCACTCTCTATAGACCAACCTTGCCTGAATCTTTCTAAGACTTTTCATCTCTCTCAAAATTCCTCTAAATTCTTCAGATCTCACCACTTTTGTTCTGGTTCTATTTTAAATTCTTAAAGATTTTTCATTTTCCCCTCTATTTGAACTTCTTTAAATCCCTGTCTCAAAATTTGCCATTCAACTTGTGTCTGAATATATCACTCTAAAGCTCTCTCTCTGTAAACCAACTTTTTCTGAGTCTCCTACTCTCTATAAACCAACCTTCCCTGAATCTTTCTATCCCTTTTCATCTCTCTCAAAATTCTCTCTCTCCATATTTCCCTTTCTTTTGTCCTTGTTTATCTCTCTATGAATACACTGCTCTTGTCCTTTTGAATCTCTATCTCAAGATCCTTCCCAACTTTTATTGGACACACTCTCTCTTCCCCATTCTCACCTGTTTTATCCGATCCATAGATTTATTTATTTTTACAGTGATCTCTACAGCCCGTGAAATTTCTGTTGGAGAATCTCAATGAGAACGAGTCCGCAGCGGGGACCCCGGCGCCAAGATTTAGCCATCAATCGTGAACTCTGATGTCATTAGTAATTCTCAAATCTCTTGCGGGCATAAATAATAGTTGTTTTCTGATGTCATTACTTTTTCTCCTGAGTGCATAAATACTTGTTGTATACATAACCAATGCCATGTCTCTCAGTTTTCACTTTCTACAGTTTCAAGTTCGGAAAAATATTTTTTGACAGAAATGTGATCCCCAAAAATCTCAAAAAAAGGTGACGAATTTCCTTTTCTCACTCTTAAGTGTAGATATATTTTCGGGTAATTTTATTCTAGGAAAAAATGTTGAAAGTTTGAGTCTGGAGAAAAGCACTTTAAGAAATCGAAACAGTAAAAATTATAGCAAACGGCCGACAATAAATTAATTACATTCACAAATTTTAGTCAATAAATTAATTATTAAAATATATTAAAACATAAATTTTATTCATAAAAAAATGTATTTACTCAATCCTTAATTTTTCCATCAAAAAAATAATTATTAAATTAATTTTATTCATAATTTTCTGTCAACAAAGTGATTATTAAAATTTATTTAACAAACGTCACTAAAACCTTAATTTTCCTGTCAAGAGACTAATTATTAAATTACTTATATTCATAATTTTCTGTCAAAAAATTAATTTCCAAAATGTATTAAAAAATACGTCACTAAAACCTTAATCTAAGCGCCAAGAAATTAATTATTAAATTGATTATAATCATAATTGATCATCATTCATTTAATTTCTAAAATGTATTTAAAAATATGTCATTAAATCCTTAATCTTTCCGTAAAGAAATAAATTATTAAATTGATTATATTCATAATTTTTTGCCATTCATTTAAAAACTAAAATGTATTTACAAAAACATCACTTAATCCTTAATTTTTCCGTCAAGAAATTAATTATATCATGATATTCCATTGATAATTAATTATTAAACTGTATTTAAATAAACTTAACTAAATCCTTCATTTTTATTAACAGTTTTCTGTCAATAAATTGATTATCAAAATTTATTCAAACAAATGTCACTAAATCCTTAGTTTTTTTGTCAAGAAATTATTTCTTAAATTATATATTCATAATTTTCCGTCGATACATTATTATTAAAATGTATTAAAACCGTTACGGCCATCATCTGTGATGGCCATTCCATCATGTCATGCGTCTAAGGCACCCCGTCACCGTCACGTCACCGCCGCGCCATCTTCATCACCCGTCACCGTCACCATCACCAGCCCTGAAAACCGTCATCGTCACCGTCACGTCATTGTCACGTGTCCATCACAGTGACGCGTGACGTGATGCATGACGCTTGCCATTCCCTACCACCATTATCATTGTTGCACTGTCATCGCATTGGGAGGGAAGAGGAGACAAGGGGAAAAGGGAGAGAAAGGGTAAGGTCTGTAAAATTTTTTGGCCTGATAAATTTTCTTTAGGGCCTTCCCTAATCTATAATAACTTTCATTCAAAAAACCCTAATTTTAGGTTTATCTTTTTACATCCAAGCAACACTTTGTGTGTGATCCTCTACGTTCATGTATCAGTCTAGTATCCCAATACCCTTTATTGGTCTTGAAAAATTAATTACATATAAACCCATTTAGATGAATTATTTACATCTCGATTAAACCCAATGGATAAGTCAAGTTTCCAGACCATGATCTACCAAGCTGCACCTCGTGCTCTAAAATATATAAAAGAGTGTTTTACTCACTCATGGAACATTTATATCATTAGCTACCATGTACATACAGACCCTCATCTGGTTGACACCCAAAGATGTCTTTGGGCATTGAAAACAATCAAACTCTAATCAGTCTCCAGAGTAAGTACTAATGTAGTCAAAGATCATTAGAGAAATCTTATTTGATATTCCTTTACTGATAACATCAAATAAGATCAATAAAATTATGTTTTTATATTTATTTTTTACCATATATTTTTAGATTTTCACTAGCATTATTCACCATTTTAGGATAAATGAGAAATTTATAATTCTTTTTTATAAGCTCTATTTTTCTATATCTTATTGATTTTTTAGACTAACCCCATTTGAGTCCTCAGAGTCAAGTGGATTTCTCACATCTTGGAGTTTATTTGAAAAACAGGACTTAGGTAAATACAATGGTGAGTTCGAGATACAAAAGAGAGGAAATTAGAAAGTCAAACCATCTAATAGATAGAAAGAAGAAACCCAATACACAAGAAGCCCAATATAGAAGACAATTCAAACCTACTTAAAGACTGAGTCAAGTAAAAGAAAGAATTGTGGAACTAACCCACAATTTTAATTTAAAATGCCTGTTTTTTAAATTTGGGAAGGAGCGAATATCGGTCCAGGCTAGAAATCAAGAAATCCTAGGCCCTCCAAACCTTGGAATTGAATCTAATATTTGGGAAATTTAGGGCACTTCTATTTATTCTCTTCTCCCCTCTCTTTGTATCTCATCTTGGACTTCCGCTCCCAACTTGTTGTTGGAGGCCTAGTGCATCAAGGTTTTTGATCAATATTTTTCTACAAGAGTGTGGGAGAGAGAGTTCAAGGGCGATCAAGATTCTTCGAGAAATAGCACCATTTGACCCTTGGGGGAAGTGACATCAAGGTTCCTGTGATCTCCTGAATGTTTGATTTGAATTTTCTCACCTTTTTTCTCTAGTTAAACATTCAGGTGGATAGCCTAGACTTCAAGCTCTCAAACACATCAAATAACACTAAAACAATTCCCACTTGTACCAAAAGTTACAGTGTTTTCAGTGTACTCCTCGCCTTGCGGATCACCACCGCCCACAAATTATGGTCAAAGGTTTTCTTTAATGTTAAATCTTATTTCTCGCCATAAAAGTTCAATAATAATTCATTAAAAAATCACGTTTAATTATTATAACTTAACTAAAACAAAATAAACATGTATTCCATTTATTTAAAAAAAATTTAACTAGATTTCATTGATTTTTACATTTGGAAAATACTCAAAAATCCAAAAACAATATTTTTGAAATGCAATTTACTCTCCCATTACCTGATCCTTATGGATTTGCCCCTAAATTACCCTATTCTAGGTAAGGAAAATTTTATAAATATTTTTGCATAAATCTAAGCCATAAAAGAGTTATTTAACCCAAATTCTGGTTTATCAACTACTTTTTCCAAGGACTTGATTGCACCATCTTCTTTGACTTGTCTCCTCTTATATCAAGGGCAAATAGTCCCATCTTGATATCCAAATATCTTCATGGACTTCTTGTTTCACTTGAACTAAGATGGCTTAGAATCCTGATAATTGGAATGTATAGGTCATATCAAAGTAAAACAATCAATTCACAAGACATATTTAGTGTCTAAAGCCCAAGGACCAAAGTAAATCCCAAGCTAACAATTATGATGCAAATTAACCTAATTAAAATTTAAGTATAATACCATTTAGAGATTTCTGAAGAATTTGCTGAACTCTTTCTGATAAGGATCACCCATTGTAATAAATATATTTTATTAATGATCATTGAATGATATATGAACTATATGATTGGCTTGTCAATGAATTATATTTCCGTCACAAGATAGACCATTGGATGGGAAAATCACTTCTATATTTCTCAATTTTTGTGAAGAAATGGGATTTACTGACAAGATAGGATATGATTAATTCAGTAAAAATTCTAGTAATGATTTTTTCCCTTCTTGACATTAGTGTTCATCAACATGCAAATGATCTTCAAAGTTTGATGGCTTTTTTATGAAAAAATCCTGCTTAGTTTATAAAGGGGAAGGCCATGAACGAAATTTACCCTAGCCAAAAATGTTTAGGGCCCTTTCCCATTTTCCCCCTTCTCTCGTTGACTCCTTTCCATTCCTGATGTTATTTGGGACTAGTGTAATGACAATGATGGAGTATGAATGGGGATATTCAGAATGAAGGAGGAGATTGATATAATAGGGATCACACGGATAAGTCTAGATGCTGCTCATGAGAAACTCAATACGACTTGCTCTAGAGCAACTCACGAGCAATCACATATTTGATCCTCGCCTGTTTGATTTAATCATCATTTTTTAAATGTCATTTAGATTATTTTTAAAGTCCTTTGTTGCATGACTCCCCTTAGTTTCATCCAAGTCAAAGCCATAAAATCCAAGACATGTAGACCCTCATCTGATTGAAGATACTACAATGGCTTAAGGTATGGGTAACTATGAAACCCTAATTGATCATTTGGATTAGTATTGAAACATTCAGAAATCATTAGAGAACTCTTCTTTCATAGTAGACTCCTTTGTGTAAAGACTTCATCACATCTTCTTCCTTGAGTTATCTCCTCTTACAAAGGGAGCAGAATCCCATCCTTACCACTCAATAATAGTTGAGAAATTCTTGTTGCACCTGAGCCAAGCCAATTTAGAATTCAATGACTAGACACTTATAGGTCATAGTCAAAGTACAACCATCTCAAGTCAAAGGACCACTTACACAACTGTGAAATTAATCAACCTGATGAATAATTTGATAACTCTTTCCACTAAAGAGCTCCCACAATCTATCCTTAATGTCTGCATAATATTTCCATCAACTCAAAGGATTGGAGGATGATAAGGAGTGAATTTTTCATTGTAAGATCATCAATATTCAAAAAGGGGACCAATATTGTCATGTAGTGATCATGGAATTGAGGCACTTTATTTCTTATGGTTATTTCATAGAGGATGCTAATTATAAGTCCATGTCATTTTTTTTCACTTTTCAACTTTGACTTTGCAATTGTCTTATCAAACTGGCCAAACCATTGATAAACTCAAATTTGGGGTTAAAATTAGGTCATTTTTATTTGAGTTTATTGAATAAAACAGCCAATACTCTCCTAAAAATTCTATATAGTGATCGAGTAGGGTTGTCTCCATATGGAACAGATCTGAAGGATTTAAACATCTATGTATAGTGTAAGAGTTATTAAAGCAATAGAAACAGTGAGATGAGAGGGGATATACTAATTATTTAAATAGAGTGTTATGATGCATAAGAAGAGAAAAAGGTAAGAAGAAATGAATGTAATTTAGGAACAGATTAATGAAGATTTAAGGGGAAGATGCTGGGTACAACATATGAGTGATAAGGAAAGTAGAGGAAAATAGTGGTTTAGGGTTTAAGATTTAAACGGAGGGGAGAAGATTAGGCAAGACTGTAACAATGTGGATGATGTGTGATGGTGATGATGGATAATGATAGATTGATGATAGATCAGAAGGGAGGTGATGAGAAAGGTGATATGGATCTAACTAACGTATGTGATGGAGAATGACAATGTAAGGCAAGAGATTAACCTTAAATCCCTATGTTTCATTGGGAGTGGGGAGATTTCCTGATGGAAACAAGCCTCTCATCTTCTCTGTTGAAATTTTTCAACCACTCAAGACACTCATAAAACCTTGATCAACCTTCAAAACCTCACTCTCTTTCAATCTAACTCCTAGGAAGATGTGAGTTAAAAGATGTTTTTATCAAAATACATAGTTCAATTTATAGATCCAGAAATGCGGATGGATTAAGGAGAGAGACGAAGCTGCCCTCAAAATTTCAGCTTGATCGACCTTTTATATCATCAGGTATCATTCCTAAACGTTGGACAATTCCTACCTCGTTGATTAAATCTAAATATTTCTCTCTCCTCCTTGTCACCGCTGCCACATTGCTTTTAGATTTTATGTGAAATAAAAGAGGCACAACTTTTATTTCACATAAAATCTAAATGATTTGTCACTACCTCATATTTATTTCACATAAAATTGTGCCTCTTTTATTGGGCCCTCTACCTCATATTTATTTCACATAAAATTGTGCCTCTTTTATTGGGCCATGCCATCACTCTGATTTAAATAAAAAATAAAAGTTGGCAATCATTGACCATTATAGCATCACGATCTGCAATGTCGTAATTGTGCTTTTTGCAATGATGAGGGACTTAATCATTATGCAAGGAAATGATTTGTCACTTTTTGATGGCTCAGATCATGCCATATCGTGTGATTAAGAATGAATCCTGAAAATACCTTAATAAATTGATAAGCTTGAAAATACGTGTTTATATGTCGTTATTTAGGGAGTTTTTCGAGCTTAATCACTAAATTTATATATCCCTTAATACTTGAGTAAGGGGTCGATCCTAGGGAGGCGACAGTGAATTCAGTTTTCCTCAAATTAGGGATTGGCACTCAAGTTTTAATAGCTATATTTTTTTACTTTTGACAGATTTTATGATTAGTTAGCAATCCTTGACAAGAGTTACTACTAATCCACTACGAAGTTGCTTAAGTATATATTTTTTAAAAAAATTCTTTTTAGTCAATTGGAAACGGTTTAGAGAAGAAAATTGATCCCAATAGTTGTTACCAATCTTTTTCTAACGATTTATTCAAACTTATCCTGGACTAGGATGCCCGAGATAATATTTTCTCGTAATTTGTATTTTTATTTGATTAATTTCTCACGGATTTAGGAAGTTTAAGCAGAATTATTATTATTATATTGTATTTTATACCAATTGATTCAAAATTGTGTATATATCCTCAAATAGCAAATCGTGAACACGAGTCACGATTTGCTTATTCAAAGAGAACGATGTCGTGAATTCTGTTCACGATTTTATGCAATTCAAAGGCAAGTTTGATTCGAAATTGCGAGTGTATTATCGACTAAGAATGTATGAATTTAAAACGAACTAAAATCTACAAATTAAATTGATTGAAATCAGAATTAGAAAACTAACGGCGAACATACGGAATTCTCAAATTTCTACCATTAATTTCGAAATAAAAGGGTAAAATTAAAGCAAACATAACCTAGAAGTACCAGGAGTACTCAGAGAATCGATCTGGGCAAACTTCGAGCAACGAACACCGAAGATCTTCCACGAATCTGACATGAAATTGCTGAAAATTGCGGCGACGGATCTGCGAATTTCTTCCCCAAATCGAGCTCCAACTCCTTCCCGGTTGAATCTTGAGTCTTCGAGGAGGCTAGGCGATCAATCCTCGAGCTTAAAAATCAAGAATGAAGAAAATAATCGTCATCTTCTCCCTTTTATCGCCGCGGAATCGGAAGAACAAGGTCTTCCTATTCTGTTAGAACTGCCATCTGTTTCACGTTGTACGCAGAACGTACAAACCCGATGGGATTGGTTCTGTGGGCCTTCGTGTATCTCCCTTTCGTGCGCGACACGCACGAAATCGCGTGCGTGCGTATCGCGCACCGAAGGGGCTAGCAGTCCTTCTGATACGCCTATGCACCGCTGCGTGCGGTGCGCTCCTTCGTGCGTTCTACGGGTTTTAAAAGAAACCGTTGGCACTTAAACCGGCCCACTAAGGGCCGGTTTTAATAAAAAAAAAGTTTTTTTTATTTTTTATTAAAGAACAGATAAAATAAATTGTAAAAATCATTTCTAAATGCATAATAAAAACTAGTTTATTCATTTCGAAAGGACCTCTAATTTTGAGCTTCTTTTTATTCATAGAAATAGGTCAATTAAAATCATTTAAATTGTTCTAATCGTCATTTTAAGCCATTTAAATGTGTCAATTAACCTAAATATTGATTAAAGGTATTATTTAATTTGAAATTCAAGGAATTTGTTATTTTAACCTAAAATCATGATAACATGAGCTAAAAATAAATGTTTTATGCATTAAATGCCCAAAAAATATGATGAAATTAACACTTTATCAACTCTTATTAGCATGTTATCAAAAATCATTTAAAATTAAATGATAATGTGTGTTATCAACCATACAAGACCAAGGCTGGATTAAACTTTAGTTAAGGTTTAGTTTTTTCTCAAAAAATTGAGACTAGTAAGGACCATCCAACAATATCCACACCAAGAAGAATATTTCAAATGTGCTCCAGCTTCAGTTTGTGGGCCCAATCATCATTCCCCAATGTCTTTGTCACCCTCAATGAAGAAAGAGAGTGTTAATCATGGAAAAATCAAGGAAGAGAGATAGTTCAGCGATGCTTGCCTTCTAGTTGATTACCTAAAATGCCAGCATAATTTCAGGCATTAACATATCTAGGGTTATAGGGGAATATCATGCTACCCATTTAAACAGCATTTTAACAGCATCTCAATGGTCTCAGGTTTCAGGCAGTATCTCATATGTTCATAATATCAGCACTAGTGTAGAAAAAACCAATCAAATGGAAATTCTCAGACTGATGGATAGTAATTCATTAGTAAGATTTGACAGCTTTGGAAAAAGAGTTATGCCCACTTCTTTGCACCACAACACTGTAGCAGGGTCATTATTGTAGGCTTTGTGAAACTTAATGATATCTAAAAAAGAGAATTCCTCCCACTTTTCCATAATCGCCACTAATAACAATCTAATTTATTAGATTAATACCACTATATGTATGTTATTATACCTCAAATGACTAAATATATTTTCTATTCTTTTGGTATTTTAAAAAGCAATTTTGACATCATATTCTTAAAGAAAGTGGTTTTCTACACCAAAATGTATTGATTAGAATATTTGTGAGATTAAAATACATTTTAAAAATATAAGATCGAATTTATATAGTTAAAAATTTTCTAACCTTTACTTATATTTTCTATAAAGTAATTATAAAATTTCAATCTTATTTTCTACCGTCTCACATGTTCCCAAGTGATTCGATTGAATGGAGACCATTTATCAGTTTTTCAGAAAGACTAGAGTAGCTAATTGATAATGTCCCATAATGAGATGTATTATTCTCATTTCTAACCAATATTAACACAAACTCACACAAATTTGATGTGCCTAATCATCTACTGTGGACATTTCAGCATTCATTCCATTTATTCACTCATTTGCTTAATAAGAGATAATATGATGCAATTTTCAGTTTTGGCCTTTCTCAAAGTCAAACCATGGTTAAATAATCATAATTTTTTATTTTATAATGATTCTCAAGCTAGGGATAAATAATTCATGAAATTAAAGAAAATTCAAAAATTCCTTGGCACCAATTTTTAACTTCAGGAATGGCATCCGTTTGAAATCTGTGATGAATGAAATAAAAGCCCTCTGAAAGCAGAAAGTTTGGGTAAAATTTTCACCCTATTTGCATCAGCCTATATGGCTGTGCAAAGTTGGAGGAAAATCTAGTTTTTAAATCATATTTTTAATGATTTTCTTCCAATTTTTATTTTTCCCTCCTTTTTCTGTTTTTAATTCCTTACATTTTGGTATAAATGTTATAAACATAAACATTCTGTGTGAAAACGTGCCAGTGCCACCTGGTTAAGGGCCACTTGGGCACCACAACTCCACGGTTGCACACATGGCACTTGCCCGCCCCACTCATGAGGCACAAGGTCTGCCATGCGAGGGGTTGTTTGCGTGGATCAAGTAGCATCAAGGTGGCACTAGCGTGACACCCAAGGGGGTGTGTGTGATGTGCCTTGTGGTGCATGAGTTGTATTTAATTGTTTGAGATATCCTTAATTGATGCATCTTTTATATCTGATATTTCCTCTTACTATTTCAATGTGGGAATAATATGCCATCATCTTTTGTGGGTAACATGGCATCATCTGAGGTGTTGAGATAACGGTGCAATTGACATCCATTGGATTGGGTGGACTAGATCCACCCGATCGCCTTAAAAGAAAAGGAGGCATAGCATCGAGTGATTAGATATTGAAAATCTAAAGCAATGACAAAGAGGGAAGCTCACCTGTGTGGAAAACCTTCGAGAAGCATGAAGATTAAGTGGCGACTACATCAATTTGATGATAATTTGAAGAAAGCTTGAAATTTGAGTTTCAAGGAGAGATTGGTGATGAAGCCCCTTGATCTGGGGCCAATTGGATCGCTATTTCCTCCTATACCATTTTATCATTCTTAGTTTGAGAAAATTTATGCATAATAATTTTTTATTTTGGTTTTGGGTTAGGAATGAGGATAGAATTCTCCCTCTCTACCAAATTTCATAAATCCATCTAAATTTGAATTAAAAATATTATCATCTTATCCCTGTTATTTTTAAACTCCTCTCTATATTTATAATCACCTCAATCAATTAATATGCAGATAATTAAATATCCTCTGTCTTATTATCATTAACATTTTAATCCCCTTTCTTCCTCATTCTTCCTTTTATATCTCAATAAAATACCATTCCCTATTCTCTACCTACCTATCTTAGCATATCCTGAATTTCTATATCTATCTCCTATCTTACACAACCTATTGTTAATTAAAATAAATACCTTACTATCTTATTCTAAGAATATTATCTTGTTATTCTCTATAGCTTCTTAATCTTATATAACTTTCCCACTATCTATATTAGCATACCATTTCATTATAATACTTTAAATAGATTTCATTCATCCACTTATTTACTATCTCTAATATCTTTAAAATATATTAACTCTACTAATAATATAAATATATTTTCTTACAACCATACCTCTTCATTTTCTAGTTCTACCTAACATTATTTACTATTACTTACCATTACGAATCATATTAAATTTGCTCTTCCTCTAATTACTTTATTTCTCTCACTAATTATCTTCTTAGTTATCACTAGCATATCACTATTATTTAATTATTTAATAATTGATATAATTATCTACATAATTCCTCTTATTGCTCACTTATTCATATCCTCTTCCCTAACCCTAACTCAGCTATATTTTTATAAGCCAGTCCATGAGAAGATGATCTCACTCCTACCCATATTTGAGTGATTTTACATAATTATAAATTTTATTTCATTTAGGTGAATTAGATTTACGACAATGAAATTGACACCACAATTTGCCTTTGTAAAATTGGTGTTGTTGCTGGGGACTGGTGTTCCTTGAAGTGGATTTGATTTTAATATGGACTGGCCACTATCACATCATGGCTTTCATCTAGAATATTGCCTAGATTTCCATTCCAGAGAGTACTCTAACCATAGCACTACCTATGATCATATTGACGGGGACAATTACTCTTAACCCCAGCACTCTCTTAGCACACCATACGGGCATGATGGATCCCCAACACACGACCTCACATGTGATCATTAGGATCAAAACATGACTTCCACATCTAGAGTTAAACTGTATTTTTATGCACCAGATCCACAATATTCGTGGGACCTGGTGACCTATGAGCATCATGGAAGATAACAGTTCTTCACATCATTTGAAGAACTACACACATATCTTAGCAAGTCGTGGCTTATATAAAGAAGTGAATGAATTACATGTTCCAATGACGGGAATGCTTAAGTTGTAGGGACATGACTAATACCTTCCCTTTGGTACGTAGGGAATTTGAATCACATGAAATGTCCAAATTGAGGAGATTGATAAAGAATCTAGAAGGCATAGTTCTTGAGGAACACAATGAGTTAACCAAGAGATTACAGGACATCACTTTTGAAGAGAATGAAGATGATTTTATGGAAAATTTTGAGGAGGATCTTAAATAATTTTTTTTAGGATGAATCAGAGTTTGTTCCTAATCATACAGAAGTAGTTTTACCCAGGGAAGATCCAGGATTGGACTTGGTGATTTAATATCCACTTTATGAGGATTTTGATGAAGCCTTTATGATGATTGTAGATGAAATGGAAGTCACATTCAAGTTGGAGGATCATAAATCAAGACGAGAGAACACATGTGTACACTCTCCCTGGTTTGAGAGGGATGAGAAGCCAAATTTGGAGGAAACATTAGTGAATTTTAATTCTGAGTTTTGGTTTGAACCTATGAAGCATATTAGAAATTATTTAATAAGATGGACTTTTAAATTTCCTGAATATATGTCAAAGGACTATCTAACATTTTCTAGTATATCCACATGGGCATAGAATTTACTCTATGAAATCCTGTAAAGTCTGGGTCAAGACTATAAATCAGCACTTGCTGAGAGGCAACCCAGCCCACTAACTTGATTATTTCTCAGTTCTCAGCTAGCTTTAATTATATTATATTATATTATTTCTTTTCTTCCAATACAATCTTGAGGGGGTAGCTCATAGGGACATGTCATAAGCCGTCAACCAAGCCAATTAGGAAGAAGCCAAGCCACCTTAAAATCAAAGATCTTAAAATATTGGGTTATAAGCACAATTGATATATGGGGGTAGAGAACTTAATTTCATACCATGTGCTACATATCACACCTATTCATGTGCATACTCACCATCACTTCTTAAGCCCCCAAGCCAGGTATTTGTTAGATGTAGAGTGACCAAGAGATTCAGCATCTCCATAATAGTGTGGTGAACTACCAGAGAATGGAGACAGGTCAAGCTGGAATGCTATCACCTCTGTCATGATGGAAAGTCCTTCGTGCCTCATTTGAGAATAGACAGTGAGTCAACATATGGTTCACTGAAGATGGATCAATCTTTAGGTTGTGTTGAAAATCTCTTCTCCCATGCTCAAGCTCCTTTAACATATGTATTCATTATATAATTTATGATGCCCAAACACCTAAAAAATGATGAAAACTATGGAAAATTATTGAAATAAGTCGGGTCTGGAGCAAAGAACAGAGAACTGTGCGATCTATATTCAATATGCTTTCCACGGCACAAAAATAAAAACCAATAAAAATTATGAAAGGGAAAATTATTCAAAAAAAATTGTTGTTTGAGAGGCATCAAGTTTATTCATCTACATCTCCTCAAATAGAGTGGTTGATAGTATGAATGCTCAGCGAGATGGTGGGAACAATGTATGTCATATAGTACTAATAGAGAAGAGCGGGTTTGGGATTTTACTTTATGATGTAACACGACCTGCCGGGATCGGTCGGCTCGGGTTACACCACAATTAAGGTCTAAAGGATCACTGAAATGACTAAGTATTATGCTAAGGAATTTTGAAAAAAAAAAACAACGACAAGTACAAAGCAACACGATGAACAAGTTCAGCGAGTAGCTAAGTTGGCGAAGTTCGATTGAGCACAATCGACTTCCCAACTTCCCTTTGGACCAATCTCGAACACGTGAGACGAGGGATAGCTCGAATATCCAAGAACGCCCAACGTTTCCCGAAGGAACTAATGCACTACAACAATAATTAAATGACCTATTTACTCTCTCTAAGGTTTTTAGACGGGTCTGATGGGGTACTAACTCTCGAGGCTCGAGACAATAAGAGACGAATATTGTAAGACAGTAAAGATCTGCTAACAAGAGGGGAAAGAAATCCTATGAACCTGGCAAGTTGACCCAAGAAAATGCGCTGCTGACGATTGTTGTCGCGCCGATCCAGAAAGGAGTCCACGGGTCGACGTTGAACGTAGAAGGCGCAGTGGAACCCGGCGTATGATCCACGGCGTGCGGGGCAGTCGGGAGTCCACCAAGCGCACAGCGTACGGGCGTTGTTCGGAATAGACGTTGGATGTTCGCCGAGGTCTGCACACGAACGCGGCGCGCAGACTTGGCGGAGTCGGGTCACGATGGTCGGTCGTGGGCCGTGGTGCACGAGCGTTCAACGCACGAGCGGTGCGGAGTCGGCGGGCGGGCGACCTCCCTAGGACGCGCCTCGTGAACAAGGCGCGTGGGCACGGCGCGCGGATCCGGCGCACGGGTCACGGTGTATGGGGCGAGAAGCGACGGCCGCTGCGGAAGCCTGGGGATGCACGGCGCGGGTCGCGGTGGCCGAGCGTCCGAACGCGGATGGGCACGCGTGATCGGTGCGGGGAAGGGGCTCGCTGGCGTGGTTCCGCTGAGGGTGTGCGACTAGAGCGCGATGACGACGTCTGAGTGTCAAGAAGTCTCCCAGAACCAAGTTCTTGACAGTTTCTTGCAGAATAACTGTCAAGAATCGATCTTCTTGCGGTGAGGAAGAACGGCGATTAGTAAAAACGATGGCTCCACGTAAAGACAGTCGTGGGTGATGGCCACGTCTCCCACAGCGAGAACGAAAACTAGTGCTACACAATCTCTGGGAAATGAACAAAGGAAAGAAACGATACTCGGATATTCTCACAATAAGCCTGTCTATCCTCTTGGGCGTGCCGTCCTTATATAGGGGCAGGGGCATGCCCAATGGGCGCAACTTGAGAAAACCGTCTCAACATGAGCGGTTTTCTCTTAAACGAGAAAATAAGAAAAATGAACAAGATGGACGAGGCCAAAACACGAAAGGCCTGGTCCAAAATCCAGTGATCGAATTACAAAGATACGAAGAAAATAAACATAGAAACGTGCGTACAGCTTTGATGTTACTTCGAGTACTTGAACGAGGCGTCGCCGGCGTCGGCTCGGGTGGCTCGGTGTGGCTGTTGGCGGTGGGTCGACCTGGCGTCGAGATGGTCCCCCATCACTTTATGTGAAGAGAAACTCGTAGAAGACTCAACTCTAGAGTAACCCAAACGATCAGTGAGACTAACATGTGGTAAGAAAACCTTCCAGTGTATTCCTTGCGTCAATTGGATCTAACCCAATCAAGGAAGAACTAACTTGAATGTCAACTTTCCTAAAAATAAAAAAAACAGCTGGGTTACACATCATTGCAAGGGGACTAGCAATGTTTAAGTGGCGGGAGGGGGTATTTGATGAACCCAAAATAAGGCATGAAATTTCTACATATTTTAATGTTATTTTGTCATCATTTTACTCAAATTATCTTGATTTTTTGTGAAGTCTCATTTCATGCATTACATAGGACATTTGATTAAAAAAAATACTTGTTAATGTAATTCTTGCATAATTTACAGATCCATTAATTCTCACTAGAAAATTTTAAAAGCAGTATTTATTTTAATGGGTTTAACTCTTCTCTCTATTATGTTATTTTATACTTTGAAATGTTGAAGTCTAATAAAAATTACAATAAATTACATAAAATGAGAGAAGAAAGGAAAGAAATGGTACTGCAGCAAAGTGCTTGCTGTTGAGCAATGCGCGACAGCGCTCAAGCCAGCTGCGGGCAAGTGAGTGCAGGGTGCTAAAGCCTGCGTGCAACTGACAAATGTTGATGCCCAAGCAACAGCGCCCCACACATGCACCATATGATAAATACAACACAAGGATCCCACACGATAAGCCACATAGAGCCCAAAAACATAGAGGCCCAATAGACAAACAGCAAGGGGAATAATTAATTCATTGAAGAGAAATGGATGGAATTTATATAGCTTTTATTAGTTTAAGTTGATAAGAAATAACCTATGGGGGGATGAATAAGGTTCTCTATCTATGTTATATTCTTGCTTTTTAAGTAACCTAGGAAATGAGGTAGAGGAAACGTATTTTATAACTAGGAAATGAGGTAGAGGAAATAGGAGACACATTTTTTTTAAGATAGCTTAAGTTAATCTGTAATGTTGTTTAGGGGTATTCCCCCCCGTGGTGATGATATGCCCTAACCATGCTTATGTGAATGCCTCCCAAGAAAATCACTTGGAAATAGGGTTGAAAAAAGATTAAAGAAAAAAATATCGGCAAAGCTCTATTGTCCTCGATCCTCCAAATTCTTCCATAGAGCGACAGCATTTGACTACGTGAACTCATCCCCTGAAGCCTTCTCTACTTTGACCCCTGAATCCTTCTTCTTGTGGCCCCCAAATCCTTCGCCTGACTGACCGCAAAGATATAACAAGAAGAAATATATTTTTTTAACAGTATGCATTCTCCTTAACAACACTTATCATATAGTTAGTATCCTTAAGTAGTATTCAAGACAAGGTATAGTTTCATGTAGAAATATTTCAAAAGAAATTTGTTGAGATCATATTTTTTTATTTTAGAGATAACAATTAGTTAATGTCATCATGATTGCCCCACCACAATACCTCTTTGTTAATGGTTACTCTTTCCTCTAGTCCTCTTCTCCTCCATGTTTCTCTTTGGATTAATTTTTTTATTCATGTTTGACCTTTGTTTCTTAAAACTAAAATATCTTATTCATTCCTGAATAAAATGATATGATTCTATCTTATATGGATTTGTAACACAATGACTAACAATTGTTATCTCAGACAAAATATTCCAAATCAATTTGAATTGATCTCTAGAGGTAGATCTTTCCACATTCTCATTTCAAACCCTTGTAACTCTTTTAGAAAACCAAAAAATGTGATCACACATTTTTATAAACTTTAACAACTAATCATAAGTTAAAAAATTCTCAAAATCAACCTAAAACTTATATTATAAATGTCAAGTTTATCACAAGCTTTGAGGACTTGCAAAATTCGGAGACCAGCTTTCTTTCCTTTGAATCTTGAATCAACGTGTACCAAAAATCATGATTTCAAGTTATATGGAATCAGATTAATGTTAGATAAAAATATCCTCTTGAAGAAATTCTGAAAACTACTTGAAATTTGCTTCACGGAGTGAAATATCTATCTAGCTTTTGGACTGCAATTTTCAGAGAGCAAGGAGAAGGGGGGTTTGAAATTAAGGCTCAAATTAAATATGTAATTAGAAATCTAAAAGGTCATACTAGGAATTTATCAATATTACAACAGCCATATGTATTTATTATGGTCGGACAATGTGAAAGAATAACCTCTTAATTTTGAATTTTTATATTTATTATGTTGCCATAAGTTCAAAACACCTCTCAAGTGTGAAGAGTAAAACCTATCCGTTAGCATAAGACCTCAGATTTTAAAAATTTTCAATTTTCATTTACGTTTACTAGATCATTTTACTCAAGATGTCACCATGGGATAATAATATCATCATGTATTTAATCTTCATTAAATCATCAATAAAGTCAGCCTTAAATACCCAATGGTAGTAATCAGGGGTCTGATGAATTCATTAAACTAAAAAAATGAGATCAAATCCATACAAATATTTGAACAGTGTTATAGAATATTTTTATCTTTGTGTCATAGAAATTTCAAGTCCTAAACAAGTGATTTGACTTGTTTATCATATGGTCAAACTAAGCAGCCTTTTAATATGACTAAGGATATTATTTGGTCTTCACTTACGACCCATCCACTAGTTGACTAGGGACGTCTTGTGCTTGATTACAACCCCTATTAAGGCATGCATTACTTTGAACATTCATCAAAACACATATTTAGGTATTTTGCCAAAATAATGGTAGTTTAATCTTCAGCTAAACATGTTTTAAATTTATCCCAAATGGGATCGAGTTTTATCTCTTTTGCAAGCCGGGCTGACAAAGATAATAGAAGGATTTTAGCCTAGTGGGCCACAATCCTAAGAGAAACAGAAAGAAACTATGAGCGGGATTTGAGCCGACCCAGCCTAAAGCTCACGTTACAACATGCTTATTTAAGTTATCCGATATAAACCCGGCCATCCAATCTTCTTCTTATTATTATTTCTTTCTTTATTTTTTCAATTGTATTTTTTGATCGGTTGCAGCCGCTGACAAGGATGACAGTTCCACTCGATGGGCAAATCAGAATGGAGAAAAGGGACAACAAAGCCTTTGACGTGGACCATTGACGTGGCACGGGTGCACCAAATCTAACAAGGTTCCATAACTGTGATCCAATCCTTTGTGATAAAAGATTTAATGGCCAAGTGTAGTTCCATCCTTTCCGCCCCTGGCCATCGTCCTTCTCCAATTGGACGGTGGGTTCTGGCCAAAGGGGACCGCCTTAGGCAATCTAAAGGCCTAGGGGGATCCCCAAGGCCAGTCCACGACATCAATGGCCATGGAAGTTCCTTCCCAGGTCTTAAAAAGGGCTCAATGGCCCCCAATCCACCATATTCTGGCTAAATAACCAAGTGGTAGTGGGACGAGCAAGAGAAGGGATGTGGCACCACTCTCTTGGCTCCAAACACTCAGGACTCTGTCAGATAGAGTCTAGGAATACCAAGATCTATGACAGCATGGAGAAAGACGAGCATGGACGTGTACCAAAGTTATGAGGCAGCAATCTCTAATTAGTTCCTTCTAAAATAAAATATATTCTCTCCCTATCTCTCTTACTCTTAAATTATTATCATATAAAGATATTTATTTACCGCATTAATCTACAGATAATTAAATAATATCTATCCTAACTCTTATCCTCTGTCCTATTCTCTTATTCATCTCATATCATACTATCATAGAATTTCCTACTCACTACCTACCAAAATCTTAATGTTCCTTATTGCTGTATCTATCTCCTAAATCTATCTTCATCTTATATCTTACTATCATAGAATTCCGTAATCACTACCTACCAAAATCTTAATATTCATTATTATTATATCTATCTCCTATATCTATCTTCATCTTGTATCTTCCTATCGTAGAATTCCCTACTCACTACCTATCAAAATATTAATATTCATTATTATTATATCTATCTCCTGTATCTATCTTCATCTTGTATCTTCCTATCATAGATTTCCTACTCACTACCTTCCAAAATCTTAATATTCCTCAATAATATTACATCTTAATTAAAACTCTAAACATAATTCCCCCATTACTTATCTTACTTCCTTCATTATAATAATATAAATAAATTTCATTATCCACTTACTGAATCTCTAATATTTGTACAACTATTAATTCTAAAGAAATAATATAATTAGTATCTTATCTTATAAACACCTTACCTCTACCTTTGTTATTTCTCTCTAATTCTCGCAACTTATAGCCATTTAATAATCTCTTATCTTCCACCCTTTCAATATCTTGATTATTATTATCACTTCTCTTACTCAACTTATAAATAATTAATTTTCTTATCACTATTATCATCTTACTTTCCCTAACTTAACTCAACCATTCATTTTCATGCAAAAAACATAGAAATATCATGAAATTAATATAGTAATTAACATATTATCATCACTGGCCAGTCTGGTTTTGGTGCAGGGGTCAAACAAGACAGACCGGGTATATTTATTAAAATATTTATAACATTTAAGTGCTAAAATATTTTCTCTCTTCATAAGTTGGCCACACTCGACGTGGAAAGGGAAATAACCATAGACGCACTCTCCCCCCTCTCGGCATCCCATTCCCGCACTCAATGAGACTCAAACTGGCCCCTCACCGAGTTCTGCCACACCACCAAATTTCCTTTTTTCCTCATTTTTTGTTCTCTTTTCTATGATGATTGTAAATTTTTCTGCTCTGACTTTTGACTTTACCATGGTAATGGAAGTCCATGTTAATTTTTGTGTTGACTTTTTTGCTTTAACTTGAGATTGACTAGTCACTCGATCATACACCCAACGGAGACCGGACATTGGCTGGACCATGCCAGATTGGAACTGGAATGAACTTTGGGTAAGGTTCTAGACTTTATGTAAGGTTATATAATTTTGTATATATTTTCTGGTTGGGCCGAATGGGCTAAATGGGCTAAAATATAGGCTTAACATGCAGATGGACAGGCCCGTTATAGGTTGCAGTGGAAGCCTCGGTGTGTTCAACAGCGAGAGCGCCATGGGAGTACACAGAGGTGGCGCGGAGGAGGAGAGACAAGGGGGGAAGGAAGATGAGGTCATGAGCGAGGTTCATCTTGGATGTCCGCCTCGGCACTCTGGCCTATTCACATCCTACTTCACGTTCTCTCTCGCCTGCTCATCAGGTACAAGTTCTCGCCATCGAAGTGCTCGGAAGTTTCGATCTTAGGAACCTATTCAGTTGAATAATTTCCTTTGAAATTTTCGCCTGCTTTCGTCCATTCTTCTTTTTTTTGTTAATTTCTCGGTGAAAGAGGAAGAAAACAGGGCAACGGAAGCCAGGGATGACGGCATACCGAAACAACAACATTGTCTGGATGAAGATGGGGATCTTATTGTCCCTAGAAAACCTAGTACTTCCTCAAAATTCTTTGTCCTCCATATTTTTTAACTGCTCAAGTTTCTTAATTATTAGAGCAATGAACAACTTACTATTTATTCCAAGCATGGGATCATGCCGAGAGAAATTTTGACATTTTAGTAATGATTTTTATCGATGCACTACTTTATATAATTTTTGAATCTGTGTGTGGATTGAATGGAGAGAAATGGGTGAACTGCAAAGTAGCCATTCAGCATAGGATCACGTCCACCATACGAGATGTTGGATTTCAGGTAAATTTGGATTTTGAATTATGTAAGTTTAAGATTATCTTAGATTCTGGCTTTATTTTAGGTGTGGAAAGCAGCATTTGTGTTGGCTGACTTTGTTCTGCACGTTAGTGCCACATCGAAAGAGTTTCATGACATATGCGCGTTAGAGCTTGGAGCGGGGACAGGTGAGAAGAAGTTTGTTTTTTTGTATCAATAATTCCCACGTTTTTTAAGAAACTTTAGGCAGTATCAAAATTGATGGATGCACGAATAGCATTCAAATTCTGTAAAAGGTCGATGTGCATGATTTCTTTTTCATGTTTATTTATTTATTTTTAAAGTTTTTTGTTTAAATATCATCAACGCTCCCAAATGCTTCTTTTCATATTCTGATAAATAAAGTCTGTGGGTTTAAAACAGGTTTAGTGGGCATAATTCTCGCACGTGTTTCAAGGAAAGTTTTCCTTACAGGTAGACTGCTGATCCTCACTCTCTATGTTGAATATTCGGCTATTAGGTTTTGAAATCCTGAAATATTGATGATAAAAGTTTCGAGATTAGCATATTTGTTATAACCGAATGGAAATTTCCACATTTGAGAAGCAATTTGTGCAGACAAGAGTGCTGAAATCCTGGAAAACTGCGCCACAAACATTCAATTGAATTCTTCCTTTTTCAAGCATGGTTTCAACTCGGTTTGCGTGCGTGCAATCGATTGGAAGTGGGGATGGCCTCCCCCTTCTACGGAGTTGTGAGTGATATCTCTCTCTATTCTCTCTGTCTTTTGCCCTCTCTCTTTCTCTTTCTCTCTCTCTCTCTCTCTCTCTCTCTCTATTCTCTCTGTCTTTTGCCCTCTCTCTCTCTCTCTCTCTCTCTCTCTCTCTCCCTCTCTCTCTCTCTCAATGCGCCTCCCTTTTTATCGTTTTCTCTCACTCTTTCTATGTCACTTCTCTCTTTATCATATGTTACAGAAGTATGGGCCTTTATTTGAGCTGATCATCTTTATACAGGTCAAAATATTCATGGAGCCCAGACGAAGTGCAGGAGGCAGAGGGAGCCTCTTTGCTCTTGGCAGCTGACGTCATATACAGTGATGACCTTACCGACTCATTCTTCGGTACCCTGAAGGGTTTAATGTCTCGAGGATGTGAGAAGGTAGAGAGAGAAACACACAATTACACCGCTTTGTGCATTTAATTTTTATATATATTTCGGAGAGAGATGCAAGATGCTGACTTTGATTTTGTTTCAGGTTCTGTACTTAGCATTGGAGAAGAGATACAATTTCAGCTTTGAAGATCTAGATGTGGTTGCCAATGGGTACGAGCATTTCAGAAGCTATCTCAATGAAGGTGTTCTAGGAATCTTATCCCCTTCATCTTTCTCTCTCTCTCTCTCTCAAAGTACTTCTTTCCTGATTCTCTTACCCTGTGATCCCACGTGGCAGGGAGCAGCTCGTCGCGGTCACCTTGCTTTATTGGCAAGCAGATCGACCTTTCTTGTGTCCTCTCCTACTTGAACGAGTACGAGAGAGGGACTGACTTGGAATTGTGGAAGATAACCTACCAAAGTCAGTAAAGATGCCTATCTGCGCTGTTCCAGTTTTGTGCTTTATAAAAGAATTGCGAAAGGTATTTTTGTAGGTAAAATAATCAAGAGAGCATTGTTAAAAAAAAATAATAATCAAGAGAGCTAGAAATTTTAATTATTAAAGAATGATGCTTTCTGCTAGTTTCTTTCTCTTCCGCTGGTCACCTGCCAGTCAACGGCTTCATCAGATACCTAACATTCCAAACGGACAAACATTTTAAAAGAGACTAGCAGTTCCTCTGTCTCTATCTCTCTATCTCTCTATCTCTCTCTCTCTCTTTCTCTCTCTCTCTCCTTACACTTCACATCCTCTCTCTTGCTGCTCTTTGGTGTCTGCTACTCTCTCTGGGCTTGTATATCGTGGATGGCAAGGTCGGAAAGAAATGTACAGGCCAAGCTGGTGGGTATGTCTTGCTTATATTTTTGATGATATCTGAGTTTCTTAGTGGAAGAGAGAGATGATACAAAGCTTTTCATGTCCATTATCAGGTTCTGCTTGGCGATATGGGGACTGGAAAGACGAGCCTCGTCCTGAGATTCGTCAAGGGCCAGTTCTACGATAACCAGGTTTCTTCATCTTCTTCTTTTCTTGTTATGGACAATTTGAAAGTCATTACAGGTTCTCCTCTGTCAACAGGAGTCGACGATCGGGGCCGCCTTCTTCTCTCAGACCTTGTCTTTGACCGAAGGCACAATAAAGTTTGACATCTGGGACACAGCCGGGCAAGAGCGATACCACAGCCTGGCTCCCATGTATTACCGTAGCGCTGCCGCCGCTGTTATCGTCTACGACATCTCCAGCGTGGTGAGTTGATCCTTGTCCTTTTAGACCAAAGAAGACACATAATTTTAGACTTTGGTTTCAAAATTTGTTCTTTTTTATGTTAATGACATATTCAGGAAACTTTCGTCCGAGCTAAGAAATGGGTGCAAGAACTTCATCTACTAGGTAAAATATTTCATAGGAATATACTGATGTTCGGCCTATTTCTAAGAGTGAAAATTTGAGTTTTGGGCGTAGAAATACTCTTAACCTCTCTATCTATCTACATCGCTCTCTCTCTCTCTCTATTCCAATTTTGATATCTCCCTTACTCTGTCTATTGATCTCTCTCTATATATATTTGTCTCTCTCCAACTCTTCCAATATTAATTTCTCCTTTATTCTATCTATTTATCTCTCTCTCCCTTCCAATATTAATATCTCCCTTTATCTATTTAACTCTCTCTCCATCTATCTATTTATCTCTCTCCCCCTTCCAATATAGATATCTCCCTGAGTCTATCTGTATCTATGCCTCTCCATCCATTATTTATTTATCTCTCTAAATCTCTTTCGCTGTCTGTTTACATATCTACTGCTATCTATCTTTCGGTATACAATTCAGGAGACCCAACAATGGTGATGGTGCTAGCGGGGAACAAGACTGACTTGGAACTGAAGAGCAGAAGGGTCCAATCTGAGGTGCTGACCCGTTGACTTATGTCTTCTTAAATTGCCTGAAAGTCAACGTTGGTTGACGGCGGCGTGTTTGCGCAGGAGGGGAGGCTTTACGCAGAGGATAATGGGCTGCTCTTCTTTGAGACGTCGGCGAGGACTGCAAACAACGTCAACGAGCTTTTCTACGAGATAGGTAGGCAGCAACGGGGAAGAAGTACTCAATTTTGATAAACGCTGACAGGATAATGCGGCGTGGTCAACGGATGCAGGAAGGAGACTTGTGAGAGAGCAGCCATCGAGGATAAGTGGCATGAAGGTGCACCGCCGTTCTCTAAGTGTCCTGCCCCGTCCCGTTCTTCCATGCTGCGCCACCTAACCTTAGTAAAAGCTTCTCTATGTATGTTATTTACGCTGTCAGGTGCACTTTAAACTGACATTATTCTTCTGGTGGGTATTAATGAAGATGGGAAGAAATTCTTCTGAGGAAGAGATTTCAGACCTTGGACTAAGAGAGAGAGAGAGGATTATAGTGCTGGGATGTGGATGGGACAGTTTTTTGACCCAGGGAAAAAATACCGCACCGTCAAGGGCCTCAGACCTTGTACTGAGTTGGAAATTCATCTGCTGGATGAAGGAAGGGATAGTTTTTTCAGTTTGAATGAAAAACGGTCTCGTCCTCGGGCATTGGAAGGGATGCGAGACGAATGTACTAAATTTTCATTTCATTTTAAATTTAACTCTAAAACTTCTATGAATTGGGACGTCTATCGTTTTCCATCCCAGATGTCATGCTGAATCAGGATCCCAGGGGTGAGGCCATTTCCCAACTGGCAGTTCATCATGAACTATAAAGAGGAGAGAGAGGCATAGACACATAAATGGGGGGAAGGGAGAAGAGAGAGAGAGAAATGGATAGATATGGAGGGGGGAGGGGTGGGAAAGGGAAAGGAGAGAGAGAGAAATGGATAGATATAGAAACAGAGGGGGGAAGGAAGAGGAGAGAGAGAGAGAAGCAAGGAGACAAAGGGGAGACAGGGGAGAAAGACCGAAATAGGAGGGGTAGAGGGAGATAAAGACGTATTTAAGGAGACAAGGGAGGTTAGAGAGGAGTGAAGAGAGCGACAGAGTGAGAGGAGAGAAAACTAGAGCAAGACAAGAGAGGGAGTAACAGAGGGGGAGAGAGAGAAACAGAGCGACAAAAGTGGGAGAGAGATAGAAAGAGATGGAACTGTAAACATTATATTATCCAGAAATGCCACCAATGTGAGCCAAGTAAAAATTTACTAAGCCCAAAGAGGGGGACCCGACCAGAAAACAAGCCCTTGGGAGAGAATCCCTGCGCCCACCTGATCCCCACTTCCTCTCTCTTTAAAATTCATACAGATCCTGTAGAGAGAGAAAGAATGCGCACCCATGAAAGCTGCCACAGGGGGTCTGAGATCTGTAAAACTATCATTATTTACAGGGTATGTCACTGGCATCGGATGCCCGCATCTTTCAACAGTTTGTCAGTCAGAGAAAGAAGATTCGTCAGCTCCTTCTCCACCTCCTGAATTCGAACTGCTTCTCTCATCGTCATTTTTCCCTCTTCTTCTACTTCTCTCATGGATCCGAGATGGTTCAACGAACAGTCAACGCCAGGGAGAACTTCAGTTTGACCTTCGATTTTCACGGACACAACAAGCTCATCTGTCAACTGTGATATCTGTTCTATGTTCATCGCTGCCGCCGTGAGCTTCAGCTTGGTGCTGTGTAGCTCATTTCGAACTGCCAAGACCTCTTCTCCTCTATCTTGGAGCTGCCCGTTGGCCTGCATCAACAGATCATCCTTGACCTTCATCAGCTCCCTCAACTGCGCAATCTCATCCCCCAATTCCGCTAGTTTTCTCTGGTTCTCCATCAACATCTCGTTCTTCTCTCTCAGGTACAACTCAATTGAAGCCCGCTCGGCCCGCAGATCCTTAACCAAAACCCGAGCCACATCCAGCTCGGACTCTGTAACCCGAAGAAGCTCCTGTGCAGAGTTAAAATCCAGCGTCTTCTGCTGAAGATCTCTCTGCAGAGAATCTATCTTTTTGTTCGCTTCCTCTAAACACCGCTTCTCTGCTTGCAGATCTGCTTCCAGTTTCCCCACCTGGGTTCTTTCATATAACAACTGCACTCTGAGTTTATCTCTTTGACCCACAACTCCACCCAGCTCAGTTCTCTCTCTCTGTACTTCTGCCTGCGCATCCTCCAACTTCAAACTGTGCGCAAGCACGTGGCGGCACTCTTCATCCAGTTCTGCTCGTTTCTCTTCGAGCCGACGCGATTGAAGCTGCAGCGAGATGCGAGAGGACGCAATAGATCTCTGCGAAGAGATCAACTCACATTTCACGTCAGAGAGAAGTGAGCAAACTCTGGTGAAGTCCGCCGTCGCCTCCTTTATGCCATTTGAGTTAATGGCAGCTTCCTCTGCCAGTTGCTTCAACGCTGTCTGCGAGAGAAGCCACTGCGTAGACATCTTCTCCAACTTAGCTTCTGCTAATCTCAGTTTCTCCTCCTCGTTCTTCTGCAGTTCTAGAGACTTTGCCAGATCGTCCTCCCTCGATTGCAGCTGCCTCTGCATTTCTCTAAGCTGTCCCTCTTGCTTTGCTATAACCTTGTTGGCTTCACTCAATAGCCTGTCTCGGGATTCAATTTCTAAGGCAAGAGATTGGATCTCTTTGTTTTTCTGTATAAGTTCGTTTCTAAGACGGCTGATCTCGTTTTCTTTTGCAGAAAGCGTTGCCTGCGAGCTGAGAGCCTTCCATCTTTGTTCCTCCACTAAAAGCCTCAAATCTCCGATCTGCTTCGCCTTGAGCTCAAGATTTGCGTTCGCTTGCCTCAACTCTTGCTCCATCTTCTTTTGATTAGAAAGTGAGGAAGCTACAAGCTGCTCTCTGCGGTCCAAATCTATCTTGGCCCTTGTTAGCTCTGCCTGGTCAAAGAGTATTTTACTTTCTGCGCTATGAAGGCCTTCCTCCCTTCTCTTCATGGCTTGCAACGCAGCTTGAATGTCTGATTCAAGAACCTCAAGACTGCTGCTCAAGTCAGTAGTTTCTATAATAGCAGAATTCTTGTTCATCTTTTGTTCAAGCTTCTGTGTTTGGCGAAATAATCTCTCAAGAAGAACACGAGCAGGCTCAACTGCTCCATTTGATTGGTCGACATTTGTTTTTTTACTGTTTACAATTGAAAGTTTGGGGTATGACAAACACGGCCTTTCCCTCGGAGAAGCTTCTTGTTTAAGCCACGCACGTGATTTCTGCAATAACCATTGATTGTCAATTTATTATAGTTATTCAAACGAGGTAATCCTGAAACTTAATAAACATTTCGCAGAAAAAAAAAATTCCGAAGAGGTGACAATAATAAGAAACTAAGCAAAGAAAAAGTTGAGGAGCCACATTTAACAGCTCAGAAACCAAACGGCACATAATCCGCGTGAAATTCACCATCTTTTTCATAAAACTAGACGAAAACTGCTTTGGCGCCAAACATCGAAATTCAAGATGATCATAATACAATCCCGCTGAAAACATTTGAATAAAGAAAAAACTTTTGACTCCGATGAAGAAGACAATCCGCGATAAAAAAATGGAAACGAAACCATAGTTCCAAAAGGAAAAAAATCAAACCCTAGTGACAGAAACCGAAGAAAGACAATAGAAGAACGCATGAAAAAAAGAAAAGAACTGAGACTGCGAGAAAGGTAACGTCGAAGATGGAGAAGAAAACCTGTCTCGAAAGCCCACCAAAGCACGATCGAGCGAGAGTCGATGGCGCCGAGAAAGCTGGCATCTTCTCTTCAAACGACGCAGAGGAGAGCGACCATGAACAGAGAAGAGACCGGTGAAGGAGAGCCAAAGAAAAGAGGAAATAGGCAACATATGGCGCCACTAGAATTTAAATGATCCTGAGGATCAGCCGAAGCCCTAGCTTACGCTGACGTGGAAGGGACCCGCGAGGATCCGGATAAGAGCGGCTCAAGTCGTTCCGCGGCTCATACAGATTCTGTGAAAATAGTGGTCCAGAATACTTGTCCAGATTCTGTGAAATTTATAACATTAAACCCTGAACCATTGTCTAGAAAACTCACCCATATTGTCATGTACATATTTTTTATGGGAAAACAAAATGACCCCTTGTGGAATGTGGATCGGTAGGATATAGTAGTCCAATATATTTTTCATATTTCACTCTATCCACATAGACCTCCCAGGGCGACAACTAATTCCCAGGGGGCCCCTTTGGTTCACAAATATGGGTGTTGGAGTTTGATGATGATTTCATCATTCTCATCATCAGTAGATGATGATGATGATGATGAAGATGATGAAATTATCAGATGCCATGGATGCCAATGACGACGATGATGATGACTTCAAAGAGTTGGACATGATGAGATGACAAGCGAACTGAAACTTTAAAGTTTGACAGGAAAATTTTCAGAATATACATATTATTTTATTCCAAAATTTTGAAACATGCAGCAATGTTTAGACAATTAAGTTTTTTTGTTTAGGAAATGACAAATACTATTATAACAGTGATGTGTGTATATATGTATATCTCCATATATCAATTCATGTCTCATGATATATATCTATCCATCTTTCCCTATCCCTATCTCTTATATATTTATAAACATAACTCAACAAGTCTCATGCATGTATATATTTATATATATATATCACTCAACATGTCTCATGATATAAATATACCAATCTCTGGCTATCTCTATCTCTCGCATAAATGTATGTGTGTGTAGGGAAGGGTACGAAATTCGGTAAGACCGGACCAAACCGGACCCTTGGTCAGCCTTTTTAGGGCTGACCGAACCTTCCGGTCTGGTCCGGTTCGCACGAAGACCGGCCCTCTCTCTCACCCTCTCTCCCGCTCTTGCTCTCTTTCTCTCACCCTCGCTCACTCTCTTCCTCTTTCCTTCTCGTTCTCTCTCTCTCGTCGGCTCTCCCTCTCTCCTGCTCGTTCTCCCTCCCTCTCTCTCTCTCATCCTCTCTCCCCCTCTCATGCTCATTCTCTCTCCCTCTCTCCCCGTCGTTCTCTCTCCCTCTCTCCCGGTCGTTCTCTCTCCCTCGCTCTCTCACCCTCTATCCCGCTAGTTCTCTCTGTTAGCTTCGAAAGGCCTGTAACCAACTCAAGAAGTTTCCAGAAACGGAAAAAGTCAAGAATGGAAGAAGAAATCAAAAACTCGTTAGAATGAAGAAGTTCAGCCCCTAAACATTCCGTCGAACACCTAGCCCTTTATATAGGGCAGCCAATAGAAGGAGGCAAGAGGCGACTCTAACTAACTCCCGTGCCAGCTGGTGTCCGAGGTGGCAGCCGCATCACCATCATAACTCCCAAAGACGGACGGCCACGATTAAACCTGCAATGAGAACAATAACGACCTGGTAAGTGAAATCCCCAAATCTGCATTGCCAGAGAAGCCGTGATGGCGCAGCACCAGCAGCAGTACCAGAAGCGTCTTTGGAGACGTCATTTTCATCCCCGGCAGCTCCGGCAGCGGCCCAAGAAACATCTTCGGAGACGTCACCGTCGTCCTCAACAGCACCAGCCGTCCGCGTTCAGCCCGCCCGGCAAGCCAAGGCGACGGTACGCACGCCCGGGTTCAAATACCCCGGGTAATAGACACCGTATCATCATCTTTACGTCTTTGTTATTTCGTCGTTCGTCGTTTTCCGACTCATCACGGTTGCGTGCAAGGAGGGAGGTTCATCCTATAAGGATCGCCCCCCTCCCCTGCCACCGTTCCTTTTGCTTTTCTCTAAGTCATCTTCATTTCCTTTGTTTTTGTTTTCCTTTGTTTTGTTTTTGGGTTTAATGGGCCAACCCTACTCCCCCCCCCCTATATAACGGAAGCAAGGTTGCCCTAAACGAACAGAATCCTTGTTGAATTATTGAAATGTTTTGAGTTTTCACCGTGTGAAGAGAAGAGTTACCGCTAGAGGGAAGAAGAGACCAGGAAGCGAGGAAGGAGAAGAGGAGCTCGTTGCGGCTGCCAGTGCCCTGGCCGCCACCAACGTCCTCCTGCCGCCCAGACCTGCGGATTCGCCGCCAAGAACCGCGACCCCTGCTGTCCGCGATCCCGCGCTGGTTCGCACTGCAAACTCCGCGTTCGCGGTAGTTGCACCGACCATAGTGACGCGCTCGCAGTCGCACCCTGCACGGTCGTCGCCTGAGCGTGTCGCCATCGCCGTGACCCGTGGTGCAATCTGCCACCGCCGGGACCTTACCCGCACGCGTGGGTCTGCCGGCGAGTCGACCCCGTACCCGTTCGCGATCGGCGAAGGTACCGCCGCCACCCTCCTGAGTCCACTGTTGTCAACCCGACTGCCTGTCGGCCAGCTGCTCGAGCGTCTACCGTGCCGTGAATCTTCTCGACGGTGGCCCAAGGTGCTGCCTACGTTGCACCCACCTCCGTCAAGCCCTCGGAGCCCGGAGTCGCTCGGTCTTTCCTGCAACGGTCGCCTGATCGGTCGACGCCTAGCACGCCTTGACTACTGCCGGTTCTGACCGCTACCTTTCCTGCATCAGTCGCCTGATCGGTCAACGACCGAGCTCACCTTGACTGCGGCCGGTCCCGACCGCTGTCCTGTTGCCGACCCTGCGTCACCCTGCCGCACCCCCACAGCGTCACGTTCTCCCGCGCCGCCGTGCCTCGCCCGACGGCGCACATCGCGCCTACTGCACCGTGCCCGGCGCCAATCCTCCCGCGTGCATCCGGTCGCCTCTCGGTGCCTCCTGCATCAGCTCACATACCCGGCAGTCAACTACGGCTGGGCGTTGTTTGAGCCGCCGCGCCTCCAGAGCGTGTTGCACCCGGTCGCGCTTCCGAGTTGCGCTCGCGACCCCCCTCCCGGCGTCGCACCGCCGAGTGATCCGCACACCGCCTCCTCAGTCCGTCACCAAAGTTCCCCTTGGCACCACCGAACCTCGACTGAACTCCTGCAGATACGAAGAGCGAAGAATTACGTACTACCGAGTGTCTTACCTGGTTTGGTACGGGTCGGTTCGCCCGCCACGTGCGAGCAACCTCCGGCGGGAGTCATCTCGTTTGGCGTCGGAGCAACCTCGTCCATCCGGATGAGGGTCAGGAGGTTTACTTACCTGTCTCCGGACGACCCCGTCGAGCCCGGATGTCGGCAACCCTCTACTTGTCGGCAACTGCACGTACGACACCCCTTCTCCCGATCATCTCATCGTAGGTCTTCCCGTAGGAGACCCGTGTCGGACGCCTACCCTTGAGTAGCCGTCGTGCACCGACACTCCTGACACCGAGTACAAACCCCTCGGTAATGGCCGGACTTCGTCCTCGACGTTGTCCTGCATCAAGCCGCCGTCGATGGTGATCCTCCGACGAGCTCGAGCAACCACCATCATTCTCCTCCTTGCTCTAGCTCCTCCATGCGAAGGCATCGTACTCCAATACAGCCTCGCATCTCTAGAAATTTCAACTTTCCAAGAGCTTTGGTGAATACATCTGCCATTTGATCTTCCTTTCAAACGTAGCATATCTCAATCTTCTTATCTTCAACACACTGCCGAATGAAATGATACCTCGTGTCAATGTGCTTGGTTCGGTTGTGGTGGACTGGATTCTTGCTCAAAGTAATGGTTGATTGATTTTCCACCATTAATCTCACAGGCTTTTGCTCTTCGCTCTTCATCTCACTAATCAAACGATTCATCCACACAGCCTGACAAGCGGCTTCAGTTGCTGCGATGTACTCGGCTTCACACGAAGACAAGGCAACAATATGTTGCTTCTGTGACGACCAGCTGACTGCCATTTCACCGAGGAAGAAGATGTGACCAGAGGTGCTTTTCTGATCACTGAACCCCATTAGTTCAGAATTCAAATCTCCCTTCTTATAGAATAGCCCGAAGTTAACTGTGCCTTTTACATATCTCAGCACCCTCTTGACTCCACTGAAATGTTCTTGAGCAGGATTCTCCATGAATCTGCTTAAGATACTCACCGAGTAGAGTAAATCGGGTCTTGTGTGTGTCAGATATTGTAGACTCCCAATTAGACTCCTAAACTCTTTGGAATTCACCCTTGTTTTTCCTTCATTGGAGGTGAATTTCGCCCGAGCTTCAAGTGGAGTAGCTACAACATTGCAATCTCCCATCTTAGCTTGCTCTAGGATCCTCTGAGCATAAGCTTCCTGAGATAGAAAAATAAAATTGTCCCGTTGCTTTACTTCGAGTTCCAGATATGAGCTCAGTGATCCTAGATCACTCATTTCAAACTTGAGCTTCATCTCTGCCTTGAACATGTCTGTGCCCTATGACAATTAAATCGTCAACATACACACCCACAATTAGGACCTCGCAACCTGATTTCTTGAGATATAGAGCTTGCTCATATTGACTCTTCACGAAGCCAAGTGAGAGTAGGCTCTAATGAAGCTTGAAGTACCAGGCTCTCGGCGCTTGCTTCAAACCATATAGGGCCGTTTTCAGTCGAAGAACATGGTCTTCTCTGCCTTCCACAGTGAATCCCTCGGGTTGTTTCACATAGATCGTTTATTCAATTTCACCATTGAGAAACGCCGATTTGACATCAAGATGATGAATCATCCACCTCTTTAGAGCTGCTAAGGTAATTAGGGCTCTAATTGACTCAAATCGGACCACAAGAGCAAACACTTCTTCATAGTCAACCCCTTTTCTTTGTGAGTAGCCTTTGACCACGAGTCGAGCTTTGTGTCTTATAACTTCTCCTTGTGGATTCTTCTTCAATTTGAAGATCCATTTTAGCCCAATTGGCTTGCAATTTGCCGGTGGAGTCTATAACTCCCATGTGTGACTTCGGTCAATGGCCATCATTTCATCTCTCATGGCCTGTCTCCATACTTCATCTTGTGCAGTTTCTGCATAGGAGAGAGGTTCTTCGCCAGTTAGCATGCATACCTGATCATCCGGGATGATAGGACTAGTCTCTGAGTACAAGTCAGCAATTAACCTGTACCTCGGGCGTTAACTTTCGTCAGAATCACTCCGAGGAACTGAATTCACTTCATGTGGAGCAGAGACCACCACTTCTTCATCAGCACAGTCAAACTCAACTTCCACACTTTGCTCAGGCAAAAAATCAGGTAAGAAAGTAAAGGAATTTGAACTTTCACCTTGTGTTGACCAAGTCCACTTCTCTTCTTCTTCGAAGATCACATCTCGACTGATAGTGACCCTGGAGTTAACCGGGTCAAAGCATCGATAGGCCTTCGATCCAAGCTCATAACCAATGAAAATCGTGGGTTGACTACGGTCTTCCAGCTTTGTCAAATGTCCTCGAGTATACTTCACATGAACAATTGACCCGAAGGTTCTCATATGGTCAACTGCTGGCTTTCTGCCAGTCCACTTCTCGTATGGTGTTTGATCATGCAGGCTTTTTGTGAAGGTCTGATTAAGTATGTAAATAGCAGTACTTACTGCCTCTCCCCATAGCTCTCTAGGGGGGTCTTTTGCCTTCAGCATGGCTTGGACCATGGACATCACAGTCCTATTCTTCCGCTCCATTACCCCATTTTGCTGAGGGGAGTAAGGTGCAGTCAATTGCCTCTTTATGCCATGTGAGAGACAATAGCTTGAGAATTCATCGGATGTGAACTCTCCACCCCTATCTGACCAGAAGGCTTTAATCTTCACTCCTTTCTCTGTCTCTGCCATAGTCTTGAATCGTTTGAAGGCTTCGAAGGCTTCAGACTTCTGCTTCAACATCGCCACCCATGTTAATCGAGAAAAATCATCAATAATTAAGAGGAAATGCCGGCTTCCCTCTAAGGTGGGTGGTGTAATCGGGCCACAAATATCAGCATAAACCAGCTCTAGTGGCTCAGATGCTCGAAATGAAGAGGTTTGAGGAAATGGAGCTCTATGCTGCTTGCCTGCAACACAACTTCGGCAGACATATCTCCATGTTTTTTTCATTTTCAGTGTTGCAAAAGGGGTCCCTTATTGGGCCCCTATGTGTACTGTGTAATGGGTCCATCATGGCCCTATATAAAGGCCATGATGGACCATGTACGTCTCAGATCTGGTATTGTGTGGAAGTTGTGTTTTCAGTTATCAGATCTCAGGTCTGAAGAAGAAAGGAGGAGGAAGAGGAAGGAGAAGATGGAGGAAGAAAGAGGGGAAAGAGAGGGGCAAGAAAGTAAGGCTGCCCGCCGTTGGACGCCTGCCACTAGTCGCCCATCGCCGCCATCCCACCTCCCTTCACTGGCCACCGCTCACGACTGGCCGCCTCCATCCTCCCGCGGTGATGCCACCCTTTGCCGGGAGCAGCCTGCGATTGCGAATAGTCGCGGCCCATGACCACGACCATCTGCAACCAGCCGCGACCCACGGTCGCGATCAGTCATAACTGGCGGCCGTGACCTGCCGTGACCCACGGCTATGATCAGCCGTAGCCGGGACCAGCCGCAACCAGCAGCCTTGATCGGCTGCAGCCAGCGGCTACGACCAGCCACAACTCGCAGCCACAACCGACAGCGACCCGCAGTCGCGATCCGCCGCAGCCCGCGGCTGCGACCAGCCCTCGGCCTTGACCCATCACAGCTAGCGGCCTTGACCAGTCGCAGCCAGAGGCCACGATCTGCCTCGACCCATTGTAGCTAGCGACCGCGATCGGTCATTGACCCGTGGCCACGACCAGCCTTTGCCCACGGTTGCGACCCGCCGCAACCCGCATCCTTGACCGCGACCCGATGCACTCAGCGGCCACGAACTGCTGCGACCCACCACAATCAGTGACCGCAACCAGTCACCAACACCGCACCACCGCAATCAGCGTGCGCCACTGCGCTGCCGCGGCCGCCGCTGCACTGCTTCTGCTGCCCACTAACACCACGACTGTGTCCCCGACTCGCCGCTGACCACTGCACCGTGTTCCTGCCGCAGCGCCGACTGCTGCCCGCTGCTATCTGCCACTGGTCGACGCAAAACTCCCTTCTCCTCACCTTTGAACGACCCTTCCCTCAACTCCTGCGCACGCTTGCCAATTGAGCCCAGTCGTAGTCGCCTACAGCACGTCTCACTGTACTTGCCCACTTCAGAGCGTGCACAGACAGACGACAACAGCGACGATGAAGCGCCACCAATGAGGTACGCCATTCCCCTTTGCTCGTAAGTTATATTACATCTTTCAGTATATTTTCAACTGCACTCCACAGCGCTCGGGTTAGATAGGTGAGAGATTATCGAGAAAACTACGTTGGAGTGAATTCCTAGGTACGTGCAAGCCCCTACAGAATTCTTCCATTTGGCACCGTAGTCACCGTCGTCGTTTGGACGAGGGACAGAAGCTCACGGTCATCGTCCTCGGTCACCTACCCCGGAGCTTGGGATTAGGCAACTTCCCCCCACAAGTTGGACCCTGCACGTGCACTTATCTAGGTTTCTTTGCATCACGTAGTTACATTCACTTAGTGAATTACCCGTTGAACAATGCCAACGACGATGCCCGAATGAGATGAGATGGTGTTATAGAGAAGAAGAAATGAGAAAGTAGGAATATACCAATACTTATGAAACACTCATGTGAATCATGAAGAAATTAATGTGTATGACATAGTAGAAGAGAATGCACCAACAGGACCTTCTCCAAACCAGAATTAACATCTTCAAACCTAACCTTCTTCCTTCGCACATGCTCTCATTGGCCCTCGAGAGACAAACTAGTAACATATATTCCAGTTTCATTACTTAACAAGATTATGATGTCTTCCAATTTAATTTCTTCAAATTTCATTCCCCATTTTCATTCTCAATGAATGTTTACGATGCATCGGTTAACTATAGTATGAAAGATATTAAATGATACCTTCTCATGCATGTGCTAGTATAACTTTTCTTGAGGAATTCTTTCGGCCAGAAAAGGATAGTCAAAAAAGATATAGAACCCTCATATTTTAGAGGTATTAAAGAAATAAAGTCTGAAATGGTTTAAGGCCGATGCAATCTATGCAACTTTGGAGCTACTAGGTCAGTCCGGTCCATATGGTAACAAAAAAATCTGGGATAACAGTGGAATAAATGAAATAGTACAAGAAGTTCAAACTATATTGGCTACTAGTTGGAGATTATGAAAAAAATTACTGGAAGCTCACTCCAGTCAAAAATAAATATCAATATCCCTTGCCTTTTATGGATCACATTTTAAAATAAATTTATGAAAATAACTACTTTTTTTACCTTCATATTTATTCAGGCTAATAATCAGATTAATATTCACCCTAATGACCTGGAGAAATTCACTTTCACATCAAATACCAACTTATGCTTCTAAGAGAATACCTTTGCGTTTGAGAAGTAATCCTTAACCTCATATGAACTTGTGGGGTGTTCTATTAGATGTTGTGAGATATGTTGAGATAGGTTGTGCTAATCTAGAATGAACGTGGACTAATATTTTCAAATTATAGACACATTTCCAGGTGACTGTTTAATGGTGTTAAGATGAAGGACTAATAGTACCTTTATCATGGACTTTAAGTAGGAGGAATGTTTTTGGGAAATACCAATCATTTTTTTTCAAGAAACTGAATTATTTCATTAAGTAAATCATATTTTTAGTAAATGTATCCATGATGAAGGAAAATGAAAAGCTTAGAACTATCCACGATTCTCCATTTGTTGGATATTAATGTTCTGAATTCACGTGCATTAAGGTTCTAAAAAATGTATCTTGTTGTCCTTCCTTTCAGATCTCATTTGGTTAAAATTTTAAATCTCAAAGGTGTCAATATATGATTAAATTTTAAAGAAGGGTCACATCCCCCTAAATCCCATATAATTTTTGATTTTTACCTTATGGGAATCGACTTTAAAGGTTATTTTCCATTATCTGAAGGACATGAATATAATTTGATGGCAGTGGACTCTTTATTTAGATGCATATAATATACTCTCAAAAGTTTATGGCAATGGTGTGATCAAAATATTGAAATAATATCAATAGATTGTTTTGACTTGGTAGATATTTATTATCATTAATGGAAGATCACACTTCGCGAATCATAAAATATAGAGAATTGATGAATAGTATGGATTTGAACGTAAAATCACTGTTTGATACCATCGTCAATCAAATGGGCAGAAACCTCAGAATATTGAAATTATAAACATAAAGGAATGCCTAAAAAAGCCCATAGGTATGTCCTATTTATATTAGTATATGTAAAATCATGTCATCTCCGAGACAAACCATAACATTCTTCATATTGGATTATCAATAAATTGAACTTGTCTTTGAATGATGCAGGGAATATTATATAATTCTATCTGCATAAATTTCAGAAATAAGAATAATACTTATAATGATTTTATTAATTTATAAAGCTCAGAATAAATATTTTCATGATAAACATAAGATGATATAATTTTATGAAAATAGATAGTATACATTTTATTTTTTTATTTCTTCTAATTCATATCCCATGTCTTCTTCGAGAGATACCTTCATTGTATACCTTACCTTTCATTCCCTCTTTCTCCTCCATCATGGGACATTTATATATGAAGGGCCTTTCAATGGAATAAGTAACAGTTCATTTTTTCAATTTTAACATCTCATCTTGCTTCATGAGGAGACTTATGCGGTTCCATCTAAGGATGAATTTTTTTCATCTTTACTGATGAATGATCTTACATATTTGGTGCCACCTCTTTCATTTTTTCATTTTATTTCTTGGACTACTTTTATCAGGAGGCATCATCGCTGTTCTCCATTCGTTGTTTTTCTCATGAGTGATGATTGAACCTACCAGTTTATCCATGGGCGTACTATCTAAGTACTTTGACTCTTCACCTGCCATCACCTTAATGTTCCATTATTATAAAGGGGACTCGAATTGCTTTGTAAATTTAAAAATTTATGAATGTCTGACACAATAATATCACCAGGTTTAGCTGCTTATCCATTTTATCCATCATCTCTTTGATCTTCTAGCATGCATTCATCCTTAAAAGCTAAATCTAAATTTTTAGAATAAACTTGATTTTTCTCTTCAGCTTGCATGTACTACTACATATGGTAAATCATTTCTCCTAAATCTCTTCAAAAATACTAAGAAATGATATCTCCTCATATCTTGACAAATTAATGCAACATGTTATAATGTTATGGCTTTCATGTTTATAGATAACTCCTATTTTCCAACTTTCTCTAGGCTAACACTGTCTAAAACAAAATATTTTCCATAGAGTGATAAATTTCCATTAAGCTCACTCTCATTCTGTTATTGGAGTATGAGAAGTTTGTTCAATCAAAGGAGGGTGATCTAAATCAGATACCCCAGACATATGATCATCTGATACAAAACAGTTATCTTATTTAAGTGAGGTTTTAATACAGCCTGGTCATATATCAGGATAATGGCTGAATTAATCAATGGGTGAATTATACATTAAATCATCCATCTAATTAAAATAATCGTAATAGTACCTAAATCTTCTTGTAAATAAGGATAGAGAAGGATCATATGGGAGCATATGGGCATTTTTATACAGGTAAGGGTTAGTTCCTCAATCTTGTCTTGGGAATCTTGACCCAAAGAGGTGAAAACCCTAACCAGTGTGTATGTGAGGCTTCCCAATCTTACCTAATTGGTAATAACTTGATACAGAGGATATCAATAAAATAATAACTTTCTATGAGCTTGATCATCATTAAGCCCCAAAATCATCCAAAGATCATAGGTTTCACCTCATACTATTTTTCCTATAACACTAAGACAAACATCGATGCTTTATTTGAAGGTTTATGCACATCAAGAGTGAAAATATAAATAAATTTTAATCTGAATTAAGAAAAACTCAAATCAAGATATATTTCTCTAAAAACTCAAATCAAGATAAATGCAGTTATGTTTTTTCATTAATATTTATCTCTTACATTATTTTTAAAAATATAGATTGAGTGATATTCAAATTATGGTTACGCTGTCATGTCTTATGATTTTATTGAGTGTGGATTTTTGTGACAATTGGATCAAGATTACCATTAAGCCAAAAACAAAATATGAGTGCATCTAATGGTCTATGAAACATTTTTATGGTATGGTGTTGTATTAATTAATTATTTTACACCCACCAATTGTTTTAACGAATCCAAACTTTCTGATGGGGGACCATCTCACTAGTCGAACAACAGTTTGGGACCAACCATGCCGTGAAGCTCGAGCCGACACCCGAGACCCGAACTTCAAGTACATGGCCTAGCAATGGATCGTAATGGTTGCTCTTTTATTTTCATGTATTTGTTTTATGCATTGTCAGATGGGCCGCTGTGTATTGGGCCTCATCCGTTATCTTTTTTTACTTTTCCATGTATTGCAGACTTTTAGGGGAAATCCCTTGTCACAGGATGGTTTCCCCTATCTCTGCCCACTTGGGCATCCTCCATACCCTATATAAAGGGAGGCATGGCCAAGGAGCAGGTTTGGAGTTCATTTGGAATTCAAAAAAGGTGTTTTATCATCTGGGGTCCCGCCTCTTCCTTTGGGAAGTTATCTTTACCGTTTCCTAGAATAGATCATGGGAGCTGCAGGTTTCTGCTTTGTCAGATTCACCACGTCGAGATCACCTCCGTAGAAGAACGATCACACCGTCGTGGCCTTCTCCCTGTTCGCAGCAAGTGATTCTTGAGACATCTTGGAGCCTATCCTCCAAGAACGCCAAGATTCTTAAATGCCAGCTTCTCTTCTTTGCCTGGCCTCGATCTCCATGGAGCCCGTTGCCTGGTTCAAGCCCTACATCTCCAAGATTCACCATCTTGGGCAATTTTTCCTGGGTTCCATCAAGCGCACTACATCGAAGCTTCGGCCCTGCACCAGAATGACCATGCGAGCACCCCAGCCCTTGCTCTCATGTGCTACGCACCTGCACGTGCAAGCCTTGTGCCGCTCTATTCAACGTTCACTGCCCTCCACCGCCAAGCTGCCCAATTGAGCGGTGCCTTTTATTGACGATAACAAGTCGACAAGGCAGTCAACCAATCTGCTGCCACTTAACTCGGACGCCACATCAGCAAACGAAGACCGTGATCAAGCGTCCAAATAAAAGGCCAAGTTAGCTGTTACAACGGCTATAAATCACCTTACTCACTCTTCTCTATAAATAGGTGATAGTGTATTACTGATGTTCTTAAGTGGAAAAATAACATTAGAGTGTGCTCTTTCTTTTTAGCTCTTTCTCCTCTTGCTCCTCTCTCTTCTCCTGCTTCATCTATCTTCCCTTCAGCACTCTATGGATGCAGATAATCTTCAACATGGTATCTGAGCCATATCTACCCTAAACGGAAAGCTCGCCAGCAGTTGGACCATCCGAGTCAGTGCACTAAGCTTCTGGCAAGTTCCATTCGTCATTCCGCCAAGAATGATCATGTCAACAAAGCTACACGCAGATAACTACCAGTCTTGTAAAGGCATCATTTACACAAATTCATAGATGGTCCATCTCCTCCCACATCAATTACAGATCAACATGGAAACTTGGTTGAAAATCCCAAGTTCAAATTATTGTGGAGGATTGACCAACAAGTCCTCTGTTTTTTGCAATCTACCATATGTGGAGCCATTCTTCCATGTGTAACCAAAGCCAAGTCTTTAAAACAAGCTTGGGACATGCTGGAAGCTACGTTTGCTAGCAGACTTAAATCCAGAGTTATGGAGTTATATCGGCAATTTCACAATGTGGGACAAGGATCAATGATGTCGGATGAGTATGTGAAGCACTTCCGGTCGCTTGTTGAGGCTCTTTAAGCAATCAGACAACAAGTGAGATATCAGCTATATTCACCTTCTTACAAGGATTAAATACATAATACTCATCATTTGTCATTAGCATAAATGCAAATATAGAGCACATGACCTTTGAGCTAATTGTTTCAAATTTGAAAGCTCATGATGCATATCTGATGCATCATCAAAAGATAACCAATGGCGGATTCTCTTTGATGTCCAATGCAGCCAAGAAACAGTCATAACAGTCTTCCGCAAGTAATCCCAATTCTGGTATTCAACGAGAATATCAGCCCAGAACTTCTGATCCTTGACAATTTTACAATTTTAACTACAATCAAGGAAGAGGTAGGGAAGAAATCAACAATTTCAACCCCGCTGCCAAGTAGCGCCATTTTCCCTTCTCATAACTTTTTCTTTGGCCTTACTAAAATACCATAGATGAGCGCTCTATATGACTGGTGGCAGGTTACCAGAGCAGAGAGGAGGGGACAACGTACATAAGTCATTCTTCATAATGATTCACTTTACTTTGACTTTATGTAAACATAATGTTTATTTAATTTATCGCTCCATCGCTTTTGCTCATAAACGCTCCCTTATGCTCCTGCTCATAAACTCGCTTCTTTTTTTCCAATTTGGTCATCGAGCTCATGAATGTATGGAATTCATTAGGCTCTCTAAGCCATCTGGCCATAGAACTGAAAAGTCTCATCAAGCCTGCACCGCTGCAACTCCAGGGTGGTATCCTGATAGCAGAGAAACCCATCATATTACAGCTGATATCACCATACTTCATCAACCACAACCGTATCAAGGGACCGATCATCTTCAGAGAGGTAATGGTGCAGGTTTGAACATTCTTGCAATTGTATCTTCAAAAATTACAACTTCTGATCAAACTCTTTCTCTTAAACACATCCTCCATGTTCCAGAAATAACAAAAAATTTACTATCCATTAAAAAACTAACTTCTGATAATGATGTGTATGTTGAGTTTCATGCTTCACATTATCTGGTGAAGGCCAAAGCTGCCAACCAGGTACTTCTCCGTGGAACAACTAGAGGTGGCCTCTACTACTTGGAGCAATCTTCTTTGGCACGTTGGCAATCACAGCTTGGTCATCCACAACTTAAGACTTTAAGTACTGGATTACACAAGTTTGGACTCCCCGCCTCTAATCTTCAAAAACAGCTAATCTATGATGCCTACAACATTTCAAAATCGCATAAATTGCCTTTTTCGTCTACTGGAAATTTTTCTACCTGTTGTCTTGAAGTAATTCACTTAGATCTTTGGGGGCCTGCCCCCTTCTATCACATTCAGGATATTCTTAATACATCGTATTCATGGAGGATTTCAGTCGTTATACTTGGCTTTATCTTCTGAAACGCAAAAGTGAATTATTTCAAGTCTTTCAGAACTTTCAGAAACAAGTTGAAAACTAATTCTCCTCCGAAATCAAATATCTTCAGTCAGACTGGGGTGGGGAATACCAATCGCTTCACACTTATCTCCAGTCTCAGGGTATCGTTCACAGGGTGTCTTGTCCCCACTCTCCTGAACAAAATGGCACTGCCGAGCATAAACAATCGCCATATAATTGAAACTAGCCTTGCCTTACTTCATCATGCACACCTGCCCAAATCCTTCTGGGATGATGCAGTTTTTACCGCTGCTTATTTGATCAATCGCCTACCGACTGATGTAATACGACGATCTAGATTGTTCGAATTGTGTTACACAATAAAGGTCGTTCACAAAACACAAAATGAAGATACGAAATGATGTGCATAGTTTGAAAAATAACGAGAAGTATGTTAGCCGTTGGATGATCCGAGATGCAATTCAATTGGACAACACGGACGGGTGTTTATGCGTTCAAGCTCCCAATGACCCACAAGATCGAATCAAAGAGACTATTTAATGAGGAACATTCTCCATCCAAGAGTGTCCGCAATATCAAAAGTGAATGACCAGATCCAATACTGACAAAGAAAACTTTCTATCACGAGAGGGTGGCTAATCCTACATTTACATTTAAATTCTCTCGTGGCAGTGGAGCAGTTGGAAATCAGCACTGGAAAAAAAGTAATTAAAACTGACATTAAATGGGAAGAGAATGAAGAAGCAGAACCTGGATCGAAGGCACTCATGGATCAGTCCAATGTGTCCGTCCGAGATACTCACATGCCAATTCTGATGAAGAGGAATTCCACGACAATCTAGAGTAATGGGCACTGGTCATGATTAACTTGAATCACAGCGAATTGAGGCTCATAAGTAGCCAAAGAATGCCAGTGTTGACTGTCAACTTGAGTACCCAAAAGATGGGTGGAGCGCATTTAAGTCTGTAGGCAAGGAAGAATTGCAATAGCGGCGGCTGTGAATCGTATATTTGACAGCTCTTATGGTGACCATGGAACGTGGACCTTTCGCCTTTTGTGCACTCGCAATCGAGGAGGAGGATGACGATCTGTATTCCATATGATAATAGGGACACAGAATTTTCCTCAGAAAATCAACAAAGGACTATTCCACGGTGAGCGTCCCGCCAGGAATGATCGAAATGTCACCCCAGAGAATGCATGTATTTCTTTTTATCAGGTCAGCAAATCGAAATCTGCAGTGGAATCAATCAATGGCCGTCCTGGTATAGGTCAAAATGCCAAACTCCGTGATGATTTAACCAACAGGTTGACGATTGTAGACCTGTTGCGATGACTTGTGGATCATTCACTGATCGGAGGCTGTGGCACCGAGTGGATTCACGAGTGCATCTGACACAGGATTTTTGACAATCACCGAGTTGATTCACCAATTTATTCATGGATCATTCGCCTGGCACCGAGAGTCAATTTGAGAGTACGATAGTGTGTAAACCCGTCATGATTCCCCTCTTCACGCGAGGAGACGATGATTCCGATTGGTAACACCCAAGTAGAAGATCTCTTTCTCGATCAGAAACAAAGGGAAGGCTGATTGTACTCCAGAGATAGAAATGGACAAAAGTAACAATAAGCTAGAAAAGTAACTCACACTTCAATCTCAATACAAACTCTCTCTAAAGAAAAAAAAACTGCCAACTACCATTCAGATTTGGAATTTCTTCAATTTGACAAGCGTGCCTGCCACGTCTACCCCTCCCCCTTTTTTATAGAGAGGGAGAGACGATTGTGGGAGGCCCAATTGGGCTCCCTTTTAAGGGGAAGGCCAATAGGCTTTCCCCTTAAAAGGGCTCTTTAGGGGGAGAAGAAGCCCAACATGGATTCCTCCCCCCAAAGATGGCAACTAATCAAAACTAAAATAGAAAACACACACAGGAGGCTGATACTCACGCAGGAGGGGCCTCAACAATCCAAAGAAAATGAAAAAGAAAATTACATAAGGACACGCGACACTAAGCAAGACGATGATGCCGCTTCTCAAACCTTATAGTGGAAGCGTTGGTTCTTCATGTCGGCTCGGGCTTTGCGGGGTGGCTGGTGACGGGTCGGGGCTCGATCAACTGGATGGTCCTCCATCACCGATGTCGATGCTCAACCATTGCTCCCCCTTTGATATTTTATTTAAATGTTAACTTAACTACTCTTTTCTCAAAAATTTTGGTTGCCTTTGCAAACCGTATTTAAGACCTTACACCAAGCACAAACTCGACACCCGCTCTAAGAGGTGTGTATTTTTGGGTTACAGTCTTTTTCATTCAGGCTAAAAGTGTCTCTCACCACTAACAGGTAAGTTCTTCATCTCTCAGCATGTTATTTTCTTCAAATATTAATTTTCATTTCTTCGTGTATCGATCCCCAAGCAGGTATCCTTGGCGCCGCTCCTGTATCTTCAACCTCTCTACAACAACCAACTTATCCTTCCAGCAACCAACCACCTTCTTCCTCCCCTGCAGACACGACTACCTTACCCGCTCTTGCTCCTGCTTCCGCTTCCCCCGTGGCTTCCACTCAAGCTAACTCTCCTGCCTTGCCATCATTCAATCCTTCCTCATCCGAGATGTGCGCCCCTCTCTCCCCATCTATCCTTTCCATGCTTGATCACTCTCCTATGCCTAATGAGATTCTTAAAGTCCATCCTCTTCGTGATCTTTATCTCCCTGATGATCCTACCACCTCTTCCTCCCCTACACCGATGGCACTCACACTTAAAAAGTCCAACCTTCCATTCCCATCTCCCATCCCGTCATCCTTTGCCACATTGTCTGCTCTCTCAAGTATCCTCTCTTACTGAGCCTACTTCTTTTACTCTTGCATCTAAAGAGACCAATTGGATGCATGCCATGAACTTAGAATTTCAGGCTCTCTTGCATAACCATATCTGGGATTTAGTTCCTCGCCATCTTAATTTTCATATCATTGGCTGCAAGTGGGTTCATTGTCTCAAGTATAAACCTTCTAGTGACATTGATAAATACAAAGCAAATCTTGTAGACAAAGGCTTCAACCAACAAGAGGGTTTTGATTATATGGAAATATTCATCCCTGTCATTAAACATACCACCATCCGCTTGCTGCTCTCTATTGCTGTTAGTCACAATTGGGCCATCCATCAATTGGATGTGTCCAACGCTTTTCTCCATGGGGACCTCCAAGACACAATCTATATGGAGCAGCCCCCTGGTTTTTGTGATTCACATTTTCCCGATAATGTCTGTCTCCTCAAAAATCTCTCTACAGCCTCAAACAGTCCCCTCGTGCCTGGTTCACTCGGCTCAGCAATTTTCTTGTTAGTCTTGGTTGTATCGATCCAAAATCAATACTTCCCTCTTCTATCAAGTTTCCACTGCATTGTATGCCTTCATTATTTACGTCGATGACATTTTGCTTCTCTCCCCCACTCCATCTGCCATCTCAACGATTTTTTCTCACTCTACTCTGAGTTTACTGTTAAAGACTTAGGCCCGGCTATATACTTTCTCGGGATTGAATTTATACACTCTCCTACTGGATGCCTCCTGTCTCAATCCAAATACCTTACAAAAGTTCTCTGTAATTCAAATATGGCCCATTGCAAACCTTCGTCCACTCCTGTTACTGTCTCACTTTATCTCACCGAATCCACCACATCTATTGATCCCACTCCTTATCAAAAAATTGTTGGCTCCCTTTAGTATCTTACTCTGTCTCCTACAGACATTGCCTTTGCCGTCAATAAGGCTTGCCATAAGATGCACGCCTCGAAGTCTGCAGATTGGCAAGCTGCTAAACACTTACTGCGTTATCTCAAAGGAACCATTCTCCATGGTTTGTTTATTCACAATTCTTCTGATTTTGGCCTTCATGCCTTTAGAGATGCAGATTGGGCCAGAGATGCAGTCAATCGTTGTTCCACCAGTGCCTTTCTTGTTTATCTCGGTCGCAACCTCATCTCTTGGAGCTCTAGGGAACAATCTACAGTTGCCCGCTCCAGCACTGAAGCTGAATACAAGGCCTTGGTGAATGCCTCTGCTGAACTCATCTGGCTTCAGTCTCTTCTCCAGGAGCTTCAACTTTCACCTCCGTCTACTCCCGCTCTCTAGTGCAACAACATCGGGGCCACCTACCTAGGTGCCAACCCCGCCTTTCACACACACACGAAACACATCAAAATCGACTTTCATTTCATTCGGGAACAAGTTGTCGCTCGTGCTCCACTTATCCAGTTTGTCTCTAGTAACGAGCAACTCGTCGATGCTCTCACCAAGTCCTCACCTTGGGCTTGCTTCCTACTTCTATGAGACAAGCTCAATGTCTGTACACCCCCGTTGAGCTTGCCGGGGAGTATTGACAATAACAAGTCAACAAGGCAGTCGACCAATCGGCTGCCACTTAACTCGGACACCACATCAGTAAACAAAGATTGTGATCAAGCGTCCAAATTAAACCTCAGCTAATCGTTGCCCTATGTTAGAATGGTTCAGATTAAAAGTCCAAGTTAGCCGTTACAACGGCAATAAATCATCAAACTCGCTCTGATAACATACATTTTTAGTGCCTTATATTATTATATTTATGCGTCTTTATGCATTAAATTACTCATATTTTCATGTTATCAAGCTTAAAATGATTAAATCTATTTTTAGAACAAATTTCTGAATTTTCTATATTTTTAGGATTTTTCTAGTAGTATATTCTAAAAGAATATAATTTTTTGAGAAAGAATATGATTTTTCTAGAATTTTTGGATATTAAATTTGGAAAGATATGATTTTTATGATTCAAAATATATATTTATATGTATTTTTTGGGCTTTTATTTGATTTAATATGATATTTTAAGTATTTTGGTTTTTTTATGGCATAGTGTGACGTGGCGTGCGGATGCGCCGCCACGTCAGCGTTGAGAAAGAAATTTTTTCTTTGTTTTTTGTCCTTTTGACACGTACATGTGGCACGGAATATGAAAAGTCGCGGAATATGAAAAGCCACGGAATACGAAAAGCCACATAATACCAAGTGCTTTGACTTCTTAACAGGCCAAACTGATGACATTGATGAGGAGAGAGAAGAAATTAAAGGTTAGGATTGCTTCAACTTCCAACGGCCATAACTTTTCATCTTCCCCTCCTCTTTCTATCCATACCCTCTAATCTATAAATAGAGGCCTGGATCATTGTAAAAACCATCTTGAACTTGCTTCCCACTTTTGTGGGCTGATTGAAAGAGAGTGAGTTTTGAGATCCATCAAGAGTGTTCTTGGTGTCTTGGGTGTGTGGGAAGAGACAAAAGAGAAGAGGGGGGAGCTTACCGGCACTCGCAAATCGCTGTGATCCTGGCGGAAGGTAAGGATCTAAGGTAAGTGTCTTCGCCTTACGTTGTTTCTCTCCCAACATCATCGTTATCATAGTTATAGTTTTTTTTATCAACGTTTCATTTATCACTTCACTTACTTACGTCCCCACTCTCTCATCTCTCCATCCTTGCCATCGTACCATTCCATATCCAACCACTATCCTCGTTCATACCATAGTTCATTATCGTGTCCATCACAATCACTTACTCTTTTATTTAAGTTAAATTAACATATAAATTAAGTACTTCTTAATCGATATCACTCGCTCATATCCTTGAATTGTGTTTTTGTCGATCGCTCATTGATCATCACTAGTTTAAGAAAGTAATTTCTTAATCATCGTTCCCTGTGGAGACGATCCGTACTCATCACTAACTATGTATTTTCAAGTACGGTCAAATATATTTTATTGAATAATCTCAATCACCAACGACGAATTTTAACCCTAAAATTGAGATTATCACACTCTTCCATATAAATTGGCGACAGTGGAATACTGATGTTCTTAAGTGGAAAAATAACATAATAGTGTGCTCTTTCTTCTTAGCTCTTTCTCCTCTCGCTCCTCTCTCTTATCTTGCTTCATCTATCTTCTCTTCAGCACTCTGTGGATGTAGATAATCTTCAACACCTTTTGCCCCTGATAAACTCAAAAATGTGTGTATATATGTCGTTATTTAGGGGTTTTTTGAACTTAATCACTAAAATTGTTATATCCCATAATGCTTGAGTAAGGGGTCGAACCATAGGGAGGCGACAGGAAATATTCACTTTTCTCTCTAATTAGGATTTAGAATTCGAAACCTAAATGAAAAGATATTCTAATTACTTATTTATATGTTAATACTTGTAAATTTTAACTAATATTCTATCCTTTTGAACTTAAATGATTTTAATGATTCTCTGTTATTAAATGACAGAGATGTAAAATCACTTAAGTTTATTTTTTATTTGATTTAAAATCTTTAGTCGTTTTGAATTATATTTTTAAGTTTGTTTTAGTGAAATTGAAATCTATGTATAAAAGTGATTTAATTCTAACTGTTTTGCATTTAGTTTGATTTATTTCAGTATTTTTATAAGAAGACGTTTTACTATTTTTAAAAAAAATAAGAGAAACTAATTTTTATGCTATTTTTAGAGCATTTTTTATTGCATTTTTATTTTATCCTAATTAAATTGAAATTGCAAAAATGTCCTATGATCACAAATCGTGAATGTGATTCACGATTTGCTGAATTTTCAGAAACACGAGACTGAATTTTATGATTTTGAGGAACAAATGTGATTCAAAATGGGAGAGTGACAATCGATCTAGGCTAATTGATTTGAAAACAAACGGAAATTCACGAGCTTAAATGATTAAAATCGGAACATAAAAAAAATGATGAACGTGAACGGAATTGAAAATCTGAAAACACTAAAATGTAAAATGAAGGGTAAAAATGCGTTCAAAGTGAGCCTAGAGATATGAGAAACAATCAGAGTCTCGATATGGCTTGATTCTGCGCAACGAACGCACACAAATTTCAATAAATTTGGCTTGAATAAGCTGGAAATGGCAGCGCCGGATCTGCAGAATTCTTCAAAGATTTGAGCTCCAACTTGCTTTCTAGTGGAATCTTGAGTCTTCAAGGGAGCTAGGGATCTCTCCTTGAGCTTTTAAAAATCAAGAATGACGAATAATCTCGTCTTTTTTGCTTTTTATCGCCACGGAATCGGAAGAACAGCTTCTTCTGATTCTGTTACAACGGCTATCTGTTTCACGTTGTACGCTGGGTGTACAATGCGATGCAATTGGCTCCTAGTGCCTCTGCGTGTCTCCATTCCATGCGCGATACGCACGAAATCGAGTACGTGCGTGTCACACACCGACGGCCCGCACTCTTCTCCTAATTGGCTTATGCGGCCCTGCGTGCGGATCGCGCTATTCGTGAGCCCTACGCTCCTTATCATAGTTAGCGCCCAAAACTAGCCCAATAAGGGCCAGTTTAAATATTAAAAAAAATTTTAAAAGAAAACACTTGAAATAAAATGAAAGAAAAAGGTTATTAATGCGAAAAAATGTGCTAGTAGCTTCTAGAATAAGTTTTATTACTATTTTTATTTTATGTATAGAAATAGGTCAATTTAAAAGCATTTAAATTCTTATAATGATGATTTAATAACCATTAAAAATGTAAAAATTGACCTAATTATTTATCAAATACATCATTTACTTTGAAATTTAAGGAAATTCTTGTTTTAACCTAAAATCATGATAACATGCATTAAAAATTAATGTGTTTACGCATTAAAATCCTAAAAATATGATGAAATTAGCTCTTTATTAGCTCCTATTTGCATGTCATCAGCCCTCATAGACATCTCTCTGCCCTTCCATGATCGGCCCCACACTGCGTGACCCTCACCGCGTGCTCTAATTCTCCTGTGGCCACCGTGCCGGCGTGGTGTGCCCTATGCGCTAGCGCCTGTGACTCAGCGCCTGTGTGCGGTCCCGCACAACCATCACCTGATCGTGTGCATCCGTGCATGTGCATCTGCAACCTTGGGCGCTGCCAACTCTCCATGGCTTCCATCCTTGCGTGTCCGGTGCTAGAACGACGAGCACCCGCAAACGCTACCCGCCTTGCCTTCATTCATCCATGAACATCTATGCTCCACATGCTACCCATGTGCCAAGTACCCGCTGTTGCGTGCCCCATTGCTCAGGCGTCCGGTGTCCACACGTGCTATCCATTAGTCCAACATTCTCACCACGGGGCTCTGCACAAGCCCGTACACCCAGCACTCTGTTATGCATGCCACCTACATGGCCCAACACGCCCTAGGCACCCACTGGTATGCCCTCACTCAGTCGACCCTAGCTGCCGCTCTCACCAAGATCGCCATTCGACTTGTGCATTGACCACTACTGCACCAACCATAGTCTGCCAGGAATTTTACATGCTCCTCTGCCTGGAATTTAAATTGGATCATAAGATTAGCCACCTTTGCCGAGAGTTAGGGATTTCATTGTGATAACAACTAGAATCATTAACAGTGGAGGCCGAAGACGTCATTGGACACCTCGTTGTTCCTCACTTCATAGGTCATCTAGTTGGTCCAAGTGGGTCATTGTGAGTCTGATTGTGGTTTAGCCCACTCTGACTCATTAATAAATTGTCAATACCAATCAGCAATTGCCACATTATTCTCATTGAATTTTATGCTTCTGCATCCATACATAATTGTTACATTCATATCGCCACTCTACAATGTGTTGTAACACGAGCCGACCAATCTCAGAGGTCGTGTTACATCACTTTCCATTTTAATTTTATTTATTTTATTTTGGTTTATTTTCCTAGGATTTAAGAAGTTATTGATTATTTTTCCCTCTGTATCAGAATAATAACTTTTGGGAAATTTTCACTAGCATTTTTAGGGATAAATAGCTCTATAACTATAAACATATATATAACCACTTTAAAAGGAATAAAAATAGTCATCACCACACAGTTTTCTATCTAACTTCATGTACTGAGGACCTTGCAAAGAATAAGTAATATTTGAATAAGGTGAAGTACATTTTTTTGGCATACTTTTTAAAAAAATCTTGATTTTTTTTCTTCCACTTCATCATCTTGTACATGCTCCATTATAGCCTTTCTTCATGGAAAATTTAGTTCCACAGTTTGAAGTAAAAATCAGGAGATTTCATAGATTTATAAACTCTTGTTCATATCATCACATTGTATTTAAGTTTATGTTTTAAATGCAAGGTGATGATATCTTGAATTTTTTTTGACTTCTTGAATTATCTTGGTCAATCCAATTCAACTTTAATATTACTGTCATGTTTAAGTTTATTGAAGTAAATATTTATTCATTATTATTCTTGTGTGATGTTTATAATGAACTCCTTCAACATGTAAAATCACTTACTAATCTTCCTAATCTTTATCCTTAGATGGACATATTTTCATTGAGTGGGTAAAATTTTTTAATATAATAATGCGACCTATGACACAATGATCACTAGTCTTTCTCATTTATTTTAAATATTCATATTCAATGGATACTAGATAATAATATCAAACTATCCAAAAAGAATAACACTATCTAGCCCTACTCATAAGATTAATATGGATGACCATGTAGCCACTGGTGTAGAGACATTCATGACAAATGGTGGGTGTTCTTTAGAGAAAGACTTCACTGAATAGATCAATATGAATCCCTGAATGTTATTATGCCAAAACTACAATCATGTTGATTCATGTCACGGTTGTTTAAGTGCTTTGCTAACTTGAGACACCAAGGAGGTCTTGTGAACGGAAGGTTATGCTTTGGTAATGAAATATGAGTCTCTTATCATGGGGTTCAAATAATTCTTAGCTCAGGTATAGCAAGAACTAAAAAAAGATGATTAAGTGGTCAAGATGGGATTGCCCGTCCTTGGTATATGTGGCGATTGAATCAACAAAGAAAATCCATTAAATCTCTACATAGGGTAGTGCACGCTAACTGAAAATGTTCTCCAATGATACATGTTACATGTGAGTACTCACTGAAATGATTGATTAGGGTTTGACAGACAGCTAAACCCTAAGTCATTTGGGATTCCTCATGCAAATGAAGAATTATATCTATATGATACCCACTGATTCATGACAGAGTTAAATATTCCAAGAATGAGGTGTAGCTTGGGACCCCATGGACCAGGCGGGTCACGCACAAAATATCTATGGATGTCGGTGTATATAATTAAGTTATAACTTTTATGAAAAGTTCCTTGAATAAGTATAAATAGAGGGGGCACCGATTTCAGGTGTTCATGCCAAGTAACCTACCCATCACACAACTTTCTTCCCTTCTTCTCGATTGCATTGATGTCTTGGGGCTGGGCGTGTGAACGACATGAAGAGACTCCTTAAATGCGCAAAGGGATGGTGATAAGATCATCTTTTTATTTATGATTAAATACCATATGATTTGTGTTGATTCTTCTACATTTACTATTTAAATGATCAATCAACCCCAAGAAAAAATTAACAAATATTAAGTATCATGTAGATTAACTTTGTAGGTGCCAAATGACCTATTGGCCCTAAGAAGACACATTATCCGCATCATTATATTGGAATCAAAAGTGAAGTTTATTGACTGGATGTACTGTGTGAAGGCCCTACAGCTTTGTTTAAATATGACTGTTCAAGGGTCTAAAATTGTACTATAGCTGGCTAGAGTGAAAAAGTAAGGCATGTGACATAAGAGCAATGGTCAAGATTATATATCATCATATCATAGGCCTTAATGGTTACCTTTTCATGGAAGCCACCTTCCTTTTTTGTCATCACAAAGAGTGATCTAATTTTCCAATTCAGTCTATTTATCTCCCTTCCCGGGGAATTTTCCTAAACTCACCAGTCCAATTATGCATAAGAATCATAGAATTATGTATTAGAAAATGATATTATTAGAAAATGAAATCTTTCAAAGTCAACAACAGGTGGTGAAGCCCTCTCAATAAAAGTGGAACAAAATATTCACAGGTGGTTTAACTTTCAGCTCATATTCATGTGCATAACTTCCAGCTTGTTGATATTTTTATTACTATTTCGTTATTGCTTTCTCTTATATATCATATGATATCTAAAAGTTAAACGTGTATTGGTGAGAATTCTTCACTGTATATATATATATGGCATTTCAAGTGAAAACTAAAATAAACTTAAATATATTTTAAATTGTGTCCCTTAGAAAAATCACTCAAAGTAGCTACAAGCATTTATTTCGTGCTCTGTTACTTCAAACGTGCGTCACAATTTATTTATTGTTAAATGCTTTAAGCCCCTTGGGTTCTAATAGTTAATATCTTTATTTTAGGTACCTATTTATCGCAAATTATTCTTTTGTTTTTATGCCTTGAACCATTTTATCTTCCAGAGATTCTTCTCTCATATTTCTACAGTATTCTTCCTTTATTGCATTTGGTATGACCGTTGAAATTTTCCTCTTTTGATGTGTCTTACATTAATGAGCAAGGTCATTTTTGGAAAATTTTAAGCATGTGTCATCAACCAATCATGGGACGAAGATTATTTTAAACATGTGACACTTAGTAATCATGGGAACAAACCGTTCTAGGAATGTGAAACTTATTAATCATGAGAATTTCTACTTAAAGTGTTACATAACGTAATCATGGGAGAAATCGATCTAAGAATATGAAATTTATTAATTATGGCGAGGAAAATTGATCGAAGCATGCGACATTTGTAATTTAATAATCAAATCTTACTGTGCAACTTTCGTACTCTTCTATTCAGTATATAATCTAAATCAAATAAGATGAACAACGCCACTTTCAAGATGGATCTATCTAGATGTTCAGGAACTTATCCAGACTGAAGACAAGAGACTGATTTAATTTTTGGACGTTTCATTAGTCCTTAGAGAAGCTCAGGAGGATGCTCAAATCACTACAGAGGAAGCAGGAAAGAGTTCCGCAGCCCCACCGCAGAGAGGTAAGAAAATAAATAGCGACAGGGCAAAATCACGTAAATAAGAAATCAGCATTCGATGATACCCGCAAACATCTCCTGCACCAGCCACCTTGGCCCTGTCCCCGAAATGACAGATAATCATACTGATATGTTCCATTCGGCTCAGAAATATAATTAATGATAATCACCAAGAGTTTAATAAAATAATAAGTTAGAACAGAACTCACAGCTACAGCACACACTCGACAAGGATGTACACCGGCTTCCCGTTCAACTTACAACGGCCCTGCATAGTTTCAAGACGCACGCCATGCATAACAAGATATTGTAAAGATTAGAAAAAAAGTAATGAAAAGATTTCAGAGATAATGATAATAATACCTTGAACTTAGGCAGACCAATGATGCACGCACATTCAACAACCTCAGAACCACCACGTTCTGCAATAATGGAGCAGGAAAAAACTTAAAATTAAGAGCATCAATCAAGGAATTTAATGATTACATAAAGGGGAAACAGGGCAGAGCTGATATGCCGATTCAGGAATCGAAACATAAATATATAGACAAGTCTGAACCACGGAGATCGAAATTTGTAGAAAAATAAGAAACAAAGTATCGTACCTAACAGTTTAATGGCCGCGCAAAGAGTTCCTCCCGTGGCGACCAAATCATCAATGATCAGGACGCGATCACCCTGATGAACAGCCCCGACATGCATCTCCAAGCAATCGGTGCCATACTCAAGCACGTAATTCTCCGAGATTACTTGGCCTGCGTGATTATTCAAACCGTCAATAGATGACCCTATCATAAGTTCAAAGAAAAGATGGAGAAACTTCGCGACATATAAAAACATCACCATAGAGATAAATAATGCGAGTAAGCTTAGTTGGCAGCTAACCAGGAAGTTTCTTGGGTTTCCTTAGAGGAATAAACTTCGCCCCAAGAGCCAAAGCAACCGGAGGCCCGAAGATGAAACCTCTAGCTTCAACTCCTGAGAAAGAGAACCGTAAATTCGAGTAACATACCTGTTATCCTCTGCGGAAGAATGAATACCGGCTCAACAACAAAGTAGACGATTACATTCATTTCTTCGGATTAAAAGGTTCTGAGAGAGAATTAGAAGAAAAGAGTACTCTCAGACAGGAATATTTTCATCAGACATTCGCTTAGATATGAATAAAAGATCAGAAGAAAACCCAAGAAACACATGCGCGAGCCAGTCACATCATGATTACGCAAGAAGCCGTAATACAAAGATGACACACACCGGCGACAGCGGTGATCCCCATTTCCTGATACCGTTCCACCAAAATATCAACCGCGTCCTTGAAAACCTTCGGCTTCAGCAACACCGTCGTGATATCATTGAACATGATCCCTACAAACGACAAATCAACAAACAAACAAACCAGGAACAATCAAAGGAGAAGAAGAAATCACAAACCCGGCTTGGGAAAATGGGGGACGACGCGAATAGAAGCAGAAATTCCCTGCAGGCGAGGGTCCTCCACCTCTACAACGGGCAAAGCTCCGTCCGCCATAGCCGGGGCAGCCGACACTCCGTTCTCTCCGCCTCTCTCCACCATCGCCAAGCCGATTCCGCACACAGAAGCCGACTCCAGCGTCTCCAGTAGCTACAAACGGCGAATTCGCAGGTAAAGACCAAAGGACCTGAGCAGAAAAAGGCGACAGCGTTGTAAATGCCATTGAATCTGCCGGCCGATACGGCAATTATCGCAAGTAATTAAGAGAGAGAAGCGCGCCAACCAGTCAATCAAGAGCAGGCAACAGAGAGCGTGACAAGACTTGGAGAAGCGCGATCTCGACAGGCGGGCTGTCCCTTCGTCTCCCTCGTCCCCTGCCATTTAGGTCAAACCTCCGCAGCGCTCAGACTCCGCAGAGACAAATCGAGGGAGAAAGGTCGAGCGAACGGCAGCGCAGGAGAATAAATTTAATTCCAGAGGTTTCCCCAAAAAAACTTCGCCCTCCGGGACATAAATGGAATTCCAGCCCGTGGGGACCACCCCCCTCTGCCACGCCACAACGTATCCTACCTACCTAGATCGCGCCTCTTTACTTTTCTCTCCCTCTGCGCGTCCACGTGGCAATCCGACGGCTCAGGTGTCCTGCCTTTTGGGCCTTTCCCGGTTTAGCGGGCCCGGTCTGGCCCGTTAAATAAGTGGGCCCGTTAAATAAGTGGGCCCGTTTTAAAGTTGGACGTAGAGAGAGAAAGAGAGGATCCGGTGGCAGTCGGAATCTCAGGATCCTCCGCAGGGGCGGCGCTATGAGGAGAGAGAAAGAGAAAGTAAGAGAGAGAGAGGCGTCTAAGAAAGGTGGAGATAGAGAGAGAGAGAGAGAGAATGGCAGGCGGAATCTCAGGATTTGCGGAAAGGCAGAGGAGAGAGAAAGTAAGAGAGAGATTTGGGACACGTGGTAATGGATTGTCTGTCTGAGTAATTGCGGCGCAGTTCGGTGCGAGCACGTGGCGTTGTCTGTGCATGAAATATTTGTCGTTTACTGCCTGACACCATTTACTGAGGTGGAATGCTAGAGAGAGAAAGTGGAAAATCACAATTTGGAAAAAAAGAAAAATTGTCTCCCACAGCTGTTGCATGATCTTGAGGGGAGGGAAATTAATTTAATACGATCCTTATTAATTTAATTTGATACGTGCGGTACAACTGATGTTTGGTAGAGTTATAGAAATGTTTTGAAGTTCTTATAGACATGTTTGGTTCATGTTTTAAAGTTTTAGAGGTATGTAGGTGTTAACATGCAAATAAGAGGTAATAAAGTATTAATTTCATTAATTTTTTTAAGGTCTTCTAACGCGTAAAACATTAATTTTTAATGCATGTTATCATGATATTAGGTTAAAAGAAGAATTTTCTTAAATTTCAAGTCAAACGGCACTTTGGACGAATTTATGTGCTTCTAATCGACCTATTTCTGTAAATAAAATGAAAGTAACAATACAACTTATTTTAGAAGTAAATAAAATATTTTTTGCATTAATAGACGTTTTTACAATTTATTTCAGTTAATTTAGAATTAAAATTCCTTTTTTATCAAAACTGGCCCTTATTGGGCCAGTCTAAGCGCTAATCGGACGCTAAATGCGCAAGCAATGCACCCAGCATCGCGCAGGCCAATCAGAACAACTCAAGGCATCTTCGGTGCCCAACATGCTCGTACACAGTATAGTGTGTGTCGTGCACCACGCGCAGCGTTGCGCTTACCAATCCTGTGTGACTTAACTCGCTTCGTGCGACGCAACGAGTTAAGTTGCACAGAGCTTGCATGGATAAATGGGATGGCAGACCGCCATGGTCCACGCAAGCAGCGCTCATGCGAAGCACCAGTACACCCCGCGCCGTGCGTACGAGGGGCCACGCATGCGTGGCACCAAGCGGCCCAATAGTGATGTGTCGCGCACCCTGCGTACAACGCGCAAAGGATGGAAAAATGACGGAATCGGAAGAACTTGTTCTTGATTATTCTTGATTTTTAAGCTCGAGGAATGATCGCCTAGCCTCCTCGAAGACTCAAGAATGCCCTGGGTGCATTTTGGAGCTCAAATTGGACGAGAATTTTGACGATCTGACACCGTATTCGTCCCCAATCGAAGCACCTATTCGCGAGAGATTCGGTCATTTGTTGTGCAGGATTTCTTCCAGTTGATTCAAAATCACTCCTGGTACCTCCTGGCTCTTATTGGTTTGATTTCACCCTTGATTTTGCATTCAATCTTAGCAATTTTGAAATTCAGTTCACGTTCTCCATTATTCCTAAATTCTGTTTTCAATCATCTTAATTCTTAAATTTTACCTTATTTTTCATGCAATTAGTATCCCTTGAGTCTCAATCAACCATTTCGATCTATATTTGACCTTTAAATCACTCAATTTAGTCCCTTAATTCTTTATTATTTCAAATTAATTAGGGTAAAATAAAAATTCAAAGAAAACCTTCTTATTATTCCAAATCCGTGAGAAATGAATTAGATAAATTTGCAAAACACCATAAAAAGTTACCTTAAGGCTTCTAGTACGTGAGAGGTTTGGATCAATCCTTACAAAAAAGATTGGTAATAAACAATTGAGATTAAAGATCTCCAAACCATTTCTAATTCACTAAATAATCCAAAAACATTATTCAAGCTAAATTAAGTCTTTGAGTTAAATAAATAAGTAAAAGCATGATTGTTGAGAAATTGTTGATCTAGATTTTAGTGACACTCACATTCTAAAAATCTAAGATCAACCGAACGCTTAAACAATCTAGTTAGGGGATTAGTTAGTAATTCTTATCAAGAATTGCTAACTAATCATAAATCTGTTAAATCTGAGTAAAAACATTTTATATCTGTTAAATTTAGAGTGCTAATCCCTAATCTGATAAAAATTGAATTTCCCTATTGCCTCCCTAGGGTTCGACCCCTTACTTAAGTACTAAGGGATAAATAAATTTTATTGATTAAGTTCAAAAAACCCTTAAAATAACGACATATAAACATGTATTTTTGAACTTATCAGTAGGAACCTATTCTGAATTCTCATCATTTTGATGATATTTTTGCCTTATGTGATGTGTATAACTAGGCAATTTGATTTCTTGATTTTTAGTAATATGCCTTGGCCATGTTTCATTTGAAATATATTCCATCATGTCATAAAGATAAATTTTGCATAACTTCTTGATAATATTATTACCTCACAAATTTGAGCCTTAGTTGGTTTATTGAGGCCTCTATGAAGTCGAATCTAATATATTCTCTTGTTGGCTTGAGTTTGGTGCCTGGGAGAAGCACTTCAATAGCTCATAATTACATGGATCTCTGCATGATGAGGAACTTTCTCCTAAATATACAATGACACGTCAATACTCTCCATATCAAGTAAAAATAGAAAAGATAAAACATGTGTTTTGAAGCTCATTAATCTGTTTATGTAGGGCTTGGATGAGTGATGATTTGACTGAATGCAAAATATTATATAATAAATATAAGTAAATTATAAATTATGCTCACAGATGGAGAAGATGGGGACTGCAATTGTCAGCAACGTCTATGGACAAAGGGAATAATGATGGTACACGATGTGGATGGCGAACAAAGATAACGGGGTTAAGGATTGTTTCCAACCGATGATTTCTGACAATGAGGGAGACAGGTGGCGACAGTGGGGATGACGAGCATAAACGATGGGGATGATACTATTAATGAGGCATTAGATGACCACTTTCAATGGGTTAACATGGACAATGGGGATGATGATTAACAATGATGGGGACAATGACCAACTATGACATGGGCAACAACGACAACAATGGGGATGACTGACAATGACGGGACAATGATCACTACCGACAACAGGGACATCAAAGTCGACAATGTCGAATGACAACCTCTATCGATGGGGATGATGGCCATTGAGGAGAGAAATAAAATGATGGCAATCACGACAACGCACTAGTATAGGACATGCCTCCACTTTCACACGAGACGTCCTACACCATGACACGTTGCCAACACCAACTTCAAAATTGTTCGTTGGCGTGACACGTCGCCAACGTCATTTAATATTAGAAATTTTAATTAACAGTCATCTTATTTTCTCTTTCGTTCGAGGCCTATACGTAGGCCAATGTTGTAAGAAAAACTTGGTGAATTTCTTTTGGAATTGAAGTTTCTTCTTCTAAAGGAAGTTTTCCCTAGTCGTCTTCCCTTCCGAGTCGCCGCCGCAACCTCTTGCCACCGATGCTGCCTTGAGCGAAGACCACTTGCCCTCCTGCGCACGTGCGCACACAACCACCTGTCCGCGTCTGCCGCGTGCACAACCACCACCCGCGCTCACCGCGTGCACGGCCGCCTGTCTGCGCCTGCCACGCACACGACTGCCCACCCACGCCCGTCGTGCGCACAGCCCCCTAACCGCGCCCGCCCACGGCCGCCGCGCGCATAACAGCCTATTCACACACCCTACGCGCACCGCCGCGTGCCCGCGCCCGCCGTGCGCACAACCACCTCTCCGCGCACCGAGCGTCGCTCCCTGCCCTCTCTACCACCACTTGCGACCGTTAGCACCATCGCCCATCGCTTGGCCATCGCGTGCAACCGCCTACCCCAAGTCGCCCCATGCAACCACTCCTCGCCGCGCATACCGTTTAGGTTTCGGGGCGCTGGCTCAAACCCCACAAGGGGGCAACTCCCCCCTTGACCCCCGCCAACTGACCATGCAGTTCGATCCGCGACACCCTAGCGAAGTGCATGACACTCGCCCCCGCCAACAACGCGTCAAGAATTACCCGCACCGCCATGGCACACTGCTCTAGTACCAAGGTAAATTCTATCCTCTTTGGTGTCGGTGTTCTTCATCTAGTGTTCCTCGATTCGTTTTCCACCACCGTCAGATTATCTGATTTGGATTTTGAATCTTCTAGTGATTAGTTGGTTAGGCCTTTGAATCTTCTAGCGATCGACTGTTTGATTTATTGAAATTGTTGCTTTGTTTTCACCACGGTGGTTGTAAGACAGTACTTTTGCCCTCGAACGAGGAAAGGGCCTACACCATCAGTATTTACACTGGACTTAAATCTTTGAATTCGATCGTGTGAATTGTGGTATGATTTATCCCACCCTACACTTGATAGTCTTTCCTACCTGGTCTCCCCTGGTCATCTTGCATAAATTTGGTATCAGAGCCTAGCGTAATTAAAACTGAATAAATGGAGGGGAGTGAATGGAAGTGACCTCGGCGGTAAAGTCAATAACCACTGTCTTGACGGAGCAGATTGATCATCGTCCTGTGGAAAGGAAATTCGGGCACCACTCCAGGTATTCAATACATTCGAGATGCTACAGCTGAGAACGGGCGTGCAATGAGATGGCAATGGAGAAAAAATCCGAACTACAGCACTAGGGAAGGGCCAAAATCCAATGTGGATATTTCAGCGTCAAGTGTTGGATTCGAACGAATGTACGATCCGCCCCAAACTCGCTAGCAATCAGCAGGTTCACGAATGGGGGTGACTGTATAATTTATCAACAGAGATAAATGTGGGGATTCCTAAGGATCCCTTGATGTAGTTATTCTTCCTCTGGGGTCAGAAAATCGGATGATGAATCTGAAGAATTAACTTGGAAGGCCGGATATGAATGACCGAATGGCGAGAAATCCCCCCTTCAGGTTACTTCGGTACTTTCTTTTTTTGCCGGGGTTATCCTTCTTCTAAGATCAGAATCCGCAGGTTGAAGTGAAGAAGGATTCACCGTAATTTGCCGAATGAATAATTGAGCTGGAAGTTCTGAAATTGGGCAATGTTCTTCAAAGAGACTCCTGAGGAACTACTGGTGAATGTCATAGAGATCTACACCAGATCGTCGATCTGTGTGACTGGCAAATGTCAACGCTGTGTGTGATGTTCGGTTGTATTCCCCCTTCTTTAACAAGAAAATAAAGAAACTTCTGCTGGAACGATTACACCAAGACGAGAACAGGGTGAAGTTGACTCCAACAAGCAAACGCTCTTCTTCCTTGATGAATTCTGATTCTTCTTCTATTGCCTCCTCCTCTTCTCCATAGAACAATCATAATGAACAACATAAAAAACAACTGCCATCAAACTGAACGAGATTCAGAATTCTTCAACAACATGCCCTCCTCTCTAAGTTCCACTTCTCCCTCTTCTTAAAGGTGGGGAAAGTGGCAGTTATGGAAGCCCAATTGGGCCCCCCTTTAAGGGGAAGGCCTATTGGGCCTCCCCTTAAAAGGGATTCTTTAGGGGGAGAAGAAGCCCATTATGGATTTCCTCCCCCTAAAGATGACAATTAAACACAATTAAAACAAACACAAACAACGGGGGAGGCCGGTACTCATGCAAGAGGGGCCTCCGACAATTCAAAAACAATGAAAAGAAAAAAAGAACACCAAGACGTCTCGGCACTCTCCAAGACAACACGACTGTTGCTTCAAACTTGATAGTGGAAGTGTTGGTTCTTCACGTCGGCTCTGGCTCCGCGTAAGGGCTGGCGAGGAGTCTGGACGTGATCAGCTGGTTGGTCTTCCATCAATAGCAGAGTGGCACTGTGGTGCATTCACATGGCAAGTCGAGGGGGCCTGTGGGGGAAGCTAGCGCCGTTGCCCGGTCACGCAACCTGCTGGAACGAGTGCGAGCGGTGGTGTTACACAACTGGGCTGGTGCGATCCCACTGGTCAGCGGAGCCGGACGTGGTGCTGACTCCACCGTAGGTTGGTGGGGAGAGCTACTGCGTTGAATCGGCCGATGCAACATCCTTCGGCGGCTCACAGTGGGGTCGTGCTAGCGCGTCGCGTGGATGCCCACGTTGGTGCCCACCCGATGTGGGTCAAGAAGTGAACCCGTGGGCCGTTGCAGGAGAGTGGAACATCACCCAGGTGGGGCGACAAACCCGTACTCGCGTAGACTGGCGGGCGGTGCGACTCCCCTGGACACGATTCGTCCGCGCGACATCGCACGGGTCTGCGATGGATCCTGTTGGTTCAACAGGCGTCAGGGTGGGAGAGAATGGCGGACCGAAAGGAGTAGTGTCTCCCTTTCCCGTGCTTCTCTCCTCCTGCTTCCTCCTTCCTCTTCTCACCTCCGCGTCGCCTCCTCCTCCTCTGTTCCTTGTTGAGCGATGCTTGACCTAGAAATTATTTAACAATACAACATTGCTAATACCATAGGGCGCCCATCATGTCCTTATATGGGGGGAAGCATGATGGGCCCTTACAAGCGTCCAATAGCCCGTTAAGGTTCCAACTTGGGGGTTCTTATATAAGTGGACCCCTTTACAACAAAAAAAGAAAAAACTAAAAATAAAACGACACAACATGCGACTCATGAGGTAACAAAATGACACAACACATGATGACACAGATACGAACATGGTGCTCATGAACACGACGAAGACGGTTAAAATGATGATACGAAATCAGAACGCAAGAAAAGGTAAGGACGTGCTTTCATCAGGGTATTTAACCCCAGATGTCTTCATCTTTGCCTTGGGGTGCCGCTCGGGCTAGGCGCGGACTGGGGGGGCTGACAAAGACGGTGATGTCGGCTCTACAGACTTCTCCGGTGTGGCGGGTTGGCGCGCTCCATCAATATTCCTTGACTTTCATGTACACAATATGTTCTATTTATTTTTAAAAACGTTGGTAGCGTCATTACCTTTAATTGATATTTTTATCTGATAGATATTTATTTTTATTATCTGCAAGTGGATATTGCTATTATAAAGAGTAAAGAATGTGCCACCAAGACGTATAAACCCTTTGTTGATAACCCAAAAAATTTAGTGCAATCTAATAAAACATAGAAATTCTATTGGTTCAATGACTCTTATGAATTTCTGTATATTAATGAACCCAAAATTAGGTAAAAATATCTCAAGTCAACTGTCCAATTAATGATTTTTTTAAAATTCCTTTTTGTAAATTAGAGGGCATGCAATAAGATATCAAATGTCAGTTGACAAATATTTTTATTGATTTTTGATATTTTATTCTTTGATTTTTTTAATAATAAGTTCATAAAGACAAAATTCTGCTATTTAACGCTATTTTAAAAATTTAAGGAATTTTCACTTTGTTTTTTATCACCCTAATTCTGATCGAATATAATTTTAAGAATTTTGGAAAAATAGATAATGTAATAAAATTAAAGCAATTAAAAATACCATTCACCTACATTTTGTACTGTCGTCTGGTGGTTGATGCTGGTGAAGATTTCTGGGTGTGTGCATGTGTACAACTGTTATTGACAAGTGTGAATGTGTACATTACAATAACCAAATAGTGTCATTATATTCTAAGCTTTTTAAATGATGCTTTTATGCTTCCATTTTATAGCTGTAGGCAGTTCAGGTGAGAAAGGGATCAATCCATAGGGAGGAGGATACATAAAATGTGAATTTTAGTTCATAATTTTGATAGATACACTTTTAGCATAAAAATATAATGCTTAAGTATGGGGTAAAGGATATGACATAAGGAATTCAAGATGACCCAGACCTCTTCTTGAAGATTTAGATCTCTTGAAGGAGAATGGAAATGGGGAGGGGAACCTAGGATTTAATCATATTGGAAATATCAAAGCCAAATGGAGGAAGAAAAGTGGTGACATAGATGGAAAATAAGAGGTGAATATCAAGTAGAAGTTTAAACACTGACCATACCAAGGAGAGGAAACTATTTTTTTTTTTTTGAAAGTTTTGTTTGCAGTCCTGAACTATGACGATGATCTCTCTAAATGACCTCTCCGAAAACATAAATCTTTCTCCCATCCTTAATGTTTTGCAAACATACAAGAAGATAATTGAGAAGGGAAGAAGGAACTCCCCAAATGAATCCTAGAACTGCAATGAATTTTAACTTTGGATACCTGCTGTATCATTCTTGGCAGACCAGGGTTGGGGCAAGTTTGAGGTGATTTCCCTAATGCTGAAGTGGTTGTATTGAATTCTCCATATCAATGGGAAGAGGGTGAAATGATGAAGCTGCTTGGAAATTTCAGGTCTATCTGACAATTGTCTATTGAGATATCATATCTCAAATTGTATGCCCCTTCTTTTTCCTCCATGTTACTGCAAGATCATTAGATTTTATGTGATTTTTATCCACAAGCTAAAAAAAAATCCCAACTCGGAATAAAAAAATCTTGCTTTTCCTTAGTCTCGTGCACCCGTTGAATGCATAATTGATAAGTCTAAAATAAAGGGTTCAATGTCGTTGTTCAATCCAAACTTAAGCAACAATATTTATAAAAATTTCCAATCAAATATTCTATAATCAATAGATGGCAAATAAGGGGTCTGGTGGCGACGTCAACGCATCGACACCGGACGCGTCACCACCGTCATCTGAAGTCAACACGACCGCTGAAGACATGCCGCCATCGTCACCGGATCAAGTCAACACGCCAGCATCAGGCACGTCTCCATCCACGCACGCCCCTTCATGCATCCTGACACGTCGCCAAAGGCAGATCTGGAACTGCCCCCTGACGTGACACGAAACCACGTTGTTCATCACGTCGCTCGTCTTTATTTTTATTTCTTTTAACTGTATTTTCTCTTTCCTCCAAGGCCTATATGTATTGGCCAATGTTTCAAGAAACAGTTAGGCAAGTCATAATTCAAGAATTGAGTTTTTTTTAACTCTTTTTGGAGGACTTGCCCAAGCCTCCCTATCCCTCCTTCTACTAGTTCACTGCCGTCGCTGCCGTCGTCACCGCCACGTCTCGCCGGCCGCCCGCCTCGTTCGTCCTTCTCCCACCCTTTCTTCTTCCTTCTCTCCTTTCCTTTCTCCTTTCTTCTTTCCTTCGCCCCCTCTCTCATTCATCTTCTTGATCTGCCCGCTTGAGTCCCTCAGCGCCACCTGCGCTAGGGCTGGCGTCGCCAGCGCACGCCAGCATCGCCGGTGCTAGCGCACGCTAGTGCCCACCGACGCCCACCGGTGCTAGCGCGCACCAGCACCCGACGGCACCAGCGCGCACCGACACCAGTTGTCACAGCGCTCGCCAGCACCGGCACCAGCGCGCACTAGCGCCCGTCGGCGCCAACGCGCACCAGCGCCCACTAGCGCCCGTCGGCGCCAACGCGCACCAGCGCCCACCGGCGCCAGCGTGCACCAGGGCCCGCTGACACCAGCGCGCACCAGCGCCCGCCAACACCAGCGAGTACCAACGCCCGTCGGCACCTGCTCACACCAGCACCCGCGCGCACCATTGCTCGCCAGCGCCAGCGCCACAGCGCGCCGCCAGCGCCAGCGCACCAGCGCCGCGCGGCGCCAGCGCACCTCGCCCGGGCGCTAACGCACCAGCGCGACGCTAACGCGGCCAGCGCCGCCGGCGCGGCGCCAGCGCCTGCAACGCTTGAGTTCGCCTGCGCAACTCAACAGTCGCTGCCTGCCCTCCGACTGCGTTCCTCGTTCCTCCGTCACGCTCCTTGCCAGGGCCACTCAACGGTCAGAATGCCCAGAAATTTTGTCCAGAGGGCCTTACAATGCCCGGATCGCCCAGTCATGACTCGACCTGAATTTCCCGCAGCCTCTTCACGCACTCCGGTGCCGAGATACGCCTAAGCTCTTTGGTGTTGAAAGTGTTCTTCGTCCAGTGTTCCACGAGAGTTCTTACACCGTCGACAGATTTGGTTTGATTTTGGAACTCCCACAAAATTCTTTCTTTCATGAGATTTCTCCGTGGACGTGAATTCGAGTATTGGATTTGGCGCTTCAGCATCATCGCGGTGGTTGAAGACAATACTCCCCCCTCGATGAGGAACAGGGCTGCACCACCATTATTTCATCAGTTTTAAGTTTTCGAATTCGACTATGTGAATTCTGCGGTCTGTTTTATCCCTCTACCCAAACCCGTCTTGCCTTTTCCACCATTATTGTCATACCCATCTCCCTAGTCGTCTCTCCCCTAGTCGTCCTGCATCAGGGTCGGTCCAAAGTGAGTTAAAAATATAATTTCAGAAATGAATTTAAGAGTGAGAAATTTAATTTCTGAGTTTTTGGGGATTTTCAATTAATTTATATAATTTTTTATGATTTAAATTGAAACATACATACAAAGTTAAACACTAATAAAAATTAACATTAATTTTTCCTAATTTTAATTAACACCAGAAATTGAAAATAAGTATTTTTAGATTTTTCTAGAATTAAATTTGCACCAAAACCAGTGGAAATAACGAATATGATAATTAGAGATTTTTTGAGATTTACTTTAAATGTTAAAAGCATTAGAAATTGGATTTTTTTTTTGGGGATTTTCCTGTTTTTTAAAGATTTTTAAGATGCTATAAAATAGTGATGGGGAACCTCCATTGCCGAAGACCCAAAGTCAGCCAAGACGGCAAGCCAGCACCGACATTCTAGACCCAGAATTCAGGTACCCACCCTAGTCAACGGGGTGAAAAGTTGACCTTATCCTTTCCTTTTAATTACTTCCTAAAGTGTTGTGAGGAGGACCAAGTGGAGAGGATGCATCTCCCGTGGCGAGGTGGGATGCTTGCACGCAATATGCGAGTCCCGTTGTCCACAAACGTAGCCTCGCCCTCTAGTTGCCAGATGCTGCGTTCGACTGTTGATGGCTCACGCGGTCTACGGGTCTGCGTCTCGATGACTGATGTGTTGTGAGTCAGAGAGGGAGCTGATGGCGCATGCCATCGAGGATCGTCATCGACGTCATCCGCGCCACGCGCCCGCGACGTTGAAGACCGAGTGATCTTGCTCCGGTTATCCTTTCCCGTTTTTCGTCTATCTTTCTCTCGTGTATTTTATTTATCCCGTTCTCGTTCGTCCCATTTTGTCGCATTCCATCACGCTCGCGATGTTCGTCCGTTCGTTGTTTTACCATCGAGGGGATGGGTCTCTCTCTATCACCTCTTCCCTTTGCTTCTTCCCCCCTTTTTTCTTCTTCTTTATTTCTCCCCTTTCTTTCCCCCCATTTCCCTCATTTCCCTCTATTTTCTGATAGCATTTTCTTTGTTTGTAATAGGGGGAGCCCATTTACAAAGGCTCCCCTAAGCTTTTCAGACCAGACATTTTTCTAAGAGGCATTTCATCGAACGGTTTCTAGTCTCCTTCCTCATCGTGAGAAGAAAACAAAGAGAAGGAAGAAGAAGGAGAGCAACGGCCAAGGCACGGGAAGCCACCAGCCTCTGTGAATCATCACTGACCAGCGTCGGGGAGCTTCCCGCCAAGTCCCAGGGACCCATATACCTCCACAGACCATCCTCGCCCGCTTCCAATGATCAATTCATTCCATCACGCCGCCACCGGCCAGGCTTCCCGCCTGGCCAGGACCGCCCAAATCCATGGGAGACCCCGCAGGGACCTCACCATCGACCTCGGGATGTCGTGGTCCCCCTTAGGAAGCCAATGTAATCAGAACCGCCGCCGATGGAACTGTTCCCCCCGCATTGAGCCGCCGTCGATCACCCGTCCGCCGCCCGACCCATTTGGTCCTACTCGACCGGCCCAATCGACCGATCTGACCGGCCCGATAGACCGATCGGCCGTTCGGCAGGTCAACCGACCCGATCGAGCCGACCGACCGACATCCACCCGACTGAGCCGAATTGACCGATCGGTTGTCCGAATCATTCGAACTGACTCGACCGGGACTACCGATCAATCCGAACGAGCCGACCGACCCGACCCGCCAGCCGATCGATCACCGATCTGACTGGTCCGATCGATCGACCGACCGACCGACCAGCCGGGTCGACTGACTAGTGTCCGACCGATCGGGCCAAGCGATCGACCCGACCGATCCGACCCGGTCGAGCGACCCGACCGCCATATCCGGCCGTTCGACCCGACCTGGTCAAATTGGCCCCGCCGACTGATTGAATCGACCATTCCGGGGATTGCCCCATCCATTTTGGTCCATGGACTTTGGCTGTCCGCGCGTGGAGCCGCACACACTATCGAGCCGTCCGCCCTCTTCTACGTCCGATCTTTACGAGAAGCTCCGGCACCACCCGCTGCACGTCGAGCTGCCGTGTCTACTCCGGCATCTCTCCGCCCCACCCGCTCCGACACGCCACTAGTGAGGACGAAATCCTGCACTACGAGCCACGCCGTCAGGTACATTGTACTCTCTCGTCGCTCGTTTATTTACTTCTTGCAGTGTAATTTTGTCCCGACTCCACCGCGCTCAGGCTAGGTAGGTGAGAGAAATTAACGAGAGAAGAACTACAATTGTGAGTGTCTTACCGGTATGGACGAGTGCGTCTGTTACATGCGAGCCCAACGGATTGAATCCATTCGGCCGTAGACGTCCTCATCGTTTCGACGAGGTTTGAAAGGCCACCGTCACCGTCTCCAAGCGAATCTCATCCAAGCTTGGAGCTCAGCGCCTCCCTCAAGTCGGAGCCTACACGTACGACATGTAGGGCATTCATCTTCACGTAGTTACATACCCGTTAGGGTACCGTCGGATGATGACACCATCGTTATCTGATACTTCATCATTTATCAACACCAAACCATCATATTTGGTGTCGACCGGACGACGTCCTAGATGCTGTTCGACATCAGGAGCTAGGCGACCACTCCTCTCACTTAACGATCAAGAATGCCTCCTAATTTCTGGTTTTCCCAAATTTATCACCGCAGACTCAAAAGAACAACTTCTTCCAATTCTGTTACACACGCATCTTCTATGCTTTGTAAGCAGGTGACACAAAGCACCATGATAGGTCCACGTAACCTATTGGAGCACCAAGCATCGTCTGTGTGGAACCACATACATATGCTTTGCATGCGTGGACTTCACAGTGAGTCTGAAGATCTGCTCTGTGATTGGTTCACTCATGCCATGCACAAGTTTAACTCCCTGCGTAGCACGCAGCTTGTTAAATTGTTTCTGATTGGTTTGTGCCAGGTACATGCGAGGTACACCATTGCGCATGTACATAGCATGCATCAGCATTCTTCGCTGGCTTTTGATTGGCCGACACTAGGTACATGCCATGTACACCATTGCGCATGTGCATGTCATGCACCGGTGCTCCCAACTTGCTTCTGATTGGCCAACGCACATTTTTGTGTGTTTTCTGTGTACTTAGCATTTGATGTCATGCACCGGTGCTCCCAATAAGGGCAAGTTTCATTAAAAAAGGATTTTTATTAAAAAACAATTGAAATGAAGTGTCAAAACAATTATTAATGCATAAATTAATTTCTCAAACATGTTTTATTATTGATTTCTTTTTATTTCTAGAAATAGGTCACTTAAAGACATTTAATTTCTTATAAAATTCAATTTTAAAATGTTGAAATTGTGTTAATTATTTATCAAAAGTATTGTTTCTCTTGAAAATTAAGAAGAGTCTTGTTTTAACATAAAATCATGATAACATGCACTAAAACTTAATGTTTTTAAACGTTTAAAGCCCACAAATATGATAAAATTAGCATTTTATTAGCTCTTATTTGCATGTTATCAAGTGCCGTGGCCGTTTCGGCTGTCCCGCACTCTCCAAGACCGGCCCGGTTGACTTCTTTGCCGGCTACACTCCGCGGCAGACATATCTACTAGCCCCTTTCCACAACCGGGTCGCTCGACTGTCGTCAACCGTTGACCGCTGCACTCTTTATCACAATTGCCACAGTCAGCCCGTGAACCGTCTTCCCGTTGTCCTCTTGAAGCTCCCTCATCATCTTGTGCACGCTCACTCACTCACGTGCGTGGCGGTGGGATAAAGCCCTGTGGTCGTCTCGGCCACCTCAAGCTACCTCACCCTTCGATGAACTTGTGCAGTCAATTTCGCATGCGGCCTTAATCGTCCCTTGCACAATGTGCTCTCTACACCCTTGGCTGAAGTCATTGAGGCCTCAACTCTGGCCGTGCCATTGACCAAGGAGCTCTACGGGTCGCTCCCTTCACGGGCAAGACCATTGTGCACGCCGAGCCATCCCAATTGAGGGGATTTGCGACGGCTAGGACACCAATTCCAGCTCCTGCGTCCATCGCGTGCCCGCCCATGACTCATCCTCCAGATTAGCTGCTGTTACTCACTATGACCGATTGGGTTTCAACCCCTTAGGTTCGCACACAGTCGCCCCTTCGAGTTTCATTTACTTCTTTCAGTACCTCCCGAGCATATCTTCACTGCCGGGGCTAGGATAATGAATGCACTGAGTGGGCAGTAGATAAGACTCTATTCTGTACAGTACATGGGTGACCGTGTACCTCCTCAACCAAACCCTGGATCATTGGAAACCTATCTGTCCAGGTTACCACTCTGACGTCCGCGTGCGTCCTCGCCGTTGCCGTAGTGTTTACTTTCTTGTTGTCTCTTTACTTATCTATGCATTCACACATCCATTCTATCATAGGGTATGACCCCCCTCCTTCACCCCTTAGTGTTTCGGAATGGTTGACGATCCCAGCCAGAAGTTCTGTATCAAATAGTTAAACTACCTGAGCCGGTTTGACCTGGTTTGGACCGGGTTGAACCTATTCTAGTCGCTTTAGGACTTGGCCGAAAATTTGGCCAAGTTTTGGAGAGCTCTCCCTACAACCTGCAAGTGCGCTGCTGCACACGCATGATCGGGCATAAAAGAGCATGCTGGTACACGTTCACTGTAGTGCACCACACACCACCGTCCAACAACGACAACAAACGAGAATGGAGGCTTTCAAAGTACAAAAAATTGATATTTTTTTGGGATGTTCAAGAGAGACTGATAACAGGATAAACACATGTATTTTCAAAAAATTTAGATGTTTTGGTATTATTAATTTATAATTTATCATTTGAATTTAACTAAATATTTGTGCACTGGCTATAAATTCCAATTTTGCACATTATGATTATTTTTCACTAACTTCCTTGAATTCTCTGAAATCAAAGTAGTGTGATTACTGATGAGTATTTATAGTTCCAAATGTGCAGAAATTTACAGGAATTAGAAGATACATTTCGTAGGGAATTGGAGAATTTTGGGAGCTTAGTGATTCAACAACGGGGCATGAAATGATCAAGTGGAGTTGTGGATCTTCAAAAGAGAATGATGGTCAAAGACCTGGTTTCTTTGTGTTTGTTCGCACGTGTTGGACCCCGGCATGGTCCTACATTTTTGTGTGTGTGCGAGCCTGTGTATGGGCATGTATGTGAAGCTTTCTCTTATGATGGACCTCTAGGACACTTACTTGGGCCTTCTTCCCTTTATTTCTAAGGGGGAAGGATCCATATTTGCCCCTACAAGAAGGGGGGGCACCATAGGAGAGAAGAAAAGAGTTGAAAAAATGTAATCCTTGAATTTTTCTAATTATTTCAGGTATTTACTTTTTATTTTTATAGTTTGATTTAATTACAAATTGCCACTCTATGACCACTCACCAGGAGGGTGAATCAGGTCACTAGCAGCCGTTGCCTTCACTAGAGTGCCGGGTCACCGCCACCACTGTCGGACCGCTGGCAACCTACATTGTAGTAAGCTTGTGTCGCCTGCTTGGCATCTCTGAAGTCGCCTGGCCGCTAGCTGCGGCCACAAGCCTACCCAGCCACAACCGCCAGTACTGGGCAAAGCCGCCAGCCATGGCAGTCAACAGAGTCTACAAGCAACGACAGCCGCGACCACTGTCACGGGTGGCGTCTATGGCCGCAACGGCCAGGCCATCGGCCGTAGCCAGAAGTTGCAAACAAAACTACAGCCGCAGCCGCAAGACCATTGAATGCGACCAAAAGCCGCAGCCACAAGCGTAGCCACAGTTGTAGCCATAGCCACCGCAGCTGCACCTGCAACTAGAGCTGTAACTTCTTGGCCGCCAACTGTGGGTAACTTTGCATAACTTGCCGCTGCCGTGCCGTAGTGCCTTGCCACCACAGCACCTGGTGCTGCGCCCACTGCCACGAAACCATCGGGGCGCCACCGCCACGTCTTGTCATCGTGCCCGTCGTCGCTCGCCGCTTCGCCTACCCACGCCACTGTGCCTACCCTTCGATGCTGCTGCGCTTACTTGCGGTCAATGCCGCCCTCGCCACCATGCTTGCCGCCGAGCCCATCACCGCTCCTACCGGTGCCATTGTGTCTACCTACGCCGCCGTGCCTACCTGCACCGCCACACCAAGTGATGGCGCCAATTTCATAATTATTTTAATTGTTGTATTTTTTATTTGCCTACAATAAAATTAATTTGATTAAATATATAACCTTACTCAAATGTCTAGTGTGAGTAAGGTCGTCTCCATAGGGACTGGCTTTTTGGTATAGTTTTAGGAATTGAGTTCTTAGTTACAAAGCTATAGTAATAATACTAAATAATAGGTTAATAAGAAAAATACAAGAGAGAAAAATATCTGATATTATATGTATATATATTATAGATACTAAGAAAAATGAAGAAGTAAGATATTATATATCATAGTAACATAATTAGTGAAGATGTAGATAGTACTTAATAAGAGTATTTAGTTCTAAGAGGGAAGACGAAGAGTAGAAGTTGATAGCTGGGGAGAGAGAGTAAGTGATTTCTTAATTATAATATACTAAGTAAGTGGCTAGAAAAATATAGAGATATTGAGAAAGTTAAAAGGGGGTATAAATTGTAATTAGTATTTATTTTAATACAAGGTCGCCTATAAAATAGTATATATATATATTTAATATGTTTTTATAAGTTTTAAATATGTATTTTATACATGATTTCTAAAGTAAAAGGTGATTTAGTCAAACACCTTGAAGGTGTTCGACCGAATTCTCAAGAGGAGGGTCGAAATAAGAGATTTATATAGTTTATTTACCTATTATATTATTTTTAAAGTATTGTTTATAGATATTTATTTAACTAGAAACACAAAGATAACTGGGTATTTCTTTCAAATGCCAGTGAGGTGTTCGACAAAATGCCTGATGGAGGACCATACAAGAGACCCATCACCAGCCCGCAAGCAGCCGCACCGCATAACCTGGGCCGATGCGAAGGACCCACATTTCAAGTACATGACATGAGGAAGATCTCCCACATCCCGATGGTTTGTTTTCTTTCATGTTTTATAGTGAAACTAAGATGGTGCTAGTGTGTGTGTTTCGTGTTTTTCTTTTGGGACAACCCATGTGTATTTCGGGCGTTCCATGCATGTTTTCTTTGTTATTTTCAGGAACAATTTTGGCCCTAGGGCGGCGCCCACATCTTAGATGCCACTCTAATTGGGCCGGTTAGGGCATCCCTTCCCCTACCCTATAAGAGGGAAATGGCACCCCTTTCTTGTTTGGGGAATTTTGAAAAAAAAGACTTGCGTTCTTGTTGAAATCCCCCTTCTTCCTTGTCCTCTTGGGCGTAATTTATGCTTGTGTTGTCCCTTCTTCCTTTCAACCAGGAACCCCTCGACACTCCAGAGCTAGTTGCCGTCATGAGCCTCGAGCTTCCGATAAGGGAGAAAGATCTTGTCGCCGCCATCACCCGCCCAAACCTCCAAGAAAGGAGAAAAGGAGGCTCTGATCGATCCTCGTCGCCCACCCACACTAGACAAATGAACGTCCTAGCCAACACCGGAGAAAGAGATACCGTGACCCCTCAATGCTGTGGATCATCGCTAGTAGACTCCCTCTGATCCGTCCGACTAGCCCGCCTGGTTTGAGCGTGCCGTGCCTGAAATATTGTCGCCAGCCCTCTCTAGAGCTCATCGCCGCCGTCAGCCTCCAAAGCTTCTGAGAAAGCAGAAGGAGATGCCCTTGATTGAGCATCGTTACCGGTCATCACTGGGTGAACGGGCACCACCTCTATCACCGGAGAAAGAGGGATATGATGTAACGCGATGAGCGCCGGGTCCGGACGGCTCGTGTTAATACACAGATTAACAAACAATGGACGCAATGATTACAAAGTATGCGAATTTTAGCAGACCAATGAGAAAGGTAAAGGCAATTGCTGACTAGAAAAGACGTTTGACTAAAGGTTCGGGAGAGGACCATTCACGGTCAGACTCCCCATGAACCAATTGACTAACTAGACGAGTTAGTCGACTTGGGAACACAATGTGTCTAGAAGCGTCACCAACCCCTTCTGCTAGTGTTCCTAATTTGTTATCTCAAGAAAAACCTACCTCTCGACACAAGGTGGCTAATCCTAATAAATTGTCGGTAAATTCTGGGCAGCGGAGCAAGCTGCCAAAGACGGCAATGAAAGAAGTAATAATACCACAATCTATAAAGCGGGGGAACGATGGTACCTGAGGGGTTGAGATCCGGGAGTCCATGGCAAGGAGTCATCTCAATGTGTTCTCCGACATCGTTAATGGAGGATCACGCGTGGGCAAGGCCCCACGCACGCGGAGCATGTGGAGGGCACGTGGAGCGCCCAGAGTGCGTGGAGCATGACGCACGGGCATAGGGGCATGGGCGCAAGTGGGATTGCGCGCTGCGTATGCGACGCAGGGGTGCGTGGGCATGTGGCGCGGGGGCGCGGGGTGCACGGCGCAGGGGCCCGCTGTGTGGGAATGTGCGGCGCAGGAACGTGCAGGTGCTGAGCGTGGGGGTGCACTGAGCGGCCAACGGGTGGTCGATGGCGGCGGCGATGGCACTAGCAGCACAGTGGTATTCCAAGAAAAGGGTTCTTAGAGGCGACCTTTCAAGAAACAGTTTCTTGAAGACGTGGGATCCGATCGAAGGGCTACCAATAGGTAGTAGGAAGAAGGGCATGCAAGATGGAGCTCCGCACAGATGTTCTTGTAGGCTGACGAGGAAGGTGCGAGTATTCTTGAAAATGGTTGAAGCAAGGCTTGGCGCGATGAAGTACCAAAATGTGGTAGAGGGCAACGACAACGATTAGCCTCCACGAAATGATGACGTCGTGAAGGGAAGCAGCATTACGGCGTGACTCTTCTTACGATCTATGCTAGAAAACTGTAAAAGATAACTCCCAAAGGGAGGAGGCGGGAGCCTAATCGAAGATTAACTTTCACTTTTTTCAATTAAACTCCATGTGGCTCCTTGGGCATGCCGTCCCTTTATATAGGGGATGGAAGATACCCAAGTGGGGCCATAATAGGGGAAACCATCTCGTGACATGGTTTCCCCTGAAACATACATCAAAACAACATGAAAAAAAATGACTATGGGCGAGCCCACAACACGATGGCCCAATCTGAATCGTTCCAAAAATAGAAATACATGAAACTAAGTGCATAGCTCACAGTCATTGACAATGTCGAGTACTTGAGTCATTGACAGTCATTGGCTCGAACTGCGATGGACCCTGATGCTAGATGATGGCGGTGTCATCGTTCAGATGGGTATCAAGATGATGCTTTGATACCAAGTTGATGCTGGACGACGATAGTGTCGTTGTTCAGATGGGTATCGAGACGATGCTCTGATACCAATTTGATGTCGGACGTCATCGCAGATGTCGTCTGGTCGGTACCGAGTATGATGGCTTGGTACGTAGATAGGATGTCAGACGTCGATGGTGTCATCATCCGACAGATGATAAACCCTAATAGGTAGATGTAACTACATTGCAATGCATCCTACGTGTCGTACGTGCAGGCTCTGACTCGAGGGAGGCGTCGAGCTCTAAGCATGGATGGGGTTGCCGAGAGACGGTGATGATGGCCTCTCAAACCTCGTCGGAGGGACGAAGATGTCTACGGCTGAACGGAATCAATCCGTAGGGCTCACACGTAACATACGAACTCGTCTATTCTGGTAAGATGCTCACTTGCGTTCGTAGTTTTCTCTCAATTTTCCTCTCTCACCTACCTAGCCCGAGCGCGTGGAGTCAAGATGAAAGTACACTACAAAAGGTAATATAACAAGCGGCGAAGAGACAACGAACCTCGTTGGCGGGCGGCTCGTTGTGCAGGTTGTTCGTTGATGCGGTGATCGGAGCAAGTGTGGCGGAGAGGAGCCGAAAAGCATCTCCGGCTCAACTGGTGAACTGGCACAGGAGCAGGTTGGTGAAGGTCGAAAGAGAGGGACAAGGCCGAGGATGAGGTGGGATGGACCGTTGGCGAAACGGCTCGAGCAGTATTGATGGTTTTGACAGAGCGACCTTTGGCAACGGTCGGTATGGGTAGAATCAATTCAGCAGGGGCAAGTAGTGAACAATGACCAACGGCAGATGCGGGTCAATGCCAAGGTCCGGGAGGGACATAATGGTTTGTTGGAGTCGTCCTAAAACAACGGGAACCTTCAGTGTTCGAGTGCGAGGCGTGGATCGGATCAGGTTGGTTACCACACCACGGGATCCCTCAAACCTCTCCACGGACAAGGAGAGAGAGAGATCCCATGCCACAACTAGCAGGGGGGGTGCACGGCCGTCCCATTCTCAGTGACGGTCGAATTGGATCAATGGAGCACAATTCTCCTGGTCGCGACTGTTGCAGATCACGCAACTATGGGGAGCAATTCATGTGAAGATCTCACAGGGGATTGATACGCTCTGCATGCCTCATGGTGACTGAGAAATGTGATCGACTCGGCTAACGGTCGCGGGGTCAAAATTAGCCAGAGGGCGGTTGACAAATGCGAAAATGGGGTGTTAATTTTGTCGTCGTCGTTATTTTTGCTTCGACCAAATTAAAGTTTTATAATTTGTAAACTTACTCAGGAATGTATGGTTGTGATTAAGGTCGTCTCCACAGGGATTGGCACTTAGAGTCAAATTCAGCTAATGAGTAGGAGGATCAACAAACACCACTATGTGTTTGTTGTAATGTCTAAGAGAGAAAAATGAAGTATTTAATATTGATTTATAAAGGAAGTCCTCCTTACAGATTTTATTTAGATCTCAAATTTCATATATAGTGACTTTAATAATTTTCATAGAATTTTTAGAGGTCGAATTATAGGAGAACATGCAGGGTCAAATATTGAAAGCAAAGTGTTTGATAAAAAGAAGATATTGGGGTTTTATGGATATCTAGAATGAACAAGACTGATGATTTTAGGTGTTTTATCTTAAGGTATATAGAAAGTAAGAAGTATATCTTCCTCGATTTTATTATATATTTTTATAGGATTTGAATTGGTCGAAAATTATTTTAAAAGATTTTTAAAAGTTGTTGTTGAAGTCATGCATATCACATGTTTGACGAAATGCTCGGATGAATAAGAATGCTTTTTTATAAGATTTTCGGTCGATTCTAATTAATTTTTTATCAAGATAAGACTAAGGTAAATGAAATTCGTGACTTACCAGATTGTGCCGTTGAATCGAAGATTGGCGTGGGCTTCAGATCTCCTCGCAAGGCGGCATCGTCTTCCTGGCTTATCTCAAGAGGTCTTCTCCCTCTTCCAATCTTATCCCTTCCTAATCTCCCTTCAGGTCAAGGCTGTGTCATCGCCATTGACCAAGAGACCGAGGAGAAATGAGAAGAAGACAGAGGATCTTCCCCTCTGTTGTTTTTTATTTCAAACATGCAATTCAAATTTGGTGGCAAAAGATGAGCGTTTAGGGCCATACAATGAGATTTTATAGTGTAGAACTTCTCTAAAGTTCCCCTCCGGCAATGTGGGATCATTTCTCTTCACTTTTTGATGGCAAGACGGCGGTGATTTGTCTCCTCATCTCTGGAATTTGGTCGCCGACGACGAAGAGGGTGGCCTGAGGGGGTAACAAATCGCCAGTGATCCATGAACATTGTATTGTCTGTTGGAGGGTTCAATGGCTACGATTAAATCGTAGCTGTGGACCCTCTTAAGATCCGGTGGACCCTTCTCCATCAGAAATGCTACGTCAGCTTCCGTTGTCTACGTGTCTGTTGCTGATTCGTCCAGGTCAGTGTTCCATGATGCGTTGTTGCTTGGAATAAAAGAAAGGAAAAGAAAATGATTAAAAGATGATCTTGACCGTTTGATCTTCTAATAGAAGATCAACAATCAAGATTACATCATTGTTTTAATAAAAGCCTAAATTGACCGGGCTTTGGGCCGGTTTGGCTCAAAGCCTGATCTGATTTGCTTTTATTTTCTGTATAAGATCGCGGCCCGATGGGCTGCGATCACTCTCTTGCGATCTCTGGCCCGGCCCAATTCATTGAAAAGGGATTGTTACAGTTATCCCATATTGCTTCTTTTAGAAAACTAAAAGAGTATATAAATTCCGCATTTCTTAAAATGTTGAATTGAAATACACTCCTCTTACCTCTTGAGCGCTTTCAGGAACTGGCCTGGGCTGGGCCTGTGCTGCTAGTGCTGCCTCCAACTGTTGCCTTGGCTCAGCTACGGGTGGCGCCTGAGGTGGGCCTGCCTTGGCGGCTCCTTGGGAGCCAATATTTTTTATTAAATGTATATTTTTATTATTAATTTTCTTTTATTATTATTTTGTCTATTTTATTTCTACTTGATTAAAAAATTTCATACTATGTTTATCAATGCAGAAACCCATTAAAAATATGATATTTTACATCATGACTGAATAATTGCATGAAAATCAAATTTAACATAAAAATGCTTCTTCATTTCATTAAATGACTTCACACACAACCCCTCAAAGAATTTTGAAGGGAGATTAGGAATTGGGCCCTCTCCCTCTCCGTTCTCTCCCTCCTTTCTCTCTGAACGAGGGGGTGAGACTGAGAAAAAACAACACAAACTTCACTTCGTTATTTTCCTTGTCTGATTCTTAGGGTGCCCCCCTCTTCCCTTATAAAGGGGAGGTCGATTGGGCCCCCTAATGGGTCAACAAAAAGGGAGAAATCGGGGTCCATTAGGGGGCCCTTATATAATTTGCCCCCCATTACAAAAGAAAGGAAGAATTAAAAAATAAAAGGAAAAGGGGAAAAGATAGGGAAGGGGGTCCAAACGACTAAGGACCCCTCCCCATGTAGACGAAAACACGGACATACGAGACGCATTGCAATGTGACGAAAACAAATCGACGAGTACATAACACAAAATACGACGAAAGAAAATGATGAACATCAAAATACGATAATTGAGCATGCTTCACCCGGCTATTGACGACGCTGGTGGCGGCGCGGACGATGTCATCGCTGGTTCAAGATGGCGTGCACCATCAGTCCCCCATCAGACATCATCCACTCAACGACTCCGTTGTCCGGGGTGAACGCGCTCCTTCGGTGACACTCCTTGAGTCCATCAAACCGGTGACCCACTGAAGCAGGCCCCGCGGCAATTCCCATGGGTTCTCATGATCGGTGAACGGTTTACCCCGCCTGAAATCAGCCCTGTCGACACCGCCTTCCGGTCGCCCTCCTAGGTTCAACCACCTGGGTCGTGATTGTGGAGCAACAACGGTCCTCCCCGGAGTTCCTGAGATCACCGCTCATCGAGTACGATAGTGCGTGATCCGCTTGAGTCGCACCACTCCCCTCTTCCACCGTGCACAATGCTTTGAGGCCCTCAACCCATTTCGCTGAGCCTGCTTGCGACCGCGGCCGATATGCTCCCCTTGCTCTCTTGAGAGTCTGGAACCTTTGCCGAGGCAGAAGTAGCCTCGCCTACTGAGGCTGCGGCCAGCGATGCGCTACCTCAACTTGGCCCCTTGGGCTACCCATCATCGACTTCCATTCGCTAGTGAATTTGAACGGACGACGCTGTCATGATCTTGCAGGTTGACCTTCCCATGGATGTTGACTTGTCTCGCACCACGACTGCTAGGAACTTGATTCTCAGGTCAATATGGAACCTCCTCTTGCGGTATTATTAACTCTCTCTACGTGCCAACCACGTGTGACCTTCCATTGGAAAGCTAGGGTTGGGTTAGTTGTTAGTCTGACCGCTTGGGTGGGTTGTTTCTTGATAGCAAACTAGAGCCATTATGTTACTGGAGTGAAGGCTTCAACCCCACCCAGGGAACCCGTACTGGAGGTCTTGAGTCAAACTACCAGGTCAGTGGGAAGCCTGCCTTCTCTCTAGTCCCTCCCGAGGTTAGCGGTAGTCTCGTGTTTCTTTGTTGTTTTAATTCAAACTCGCATTCATATCTTTGTCGCTGTCACTTCAGTAGTTAGACGTATCCCTATGTTGCAACGTGCGTCGTCCGATCCCGGCCCTCAACGCGTTGCATCAATGCCTATGATAAGTTGGAGAGGAGTAGATGTATATTTTTTATATTTTATAAGGTAAATAAGTATGAACTTATGAAAATCGTAAAAAATATGCAATGCCCAGTGGATGTTTGATAAAATGCCCCGTAGAGGCTGTGCTAAAGAAAACACAAAACAAGCTTGCTCTTTATCTAAATGTGAATGAAATTAAGCGTCCATATGGACTGGAGATATACAACTCAATTGCAGAGCTTCATAAACATACCTGAATCTCCCTGATTCAAAGATAAGAGTGGCGGCGCTGATCACCGCCGCCGAGCTTTGGTTTAGGAGTTCCCTTGGGTGTGAATCGAGGGACGCTCTGATTTCTCCCGGCGCCGCTCGGAGCTTCTTGAGAAAGCAGGAGGTTGTCACAGCCCTCCTGCTCTCACTGCCGCCGGATGGGATCCCTACCACCATGTGGCTTATGGTACCCACAAGTGTCATGTTCAATTCACACAACATGGATATAGTTTTTATCCCTTGGAACTGGACAGAAGTCAAGAACAACATCATTCTCTCCCTAGAGAAGATGACTCATATGCCATGGATGAACGCCATTCATCACCCACTGTGCAATCTATGAAAGATATGATGACGAAGATGATGGAGAAACTAGAACTAATCAGAAATAGAAATGAAGATCTGATAAAAAGATTAGATAAATTAGAATCTCATCATACTGGCAAATCTCATCACAGTTTTGGGAATGAACCAGAACATATCCCTAATCATACTTTGGAAACCCTATAATTATGTAAGTGTTTATATTATGATGGAGCATCCACTCCTTGAGGATAATAATGTAAACCATATAATGATCATTGATAACAAAGATGATACACATGAGTTAGATGATCATATACATAGAGGAGATGACACAAATTTAGATTCCTCTTGTGATACATTGGGAAATCTCAGTTGGGGCATATGTAGGAGTGGACGTAGTGATTGAGCATCCACTTTATGAGGATGTGGACAAAACCTCCACGATATTCATAAATGAAAGGGAAGGTACATTTAAATATCATATATGCCGTAGACGGACACGGGATGTGCCACATACACAAGCTCGGGGTGCACCACAAACACACACACAGGGTGCGCCGCAGATACAGGCACGGGGTGTGCCACAAACACAGGCACGGGGTGCGCCGTAGACGGGTACGCAGACGGGCACGGGGTGTGCCACAGACATAGGCATAGGGTGCGACGCAAACACGGGCACAGGGTGCGCCATAGACACGGGCATGGGGTGCGCCGCAGACACGGGCACGGGGTGCGCCGCAGACGGGCACGGGGTGCACTGCAGATGGGCACATGGGTGCGCCACAGACGGACACAGGGGTGCACGGCAAATGAGCACGGGGTGCGCCACAGACGGGCATAGGGGTGCGCCGCAGATGGGCACGAGGGTGCACTGCAGACGGGCACAGGGTGCGCCACAAACGGGCATGGGGGTGTGCCGTAGATGGGCACGGGGTGTGCAGCAGATGGGCACGGGGTGCGCCGCAGGGGTGCGCTACAAACGGGCACAGGGGTGCGCTGCAGACGAGCACAGGGGTGCGCTGCAGGCGGGCACGGGGTTGCGCCGGTGGCGGGCACGGCCTGGAGCTGTATTATCTTCTATATGGGTTTTAGTCCTTGTTTCTCTTTGATATGGGTTTTAGATCTCTCTTTCTCTCTATGAAATTTGCATTCAAGAGCAAGTATCCCCTGTTTCTCTCTCTCTCTCTCTCTCATTAAACTCTTCTTCTAGATCTCACTGTCTCTATGAAATTTTTATCAAAAATAAATAAATCATATATGCATAAGAGAGAACACATGTTTAGACTCTTCTTACTTTGGGGTGATGAGAAGCCAAATTTAGAGGAACCACTAGAGGATCAAATTCTATAAATTGGCTCAAATTTTTGAAGTACATTGAAAATCATTTTATAAGGGAGAATTTTTAGCTTCATTGATATCATTCAAAGGATCAACCGCACCTTGACTTCCCACTGAGATTGAAATTACACTTGTTACAAGTCAAGGGACCTTCAAAGTCAACCTTAAAGTACAAGTACATCCACTTGGGGATAGAATTTCTTTTACGAAATTCTATAAAGTCTGACTGAAGACTGTAAAATCAGTGCTTGCTGGGAGACAACCCTGTCCATTATCTTGATTATTTTCTACTTTTTAGTTAGATTTGATTTTATAATTAGAATTTAGTTTGCTTCCAATAAAATGCAGAGGAGGTGAACCCATAGGATACATCACACATCGTCGACCAAGGCGACCTTGAAGAAGCCAAGTTTCTCAAAGCCAAGGAGCACATTCATTTGGTTCTTTCTATCCCCACAACTAGTGTTTTTCATGCACATCATCAACAATCATGATTCATCAACGGGGGGAGCTGATCACACCCTAAATTTGGTATTTAATTCAAGCAATTAGCAAACTTTTATGCATTTAAAGAGTTTAAAATAGGGTTGTTATCATATATTACATGTTGGTTAAATTTTCCAAGTGAATTCTGATTTTACCTATATTTTTGTTAATTTATGTATTTTATGGAAATTATTTAACCTTGAAATGATTCTATTTTAAATGAAAATGTCAGGTTTAAAAATTAATTTTAATGCTAATTAACGTGAACACGAATTACTGAATTTTCAAGATTTTTTGCAACTTTATTGGATTTTTCAGGAACTTATTTTAGGAATAAATGATTTTAAATAGATATTTTTTAAGGAAAATATGAGTTTTAAAGGAATTTCTAAAGTCAAAGAGGTTTTTCTTAAATTTTTGTTGTAATTGTGCCCTTAAAATAGCTCTCGGTAACCCAATGCAGGCGTAAAGATCTAATTAAAATATTTTCAGGGTTTTATGAAATTAATCAATATTTTTAATTGTTTTTTCAGGAAAAAATAGAGGAGAGAGAGTGGAGGGGCATATGCATAAATATGTTTTGGGTGGCAAAGTTGTGCGCGCGAATATTTGTTGGGAATTTTGTGCAAAATTATTCTAAAAATTTTCCAGCCATTGAGAGATCGACATGTGAAAGCATGTTTCAAAACTTAAAATAAATAAATAAAAATTGATCCAATGGCTCAGATTGGTCAATTTTCATTTATTAATAACTTTTGATCCTGAAGTTCGATTGAGGTAAATTTTTTATGTTTTTGTCATCTCAACCTCCTCTTTCTATCTGTATGTTTGGATCATTTATAATAATCCTTCATGGGTGGCTAAAAATTAATTACTAATTGGGGGTAGAATTCTAATTTTTACCATTTAATCTAAGTATAAAAGGAGAATTTTGAGTTGAGAAGGTCATTCTGGAGGTTTCTCTACCACAGCTCTAAGACACATAAGAGCTTCATCTTGGATTGACCCTATTAGGTGCTTTCTATTCATTGTATTTGAATTTTTAGTGGAATTTGGATGGTTTGTTAGTGAATTGCTTCATCGTTCTTCTTGATGTTGGTCTGAATTCCTAAATCGCTAGGCTTGAGCACAATGTCCAAACTCTAAAGGGATTGAGAGGAGATATTGTGAAATTTACCTAGCTATTCAATTTGCACATTTAAAAAATTTACAAAAAAGGTTTGATTTATAGGAGATATTAGATTGCCTTTATGATCTAATAGTTAGTAAATTTAGATACCAAATTCCCCAAAACAAACTAAAACCAAATCAGATTTTATTATTATACCCTGTAATTGACCCTTGTGATCCTTTTTATTGGATCAAAGAAGTCAATCTAGAGTTCCTTCTTCTATTCTTCCCATCTCTGCTACGCCCCTTTTTAAACTCTTCATCTAATGAGAGTGATTTGATCTTCGTTGAAGATTAAATTAACTCTAATTAGGATCAAATTATTCAAGCAAATGACTAATTGAACCACCTTCCCCTGGATGATACCCATACATATCACTATACATCTAAAGTTAGGGTTTTATAAACTTTGTTGTATAAGCTAAAATCGACAGCGACAAGAGATTAAAAAAATTGCAAAATTCACCCATATTTTTGGCTTATCAGTTAGGGAACGACACATACGCGACGTGACACCCCGGATGTGACGGGATGGATGACGATCTGTGATAGACAGTGACGCGACAAAAGTTTTTTCACGTTACTGTCCCGTCACCCGTTCGAGTATTTCAGAAAAATCCATCACATTTGCGTCACCGTCATAGTTTGCGGCATCTTGTTACGTCCTCATCACGTCCTCGTCACGTCCCCATCACCAGACGATGTCATCATCCTGTGTGACGGGAAAAATGACCATGCGGAGGAGAGAGAATTGGAGGGCATATCTCCAATTATCTTTGGATGGAAGCCTTTTGCGCGTGAAAATTAATGCAGTGAATTTTATCCAGAATGCTAAGAAATAGAGTTAGCGACACCACTTGGCAAAATCTCGGCCGTTGAAAAGCTTAAGTCTAATGAGTAAGATTTTTTGGTAATTTTTATAAATCCATCACGGTCGTCATCTGTGACGGCCATCCGGTCACCTCACTCATCCGAGGCCCCTTGTCGCTGTCACGTCACTGTCACGCCCAGTTCGTTATCCATCACCGTCACAATCACAGGCCCCTATTTTTGTCACCATCATCGTCACGTCATCTGTGATGTTGCCGTCACCGTGATGTGTAACGTGATGGATGACGGCTGCCATTCCCTATTATCAATAGCAAATTTTATTCATACCACATGCTGCATTGCATGCTCCTTCAAATGCATATACATCTAACCCATTTAAACATCCAAGTCGATGACTTCATAGATGAAGAATGAACGAAGGATCTAACATCTCTCGAATAGCATGGTGAATCACTTGTCGAAGAGAGGTGAAACTAGAAATCTATCACACGGTCATGATCAACAGTCTTTGGTGTCTCACTCGAGAGTAAACGGTGAGTCAGTGTGCGATTCCTGTACTACCCAGTGAATAAACATGACCAATCTGAACTTATTAGCCTATTTTTCAGTCATTCATTCTCACCTTATAGCCTTGAGACATATTGTAAATCTCTCGTTGCATGAAAGAAGAGGAACAACGGAGGACTCTCGAATGTGACCCTGAAGCTTTTGGAGGTGTCGTGACATGCCTCGACAGCTTAAAGGACTCTCGAGAAGATAACGAAGGTCAGAGCATAATCGAGTCGCACCTGGACGGAGGAGAAGAGCATGGAAACCACTATACCAAGGCTTGGAGACGGCGACCGGTGCCGCCACTCTTGCTCTTCAAATCAGGGCGTTGGGTGAAATTTGATCATCGTAGATAAATTCCCCAACGCATCATCTTTACAATTAGCAAAAAACTTTACTGAACATTTGAAATCACAGTTCATTTTGATAAGAAATTATTCATCAATTTAACTGTGGCATCCTGATGGAGCGCGCCAGCCCACCCCATCGGACACATCTTCAGAGCCACCATCATCATCATCAACAGGCCACCGGTTCGCATCTAGACCACCCGGCATGCCAAGGCGAATGTGAAGACACCCGGGTTCAATACCCCAGGTGAAAGCAAGTCTGTGCATTCAAACATTTTGATTTTCATCGGCACGTGCTCATTTTATTTGTCCTTTTACCATGTTTGTGTGTTCATTTTTGTTGTTTCCATATCAATCATGTCGTGTTCGTGTTCATATCATTGCAAATCGTGTTGTTTCGTGTCGTCGAATACATGTCAAGAATCTATGTTTATTTTTGTATTAAGGGTTCTCTATATAAGACTCCCCCTCCCACCTTTCTTAGTAAGGGCACTTGAGCCCTTACTAAGAGCTCCCCCTGCCATTAGTAAGGGCATCATGCCCCTATATAAAGGGCACGATGGTGCTCTAGCCGATCAGACCAGGAAATATTGTTTGAAGATTGTTGTTAATCTCTGGGTCTCAAGAGAGGAAGAAGAAGGGGAAGGAGGAGGAGGAAGAAGAGGAAGAAGAGAGAAGAACAGAAGGGGAGGAAAGTCATCATTATTGGCCTTCCGCCACTCACATCCCGACGTCACCGCTCTTTATGGACGTACCACACATCGCGCGCTACCAGAGTTCCTCCCAATCAACATGAGGTGTAGCCGCGTTAGCTGGCGGTCAAGCGGAACGCCACGCCTGAGCGTCGCGTGTTCCTCTCCACACTCGCTATCTGGTGGACGAATAGTGACGCCGACTACTTCTGACCGACAGTGTTCCCGGGAGCTTGTTCGCTCTGTTTGACTGAGTGGTGAACCAAGCAACCTTATGGGGCTATTTGCCACGTTGAACTGCCTCTAACCCCGCATGCTGCATCGGCCAGTCATTGGGTGAGATCTCCACATCACCGTTATGCTGCATCATCTCTACCTGGTTGGGGCCAGCCTCGTCGAGAAGTCATCTTGACCCTAAGGACTGATGCGAAACGCCGACGGCCGGGATCGAGCGGCGCGTTTCGCGTCACAGGAATAATGATGATATGATGCAAACACAATGAGATTTTATGATCGAGCAGTTAAGACAAAAGGAGATAACGCGATGGACGGTGACGATCACCAAATAGATTGATCCGAAAGTCAGACTCCCAATGACCCTCAAGACCACTAGACGTCTAGACGAGAGGGCGTCTAACGGACCTGATAAGTTCGGAATTTAAAGATCAAGTGACAGACCGTTTACCTCAAGAAAGTCCTGCTCCCACAACAGTGGCTGTTCCTAATCCGTCGTCGAGTGATGAGTGGCGGCAGAGGATGCGATAGCGGAGGACGGCACTGGAACAGGTAATAATACTGGTTAAGGATGGAGAGGAGACGAGCTGACCTTAAAATATGTAGTCCACGGCGTATCGAAGACGGGCGTAGAGATAGCGTTCCGGGGACGGATTCGTCTTGTCGTAGGCCGGAATGCCGGGAGGGATCAACGTGGCTTGGCGCAAGTGACGGGGCGGCACCGTGGTATCAGAGCAATGGCGGTGGCGCAGAGCCACGGTACAGGGCAGAACGGCGGCGCAGGGTGGGTTGATGACGCGGGGCGAAGCCTCGGAGCGGCGTGGAGCCACAGAGTGCGGCGGAACCGAGGCGATTGGCGGACCCGCGGCGGGGCGCGAACTCGCGGCACGCGGTCGGATCACGGCTGGGCGCGAGTCCGCGGCGCATAATGGATCCGCGGCGCGGCGTGGGGTCGCGGCACAGAGCGGGTCCCCGACGCGGGCGGTGATGCGGGGTGGTCGGGAATCGGGGTTCGGGGCGGGGCGGCAATGGGAGAAGTGGCGGTCGAATCAAGAAGGGGGGGGGGAAAGCCAAAGGGTGATGCAAGAATGGGGTGGTTATGGTCAAGAACGATGGAAGATGGTGGGGAATGGTCAAGAACGATGAGGGTGAAGAGGAAGATTCAAGAAACGATGGAAAGTGGTGGAAGATGGTCAAGAACGATGAGGGTGAAGAGGAAGATTCAAGAAACGATGGAAAGTGGTGGAAGATGGTCAAGAACGATGAGGGTGAAGAGGAAGATTCAAGAAACGATGGAAAGTGGTGGACGATGGTCAAGAACGATGAGGGTGAAGAGGAAGATTCAAGAAGCGATGGAAAGTGGTGGAAGATGGTCAAGAACGATGAGGGTGAAGAGGACGATTCAAGAAACGATGGGAGGAGAAGGGGAATGGTCAAGAACGATGAGGGTGAAGAGGAAGATTCAAGAAACGATGGAGGGATGAAGGATGGGGAGATGGACGGGTAGAGCCAGGAACCTGGCGTGGTGAGTTCTTGGTGGGTCGCGGGTGGTTCTCCTCGTTGGAGATGATTTCCCGAATGCAGCGCGGCGCCGTAGTCGTCGCGAACCTTCGGGGACGCCCAGAGTGATCTCGATGGGTGCTCTCTCGATTCTTGATTTCAACAGCTTCTTGAAAATCTTTAACGTACCGGAGTGATCTCAACGGTACGGTTGAACACGTCACGCCCGGAGTGATCTCGACGGACAGGACGTGGGCTCTACTCCTCGGAGTGGTCTCGACGAAGAGGTGGGGCTAGCCAAACCCCCTACGCTACGACTACGATAGGGGGAAGATTCTTGAAACAATTTCAATTCAAAAACTTCCAAATGTTCCTTGGGCATGCCCTCCCCTTATATAGGGAGGAGGGGTGCCAAGAGAACGTGGGGAGAGATCGAACCGTCGTGAAACGTGGTTCGGTCTCTCCTTACAAATTCAAATACAATTCTAAAATATAAAATCAAAGACGAGGACGGGCCCTACGATGATGGCCCAATCCATTATTCGGAAAGAAATACAACATGATGATCAAAATAATAAAATGGTAAAGCCTTGCTTACCCGGAGTACTTAAACCCCGGATGACGGATGTCGACTCGAGCGCCTCGGCGTGGCTGGTGGCGTGTCATCGTGGCATCCTCGGGTGGCGTCGTCGTCGCTGAGCTACCATCTGCTGGATGGTCCTCCATCAAGGACGCTCCACACATTTACCTGCTGGCCTCCTGCATCGACAAGGCCTCTCTCTCCGCAATCAATGACCTTATTCACGAGAGTCGGTCGTTGTGTTGCTCTTGAGGCCTGAATTCGGTCCGTGCAATCCCAGGTGTTGTGTCGCTATCAAATTTATTTTATTTTAGGAAAATTAAAAATACAACAAAAGGTAAAAACTTTAACACCCCAATTGGCCCCCATCAAATTGATGCTGTTTCCGGGGAGCAAATTTGCCTCCCCGGCAACTTGGCAATTCAATGGAAGCACATTGTGTAGTAAATTTTAATTGTCATTGTAAATTTAATTTGCCTACAATCAAATAAATTTGATTAAATATAGAAACTCACTCAAATGTATAGTTTGAGTAAGGTCGTCTCCACAGGGACTGGCCTTTAGAGATGTATCCAATAATTTAATTGTTATTTAATAGGATTAAAAATAATAGAGATAGTAAGTATGAGAAGAAATATGTAATAGTAAGTAGAGGGAATATTAGTTTAATAAGATAACTAGAGAAGAGATAATATTAGATATTATATGTATATTTGTATTATAGATACTAATAATAATTCGGAAGTAAGATATTAGCTATTATAGTTAAAGATGATAGTGATGTAATTAGTGAAGTAGATTATACTTCATAAGAGTAATGAGTTTAATAAGAATAAAGAAGAAGAAGAATAAGAAGAATAGAGTTACAAAGATAGGGAGAAAATAAATGATTATGTGGATGGGTGAGCTAGAGAAGTACTTATATATTAAGAAGAAAAATAGGGAGAGAGTAAGTAATTATCAAATTATAATACACTTAGTATTTAAATAGGTATAGAGATATTAAGAGAGGATAAAGGGGTTAGTTGTAAGATTAGTATAATAATTTAGAAGTCTTTATGTTAGTATAAGGTCGTCTATAGTAGCAGAAAATGGCTTTTATATTTATACAATTTATTCTAGAGTTAATTGATCAATTTAATATGTTTTTATATTTTTTATTTATATTTATATATTTATACTCAATTTTAGGAATTCTTGATTTAGTCGAACACCCTAGAAGTGTTCGACCAAATGCCCAAAAGGGTCAAAATAAGAGAAAAATGTATATTATTTAAAATTTATAAGCTTTTATGTATTTTTTATATAGGTTTTATAGAATGAAATTGGGGATACGAGGGCATTTCCATTGAACGCCCGTGAGGTATTGGACAGAATGCTTGATAGAAGTTGGAATAGGGGGATGAATGTGTTTTTAAATTTTTATAAATTTATAAGGTCAAACTTAGATGATGCAGGATGACTAGGGGAGAGACGACAAGGGAGGTGGGTGTGACGATGATGGTGGGAATGCTGGACGAATTTGGGTAGAGGGATAAAAACAGAGCGCGAAATTCACACGATCGAATTCAAAAACCTAAAACCGATGAAATGATGGTGGTGCAGTCCCGTTCCTCATTGAGGGGGGGAGTACTGTCTTCAACCACCACGACGATGCCGAAGCACCAAATCCAATACTCGAACTCACGTCTGCGGGGAAATTTCACGAAAAAAAGAATTTTGTGGAAGTCCCGAAATCGAATCAAATCTGTCGGCGGTGGAAGAACTCTCGCAGAACACTAGACGAAGAACACTTCGACACCAAAGAGTTCAGGCGTACCTCAGCACTGGGGTGCGTGAAGAGGCTGCGAGGAATTCAGGTTGTGATGAGACTGGGCGATCCGGGCGTTGTATGGCCCATTAGACGAGAAGATCTGAACGTTCGGGGTGTTGAGCGGCCCTAGTTGAGACTTGACCTGGTTAATGAGTGTGCGCGGATGCTGGTGATGTCGGGGGACGCTGGTATGTGCGTACGCTGATGGAGTGGGCGTTCGTAGGCAGCCCGAGTGAAGCAACTAGCGCTGAGCTTTCTAGCACTGGCAGCGTGGGAGAGCGACTGGCGTTGGAAGCCTAGCACAAGCAGCCTGGATGGGTGGTGGGTGCCAAGGGGCTAGCGTGGTCGGCTAGTGGCTGCCCGCGCGAGTACGGTTGGCGCGGGCGGCCAAGGGCAGCCTGCATAGGCCTACCTACTGTGGGCGGCCATCAGCTGCCTGTACAGGCGTGCCTGGCGTGGGCGGCCATAGCTGTCCGCGCGGGCGTGCCTATAGTGGGCGGCCGAGGGCTGCCTGTGTGGCGATCCAGGCGCGGGCGGCCGCATCTGTCCGCGTGGGTGTGCCTGCCGTGGGCGACCACGGTTATCTGCGTGGGGTGCCTGCCGTGAGCGGCTGCAACTATCCGCGCGGGCGTGCCTGCCGTGGGTGGCCGTGGCTGTCTACGCGGGCGTGTCAGGCGGGCGGCCCGCGGCTGCCGACGCTGGTGCGATTGTTGTGGGCAGCCGGCGGCTACTAGGCGCTCTTGGGCGGGCAGCTGGTGTCACGTAGCCAAACCCTAGGGCAGACAGACTAGGAAGAAGAGAGAGAGAGAGAGAGAGAGAGAGAGAGAGAGAGAGAGAGAGAGAGAGAGAGAGAGAGAGAGAGAGAGAGAGAGAGAGAGAGAGAGAGAGAGAGAGAGAGAGAGAGAGAGAGAGAGAGAGAGAGAGAGAGAGAGAGAGAGAGAGAGAGAGAGAGAGAGAGAGAGAGAGAGAGAGAGAGAGAGAGAAGACGAGGAAGAAGAAGGAAGGGCAATAGGGAGGCCGGTGACGACGACAACGATGACGGCAGCGGCGGCGGTTGGGGTTGAGACGGGATGGGGAGGCTGGGCAGTCCTCCAAGAAGAGTTAAAACAAACTCAAATTTTGAATAATGAGTGCCTAAATGTTTCTTGAAACATTGGCCTATATATATAGGAAAGAGAAAATACAGTTAAAATAAATAAAAATAAAGACGAGCCACCTAACGAACGACGTGGTTTTGTGTTACGTCACAAGGCAGTTCTGGATCTGCCTTTAGTGACGTGTCAGGACGCGTGAAGGGGCGTTCGTGGGTGGAGACGTGCCTGCTGCTGGCATGTCGACTTGATCCGATGACGATGGTGGCATGTCTTCAGCGGTCGTGTTGACTTCAGATGACGGTGGTGACGCGTCTGGTGTCGATGCGTTGACGTCGCCGCCACCATTAGATAGATGGTAAAGAACGACGATTACAGCGTCGAGTGGAATAACTCTTTTGGCGCTCACACGTCATGGACGGGCTCCACCCGTACCTATGAATTAACTCTTGATCAGTTTTTTCCTCGATAAAATTCTGTCACCTAATTCTAACCCGAGTGTGGTGGGTGCAATTGAAAATATACTGAAAGACCTTAAGTAACTAATGAGCAAGGGAAACGATGTACCTTGTCAGTAGCGATGTTCATCCTCCGCATCTTTGTCGAGGCACATTATAGTGCGGGCAGGTAAATGGAGGCGTGCCATGGTTAGGCACGGCTTAGCTTGACTGGCTGTAGTGTCGCGGTGTAGGAGAGAAAGGCCAGAGGTGAGAAGCGAATAGGAGAGATGGGATCGGTTGATAGCTATGGGACTCGCACAGTCAGCCGCATCGGATGGACACCCTAGGATGAAGTCAGCATGAAAAGAGTCTAGCGAGGGACACGAGCAATGGCCGGAGGCTCAGCGATGGGCACGAGTGATGCAACGTCAGATAGACGGTAATGCCCTCGGCAGACGGCTTTTGTGCAATCTATCTGCGTGGCTTTGCAGCCTGATGAAGTGGCTGCGTGGCGCGGAGGTGTGGGACAGAGCGACGGTGACTGGTGTGGCAACAAAGTTGAGTAGTAAAGCTTTACGAATCGGCTGCACGGCTGGTGACCGGGATTTGCGTGGCTGCGCGGGTTGAACTGCGCGTTCGACACTCCCTTCGACAGGCGCGGCGGTGCAAACAGCAAGTGATGCCGCTTGATCATAGGACACGTCTTGTGAAGAAGATCAGGACCACATGACGTGGTCTAGGGACACAATGAGACCTTAAAAACCCTGGTGATTTCCAAGCAATGTGTGGTGGACGGAATGACCAGGCCCGGGTCTGTTCCGTAGCGGTAACTTTGAGCATAGACCTGACGGCACGATAGGTAGGTGCTGGCTTGGGCGATGACCTATATTGGTTGCGTGGGCGTCGACCAGTTGTCCGGGCATGTAGGCACTAGATCGCCATGACATAACATTATTGTGATATAGAGGAGTTGAACAGACCCACAAATATATCTCCGGCGATGGTTTTCGACTGACCAGAATCTCTGCGCCAGGCGCAATGCACGTGGAAGGGGATAGTGCGGTGCCCCCGGTTAGCCGACAATGTTTCGGTCACTTGATACTGCTTGGACAAATGGTGCAAGCGACGGTCTTTTGACCAAGGGCTGTCGACTATTCTCAGTGGTTGCGTGCATCACGAGATCTTCACGGGACATAGATGGTGACTACTGGCGTCATAACAAAGGGGACCGATGAGGATGCGATCAGCAATGCAAGGGCACCCACAATGGTCCATCCAATGGTAAGAGGCTCTGGCAATGCTGACCTTGATTCTTTTCCTCCCTATCTTCCTTCCCTCTCTTCCTCTTCTTCTTCTTCCTTCCTCCTCCTTCTTGGGGTGAGACTTGGGGGACGATGGTAACTTCCACAAAGAAACTCCAGATCTGAAATGTCTTGGTGCCCATCATGGCCTTATATAGGGCCCTCATGGGCCCTTACAAGAGAGTCCATTATATGGTCCATTATGGGGCTGTTATACATGAATTCCCTCTAAAAAAGCAAATAACTAAGAAATATAAAGAAAGCCACATGGCACACAATGAACATAACATGACACGAAAAATCAACACAACAAAATGGAAAGACAAGCACGATAAACGAGAAATAAAATGAACATGAACCGATGAGAGATTCAAACAATCGTTGGCGCGGTCATGCTTTTCATCCAGGGTTTTAAACACGGATGTCTTCACCATTGTATTGGCCTGCCGGTCATTCGATGTGCCAGCTGATGGATCATCGATGATGATGATGACAGATCCGATGACGTATCCGATGGGGTAAGCTGGCGCACTCCATCAATGTGATACTTATAACATTTCAGGAGTAACTTCAGATGCTTTGAAAATGAGAATTTTCCCTCATACTCTTAAGGATAAGGCAAAAGATTGGTTCAGAACTGTGGGTAAAAATTTTCAGAATTGGAGTGAGATAGAATGATATTTTTTGCAAAAATTTTTGGAAGGACTAATGCCTATAGAAAAGTAATTACAGATTTTACATAGGGATCTGATTCTTTTAGTGAAGCATGGGAAAGATTGAAAGACCTTAGCAGAAAATGCCCTCATCATGGTCATCCTTATTGGCAAATAGTGGAAATGTTGATGGGGGACCATCTCGTCGCCGAGACCAAAGGATGCCAGCAGCCACACCGAGCAGCACGAGCCGACATCCGCAACCCGTCATTCAAGTACTCAGCTTTATAACGACTCATCAGACAATTTATTTTTGTTTTCGTATTTGCGCAATTGTAATTTTTTCTTTTCAAATTGTGGACAGGCCTATTCGTGTTTGGTCCTTGTCCTTTGGATTATTTCTTTATTTTGTCATTAAGGGAATGCTTGATGTTGGACGTCGTCAGGGACATCGTCAGGTCGGCACCGAATATGATGGTTTGGTACCAATAATAGGTAGTGGTATCGAACGTCGATGGTATTTTTGTCCAACGGATAAACCCTAATGGTTAAATGTAACTATGACGTGATAAAGATGCATCCTACGTGTTATACGTGTAGGCTCCAATTAGAGGGAGGCGCCGAGCTCCGAGCTTGGACGGGGTCGCCAGGTGGCAGCGATGGTGGCCTCTCAGACCTTGTTGGAGCGATGGAGGCATCTACGGTCGAACGCAATCAATCCGCAGGGATCACACAAAACAGACGGACTCATTCATACCGATAAGATGCTCAATTATGTCCTAGTTCCTCTCAACTGCCTCTCTCACCTACCTAGCCCGAGCGCGGCAGAGTTGAGATGAAAGCGTATTGCAAGGAATCATTAACGAGCAAGCGAGAGGATGGCATACCTCATCATTGGTGTGGCTTGTTGTGCAGGGGGGTCATCGACGGTTCCGGCGGTCAGAGCGGGTGTGGCAGAAAGGCGCCAGAGAGCTGACGGCGGCTCGACAGGCGATGTGATGCTATAGTGATTGTAAAGGGTCGGAGGAGAGGAGACGGTGGAGCGACCATAGTGGTAACGTGGCTTGAGCAACTCCGCTGGACCCGTCGGAGCTAGCGTGCACTAGTCAGCCAGAGCGAGTCAGTAATAGGTGCGAGTGGCAATGATCATTCACCGGCAAGGTGGGAATCTCGAAAACACCCGATAGCTGGAGCTAGGCCAAGTCATCACGAGCCAGCAATTGGCCACAACAGGATTGTCGCCGCAATGCCATAGGTCGGGGGGGGGCAAGCTCTCGATCAAGGTGTCCCGCCCAAGACCGGCCCTGGTCAAGAGAGGCCTCGACCGAGGACTCCCGGTTGGTTGTATCATGGCCAATGCGGGTCCTCTGGTCGAAAGAAGTTCATAGCCAATGGACCCAGCCAGTGGATTCCTCGACCAGAGCGGCCCTCTGTCCCCGACGATTTCCCGTTCAAGTAGATTAAAGGGGAATGATTTTCCCATCAGCTAACCAATGACCAAGTCGACCGACAGAAATCCTGAACAGTATTGGACCCTGGAGTCGATCGAGTTCCTAGCAGCTCCCGACGTCAGAACAATCAGTCTTGTAGTCCCTTAGATCATGGGAGAAGACCAATTGGAGTCCCAATTTGCCCGTGCAACATCTTGGTTGCGACAGCCAAGCGTCACGGCAAGGAGGAGGCTGTAGAGCTGCGATCTTTGACTCGAGGGTGCAGGAGAATAGCCGCCAAGGTTGTGACTTGAGGACCCCAAAAATAATGGGAAATTCCCAAATGAAAGGTCACAATTCGCCCATGTAACACTTTGGTCGCAATTTCTGTGTGTCGCGACAAGGAGGAGGCTGCGACGTGGCAATCGTTGACCGGCGGGTTCAGGGGAATGGCCACGACGATGGAGATTCAGGGACGTGGGAGTTCTCCATGGTAGAGGGGCCGGGTAGGTAGACTAGGAAGAGGGCATGAGGAGGGTTGACCGATTCTTCCCCTACCTCCTTTTGGTGGGTTCTCTCCTTCCCGGCGGCTTCAGCGAACTCCTATCCTACCCCCTTTTGTTGATTTCTCTTGATCGAAGGGGGGGGGGGTGAGACCAGAACAGAACGTAATAATACTTCAATAATACTTATTCCTGGTCTAATTGACCTAGGGTGCCCAACCTTCCCTTATATAGTGAGGTCGAATGGGCCCCTGATGGTCAACCCAAAAAGGGGAAGAAATCAGGTCCATTAGGGGGGCCCTTATCTAATGGGCCCCCATTACAAATAGAGGGGAAATTGAAATATAAAAAGGAAAAGGAGAAAGGACTAGGGGCCCGTCCCATGACGATGAAGACGGGCATATGTGACACGTCGCAAATGCGATGAAACAAAATGACGAATACGAAAAACACAAAATACGACTAAGAAAACAATAAGAATCAAAAGGGGGTAACGAGCATGATTTCACCTGTGGTTGACCACAGTGGCGTGCAGCGCGGACGACGTCGTCGACGGTTTGAGATGGCGTGTGCAATCTATGCTGCTAGTCACGAGATGGTTCCTTCACATTTTGGCCCCAATTGGGCATGCCCCTACCCTATATAAAGGACGGTATGCCCAACAAGCCACACTTGGAGTTGAATTGAATTGAAAGATTTCTTCATTTGGCTCCCACCTATCCCCCCCTTTGGGAGTTTTATAGTTTTATAGTGTAGATCGTGGTAGAACATCTGCCACGCATCCTGCCAGCTTGAACCTTCCGTGGAGGAAGCGACGCTGCTATTCCATCGCCATTCTGGAAGCCGATCTTCAAAAGCTCGTTCTTGATTTGTTCTTGTCCAAGAAGGTGCCAAGAACACTCTTCTCATGGTTATTCTTGAGGCATCAATCGCCACCTTGCCAAAGCCATCATTGTCATTGTGTCGCTGCCACCAGTGCCGGTACGCTGCCTTCGTCGTGGCACCACCGTCGACCCCAGTCATTCACCTCCACCAACGCCTTGCCCATCATGCATGCACCCCGCCATATCGCACGGTCTAGCCCGCCAACACGTGCCCCCGGCCTGCACACACCACACCCGGCCGTGCCCGTCTACACCGTGCACACTTGCGCCCGCGCGACCCGCTTGCCGTGCGCCCCGCGCACTTGCGCAACCATGCGCCCCCACACATGCGCTTGGTGCCCCTGCATGCCCCCTGCATCCTGTGCGCATGTACTGCGTTGCCCCACTCCCCATGCGCGCCGCATATTCGTACAATCACACGCCTTGTACACACACTGGGACACCCATGAGCAGCCCCTCTTGGCGCTCCGCGCATGACGTAGGACAACTGGGGAAAAGATGACTGAGGGGATGGATGGATGATGACGGGTAAGGGGTGATAGACGGGCTTGTAGGGAGGGATAAAACAACCACAGAAATACACGCGGTCAGATTTTGACTTTAAACCGATGAAAAAACTGGTGGTGCAGTTTCGACCCTTGTCGAGGGCGCGAGTACTGTCTTCACCCACCGCGGCGATGCCTAAGCACCGAAATCAATATCCAAATTCGCGTCACGAAGAAACACTCGAAAGAGAGAGGAGGTGGGAAATCCAAACCAAATCTAATTCTGACGGCGGTGGAAACTTCTCAAGAAAATACTGGACAGAGAACACTTTCGACACCAAAGAGTTCAGGTGTACCTCGGCACCGTAGTGCGTGAAGAGGTTGCGGAAAATTCTGATCGTGACGAGGCTGGGCGAATCCGGGTGTTGAGAGGCCCACTTGACGATGGAATCTGGACGTTTTGGGCGTTGAACGGCCCTGGTGGTGAGTGAGACGATTGATGGGCGCTTCGATGCGGGGTCGCAGATCCAACTGCACGCTCAGCTGGGGGGAAGTCAAGGGGGGAGTCGCCCCCTTGCAAGGTGCGGGGCAGCGCCCTGACACCAGCACGGTATGCATGGTGTGCAGTGGCGCCGACGGCGTCCCAGACGTTGGGCGGTCTAGGTGGCCCTACTACGGCCTGGACAGGCGGCCAAGGATTGCCTAGGAACGGCCCTAGGAGGGCGGTTGGGTGGCCCTTGGGGCGGCCTGGATAGGCGGCCAAGGGGCTACCCTAGGGCGGCCCTGAGGGGGGCAGCGTGGGCAGTCCTTGGGCGGCCTGGACGGGCGGTCAAGGACTGCCTTGGGGCAGCCCTGCATGGGCAGCCTTGGGGCGGCCTGGGAGGTGGCCAAGGGGCGGCCTTAGGCGGCCCAAGGTGGGCGGCTTGGGCGGCCCTTGGGCAGCCTAGATGGGCGGCCAAGGGGCTGCCTAGGGGCGGCCTGGACGGGCGGAGAAGGGGCTACCCTAGGGCAGCCCTAAGGGGGCCAGCGTGGGCAGTCCCTGGGCGGCCTGGATGGGCGGCCAAGGGCTGCCTTGGGCGGCCCTGCGTGGGCAGCCCTGGGGCGACCTGGGAGGGGGCCAAGGGGCGGCCTTGGGTGGTCCAAGGTGGGCGGCTTGGGCGGCCCTTGGGCAGCCTAGATGGGCGGCCAAGGAGAGTGAGAGAGAGAAAGAGAGAGGGTGGGAGAGAGGTGGAAGAGAAGAAGATGGATGGGGAGAGGTGGTGCCCGGCGACGCGACGGCGGCGGCGACGGCGGCGGTGGCGGCGGCAGCGGCGGCTAGGGTTTGAAGGTAGAGGGAGGCTGGGCAGTCCTCCAAGTAGAGTTTAACTGAAAACTGAATTCTTGAAATTATGATTGCCTAATGTTTCTTGAAAACAATGGCCTATATATAGGCCTTGGAGGAAAAAGAAAATGACGAGAAATTAGAGACGAGAAATTAAAGACGTGCGTCGTGTCACGCCAAAGGACAGTGGTAGATCTGCCTCTAGCGACGTGTCATGACGCGTGTAGGGACGTGCGCGGGTGGAGACGTGCTTGACGACGGTTGTGGCGTGTTGACTTTGGTGTTGACTTCAGTTGACCATGGCGTGTTGACTTCGGTTGACTTTTCCGTTGGGTTCATAGCAGGCATGTTGACTCCGGTTGACCGTGGCGATGCTTCCGATGGTGATGTGTTGGCGTCCAATGGTGACGCGTTGGCGTTCTCGCCATCAGCGCGCCCCCGGTCCACAAACACCGCACACCGCGCCTTCCCAGGCCCTCCAAACCTGCATGCTCGTGCACCCACCCTCTTGACGCCCACACTGCTTGTCTCGCACCATCGCATGCCACTATCCCCAATCGCCTAGCGTCAACGCATGGCCGATTGTTGCCTTATCGCCATATACCAGTCTCACCAATCCAGGCTGTCTTCACGATCTACTCCGTCACGGACATGAGGCTTAGCCTTTTGAGGTTCAATCTCTTCCCCTATTTTTGCAGTTCAATTATTTATTCCAGAACGGTTGAATTTGTGTTCCCATCCCCTCCGAGAGTTCAAGTCATCGTGTAGGATTTAGCCACTACAACTTGTGAGAAGTAGAGAATTTTCTTTGAGGTACCATTAGTCCTTATCGAATAGGGATTGGACGCCTTCGGGTAATAATATTACCTATCATTACGTAGTCGTCCATTTGGCCCAATGGGACGTTGGGAAGTCTGATTGTGACCAATCAAACTCGGTCAACTTAATCGATCGACAGAATTAATCATCGCTGCTGCGTACTTTTTCATTGAATTGATCAGTTGCATTATATTGATATCAGACATCTTTGCACAAATCCTCGTCCACTTGTGTTGTAACATGTGCTGATTGATCCCAGCCATTTACATGTTACATCAAATTTTTAATGATGGATTGAATGATAGTGGGAGAGGTAGAGTGGATAATGTTAGTGGTGATGCTTTTATAGAGAAAAAATTGATGAGGCCACTAGTATTATTGAAAATTTGGCAGATAGTTGTGCATATCATCAGGGCTTGAGTCATAATGGGAGAACTGTAGGACCAAAACATGGAGGCCTGATTGATGTTAGTGCACAGAACTTGATTTGTGGAAAGATAAGGTACAGAGGGACTTAGGCAAGGTGGGTACGGCTGTTGAGGAACTTGCCCAAAAGATGGAGAATATGAGCTCCTCTCCAACCTTTACTTCCCATTCTACTATCCATAAACACCCTTCTCCTCTTTGTTCCATTTGTGAGAGTTTTCATCACACTAATGACATTTGTCCCACTCTTGAACAGGCGAATGCTTATGAGGGAAATAACCTCATGCAAGGAGCTTGGAATAAGAAGGGAAATTATAGAAATCAGGGATGGAACAGAGAAGGGAAAAGTAATTTCCAGCCATGTCAATATCATCATAAAAAAAATCAAAATTATCAGAATTTTGCTTCTAACCATCGGCCTAATTTTGTTTCAAATTCTCAAGATTCATCTTCTAACTCCATGATGTATATTTTGAAGAAGATGATGCTGAAGAAAGAGGAATTCTTGGAGAATCATCAAAGAAGAATGTATGCCAGAATGGAGAATTTGGAGAGTAATAATGCTGAATAAGGACAAAATTCTCAAGGGAACTTCAGAGGTGACATGAATAAAGGTAAAAAAGATGACTTTGGCACCACTAGAAATATTTAGGTGGACCTACAACCCAACCCAGTGTTAATCCTATAAATATTTTATTGATCATGATTTTGATGATTCAGAACATATTCCATACAGTGAAACATTTGAATCTCATGAATCCTATCATGAACATATGCATCTTAGTTGAATTTCTAGATTATGGTATGGGAAGGAACTAGCTGATCCATTTGAAAAAAAATGTGTGAGGAACCTGATATGGAGAAGGAAGATAGATTTGTTGATTTGACAGAAGATCCAGGAGAATCTCTAGAGAAAAAATCACACTAGAACCTAACCCAAAAGACAAAATACCCCCTATTCCTTTCCCCCAGGCATTAAAACACTCCAAAGTTCCTCCTACTGGTAGTCACTTGCTTAAAATTTTTAAGGAATCCAATATCACTATTCCTCTGGTACATGCAATTCAGAATATTCCTTCATACTCAAAGTTTTTATAAAATCGTTGTACTCCATCTAAGAAGCAAAAGAGGATTCAACTATCTGATAGTATTAGTTCTATTCCATTAAATCAAAATCCTAGGAAGAAAGGGGACCCAGGAGTTCCATTTATTAAAAGTCAAATTGGGGTAATGATATTTAGTAGATTACTTTTGGAAACTGGGGAAAGTGTGAATATTATGCCCAAAGCTATCTATGCTAAGTTTGAATTTGGAGAATTAGAGCCAATTTTTATAGAATTGGATCTAGGCGATGGATCAATTAGACAACCATAAGGGAAGCTAGAGGATGTGATTGTGAGAGTAGATAATTTCTATTTTCCTGTTGATTTTTTTGTTTCAGACATGAAGGCTACAAAAGATTTGAGCCATGCACCTATAATCCTTTGTAGACCTTTCTTAGCAACAACCCAAGCAACTACTGACTGGGGTAAGGGGACAGTTGAACTCAAAGTTGGCCTATAGAAGATATAAATTCAGATTTCTAAGCTTCTAAAATTCCCTGAAAATTCTGGCGATGATGCATGTGTTTGTGATCGTGTTGATGAAGATTTTTTGAGCTGCATGCATCCACTTTGAATTCAATTACTCCTTATGAAGATGAGAAGGAAACACATGATATAGATATGAATGTTCCACCTAATATGTTTACTTCTTAACTCAAACCTCCACCTATCTCTCTTAAGGATACATTTTTAGGACCTCATAGAACTTACCCAGTTATTATTTTGTCTCCTTTATCTTCCAATCAAAAAGATGCATCGCTAGAAGTTTTATCTTTTCATAAGTCAGCTATTGGTTGGTCTATTGATGATATTCATGACATTAGTAGAGAGGTCTGTGATCATAATATTTTTATTGAGGAGAACATGAAACCATCTAGAGAGGCCCAAAGGCACTTATATCGTCATATGTTAGAAGGGGTAAAAAAATGAAATCATTAAATGGCTGAAAGCTGGTTTTATTATGGAATTTGTAACAGCCCATTGGTGAGTCCTGTTCATGTTGTGCCTAAGAAATCAGGAGTAACTGGGCAGAGGAATGAATAGGGAGAAGAACTCTACACTACACTTCTGACATGATGGAAAGTGTATAGATTACAGAAAATTGAATTCAGCTACCAAGAAAGACCACTACCCTCTTCCATTTATTGATCAAATTTTAGAAAAAACTTTCAGGGAAAGAGTATTTTTGTTTTATTGATGGTTATTCAAGTTATAATCAAATTTTTATTCATGAAGATGATCAGGAAAAGACCACATTTACTTGTCCTGTAGGAACTTTTGCTTTTACGAGGATGCATGTTGGTTTGTGTAATGCACCAGCCGCCTTTCGAAGATGTATGAATTCTATGTTTTTGATTCTTCATTTGATATATGGTTTTATAATTTATCTAAGGTGTTGTAGATATGTGTGACGAACAAGCTAGTCCTAAGTTGGGAGAAGTCCCACTTCATGGTGCAAGAGGGGATAGTGCTAGGCCATCAAGTCAGCAAACGTGGGCCAGAGGTAGAAAAGCCCAAATAGAAATGATCAAGGGTAGTCCTCCTAAAACTCTCAAGCAACTTAGAGGTTTCCTTGTCCATTCAGGATTCAATAGGAGATTCATCAAGGATTTTCCTCAAATCTCCAAACCCTTAACTAATTGGTTTCAAAAGGTGTTGATTTTATTTTTGATTCTCAAGCTAAAACTGCCTTTCCAGATCAACAAAGCTGTAATCAAATCTCTAATCAAAGAATTCCCAATCGGGATGGACCATTTGAACTAAGGTGTGATGCTTCTGATTTTGCAGTAGGGGCAGTTTTGGGACGAAGGGTTGAAAGAAGTCGGTGGCCATATACTATCCTGTCAAGACCTTGGGGGAAGCACAAGTCAACTAATCAACCACAGAAAAGGAATTGTTAGCAATTATTTTTGCTTTAGAAAAAAAAATGTTCTTACTTATTAGGTAGTAAGATAGTTTTTTTTTCTGGTCATGTAGCTTTGAAATTTTTACTCAGTAAAAAGGAAGCTAAACCTAGACTCATAAGATGGATTTTAGTAATGCAGAAGTTTCATATATAAATTAAAGATAGGCATGGGTGTGATAATCTTGTTGCAGATCATCTTTTTAGATTAACTTTTGACTCACCCTCACCCATTTTTATCATGTTCATGATGAGGATATCTTGGAATTGCAAGCAATAAACATACCATGGTACACACACATTATTAATTATTTAATTTCAGGTCAACTACCTGATGATTGGGATGTTAATGCTAGAAAGAGTTTCTATAAATAAATAAAACATTATTTCTGGGATGAACCTGAATTATTTTATCAAGTGGTTGACCATATACTTAGGAGGTGTGTGCCCTATGAAGAACAATTCAATATTTTAAAATCTTGCCATTCTTCTCCATATGAGAGGCACTACTCTCCTAAGATTACAACTTCCAAGATCTTGCAAGCTGGATTATACTGGCCTACTTTGCACATAGATTGTTTTGAATTCTGTAAAGTTTATTTAGCGTGCCATGCCAAGCTGCACTGAATTTGCACAAGCAAGATCACGTGCCATTGCAGCCAATTATAGAAGTTGAGGTGTTTGATCAATGGGGAATTAACTTCATGGGACAATTTTCAATTTTTGATGGATATGGATGTATCCTAATGGGAGTTGATTATATTTTACAATGGGTGGAAGCCATTCCCACTAGATCAAATGATCATATAGTGGTGCTTAAATGTATTTACATAATATTATTAGCAGGTTTGGATGCCCAAGAACAATCATAAATCATTGTGATAGTCACTTCAACAATTCCCAATTTAGAAATTTATTGAAAAGATATGGAGTCCGTCATAAAATGACTGCCCCATACCACCCTCAAGCTAATGGGCAAGTAGAAGTAATAAATAGAGAGATTAAAAAGATTTTGAAGAAAATTGTAAGGCCAGATGGAAAAGATTTTGCATTGAAGATTAAGCTTTAAGGGTATTTTTAACACAATGTTTTAATGTGTGTTTTGATGTATGTTCAAAGTGATGCATGCCTCAATATGGGTTGTGATCAAGCACAATAGGTCCTCACCCAAGTAGTTGATTGATAGTATGTGAAGATAAAATAAGAGCCTTAGATATATTAAAAGGTTACTTAGTTTGGCCATACACTGAACAAGTCAAATCGTGTATTTAGGACTTGTAATTTTATGAAATGAAGATAAACATAGTCTTTACCACTGTTCAGATATTTTTGTGAATTTATCTTCATTTGGTTTGTTGAATAATTTGTTCAAAATCTTAATTACTACCTTCGAGTATTTAAAGCTAAATTCATTGATAAATTAATGAAAATTAATTACATCAAGATACTATTATCCAATGGTGATATCTTTATTTAAATGTCGTGTTAAACATATCTAAAAGTTTAATATTATTTTAAATCTCAAGTCCTTGGCATAACGGCAAGTTTTTGCTCTTGACTCTCGAAAGGTATTTTGAATTGATGGCAAAATTGTAAATATAAAAAATCAAAATTAAAATGATTATTATTTTATATTTCTTAATTATAATCAATGAATTGACTGTTAGACTTTTGATAGATTACCATTATGCCCCTTTTGGATTTCCAAGTCCATATATGCAGTTTTGAGCCCCAATTTCAAACACACTTCTCCTTTCCCTTTGATTTGCAGTCCAAAAGCTATAGAGATCTTTCAAGTCGTGGAGCAATTTTCGAGCAGTTTTTGAGCATTATTTGAAGAGATTATTTATTCAATCCATGTCCATAGAACTTGGAATCGTGAATTTTGGAGCAGGGTATTTCAAGATTCAAAGAAAAGCAGGCTGGGATCCAAACTTCGCACGTCCTCGACCCTTTGATAAGTTTATAATTTTTATCATGTTTTTTATAATGATTTTGAGCTTCTGTTCAACATATAAATTAATTCTAACATCCATAAAAAACCAAAATAAATTTGAATTGCATCATTTGGTTAAGTTTGAAAAGAGTTACAGGGGTTTGAAGTTGGACATGGAGGAATCGAGCGGTAAAAAAAAGACGTTGAAAGATTGATCTCTGGAGATTTCTCTGATTCGTTTTTTAATACTTTGTGTGAGATAATATTTGTGCGAAACTGTGATAAAAAACCGTTCCAGGTAGAATTATTGTAATTGGTGCAGGATTGAAAAAGATGTTGGAATTTTAAGCATCAATGGTCAAACACGAATTGAGAATTTTATCCAAAGAAAAACGTGGAGGAGAAAAGGACTGAAGAAAGGATGACCACAAACAAGGAGGTATTATTGAAGGTAAGTCATAGTTTGATATATGAATCATTAATTCTGAATTAATGAAATTTTGACATAAAAGTTTCTTGTTGAAATACTTAAAATTGATCATTGTCTTGAATACTATTTTGAGTAGCCATCAATACTATGTGCTGTTGAGGAGAATACATTATTCAAAAATATACTGTTATTGCTAGATCTTTGTGATCACTAAGGTCAAGGCTTTGGGGGCCATAAGAAGAAGGCTTCGGGGGCTAAGTTGAAGTAGATTAAGCAATGTCTTTCTGCGGAAGCCTTTGAGGTTGAGGATGACAAAGCTTCATCGACTTTTTCTTTTTCTTTGTATCCTCGTTCAGCCATATTTCCAAGTGATTTGCTAGGGGGGCATTCACACAAACTTGGTTAGGGCACATCATCACCTCGGGACGGATACCCCCAAACAGCACTAAGGATTAGCCTAAGCTGTCTAAAAAAAATAACTGTGTCTTCCATTTCCTCTACCTCACTTCTTAAGTAGAAACATCCTAGGCTAATTAAAATTAAAAAAATTTAAATAGAGAACCTAATTCACCCCCCCTCTTAGGTTGTTCCTTGGCCACCTAAACTAACATGCATCATAAGATGAAAGTACACTTTATGATACTTTATGAGATTAGAGGACTGCCTACAAAACACCCTTAAGCATGTCCCCCTATCGAGTAGTCTATGGGAAAACTTGCTTCCGTCCTGCTGAAATTGAACATAAGGCATATTGGGATATTTAGAAACTTAATAACTCTCTTGATAATGCAGGAAAGAATCACCTTTTGCAGCTACATGAACATCAAGGGTGAGGAATGAAGCCTATGAGAATTCTGTCATATACAAGTCCAAGATGGAGCACTTTCATCACAAGATCTTGAAGAAGATGAATTTGCAAGAGAATCAAGGAGTTTGGGTTTATAACTCTTTTGTGAAGTTATTTCCAGGAAAATTGAAATCATGATGGGATGGAACTTATGTTATTAATGAAAATTTTGATTCTGGTGCAGTCCTTGTTATAGATCCGAAGATCGGAAAAACTTTTACAGTCAATGGTCGAGGCCATATCTTGGAGCTTATCAAGTGCATCAACCTTTGGTCATCATTCTTCAGGACTTGCTAGCTCCACCATCAACACCTGATTCTTACCCCATCTCTTAGTTTTTAAAATTGTCAAGCTTTCCTTTTTTAGCTTAATTTCAAACTCTTACTTTTAATTGTTTTTTCTTGAAGAATTAAGGCCACAATGGCCATTTTTTCTTCTTCTTATTTTAATAATTTCTTTTTTTTAGGTATTCCATTAAGCATGATGACAGTTGAAGCACCCTCAACTAGTCCAATGGCAGCCAACTCCCATGGGATGATCAGCATGATGATGGGCAATCTAGCCTCGAAGACCTGGTTTCTTTGTGTGCAAGTCGCATATGGGCATGCATGTGGAGCTCTCTCTTATTATGGGCTGATAATCTCAATTTTAGGGTTAAAATTTGTCATTGGTGATTGAGATTATTCAATAAAATATATTTAACCGTACTTAAAAATACTTAGTTAGTGATGAGTACGGATCGTCTCCACAGGGAACGATGATTAAGGAATTACTTTCTTATACTAGTGATGATGGACGAGAGGATGTGAGATAGTGATATCGATAAAAGATACGTAATTATAAGCTAATTTCACTTACAGAAAAGAGTAAGTGATTGTGATGGATATGATGATGAACGACGGTATGAACGAGGATAGTGGTTTGATATGGAGTGGTACGATGGCAAGGATGGAGAGATGAGAGAATGGGGACGTAAGTAAGTGAAGTAAAAATGAAACGTTGATGAAAACCTATAACTATGATAATGATGATGTTGGGAGAGAAACAACGTAAGACGAAGACACTTACCTTAGATCCTTACGTTCCGCCAGGATCACGGCGATTTGCGAGTGCCAGTAAGCTCCCCCTCTCCTCTTTTGTCTCTTCCCACACACCCAAGACACCAAGACCGCTCTTGATGGATCTCAAAACTCACTCTCTTTCAATCAGCCTACAAAAGTAGGAAGCAAGTTCAAGATGGTTTTTACAATGATCCAGGCCTCTATTTATAGATTAGAGGGTATGGATAGAAAGAGGAGGGGAAGATGAAAAGTTACGGCCGTTGGAAGTTGAAGCAATCCTAGAGCACCGACTCCGCCATCGCTGGCCCCACCGTTGTTGTCTCGCGGGATTTTTAGCCGCCGGCCGCTAGCTGCTCTAGGCGCCTCGCACGCAGTCGCAGCCCCACCAAGCAGCTTCTTGTGATCACCTCATGCGGCATAAATGCTGGCCGCAATCACCGCGACCTCACAATCGGCTGCAATAGTCACAAGTGCGGCTGCAGCCGCCAACCGCGGTTGAGCAGGCAGCTGCACCCAATGCTGTAGCCGTAGTCGCAACCGTAGCTATAGCCACGGACACTAGACGTGGCTGCGACAAACCCGGCCAAGACAACGAAAGCCACTGCCAAGCAGCTAGCCACAATTGCTGTTGCTATCTACTCCCGTGATAAGCCAAAAATAGGGGTAAATTTTATAAAATTTTAAACCCTTGTCCTTGCCAATTTTAGCTTATACAATAAAATTTATAAAAACTCAAGATGTGTAGTGATAAGTACGAGTGTCATCCAAGGAAACCTAGTAAGGAATTCAATTTGATGGTTTTCTTGGTAATTCAACCCTAATTAGAGTTAATTTGATCTTCAATGAAGATCAAATCACCCTAATTAGATGAGAAATTTAGAAAGGGGGGTAGAAGAGATGGGATGAATAGAAGAAATAGGGAGCTCTGAATTGGCTTCTTTGACCCGAAGAAAAGGGTCCAAGGGGTCAATTAGAGAGGTTGAGAGGGAAATTTTGATTTGAGTTGGTTGGTTTTGTAGGTCTTATAATTCAGAAATAACTACACAATTAGATAATACAAAGGGAACTTTACTCTCCTAGAAATTGAAGTTTTTTATAGTTTTTAATGTGCACTTGGAATAGCTAGGTAAATCTCTCATTCTCTCCTCTCAAACTCAGTAAGGGCTTGTACCTTCCACTCAAGCCTAGCGATTTAGAAGTTCAGACCAAGATCAAGAAGAATGAAGAAGAAATTTTATTAAAACATCATCCAAAATACACTAAAAGTTCAAATACAAACAAGAAAAAGGTACCAGATAGGTTGATCCAAGCTAGAGCTCCTCTCTGTCTTGCAGCCGCGATAAAGCACCATCAAGAATGACCCCTTCCTCTCAAAATTTGGCTTTTATACATGGGTAAAAATAATAAAAATTACCATTCTACCCCTAATTAGTAATTAATTTTTATCTATCAATTTAGGCTTGATCTCAATGATCCAACCGTACAGAATAGAAAGAGGGGATCAATACGAGCAAATCCATAAAAAATCATCTAAATCGGACTTCTGGAGCAAAAGTTATGAATAAATGAATTTAAACCAATATTAGCCATTGGATTTAAATTCATTTACTTATAGATATATTTTTAAACCGGACGCTGAGGTGTCGTTCTCTGATTCGCTGGCGCCCATTCAACTTCAAAGTGCGAATTCCGTCTCGTTGCGCCACGTACCCCCCTGGGAAAAATAAAAACAGAAAAAAACTCGAACGTCGCAATTCAAATATGTTTTGATGCGTACGTAAGCGTGCGTTTTGTCTCCACCTTGACTAATTGGAATGCTCCACGTCACCGCCCGTGCACGTGCGTTGTACGCGCCGTGCGGGCGGTGAACTTACCTCCCGACGCAGTCAGATTCTCATCCGATGGCCACAATGAGGCCACGTCGACACGCGAAGAATGCCTCTAAGTTTTTTGCGAAAAAACCCTTTTTAAACCGCACAGTTACAGATGGACGCCGCCCAAAAAATTTGTGTATGTGCCCTTTGCGCATTCTCTCTCCTCCAGTTTTTTTCCTAAAACATTAAAACAAATATTAAATCATTTGCAATAAAACCCTAGAACAATTTAAATAACATCTTTACGCTTGCAACCATGACCGAGAGCTGTTTTTGAGGGCCTCCTTGCAATGAAAATTTACGAAAAGTCCTTCAAAGATCGAAAATAGTCTTAATACTCTTTTTTTCTTATAAATATATCTTTTTTTCTTCAAAAAAATGCATTTGTTCTTCAAATAAATCTCAGAAAATCCTAGAAAATTCTAGAAAATTCACTGATTCATCCACGTACTGATAGATCTCAAAATTAAACATTAACTTGCCATTTTAATTCCAAAATAATTATTTGAAGCTCACATAAATCCTTTAAAATTCATAGAATTAACAGAAAATTAGGGAAAAATCAGAAATCACTTGAAAATAGTGTTTTCATGTAAATAGATGATGACAACCCTATTTGAAGCTATTTAAATGCATAACATTGTGCTAATAGCATGAAATAAAGACCAAATTTAGGGTGTTATCAACCCGTAACCGCCAGCCGCGACCACGACAGCTGTAGTCATAGTCGCAACCGCTATCCATAGTTGATAGCCGTTAGCGGTAGCAGTGATAGCCATGACCATAGTCCTATTCGCCATCGACGGCCGCTAGCTGTTAGCCGCGGTCCAGTAGCTAGTCGTAACCGCAATTGCTTGTCGTTACTGCAACCACAATGGCATCCACTGTTGCAAAGAGCAGCTGCAACTGCCTGCCATGACTGTAGCTGCCCAACCGCCAGCCATGGTGACTTCGCTGCACCCTACCGCCGCCGCAACATTGCGGCCTATTGTCGTGATACCAACCACTACGCCCGCTTCCATGAACCTGCCACTGTGCCCATTGTCATGGGCAGTCGCCGTGCCCACTGATGTGTCTGCTTCCTAGCCTATCGTTGTGCCTAACCATTCCACCATGCCTACATGCACCGCCATGCCTACAAGTGTTTTGCCTACGTGCAGCGTCGCACCTACCCATGCCATACTGCACCTATTTGCGCCTATTGTTTTCTAGAGTACCCTTAAAGGAGATGTTCATCAGACTGTTGCTGCCATCAAGTTCACCGCCGCAAAGTCGTTGCCACCGTAGGAAGAACATCCACCGCTGTCGCCACCAACGCCTATCTCCGTTTGCCTATAGATAGCCTTAGTGATGCCGAACATCGTCAATGGCGTCGTCTGATGGGTGACTTCCTACGGGAATGAATCCACATCATGTAATGATCCTAGGTGTAAGTACGTGCATGCCCCAATTCGTGGGATTTTTTCGAGCTCCAAGCTCTGGGGTGGGCTGCCAGTGACAATGATAGTGACCTCCTAACCCTCATCAAAGCGACGATGGTGACTACAAGGCCAAGCATATTAAATCTGTTGGCGCTCACACGTAACATACGGGTTAGGCACGTACCTAAGAAATCACTCAGGATGTATCTCTTGTAGTGAGTTTCCTCTCACATATTCTAACCTGAGCGCGGTGGAGTGCAGGCGAGAGATATACTATAGTCGATAAAATTAACTACGAGCTAGGGGAGTGGGGTACCTCGTAGATTGTGTCATCCCGATGGTGTCGTAATCATCGGTGCAACAGTCTGTGCGGGCAGATTCGGAGGAGGCATGCTGGAGATAGGCACGACATTGATCGGCTAACGGTGGAGATGCGTTGTCAAGAGTCAAGAAATTGGGAAGGAGGTAGGGGAGCTTGAACAAGGCAAGCAATGCAACAGGCCATCCGGACGGTGGGTGCAGCGGTAGCAGCACAACTGGCTGTGCGGACACTGCTTGCAACGGTGGCAGGGAGTCACGTTGGGTGGCACCGAAGGCACCACGACTGGGCAATGTAGCAGTTGGGAGGCACGGGCGCACGGGCAGCTCAGTGGTGGCGTGTGGAGGGTGCGGGCACCATGACTGCTGGGCAGCACAGACATGTGAGCGGTTCGGCGGAGGCACGTGGGCGGCCGGCAATTAGGCAGCATCATTTCTTCTTCCCCCTTCTCCCTTCCACCCCTTCTCTCTTTTTCCTTCTCTCTCAATAGGGCTGGCGGCTTGAAAAAGTCAATGGCAAAAAACCCTAGTTTGAATTGGGCGCCCATCCCCCCTTTTATAGGGGTCATGATGGGTGATGCCGGACGTCGTTGGTGATGTCATTCGATGGGTAAATTTCCTACGGTAATCAAACTACGTGATGTAGTGTCCTAGGTGGATGTACATGCAGGCCCCGACTCGTGGGGTTTCACAGAACTCCAAGCTCTGGGGGTGGGGAACCGATGACGTTGATGGTGACTTTCTAACCCTCTGATGTCGGCCACAATGACGTCAAGTGAAATAATTCTGTCGGCGCTCACATGTAATAGACGAGCTAGACCCGTACCTAAGGATTCACTCAAGACATAAATTTCAGAATATAAACTCTCACCTAATCTAACCCAAGCGCGGTGGAGTGCAGCCAAAAATATGCCATTGAAGATAATGTAACTGACGAGTAAGGGGGAATGACATACCTCATCGGTGAAACGGCCGGTGCGGGTAGGCAACACGGATGCGTGCCGATGATGGACACAACTTTGCTTGACTGGCGGTAGAGATGCGGCGCATGAGTGCGTAGCAGGAGAGCAAGGACGAGATGGAGAGAGGCGTAGTGGCAAGGCAGCACAAGCGATGGCGGCGGCTCGGCGGGCGCGACTGGGGTGGTTGGTTGGTTTGGGCAGGGCGTAGTCGGTGCATGTGGCATGGTTTAATGGGAATGATGGTGAGGCTTTGGCGGGATGCAGAGCCCGAGGGTACAGGCATCCACAAGTGACATACTGCAGGGCACGCGCGACAGTTGCAGTAGTGTGTGCACGGCGACAATGGCATTTATTAGTCGGCGGCATGGCTGTGTGTCGATTGCGCTGAGCGGTTACTCGACCGCATAGCAGCTTGGTGGGCGCAGAGGTGTGCAGTAGGTGCACTACGTGGGTGCTCAGCAGCGTGGCTGCACGACAAGCATGGTTGTGTGGCTGCTCGGTCACGCGGCTGCGCGACTGGATTGATGCATGGTGGGGGGTCGCTTGGCTGATGCAATTGCGCGGCCATCCGACGATGCGAGTGTGCAGCAGCTTTGCTTCACTGCTACTTGGCCGTGCGGCTGTGTGGTTACTCCGCTGTGCACCTGTGTGGTAGACATGGCTTCACGGTTGTGTGACAGCCCAGCTTGTGGGCCCGCATGGTGGTACAGCTTGGCAACCAATAGTAATGCTCCAACAACGCATGGTGAGAATGGCATTGACGGGGTGAAGAGGGCGGCTGGCGGTGTAGTCGGCAGTAGGGCGGCGCCTCCTCCTTCCCTTCTTCTCTACTCCTCCATCCTTTTGTTCTTCTTCCTCTCCTTTCTTCTTCTTTTGTTAGACCTAGCTTGCACAATAGTTTAACGACAAATAAAAATGGCCTAACTTGTTAGGGCGTCCATCATGCACTTTATAGGGGGCCCTTACAAAATGGGTCCATTATTGGGGGGCCCCTTTTGAAAGAAATGAAGAGAAACAAAAAGAAACATGACACATAGACATAAAGATACTAAACAACATGAGACATGACGGACACAAACACAAACACCACAAACACGAAAACATGAATTTAACACGAACGTGCTGACAAAAATCAAAATAGTCGAATATGCACACATGCTCTACACGGAATATTTGAACACATGTGTTTTCACCTTTGCCTTGGCGTGCTGGTCGGGCTGGACAAGAACTGATGGGGCCATCGATGATGATGATGATGATGATGGCTGCGAAGACGTTTCCAATGGAGTGGACTAGCTTGCTCCAGCAATGGACCCCTAAAGTGGGTTTAATATGTGGACCCATTGAACATGGACACCCTTTTTTAAGACAAATAAAACATGACAAACACAACAAACATGATGAACACGCAAACAAGCACAGAGAATGTAACAAGCATGTGCTGGGGTAAAATTAAAACACCCAAATACCATGGACAATCATATTGGCTGACTTTATCGGGGTATTTGAACTAGGGTATCGTAACTTGTGCCTTGGCCTGTTGACCAGGTTGTACACGAAACGACAGGGCTGTCAATGACGAGGGTGATGGCTTTGACAACATCTCTGATGGGGTGGGACTGTTCGCTCCATCTCTTAGTCATCACTCACAATCGTCGATGCCACAACCTTGCCTGACGTTGTCATCGCTGCAGCCAAATGCATCATCGATACAATCACCCTGCGCCCGTTGTTAAGGCTGCCCTACACCCACCACGCTTTGTGCCCATGCCCCGCCGCATCACCGATACAATCACCCCATGCCCCGCCGCCACTGTTTGCTAGAGTAGCTTCGAGGGATACATGTGCCAGATGACCCACCACCACCAGTTCACAGGAAGAACAGCCACCGCTGTCGCCACCGATGGTTATCTTCGTTTGTTTGTAGCAAGTTGTAGCCGACGCTCATCCGACTACCATTACCAATGGGGCAGCCCTGCACCCACCACTCTACTGATTAGCTGTTTTCCCTTGTTGTGTAACACGAGCTGCTCGATACTGGCACATTGTGTTACATCACAACGTCTGCTCCATTTCGGTTTGCATATTCATTTCCCTTTCCTTGTTTTACTATTATTTGCATTGGGTCAATGCATATAGCAGTTAAGGGGTTAATTTAAGTGTCCAACTGAAAATGCAATTGGTCTTTGTGCATGAATGGATCATGTTTTTCATTTTTTGAATGTTTTTAATGTCATTATTCTTGAATGCACACATCGCAGATAATCAACCCCACCTTGAGAAGTTGTCCAAATCATGATCCCAAAGGCATGAGTAGAGAAGTTAGGCTCTTGTAGCGGCTCAAAAGCATCTCTTGAAGGAATAACACATGAATCTAGACACTCCTGGTTAGTTCCTAAGTGGTTAAGATACCTAGTAGGTGAGGAGCAGGCATGAAAATCAAAGGGTAGAAGTATTATCATTGTGGAAAGTAGTGATAAGTGAATTGATTGGATCCCACTCTTTGGTGAAGGATATGCATCATGAAGAATTTCATCTTGAAGGAGAGATAGTCATTTCTTCAAGTCCCAAGCACAGAATCACCTGCCCTTGAGCCACCTAAAGCCAATTTGAGAACCATGTGTACCACCTTACTTCATCACCCACCACCCATCTTTCCCCACCTATGTATTTGCGAATTTAGATTTTACCACTTTAGCTATCTTTCATGTTACTTAGAAGATGCCCAAATCCCAAATTTTTCTTCTCCTCTTCCCTTATATAATATGATCAATTGATGATATGTTTTCATTCTTACATTCCTCTTTCTTTCTTCTACATCTTCTCATCGTATTTCTTCTCATTGTCGCTAGCATGGGATGACTTGATTTCTTTTCAATTGCAATAAATTGGTGTTGTGTTCGTGTCCCATTTCACTTCCTTTCTTTAAGTGAATATTTATTTTGGGGTGGAGTCAGTTTGCATGCACGACTAAAAGCAGGGACTTTTGTACAAAATTTCACGAAAGTGAGATTGATGTGCCACGTCGTACGATCTAGTCTATCGGAAGAGAATCCAATGGATTTAATGCCGTTGCCAGTCACTTGGCTTGAGGGCGGTAAGTGCACCACCCATGCTGTGCATACAAATATGCACGCACATTAGGTGATGTGGCAACACCTGAGTGGGAGTCGTTGGTGAAAAACACATGTAAGTGCAAATTTAAATGTATTTTTTTATTCTCTTATTTCCAGGAAGGGGGTACGTGGCACACCAAGAGAAAAGCCACCAATTTCTGTACAAATGACGTGGACCAATCAGAAACTGACACGATATTTGAGTAAATCAACATTTATGAAATAAATGCAACACTGATCCAACAGTTAGGATTGGTCTATATTCATTTATTAATTACTCTTTATCATGAAGTCAAATATAGCTCAAATTTTTTGGGCTTGCTCATCTTGAGTTCTCTTTCTATGTAAATGGTTGGATCAATCAGATTAAACCTTTCTTGATGGATAAAATTTTATCAAGTATTGGGGGTAAATTGGTCACCATTTAATATAAGTACAAGAACTCAAGTTTGAGCTGAGGAGGTCATTCTGGAGGGAGCTCTTTCACACCTGCAAGACAGAGAGGAGAACCAGCGTGGGTCAACTCTATTTGGTATTTTTTCTTCATTATATTTTAATTCTAGTGTATTGGGATTATGTTTTAGTGAAATTTTTGATTGTTCATCCTGGTGTTAGTCTGGTGTTAGTCTGGTGTTAAGCTAATTCTTGATTGTCCACCCTTTCCTCTTTGGTGATCCACATTATTTTATCCAATATTTTCTCATGTGTTTTTCCTCAGCCGTTGAACTTAGTTATATACTTTAGTTGAATAGGTTTGTATCTTCTCGTAATCGACCGTTCGAGATAATGGATTTGGAGCTTTGTTTCACTGCGGTAGTTGTAAGACAATCCTACCGCCCTTGACCGAGGAAAGGGGCTGCACCATCAACATATTCCCATGATTAAAATGTTCGAAGTTGATCATGTTGATTTGTTGTCTGCTTTATCCATCCCTAGTTGAGTTAGCCATCCTACCCGCATCAGTCCTACTGATCCTGCATTATAAATTTTATTCTTAACCCCTCTACTTGACTCCTTTGGTCCTCTTTATTGGATCAAATGAGTCAATTTAAAGAATCCTTAGTTCTTTTATTCTGCCCATCTCCTCTACCTTCCTTTCCAAATTCTTCATATAATTCGGGTACTTTGATCTTGATCGAAGATTAAATTCACCTTATGATGGAGTGCACAAGTCTTCTCCATTGGAGATGTCTTTCAAGCCACCATCGCCCTCATCGAAAACCCCCCCAGTTTGCGTCCACTTCTACCGCCACGCCAAGGCGACAGTGAAGATGCCCGAGTTTTAATACCCTGAGTGAAATAACGTCCATGCTCATTTGGTTCGTTGTTTTATCCCGTTCACCTGTAAGGTTTTGTCGTGTCCATTTCGCGTGTGTCGCATTGCTTGCACTGTCATTATGCCCATGATCATTGAGTCATGCGTCCTACATCCTTTTGGTTTGTCGTGTTATCATATGTTATCGTGTATTGTGCTTGTTTCTTTAGATTTTTATATTTTGTCGTTGGTTTAAAAGGGGGTCCTATGTATATGGACCCCCTTAATGGATCCTCCCTTGGGGCCCATCTTGACCCCCTATATAAGCTGATAAGGGGGCGCCCTAGGTCGGGTAGACCAGAATACCATGTTAAAGTTGTCCTCCGTCTCCACCGACCGTGAGCGTTGTCCTCCGGTTGAGCCCGTGGGAGTTCCTCGTGCACATGAAACCATTGCGTGTTCTCTTGATGTAGCAGTCAGACTGCGTTAGTCACCTGCCCGGGTCTCACTGTGCCTCACACCTCGCACTGTGATGTGCACCCAGCCGATCATCGTCCTCCCCGCGCGACTACATGAAAACCCCAATGCTAGGCCATTGATCCCTCCGTGCCCGACTACTACGCACATGCAACTGCCATGGAAGATGTATCTTCTCGCACCAAGTCACGTGGGACGTTCGCGGCCGAGTTGTTTGCCTGATGCCAGCCAGTTGACCATCCATGGTCAACTTGTAGTTGTATGCAACACCCGTGACAGACGTGTCTGTTGTGCCCGCTCGCCTGTAGAACATTTGAGGCCAGGCTAGTTGATTGAAGCCAGGTCGTCGACCCCACACGGTCAATCAGTACCTACGGGTTCTGTTGACTGCAAGGCCTGCCTAGATGCCTACGACCATACAGTAACGACTTCTATTGAGTAGCTGTCCTGCTCATTGAGGTATTTAAGCAGGCAACATCACCGGATGCCTGTGTTGTGCACACGGCTGTCTATGTCGTTTGCCCAGTCCAACAGCACAATCTCCGTAGTGGCCCCACTCGATCAAATAGACGGACCACACCATGTCACCGTCTGACTCTTGTGCTAGCCATTGCTCATGACAACTGTCTGTCTCCCCTCGCGGTGATTCACCAGCCGATCGCAATTGCCAAGCTCAGCTGTCCGCTCAAGTCATATATCCACCGCGCTTCCCTCTCCTCGCCTCTGACCTCCAGCGTCTCACTCCAGCATAGCGACTCTGCCGCTTGTTGAGCCATGCCGTGCTTGCTTCCAGCACACCTCACTACACATGCCCGTTCTGGCCCCTTGCACCGTCAAAAACTTTGACGACGATCGACACCGGCGGCGAGGTACATCGTTCCCCTTCGCTTGTTAGTTACACTGGCCTCCACTGCGCTTGGGTTAGTCTATTGAGAAACTACATCACGAGTCAATTCTTAGGTATGAGTCAAGGCCTTCCGTTATGTGCGAGCACCAACGGAAATATTCTGTTCAACGTAGTAGTCACCCTCGTCGCTCTGACGAGGGTCCGAGGGTCACCGTCACTATCACCGGTTGCCCACCCTGGAGCTCGGAGTTCGGCAAATCCCCACGAGTTGGGGCCTGTACATACATCCACCTAGGGTTCATCGCATCACGTAGTTACATCCCCTGTAGGAATTACTTGCCGGACAACATCATTGACAACGTCCAACATCATATTGGTACCCCAACATTGTCTCGGTACCTGCTGGACGACATCTGTGATGATGTCAGACATCACCTTAATTAGGGCCAGATCACTCAATTGGATCAATGATTGAATTGCCATGCTAGCATCCCTTGGACAAGCCCTTACTCATCATCGTATATCTTAAGCTTAGGGTCTTACAAAATTTATTGCGTAAGCTGAAATCGACAACGATAAGGGACTAAAATTGAATAATTGACCCCTTATTTCTGGCTTATCAACTACTACATTACGTGGATAGATAATAAGGTGAGAATAATTAAATGAAACAAAATCAGAGATCACTTAAATCTCATTGTGATTTTTCCCCTTGGCGAATTGACTTTTTCCATCTAATGTTGATCACAGACTCTCCCACAATTATGTGAAAATATGAATGGATTAAAACAATCTGAGGAACTAGGCCTCTAATAATGTGTTGGGAGCAGAAATCTAGGATGAGGCATAAATAGAGAGGAAAAGAGCCTGAAAAGATGTGCCATATCTCAATATGCTTGGGTTTTCATTACAATGGTTTGGAGGGCTAAGATGACTTGATCTCCAGCCTGGATACACTTGCCTGGCTGTCCATATCTAAAAATCAACCTTCCAATTTAGTGTGAGATGGTTACACAATCTCCCAGTTCTCCATTCTATCTAAACATGACATAACATTGATTAGTCCAAAATTTTAGTGTTATTAATTTTTTTATTTACTTATGCAGCATTAATTTAAAACAATTTCCTAATTAAATATTAGAATTAATTTTATAAATTTTGTGGAATTAAATTCACAGAAAATGAGCATAAATGATAAAAATACTTTCAGATATTTTCATAGAATTTATGTTTTGGCTTATATGTTTAGAAATATTAAGATTAAAAATGTTTTGAAATATTTAAATGATATTTAGATTTGTTATAATTTTTAACTTGAACCTGAATGGTAAAATTCCAAAATGGCATTTCTGATGTTGGTAGAGACGATGGGGTAGTGGGTCCACATTGGTGGGCACCCATATCAATTGGTTTTATGCAGGTCCTGGAGAATAAATAACTCAAATTTGGGGCAAAAATGTTTTTTAAGACATCAACTTATAAAAGAATACAAGTAGTTACGAGTAAGGTTTTCTTCCATGGGGAATATATATTGGGGATTTAAAGCCTTTTAAGTGGTAAATAGAGGAAGATAATAGATATTTTAAAAATTAAGAATACAGTCAGATGAGAATAATTATGTTTAAGTATCTTATAATTAATGTACATAAATTTTTATGCAGTTATATAATTCAGCACAATGGATAAATCAAAATTTTGATGAATGATACATATTGGATGAAATGACTGAATGGGTAGACATGAATAGATGAAGATTAATATATGAAAGTTGAGAAGAAGACAATGACATAAGTACAAGGAAAATCACTAGAAGATCATTATATTTTATCAGGACCAAGGTGACTTGTAACATCAGGAGAGCCCTTCTACTTATCTTTCATTTTCTCACTTCAATCATTAATAAGGACCATGAAAACTTGATGGATCTCTAACTCATTGTGTTTCAATCAGGCCACTAAAGTATGAGAACTTCTGAGATGTTTTTTACATGGATTAAGGGGTCTATTTACACATCGTAGTACTAATGGATAGTGTGAAAACACACAAAGCCACCCTCAAAATTTTAGCCCTAAAGTCCTTGTGGAGCTTTAGATATCGTGTTGTGAAATTAAATCATTCTATCTCCTCACTGATTCACATGTTGGATTCCGTACGTGTCACAAAATTTTAGGATTTCTTATTAAACCCCTTTTCCCATAACAATATTATTTTAAAAACTCTTAAAAGTATTTTCTGACTTCAAAAATCTCTTCAAATATAAGGAAAAAATCTAAAGAATATATTCCAACTTATGATTTAATGTCATAAAATTATAGAAATATATAATCTACCATATGATGTCCTTTATTTACGAATTTTCATATCACATAAATAGGAATATATATTTTCACAAATAAATTTAAGTCAAAAATAAATATGATGTTAAAAAATATCATAAAATACCAAAACCTTTAAAATTGACAACACCATTTTAAAATATGTATTAAGCATTTTAAAATTGATAACTCACATCTATAACCATATATAACCTCATTATTACAGTTTTATCAGAGTACCATAGTGGAAACCCAAAATTTGCCAAACTTTTCTACGAAGAAAAATGAATGAAATGGAAATAGGCATAGTTTTGAATGGAGAAAAGGGACACAAAACTAGAAGTGTAAAGGGAAAAAATTTTAATGTACTTTTTGGTCTAGAAACTTAAGATAGTGCAGAAGGGTTAGAGAGAGAACGCTATGGATTATACAGGGAGAAAGTGATAGAAAATGGTTGGATTGAGAAAAAGAGATGTAAAATAAAGGAAATGTGGGAGAAATGAAAGAGTATGATAGTAGAAATTTATACCTACGTTTATAATGTGTTGAGTCTCATGTCTTCTCATCTCTTGAGTATCTAATGCCTCTTGTATCCTTAACAATTCTATAGGATCATACATTTCTTCTGCAATAAGAGGATAAGAAAGGATGAACACTTCACAATACTTATTTCAACCAATTTGAAAATGCCGCATCTAGGAGAGTTGATTAATCAGGGGTTATGATTTATGGAAAACCATTAAAGAAATGAATTATACTAATTTTATAATGTTTTTGGAAATTTTAGGGAAACAAAGGAATTATAAATAAATAGTTTACCTTTGCTAGTGTGGTGCAGGCAGTTTTTGTGGTGGTCCCTCACAAAGTTGGCCATAGTTGGGTGTGGCGAGCGGTGAAAGAGAAGTGCTGAAACTATTGTTACAGGAGAAGGTTTGAGGCATGTTTGGTGTCTTTAGAAAAGTATGTATCTAGGATATATTCTTGGTGATAACTTAACAATAGAGATAATAAAACCAGGTGATGATTTTAAAAAGGCAAGCATTTATGTCGCTCTGGTTAGGGCCCAACATAGTGCCCTTTCTTCCTCTTCTTCTCAAAATACATAGATTTGTATCATCTATCTCTCAATATGACACACTTAATAAAAGGTCAAACCTAGAAAAGTGATGCACTAAGACTGACAATAATGTATTAAAGGAAGAGAACTTTATATAGATGAGTCCTTGAGTCCTATGCTCTTGGATCTAATTAAATGAATAAAATAAAGTTTTATATCTTAAAATAAACCTTTGATACACAATCCTGTAATAGAGGAACAACTTCCAAAGTTTAAGTATGGAGTTAGGTCCACAAAAATGCCTCCTTTTGACATGATATCTAAAAATAGTTAAGTTATGGATTGACCCCTTGACTATTGGGCCTCATATTCTGATCCAAGTCATGGCTTATGCCTCTCTTTATATCACATACAAAGAGAATTTAATATTAGATTTAACTGCATGGTGCATTTGAAAAACAAGAATAAAAGAGTAACAGTAATCCACTTAATTCAAGAGAAAAAAGTGGCATCATTCTCATAAAATAATATATCTAATAAACTAGGACTCAATTGGTAATTTTTTTCTATATATAATCACAATAATGGATAATAATTATGTAGAACTATAATGAATCATTAAATCTGACATAATCAAAACGTAGTTGTCAGTATCAATGTGACGTTTTCAAGATCCTTGTCCTGTTCATTAGGCAAATTTTAGCGCATCCATAATGAAGTATATAGATAGATAAAGACAAATTTCTACATAGGGAATGTTATAATATGCCATTTTATTTTTTCCTATTTTTTCTCCTTACCATTGGTTGCTCTTTTATCAATATTTATACATAGGAAATTTCTCAAGCTCCACCATTGAATTTTGTGGTACTCTTCATCAGAAAAGTTGGGTCCGCATGCTTTAAAATGCTACTTTAAAACTCAAAATATTGTTCCAATGTGGCTTATGAGCCCAAATAAATAGGTATGAAAATTTCACAGAATAGCCAGCCCTTTGATCACTATCCCATTTAATTACTGTGAATTTTTTCATACACAGGCCATAAAAATATTCATGAGAAATAAATTCAATGAGTAGTATGTATGAAATATTTGTCTAAAATTCCCAAAATATGGATTAAGCAATTGTTGAGAAATGTATTGCGTAGGCTTTTATGAGATTATATTGGTTTATAACAGTGCTATTTTTTGTATTTGTTTCACATGTATTATTCTATTTTAAGAATGAGAAAGTTTTATGGGTCTATTTTTGATAACTTGCAATTTTTGATAACTTGCTAATTTTGAGTTTCAGGATCCTCTAAACTATCCTAGATATCAGAAGCCACCATCTCCTATAGCTATAAGTCCAGGTATAAGTTCTTCTGCTAATATTATGGATGTGAGTAGTAGCTCCCAAATTAATACCACCACTACTAATAGCCCTATTAGATCAAGTTCTCCAACAACCAACGACTCACCTACTAGTGCTCCTATCCCTGATCATTCTCAAATAGTTCATGTTGTTCAAACTATGATATCCATGATGTCTCAAGTGAAGGATCAAATGATGGAGTTCAATGAAAGAATTACAAAAATAGAGAATGATAGATGTCAAGGACCTATAGGTGACATGGTAAGCAAACAAAATAGTGGATTAATAAAATTAGGAGATGAAGTAGAGGAGCAAAAACTCCACAACCCTCAAATCACATTAGAAAAACCTGTAGGAAAACCTCCTAGGAGAAGGAACTTATACAAGAAGTCGTTGGAACAAAGAGAGTACAAAATTACATGTGAAATTGGAGGAACAAAATTCAAAAATGTCGTTATAGATCTTGGTTCCAATCTGAATATCATACCTTCTTCTATCTTTGCGAGACACCCTATAGGAAAGGTAATGCCCTCTTCTGATGTTGTTTGTTTTGATTATGGAGTCCAGATAGCTTCTAAAGAAAAGATCTCCAATATTTGCATTGATAGAGGGGTTTCGATTCAGATCTGATTTTGGGATCCTTGAAGGAAAATCAAAGAAACCCCCCTTAGTTCTTGGTAGATATTTCTTGAAAACAGCTAGAGCTATGATTCATATAGAGGAAGGAGAAGTAATCCATAGAAAATAAGATAATATTGTGTCCCTTAGTTTAGATATTTCTGATAGCAAAAGTGTACACTTTGAGGATTACATTAAAAAAATTCCTAAGGAAGAAACTGTGGTAGACGATTTATCTTCTCGACCTAGTTCTTTCCCTAAAACAGTTGATTCATCATTACCATCCATTAGTGCACACCTTCCCAAAATTTGTGTAAACCATCATACATATCATCTCAAGTGGGACTTTTTACCTTAAAAATAGTTAATCTCCACTTGAGAAATGATATGAAGAAATTAATGATCAAAAGAGTGAGATCCATGAAAGGTTAGAAAAGTTAAAAATGGAGAATGAATCATTGACTAAAAAGTTTGCTGCCTTACTAAAGAAGGAAAATTGATGTATAAATGGAAGGAAGATTACAGATTCCGACATGAGAAGGAGGTATGAAGATCATAGGAGTGAGTATTTAAGGAATCATGGGATGTATGAGCATAAAAGATGGATTCGTATGCGATATATGTCGACGAGCACAAAAGGTATTTCAACCCAAAATAAGGAGCGAAGAGTGTGGATTCCCAAATCCATCTTAGAACCATTTAAAACAATATTGCATAAGGAATTATGTATTCCAAAGTTTAAATATTAACATTTGTCTAGCTTGCCATTTTTGTTTCTTTCTTTAATTGTATTTTTCTTTGATTTCACTTTACGTTCATAAATAATGGGAACTATTTTATTTTCCTAGATTGCTATTTTTTTGTGCTTTTGGTTTTTAGTTTTCCAGGAATAAAGAGAAGAAGAAGCACAATTCTTACACATGGCAACAAGATGTCGACTCATCATTAGTAAGTTCTTCAAAGAAATCAGGTGTCACGTCTTAGCAGGTTTGCAATTCTAAACTTCTAAATTATATTTATGTTCATTACTATGCATCGAGGACATTGCATATCGTAGTGGGGGGGAGAACATTTCATGCATTTAGAATTGCAAACCTTTATTTTATCATTATGTCATAAATTCCATTTATAAATTAAAACCCATCTTTAGGAAATCTTCTTCATCCATTAATTTGAATTACATGTGTAGGAAAGTTTGGGTTTGTAGCGCATCATGATCATGCAAAGATGAAACAAACCTTGATTTTGGATAATTTGGGAGTCAATTTCCAAATGGCTAGGGTATCTAGTGGGTGTGTAGGGGATAGGAAAATCGAAGGATTGAAGCACTATGACTCAAAAAGGTAGAGAGTTGAGTGAATTGAGGACCCGCACCGCGCCACCATTCACTGAGCCGATCCTACTTGAACGTCTTTATTCTTTCATTGAGTTAATCTTACTTTAGGGTGGAAGATAGACACTTCTCCAAATATTTAAGCACAAAATTTTCTTTTTCTTGATTCTCCATTCACCTTACTATTCCATTTTGCCATTCCATATGCCGTATTCCTATCCATTTCCTTGATTCTTTCTCTAACCAACAGATTTTCATGGATGGCATCCATCTCCCAGGAAATTCTATCTCCCTTTCCATGGGATCACCTATATCCCATCTCTATCACCATTTCTGTCTAATTTCTCCCTTCAATTTCCTAATATCTCTTCTTCTCTTCAATGATTTTACATAATGCCCTCATTGGAGACAATGATCATTCTCTTCTCTCTACATTTCCACAATTGTTTTTAATATGCTCTTTACCCCTTAAAAAAAAAGAAAAGAAAAGTCCTCAACTTCAAGAAAAATCAGAGGAATAAAAAAAAAAGAGAAAAAGTCCTCAACTTCAAGCAAAAGCAGAGGAATTATAAAAAAGAAGGGGGATTTTTTTGCTGTCGGCAATTCAGTACATCAATTTTGATACAATTTATTGTTATTGAATCTAGTGAGGGCATTACACATGATTTCTTTCTTTCTATATCTATCTCATTAGGCTAAGTCTTGGGATAAGGCGACCTGAAATGATATATCTGTACATTCCAAATCCATCTCTTCCCCTTTGAGCATTCTATCTTTCGTTCATTCTTATTCTCTTACCCATGTCATCACAGCATTTAATATTCTGTGCTAAGTGGGACATGGAGAATGTCTAGCTTTTATCGTTTAGTAGGAGGAAACTTAGTGGAGAATATTAACAATAAGTAGCCGCTACCTGGAAAAGAGTGATCTTGATATGAGAGGCGAGAGGTCCACCACTTGAAGAGTGTAGTAAGGAACCTTTAGATCATAGTGTCAAATCTAGAGAGAAGTACATCTTTCTATCTCATTTCACTAGCTCTACCCAAACCAAGAGGAATGGCACCCATATTCCTGACAAGGTGGAATCCAAATTGTCAAGGGGAGTTCCTTTTGAGCATGTTATTGATATCTCTAACACTTCATGCAGATGAATGAGGGTTGATGGATGAAGTAGTCATCTAAAGTAACAATGGTACAATGCTAAGGGACTAACAATCATTTAAGTGAGGGAGTATGATAACTTGCAAATTATCATGTTTAATCGATGGATATTACATCATATTTATATGTTTTAATGGCCATATTTGCATGTTAGCATATATAAATTGAGATAAAGAACTTATACCTTGATTTTATTATTGTTTCTAATATTTCAGTATTTTCTACATGGTATTTGACCTATTTGCATTGAATAAATATTTTTTTACAAGGCTTAGAATACTTGGCTAAAGGTTGCTAAGGGTTTTACTAATTTCTGGAACTTTTCCATATTTTTATATAATTTTCTGACTATTCTATACCCAAGAAGTGATATTTTCATATTTAAATAATACATATTTTATTTATTTGGCATTTTAGAAGGCATTTTATAATATATATATATAATATGACGTGGCATCCACGTCATTTGCCCGAAATTCAGGCGAATAAGTGGATACATTTTTTTTAATTAATAAGATATAAAGAAATGAGAGCTTGATTAGCTAATTATGGCATCGCAATGCACAATGCATAATGAGCAATCATTGGCTCGAAATGAAATAATGCTGTGCGATCGGCGAGAAAAAGGTAACTTTCGTATTTTTTTTGTTGATTCCCTTTTCGTGTAATGATGAGACGAGGAGAATCAATGCACGTGAATCGGTTAGCCGCGTGCATTTAATGCACACGCTAACTGACACCACATGCATTTATATAAATAAAAAATTTGATTTGTCTTTAATACAGCGCAGTCAATTCGCCGTGTGCATTAAATGCATGCGGAAATCGACTCTGCACGCATTAAAAGAAAAGGAGAGAAAGAGAGATACCTCGTATTCACAGTTGGTTAGCCATGTGCATTTATTGCACGCAGCAACTAACACTGCGTGCGTGAAATCTGAGGTAAGCTTACCTTTGTTATTATTTTATTATTTTCTTTATTTAAACAATGGCTGACGAGGGCGACATGACATGATTTTTAATCATACAAAAAGTGTAGTTTTGTCTCGATCTTTCAGCAATGATTGTGCTCTGAGGAAGCACATAAACACGTGTCAGGATGCCATCCGAGGGCGGCAAAAACAAGGAAAAAAGGTGTCAGCCAATAAAAAATATCCATTTTTTAAATAATCAAATGATCCAATGGCATAGATTAATCCTCAGTAAAACGATGATATCTTGAGATCTACACGTCCAATTGAGCTGAAATTTTGAGGCCAGGTTTGTCTTTACCCTTCTATGATCCATACGGTTGGATCTTTCAATAGAGGTCTGGAAAAAAGTGAAATTGACTTTTTCAAGCTCTCCCCAAGGATTTGGCTAGGACGGACATAGGAGTTGCTTCGGAAGTCGACAGATCTTTATTCTACATTCAATATTGTAAGTTTCTGATTTGTATTTTGAACTTCTTCTTGAGAGATTCTAAAACGCCTTGGCATGGGCGAAATGTACATGCCCTAGTTGTTTTGAATGAAATTAGCATTGAAATTTGATTTTGATTCAAAATATGATTTTTAATCTTTAGTTTTAAATAGATTTAGAACAATTCTGCATTTTTAGATTTTTAAATTAGGGTCCGATTTCACTCTTCCCCCAAATTCTTCACTTTCTCTCTCTAGGTTAATTCGTCTATTTTCTCTGTCTAGATTTCAAAATTGATTTTTTGGAAATTTAATTCAATATATTAAAACCTAAGTATAAAATTTCATCCAAACATTCGTCCATCTTGAAGTCCAATTTCAAAGCCGCCTTCTTCATTATTAATTCCCAATTTTAATTCATAAAAATTATTTTAAAATCTTGTAATAATAGGGAAATTAGTAATCCAAATTAATCATATCTTATAATTAAAATTATCCTATCTTGAGTGTTTTGACCGAAGATATTTAAAACCAAAATTAAGTTTTAACTTAATTTGATTAATTAAAAACATAATTAAATATAATTAAGTTTATTAATTCCAAAATTAATTTATTTAAAATTGGATAAAGATTCTTGCTTGTTGCCTCCATGTGGTTTGACCCCTTGCTTGCTCTATACACAGTATTTAGTGATTAAGGGTATTTATAAATTTTATTGTATAAGTGTAAAAGACCAATCAACCACGTATTTACACATCATTTTTGAGCTTATCAATTCTTTAGGAAAAATAAATCCAGAAGACAATATGAAGGAACCTGCTTAGCTAAGGTAACTGGAAGCTTTTTAGGGTGATTAACCCGTTTGTTATTTTTTAAACTCGAATGGCAGTTGACTAAGTGAGAAGTCATTTGATATTTTAAAGCCAAATGGCCTAGTAAGCTTAAGTATTTATGAATTTATTTTTTTTAAATTCACTTTTATCTGGTTGGTACAAAAGAAGGGCAGCAGAATCACATAGAGGTTTTCAATGATTTACATGAGATACTATACGTCTGGTGGTCGACCTTGGTGAATTGGGGTCGTTATTTTAATCCTGGCTCTTTTTTTTCTTGGCAACATGGAACTCAACGTTATGATTCTTCTGTCCTTCATTTTGTATCATTTTAACTCTTTATTATGTTTCCTTTTATTTGTTGAAGAATCAAGTGCAGGGAATAAGAAGTTGATGCAATCTTTCATGTTGGGTTGCAAAAAGGAAACAATACTTAGAGATTTCTTCTAAAGACTAGCAAAAGGATTGTTCCTGCAAAATCTATTGAGTAAATTTATTAATTTGGTTTCAGTGTTTCTTCAATTAAGTCTTTGAAATGATTTTGTGATTAATTATCTTAGATTTTAATCTATGACTATCCCCACGTTCAAATAAAATATGCAACTTCTTTTTCTTTTTTTGGTTAAAAATTTAACTCACAATATTCTATGAGAAATTTGAAATATAAAGTGTGATACCATTTTCAGAATTGTCATCAGTTGTCTTCTGAGAGTCCATCCTATTTAATTAATGCAGGTTTAACTATTTTTTCCATTAGATTTCTGTTTTTGTGTCCCTTCAACATAGCTGAACAATAGTTTTCTCTAATTTTCAAAAAACAGAATGTTCAATACATGAACCTGTTCACATAAATAAAAATTTGAATTCTGAAATTATAAATTGAGTCAGTAAAAAAACCATTGTGTAAATATGCAGAAAGCTTTGAAATTATTTTCTGCGAATTGGCCTGCAGAAAACTTTGAATATTTCCTTTTAAATTTTTTCCAATATCAACGACGAATTATTTTTACAAAGTCTTGTGCAATATCAAAGTTGAAAATATGTTTCTGAGATTTTTTGCAGAAACTCAAATATTTTTTTACTATGTTTCTTAAAAATAAATGTGAATTGTTTTTGAGAATATTTCTGTGTAAACTTAGAATTAATTTTAAAATTATTCTCCAATATCAAATTTGATTTTTGAGAATTAATTTTCAGAAAACTATGAGTTCATTTCAATATCTATTGTTAAGGATGAAAGTTGATTTTGATTTATGAGAATTGTTCGGTAAAAACTCCGAATTTATTTAATGCAGCATCAAAGTTGAAATTTAATTCCGCAGTTTTTCTTTCGAGTATCAAATATCAATATTTTAAAAACTTGGTTATATGTTTCTCAGTTTCTCTTTATCTGCAATTATTTTTGACATAAACATTGAGTCTTCTGAAAAATTCTGATAACAAAAAATATAGCATCTGTGGAACTTTCTCTAGTACGTCAGCTTAAAATTAAGCCTGAAATTTTACTAAAACTAAAACAGGAAACATACATACGAAATACCTATTTTTCTGAACTTGAAGTTTATAAACCATTTAATTAACTCTTCACTAAGAAAGTAATTGGTGATTCTTTTTAACTCTTTAGGTGAAAATCAAAGTGAATTGTGGATAAGGACTATTGCATGGACTCTTTAGGTTTTATTGGATAATCATAAACGTGAAGAGTTAAAAAGCCCCAGATCTAGAGAAACATCAGATAGTGTTGTATGATGAGAGTGCAAGGAGTAAGTATGAAGTATGTAGTCCTGAACAATATAGATTTGGTGGCTCAAAAATGTTCAAGAGTGTGAACAACTCTTTTGGCTGGACTACAAAACCAAGTAGGCTAGCTCCCAAACTAGGGTAGAAATCTTACACATCTTGGGAAGGCGATGGGTGCGAATCCTAAAATCTAAAATTGAATCTAGAAAATATAATATGAAAAATATGAAAACACCAAGTCAGTTTATTAGTATTTTCCTGTTGTTCCAATAGTTATTTAAATATTAATTTCATAAAATTTGAATAATATAGTTAAAAAATGTTAAATGTAATGAAATGATTAAATTCATTTTTAAATGCATTTATCATTTAAAATGATTGATTCAACGGTTCATGTTCTTGAACCGTTGAAGATCACCGGGACAATGGGCTTGCTCTTGAACTTCAACCTTCTTGAAGATCTTGTTCATTTTTTCACCGACCAGTCTAATTAATAGGTGTAAGTCTCACTAGGGGGCGGGGGCGGGGAGAGCATGGCTGGATAGCATGGGTACACATATATTTATATTTAATTTTAACACTTTCATAAAAGTCCTTAAAATTTGAGTTTATCAACCAAAGACTGCATATCTTATGCATGTAAGCCTCTAGGACCATGTATTTGTCTTGTTAATAACTTTAGCTGCCTAATAAAAGCTTTTTTACCAGACTTAATAATTTATTGGATAAAATATGGATTAAAAAAATAGTGGTCAATTTAAGCTAAATTTCAAGATCCTAAGGTGCCAAGAATACACCATGGGCTCTAAAAGATATAAAATAGAAAATGAATCCTGTCATGGAATCTTCACCATCAGTAGTTTCTATCTACATATAATCCTTCAGCAGTGAGAGACTCCCAAATGTCTTATGGTATGATTATCCATTAAACCTAAGTCTGCAATTTTAGTCGATACTTATGGATACTAGAAATTATTGGAGATCCCAATCTCAAATAGCTCAACTTCCTTGTCCACAGAGTTAAATGCATTTTTCTTCATTGAGTCAATTTCCTCTTATACAAAGATAAAACATTCCATATTGACCACTAAATCACTTTCATGGACTTCTTATGTACCTATGTTAAGACTAATTTGAACCTCAGGATATATGATTCTACAATCCTATTCAAAAGTACCACTTTCCATCCTCAAGATGTCTTTTGTACCGCAGGCTTTAGGGATAAATTACATCACCTGATATTAATAATTTATATTGTTTTTTTTTCAAATTGGTTGATAGTTAGATATAATAGCATCTAGGGATATGCAGAGATCGGTTTATTGAAATCTTACCCTATAGAGCACCCATCATCCATTTCTAGAGTCCCCAAAGTAATATCCAATGATCAGTCATACCTATCATATAAGTAGGATTTGATAGTGGTATTTTTTCCCGATATTTTGGTGATCGTCTCAAATTGGAATATTTTAGACAAAATGTATAATACTAGTACTACCTATAATGATTTTTTCATAATTTACTTAGTCATTAAAAATCTTCAGTGACTTCATTATAAACTTCACATGAGTGAATAAAAATTATGTTGAGGGAGATGTAAAACGCAGATGGTAGGTGAGGTGACAAACAACACATGAGGGTGGTGGATTTGGAAAATGGGGCTTACAATGTTTGTGGTCTGATCGTGTGACATATCACAAGGAATGGAGGCCAAATGTAAGCTTCTTGTTAAAAAAGAGCCACACACATATAGCAAATGTCCCATCTCAAAGGGGAGTGACAATTGCGGTTTAAAAAGAGGAAAATTAAGGACAAATTCCAAAAAAATTAAATTCAGAATATTCACTAAATAATTTATTTCAGCTCTCGTGTAATTTGGACCCTGGAGGAGAGACAAAAATAACTAGTTTACAATTTGAAAGAAAATAAGGAAACGATTTGAAAGAAAATAAGGAAATCCCAACAACAAAGTAAATTAGGTTCTTGGATATAGGCTTTATCAATGATGGGGTTGCGTCACCCAAGTGCTGATCATCTTCTCTGAAGGTGCTGCTGACTTTTAAAATGGTAAGCTAGGACACCTACCCCACCATTTGGTTTTACCTTAATAGCCAGACTCATGATGGATTTCTAAAATCTCAAAAATTCATATTGATTCTGGAAGAACTAAAAGACAATAAACACATTTTTAGTTTAACTTTATCTTCCATCTTATTTAGTCCCTATAGATTATTTTAATAATAGTATACGGTAATAATATAGGCATGGCATATTCTGGACTCACCTATTTCATCATCCTAATCACTTTGAGTGTTTTAGTTATAACAAACACTATTCCTTTTCCTTTCTTTCTGTTTTACATATCGAGGTTCTCCTATCCATCTACCATAACTAACCAAAAGAGGTCAATTCAACTTTTCTGAGGATATAGATAAACCCTATATTTTCCTTTGTCCCAAAATAAATTAATAACGATTAAAAGAGTACATATATTTAATTGGACTTATTCCTCACCAAATTAGATTAAAAATTGCACAATTAAAATTTGAGAGTAAATTAAACAAATTAATTAATAAAATGAAAAAAAAGATCAAGTATTTTTCTGATAAAATAATAAAATGGTTCACTTGGAGTGTCAATAGATCCACGCATATGCACATTTATGAGGTCAATTTAATGGTGAAATAATTAAAGATTGACGTAAATTTTTTTTGTGATCAAGGGCATTTTCTGAAACTTGATATGCAAACTAATATTTTAAACTTATCGAGTTTGTTGTCAAATATTATACAAACATACCAACTTATATCATTTAATTTTTAGATTATTTATTTCTTTACCATAAGAAGTCTCAAATGTTATAGACATGCATCATAGTATACTAGGGGTTGAACAAGTTCATAGTATGCAGATCAAGCATACAGAAGTTCATTTAGAATAGGTGAGAAGTCTACCTTTTAATATACAACAAACAAAAATAGTGTGATTCTACGCCAATAATCGCACTGGATGTTAGGTAAATGATATAAGTTGGTATCTTTGTATAATATTTGACAACAACGATACGAAATGTGATGTTAGGTAGACAAGGATCAATACCAACTGCACTGGATGTTAAGTTGACATTTAAAACTTAATGTTAGAAAACTGCACTGAATGGTGATACGAACTCAGACCCAAGTGAATCATACATGATTTATGGTACGCTAAAATTTTCTCACAAGGCATATATATCAATTCAGAAGCAGTTTACCTTTCATTACATTATATTGTTGTATGGCGGTTTAACTCCTAATCTAGGATCAAATTTTATTTAATACTGTGATATAATCGGAGAATATTAACTCAAAAAATTTGGCATAATTCCTTTCTGAATTTAGATAAATTTTCCAACATGATTCAAAAACATGCATATAAATGATCTTTCATTTGTAATCACATAATCGACTACAAAAGGGATATGTTTGGGCGTAGGAGCATATGCTCCTTTACAAGGACAAATTGACTTTTACAGGTAAGAAACTTGTCTTTGTCACGTGTTTTTACTGGATCTCGGCCACACTTCACTCTGACGATTAATTACTTTGTTTTTTGAGTGCGTCCTTTTCGTCTTTTAATTCATACCAATGAATCTCATCAATGAATTTTCTCTTGAATGACTCGAAGTTTAGAGTCTATAGAAATCTCTTGATTCAAAATTTTGAAATGGAGATGGAGAAGGGTAGAATGCGATAGCCGTGAACCTGAACAGTGACCCGTGTAGAATTCAATAAAACAGATGGACGATTGACGCGACAGAATTGACAAGTAACTATTCACATTTCCCCTTCATGCGCAATCTTTCGTTTGATAATGCTCTGTCATGAGGTCAAGGATTTTAGATATAGAGGGCTGTTTTCTTGCAAAAGGGACAGGTGTTCCTCCGCATCACCCATCTGCCGATACAATTGGCATGGAATTTGTGCCTGCATCTCAACATCACTACATCATCGCCTTCCTCGTATTCCTCCTGCATTACCAGCGACACACTTACGGATTACTCAAATATAAGAAGATGAAATAGCAGCAAAAAACGCGGTTGCAGCATGAGAATGATTGTTGATCTCCCACTTATTAACCTGGCAGATGCAGCAGCTTTCCCCGTCGCCAGCTGCCGACTTGATATACTTTTTTGGTCTTAACAGCTTTACAATGAGAGTATCCCTCGTCAGCCCGTAATACATATCTTTACGGTAGTTCTGCAGTTTGGGTTAAACGTCATCTAGTCTGCAATGATAAAATCTAAGCCACGAAACATAGAATAGAAAATTAAACTCCTGAAGCGCTTTAGGTCTGACCTCATCGTAGTCAACATTTGTTGTTACTCCTGGCGCTACGGATCTATTATGGATCGTCATTGAATCCTAGTCCAAGGAGCAGAATAGAAGTCAAGGGAAGGAGTCATCGTTTGTTTTTACAGAAGTCGCTAATCCGGCCGCTGGGCTGGATCTCACCTCGAGATTCATGCCAGATGAGTCAAGTCTGATCAAAATCCTCAACTGCGTGACGCGGTGCAGACCATTGGGATGATGGGCAGAATCGTTTCGTATTGGCGCATGAGATAACTCCTGGTTGTCATTGAAGATCAGATTCAGGAAGGAAAATAAGTGGAGAGAGATTGTTACGGGCTTGTGGAGGGATTGTCTTACGTTAATAGGGGGCCTCTCTTCGGCCGTGGGGTGAATGCTTCGACGACTGAATCGAGCGCTGTGGAGGGTGACAAAACATCATTAAAATAGAAAATAGAAGAAAAGAAAGAATAAATAGGTACAGGCTTTAGATTCGACGGGTGTTTTGAGGCACGAATGTCACCGTCAACATGAATGGCTTTTTCTCGGATTTTTATCCTCCAAAAAGGTTAGATTCAAGAACACGGCCAGATGATGGTAAGATCGTGACGTGTTGGACCTACCAGCAAAATAACCGGCCAAGCATATTGTGAACTAGAGGAGGGATTTCCTGCGACCTTCGCCTATGTCTCTGCTCTGTTACCGCAATTTACGAACGAGATATAACAAGAAGCTCAGAGCGAGAAACCTTGCAGCGGCAGCGGAATGCAGGAGAACGAGAGGAGGATGGATGGCAATGAGACGAGGAAAGAAGAGCGGGATTTTACGTTCAATAACTACCCGGACAAATCGGGCCTGCTTTCCCGCTTCCTGAGATCAAAAACAAATTACACCGACGATAGCCGAAAATGAAATGAGACATTAACCATTAAAATCAAGCATGACTACAGCCGATAATCTTGCCCTGTCCTATCCTAGGCTTGGTTGTTTTAACCTACATTTGATTTTATTCAGATCACATTAAATGGATACATCAAGTATTCCCAATATTACCTTTTTTCATGCATGAAAAAGTCCCAAGCAACATCTGAAATCTAATACAAGGAGGTTATTTTGTCTTCCCCATTCTGTTGGTCTATCCATCGTCCTATCTGAATCTTTAAAGGAGATGTCTCTGACAAAAGCATTGGTCATTGCAGATCAACCAAAACTATTAATATTCACATCCTCGTTGCTATAACTACTAAATGTTGCCGTCCAATGCTCCACCTATGTTTTAGTACCTCAAAACTGGAAGATTTATCCAAGGAACGCTAATATTTTGTTGCACCAGAGTATGGCTTGAGGTCTCTTTTTCATCATGGGCCCAAATAAAGCATATTTAGAGATATGGTCAAATGGATGCACGTTTTGTGGATCTGGGCAAATTTGAAAGCTGGAAGTTAATGTTCCAGATCTGTAACATCAAGGAGTAGATATGAGGCAACAATTCAAGTCATCCTGGCCGTCCAATTTCAGTTAGTCAAATCCAAGGCATAGTACCATTTGAGCATCTCTGTTTAATTTTCTCCCATTTGTAATTTTTATTCGTGGCTTTTTCTACCGACTGTTGCAGGAGGATTTATTAATGAATTTAATTTATTCCATTCGTATCAAATAAGAGAAAGCCATCAAAATTCAAGTATTTGATCAAAGTTCAGAAAAAAATCACGCTTCTCTTTGGGCATGTGAAACAAGGTTATTACATCAAGCTAATCAAATTGACCCCTCGCGATCAGTACCACCAATTCTTTTGAATAGATTGAGTCAACTGACTTTGGGTCTAGTCTGTAGGCTCGACCAGTCAATCAAGCAAATAATATAAAAAATCCTCTCCCGTTGATGCACTTCACCAGGTCTTGATACGCCTGCTGCTTTCCACTGCATGCCACCATTGCCTGGCACGGACAGAGAGATGGTTTAGTTCATTTGATTACTTTTAATTTGTTTCACTTCTAAGAATTATGAGTAAAATTCCCAAAAAAATCTAACTTTGGATAACTTATATAAAAAATATATGACTATTTTACCTTGTTTTAGATTTATTTTTACTAGCTTGTCTGGGTGTAGTTATACTTAATCACAACCTACCATATAGTAGGGGAATTTTTTTATATTGTAGCATAAATAATATTTGTTAAGTGATAATTTTACTTCATTTTCTTGTTCACCAACCAAAAAGCATGCCATTGGCTACTGATTTCCAGCTAGCATGTGCACTAATGAGCATTATTTTCCAGGGCCATTTCAGAGCCAACAATCAATTGAAACTTCAAAGAATAAGGAGAAAGTTCTGATGATTTTGGCTTGTCATGCCCGCCAACAGTAAAACCTATCATGTCCTAACCACCACATGTGCAATACTAGTGGCAGGAGCTATAAATCAGATGAATCATTAACATCATGGTTACTACAATGATATACATCTATTTTATGGCCCAAATATAGCATTTTCAAAATATCTTATATATATATTGATACAATCGGATTATTGTTAAACAGCATTTGTAGAGTAAGGGCTCAAACCATAGGCAAAAGGATGTTGAGGTCCGAACTTTAGATACAGTAAATGGCTAAAGACTCTATGTAGAAGTAGACAAAGAAATAGTTGAGAAGAACAGGACGAAGGTAGGATAATGATCTATAATATTACGATCGTGTTTCAAATATCAAAATCTTACAGACCCAAGAAAAAAGTCATGTGTAGGAAAATAAAGATGAGAGAGCAATATCAAGACTAAAAGAAGGTTCTAAGGTAATTCTTTTGGTGTTTTTAATGTGATTAAAACCTTTTTAGTGATGTTATAGATGAAAAAGTTTATTTCAGAGCGCTTGTATTTTGGCCAAGCCAGAATTCTAGCAACCATCGATAATATCAAAATGTTATCAACTTTCATGCCACCTTGTCCCATGGTGGTTCGAGATCCATGAATAATTTTCACTAGAGTTGGCCCCTTGTTTTACTTGGGCCATGGATATTTAGATCACATGAAGAAAGAAATGCTTCAAATTTGACTTCAGGACTCCTCAGTCATTAGAAATTAATTCAGGAAGATTGAGCCTCTTGAGTTGTTATTCGAGTGTCTCTCCTCCATGCAATTTGCCAAATCAGCTTAGGCTGATGCACCATCAGGATATCCAAATATTTCACCAATGATTGGGCACATAATCCTCCATCTCTATGTTGTCTCATCCACAAAATCACCTTCCATCATGTGTTCCTGTGAATGAATAAGATGATACACAAGTTAAATACATACAATCGACGTGGACACATGAGTTGTGTAGAACCACATTAGTCAATTTTAACGCTTTGAGTGAGTAACTTTTTTACGTTTGTTCAGACAGTGATGTGAGAGTGTGATGATCTGGGAGAAAATTGGTGGCTGTAAGGGCTGACATGTGAATGGTAACATCCAAGTGATGGAGCACGAGATCTCGCTCCATCAAGGATGATGCCAAAACCCACGCCGTCACCAGCGACACCCGCTAGATCAATACGCCACGTCGAAGGCCCCACGCTCTTAATTTCGGGCCATATCCACGCACACGGCCCCTTTTCCTTTTAGAATTTCTTTTTTTGTGTTTTGATTAGTTGTTTTTAAGGGGCCCCCTATGCTTAATGGGCCTCCTCTTATGGACCTCTGTTAGGGCCCATCACCATCCCTATTTTAGGGATGGAGGGGTGCCCATAGTTCCTAAGTAAAGATTAAGCGAAAAGTCAAGGTTATTTTTGTAACAAAGAAAAAAGAAAAAAAGACTCCCAATCATGCGAAAGGACGGCAGAAAGAAAAGAAGAGAGGAATGATGTGGCGCATCCTACTACTCCACCGGAGGCCGATGTCGTGCCTTGCACTTCCACCGGAGGCCGCCGCTGCACTCTGTGCCTCCCCAGGTGTTGCCGCCAAGTCTCTCGGCCCCATCAAAGGCGGCCGCTGCATTGCACAGCTTCGCTAGAGGTTGCCACTGCGTCTCGTGACTCCGGTAGAGGCTGTTGCCGCACTCCCCGGCCATGCCGGGTGCCGTTGCTGTGTCCCTCACCTCTGCTAGAGGTTGCCACTACAATGCCCGCACCTCCGTCGCAGACCGCCGTTGCCGCACCCGCGCCTCCAATGGAGGCTACCGCCGTGACCCGTGCCTTCCCTAGAGCCCGCCACTGCGCTCTGCGGGCCCTGATGGGTGCCGCTGCCATGCCTCTGCCAGAGGCCATCGCCGCCGCACCCGCGCCTCCGCAGGAGGTCGTCGCTGCGCTCCGCGGCCCCGTTGGGCACCGCTGCCACGCCCCCACCTCTGCTAGAGGTTGCCGCCGCTGCACCTGTGCCTTCCCTGTCATGCCAATTTTTGCGCACACCAGATGCCGCCGCTCGGACCGATGTCATCAGTGCTGCTGACGCGCTACCATAGGGCCGCCTCAACATTCATGTTGTTGCCGCTCACGACGCCAATGCTTCCCGCGCCTTTGCCAAACGCCGCCGCCATTGCGCCCCATGCCTTCGTCAAGTGCCGCCGTCACTCGCACCGTCGCGTCGCCGCTCGAGCCACCGCTCACACCATCATCGCTGATGTCACTCGCCCCACCATCGTGCTTCCACAACGCCGTGTCGCCGTCTGCGCCATCGCAGCTCGAGCTGCCACAACCCGCACCACCGTCGTCGACGCATTTGTCACCACCGCTGTCCGCACTCCACACCCCTCCCCTTACGACTCCGCTCCTGCATCACCATTCTTGAGCCACGCCATGCTGCTAGTTGAGCGACTCGTGCCACCTCCGACATAGCTTCACCGACCCTACCCCCAGTATCTCTACATTGTCAAGGGCGACGACTACGGGATGACATCACCGAAGATGTACCCGGCTCCCCTAGCCCTCTCGTTAATCTATCTTTTGTCATATACCTTTTTGATTGCACTCCACTGCGCTCGAGATAGATTAGGTGAGAGTATAAACGGACACGAGAGCGTACAATGAGCGTCTTCCCTAGGAATGGGCCAAGCCCATCCGTTACGTGAGAGCACCCAAGGGCTCAGTTCGTTCGGCGCTCCAGACTCCTTTGTCTCTCCGACGAGGGTCAGGAAGTCACCGTCACTGCCATCGGTCACCTGCCATGGAGCATGGAGCCCGGCGAACCCCACAAGTCGGGGCATGCACGTACATTTACCTAGGGTTTCATCACATCACGTAGTCGCATCTCTGTAGATCCATACCGACAAACAACGTCTTTGACAACGTCTGCACTATCTCCTAGTATCCAAGCATCACCTCGGTACACCTTGAGACGACGTCAGCGATGTCATCCTGCATCAGCAAGGATGATAAATACGACAAGCCGTGTGTGTGGATGTGAGCAGGGTACTCACAAAAGCATAACACCTGCTAAAATGTTACCTCTTCATGGTGGTGACAAAGGCAGTAGGGAGGAAACCATGTGATGTAACATGACGGTTGGAATTTACACATCGTGTTACGTCTAGAAGATAGAGTCTAAATGTGATGTTAATGATGTAGCATTATGTATAGGATTTGACAAAATAATAACAAGAAATACTTCAGACATTGGGTGACCCGAGATGCAGATTAATTGGACAACATGTGACCGGTCTTGTCACGATCAAACTCCCAATGACCCACGTGATAAGCACGAAGGGTCGACATGGCGGGGATGATCTTCGTCTGATAATGTTCACACTATCGACATGAACGAGCGGTTCCAGTTCCATCAAAGAGAACTTCCTAATGCAATGGCAGTGGCTAAATCCTATATCAAATACTGAATATCACTTGAGACAGTGGAGTATGCGAGGAAGGCACTGAGGGAGATAATAATACTGCGAAAGAGGTGAGGAGAATGCATGACCTGCAGACTCCGGCCAGAGTGCTTGTGGTGGGTGCAACCGAGGTGCACGTAGACAAAAGAAGCCCGAGTCGAGATTGATGCCTTCCGGCTTATGATCATGTCCGTTGGAGAGGAACAACACTGAAAGATTCGTACCCAACTGGGCAGAGTAATTCCCAAACACCAACAATAGATGAGATAATCCAGCAATGAAATGATCTCGGACGTGGTGGTCGACTGACAATAGCTTGATAGGTAGCCGGCAATTCATGATGAGGGAGTTCACGATCTGTGGGATATGCTGTTGGCAATACCACATGTAGTGTATTAGACTGCTACTTATTCCAAACTCCCGTCAAGAGGACACGCCCCACGGAGATTACACAGAAGAAAGGAGATGAAGGAGTTCCGTCGTCTTGATTATGAAGAAAATCCACTTAATAAAGGCAAGGAAAGGGGGGGTTACGACAGATAGAGGGATCCTTCGAGGGGATTTCTTTGCGACCGTGTAGGGGAAGTCGTTCTAATAACCGAGGCAAAATTCTCAGGCCGTGTTCGAGCGTCGTCATCGAAATCTGGGTCACTCCAGCGTACGTTGACTGTGAATCATCCAAGGTACTGATGAAGCCTGATGGTTCAAGGTGATAATAGTGTCTCGGGGTAGTTCTTCATTTGGAAAGACTGGCGTCAAAACACCGACACAACTTGGAATAGTGATAATAAAGCCTCCCGCATTCAGCTGTAAAAGATGAACTTCAACAACAATCGCTGATAGATATTGATTCACTCTTCCCGATGAAGGAGCGACTAACAAGATAGAAGTAATGATCCAACACTGGCTCAACGGGATCTGTTCATTGTAAACTCTTGCCTTCTTCTTCAAGAAAGCAAGCATGATGGAACAAAATAACTGCCAATAAGAACTTTCAGATATGGATTTCAAAAGATAACATGCACACTATCCCACGTCCACTCCTCCCCTCTTATAAAATTTGGCTAATTACTTGAATTAAATACCAAATTTAGGGTGTTATTAGTCTCCTCTCTAATGTGACATTGTTGCTACTAGCCACCGCTGCCGCCATCAAGAGGAGGCCTCCACACCTGTATCGTCGCCCACACCGTCATTGTGTGTAGCTGCACCAGCACAACTGCCTCACACAGCCGCCATCCACACAGCCTCCCAGACACCGCCCGCCCATGTGGCCATCGCGTGCAAGTACCTGCCCATGTAGCCACCGCGCGGAGGTACCTGCCCATGGCGCCACCGCATGCAGTCACCCGCCCATGCAGCCGCCATGCACAGTCGCTCGCCCACATGGCTGCCGCGTGCAGGTACCCACCCACGCTGCCACCGCGCGTAGCTGCCTGCCCATGCGGTCGCCGAGCATAGCCGCCCGCCCATGCGGTCGCCGAGCATAGCCGCCCGCCCATGCGGCTGCTGTGCGCAACCGCTCACCCTCGCAGCCGTCGCACACACCCACCCACCCACCCACGCAACTGCCCGCTTTCTACACCCGCGCACCCTCGTTGATCTGTGACACCCTATCAAAGCACATGTCATTTGCTCCTGTCAACGATGCACCGACAATTTTCTGCATTGCCCTTCACACTACACTTGTGATAAAGGTCTATTCTTCCCTCTTTGGTGTTGGTATTACTTGTCTAGTGTTTCTCGTATGTTTTTTCACAACCGTCAGACTTATCTTAATAGGTTTGAATCTTCTAATAATCGACCGTTCGAGAAATTAAATTTGGAGCTTTGTTTTCATTGCGGAGGCTGTAACATAGTCCTTTTGCCCTTGTCCGAGGAAAGGGACTGCACCATCAACATTTTCATCGAATTTAAATGTTCAAAGTCAATGGTGTTGATTTGTGGTCTGTTTTATCCATCCTTAGTTGAGTTAGGCTATTCTACCTGCGTGAGTCCTACTTATCCTGCATCACTTTAATGTAATAGTGGACACGTCAGATTCTAAAAGACTCAAAATGATGAAAACACCAAAGTAATGAATGAGGCACCAAGTGGGGATGAAGTCAGGTCATTCTCCTTGGAACAAAAAGCACTTATGAAGGCAAGTACCAAGTGCCGCCCTAGAGTCTTCCTCATACTTGCTTCGACTAACTTCATGATTGAGCTCCATCTCCCTATTTGGTAACTAAGCCCACTTTTCTTTGGATTTGACTCATACTCTAACAAGTTGGTGATGGATATTTTGTGTTCATTATTGAATGAAATAATTGTGTTCATTATTATTCCGTGTGATGTTTATGATGAGGTCCATGAATACATGCAATGACTTAGTGAATTATGATGAGATCAGACTATAGCGATCACTAGTCTTTAAACATAGATTCTAAATATTCCTATTTAATGGATAATCAAGACGCACATCAAATTATCTGGATAAAATAGCAATGGCTGATCCTACTTATACAATAAATATAGCTGATCTAGTGGTTATTAGTGTGGCAAAACTAAGGACAGCTAGTGGGTGCTCTTTGGAGAAAGATTTCACTGAATTGATCCGTACGAATCGCTGAATGGTATTATACCTAAATGTCATTCAGGTTGATTCCAGTCACGGTTGTATAAGTGATCCACTGACTTGAGACACCAAGGACATCTTGGGAGTGGATGACTACGTTTTGACTATGACTTACGAGCCTCTAATAATAGGATTCAAATAAGTTATAGATTGGATGTAGTAAGCAGCTTACAGATATGATTGAGTGATCAAGACAGGATCATCTGCCCTCAGTATAAAAGAAGATTGAATCAAGGAAGATGATGTAGAAAAATCCCTGACTAGGGTAGTGAGGATATTTGCGAAGGCGTTCACTAATTATCCCTGTTACGCATCAGTACTAATCGAATGACAGATTAGGGTTTGACGATAAACCATACCCTAAGTCATTTGAGAGTCTCACGTAGAGAATGGATTATACATACACATTAACCAATGACGGTAAAGGTTCCATGAGAGAGTTCAAGACTACTTAGTATCTTTCAGAGCACGAGGTGTAGCTTGGTACCCTAGAGGCTGGAAACTTAACCTATCGATTGGGTTAAATCGATCCTTGTTTAATTAATAAATATGTTGAAATAGTTAATTAATAAGTTTTGTCAATAAATGTTATTGGGAAACTAAAGTTATTAACTAGAATGGTAGATGGGCTTAGAGGGTCACACGCACCAGGTCATAAGGGCATTGGTGGATATATTTTACTTTGTATGATTTCTGAGAAAAACGTTAAGTGAAATATAAAGAGGGAAATGGGTCTTATTTAAGCACCCGTACAAGCCTGATTTGAGAGCCCCCACCTTTCTCCACTCTCTTCTCCACTAATCCAAGGAAGAGCGTCTTCATGGTGAGTAGATCTTCTAGATTTTCAAGAACAATTGAAGAAGAAGACGTGGAGATCCAAGCGCTGAGTGATCGCATGGATACTTCTGGAGGTTGGATATGTGAATGTCTTTAGAACGATCTCAGAGAGGCAAAGTCAAGGGTGGAACGAGTTCCACAAAAGATACATGCAATCATTTATTTTAAAGATTGATTGTGAATCGATCGACACGCTTCCGCATCCATGGAACGTGTTTTCCATTGACAAACCAAGGCACAGAACCCAATAGTTGGCTGATAGCATATTTTGGAGCCATGAGAACTTCTCAGCAGCGATGTCAAGTCGGCCGCATTGTCTGCCCAGACGTTGACCCACTCAAGAGAAAAGACAAAAGTGGAAACAAATGGCTCTACAAATGAAATAAATCTTGGCCTAAGTCTAACCTTCCTACGACTAGAGTTTCATTTAACTCTCTTGAAAAAATGCATTTCTACAGCTAGTTTTTGATGAACCTATCTTTATTCTACTTCTGCATTTCTTCATTCTCAACCTTTTCACTGTATCGTAGTTCATTCTAAACAATTCATATGTAGACCCCAATGTTTTCTTCAATTTTTTCTCATAAATTTTTTTATAAATATTAAGTTTAAAAGATCAAATTAATTTTTTTAAGATTACATTCTACCAGTTTTTGTGAATGGTGTCTAATAAGATTTATACAAACAAAATTGTATTTGATACTAGTATCCTGTCAACGTTAATTGTATATGTAATCCCCATAACATTACATTCTACCAAGTTGATTGTTATCCACTTATTGACATCTGATATCATAATCCAGTTAGCGACCAACTAACGTTATTTATATTCGAGATCCATTATTGTTATTGGACACATTATTGGTCTTTTATGGATAGTAGTAATAGCACCCTATGTGATGATGGAGGACCATTCAGTTGATCGAGCCCCGACCCGTCATCAGCTGAGTCGCAAAGCCTGAGCCGGCATGAAGAATCTAGAGTTCCACTATCAGGTTTGAGAAGCGTCATCGTCGTCTTGGGTCGTGTCAAGTGTCTTTATGTAAATTTTTTGTTTTTTGTCATTGCTGGGTTGTCACGAGGTCCCACCTGCACGATTACCGCCTCCTGCATATTTTATTTTATTTAATCCTGCTTAATTGTCCTTTTTAGGGGGAGAAAACCAAGATGTGCTTCTTCTTCCCCTAAAGAGTCCTTTTAAGGGAAGCCCACTAGGCTTTCCCGCAAAAAGGGGCCCAATAGGGCCACCCCACAACTACCATGAATTTAAATAATTTAAACTACGGTTGTTATCATATAATTACATTTAATTGTTGTTTACAAGTATTTTCTGATTTTCCATAATTTTCTGGAATTTACTTAAGCTTGGAATAATTCTATTTAAATGAAAACGGCATGTTTAAGATTTAATTTCAGTGTTAATTAATGTGGGACGAATTACTGAGTTTTCTATAATTTTTTGAAATTTATTGGAAGTTTTGGGAATTAATTTGAAGAAGAAAGGAATTTTCAATTAGGAAAAAGATATATTTATAAGGGGACTAGGAGTTTGAAAGCAATTTCTATAGTCAGAGGGATTTTGTAGAATTTTTATTGCAATTATGCCCTTAAAAACAGCTCTCGGCTGTGTATTGCAATTAGCCCTTAACAACAGCTCTATGGTTTTTTTCCTAAAACCATAGAATTTTATGGTTTTAGGAAAAAAATGGAGAGAGAAATTGCAAGAGGCATAAACACAAATTTTTTCGGGCAGGGTCTATTTGCGCGCGCCCATTTAATGAGGGACTTCTGTATAAAATGCTAGGAAATTCTCTCTCCGGGAGTTACGTTCACCTCCCGTTCTGTGCATGCAAAGTGCATGCACGGTAAGTGACATGGCGATCTGTGATTGGGTCAAACTTAGAAGGCGCACAAGACAGGGGGGGTATGTGGCACACCGAGAATGAACCCGCCATTTGAAGTTCAAAATGCAACAGCCAATTGGCGAACGATACGACATTGCATGAACAAGAAAAGTCAAATTAAATAAATGGAAATTGATCCAACGGCTATGATTGGTCAATTTTCATTTATTAATAACTTTTGATCCTAAAGTTTGATTGAGGTGATTTCTATCTGTACGATTGAATCATTCAGATCAACCCTATATTTATGGATAAATATTAATTATTAGTGGTAAAAATGGTAATTTTACCATTTAACATAAGTGGAAAAACCAAATTTTGAGAGGAGGAGATGATTCTGGAGGTGGTTCTATCATAGCTGCAAGATAGAAAGGAGCTTCATCCTGGATCAAACCTATTAGGTGATTTCTATTTCATTCTATTTGAATTTTAGTGTAATCTGGATTTTGTCTTAGTGAAGTTTGTGATTTTTCCTCTTGAACTTGGTCTGCATTTCTAAATCGTTTGGCTTGAGCGGCATGTACAAGCCCTTTCTAGGATTGAGAGGAGAAATCATTAAATTGACCTAGCTATTCTAGTAGCACAATAAGAAAAAAGTATAAAAAGGTTTTATTTATAAGATAAAATAGATTGTCTTTATGATGTAATAGTTAGTGAATTTTGACACCAAATCCCCAAAACCAACTAAAACCAAATCAAATTTCCTTCTTAGTCCCTCTACTTGACTCCTTTGTTCCTTTTAATTGGATCAAAGAATTCAATTTAGAGCTCCCTATTTCTTCTATTATTCCCATCTCTTCTACCATTCTTTCTAAATTCTTCATCTAATTAGGTTGATTTGATCTTCATTGAAGATTAAATTAACTATAATTAAGGTCCAATTATTCAAGCAGATCACTAATTGAATTCCTTACAAGCTTCCGTAGGATAATAACTCTACTTATCATTATACAGCTTAAGTAAAGGTATTGTAAATTGTATTGTATAAGCAAGAATCAACAACAATGAGGGATTAGAAAAAATGCAAATTCACCCCTATTTTTTGGAAGAAAAATAGGGCAAATTTCTCTTGGAAGAAAACTTCAATTCCAAATGAAAATCACTGAGTAATTCACTATAGCATTGGCCTATGTATAGACCTTGGAGGAAAGAGAAAAATTAGAATAACTGTAAAATTCAAATCTAATTTAAATGATGCTCAGATCTCCGGTCTGAAGTTGACGTTGCAACATTTTATAACACGGGGCATCCACTATAGTAGTTGTGTCATGTCCGATGATGGTGTGTGGTCATGTGTGCCAGCAATTACCCCGGGGTCATAAGGGCTCGACTTCGACGAGTTGGCATTAGGGCGTTCGAGTGGGGTCAGCAGATCTGTGCGAAGGCATGCCGAATCTTCTTCACGATCCACTAATCATTTGTCGATGGTTTGTCGTGCCAACCAACAATAAACCTTTGTACCGTTCCACCCTTGGTGAAAGTGATTACCTTATCCAGTATGTCCTCCATGTTTCCATGCCAGTCGGAAGGTAATTGGGGGGGGGGGTCATTAGATGAGAGAGGTGGGGCTTTGTAGACAGCCAAATCCGAAACATTGAAAGTGGAGCTTATCCCCATGTAGAGGTATACCAACGATATAGGCATTTTCCCCTAGTCGTTTGAGGATCGGGAATGGTCCGACACTACAAGCATAAAGCTTAGCAACCCGCCGGGGAGAGAATCTCTCCGGCCTTACCCTCACCATGACCATATGACCTTCATTAAATACTCAGAAATGACAGTGCAAATCTGCAGTCTGTTTTTATGATGCATTGCTACTCGTGATGCGATGATATATGTCCACATGCAGACTTCTAATATAACTTGCAAATGATCATCTAAGACTCTAGCATGGGGATCAAATCTGTAGGTTTACACGGGGAATGACCATGTACAATTTCAAAAGTACTCATGCCGGTGGCACAATTGACAGATGCGTGGTAGGCAAACTTGGTGCACGGAATGATACTGTCCCAAGATTTGAGGTTATCCCCAACCAAAGAACGTAAAAGATTGCCTAGACTCCTATTGAGAACCTCAGTTTGACCGTCGGTTTGTGGGTGGAAAGCAATAGAAAACTTGAGTTTAGTCCCTAAAAGATGCCAAAGAGTTTTCCAAAAGTAATTAGTGAAGCATACACTGCTAACGGATACTATACTATTTGGAATACCATGTAGATGGACAACTTTGTTTAAATACAGTTGGGCAACACGAGAAGCGTTTGAAGTTTTGGAGCATGAAATATAATGGGCCTTTTTAGAAAAAGGACCTACAACAACTATGTTGAAATCATGACTCTTAAGAGCGCGGGGAAGCCCCAAAACAAAGTCGATGCACATGTCATCACACGGTGTATGAGAGACAGGGCGAGGACTCTAGAGACCATATCTTGTTTCACATGTTTGGCGAATGCACACACTCGACATTGAGATACAATATTTGCCACATCACGTTTCAATGAAGGCCAAAATAATTGATAATGTAACACGAAAGATGTCGGGATCGTACGGCTCGTGTTACACACAAGGAGGGTGAGGGTAATCATGTCATGTGGTGGAGACGACTGATGTGGATGTAATGCAAGTGATAATACAATGATGAAATCAGTGAGAAGTGTTAGTTTAGGTGGTCAAGGAATAACCAAAGGGGGGGGGTGAATTAGGTTCTCTATTTATATTTTATTTTTATTTTGATTAGCTTAAGATTTTTCTACTTAAGAAATGAGGTAGGGGAAATGGGAGAGAAAATTATTATTTTTCGACAGCTTAGGCTAATACTTAATGCTATTCGGATTTATCCATCCAGAGGAGATGATGTGCCCTAACAGAGTTTATGTGAATGCCCCCCAAGCAATTCACTTGGAAATAGGGCTGAACAAGGATACCAAGAAAAAAGAAAAAGTCAATGAAGCTTTGTCATACTTAACCCTCAAAGGCTTCCACGTAATGACGTTGCTTAATCTACTTCAACTTAGCCCCCAAAGCCTTCTTCTTATGCCCCCCAAAGTCTTAGCCTGAGTGATCACAAAGATCTAGCAATAACAATATATTTTTGAATAATTTAATCTCCTCAACAGCACTTAGTATTGATGGCTACTCAAAATAATATTCCAGACAATGATCAATTTTAAGTATTTCAACAAGAAACCTTTTATGTCAAAATTTTATTAATTCAGATATAAATATAACTATGAATTCCCCTCAGTAATACCTCCTTTTTTGTGGTTGTTCTTGCTTCAGTCCTTTTCTCCTCCACATTTTTCTTTGGATGAAATTCTCAATTTGCATTTGACCTTTGATGCTTAAAATTCTAATATCGTTTTGAATCCTGCACCAAATGCAAAGATTCCACCTGTAATGGTTTCATAACAAAATTTTTCACAATTGTTTTCTCAAAAATAGTATTCGAAAACAAATAAGAGAAATCTCCAGAGATCAATCTTTCAACATCCTTTCTTTACCGCTTGATTCCTCCTTGTCCAACTTCAAAGCTTTGTAACTCAACCGAATGATGTGATTCAAATTTCTTTGGTTTTGTATGGATGTTAGCAATAGTTCATACGTTGAACAAAAGCTCAAAATCAGTATAAAAAATATGCTCAAAATTATAAACTTATCACGAGGTTGAGGTTGTGCCAAGTTTGCATCCTAGCCTTCGTTTATTTCAATCTTGAAATACCCTGCACCAAAAACCACGATTCGAAGTTCTATGGACTTGGATTGATGTTAGTAAAAAATGATCTCTCCAAAGAATGCTCAAAAACTGATTGAAAATTGCTCCAGGACTTGAGAGATCTCCCTAGCTTTCGGACTGCGATTTTCAAAGGGCAAGGAGAAGGGGGTTTGAAATTAGGGCTCAAAACTGCATATATGGATTTGGAAATCCAATACAGTATAATTGTAATCTGTATAAGGTCCAAAAGTCATATTCATTGATTATGATTAAGCAATATAAAATAATAATCATTTTAATTTCCATTTTTTATATTTACAATTTTGCCCTCGATTCAAAATACCTTTCAAGAGTTAAGTGCAAAAACTAGCCATTATGCCAAGGACTTGAGGTTTAAAATAATATTAATCTTTTAGATATGTTTAACACAGCATTTCAATAAAGATATCACCATTGAAGAATAGTATCTTGATGTAATTAATTTTTATTAAATCATCAATAAATTCAGCTTGAAATATTCGAAGGTAGTGATGAAGATTTTGAACAAGTTATTCAACAAATCAAATGAAGACAAATTCACACAAATACCTCAACAGTGGTAAAAACTATGTTGATCTTCATGACATAAAATTACAAGTCCTAAATACACGGTTTGAGTTTTTCAGTGTATGGTCAAACTAATTAACCTTTTAATATATCTAAGGCTCTTATTTTATCTTCACATACAATCAGTCATCTACTTGACTCAGGGCCTATTGTGCTTTGATCACAACCCATATTTAGGCATGCATAACTTTGAACATTCATCAAAACATATATCAAAGCGTTGTGCTAAAAATGCCCTTAAAACTTAATCGTCAAGAAGAATAAGTTCAACGTCGACGAACACAAACATAATGCAAGTACATTAAGTGTGATGTGAGAATGCCACTAGTCTCCCGATGACCGAGACGACGGTTTGAGGGTGGACGGTGAGTACAACTTTTTCCGCTTGTGCGAGCACCGTTCAAAGTGTCTATCAAGATTGTACCAATAGAAACCTATTCCCACTGACCTTTTCCTATCTATCACTAAGCTAACCCCAATGATGGAGACACACTTGAGAGGCGCTAAAAAAAATAATTGAACCCGTAAGAGGGAAGAAGTGGGGGCATACGCGATTCGTGGACGGCTGGCCTCATATTAGAATCAATGATAACAGGTTTGGTAGGTGACCTGGCGAGCGGTCGGGCAATGATGAGCGATGATGGGGGCACTAACGAACGACGACAATGATGGGAGCAGCAACAATAGTAATGTGCGTGTTGGCGGCGTTGATGAGAGCAGCGGCAACACCGACGGTGTGACATCAGATTGGCAGAGACATAGCTGTGGGGAGGCCTGAGCATCGGTAGGTGCGGCAGTGAGGCATGACAATGGGTACCACGTCGGATGCGATGGCAGGTTCACCAAAGGGCGTTGGGGTAGGAGCTGCGTTAGGTGCAACAGCATAGGCGGCAACATGGCTCGGTGGCGTAAGGTGTAGCGGGCCCAGAAATAGGTGCAACGGCTGTAGGGCGTGGTGGTGCAGAGGTGACAGAGTGAGGTAGCCCGACAACACGAAAGAAAGTAGGGCGCGATGGCTAGGCGACAATAGGGTATTACAGCGCATAGGTTGTAGAGTAGAAAGGCACGATAATGGCTGGGTGTGACAACAATGGTAGGGTACGACGGCGACGACAGGGTGTAGTGGTGGCAGCACGCGTATAGCGGCCGCAACTATAGTTGCAGCTGGCGCCCGCAGTTGTAGCAGGCAGCTGTAACCGTGGTTACGCTTGTGGCCACAACTAGTGGCTGGAATGTCGCGATGGAAGTGCGATCGGACGCGGGGGTGGCACAGGCAACCCTGGGGATGGCAGTCGTGGGCAATAAGGCCACATATAGTGTTGGCCGTGGCAATTTGTGACAAAGACAGTGAACTTTAGCATTTTTCCTCTCTCATTACTTTATAGAGGCATTTTTGTAAATATGATGAAAACTCATCAAAACACAAAAGTCCTTAAAAATCAAAATTCCTTAATCTTTTTTTTTTCTCTTCCCTTGTGGTTGGCGACTTTCTTCAATCTTCAAAATTTCTTCAATCTTTTTTTTTTCTCTTCTCTTATGGTTCCCATTTTTGCCCACTTTTATATGGGCAAATGTGGGCCTTCTCCTTAGAACTAAAGGGGAGAAGGCCAAATTAAGAGTAACTAGGGTCCCCTAATAGGAGAGAGAAACCCACTAACCTGCCCACACATGGGCTCACACACGCACAAAGGTGTTGGTCCATACAACAGTCCAAACACGTGTGAACAAATAGAAAACAGACATATTCGCGGCCGACATATAAGGCCTACAGAACAAAGAAAAAATTAGGAAAGATAACATTAAACTTTTGTGGCCTGTTGATGAGGCCGGGTACTCCAAAGGGTGGGTCTCGCGTGTGAGCGCTTACTTGATGAACTGGTTCGATGGGGTCTTTGAAGCTGGATGGTCCCCCATCATCCTTCTAGCATGGGGAAAGCTCGTTAGTGTGGAGCTTGAGACCAATTATATCATGTCGAGGGGATAGATCATGCCAGATGGGTGGTCCGAGCTCGTCTTCTGTATGCACGAGTGCTTCATTGGGAGGGCGGGGGAGCGACCCTCCCATCGAATAAGAAATAGTCGTCTTGTGCTGCCATTCTCTGCAACATTAATTATCTCCCCTAGTACTTCCTCTATGCTCTCATGCCTAAGTGGGGCGCAAACTAGGGAAGGTGGACAGGCAAACTCACTCACAATTGAATGTAGACTGCTGGGCCACAAGGGAACATATTTTTTTTGGAGAAAAGAGGCGGCATGGGTTGGTACGACTCAAGGTTTGACACATTGATGATAGGGCATATTCCCCAATTAGGGGAAATACTTGAAACGCATGCGATCTTCCCAACAATCTGCACTATCGATAAAGGCCCGACACTATGAGTGTGGAACGTCGTAGCGACCCTTAGAGAGTATCTCTTAGGCCCCAACCTATCCATAACCAATTTGTGATGGCGAGGATGCCAACACTTCAGCATCGAACGCGTCACCACGGTCAACCGGAGTCAACACGCCCGCTATGGACCACGGTCAATTGGAGTCAACCGAAGTCAACACGCCGCAACCGTCGACAAGCACGTCTCCACCCACGCACATCCCTACGCGCGTCATGACACGACGCCAGAGGCAGATCCATAACTGCCCTTTGGCGTGACAAGGCGCACGTCTTTATTTTCTCGTCTTTATTTTCTCGTCATTTTCTCTTACCTCCAAGGCCTATATATAGGCCATTGTTTTCAAGAAACATTAGGCAGTCATTAATTCAAGAATTGAGTTTTGTTAACTCTTCTTGGAGGACTGCCCAGCCTCCCCTATCCTTCTTAACCCTAGCCGTCTTCGCCGCCGCCTCGCGACATCGGCCTCCCACCTCCCCTCCATTATCTCTCTCTCTCTCTCTCGCTCTCTCTCTCTCTCTCTCTCTCTCTTCGTTCGCCCAGCCTTAGCCGCCCAAGCAGCCCCGCCAGGGCTGTTCAGGCAGCCCCGACCAGGTCGCCCTAGGCAGCCCCGCCAAGGCCGCCCAGACAACCCCGCCGAGGCCGCCCAGGCAGCCCCGCCAAGGCCGCCAAGGCAGCCCCGACCAGGCCGCCCAGGCAGCCCCGACCAAGCCGCCCAGGCAGCCCCGCCAGAGCCGCCCAAGGCAACCCCGCCAGGGCCGCCCAGGCAGCCCTCCAAGGCCGCCCTAGGCAGCCCTGCCAAGGCCGCCCAAGGCAGCCCCGCTAGGGCCGCCCTAGACAGCCCCGCCAAGGCCACCCAAGGCAGCCCCGCCAAGGCCACCACGCAGCCCTATTAGGGCCCCCCAGGCAGCCCCGCCAAGGCCACCCAGGCAGCCCTCGCCAGAACCGCCCAAGAGCGCCCAAGCCGCCCAAATCGGGCTGCCTGAGACCGCATTCATGCTGCCCCTGTCCGAATGCAGTCGGCGCTTCAAGCCGCGAGCGCTGCGTGCGCTCGGGTGTGCTCCACCGCATTCTGTGCACTCCGCGCGCATTCCGCCGCATTCCGCGCACTCCAGATCAAGAAATGCGAGTTCTTGAGATTCTTGGAGAGGTTAGCCTTAAAGAAACCGTTTCTTGGAAGCCCACGGATTGCTCGCTATCGACCTCCGCCCATCGGCAACCACGCCCCAGTCATCATCCCCGCACACACCTTCCCTTTCGGAGTGCGCCGGCCCACGTCTGCGCCCAACCTCTTCCGCCCGTTCCCTGCTACATGCCGCGCCTCGCGGTCATGCTGTGTGCGGGTGCCCCTCCCCCTGCCAGTCACCACGCACGGGATTCGTCCGTGCGTGCGCGTGCCTCCTCCTTGCGCACCACGGTCCTCCTGGTCGCCAGCCCTCTCCGTGTCCATGCACGACCACGCGGGCCATCCTTAGTCGTGCGTGTGGAACTCTTCTGCGCGCGCGTGCGCATGCTCTCCGCCCGCCGGTCACTGCGCGCCAGACTTCTCGCGCTGACCTCGCTCGCAAGCGCCGACGCCACGATCTACTCGTCGACGGACCTGCCTTCATCTACGATCAACTACGCGACGCCCCCTCAAGCCGTGGACTATCGACGACTCAGGTACCAACTCGTCTTCTGTCCTTTATTCCGGTATTATTACGTCTTGCAGTACCGTCGTCCACTATCTCGTCCTCTGCCGAGTTCTCATCACTTTATTGATAGGATAGCCACCTTCGTCGAGGGGTAGGATTTTCTTGTGGTAGAGGGTTAATTGTTAACCTTGGCGCCAAACTCCTTTGGGCCGTCAAACGCCCCTCATTCCTTAGGCGTCTTAGTTGATCCCAAGGGTCATTGGGAGTTTCATCAGATCAATATCTTCCCCTGTGGACGACGTTGATCATCCTTCCTCTTCCGTGGCCATCCATATTGCTCATTTAAAGAGTATTTTAAACGTCGTTCATCTCCAATCATTAATTACGAATCTATTCATCCTCTTCTTGTGACGTAATACGAGCCACCCGATCCATGCACGCCATCGTATTACATCATTTCCGACATCCAGGAAGTCGACGAAGTTGCCTGGTGAGGTTGGGTAGACCTTCCAAACCTCGTCCGAGAGGATGAAGATGGCTACAGTGCCAAGCGGGGTAACCCCGCCGGGCGTTGCTTTCACGGGACAGGCAAACCCGACTCGTACCAAACAGGTAAGACACTCTTGAGTTTGACGTAATTCACTCAACCTTTCTCGCTCACCTACGTCTAACCCGAGGGCGGTGGAGGCAACCAAAAGTGCACTGGAAAAGATAAAAGACAGGGAGGAAGGGACGTACCTCGCCGGGGTTTGCCCCGTCATTCCAGGCCTCGAGCGTGTGTCTAGGGGCAGCAATGTGGGCGACGGGCGGAGGCGTTCGGCTAAGCGGGCACACAACGACGGAAGGTAGACGCGTTCTGAAGTGCGGTGGTGGGGACATCGACGGTCCCGCGGCATGCATAGGCACGCAGTCAGGCCCGGGTGGAGTTGGCGTGGGAGTGCCAGTTGCAACGCGTGGTCTGGCGGATGCCAGGCGCAGAATTGGCGAAGGCGTCGAGCGCTAGTGGCAGTCGGTGCGGTCTGTCAGACGCCGGCAGTTCACAGGCATGGGGTGAGTGTGAAGAGGGTCCCTGCGGGCGTGGCGGTGCGGGGCGGATGCTGCGCAGACGTTAGGCAAAACGGAGCGCATTTGGCTGTTCGCGCAGGGGCGGTGCAGCACGGCTCCGGTGTAACATGATACATGGTTTGCGGCAGATGTGTGATCATGCACTCGGGTTGGCAGCAGACACGTGTGCGCGAGGTGGACGGCAAGCGCGGGAGTCAATGGGGAAGGGCACCAGCGGACGGCGACTGAACGCAAGGTGAACCAGCGGCGACAGGAGGTGCGCAGAGGCACCGGTCTCACGGACTGGTGACGGCGCCGCATCACAAAATGGAGAGGAGGGGGCGGTGGCGGTAAACAACCAACAACAGCGCCCTCCTCTCTCCTTCCTTCCCTGTTCTCCCCTTTCTCCTTTCCCCTTTCTCCTTCTCTTCCTTCTTCCTCTTCTTCTCCTCCCACGGGCGTGAACGGTGACCCTCTCGTTTCCTGAACAATTCTCTTGAAAACACTTAGTAAAAAAAAACAAGCGTGACTGTTTTAGGGCGCAATCCTGTCCCTTTTATAGGGGGGAATTGGATGGGCCTTACATAACAGGCCTAAGCCCACAAAATAAAGGAAAATAAAGAAAGGGAAGAAAGAAAAACCAAAGGGGAAGAAAATAAAAGGATGAAAAAGGGGAAAGAAAGTGTCTACCCCTTTTGTGGTGGTGGAGGGGAAATCCTTAATAGGATGGATTTCCCCTCACTACAACATGTAGGGTGAGATATAGAGGCGCAAGATGAAGATAAAAAGGATGGAAAAGAAGAAATGCCACACGAATGAAGTCCGAATGAAACAACGAAGGGAAATACGATAAAGGGGCCCATTACCCGGTACATTTGAATCCGGGCGTGCGCGTCATCGCTATAGCTTGTCGTGCGGGCTGGACACAAACTAGCGGTGATGTCGCTGACGAGGTTGACATCCCCAAAGACGATTCTGGAGCCTCGGGCTGCGTCGCACCATCACACGTGACCTTATATTAGGGACACTATGGAGCCCTACCCGACCAGACCAGGTTTTCTTTGTCATTAAATTATTTTGTGAGCCTAGGTCTCACCGAGAGAAGATGATAGAGAGTGGGAAGAGAGGGAGGAATAGAGGAAGAAGAAGAGAGTTGGGAGAGAAGAGGGCTGCTGCCGGAGTGCCACCATCTAAGCCCTGACGTTCCACGCCCACGCACAACCGTTCCTCCCCCGCTTTTAATGGCATGGCCAAACCGTCGCTCGTGGGGATGACCTTCCTGAACGGTTGTCCAGAACGGTATCGCGTGGTGATTCTTGCACCACGCGCATATCAGTACTCGACCCCGCGATCGCCCGACGTCTTTGAGGTGTCGCCAAGATGTTCAACGGCCGACGTTGAGCAGGAGTCTATATAGACTCATTTGACCGTGTGATGTCCACAAAAGCAATGCAACTTTCTCTTGCCACTGTGAGATCTCTGACCAGAAGGATTGCACCGTGTCGTTGGAACTTCCATGGACCGTCGCATGTGCCAGCTTGATGCTTTCGGGACCCACCAAGTCACTCATCGCGGACCTACTCACGAGAGACTCATGCTGGGTTCACCGGGACTGTCGTCATGCCCGAATCAGTGGCAATGAATCACCTCCTTGCTACTCTCACCGGCCTCGTGATGGCGAGGACGCCAATGCATCAGCCCGGGACACGTCACCGCAGGCAGTCGGGGTCAACACAGACGTTACGGATCCAAAGATGAAGTCAACAGAAGTCAACCCACCTCGGTCAACAGGAGTCAACGAAGAAGTCAACACGCCACAACCGCCGCCCGCCACGCCACCACCGCCAAGACGTCTCCACGCGTCATGACACGACGCCAAAGGTAGATCCACAACTGCCCTTTAGCGTGACGTGATGCACGCTTTCCCTTGCGTGTCTTATTTTCTAGTTATTTTCTCTTTCCTCCAAGGCCTATATAAGGTCATTTGTTTCAAGAACTCATTAGGCAATCATAATTCAAGAATTGAGTTTTCTTTCTAACTCTTCTTGGAGGATTGCCCTACCCCTCATCTTGCCCTAACCTTCCCGCCGCCGCGTCATCGCCGTCATCACCGCTGCCGCCGCCACCACCGCCGCGCTGCCGCTGCGTCGTCATCACCGCTGGCGCGGCAGCGCGTCACACGCCGCGACCGCACGCCACCGCGCGTTATCTCGCGCGTGCGCTCGCACGCCGCGTCGCGCGGGCGCTGCGCGCTGCCGCGGCGCGCGCTCAAGGCCAAGGCTCGGTGCGCTCCGCGCACTCACGCGCTGCTGGCGCTCGCGCGCTCGCGCGCTGCGCTGCGCCTCGCGCGCTGCTCGCGCTCCGCGCGCTTTCGCGCGCTCGCGCCGCGTTCGTCGCGCGCGTCGCGCCCGCGCGTCCCGCTTAACGCCAACCAGGGCGGACAACGCCCGGGCCCCGTTCAGTATCACGCCGCCGTTGCCGCCACGAGCAGAATTACCTGCAGCCTCTACACGCACTACGGTGCTGAGGTATACCTGAACCCTGTGGTGTCGACGCGTGTTCTCCGCTCAGTATTTTCTCGGAAGTTTCCACCGCCAGAATTAGACTTGGATTTCCTCTTCTTCTCTCCTTTTCTCGAGTGTTTCTTCGCGACGTGAATTCGAGGTATTGATTTCGGTGCTTAGGCATCGTCGCGGTGGGGGAAGACAGTACTCCCGCCCTCGATAAGGGTCGGAGCTGCACCACCAGATTTCATCGGTTTTAAGTCCGAGAATCGACCGTGATTTCTGTGGATTGTTTTATCCCTTAACCCATTCCTACCCATAGCCTCGTCATCCGCCCTAAATCGTCCATCCCATAGTCGTCCTACGTCACCTCGCCTACTCGGTCCTTGCCCTTAGTAAGGGCACTTGTACCCTTACTAAGGGCTCCCTTTGCCCTTTGTAAGGGCCACTCTGCCCCTATATTAGGGACACGATGGAGCCCTACCCGAGCAGACCAGGTTTTCTTTGTTCTTAAATTATGATTATGAAGAAGAGCTTAGGGAGGGGAAGTGAAGGTGGGCAGGAGAAAAGCCGGCAGAATGAAGTATTTCACTTCCTATCACTCTCTCTCTCCTTCTCCCTCTCCCTCTCTCTCTGTCTCGTTCTCTCTATCTCTCTCTTTCTTTTTCTCTCCTCTCTATCTTTCTCTTACTCCCTCTCCCTCCCTTTCTCTTCTCTCTCTCTCTCTCTCGCTTTCTCCTGCTCTCTCCCCCTCCCACTCTCTTTTTCTTCCTCTCTCTCTCGCTCTCTCTTTTCTTCCTCTCTCTCCCTCTCACTCTCTTTTTCTTCCTCTCTCTCCCTCTTACTCTCTTTTTCTTCCTCTGTCTCTTTTTTCTTCCTCTCTCTCTTCCTCTCACTCTTTTCTTCCTCTCTCCCTCTCACTCTCTTTTTCTTCCTCTCTCTCTCCTCCTCTTTTTCTCTCCCTGTCACACTCTTTTTCTTACTATCTCTATCTTTCTCTTCAGATCTGTCCCCCTCACTCTCTCTCTTCCTCTCTATCTCAATCCTTATCTCTCCCTCTCTCTCTCTCTCTCTTCCTCCCTATCCTATCTGTCTGCCTCTCTCTTTCTCTTGCTATCTATCTCTATAGCTATCTCTCTCTCTCTTTCTCTTCATTTCTATCTCTACTTCTCTCCCTCTCTCTTTCTCTTCCTATCCATCTCTAGTGCTCTCCCTCTCTCTCTCTTCCTCTCTCTATGTTTTCTCTTTTTCTCTCTCTCTTTGTCTTCCTCTCTCTATGTTTCTCTCTTTCTCTCTCTCTCTTTCTCGTCCTCTCTCTATGTTTCTCTCTCGTTCTCTCTCTCTCTCTTTCTCTTCCTCTCTCTATGTTTCTCTCTCTTTCTCTCTCTCTCTCTCTCTCTCTCTCGCTTTCTCTTCCTCTCTTTATGTTTCTCTCTCTTTCTCTTCCTCTCTCTATGTTTCTCTCTTTCTCGCTCTTTCTCTTCCTCTCTCTATGTTTCTCTCTCTTTCTCTCCCTTTCTCTTCCTCTCTCTATGTTTCTCTCTCTGTCTCTCCCTTTCTCTTCCTCTCTCTATGTTTCTCTCTCTGTCTCTCCCTTTCTCTTCCTCTCTCTATGTTTCTCTCTCTTTCTCCCTCTCTCTCTTTCTTTTCCTCTCTATATGTTTCTTTCTCTTTCTCTCTCTCTCTTCTCTTCCTCTCTCTATGTTTCTCTCTCTTTCTCTTACTCTCTCTATGTTTCTCTCTCTCTTTCTCTTCCTCTCTCTATGTTTCTCTCCCTTCCTCTACCTGTCTCTATGTTTCTCTCTCTTTTTCTCTCTCTCTTTCTCTTCCTCTCTATGTTTATCTCTCTTTCTTTATGTTTCTTTGTCTTTGTCTCTCTCTCTTTCTCTTCCTCTCTCTATGTTTCTCTCTCTCTTTCTCTTCATCTCTCTATGTTTCTCTCTCTCTTTCTCTTCGTCTCTCTATGTTTCTTTGTCTTTGTCTTTCTCTCTTTCTCTTCCTCTCTCTATGTTTCTCTCTCTTTATCTCTCTCTCTTCCTCGCTATCTCTATCTCTATCTTTCCCTCTCTCTCTCTTTCTTCCTCTCTCTCTATTTCTCTCTCTCCTTCTCTCTTAATCTTCCTCTCTCTCTAAATATTTCTTTTCTTGTCTCTCTTGATCTTCCTTTCTCTGTATCTCTGTCCCCATTCCTCTCTCTTTCTGTCTTCCTCTGTCTCTCTAGAGTCCAGTTTGTGGTGAGAGAGTTTCAGACTAAAAATCTGAGTTCGGAGGGGAGGTGAGAAGGGGGCCACTCTTCCTGCTTCTCTCACCTCTGTTTCTCTATCTAATTTTTCTCTCTCTAGGGTCTCTTTGTATTTCTTTCCCATCTCTCCCATGTTTCGCAAGTTGCGAGATCTTTTCTCCCTAAAGTGTGAACCCTTCATTTCTCTCGCTCTAAAAATTGTCTATTTCTCTCTCCTCCCTATAGGTGTCATTATCTTCTCCCATCACTTTCTTTCTCTAATTATTTTGACTATGATCTTTCTACCACCACATTCCTCTCTTCTCTATATCTCTACTGATTCTCTTTCTTATCCATTGTCTTTCTCTCTATAGTTTCTCTCTCTTCATCTATGTCTCTTAAATTCTTATTTTCTTCAAACTATTGTATTAGTTTCTTTCTCTCTGTAGGGTCGGTTTGTCTCCCTCGAATTCTTCTCTCTGATACCACCACTTCTCTCACTCTAAAACTTGTCTCTCTTTCTCTCTCTTCCTATGTGTCATTAGCTGCTCCTATTATTTTCCTTCTCTGATTTAGACTAAGTCAGATCATTCTCTCTCTAACTTCCACTCTCTTTATCTCTTCTAACTCTTACTCTTTACCCTAAAATTTTCTCTCTACTCTCTCTCATCATCTGTGTTGTTACCTCTTCTTTTCTATCTACCCATCCAGTTCTTTTCTATGGACCCTCCATTTCTCTGGCTCTAAAAATTCTCTCCCTCTGATGGGGACCAATGCATCAACACTGGGACGGGACGGATCCAGCCTCACCGAGCCGCTCGCGCCGATGTTTGCGACCCCGACTTCAAGTATTCAGCGTAAAACAATTGCTCATAAGTTTTCTATATTGCTTTGGTTGTATTTCTTTCCTTTTGTTGAACAGTCGGATTGGACCATTGTTATTGGGGCTTGTCCGTTCATCTTTGTTTTACGTTGTACTGCTTGTCTAGGAGGGACTTCGTGTTGCGACGGTATCTTCCCCTAGGTTCGTCCGCTTGGCACTCATCCTCCTTATATAAGGGGATGTCATGACCAAGTGAGGTAGGATTTGAAAATTGAAAAGTTGAAAGTTTCTTTTGTTTTGTCTTAGAGAGAGTTGATAGCAGTTAGATTTCTAGAGAATGGAGAACGTGAGCCTTTGTCGTTGCTTCGCCCCACATCGTGATCACTCCGTGGATCACCTCACCGTCGAACCGTCTCCTCCAAGCCCCACTTTTCTTTCTTGGAAGATCTTCGAATCAAACCTGAGTTCTTGACAGTTCATGCCCAAGAATCGTTCAGAATCAACCATCGTTGTTGAATTTTGAAGGACTCCCAATTGTTGCCACTGCTACCGCCCGCGCATGCTGCCATCCACTCGTCGTACGTCATGCCTCATCGTGCACAGCGTGTGGCGCCTGCCACGCGCTGCGCGCCCATCTCACACCGCGCGCCCGTCGCACGCTGCGTCCGTTGCGCACCGTGTGACGCGTGCCTTTGTACCCCGTGCTCACCACCCTCCGTGCCTGTCTGCGCGCCACATGCTGTCGTGCCTCGCACCTCACGTGCTCCGAATCTTCTGCACACCGCACCTCACTGTGCTCCACTGCCTTGACCAAGCCGTGCTTGCATGTTCCAAGATTCCTGCTGTGGACTGCACACCGTCTCGTGCCTCCGTGCTTTCACATCCTTGACTGCCAGTGATTCCCTGGTTGACGCCTGCCAGGTTCTATTTCATCCTCCCTTCTTAATTCAGTATTGTTACTTTTTGCAGTGTCGTCTTCCCCTATGAGTTCCTCTGCCGAATTATTTGAAAGTTAATTGTGAAGGATAGCCACCGCTTGTTGAGAGGTAGGATTTTCATTGTGATAGAAGATTAAATTTCCTGATATTAAAGTGTGAACAATTTTGAGCCGTCAAATGTTTCTTACGTCTTAGGTATTTTAGCGGTTTTGAGGGTCATTGGGAGTCAGTCTTGATTCTTTTCCTCCTTCGTGAATTTACTGGATTGTTTACTTGGTCCGACGGAATACTTGATTGCTCATTAGGGTGTTTCTCTCATTTCATTATGTTCACATACTTACCCTATTTGGTTTAACATCACCGTTACTGTGTTGTAATACGAGCCGACGATCCCAGCGCTCTCGTATTACATCACTCTCTCTCTTCCCTATATGTGTCAATATCTTTTTCCACCATTTAATCTCTCTAATTCTTTTAACTAAAACATATCTATGTCTTTTGTGTCTCCTTCTTTTCTATTTACCTATCCAATTCTTCTCTCTGAATCCTCCATTTCTCTCCCTCTAAAAGTTCTCTTTCTCTCTCCTCCCTATATGTGACAATACATTCTCCCACCATTTTCTCTCTAATTATTTTGACTGAGTCATATCTAACTCTGTCTAACTCTTTCTCCCTTCTTTCTGTGTTTCTAATATGTATCTCTTCTCTCTATCCCTAAAATTCTCGCTCTTAACTCTCTCATTCTCTCTCTAGTTCCTCTCTCCTTATCAGTCTATTGAACTATTCTTGGTCTCTCTAACTCTTTCAAATTGTCTCTATAAATCAAATTCTTCTATCTTATCGTTTTCTATGTATATAATATTTTTCTCTCTTCTTTTCTTTTTACATGATTCCCCCTCTATCTATCTCTCTAATTCTTCTCTCTATTTCTCTCTCTCCTTTGAGCGGTTTAACTACTCTGCGATATTCCTCTTTCCATTTAACTATTCTTTTTTTTATTGGCAAAAGCACGGTGTCGGGTACGTCCAACCCTGCGGTTATGCCCGTAGACCGATCCAGTTGTGCCCTGGATGCCACCTAGGGGGGTTTTTATATAAAGTGGATTGTTTATCAACGTTTTTATGCATGGAGCGAGCATAAATATCCCAAAAACACTCGGATCCCACTCGTCCGTGCCCGTGTGCAGGAAAGGGAAAAGATACATAAGTGATACCTGGCAGGTGCTCTGAGAAGATCGCTCGTGTCGGCGTGTCTCCGTAACCCCCCGCGGTGGTGATGATGCATGGAGTGTGTAGAGCTCTCCCCATCGTCGAGAAGTGTCATCGATGAGGTGCATGACGGGGACATCAATAAAGCAAGAGAGCAAGCGCTCCACCTCCCCTACTTCATGCAAGATGCCAATCACCGGGGCAAATCTCTAAGAGATGTACGCATGCCAACAGGAGTATGGGGAGCCGGCATAAGAAAGGCGATGCGTGGAGTGCAGTCCAATCTGCCATCCACAAATGTCAGCATTGAGGTGCTTGGTAAATTGGAAGATCAGGCTAGAAGGGTGAGTTCTCTATTTAACTATTCAACTATCTAGTGGGGCCCACTCACAATGCTCACTTGGGGTAGAGAGAAAAGAGAGAAAGCAAGGCCATAGTAAATAATAAGGCCATTGGAATCATCTGTCCTCTGTAAAGGGCTGATGAAATTCAGACTCATCAAAGGAACTTATGTGTACAACAGACAAATAAATTAAACAGAGAAATGGTTCAAAGAGCATTATAGATTCCAACATAAAATAGCATTGGTAATTATTGTCAAAGACTTGCGCTCATCCTTGCATTTGAATGATAAAGAGAAGCTTAGCCTCAGGCTCAACGTAGAATCCACCTTTCAATCTAGCCTCCCACTTCAACTAGATCAGTTCCTTTCCCTAAAAAACCAAAAGAAACCAGGAGATTAACAGTACAAAATGGGTAATCTCAAACTACCTAATGAACTATCTTGGATTTGTACTCCTCAGCGTACTGAAGAGCCCTGCTGAAAATAAGTTTGTGGTTGTACGCATTCTTCTTCTTCTGCTGCTCAAGATTTTTTTCTCAACCGATGCCCATGCCTCGGCACGCTTCCTCTTCTTCAGAACCGACTCGGGGATGAAGGCAGTCGTCACCCCCTCGGCCATTACCTCTGATTAACGTTCCTGCGAGAGATCATCCAAGGGAAATTTGCAAACTTTTAGAAGGGGAATGCGGTGCGGGTAGGAAAGGAGAGGAGAATCGAGAATGCTGGTGGGGTTGCTCACGCTAGGGTCTAGCGGCCGGCCTCCATGAACAGGAAGAGAGGTGTAGGAGGAAGAGCGAGGGTGCAATGGAATGTTATACCTTGACCTAGAATTCAATCCGACGGCTAGAAAGGAATGAGCTTCAATAATTCATCGTGATCATTGATTGATAAACGATGGGTATCCGACGTCTGTGGATCTAGCCACTTCAAGATAAATGATACCTTACGCACGGTCGTGAGTGATAATCCTCAGCTTACAGGAGAGTCCGCCACCCATGCGTCAAAATTTGCTGAAAGAGCCATAGTGAGCCAAGGAAGAAAGCAAAAGAGACCCGACTCTGTGAGTTTGAACTTCAAAACCTGTGAACTAGCCATTTCAAGAAATTGGAAAAGCCCATTAATAAACTTATACCACAAATTTATGGGGAACTAAAAAAATTAATCTTATTCAGCTTCTTCGATGACATTATCAATTGTACAAAACTGCTCACATAATGGTAGTATGTCGGCATCCATGTGAGAAGGATGAAGGTTTCTAGGTTGTGGCCGAAGTGGGAAACGGTGAGTGCCCATACAAGTGGCTTGGACAATATCTCCTTCCAAGGTATTCACATTACGGGGTCCTTGGAAAGTCTTTATACCAGTGAAATGAAAAACTTTGACAGTGGATTAAAATTGCCAAAAGATACTTCATTACTACAATTAGGGGTTGGATATTTATCCAGAAAAAAAAGTATCAAAAGAACGATTGCGATGATCAACATGAACCTCCATGGAACAAATTCTGCATGAAACTTCTCCGTATTTAAAATGAAACCACAACCCAGATTTCTCCCTCCACCAGAAAGCGAAACAACTCAATAGAATAATCTGCAGAAATAGCAAATTAATGATGATTTGTCGCCACAAAATAGCAAACTAATGACGCACTCCACATCAAGAAAAAGGGCAGAAAGAAACCAACTTACCTGGGACATGCCATACAAAGTATCGCCATTGCCAGAGACTTGACGTGGTTCAATTGGGTTATGAAGAACGCAGGGCCAAGAAGTTCCCAAAATCTTACTACCAAAATCTTAGACATTGGATTAAATTGTCAAAAGATACTTTATTACAACAATTACACATCGGATATTTATCCCAAAAAAAAGTATCAAAAGAACGATTGCGATGATCATCAGGAACCTCCATAGAACAAATTCCACATGAAACTTCTCCGTATTGAAAATCAAACCACAACCCAGATTTCTCCCCTCACCAGAAATTCCCAAAATCTTACTACCAATCAAGAAAAAAACTTAGACATTGGATTAAATCTGCAAAAAATACTTCATTACTACAATTATGGTTTGGATATTTATCTACAACATAAAGGTACCAAAAGCATGCAGTAAACTTCTCCGGATTGAAAATCAAACCAAGACCCATAATTTCCCCCAAAAAATTATAAAAACATTCACACCAATGAAGTGAAAAACTTATAAACAGATTTAAACCCCCAAAATTAACCTCTTGGAGAAGTGACCATCGGAAGTGATGATAATGTTGTTCTTATCGCGAGAAATAGTGACAGATTCTTGGAGAGCGCCCGGCTTCCCCCTAGCGACCTTGATGCGCTCCTAAAGGAACTTCTCGAGGGACGTGATGTCCATGATATTGTCTTCCACTAGCTTCATGAAGTCGATGATGAAGGTCGTGGAGCCCTTCTTCTTCACCGCCTTTGCCCCGCCAGTCCCAGAGCCCACCCCTCGACTCATCTCTCTTCTTCTCCCTCCACCAGCGATGGCTTTCATGCTCTCTGTCGACGGCCCTTGTGCACTAGGATTTATCCTCGAGCTGCGCTCCTTGCAGTTCTAACAAAGGCTTTGCTCTCTCACTCTCTCTCTTCTCTCTCACTCTCTTTTCAGCCGATCAGAGACCAGACGGGTACACCAATTCCTATTATAGTAGTATAGATTGTGTGAGCCTAGGTGTCACCGAGAGAAGAGGATGGACAGTGATGGAGGACCATCTCGAGGATGACGCCGCGAAGACGAGGAGCCAGATTGAGGATGACGCGACGGGACGACGACAGCCACGCCGAGCAGCTCGTGCCGACGCTCGCCACCCGGGGTTTAAGTACTCCGGGTAAGTATGCATTTTTATTTATGTTTGTTTTCTTATATTTCTGGATTTAAGGATTGGGCCAGTGTTAGGCCCCGTCCTTCGTCATTTCCTTTTATTTTCATGTTTGTATTTGAATTTGTAAGGAGAGGCTGAACCATGTCTTGCGACGGTTCGTCCTCTCCCACGTTCTCTTGGCACCCATCCTCCCTATATAAGGGGATGGCATGCCCAAGGAACATTTGGAAATCATTGTTGAAAATTGAGTTGCAATTGATCTTCCCCCTATCGTAGTTATAGTGTAGGGGGTTCGGCTAGCCCCACCCCACGTCGAGATCACTCCGTGGGTAGAGCCCACGTTTCTTCCGTCGAGATCACTCCGGGAGGATCGTGCTGAAGCGTGCCATCGAGATCACTCCAGCACGGGTTAAAGATTTTCAAGAAGTCGTTGTCCTTCAGGGCTGAGAAGAGTCTCCGTCGAGATCACTCTGGGAATTCTTGGAGGTTCCTGAACGTCATCGACACCGCGACCAAGCTGGGAATCTGCTCCATCGAGGGAGCATTGTCCCGACCATCAAGAACCCGACGCCAGCCAGGTTCTTGATCCCCTGCCCCTCTTCTTCTACATCCACCCCTCCCTTCTCCTTCATCCAGCCCCTCTCGCCCACCTTTCTTTGGACGCCACCCCTCCTCCCGCGCTTCTTGACCATATCCCCATCGTTTCTTGATTCCCAATTGCCTCGTCTTGACTTTCTTGATCGCCCACCCTCCTTTCCCCATCGTTTCTTGATTCCCAACCGCCTCGTCTTGCCTTTCTTGATCGCCTACCCTCCTTTCCCCCCTCGTTTCTTGATTCCCAACTGCCTCGTCTTGCCTTTCTTGATCGCCCACCCTCCTTTCCCCATCGTTTCTTGATTCCCAACCGCCTCCTCTTGTCTTTCTTGATCGCCCACCTTTCTTTCCCCTTGATTTCTCGATTTCTTGATTTCTTGAATTCTTGAATTCTTGATTTCTTGATTTCATGATTTCTTGATTTCTTGATCTCACCATATCTCCTTGATTCCCCTTCGTCCTTCCCTTCGCCCTCCCCTCGCCCTCATCTTTCTTGATTTCTTGATTCCCACCCTCTACGCCATAACCGATTACTTGGTTTTCTGCCCCACCCACATGACTATTCCCACGATACTTGGTTCATTGTCTTGCCCGCCCACACGACTACGCCGTGCGCCAGCCAAGCGCGCGCCTTGTACGCCCTCTGCTTCGACTCTTGCTGCACGCCACCCATGGACTCAGCTCTCTGCTGGTAGTTACGACCGCACCATCCGCACTCAGTTTTGTCCTCATCAACGACACTCGTCCGCACGACCCGACACTAAGCATCCGCTCGACGACTTGGACGCCTTGGACTAAGTGATACAAAGGTCAGTCTGGTCTCCCCTCCATAAACTCCAGTATTATTATCTTCGACAGTCTCGTCTTCCCCTATCGCGTCCGCTACCGTGATATTCTCGAACATCATCGGATAGGACTAGCCACTTTGTCGAGCGTAGGGATTCTTGTGGTAGACGGATTGTCATCCGACTTGGACACCGAACGCTCTAGGGCTATTAGACGCCCCTCACTTAGTAGACGTCTAGTAGGTTCAGCGGGTCATTGGGAGTTTGATCTTAGGATCACTCCTCTCTAGTTGATTGGTACGGCCGACGTCGCTATCCGTCAAGTCCTTATCTGCTCATTTTTATTTTCTCATCATTCGGCTTACATCCCTTACATTCGCATCATAACCCTATGACGTGAAACGCGCCGATCGATCCCGGCCATCGTCGTTTCACATCAGACAATAGGAAGAGAGGAAGAAGAAGAGAGTCGGGAGAGAAGGGGGCTGTTGTTGGAGTGCCGCCATCGAAGCCCGTGACGTCCCACGTCCACACACGACTGTTCCCCCCCTTCTTAATGGCATGACCAAAACATCTCTCGTGGGGAAGACCTTCCTGCAGGGTTGTCTAGAACGATATCGTGCAGTGATTCTTGCAGCGCGCGCATATTGGTACTCGACCTCACAATCGCCCGACATCTTCGACGTGTTACCAACATGTTTAACAGCCGACGCTGAGCAGGAGTCTACAGACTCATTTGACTGTGTGATGTCCACAAAAGCAATGCAACTTTCTCTCGCCGCTGCGAGATCTCTGACGAGAGGGATTGTACCGTGTCTCTAGAACTTCTATGGATTGTCGCATGCACCAGCTTGACGCTTTTGGGACCCATCGAGTCACTCATCGCAGCCATACTCACGAAAGACTCACACAGGGGTCACCAGGACTGTCGTCATGCCCGAATCAGTGGCAATGAATAACCTCCTTGCTACTCTCGCCGGCCTCACCTACTCACGGTCCTGCCTGTACTGTCCACCATCCATCCATGCATGTACCACTAGTTCACCGCTATGTTGATCTGAACGGTCAAGATGCCTGTCCCGCGGCCCATTTGCTTGGTTGTGTGCCGCATTGAGCCATAGTGCTCGCCAGGCCACTAAGCCATCATGCCGCTTTGCAGCATGCCAACCATTGTACCGATCTGCACCTATTGGCAGGCCGCTGGCCGTCGCTCGCATGCCGCGCTAGAGTCCACGTGTCAATTCACTTCAGGGTTGCCCGCCAAACTCGGCTGACCGCTTGAGCCACTTTGCTGCCGATGTCTCTACCTCTCTTCACCTCCCACTCCTGCGATGATTTGTTCTAGTGCTGAGCCATCGCAACATGTCTAGCTGTAGTGTGCCCACTTCCCAGCACGCCTCCACCGGCCTGCCCACACTTGCCCACGCATGGACAAAGACACACACAAACGTCGCTACTGATGAAGTATGTTGTTCCCCTTGCTCGTGAGTTATATAACATGTTCCAATATAATGTTGAGTGTGTTCCACCATGCTCGGATTAGAAATAGGTGAGAGATTATATCTTGAAAATAATGGGTCAAGTGAATTCTCATGTACGGGTCGAGCCCGTTCGTTATGTGCAAGCATCTACAAAATTATTATGTTCGATGTTGTAATCCCTGTCGTTCGTTTGATGAGGGTCAGAAGGTCATTGTTACCAACACCGTTCGCCTTCCCTAGAGCTCAGAGCTCATCGAATCCCCACAACTCGGGATCTACATGTATATCCGCCTAGGGTTTATCACATCACATAGTTTCATCCCCTTAGGAATTTACCCATTGGACGTTGTCACTAACAATGCCTAACCTCATCACGGTATCCGAGCATCGTCTCGGTACCTGATCGGGCAACATCCTTGATGACGTTCGGCATCATCTTGATATCAGAGCATCGTCTCGATACCTGTCCAAACAACATCACCGACGACGTCCGCCATCAAGCTTGCGTGCGAATATACAGGTGTGGAGGCCTCCTATCGACGGCAACAGTGGTGGCTAGTAGTGGCAACGTTGTTATGGAGAAGAGAATACGGAAAATTTCTCCTAGAATAAAACTTTAACCCCAAAATAAATCACTAAGTAATTCAGTGCAGTAGTAACCTATGTATATTCCATGGAGGAAAGAGAAATATAAAATAACTTTGAAATTCAAAACTAATTTAAATGCTGCTTGGATCTCCAATCCGAAGTTGACGTTGGCAACATATCATGACACAGGGCGTCTCTTATGGTAGTGGTGCCAAGTTTGATGATGGTGTGTGGTCGTGTGCACCCCCATAGAGCCTTTCGGTTACTTTGACAATCAATGTAGGAGAAATTGCACGCTTCGATGTGGTATGCATCAAGCTTGGGCTAGTGTTTCATCCACAGCCTGCATTATGCTTTTAATGTCATGGGATGAGCTGTCAATACTGTCTATGATGTATGCCATTCTACTCGTATGAATACATTTTCAATGTTTGAATACATGTAGAAAAAATCACCATGTGTATTCGTATTTCATTTTTGAAATAAAACAAAATACCCAGACATCAATCACATCAAACGTTTTAATGAATCTGCAACAAATATGAGATAACATATTTTAGGTACTAACAAAGCCAACCTTCTACTCTTCTCTATGCTCTATCACCCACTAAGCTGTTGGGGTGCCTCATAACAAAGTAAAATGAAATGAAGTTAATATCTGAAGTATAATCTCTATATGGCCAACAAAATGCAAATTAAATGTGCCGTACCTAAATATTCTGGTTCATCGTCAATTTCACTGTTTAGAGAGATATCATACCATTTTATATTTTTACTTGAACACCAACACTTTACACGCACCTCACTATTAGGAGCCTCTAGATGGGATCACTCATAAGAGACAATAGCATGCCCTGTAGAGAACAGTCGTTCTGAACCAGCAGTTGTCACAAACAGATATAGGTAATCACGAGTCACACCATTTTTATGGAGTTTCACCACCGACTTGATGTGTCCAGTGCAGGAAGATATTGAATTCCTCCATTAGAGCTGGTGTTATCATTCATGTTATGGGTTCTCTGGTTGAAGGTTGATTGACCCAGGTAGTGATGGTGTTTCCTGACTGCTGGAAAACTTAACATTGCTTCTGTATTAAGTGGAAGAAGCACAAACTGGAAAGATAGCTCTAATACACGCCACACCTTTCGAGTAGGTCACCTCATCAAACATCGGGCCCTTGAAAAATGGTTCAAGTAGGGTAGAAGAAACGATGACATCTTTTTTCCAAAGCAAGGTCTCAAAGACTACAAATGTTTTTACATGGCTATGCATGCATTTGTGTTGCATGATAACTAGGATTGACATGGGTAAGATGGAGTAAATTCAACTAAGGAAGGATAAAACTGACCACAAATCAACATGATCGATTTTGAACATTTAAATTCAGAGAAAATGATGATAGTGCCGCCTCTTTCCTTGGTCGAGGGCAGGAGGAGTGTTTATGGAGCGTACCTTCCCACTCATTGGTCGAGGGCAGGAGACGTCTTCAAAAAAGCCATCAACATCATCGTCAGCCCCACCAGTTCACATCTAGCCTGACCGGCAAGCCAAGGCGCAAGTGAAGACACCCGGGTTCAAATACCCGGGTAAAGCATGTCCGTATTCTCACTGTTTTGATTTTTATTTGTACGTGCTTCTTATGTTCGTTGTTTTACCATGTTTGTGTTTGTTTTTGTCATCTCCGTGTTTATCGTGTCATGTCTGTTTCATCATGTGTCATGTCATTTTGTGTCATCGAATGTGCGTCAAACATATGGGTTTAGTTTTGTGCTGAGAAGGGGGGTAAGGGCACACCATTAATTTTGTATAACCCCCCCCCCCCCCCGGTAAGGGCACTTGGTCCCTTACCAAGGTATAATGTACCCTTAGTAAGGTTCAATTGTGCCCCTATATAAGGGGTCATGATGGTGCCCTAGTTTCTTAGACCAGGTTATTATATTAAAAGGTTTTCGTTCAGCTTGGTCTCATGATAGAAGAAGAAAGGAGAGAAGGAGATGGAGAGGAGAAGGGAAGAGGAGGTGCAGGCTGTGACTACCGCCCGGACCGCCAGCCACCTTTCCCATGCGGACACTTGCCTCCTCGCAGCGCCCAGCAATGCAGCTGCGTAGCCGCACCGCCCATGCCAAGCAGCCGCACCGCCCCATGCCTTGTAGCCACGCAGCCCTAGGCCGCCCAGCCACACCACCCAAGGCTGTGCAGCCCCACGCCACGCAGCCGCGTCACCCCAGGCCGCGCAGCCCTACTACCACAGGTAGCACTACCTCATGCCACCTAGCGGCGCCACCTCAAGCCACGTAGCCACGCCCCCACAGTCCGCACCGCGATGTTGTGGCACTGCCAAAGGCCGCGCCACCGCGCCGCCACAGTGCGCGCCACCGCGCATTGGCCGCACCAAAAGCCACTTCAGCCACACCGCCACTGGCCGCGCAACCGCGCCACCTGATGGGGGACCATCCAGCTTCGAAAACCCCGTCAAACCAGTTCATCGAGTGAGGGCTCAAGCACAAGACCCAGATTTCAGAATACCCGACCTCGTCAACGGGCCACAAAGGTTTGAAGTTATCTTTCCTTATGTTTTCTTGATTTTGTAGGCCTTGTATATCGGCCGCGTATGTGTCTCTTTTCTGTTTGTTCACATGTGTTTGGACCACTGTATGGACCGACACAATTGCGCGTGTCTGAGCGCATGTGTGGGCATGTTAGTGGGTTTTTCTCTCCAATTAGGGGACCTAAATACTCTTAATTGGGCCTTCTCGCCTTTATTTCTAAGGGGAAAGCCCATATTTGGCCCTATAAAAGGTGGGGCCACCCATAGGAAGACAAGAGAATAAAACATTGAAAAAATGTGATTTTTTAAGGATTTTTCCAATATTTTTAGTGTTTTTTGAGTTTTGTCATATTAACTAAACTGCCACTGCAAACTTAGGGGAGAGAAAAAGAACCTTCGAGTTCGCCGAGAACCGCCACTACCGTCGCCGCCTTCACCGGAGTTTCAACTGTCGTCTCCCACGGTCGCTGCTTTGAGGGTGTGATAAGCCAAAAATAAGTGTAAATTATGCAAAGTTTATAATCCCTTGTCATTGTTAATTTAAGCTTCTAAAATAAAATTTATAAAACCTTAACTTAAGATGTAGAATGATAAGTAGAGGTATCATCCAATGGAATTAATTTTCTACACGCAATGTCGTGTCATCTCCTGATTGGCTGACGTATCTGAACTTTAAAAATTGGTTTCATTCTCGTAGTGCCACGTACCGGCTATCCAGAAATCAAAAATAAAGAAAGAACCAATAAAAATAGACATCATATATAGTGCTTTGCACGTACCGGTGCCCTTATAAGTCACACCCAATCATAGAGCACCATGTCATCCTCCATGTGTGCACATTATATGCACAGCACGGGAGGTGAAATTACCTCCCAGAGAGAGAATGTCCCAGAATTTTGCAACAAGGTACCTAATTAAATACACAAGCGCAAATCAACGCCGTTCAAAAGTATTTATGGATATCTCCTTTTCACTTTTTCTCTCTCCATTTTCCCTGAAAACCATCAAAAAAAGTCATGATTAATTGCAGCAAAACCCCGTAACTATTTTCATCATATCTTTATGCCTGCATACACGACCGAGAGCTGTTTTTAAGGGCACAATTACAACAAAATATTAAGAAAAGCCCCTTTGACTTTAAAAATTGCTTTTAAAGTCATATTTTCCTAATAAATATACTTTTTCCCCATATAAAATTCATTTCTTCCTCAAATAATTCCCATAAAAATCAAATAAAACCTAAGAAAATTATAGAAATTTCAGTGATTCGCCATACCATTAATTAACATTAACTTTAATTTTTTAAGCACCCTATCTTTGTTAAAATAAAATTATAATATGCTTAAATAAATTCCAAAAAATTCATAAAATTACATAATATTAGAAAAAAATCAGAATTCACTCAAACAAATTAATTAATGTAATATATGATAAAAATCCTATTTTTGACTCTTTAAATGCATTAAACTATGATGATTCTTCATAAAAATACCAAATTTAGTGTGTGATCAGGCCGTTGCCCCTCGGGCCTCGCCTTGAAGCCGTCGCACTACTGCAGCCATCCTTAGGCCGCCCGCCCCCTTGCGGCCACCCTGAATCTGCTGCCCCGCGGCCGCACTAAGGCTACCGCCCTGCACCTGCAGCCTAGAGGCTGCCACCCCCACGGTCATTCTCCTCTGCCACCCCTGGTCAGCCCCGAGGCTGCCTTGGTTGTAGTTACCATAGCCTAGTGGCCATTGGTCTCTGTCAATGCCAGATTCATTCTTCTTAGTGATTTCATCATTGCATCATCACTTGCATTATCTCTACGTTAGTCGTCTCCACTACATGACATACTGCACTCGCCCTCCCTATGGTGTAACATGACCTGTTCGATCTAGGGGCAACTAGTGTCACATCAGCACCATAGGCTGTACCAAGCACACAACCTCAGGCTGTGAAAGTACGTCGACCCCACGATCGCGTAGATACGCTCTCCGCGTTGCTGCATAGTAGACTAGCCAGGCAGCACGTCCAACGTGCAGTCACCCCATTGGCTGGCAGCGCCGTCGCTTTGGCTACATATCATGCAATTGCAAGGCCGCTCAATTGAGTTAGTTGCGCAGTTGTGCCACTGTACACTCCGACAACAGTGCTCGCCGCACCGCCATGCCATCCTCTGCCTTTGAGCCGCCTGCATCCCTTTGGATCCACCGCCTGATTCCGTCTACGCCAACCCAATTTGAGTTTGTGCCCATCGAGCTCGACCGATCGCTCGAGCTGCTTCATCTCGCACGTCTTTCTTCACCACCGCCTCTATCCAGTGTTACGCTCCAGCGCCGTGTTGATGCCACCTATCAAATGACACCGCACCCGCCTCTAGCACACGTCTACCATACCAATGTGCACCAGTCATCGCACCAATGAAGACACCAATGACGAGTGACGCCAACAACGAGGAACGACGTTCCCCTTGCTCGTTAGTTATATTATCTTATTTAATATATTATTGGCTGCACTCCACCGCGCTTGGGTTAGATTAAATGAGAGTATAAATATCAAAACTACCAGTCGAGTGAATTCCTACGTACGAGTCAAGCCCATCCATTACGTGCAAGCACCAATAGAAAATTTTCGTTCAATGTCATAATCACAATCGTCGCTCTGACATGGGTCAGAAGGTCCTTTTCAACGTCATTGGTTGCCCGCTCTTTAGCTAAGAGCTCGATGAAATCTCACAGGTCGAAGCCTGCACATACTCCCCGCCTCGGACACTACATCACATAATTACATTTTCCTAGGGAATTTACCCATCGGACGATGTCTCTAGTGACATTTGGCATCATCTTGGTATCAGAGCATCATCTAGGTACTCATCGAACGATGTCCTCGATGAAGTCCATTATCAACTCTCTTGCAACCACGTAGTGAAAACAAAGATCCAAAATCAAATATCCCAAATGGTCGACTATGAGAAGATAAAAACCTATTCAACTAACATGTTTTACTTAGTTCCACAGCATGGTAAAAAGACAAGACAAAATACTGGATAAAATAATGTGGATCACGAAAGAGACAAGGGTGCACCTTTACCACTAGCATAGCGCAATAGGGCCATGCAAGAAATTATGTAGGTGTTCGGTGGTGAGAGCAGATGACATGTACTTTGACAGGCCGGATGCAGACCGAACGGTAAATGGGGCACGTAGATGCAGAGCATGGGCTCTGAATCAGATTGATGTAGAATGTGGTGTAGATGGCAACGGCATGCAGTTACTACGCAGACGGTGGCTGCATGTGCTGGTGTGCGAGTGGTGGCTCCGTGCTGTAGTCAGATAGACAGTGGCTGCACACATTGCTGGTATGGGCGATGGCTTTATGCAGTGGCTGCGCGAGTGGTAGGTGTGCAAGTGGGGCCGCGCGGGCATTGGCTATGCGGGCAATGGCCACAGGCGGGGCCACATGGATGGCTGTGGGGAGGCGCTGATGGCTGCAGAATGGCAAGGGTGGCCACAAGTTGATGCTAATGGTAGATGTGGGCAGGATGATCTCCTCTCAACGGCATCAGCAGCGGCGGTGGTGATGGAGAAGAGACTAGGGAAATTTCTTTAGAAGAAAACTTCAATTCCAAGGAGAAATCACCAAAAAAGTTTAGTACAGCGTGGGCCTATTTATAGGCCTTAGAGGCGATAGAATTTTGAAATAACTGGAAAGTCAAATTTAGTTTTGAATGACGCTCAAATCTTGGGTCCGAAGTTGGTGCTGGCGATGTGTCATGACATGCGACTAAACGATGAGGTTCAATATGTGTGCAGAATATGAACATGTTGTTTGGCAGGTAAATTGCCTTTTGATCACATAGTTTTCATCACAGTATGACTATCTTTCTCTTGTCCCATGATGTGCATTATTTGGCAATATAGCTATCACTACACAAACAGGTAAGAAAAAACATTGTAAATAATTTTTTTCCCAAAAACTATAATCTTGTAGAGGACACTATTTAGTGTTCATCTTTGTGTCCAATCTGAAATCCTCCGACACTTCTAGGAGGATTGCCACCATAGACTCCCCATCATGCGTCCCACATAACTCTTGTATCGAGAGGACACACTCACAATACTACTAATGAGCGTCAATCCAATGATAGTTATGCCTAGTTGACCGCAACCATTCTCTATCGCCCGACCACTAGTTGTGGTTGATACCTGGTCAACATTTAGCAGCATCCACTTGATCGCCAACTTTATGTTCTGATATAGTGATGGAGCGTGCCATCCCACTCCATTAGAGACGTCTTTATAACTGCCAAAATTATCATCGACGGCCCCCCCGGTTCGTGTCCAGCTCGACTGGCACGCTAATGCCAAGGCGAACACACCTGGGTACAAATATACCGGGTAAAGCACATCCACATATTAAAATCTTTTTATTTTTTTCCGCACGTGTATGGTACATTTGTTGCTTTACCGTGTCTGTATGTTCATTTTCATCCTGATCATTTTTGTCATGTTCATGTTCGTGTCATCTTGTGTCGTGTCGTTCCTGTCGTCATGTTGTGGTCAGGTGTGTTTTCATTTGGGTTGTAAACAAGAGAGTCCCTATGTATATGACCTCCTCCCCCCCTTAGTAAGGGCCCTTAGATCCTTACCAAGGGATGGTGTACCCTTGGTAAGGGCCATCGTGCCATTATATAACCGTACGATGGAAGCCCTAAACCTCAGACCTGAGTTTTTTTTATTTGTTGAATTATCATTCAAAGCTTTGGTCTCTCAAGGGAAAAGAAGACGAAGAGGAGGAAGAAGGAAGGAAGGGGAAGGAGGCAGACGAGGACGAGAGAACTAACGATGGCAAATTGCGTAATTAATTTTTCATTGTCGTTGCTATTAATTTGCCTTCAATCAAATAAATTTATAAAATGTATAGAAACTTACTCATGTATAGCGTGAGTAAGGTTGTCTCCACAGGGACTGGCCTTTAGGTTTTAATTCAATAATTGAGTTATCATTTATTAAAATATAATGATAAACTAAAGTTAATTAGATTGAGAAGAGATAAGTAATTAATAACTAGAGTGGATATTAGTTTAGTAAGATAAGTATAGAAAAGGGAATGTTAGATATATATAGATATATCTTTTGTAGCTACTAAGAATAGTAAAGAATTAAGATATTAGGTGGCTAGTGAAGAAATATATAGTACTTGATAAGAGTAATTAGTAATAAGAGGATAGAAGAAAGAAGAAGAGTTACATAGATGTATATATATATACTAAGAGAAAACAGAGGGGATAGAGACTTATTTATATATTAATAAAATAGATAGGAAGAGAATAAGTGAGTATCTAATTATTATATGCTAAGCAAGAACTTCTGTGTGTAGAGAGATATTAGGAGGATGTAGAGGATAATAATAGAAGTGAAAAGGTTGTTTATGATTTATATATTGTTTTATGGAATTTTTATAATTGATTTTATGAAACGCAGGTAGATTTAGTCGAACACCTGAGAGGTGTTCGACCAAATGCCATGAGGAGGGATAGAAGAAAGCTCTTTATATAAGATTTACTTAGTATAGAGTTTTTTTATACATTTTTACATATTTTGTAAAGGGAAGCGAGTGTTTCTGTCGAACGCGCGCAAGGTGTTCGACAGAATTCACGGAGGAAACAGAATTGTTTTATATTTATATATTTATATGTTTTCTAAATTTTTTATAAACAGGAGAGGGTGTTTCTATCGAACACCCGTAAGGTGTTCGATAGAATGCCCGATAAAGTATGAATACTGATAAAGATATAATAAGAGAGCCGATTCTGTCGAATGCCCGTGAGGTGTTCGACAGAATGCTCAAAAGAAATCGAGATATTTTTTTTATGTTTTGTAAGATTTAATGACGTAGACTTAGGTAAATCGAATATTGTTCATCGAACACACTAGATGTTCGATGAAATGCCCCCAAGAAGACGGTGAATCAAAATTGATCGAAAACGCAATTATATGATGAAATATTGAATAAAATTTTCCGTCAAGCTCAAAACGGATGTATAGGGATAATCTAAGAAACTCAGATCTCACCGAACGCCTTGATTCAGAGGGCAGAAGTGGCGGCGCTGGTCGCCGCGGCCGAACCTCGGTTTACTGCTTCTTCTGTCCTCCTCCTCCGTTCGGATGCGACTCAATGAAGACCCAAGCTTCCTAAACCTTCTCGAGAGTCCTCTGAGCCTTAGAGGTATGTCACGGCACCTCGCTGGCTACTGGGTCACCTGCGAGAGCCCTCAGCCGTCTCTCTTTTCTTGCGGCCGGAGATGGCTAAATTGGGGCTCTCAGCCCCTTTTCAATGGCTTGGGAGGGAGCCCGACGCCCTCTGATGGAAGGAGGCCACTCTGGGGGTCCTCCCGGGCCGTTGGATTGCCCAGCGGTCCCCCCCACCGGCCGATAATGGCTTCCGATCGCCACCGTCGGTGGCCAGGGGTGAGGGTGGACCAAAATACCCCTGGCTGTCAGATCTCTCTCATAAACATCCAACGGCTGCGATTAAATCACAGCCGTGGACCCCTGTATGATGTACCCCAATCTTCGCCATGTCAGCGCTCCGTCACTGACCACGTGAGCAGTCCACGTCGCCTTTGCCGTCTACGATTCGTTCGCCGCCAGGCCCCGCATGCTCGTCAGCTACCCCGACCAATCAAGGGCCTGCAAAATGTAAAACAAAAATGTTATATAACAAGAGGCTGATCTCGTCGTCCGATCTTCCTTGAGAAGGTCAGACGGCTGAGATCTAGACCTCTTATTTTAAAAAGCCCGAAATGATACGGGCTTGGGGCCCGGTTGGCTCGAAGCCCGGTATCGATTTCTTCTTGTTTCCTTTAAGATCATGGCCCGTCGGGCCGCGATCATGTTTTTACTCTGCAGCCCCGCCCACAGCGGTTTAGAGATATGGTGCGATTCGCAATCCCATATGGACAATTTTAAAAACTCACATTAGTATATATCCATTGGCGCGAATTGATTATCCGAATGAAGTCCATACCTCCCTCTGTGACTTCCTTGGGTTTGATATCGACACGAATTTGGGTCTGCGCTCTCTGGGCTCCTCGTCCATGGGCCTCGCCGGCGGCTGGAATCTATACCGCAAATGAAAATCTATGTGGGCCTGCGCTGCGCTCTTTGGGCTCCTCGTTCATGGGAATCGCCAGCGGCGGGGCTGGCACGAGTGTTGTGCGCTCGCTGGCCTAGCTGCTGGCTCGAGGCCCAGTCCAATAAAACAATATTTTCTTATCTTTATATATATACATTTATTTTTCAATAATATTTCTCTATCTCTTCCTACAAATTAAATACATATTTTTCTCGTGCGACTTCATAGAAAAGATACTAAATAGAACACGAGACAATTAAATATGTATTAAATGTATATTTCAACTAATGAAATATTTAGATTGTATAGTGTGCATAAAATGACATTAAAATGCATCATTTTTATCATTCGTTCTATTTAGTGCATGACATGCAATATTTCATAAAATAGGGTAAAATACACATGAATTGATCCCAAAATGCCTTTAAAATATGTATAATTACATGACTCATTTTGGATTTATCAAGAACACCAGGCGAGTCACCGTTTATGCCTTCTCCAAGCTGCTGGTTCCAAGCTGCCACCAAGCCACCGTGGGCTGTATTTTGCAAGCTAACACTGAGCCATCATGCCCACGGTCACTCTGTGTGCTACCCGCTTGGTTTCGTGCGAGCCGTGCCTAGTGCCGCCTGGTGAACCCCGTCGAGACGCTATGTGCATGGTCACATAGTGCTCTAGCTACGTACAGTTGTGCAAACACTATTTAGAGTTGCCTGACGCTTCCCCTGAGCTACTGCATGAACACCTGATCTTACCACGCCCGCGCCACGCACCGCGTAGCCCACAGCAACTGGTGCGACCACCCGCAGCCGCCACAACTGCCGCTCGCACTTGCCACCCGCATCGCGTCCCGTGTTGCCCACTGATGCCGTTGTTGCCGCATGCGCGCACGCCGACACCATGTTTTGTGCTGCTCTAGCTGACTCTGCCGCTGCCCGCTATCACTGCTACTGCTGCTCGCGTCTGTGCCTGCACCACACCCTGATCACCCGTAGTCGTTGTTGTCGCTACCTGCAATCATTCTTACTGCCACTCACACCACGCCCATGCCACGTCCTGCACTGCAGCAGCCTACACTACTGCTACTCTTGTGGTGCCATAGCACACGTGATGACGGTCGACCAGCCATGACATCCCTATGGCACGCCTCGTCTATGTTCTTGCAGTGTGCCCTACCGCGGCCCCCCCCCCCCCCCCCGGCCTGCCTCTTTTCTTTGCTTTCACTCTCTTGCATCACGCTCTAGCACAGCGTCCCCGGTGCCTGTTGAGTAAAGCCGTGCCCGACATTTCCAAGCCTTTGTCGCACCTACCCGCACCCTTAATTGCACCGATGAGTACTACAATGATGACCGACCAATCGACAAGGTACCCCATTCCCCTTGCCGGCCAGTTAAAGTATCCACTTTAGTATTTATCGGCTGCACTCCACCGCGCTCGGGTTAGATTAGGTGAGGAGCTCATAATTTGAGATTTACGTCTTGAGTAAATGCTTAGGCATGGGCCTAGCCCATCAGTTACATGTGGGCACCAACGGAGTTATTTTGCTCAGCGCCTTAGTCGATGTCATTTCTCCGACGAGGGTCAAAAGGTCGCTGTCATCATCACCAATCGCCTGCTATGGAGCTCAGAGCTCGGCAAAACCTCACGAGTCATGGCCTGCACGTACATTCGCCTAGGATCACTGCATCACGTAGTTTTATTACCTTAGGAATTTTACCCGTCAGATGATGTCACCAATGACGTCTGGCATAATATAGTTTGATCATCCATTGCTTGACGATGCGTGCGTGAGGAGGCTCTTGTTCAGTTTGTATCTCATATCGCTTTGTTTCCTTTCATGCATTGGAGTCCACCCAATGCGATGGCAAATTGGTGCAACAAACAAGGTGAGTAATGACATCCTTTGTTTCCTCAAATGCTCGACCCCACAATGATTGCCTATCCCCAAAGTTTCCTGATGTCCAATCATCCAAGACCTATTCGAAACAACGTTGTGTTGTAGAAGTGCTCTTCAACACATCATGTTCTCTAGCTTGGACAAATTTGAAGTGTCCGCAAGATGAGGTGGTGTTCTAGATTAGGAATCATCCAAAGGAAGTGTTATGGATCTAAACGTAAGGCTATTACCTCTTTTATATCTATCGTGTGAATTGTTTATGTTGCAATGTTTTATACGAGAGTGTGATTCCACCCCCTAGGTCACCTCTATCATGAAAATAAGTCAACTTGTTAGGATTGATCTGCTTTTCTCAAAATTGGAATGAAATTATGGGTTTATGACAAATCAAAGATTTCTACTTTTTAATTCTTTATGTACCCTTTCTCCACTTTTCTCTGATTTCAATAATGATGTCTTTAGACAGCAATAAATAACTTTAGATACCTGTTTCCCCATCTCTACCATCACTAGTGTGATCTCAATCTGGATCTCTATCCCCATCTCTACCCATATCTCATCCTCTCAAAGGAATATGGAGGGGAATTGTTTTTGTTTGTTTGTGAACATACAGTTTGAACATGATTTTTTTGTGTGAGCAAATGATCCATTGAAAAGCTAAATGTGAACCTTACAAGATTATAGGGGGGGGATCTCACTAACTTCCCATGTTTACAAATTTAGGAAGTCTGAATGTCTACTCCTTTGAGAATCAACCACATTCACGAGATCTTCTATGCTCCTCAGTGAAGTTCCTCTCTATTATGTCATCTTCTGATCATATTCCGTCATACTCACTTAAAAATCCTACATTGCAAGCTACAATGGACCACCGGCAAATAAGAAAGATTTTTTTGTTTCCATTACTTTTGTATAGTCATCTATGATTGTATCATACAATTAATGAGTCCTTGAGTGTATCTCTGAAATATCTCATGTCACCCTCTAATATTGACATGAGCATATGTTTTAAATTGAATACAGAAATGAAGAAATGAAAATAATTCCTAGTTTCTTATGATAGAGTGTACCAGCCCATTCCATTAGAGACATGTTCCAGACTGCCATCATTGTCATCGACGGCCCTGCCGACTCACGTCTGGCCCCAACGGCATGCCAAGGTGCTAGACAACTGGGTTCAAATATCCTGGGTAAAGCACGTCTGTATTTTCCCTGTTTTGATTTTTTTCGGTATGTGCTCGTTATGTTCATTGTTTTACTATGTTTGTGTGTGTGTATTCATCATGTCTGTGTTTGTTGTGTCATGTTCATGTTAGTCTTATGGCGTGTCGTTGGAGTCGTCAAGTTGAGGCCATCTATATATTTTGGTAATCAATGTATTCTGCCATATATTCTTTTTTTTATTTTCCATATTATGTGCTTAACAGGAGGAGGAAATTGGCTCCTCCTATTCGGAGGAAAGCTAATGGAGACAAGTACTAAGTGGCCCCCACCCCGGGAGAGAGTGATCTTGCTTGTGAGAGATGTGAGGCCAGTATCAAATGAGTGTACCGAGCTAAAAAAGTATATGTTTGTGTTGTTATTTAAGGGTCTTTGGAAAGTAATCAATATTTGTTTTTCCTTTAGTGCTTAAGTAAGGGGTCGAACCCTAGGGAGGCGATGGTAAAATTTACTTCTTATTGACGTAGGGTTTAGAATTCTGATTTTTACTGAGATGACATCCTTTTTACTCAAGTTAAAGCAATTCTGGTAGGATGTATTTAACGTTACACCTTTTTAGCACAACTTATCTCAATTAACCAAGACTTATTTTATAATTTTTTTTATCGATAAGAATCAGATATATGATTAGTTAGCAACTCTTGATAAGAGTTGCTAAATAATCCCCTAACTAGATAGACTACGTATTGATTTAATCTTTGAATTTTAGAATGTCACTCTTTACTAACTTGTTTTATATATCTAAAGTTTAGATCAAAAGTCTACTACTAACATTCCACATTTATTTTACCCAAAAAACTTAATTCAGTTTGAATTATGTTTTCAGGTTATTCAGTGAGTTGGAAATGGCTTAGAAAATGTAATAAATTCTAATTCATTTATTAAAATTTGTTTGGGTAAAAAATGCTCACTGTTTCTCATGGGTTGGAAGCCATAAGAAAACTTTTATATTATTATTGCATTTTTATCAAAATTTACAGTGAAATTGGGGAAATAACTTAATTATTTAAATCGTGACCACGATGTGCTAATTAAGGAATATTGGGAATTAGTGTGAGTGATTAAAGTTTTTATTCAATCCAAAATGGTTTAACCTAAACTAATGAGTATTAATCGATTAAAAAAACAAAGGAAATTTAAGAAATAAAATAAATAATATCGAAATTAAAGGCAAAACTTTGAATGTAAACGAACTATGAAATTGCTGAAATTGAACGCCAAATCAACTGTAAAGTGAGTTCAGATTTAGTCTAGAAATACTAGGAATGCTTTATGAGTGGATTTGAGGAGATTCCATGCATGAGTAACTGAATTTTCCTCAAATTGAACTTTGAATTTTGGGGAAGAATGAGGCGCCGGATCATCAAAGTTACTGCCCAAGTTGGGCTCCAGATGCTATCCCAGCTGTTGTTGAGTCTTCTAGAAAGCTAGGCCTTCTTTCCTTGAGCTTAAAAATCAAGAATAAGCTTCAATTTTTTTTTCCCCCATTTTATCGCCGGAAAATTGGAAGAACTTCTTCTGATTTCATTATTTTCTTGATTTTATTTTGTTTGTATGCAGGTTGCAGGATTCCTCGCGATTGGGCCACGTGGATCCACGCATGCATCGCTCTTTGTAAGCACTGCACTGTGTGTACATGCGCTTCGCACGAACCCGGCTTGTGTGGACCCTGGAGATCTGCAGTCCCATTGGTCCACACAAGCTTTGTATGAGTTAATCACTGCGTCGCACGCAGCGAGTTAGGTCGCACCTCATTGGTGGAGACTTACCTTTGTGTTGTCCACGCCACACACACCCTGCGCCACTTAACACTACATTAGTGCTGAAACTGGCTCAAAAATGGTCAGTTTTATGAAAAAATGATTTATATTTAAAAGTAACATGTAATAAATCGTTAAAACCCTTTATAAATACATAAAAATTATTTATTAATTTCTAAAATAAGTTTTATTGTTACTTTATTTTTATTTATAGAAATAGGTCAATTAAAAGCATTTAATTTCTTATAAATTCAATTTTACGACATTTGATATGTTTTAATTAACCTCATTATTTGTTAAAAGCATTGTTCTCTTGCAAATTAAGAAAAGTATTGTTTTAACATAAAATCATGAAAATGTGCAGTAGAATTTAATATTTTTAATGTTAAAAGCCTACAAATATGATGAAATTATCCTCTTATTAGCTCTTTTTTGCAGGTTATCAGAACCCCCTACTTTACCTATTGGTAGACCCTTAGCAATAACTAAGATATCAATAGTATGACAGATCCAAAATTCCTTGGTGCACCATCAGATTAGCTAGTTGAAGTTTGCCCTTTGAGTGCCATGCGAATTGTTCTTATAGAGAAAATACCTCATAAGGAAAAGATTTAGTACCCCATAAAGGGTCATCATTTTTGCCAACCTTAGAAATTGAATCTTAATGCCTTAAGAGTAAAACAAAATAGGACAGTTATTCTTTTTACATGATTTTGCACCCTTAACCTTTGATGTTTGTATCTAGGATTTAAACTGGACTCCTTCTATCTAGTGCTCGTGTGCAAGAATTATGTAAAAATAGATCGGGCTTATCGCCGTATGTGATTTAAGCCACTTATTACGTACAAAGTACTTAATTCCTTACTACTGCTAACGACTTTTGTGCAGTGCACTTATTCGTGGCTGGCGCCACTTACTATTGTGTCCTTCTTCAACTGATAAGTTCAAAAATACGTGTTTATATGTCATTACTTCAGGGTTTTCTGAACATATTCAGTAAAATTCATGTATCCCTTAGTGCTTAAGTAAGGGGTCGAATCCGAAGGAGGCGATGGTAAATTTCATTTTTTATTGACGTTGGGGTTAGAACTCGTATTTGAACTACTATGATCTCCTTTTCTTCAAGAGAAAACAATGCTAGTAAAATTATATTTAATCTTCTACCCTTTTTCAATTCAACTTTTCTTAATTAATCAGAGATTTGATTTCTATAATTTTTATTACCACTAAGAGTCAGATTTTTTATTAGTTAACAGTTCTTGTCATAAATCGCTAAATAATCCCCTAACTAGACTGACTATATGTCCATTTGATCTTAGATTTCAGAATATTAGCATTACTTCTTACTTAATTGTGTTAATCACTAAATATTAGATCAAAGTTTGACCAATTCTTGGCTCAATTATTTGACCCAAAACTTAATTCAGTTGAATTAAGTTCTCGGGTTAACTACTGAATTGGGAATGGTTGAGGAAATTTTTTTAGATTCTAATTAGTTTAATGAAATCATTTTACAAAATCTAGTCCAAATTCCTCAGGGATCACAAATCATGAGCTAATGTTTATGGCATTTTGCAGTTTTACCCCAATAACTTTGAAATTGCAAACATACCTAATTTGCAAATCGTGGCTACGATTTGATAATCGGAATGATTGAGAGCTGATATGGTGGAGGAAAAATTGATTTGATTCAATCGCTGAACACAACGCTAACCAATTCTTGAACACAGTAAACACCAAAATTAACGAAGCGAACTCAGAGTTTTTCTTTTTTTCTTTTGAAATTAACAGCTACCGTATATTGGCAAATCATGAACACGATATGCAAATTGAGTTTATTCAGATCTAAAATGAGTTGACTAACAGTCAATTTTGATTCAAGATTATTTAAATTGGACTACCAAAGCTTAAACGATTCGAATATAAGAGAAATTCGAGAATGAACAAAATGAAAATCAGGATTTCATCAAAAAAATTTGCATGTAATTTGAACTAAGAAATTGCTAAAATTAAACGTAAAACTAAAGTGAAAAATAAATTTGGGATAAGCCTAGAGATACCCAAAATGATTTAAGAGCTAAATTGAGAAGAATCCGTGCATAAACAACCAAATTTCCATGACTTAAGGCCTGAATTTTGGGAATAATTGCAGTGCCAGATTGTCAAATTTCCCTCCAAATTGAGTTCAACAATGAGTCGTCCCCATTGTATGGAGGAGGAAGGTAGGCTATCTTTCCTTGAGCTTAAAAATCAATACGCCGCTCAATTTCTCTTTTTCCCCATGGAGGAGTGATAACACCCTAGTTTCGGTCTTTATTTCATGTTATTAGCATGATTTATGCATTTAAAAGGCTTAAATTTGGGTTGTTATCGTATATTTACACAAAATAATGCTTCCAAGTAATTTCTGATTTTTCCCTAATTTTCTGTTAATTATATGAATTTTTAAGGATTTATTGAAGCTCGAAATAATTATTTTTGGATGAAAATGGCACATTAAAAAGTTTATTTCGACATTTATCAACATGGGAATTAATCAGGGAATTTTCTAGAATTTTTTACAAATTTTTAGGAATTTTCTGGGATTTATTTCAAGAAGAAATGCATTTATTCTATGAAAAAAGGGCATATTTATAGGAGAAAAAATGTATTTATGCAATTTCTAGACTTTTGGGGCCTTTTGCAACGTTTAGTGCAAAAGACCCTGAAAACAGCTCTCGGTCGCCACGGCAGGCGAAAGATCCTATTTAAAATCATTCAGGTTTTATTGCAATTTTTAATATATATTTTTAATGTTTTAGGAGAAATCGGAGGAGAGAGAGTGCGCCAGGGCATATACGCAATTACTTTTGGGCGGCCCAAAAGCAATTCCAGGCTTTTTAAGGACTTTTCTGCAAAAAGGAGGATTCAAAATGCGCCAGCCAATGAGAGAGCGACACGTCATTGCGTGTTTAAAAACGAAACTAATAAATAAATCAATTTTAAATCTAATGGATTAAATTGGTTTAAAATTGATTTATTAATAACTTTTGATCCTGAAGTCCGATTGAGATGATTTTTTTATGGATTTGTTCGTCTTGATCCCCTCTTTCTATCTGTATAGTTAGATCATTCAGATCTAGCCTACATTGATAGATAAATATTCAGTACTAAACGGGGGTAAAATGGTGATTTTTACCCTATAACCTAAGTATAAAAGCTGAATTTTGAGAGGGGGAGCTCATTCTGGAGGGTGCTTCATCACAGCTGAAAGACAGAGAGGAGTCCCAGCCTGGATCAACAGTTTTGGTATTTTTTTCTTTCATTGTATTCAAACTTTTGTGCATTTTGAATGAAATAGGTTAAGTTGTTTGTTTCTTCATCTCCATTCTAGTCTGAACGTCTAAATCGCTTGGCTTGAGCGGCATGTACAAGCCCTGATTAGGATTGAGAGGAGAAATTGAGGAATTTTACCTGGGCATTCAATTGCATTACAAAAGAAAATTATATAAAAATTTAGTTTTAATTTTTAGAAGTCTCAATTTACCCCATTTTAGTTCTGAATTATCAATCTGAAAAATCAACCCAACTCATTTTAAGAACCCTCTTTCAACCTCTCTAAATGATTTCTTGGATCCTTTAATTAGGATCAAAGAAGGAAATTTAGAGCTCTTAATTCTTCTAATCTTCCCATCTCTCCTACCCCCCTCTCTAAATTCTCACCTAATTAGGGTGACTTGATCCTCATTGAAGATCAAATTCACTCTAATTAGGATCTAAAACACCAAAAATTAAATCAAATTGAAATTCCTACTTGCCTCCCTTGGAGGACACTCATACTTATCACTATACATATTAAGTAGAGTTTTATAAATTTTATTGCATAAGCCAAAAATTCACAACGACAAGGGCTAAAAATTTGCGTAATTTTCACCCCTATTTTCGGCTTATCAAGGAGGAAGAGCTAACTCCTATCCTTTTAGCTTTGTACACAGGAGATACAGAGCGTTGCGATATAGTGCGCAAGATGCACGGAATTGCATACGTGTGTGTCACACACCGAAGGCACAATTCCGCCTTCTGAATGGCTTGCGCCATTCGCTTGTGCTCTACACCACTCATCAACACCGTCAGCACCTAAACTTGCCCAATAAGGGCCAGTTCTATAGAAAACCAATTTTTACTTCAAAGTAGCTTGCAATGAATCATAAAAACCCTTTATTAATATATAGAAAAATGTTTCATTAATTTCTAAAAATATATTGTTACTTTCTTCCTATTTATAGAAATAGGTTCACTAAAATCATTTAATTTCTTATAAAGTTCAATTTTAAGACATTTAAAATGTTTTAGTTAACCTCATTATTTGTCAAAAGTATTGTTTCTCTTGCAAATTAAGAAAAGTGTTGTTTTAACATAAAATCATGATGACATGTACTAGAATTTAATATTTTTCAATGTTAAACACCTATAAATATGAGGAAATTCCTTTATTAGCTCTTCTTTGCATGTTATCACTCGCGATTGATATTTTTATCGCTTACAACACTTGTTTCTTTGACCGAAAGGATCAAAATGTTAATTTGGCAAAATACTTGGATATTGCAAAGATATTAGCAATGGCTTCATAGGGGGGTTTATGATAACACCCTAACTTCGGTATTTAATTCAAGTAAATAGCACTATTTTAAGCATTTAAAGAGTTTAAAATAAGGTTTCTATCATATTTTAAATTTTAATTAATTTCTCCAAGTAAATTGTGATTTTCGCTAATTTTCTGTTTATTTATGAATTTTATGGAATTTATATAAGCTTTGAATAATTCTATTTAAATGGAAACGGGAGGTTTAACAATTAATTTTAATGCTAATTAATGTGGGAATGAATTACTGATTTTTCTAGAATATTATTGGATTTTTGGCAATTTATTTGAGAAATAAATGACATTGTAAATATTAAAAGGCTACAATTATAAGGAAAAATGAGTTCTAAAGCAAATTATATAATTGAAGGGGTTTTTCTTAAATTGTTATTGCAATTATGTCCTTAAAACAGCTCTTTGTTGTCCATTGTAGGAGTAAAGATACAATTAAAATAGTCGTAGGGTTTTATTGAATTGATTGGAAAATTGCTATAATTTTCTATGGTACTTTGAAGAAATATGGAGGAGAGAGAAAGCGAAAGGTGTGTATACGTAAATATTTTTCAAGTGGCAAGCGCTTGCGCGCGCCCGTTTAATTAGAGACTTTTATGCAAAATTTTGGCAAATTCTCTCTCCAGACAATAAATTCATTGCCTGTGCGGCGCATACAAAGCGCACACATGGGAGGTGACGTGGTGCACTATGATTGGCTGGCTGCAAAATTTTGAGTTGAGGAAGTCACTCTGGAGGTGGCTCTATCACAGCTGCAAGACAGAGAGGAGTTTCATCCTGGATCAACCCTATTAGGTGCTTTCTATTTCCTTGTATTTGAATTTATAGTGTAATTTGGATGATTTTTAGTGAATTTGTTCATTGTTCGTCTCGATCTTGGTCTGAATTTCTTAATCGCTAGGATTGAGTGGAATGTACAATCCCTTACTGGGATTGAGAGGGGAGATTGTGAAATTTATCTAGCTACTCTATTTGCACATGAAACAAATTATAAAACAATTTAATTTCTATGACAAATTAGATTATGTTTGTAATGCAGTAGCTAGCAAATTTCAAAACCTAATTCCTCAAAACAAACTGAAACAAAATCTCCTTCTTAGGCCCTTATAATTGACCCCTTTGATCCTTTTTATTGGATCAAAGAAGTCAATCTAGAGCTCCTTCCTTCTTCGATTCTTCCCATCTTTTTTAACCCCCTTTCTAAATTCCTAACCAAATTAGGGTAATATCATCTTCATTGAATATTAAATTAACTCTAACTAGGGTCAAATTTAATAAAAAAGATCATTAATTGAATTCCTTATTAGCTTCCCTTGGACGATACCCATACTTACCTAAGTACATCTTAAGTTAGGTTTTATAAATTTAATTGTATAAGTTAAAATCAACAATGATAAGGGATTATAAAATTGCATAATTCACCCCTTTTTTTGTCTTATCACCTTTCCCGACTTCCCACAAGATTAACGACAACACCTACGTCGTGGGTATCCCACCTGAATGGGGTATTTGTCCCACTTACAATGTTAGTGACTTAGTTCCCTACCAGCCTATGCTAACTATAAATGAACCTCACAACCACTTGAGTCTACGTAGTAAAGAGGGTGAGCGATACACTCCACCACTTTCTGCTCCGACACTTGCACGACAAGAGCAAATAGAAACGTTATTGCAAGATGTAATTTACACTGCAGGGGATCGGTTGGACCACACTTTCGTAGTCCATTGGTAGCGATGGCCTTCATCAGATGACACCTAGATCACCGAGGCAGATCTTCTTCGACTTTGACCAAAGCTAGTCCAACACCTCGAAGATGTCATCGGCATCAACTTGTCAGAGTTGAGTTCTTCCCACCCCGGGAGGACGATGGGGGACCATCGCGCCAACCAAGATAAGGGATGACACACTGCGCAGCTTGAGCCGACGTCCACAACCCTGTTCATATACTCATCATAGTCAACGACTCTGAGTTATGCATTTATTTTGTAGTATTTTATTTAACTTGCGCGATTTGGATTGAGCCGCCGTATTTGGGCTCCTCCATTGTTATTTTCTTTCATGTTGTTTGGATGCACATTTTAGGGGAAAACCTCATTACAAGACGATTTTCCCCTATTTGGCCCCACTTGGGCATCCTCCCTCCCTTATAGAAAGGGACGGCATGCCCAAGGGAAGCCTTGGAGTTTAATTGGAACCTGAAAGTTTTGACCAATTTGCCTCCAGCCTCCTCCTTTAGGGAGTTTACCATTTACAGTTTTCAATATAGGAGAACGTGGAAGGATTTGTCTGCACGTCACCAGTTTCACTGCATGGAGAACACTCTACGAAAGAACAACACGTCATTGGCCTCTCATCCTTCATCCTCTGATTTCATGGAGCACTCAAGACATCGCCATCCAAGAATTGTTCAACCCACAAGAAGATTGTTCTAGTCGTGTCCTTGCTTGCCAAAGCTTCATCGTCATCATAAAAGGTCTGGTGCTACCTCGCCTCTCCCCAAGAAACCTTTTCTTGGTTGGTTAATGAGGGGGACCATCTCACGACCGACATAGAAAGACGTCAGCAACCTCATCGAGCAACAGGCGCCGATGCCTGCGAGCCATCATTCAAGTATTTTGCATAATGACACGTCAATGAGCATCTTTTATTTTTCTCATTTATTTTGAATGTAATTTATTTTCAAAATATGTACAGCCTATCAGTGTTATGGGCCTCATCCTTTTGAGTGGTTCATCATTTCGTTCTTTTGGGAAGACCACTCGTCAAGAGACGGTTCCTTCCTGTCATGGCCAACTGGGTATGCCTTCGACCCTATATAAAGGCCGGCATGCCCAAGATGACGCTTGGAGTTGAACTTGAATTTGAAAGGTTTCTTCATCTTTGGCTCCTCCCTCTCCTCCCTTTGGGAGATTTAACTGCTTACATAGAGTAGATCATGGGAGCACATCCGCCTCGCCTCCGCCCACGTAGAATCTCCATGGAGGAATCGTTGCCGATGACGCCCTTCATCATTCTTGAAGTTGTTCTTCAAGAAAAGCCCTCTCTTGGGTTTTTTAACCAGTTCTTGTGAGTGTCAGCATTGCCGTCACCATCGCCGCTGCCACTATCGTAGTTGCTGCCACCGTTGACGTCGCTGATGCCACTGCGGCCTTGCCACTGCTATAGCAGTCACCAACGCTGATGCCATTGCCGCCACCACCACAACCCAGGCCCCTTGTTCCTGCACTGGGCGTTCTTACAACTGCGCACTCCGCCCGCTCAACGTTCTCGACTGCGCGTCGCATTCCCGTGTTGTTGCACGCCTCCCCCATCGCGCCCCATCCATCCGCCCAACTACGCGCAGGCGGCGCCTGCCCAACACGCTCACCCATGGCCACCGCACGCCACTGTTGTCACGCATGTGCGACTGTCCACACCTGTGCTCCGACATGCTTCGTATTGGCGTTGCCTGGCCTGCGCACACGCCCACGCATGCCACACACCCACACTGTCGCGCGCGCGGGCCTCCATTTTTGTTGCACACCCGCATGTCATGGGGTCGCGCCGCTACCACCAGCGCTGTCACATGCACCATCCACACGTGCCGCACTATTGCGCGCACCGCCTTACGCATGCCACACTTCCATGCTGCCACTTGCCGGTGCTGCACACTCAGTGTCTCTAGTCTGCCAGTATATTTGCTGATCTCCTATGCCTTTGCCCCAATTTCCTGATTATCGGACATCGCTCACCAGGTTCTATCTCCCCCTCTATGCTCGTAGTTCGATTATTTCTTTTAGTATCGTTGAAGTGTTTTCCTGACGCCTTTGAGAGTACTGTCGTTTATTAGAATTTGGGCACCCTTGAGAGAGATAGGAATTCGTTCTTAATGTACCACTAGTGTAAGGGTTGGACGCTTCTGGATGATTCATTTTACCTCTCATTTACGCGGCATCTAATTGATCTAAAGGGACGTTGGGAAGTCAGATTGCGAACCAATCGAACTTGGTCAGCTTAATGGAACATATGAATTGAACAGTACTTTTCTCTTACTTTTTATTGAATTTTAAAGATCACATTTCATTCATTTTGCATTTGGTTGCATGTGCCTACCCTTGTGTTGTGACACATGGCACTCGATCCTTGAGCACAACGTGTTACATCATATTGGTATCAGTGCCGATCCTGTCAGCTCTCACTTAACACGGTTGGTTGGATATTTTAATCGGATTTTCATTTAGCATAGGGCATTCCATATCTTGAAATTCATATCATACATTGCACATCATTCCATTGCATTGTAGGACCCATAGCAAACCTTAGCGGGACTGTTGACCATAAGGATGGTTCAAACTAGGGCACAGCTATGGAATACCGTAGATAGAAAATACGTCGAGGAGGATCCCATATACGATCCCAACATTGTGGATCTTCCACTTGAAGATCCACACGTTTATCACTTTCAGGACGAACGTCCTAAGGACGTGGAGGTTGAATTACCTCCTCATGTAGTGAGGGAGACCACACAGCGGGTCCCTAAGCCTCCTAGCAGGTCGCCTAGACCCGTCATTCCTACACGGTCCGAAGACCATGTTGCATCAGCCTCGGCTCCTTTAACTAGGCAGCTGTCGAGCAAAAACTTAGCGGCTCTATAGGCGGGCGAAGTTCCCCGCCGACCAGGCAAAGCTCTAATGAGGAGTAGTCCCACGCCACCGTCGGCCAGAGAAGCTACACTGCCATCAACCAGATGACCCAATGGGCAACCTGCACGTCAACAGTGGCATCAGCATCAATAGCATTGGGAGAATCACCAGCGAAGGTTGCCATCTCCTGAGCAGTATCGCTAGTCGCGATACCCAAATGAATGAGACTATTCATCGGATATGAGTTTCCATCAACCGAAAACTTGTTACCCGCCACGACAAGATGGCCCCTTCATGCAAAACCATATGTGGGGAGTCATCACAATGATGCTCAAGGGCACCAATACGGGCCCCCCCCCCCCCGCCCTATGCCGGAATCAACGCATACGTTGCACCCCAAGCGCAAAGTTATCCCGTAGTTCCGAATGGACCTCTGTACCCTATTGGGCCAAGTATCGTACTCGGACAATATGGTCTGACTACTAGCCTGGCCCCTAACCAAGGGCCGTATTACTACCACGCCTCACCTGTAAGGGGCGCCACCGGTAAATTCTACTTATTCCACTCAGTATGTGCCGGCGCCGTCATATGCACCGTGTGAAGCACATCACGCCTTGACCCTCAACAAGTGCCACCTATGGCATATCAGATGGAGTCCATCATTCGGCTTCCACCTTAATCAAATTACGGGCTGCCACCAACCTACAGGCCGACTACCCCCGCGGCCACCCAAATGGCACCACCACATCCCTACGTGCAACAAGTACATCACGGACACGGGGAGTACGCCCCACCAGCAGCCCCATATGTGGCCCATACAACCGTACCACAAGATTATTACGGGCCACAAGATGCTTGATGTCAAGCACCAAATCGATGTCATTACAAAGATGGTGAGTGAGATCATCGTAGGGAAGCTCATAGAGCAATGATTCAAAGGAGTGTGCGAATGGAGGTTCCTATTAACGAAAGGTCGAGAAACCCTAAAGATTACACAGACTGGGAATCCGACCTGGAAAGCTATTTCCAATGGTATGACATGGACGACGATCTATGTGTGTCATACACTGAAGCTCGGCTTGGTGGTCAAGCCAAAATATTCTGGAAATGAGAAGGAAGTGGCCCGACACCGAGGAGAACATTCTCCAACTTGGGACCAAATTTCTAGACGACTTAAAGATAATTACGTTCCCAAACTATATATGACCCGCCTTTTGTGTAAATGGATGGATCTTAAGGAAGGCAAAAGGTCAGTGATTACATTGAAGAATTAAAAGAATTCTGAATGCGGAGCAACTTTGTGGAGAGTCCACAAGTTCAAATTACATTCTTCATACACGATCTAAGGAATGATCTAGGAGTACGAGTGCTGGAGCAAAATCCAGCTACAGTTGACCAAGCCTATAGCTTGGTTGAGACTGACAAATATACCATTGATGATGCTACTCCTCCGCTGGCTGCCCCACGGACGACAGCCGCCAATCCCACTACAGCCACTAATGCTGAAGCTTCGAGTAACCCTAGATGGTCGAAAGGGACTGCTACCACTACTAGGGTTACTCCACCATTGACTACAATGGTAACTGCGGCTCAAACCACATCATCGGTTGTGTCTATAGCACGGGCGCCTGTCGCCGCCCATGCAATGTTTTAAGTGCAAGGGGTTTGGACATCAACGAACCGATTGTCCCTCCCTCCTGCATATGGACAACCATGAAAAACTGGTAGAACCATCATTGGATGATGACTTGGAAGCTGATGAATATCCGGGAGAACTTCTTGAGGAAGGGAAGTATGAAGAGCCACTTGGCTACATCCAAATTACTCCAATGGCACTTGTATCCAAACAACCCATCATAAATTTACGGATTCAGAGAGATGGGATGGACACCAATAGTACGAGCTCCACTCGAGCAGCTTCTAGTCGAGCCTCAGTCCCAACTCCTACTGTGGCATTCATGACCCCTCGGACCGGGTTGATTCGCACTCGACATTGGACCCCATACCCAGGATGAATAATGGACCGCCCAACCCCACTCCAGCGGTCATCTTACCGCCGCCAACACCCTCTTCGGCATCCATACATGTTGATACCAACCAACGTACATCTATATTTTATCTGTACCTCATAATTGGAGGACGTACTTTCAAATTGATATTGGACAGTGGTAGCATCGTAAATACAGTTTCAGAAGAGACCGCAACAAAACTGGGATTAACACTTAACACATCCCACATGGTACAACGTCTATTGGATTGATGCATCTATGCTACCTGTGAAATCACAGTGTCATGTCCCACTTAAGATGAGCACCTATGACGAGAAGGTGCTATGCGACGTTCTACCAAGCAAAACTTGTAGTATTATCCTAGGACAACCATGGTTATTTGACCATGATGTCCAAATTTCTGGACGAGCCATTACCTGCTCATTCGTTTAGGGTGGTCGACAACTCATATGATATCCGTCGACCAAGCAAGTGAACCCGCCATCATTACCCACTCCAGCACTGATCCTACACATTCGGTGTCGATCCTACACATTAGTTGTCGGACTACGGCGGAGTGTCGTCCGACGGTGTATACGAACGAGCGAATAATGATGGAATGCAAAATCAGTACACTTTGGTACGTGCAAGTGCCAACTCGTGGGAATTTCCGACGTCCGGGAAATCGACGGAGTCACCCAATGAGGTAGGGTAGACCCTTCGAACGATGTCCGAGAGGACGAAGATGGCTACAGTGCCAAATGGGGTAACCCCCGCCGGGCGTTGCTATCATGGGACAGGGGAACCCAACTCGTACCAAACGCGTAAGATGTTCTTGTTTTCGATGTACTTCACTCAACCTATATCGCTCACCTACGTCTAACCCAAGCGCAGTGGAGGCAACCAAAAATGCACTGAAAAAGATAAGAGACGGGGCAGAGTGGACGTACCTCATCTAGGTTTACCGACCACCACTCCTGGCTTCGTGCGTTTGTCCTATCGTGGCAATGTGGGTGTCGGGTGGCCGGAGATCGACAGAAGGGAGACTCGATGTGAAGCAGTAGTCGCGTTCAACCGCATTGCAATGGCGACATCGATGGGCACGAGTGCGGGTGGTGATTGGGCCAGCCCTGATGGGGAACCATCACGCCGACGCCGACACCGACACTAGACGAGCCCGACCACTTCAAGCTGCTCGTGCCGGCGTACGCGACCCAGGATTCAAGTATTCGTTGTGATCTCCCGTAAGTTTTCTTTGTTATCTTACTTAATTGTAATTGTCACGACAATTGGATTGGACCGTCGTTTTGGGCCTCGTCAATATCTCCGTTTTTGTTTTTGAAATACGTGTAGAGAGGAGGACCACATCTCGCGACGGTTTCCTCCTCTAAGGATGGCCTCTTGGCACCCTTCCTCCCTATATAAGGGGAAGGTATGCCCAAGGGGGAGGTAGAGATTTTTGTCTTTTTTTTTATTTTCGTTGCTTTTTCCTGACAGAGAATTCGATCGGACGCTCTTTCCTTCCTTCGAGAGAGGAGCAGTTGCACCGATCTTGTTTTCCCCTCCGCCAGATCCAGATCTGGGTCAAGGTCGCCGGCGAGATGATCGTCCCCGCTGGCTCAAGTGCTCCTCCGGCCGCCAACCCGTGGAGGTCATGTCCTGCTGCCACTGGACCACATCTCCGCCCCGCCAACGACGGCAGCTGACCGTTCCTTCCCCGCCGCGTTGGTGTGGTTCTGCGAGTGTGGAGCTTCCTGTTTAGCGGGCGCCGTTGCCCGACTGGATCAGGCAGGTCAACAACGAGCCGCCCTACCGACCGCGTGCTGCCGGCGAGACCTAACGCCCAGACGCGTTCGGCGCCGCACGGCCCTCTCGCCCCTTCTGCGCTGAGTGGTGGCCGCCTGACCCGCCCACACCGCGGTGCCTGCGCGTGAGGATCCTCGCCCAGTAATTACCGTCGCCGCTCGGCCCTGTCTCTGCTGAGCGGACGCTTTGCTGACGACCCTGCCCCCACAGTGTTGCACCCGCGCGTGACCCGCCACCCTCATCTCTCTCTCGACAATGTGTGCTCTCAGCCTTGTCTCTGCTGAGCAGACGCTCTGCTGACGATCCTGCCCCCTCAGTGGAGCACCCGCACGTGACCCACCGCCCTCAGCTCTCTCTCGACAACGGGTGCTCTCGGACCCTGCTGTCGGACACTTTGCACCAGTAGTTGTGCTCCAGTCGTCTGCCTCTTGTGCTATTGCTGAGAAGTGCTCATACTTCCTCGCTCGCGTCTATCGGAGATTCTGGAGCTTTCCCGATCAGGACTCAGGGTGCGGGTTATAGCCAGGTTCTAATCTCGAATTTCCCCTTTAAAATTTCAGTATCGTTACTTTCTTCAGTGCCGTCTTCCCCTATCGTATTCCGCTGCCGCTATAGACTTTGACATTGTTTTGGTAGGATAGCCACATTCATTCGAGAGGTAGGGATCTCTTTGTGATAGACGACTAGGTCATTGACTTTTGAAGGTTTAACTCTGACGGGCCGTAAAACGCCTCTCCGTGGTAGTATTGTTCGGGAATTCCTTCGGGTCATCTGGAGTCTGCTTTCGTATTCATCTTTTCGAGGGCGTATTGAATTGTTCACATTCGCCAGTCCGTCCTTGGCTTGTTTGGGTTTCTTAAACTCGCATAATTCATTTACATTCATATCATCCCTCGTGCATTATTGTGACGTAACACGCGACGTCGATCCCGGCCGCTGTCGTGTGACATCAAGCCCGTATAGCAGTGACGGTTGTAGGGCGTTGGCGACCTCACGGCAAGCAACGTGCTCTCGGGTGAGCCAGTTGGCGAGGATGGCACACGAGGATGATGGGTGTCGTGCACATACGGTAGAAGCATCGGGTGCAAGCAGCGGCTGAGGCGTCCGAGTGAAAGCCGAATGGCTCACTAGTGTTGAGGGGAGGCGTGTGGGAAGTGTCCACGGGCGGACGGCTCGACGGGCACCGGTGGCGGCGTGGGCCAAGGGTGGCACAAGGCGTGCAGTACGGCGTCAGGCTCAAGCGGAAAGGGTGGCAGCGGCCAAGGTTCCGCGGCGCTTGCACGCTTGGGCGAGCAATGCCGCACGGTGGAAGGCGGCGTGGCGGAGTCAGGCGCTCCCAAGGGGCGTCGCACGCTAGAGCCGAAGGGCAAGGACTGTCAGGGCCCCACAACGTCAAGGCATGTGAGTGGCCGTTAGGCATGCGGACGTGTGAATGCAGTCGCGACTAGTGGATCCGCGGCAGGAGGCGTGTACCGGCGGGCAACGTCATTGTCCAGTTGGGCGCGATCAGCGGTGGTGGTGGCTTCGCCGCAAGTCCTCCCTCCCTTCCTCTTGCTCCTTCTTACTCCCCCCTTTTTCCTTCTTCCTCCTTGCCTCCTCCTTCCTCGTTTGTGAGCGGCGACCCTCCTTTCTTCTCAACAATTCTCTATGAAGAAAATACATAGATAAAATATGAAGGGTAAGGTTCTAGGGTGCCCATCCTATCCCTTTTATAGGAGGTTGGATGGGCCTTAACACACACAAGCCCAATACCAAAAAAAGAAAAGGAAAAGGAAAAGGAAAGGGAAGAAAAGAAAAGAGGAGAAAGAAAAGGGAAGAAGAGGGAATTGTCTTGCCCTTAAGTGGCGGTGGAGGGGAATTCCTTATAGGTTGAATTCCCCTCATTACAGCGAGTAAGATGAGAATAAAAGACGGGGAATGAGAGATAAAAACACAAAAAGGAAAGAAATACGAAAAAGATAACGAGCCCATTACCCGAGATACTTGAATCCGGGCGTACGTACCATCGCCTTGGCTTGCCGTGCGGGCTGAACGCAAACCGACGGCGATGTCGATGATGATGGTGACGTCTCCGAAGATGTTTCTTGGGGCTCGGGCTGGACCACGCCATCAATCCTCCTGGGGTCGGAATAACTCGACTCTGGAGAGTAAGGTGGGATGAAGGGTAGCGGCTGGAGTATCCGGTCGAAGGCGGTGGGGCTCCTCTTCCAATATCGAAGCATCATCCGCGCTGGTTCATCGTAGCCACCGCACCAAGAACCTCCTCGATACTTTGTCCCCTGCATAGTCAATTATCTTTTGCAGTACACAGTCGATTGCCTCGTCCCAATTGGGTGAAAAAAATGGGGGAGTTGTCGCGGCAAGCTCACTCACTCTGATTGGGTCTAGAGAGACTGGGTCAAGGGGGTGAGAAGGGGTTTGGTACAAAGCCAAGTCTGCCACGTTGAACGTGGAGCTTATTCCCCACGTAGGAGGAATCTAGACCACGTAGGCGTTGTTGCCCACCTTGTGGAGGATCGAGAACAGGCCAGCACTATGAGCATGTAGTTTAGTAGCCGTCCTAGGAGAGTATCTCTCCGGCCTAAGCCTAACCATCACATGGTCTCCCATATCGAAGACTCAGGGTTGGCGGTGCAAGTCGGCAGCTTGCTCGTACAATGCATTTTGTCTAGTGATCCTATCATGTATATGCTGATGCAAAGTGGAAACATGCTGAGCAAATGCAAGACCGTCCTCTGATACCCTAACATCAGGGTCTACGGGTGCTAAGTCTAGTGGGCAACGAGGGGCCTGGCCATAGGCAATCTCAAAAGGACTCAACCTGGTGATTCGATTCACCAAGGAGTTATATGTGAATTTGGCGCGAGGGATTATCAAATCCCATGTCGCAAGGTTTTCGCCAACTAAGGACCGAAGCAGGTTGCCCATCGGATGAGAATCCGACGGTCTATTTGAATGGAACTTAATGCCTTTTGGGCTATCTAATGCCCCCAGTACTTTCTAGAGAAGAATGAATGAGGTACTTCACCCATTCATCGGAAAATTCATCCTCGTTTACTTTGACGACATTCTCATTTATAGTTTGAACACAGGAATGATCATTTACAACACCTACGAGACGTGTCTCTAGCACTCTGTCGTGAAAAGCTTTACGCTCAACCAAAAAAGTGCCATTTTTTACTACCAAAGTGTGATGTAATACGACTACACCGAGATTGACTTTTCATATTACAACACAGTATGAAAGAGGTTACTTGATTTAAAACTAATCAAATGTAATGCATGTCGATAGAAAAACTCTAACTGAGCAATATAAGTTTTCTACTAACTAGAGTGAACAATCGATTAATTCCTCTAAGGGAGGGGATAATCAAGATTGACTCCCAATGACCCTTTAGACTAACTACGGTGACTATGACATAAGGGGTGTTTGACAGCCCAAGGTTGTCCCAATTCTAGATCAACTAATAGTCGTCTACCTCAATAAATCCCTACCTCACGACAAGTGACTATCCTATTCAGTGACGTCTTAAATCTAGGAAGACTGTACTACACTAAGTTATCAAGCTGATATATAAAAGGGGAAGACGAGAAGATACCTTGAGTGAAGCTAGTCTGTTGATGGGTTATCAGAGACGGCTGAATTTGGCAGTGTTCTCGTAAGGCTCGAGGGACCGGCCGCAGACGCACGATAGCACGGGCGCTTGTCGATTACGCGCGGTTGATAAGCCGAAAAATCACGTAAAATTACGTGGTCGTTGCGCTTTTTAGACTTATGCAATAAATTTATAATTCCCTTAATTACTAAATAAGAATATAGAGCAAGCAAGGGGTCGATCCGCAAGGAGGCAACAATTCAGAATTTTCAAACAATTTTTATGAATCAAGTCAAGTAATTTTGAATTTTGCAATATTTAAATCAATTAATATTAAATAATATTCTTAAAATAATCAAAATTAAGTAAAACTTAATTTTGATTTCGGTCAGATAATTCCATATAAGAATATTATTATTATTTTAAGCTCATAAAAATATAAATTATTAAATTCCCAATTTAATAACATTTATAATAATTTTCAGAATTAAAATTGGGAATTTAATAATCAAGAAAGTGATTTTTGAATTGGAGTTCAAAATGGATGAATTTTCGGTTCAAATTTTATTTTTGGGTTTTTTATATATTAAATTAAATTCCTAAACAATAAAAACCGAAATCTAGAGAGAGAAACAAATCAAATTAACCTAGAGAGAGAAAGTGAAGAAATTGGGGAAAGCCCCAATTTCGACCCTAAATTAAAAATGTAATGAAGCAGAAATGTCCTAAAATAATTAAGAATTAATTATCAAAAGTCAGATCTCGAATCCAAATCAAAAAGAAGTGCTGATGCATTCAAAACATGAATCTAGGGCATGTACATTTCGCCCATGCCAAGGCGTTTTCGAATCGTTCTAGAAGATGATCAAATACAATTCAGAAACTTACAAATTTGATAAAGAGATCCAGATCTGACGACTTCCAGAATGCCTCCTGTGTCCTTCCTGGCCAATTGCTTGGGGAGAGCCTCCAAAAGTGAATTTCGCCTTTTTTCTGACCTCTATTTAAAGATCCAACCGTCCAGATTGTAGAGGAGGAAAAGACGAACCTGCCCTCAAAATTTCAGCCCAATCGGAGTTGTAGATCTCAAGATATCGCAGTTTTAGTGAGATCAAATGTGGGCCGTTGGATCTCTTTTATTTTCTCTAAAAAATCAGAATTTCCTATTGGCTGGGCTTGATTTTCTCGCTTTCCGTGTTTGGGACACGTGCACTCGTTGTCCGCGTCGGCCGCACTTTCTGACTTTTCAAATCTCTCTCCTCCTATTAAATATCTTTTCTTCTCTCTCCTCTCTAGCCGCTCTACTCTCTCTCCTCTCTCTTCCGCTTTTCTCTCTCTCTTTTAATCACTCTATTTGACTTTTCCTATCTCTCTCCTCTCTTCTCTCCTTTCTTATTTAATTAATCAAAATCATTTCTTGCCTAAATAATGGTCAGAAAAATTCAGAAAAATTCATAAAAATATGGGAAAAATTCAGAAAAATCAGGAGATGATTTACTGACCTTAAACCAAGCAAATAAAATCATGTAAAAATATTTCTTCACTGAAACAATGTCAAATTCCATGTAAAAAATGATAAAAAATATGAAATAATAGAAAAACGACATGTTAACTGATTTCAATGTATTTTATCATGATAACATGCAAATATGACCATTAAAACACATAAATAGAATGTATAATTCAGTAATTAAGTATATTAATTTGCATGTTATCATACCCCCCCACTTAAATCATTGGTAGTCCCTTAGCAATGTATCATGAATTCTTTAGATGATTTCTTCATCCATTCATCCTTATTCATCTACAAGAAGTGTTAGAATTATCAATAACATGCTTAAACGAAACTCTCTTCGACAATTCGGATTCCACCTTGTGAGGAATATGAGTGCCGTCCTCATGGTTTGGATAGAGCTAATGAAATGAGTAGAAAGATGTACTTCTCTCTAGATATTACACTATGATCCATAATGCTCCTCACTGCACTCATCAAGTGGTGGGCCTTTCCCTCTCATAACAAGATCACTCTCTCACGGGTAGCGGCTACTTGTGTTCAAATTCTCCACTAAGTTTCCTCCCACTATAAGATGAAATTTAAACATTCTCCGCCTCCCAGTTAGCACAGAATATCAAGTGGTGTGATGGCATGGGTAAGAGCATAAGAATGAATGAAAAACGTAGGCTCAAAGGTGAAGAGATGGGTCGCGAATGGAGGGTATATCAAAGATGTCTCATTTCAAGTTGCCTTCTCCCAAGACTTAGACAAAGTGAGAAAGAAATAGAAAGAAGATATAGTGAAAAATGCCCTTACTAGAATCAATAATTCAAAGCAAAAATCAATCTACCAATAATCCCTATCACAAATAACCCCATTTGTTTTCTTTGAATGAATTTTTTTTTTTTTTTGAAAGGGGTAAAAAAAACTACTAAATATTTTGAAGAAGCAAATACAAACATATTTATCATTGACTCTAATAAGGGCATGATTTTTTTTTGTTTGAAAAAATCATTTGAGAGAAGAAGAGTTAATAAGAATATGAAGAGTGAAATTTAGACAGAATTGGAGATAGAGGTGGGATAAAAGTGATCCCATGGAAAGAGAGATAGAGTGGCTTGGGAGATGGCTACCATCCATGAAAGGCTGTTAGGTTAGAAAAAAAAAATTCAACAAGTGGATAGGAAAAATTGGCTCATGGTTGAATAAATAGATGATAATGTGGATAGCATGATAAGTAGAATGGTATGGCAAATGGCATAAGGTAGATCAAGAAAAGGGAGTTCTGTGCTTAAGGACTTGGAGAAATGCCTATCTTCCATCCTACAGTAAGATTGACTCAATGGAAGAATGAAAACAATCAAGTAGGATCGGCTCATTGATTGGTGGCGCGATGGGGGTCCTCAATTCACTCAACTCTCTAGCATATTGAACCATAGTGCTTCAATCCTTTGATTTTCCTATCCCCTACACACCCACTGGATAACCTAGCCATTTGGAAATCAACTCTCATATCATCCAAAATCAAAGTTTGTCCCATCTTTGCATGATCATGATCCGCTATATAAAGCCAAACTTCCCTACACATGTAATTTGAATTCATGGATGAAGAATATCTCCTAAAGGTGGGTTTCATTTATACATGGAATTTATATGACATAAAGAAAAGTAAAGGTTTGCATTATGCAATGTAAACACATGAAATGTTCTCTCCCCCCCACTAAATTATGCAATGTCCTCAATGCATGGGAAAAAGATCAAAATTGAAATTCAGAAGTTCAGAATTGCAAACCTGCTTGGCGTGATCTTTGAAGGACTTACTAATGATGAGTCGACATCTCGTGTTGTTTCTGAACTGTACTTGATCATCTTCTTTATTCTAGAAAAGCTATAAACTGAAAACAAAATCAAAGAAAAATTACGAGCTAGGGAATTAGGTTAATTCCCCTTTATTTGCAAAATCAAAATTCAATAATAAAAAGAGAAAAGTAGTGAAATCAAAATCCTAGATTTATGCTTCCTGTATGGTGGTTTCGATCGGATTTAGCGTTATTGTTGCCGTAGGTTGCGATATATCTTCTGCTTCCACATATGGCTTAAGTCGCATACCATTAACTGTGAACTCCTTCCCTTTCTTAGGATCAAAAATCAAAACAGCTCCATTATCATATATGTCAGAAATTATAAATGGCCCATCCCATCTTGATTTTAATTTTCCTGGAAAAATTTTCAACCTTGAATTATAAAGCCAAACCTTTTGTTGTTTCTGAAAATGCTTACGGTTAATATTCTTGTCGTGGAAGTGCTTCATCCTGGCTTTATAGATTCTTGAATTTTCGTAAGCTTCGTTCCTTAGCTCATGGAGTTCATGCATCTGCAATAAACGCTGTTTTCCCGCTGCATCTAAAGAGAGATTAAGTTTCTTAATAGCCCAATAAGCTTTATGTTCTATTTCAACCGGAAGATGACATGCTTTACCAAAAACAACCTTGTAAGGAGACATCCCTAAAGGTGTTTTGTAAGCAGTTCTATAAGCCCATAGAGCATCATATAATCTGCTAGACCAATCTTTTCCATCAGGCCTAATGATCTTCTTTATAATCTTTTTAATCTCCCTATTTGAATTCTCAATTTGACCATTTGCTTGTGGATGATATGGGGTAGTGATTCTATGTTGAACCCAATATTTTTTAAGCATGGTCCTGAATTGAGAATTATTAAAATGGCTTCCTCCATCACTTATGATTGCTCTAGGACAACCAAACCTGCAAAATATATGTTGTTGAATGAATTTAAGCACTACTTTATGATCATTTGACCTAGTGGGGATTGCCTCAACCCATCTGGAAAGATAATCCACTCCCATTAAGATGTACTCATGCCCATTTGAATTAGGAAATGGTCCCATAAAATCAATCCCCCATAGGTCAAATATTTCTACTTCAATGATAGGCTGTAGTGGCATTCTATCATTCTTTTTGATATTCAGCACTGCTTGACATTTTAAACAACTAGAGCAAAACTTAAAAGCATCAGAAAATAGAGTTGGCCAGAAAAATCCACAGTTTAAAACTTTAAATGCAGTCAATTTAGGAGCATAATGTCCAGCAAATAAAGAAGAATGGCAAGCATCTAAAATGCTCCATTGTTCTTCCTCCGGTACACACCTTCTAAACACATGATCAACACCTAATTTAAAAAGCTCAGGTTCATCATAATAATAGTAATTAATATCTTTATAAAATTTCTTTCTATCATTCATATCCCAATCATTAGGTATTAATCTTGTGACAAGAAAATTCACAATATGAGCGTACCACGGAAGCCTTTTACTTTGAATTTTAAATATAGACTTGTCGGGTAAACCATCATGAATAGGAATATATTATGCTTTAGTTAATCTAGAAAGATGATCTGCAACAGTATTATCTATCCCTCGTTTATCTTTTATTTCCAAATCAAATTCTTGCAAAAGTAAAATCCACCGAATTAATCTAGGTTTGGTTTCTTTTTTATTCAGTAAAAACCTTAAAGCTGCATGATCTGAAAACACAATTATTTTACTACCTAAAAGATAAGAATGAAATTTTTCTAGGGCAAAAATAATAGCAAGCAATTCTTTTTCAGTAGTTGAGTAATTTACTTGTGCTCCTCCTAGAGTCTTGCTTGCATAGTAGATGGCAATTGGCTTCTTATCCACTCTTTGTCCTAAAATTGCTCCCACTGCATTGTCAGAAGCATCACACATAATTTCAAAAGGCTTACCCCAATCTGGAGCTTGCAAAATAGGTGCTTGAATTAGAGCTTCTTTAATCTGCAAAAAGGATGCTTTAGCATTTTCATCAAAAATAAATAGTGTATCTTTAGAAAGTAAATTAGTTAAGGGTTTAGAAATTTTAGCAAAATCTTTTATAAATCTTCTGTAGAAGCCAGCATGCCCTAGAAATCCCATAAGTTGCTTTAGGGTTGTGGGCAGGGGGAGGTTCTTGATAACCTCGACTTTGGCCTTGTCCACCCTTAGCCCATCCTTGCTGATATGGTGGCCTAGGACAATTCCCTCCTCCACCATAAAGTGGGATTTCTCCCAACTTAGAACCAGATTGTTCTGTACACATATCTGCAAAACCTTAGTTAAATTAGATAGACAAATATCGAATGAGGAACCAAACACTGAAAAATCATCCATAAAAATTTCCAAGCAATCCCCTACTAATTCAAAAAACATGGCAGTCATACACCTTTGAAAAGTAGCTGGAGCATTACATAACCCAAAAGGCATTCTTTTAAATGCAAAAGTACCTACTGGACATGTAAATGTTGTTTTCTTGATCACTTTTGTTAATTTCAATTTGATTATAACCTGAATATCCATCTAAAAAACAATAAAAATTTTGACCTGAAAGTCTTTCAAGAATCTGATCAATAAATGGTAATGGATAATGATCTTTCTTAGTCACAGAATTAAGCTTCCTATAATCAATGCATACTCTCCAACTAGAAGCTACTCGAGTTTGTACCTCATTACCATTTTCATCTTTAGTCACTGTTATTCCTGTTTTCTTAGGTACTACATGAATAGGACTTACCCATGGGCTATCTGAAATGGCATAAATAAAATCAGCTTTTAGCCATTTCATGATTTCCTTTTTAACAACCTCCAACATGTGCGGGTTAAGTCGCCTTGGGGTTGCCTTGTTGCCCTAGAATTTTCTTCTAGAAAATTCTGTGCTCACAAATATTTGGACTGATGCCTTTAATGTCATCAATTGTCCATCCTATAGCAGATTTATAAGTAGATAAGACATTCAAAAGCTCTAATTCTTGTTCAGATGATAACAATGATGATATGATTACAGGAAAAGACTTGCATGGTCCTAAATAAGCATATTTCAGAGATGATGGTAAAGGCTTAAGTTCAATTTCAGAATGCAAAGAAATATTTGTTGGTATGGAAGATTTTTCATTCAAACATTCATTAGATTCACAAGAAAATAAATCATAAGAGCATGGATCAAAATCAAAATCATCTTCTTCTACCAACCCTAGAAAGCAAACATCCTCACTTGTGTCTTTAGGGTATTTCATTAATTTGGAGATAGATAGTTCAATTTTTTCATCTCCTACTTTAAGTTCCACTGTACCCTTATCCCAATCCGTTGTGGCTTTCGCCGTATCTAGGAATTCTCGACCTAAAATGATAGGGGCATTGCTCAAATTTCCTGTTATTTTCGTATCTGCAACTATGAAATCAACAGGAAATTTACAATTCTCCACTTTTACCATGACATCATCTAATTTTCCATAAGGTTGCCTAATTGAACCATCGGCTAATTGTAATTCAAGAAAAATAGTTCAAGCTCACCAAATTTAAATTTATCATACAAAGCTTTAGGCATTATGTTTACACTAGCTCCTGAATCAAGAAGTGATTTACTAAAAACCATGCTTCCTATTTCACATTTAATGAGAGGAGCACCCGGATCTCTTCTTTTCCTAGGAATATCATTCAATAAAATTGAACTGATATTTTCAGAAAGTTGTACCCTTTTCTGCTTTCTAGAAGGTGTACATAGTTCCTTCACATATTTTGCATAAGAAGGAATATTTTGTATTGCCTCAGTCAGTGGAATAGTGATGGTTGCATTTTTAAATATTTCAAGCAAATGAGAATTTTCAGGTTTTTGCTTGGATATATTTAAAGCACTAGGAAATGGAATGGGTGGTCTATAATCAAGTGGATTAGGGTCTGCCATTCGTGGATGCCTTTCCTCATCCTGGCCACCCTTATCTTGTTGATCATTTTCCATCTCTCCATTTTCTTTATCTTGATGCTTCGACAATCCTACATTTTTTTTATGAGTATCTAACAAAACCTTCCCACTTCGTAATTTTGAAATCACACTCACATGTTCATCATTAATCATATCTTCTTCAAAGCCATGTAAAATATTATTTGTAAAATCATGACATGATGCAACATTATTATTTTCACCAATGCAAGATTCATTTAAAATTTCGGAAGACACACAACATGATGATTCTAAATTTCTATCTACACACAACATGATATTTCTAGGATTTATATTAGGTTGGGTAGGGAGTTGACCTGGATGTCCTTCTCTTAGAAGGATTTCTTCTGATTTACCTTTCATCCTGAGAGCAGGTTGTTGTGCTTGAATCCCTTGTCCTCGCTTGAGCATCTCAATTTCCTTCTTGTGCTCTTCTAAAGTTTGCATCAACATCTTCCTTTCCTCATGCATGCTTTTTCTCTCTTCCTGCATTTCCCTGATAAAATCCATTAAAGTAGAGTTAGTGTTGTCATTATTGTTGTTAGGACGAGAGTAAAAGGGCTTAGAAAAATTTTGAAAATTTTGCTGATATGGTTGCGGGGCGAATTGCTTTGAGGCAAAATTGTTGTTTCCTCCTTTGCTCCAATTTTGATTAGGTCGTGCATTCCATTGGTTTTGACATGCATCTTGTCTCCCAAATGCATTAACCTGTTCAACCATAGGACAAGCCTCATCAGAATGTTCTTCACTAGAACAAAAACAACAAGGGTTGTTAGTGGAATTGTTGCCCTCGTTTGCATTCGCCTTTCCTTTAGACTCCTGCAAAAAAGATTTAATATCATTGCTCATATCTTTAACTGTTTTACCAATATTGCTCATTTCTCTTTCTAGCTTATAAATCCTGATCTCCGGTTCAACTGCCTTGACGTCAATGATTCCTCCACGCTTGGGACCTGCACTTCGGTTAGTGTACGAAAAACTTTGACGGTATGTCCAATCTTCTACTAATTTTTCCATCAATTTCATGGATTCATATGCATGGGTATCAAGGAACATTCCTCCACTAGATATATCCACTAGATGCCTTTCCTGATCATTCAATCCACCATAAAAAATTTCAACCAATTCATGAGATGGTATGCCATGATGTGGGCACTTCCTAGTGAGTCACATGAATCTCTCCCATGCTTCTCCTAGAGTGTCAGTTCCTTGACAAAAATCTCTTATATGTTTCTTAATTGAAGATGTCTTTCCATTAGAAAAGAATTTCTTTATAATTCAATCTTGCATTTCTCTCCAAGATTGAAATTCTTGACCTACCCCTTTAAACCAATCTTTTGCCCTATCTTTCAAAGCAAACTGAAATAACCTTAGTTTGAGAATTTCCTGAGGAACACCTGCATAACTATAAGCAGAACAAATCTGGTTATACTCTTCCAAAAACTCATAAGGCTCCTCATTAAATCTTCCATAAAATGTAGGCAATTGATTAATCATATTCGGGTCAATTCTAAAATTAACATTTTCTGGTAAAGGAGCAGATATTTTAGTGTAGGTTTCACTCTCTATAGGGTCAGAAAATTCTCTCAACTTCATTCTTCTAACACCCTGTTCAACCCCAAAATTTTGATTATTCTCCATTAAGTCACAAAAATGCTGATTTTCCCCTTCGGAGCTTTCAAAAATACAATCAAAACTAGGAGTTCTACTAACTGTTTCAAGATTCACGAGATGAGGCTTTAAAGATCTCCTACCGAACATGCAATGTTAAACACATCAATATAAAAAATAATCAGTTTTGATGAACAAGAAAAATTAATTATGCAATGATGAAATTTTTTTTTCAATTTTACTATTTCATCAAAATTCACAAAATAATTGCAAAATTCAGCTCAATCCAAGACTTAATATAAAAAATAAAGAGTAATGAATCCACACAGAATAATTTAAAAATTCAAACTGCAAGGCCCCCGCAACGGCGCAAAGTGATAAGCAGAAAACTCACGTAAAATTACGTGGTCGTTGCGCTTTTTAGACTTATGCAATAAATTTATAATTACCTTGATTACTAAATAAGAATATAGAGCAAGCAAGGGGTCGATCCACAAGGAGGCAACAATTCAGAATTTTTAAACAATTTTTATGAATCAAGTCAAGTAATTTTGAATTTTGCAATATCTAAATCAATTAATATTAAATAATATTCTTAAAATAATCAAAATTAAGTAAAACTTAATTTTGATTTCGGTCAGATAATTCCATATAAGAATATTATTATTATTTTAAGCTCATAAAAATATAAATTATTAAATTCCCAATTTAATAACATTTATAATAATTTTCAGAATTAAAATTGGGAATTTAATAATCAAGAAAGTGATTTTTGAATTGGAGTTCAAAATGGATGAATTTTCGGTTCAAATTTTATTTTTGGGTTTTATATATAGTAAATTAAATTCCTATACAATAGAAACCGAAGTCTGGAGAGAGAAACAAATCAAATTAACCTAGTGAGAGAAAGTGAAGAAATTGGGAAAGCCCCAATTTGACCCTAAATTAAAAATGTAATGAAGCAGAAATGTCCTAAAATAATTAAGAATTAATTATCAAAAGTCAGATCTCGAATCCAAATCAAAAAGAAGTGCTGATGCATTCAAAACATGAATCTAGGGCATGTACATTTCGCCCATGCCAAGGCGTTTTCGAATCGTTCTAGAAGATGATCAAATACAATTCAGAAACTTACAAATTTGATAAAGAGATCCAGATCTGACGACTTCCAGAATGCCTCCTGTGTCCTTCCTGGCCAATTGCTTGGGGAGAGCCTCCAAAAAGTGAATTTCGCCTTTTTTTTCTTACCTCTATTTAAAGATCCAACCGTCCAGATTGTAGAGGAGGAAAAGACGAACCTGCCCTCAAAATTTCAGCCCAATCGGAGTTGTAGATCTCAAGATATCGCAGTTTTAGTGAGATCAAATGTGGGCCGTTGGATCTCTTTTATTTTCTCTAAAAAAATCAGAATTTCCTATTGGCTGGGCTTGATTTTCTCGCTTTCCGTGTTTCGGGACACGTGCACCCTCGTTGTCCGCGTCGGCCGCACTTTCTGACTTTTCAAATCTCTCTCCTCCTATTAAATATCTTTTCTTCTCTCTCCTCTCTAGCCGCTCTACTCTCTCTCCTCTCTCTTCCGCTTTTCTCTCTCTCTCTTTTAATCACTCTATTTGACTTTTCCTATCTCTCTCCTCTCTTCTCTCCTTTCTTATTTAATTAATAAAAATCATTTCTTGCCTAAATAATGGTCAGAAAAATTCAGAAAAATTCATAAAAATATGGGAAAAATTCAGAAAAATCAGGAGATGATTTACTGACCTTAAACCAAGCAAATAAAATCATGTAAAAATATTTCTTCACTGAAACAATGTCAAATTCCATGTAAAAAATGATAAAAAATATGAAATAATAGAAAAACGACATGTTAACTGATTTCAATGTATTTTATCATGATAACATGCAAATATGACCATTAAAACACATAAATAGAATGTATAATTCAGTAATTAAGTATATTAATTTGCATGTTATCAGCGGTCTCGCACGGAGGAGCGGGCGCGGGCGCAGGTGGCAGCGGGGGGGCACTGGCGGGTTGTGCGCGGTCCCGTGCGGAGGAGAGGGCTACGGGCGTTAGGCTGTGCGTGGGCACTGGCAGGGTGCGCACAGTCTTGCGCGGAGGAGGGGCTCTTAGCGCTAGGCGGTGCGTGGGCACTGGCAGAGCATGCGCGGTAGCTATGCACGGGCTGCCAGCTGGCGCGCGGGGTCTCGCGTGGGCGAGAGGCCGCGGTGTGGGTGACCGTGCATGGGGGCCAGCGCGGGCAGCAGCGCGCTGGGCACTGGTGCGATCGGCAGCGTGCAAGGCACCGGCACGGGCGGCAGCGCACGGGAGAAGCCAGCGAGCGAGGGCAGTGCAGGACGCCAGGGCGGACACGCGCGGACGGTGTACCAGAGGGCTGCGCCGGCTGCTATTCTGGGTGATGCTGCGGGGCTGAGATGCTGCCCAAGACTTCCAAGAACAAGGAACCCTCCTCGTTTCTTGAAGGTTCTTGATGGCAACAACAAGGCAGCTCCAAAGAATGAGACTGCCGATGATGGAGGACCGACGACTCCGCGTCCTCAGAGTGATCTCGACGAGGAAGGCATGGGCGGCGATGGCTCCAAGGGACTACAAATCTTGAAAGTCAAGAAATGTACCAGGGCAGGAGCAAGGCGTCCCGGCGGCGTCGGAGCGTCCTCAAAGTGATCTCGATGAAGGCGTTGACGGCAGTGGTTCATAGAGTTGTCTCGACGTGAGGCAGGATGATGCAACCACGTTCCCACTACTCTCTAACTCCTATCTAATCCTCTCTGAGCACTAAGATTGAAGAAGAAATCACAATTCTGAATTCATCAAAAGCCTACCTTCACTTGGGGCATGCTATCCCCTTATATAGGGAGGATAGGTCCCAAGTGACGTCTCTAGAGGAGGAACCGTCACGAGACGTGGTCCGTCCTCTAGGCAGAGATTACAATTCATAATTGAAAATAACTTGAACAAGGCCCAATTACACTGGCCCGGTCCGTGAGTTCAATAAAACAAAAATACAACCAAGCAAATACGGCGCGAAATAAAATAACCATCTATGCGGGAAACTTGAATGCAGGGTGGCGAGCGTCGACACGAGCAGCTCGGTGTGGTTGAACTCATCCCGTCCGAGTGTCGTCCCTATGGTCCCCCATCAAAGATTCATTCCTTGGATTCATCTTGTCGGCCAACGGAGTATCAGCCGACCCCGCCAAAGTGGAGGCCATCACTTCATGGCCAAAATCAAAGAACATGCACGACGTCCGAAGCTTCATGGACTAGCTACCTTCTACCGAATGTTCGTGCCAGGATTCAGCAACGTCAGTACCCCAATTACGGATTTGTTAAGGAGAGAGAAGTTCAAATGGACCCCGGCAGCCGATAACGCCTTTGAACTCATATAGAGATTTATGAATGAGGCACGAGTCCTCAAATTACCTGACTTCGATAAGGTATTCGAAGTCGCATGTGATGTTTCCGTAGTAGGCATTAGAGGAGTCCTTTCTCAGGCGGGACATCCAATTGAATATTTTAGTTAAAAACTAAATGACACACTGATAACACCCTAATTTTGGTCTTTATTTCAAGCAATTTCGCACAGTTTTATGCATTTAACAAGATTAAAAGGGTTTGTTATCATATATTTACATGGAAATAATGTTTTCAAGTGATTTCTGATTTTTCCCTAGATTTCTGTTAATTTTATGAATTGATAAGGGATTTATTTGAGCTTGAAATCATTATGTATAAATGCAAAAGGCACGATTAATATTTAATTTCTAGATTTATTAGTGTGGGGATGAATTACTGAAATTTCTAGAATTTTCTAGGATTATTTTAGGATGTTATTGGATTTTCCTGAGATTTATTTGAGGTAGAAATGCATTTTTTACTAAGAAAAATATATATTTATAAGGCAAAAATGAGTATTAAAGTTATTTTCAAACTTTGAGGGGCTTTTTGTAAATTTCAGTTGCAATTATGCCCTCAAAAACAGCTCTCGGTCTTGTATGCAGGCGTAAAGCTATGATTTAAACAGTTACATGGTTTTATTGCAATTACTTAGTATTTTTTAATGGTTTTTATGAGAAATCAAAGGAGAGAGAATGCGCAAGGGACATATACACAATTATTTTTGGGTGGCATCAGGCGGCAATTTCAGTTTTTTAAGGACTTTATTACAAAAGCACTAGAGAGGTTTTTCGGGCGATCGACGTGGCCTCATCGCTGCCATCGGATGAGAATCTGACGGCGCTTGATGAGGATCAGCATCGGGAGGTAAGTTCACCACCCACACGGTGCGTACAATGCGCACGCACGGGCGGTGATGTGGCTTTTGCGGATTCGTCCGCGCTGTGAAAAACGGATTAGTAAGTGCATTTTTATTTGTACAACGTTGATTTATCTTAATATTTTCTCTTTGATTCTATTTCCGACAAGGGGTACATGGCAGTCGCAGATTCAACCCACCATATGAAGTTCAAACGTCATCAGCCAATGAAAAATTAACACATCATTGCCTGTTTTAAAATAAAATAATTAAATAAATAGATTTAAATCCAATGGTTAAAATTGGTTTGAATTCATTTATTAATAACGTTTAATCCTAAAGTCCGATTGAGATGTTTTTTTATGGATTTGCTCGTCTTGATCCTCTCTTTCTATCTGTATGGTTGGATCATTCATATCAGGCCTACATTGACAGACAAAAGTTAATTACTAATGAGGGGTAAAATGGTAATTTTTGACATTTAACCTAAGTATAAAAGCCAAATTTTGAGATGAGGGCATCATTCTGGATGGTGCCCTATCACAGCTGCAAGACAAAGAGGAACTCCACCTTGGATCAACCTATCTGGTACATTTTTCTTCTTTGTATTTGAATTGCTGGTGTATTTTGGATGATGTTAGTGTAATTTCTTGATTCTTCTTCTTGATTCTGGTCTGAACTTCAAAATTGCTTGGCTTGAGCGGCATGTACAAGCCCTTGCAAGGATTGAGAGGAGAAATTGAGAGATTGATGGAGGACCATCCAGGAGACGCCATGAAGGGACGACGTCAGCCTCGGCGAGCTGCCCGCGCCGATGCTCGCCACCCAGGGTTTAACTACATCGTGTAAGCATCATGTCTTTCATTTGTTTCATTTTGTCTTTTCGTTCTTGGATTTATGGGCTGGGCCAGTGTTGGGCCTTGTCCTTTTTCCTGTTTCCTTATTTTCAGTTTTTATTTTCAAATGTAAGGAGAGGCCGAACCACGTCTCGCGACGGTTCGTCCTCCCCCACGTTCACTTGGCACCTATCCTCACTATATAAGGGGATAGCATGCCCAAGTGGAGAGTTGAGTCATGTGTTGAAAGAAAATCCAAATTGTGTCTCCGCCTATCGTAGAGAGTAGAGCGTAGAGAGGTTTGGCTAGCCTCATCCACGTCGAGATCACTCCGTGGTTAGAGCCCACGCCGTCACGTCGAGATTACTCCGTGGCAACGTGTTCGACGTTCCGTCGAGATTACTGCAGAACGAGTAAAGATTCAAGAAGTCGACGCCACTTGGAGCTGAAGGATTCTTCGTCGAGATCACTCCGAAGGCACCAGAAGTTCCAGAAGCGCCGTCGACAACATCCCCGTCCAAGGGATATCCAGGACCCTACCAAAGGGATATCCAAGAACGTCCAAGAAATCCACCTTCTTGTACACTTCTTGGGTGGTTACAGTTCAAGAAGTCCATTCTTGGATTCAAGATCTGCTCCCCCGCCACAACGTCTCCACCGTCACCACGCCACCGCCGCTCAACCGTCGGCCGGCCCTGCTTCGGCTGCCGCTCCTCACCCCTGTTTGCCCGCGATTCTGCGCGCCCGCACTCCCTGTGCCGCGCTGCGCGCTGTGCGCCGCCCGCGTCCGCGTGCCCGCCGCGCCACGCGCCACTCGCCAGCTCGCGCCGCGCTTCGCGCCTCGCGCCGCGCCCGCGCCGTCGCCGCATGCCGCGCGCAGCCACCTGTGCCCGTGCGCCTGCCGCGCCCGCGCGCCGCACACCCGCCCGCGCTCATGCACCACGCGCTCGCCCGTGCCCGCATGCCACCACTACGCGCGGCCATCACATCCATCCACACGCCCGCGTGAGGCCTCAGCCCTGTTCGCCCTGCTCACGCCGTCCACCGGCCCCACATCCGTTCGTCCAGTCTCACCGTCCATCACCGGCCCAATCCTCGACATTGATTTGAACTCGCCTTACGCCGTGGACTATCGACAAATCAGGTACCCTCTCGTCTCCCCTCCATTAATTCCAGTATTATTACTTTCTTTAGTCTCGTCCCCGCTATCTCGTCTGCTACCGATTTTTGACACCATCTTATCGGTAGGATAGCCACCTCGTCGAGTGATAGGTTACTTCTTTGTGGTAGAGGGTTAATTGTTGAAACTTAAACGTTGAACATCTTCGGGCCGTCAAATGCCCCTCGCTTCCTAGATGTCTTAGTTGGTCCAACGGGCCATTGGGAGTCTAACTGGAACAATATCTCATTCATTGATCGACGTTGATTTCCCTCCCTACCTGTGGACGTCCGCTTATTGCTCATTCGGGAATTTTGTCTCTCGGCATTCATTGATACAAACCACAAACCTGCTCATCATTTCCTGTGACGTAATACGAGCCGATCGATCCCGGCCGACATCGTATTACATCAGACATTTACCTAGCTATTCCAAGTGCACATTAAAACAAAACTTTAAAAAAACTTCAATTTATAGGATATTAAATTTCCGTTTTTATTATCCCATAGAGTAGTCATTTTTGAATTATCAAGCCTACACAACCAACCAAAACAAATCAAAATTTTCTCCTCTCAACCTCTTTAAGTGACCCCTTTCACCCTTTTCTTTGGATCAAAGAAGCCAATTTAGAGCCCCATACTCTTCTATTCCTCTCATCTCTCCTACCTCCCTTTTCCAAATTTCTCATCTAATTAGGGTGATTTGATCTTCATTGAAGATCAAGTTAACTCTAATCACTGTCAAATTATTGAAGTGTATCGTCAATTGAATTAACTTACTAGCTTCCCTTGGATGATACCCTTTACTTATCACTACACATCTTAAGTAGGGTTTTTATAAATTTTATTGTATAGGCTGAAATTGACAACGACAAGGGATTAAAATTTAGTGAAATTTACCCCTATTTGTGGCTTATCACACACGCCAAAAATATGACAATCACGATGAGGAATTCTACGCGCTGGTCTAGTCATTACGACATTGGAGGCATTACTTATTGACAAAAGAATTCGTCTTGCATTCAGATCATAGTGCCCTTAGGCACTTGCACGATCAACGGAGAATAAGTGATCGTCATGCCCGATGGATTACATATCTACAAGATTATACGTTTGATATCCGACATAAGAAGGGCAAGGATAACAAAGTGCCCGATGCCGTAAGTAGGCGACCATTAGTTCTCAACATGATGCGAACCCAAATTTTGAGTTTTGAACAAATTAAAGCTGACTATGAAGACTGTTTTGACTTTGGACTGACACGACGTGCTCTAAAAGAGAGATCAAGTTCCGAATGACGGGACTACTACATTTCAGACGGATACCTTTTCTATAGAAAGAGGTTATGTATTCTGCAAACGTCATTGCGTGATTTCCTCTTATGGGAAACTCACGCTGGAGGCATTTCGGAGTCAACAAGACAATCCAAGCCGTAGAATATCAATTCTACTGGCCATCACTAAAAAGAGATGTTGGTAAGATAGTCTCACATTGCTAAACGTGCTCTCGCGCCAAAATGACCAAACAGATCTCCAGATTATACACACCTCTCCCAGTACCTAGTAGACCTAGGATGACCTTACTATAGATTTTGTCTTGGGACTCCCTAAGACCTTACGATGACTCGATTCGGTCATGGTTGTCATCGATAGATTTTCAAAGATGGCATATTTTGTGCCGTGCTCCAAGACCTTCGACGCTTCCCGTGTCGCACGTCTCTTCTTTGACAACATTGTGAAATTTTTGGGGGTACCAAAGACCATAGTCTCCGATCGCGATGTGCAACTTACGAGCTACTTCTGGAAGACACTTGGGTCCTCATGAGAACCCAACTAAAGCTTTCCACTGCTTACCATCCACAAACAGATGGTCAAACTGAAGTTGTCAACCATAGTCTTGGCAACTTATTATGATCCATCGTTGGGGAGAACACCAGTTCATGGGATCTAGTGTTGCTTCGAGCGGAATTCGCCTATAACTCTTCGGTCAACCATACAACTGCTAAGACCCCTTTCAAAATTGTTTATGGTCAACTACCCCATTGGCCCCTAGACCTCATGCCATTAGATGATCATGCTAGAATTTCTGAGGAAGGGTTAGATTTTTCACAGCAACTTAGAGACATGCATCAAAGCAACCATTCGAGCATTGCATTACAAAATGACAAGTACAAGGAAATTGCTGATAAAGGATGACAGTCCGTTAAGTTCACGGAGGGAGATCAGGTCATGATTAGATTATGGCCTTAGAGGAATTCTCCAGGGGTCACTACGAAGTTACATCCTCATAGCGCGGGCCTTTCTCGATTGCCCAGGTGATGATTGAGAACGCCTACGTGGTGAGCATCGCTCCAGTGTGGGGGATTTGTCCAACCTTTAACATCAGCGAGTTAGTGCGCAACCATCCTATGCCACCAGTTTGCAAACCTCACAGCCCTTTGAGCTTAAGTAGAAATGAGAATAAAACACACTTGCCACCCATCCTCCATTCAAAACCTATGAGACCGGAGAACATCGATTCACTACTTCAGGAAGTAATCAACTCTGTAGGGGAGCAGGTGAACTGCAGATTTCTTGTTTGATAGTGGGGCTGACCGTCTTCAGAGCACACATGGATCTCAGAAGCCAACCTGCAATGACTTCGACCAGACCTAGTGCAGCCATTCGAGGACGTCATCAGAATCAACTCATCGAAGTCGAGTTCCTCCCACCCCGGAAGGATGAAAGGGACTATCTCACGACCGACACGGAAAGACGTCAGCAACCTCATCGCGCAGCACGCGCCAATGCCTGTGAGCCATCATTCATGTATTCTACATAATGATACGTCAACGAGCATCTTTTATTTTATCGTTTATTTTGAATGTAATTTCTTTTCAAAATATGTACAGCCTATCCATGTTATGGGCCTCGTCCTTTTGAACCGTTTATCATTTCGTTCTTTTGGGAAGACCACTCGCTAAGAGACGGTTCCTTCCCGTCATGGCCGATTGGGCATGCTTCCGACCCTATATAAAGGCTGGCATGCCCAAGATGACGCTTGGAGTTGAACTTGAATTTGAAAGGTTTCTTCATCTTTGGCTCCTCCCTCTCCTCCCTTTGGGAGATTTAACTGCTTTCATAGAGTAGATCGTGGGAGCACATCCGCCTCGCCTCCGCCCACGTAGAATCTCCATGGAGGAATCGTCGCTGATGACGCCCTTCATCATTCTTGAAGTTGTTCTTCAAGAAAAGCCCTCTCTTGGGTTTTTTGGCTCCAAAAAGGTACAAAGAATCTTCTTCTTGACCAGTTCTTGTGAGTGTCAGCATTGCCGTCACCATCGCCACTGCCACTGTCGTAGCCGTCGCCACCATTGACGTCGCTGATGCCACTGCTGCCTTGCCGCCGCCGCAACAGCCGCCAACGGTGACGTTGCCGCCGCCGTCACCGCCACTAGCACCCCTTGTTCTTGCACTGGCGTTCTTGCACCTGTGCGCTCTGCCCGCTCAACATTTTCGACTGCACGCAACGCGTTCCCCTGCTGCCCCATGCGTCCCCCATTTCACCCCGTCCATCCACCCTACTACATGCGGGTGTCGCCTGCCCCACGCGCTCACTCGTGGGCCCCGCTTGCCACTGCTGTTGCGCACGCACGACTGTCCACACCAGTCCTCTAACCCGCTTCATATTGGCATTGCCTGCCCCGCTCACTCGCCCACACACACCACACGTCCACATTACTACGCGCGCGGCCCTCCTTTTTTGATGCACACCCGCATGTCGTGTGGTCACGCCACTACCACCAATGCTGTCGCACGCACCATCCACGCATGCTGCATTGTTGCGTGCACCGCCTTACGTACGCCACACTTCCACGCTTCCACTCACCAGTGTTGTGCACTTGGTGCCTGTAGTCTGCCGATCTATTTGCTGATCGCCTATGCCTTTGGCCCAATTTGCTGAACATCAGACATCACTCACCAGGTTCTATCTCTCCCTCTACGCTCGCAGTTCGATTATCTCTTGTAGTATCGTTGAAGTGTTTTTGTGTCGCCTTTGAGAGTACTGTCGTTTATTAGAATTTAGGCACCCTTGCGAGAGATACCACTAGTCACTATTGTAAGGGGTTGGATGCTTCAAGGTAAGTCATTTTACCTCTCATTTATGTGGCATCTAATTGATCTAAAGGGACGTTGGGAAGTCTAAGTGTGAACCAATAAAACTTCGTCAGCTCAATTGATAATACGGATCAAATAGTACTTTTCTCTTACTTGTCGTTGAATTTAAAAGATCACATTTCATTCATTTGGCATTTTGTTGCCTATGCCTGCCCTTGTGTTGTAACATGTGTCGCTCGATCCCGCCACACAATGTGTTACATCAGTTAACCTCCAATACCACATTTCTTGGAGCTTTCTTTATGCTTTCTTAGTGATCTTGAAATCCCAGCCACAGTAGTACTATCACGAATGCTCCACACCATGCCAACCCATGCATGCGTGCCATTGCCCGACCTTTGATTCGTAATGTCGTGCACTAGTGTGCAGTCCCGCAGCCCGTGGCCTGCGCATGTGCACATCCACGTGCGCCCAAGCTCTTGCAAACGCGCCTGCACAACGCCCACGTCTGCGTGATAGCACCTCGCACATGCCCATGCGCATGCTCCTGTGCCAGCAAGTGTGCCCGCACACCCTCGCCACATCGCACTGGTAACCTGTGTTCATGTTTATGCACCCTCACTTATCCACTTCGTTAGTGCACATCCATGCATGACTCTGAGTTTGTGCATTCTTCTACACCATCACTCGTCGTCCTCTCCCATATGTGCTTACCGCCTGGTGTTGAAGGAAATCTCATTTGCGATCATTTGTTCCATGTTGGTACCATCACACCGGTGTGACAAGTCTTCATCAACGTACTGAATATTCCTGGCTTCTGACTACGGGTCTTTGACCCCTTTCAGGTTCTACCGTTTCCCTTTCCGATCAATATTATTACTTTTTGTCGTGGCATCTCTCACTATTCGCTCCTCTGCCTATTTTGCCAACGATTTATAGGATTAGCCACCCTCGTTGAGAGATAGGATTTATTGTGGTTACGATCTAGCTCACTTGACAGAGGAAGTCGTGGACGCGACTGCGCTGTCACTCTAGTCACATCGTAGGTGTCTAGTGATCTCACCCGGTCATTGGAAGTTTGGCCATAATGGTCCATTCTCAGGATTTTAATTTATCACCTTATATTCAGCAACTGTCCACTTATTTCTCATCGGATATTCTCAACGTGCGCATTCATCTATGTTTTCTTACATTTACCGCCACCCCTGATTTGTTACACGAGCCGTTTGATCATGGTGCTTATCATGTTACATCACAGATTGCATCCGTTCTTAATATCAATAATTTAACTTTATATTGCAGATTTGGATACCATGCATACTTTTAGAAAGAAAAAATAGAACAATGGGGGCCAGTGACAGTGAAGTTTAGTAAATAAAGCTTTGTGGGATTCCATCTAAATTGATATTTTTTACGCATTTGCTGAAATGGGAAATGATCAATATTTTCTTGCTTTTTCAGTAAAGATGGACAGAATGGGGCTAATTTATTGTGAGGGAATGTTTTAAATATGATATTGGTGATGGAAAGCACCCCAAAAGAGAGAGTGTCTCTTTTAAGACATGAAACCAACTGTTATTAATCATTCATACTAACATTAATTTGAATCTTTAATTAAATGCACGTTGTCCATCAGTGATCTTGGTCATTGCAATACTTTGTGGTCATATGATTTCTTGAAGATGTCAACAGCATTTTTTCGTTCTATAGCACCATTGATAATTGACATTGGTGGATTAGATGATGTTGTTGACACGTGAAGTCTGGGATATCATCTAGCTTGATCATGTCAATTGCCTCATTGGGTAATGGTAATGACATGGTCTCTCTTTTGGTCATATTGCTGAGGTCATTCACACCTGATGTCATGAACATCCACTCACTTGGTCACATCCAATCGTCTGATTGAGTGACAGTACTGATGTGGTCCCAACTAGGGTTTGACATTCCGATCCTGTCCAGGTTTTTGGCATGTCCTATCTACAGTTTGGTCTGGTTCTGGTTTGTTCTTGTTTGTTCCTCATCCGTCCCAGTCCGATCATCTTGACTAGTCAAAAGTCAAACTCAAAGTCAAAGATGAAAAATTGGCAAGACCTTTTTGTAAAATAATATGGCATTACAAGACAATTTAAAGTGTCCATCTTGGAGAATAAAAAACACCATTTATTTGTATTGGGCTTCCTAGAACTCCTCATTTCAATTGTCACACCACATCCAACATTACATTTGCCTTGACACCACCTTGCTGCTACAATGTATAAGAAGCATAGACATACATCACAATTAAAGAACACATAATAGGAAAAAACACTCTAAATTTTGAATAATATTACTACCATAAATGATCTCGAAAACTATTAGTCCTCATTCTCACCCTCTGAAATTTCCCCCATTTCACCATTTTCCTCTTTCTTCCCCTTATTGGCTTTATAAGCCCAACATTTTGAAATCATCAGTATGGATAGGGATTCTTTAGATAGCCATCCTCTTTTGAAACCTCTTGCTGCAGAAAAAAGACACTTTGTGCCACATTCAAAGCACAAATAGAGAGGTAATCTTTTGCAACAATTGCATGTCGTGTATATTTTGCAAACCCAACTTCAGACCACCATTTGAGTGGGTCATCCCAAGGACAAATGCAAGGCGCTTTTATGTATTCATAAAACTCATGTTTAGTAGATCGTTGACTTGGGCTAGTAATATTTTTAACTTCATCAATGTAACCATTAATTTTGAGCACTTTGCAAGTATAGATGGTTTTTCTTCAATAATATGTTGGTTGGTTGAAATTGAAGGGGTGGAACCTTTATTGTGCGATTCTGCAATAGTGTGGAAAATAAAACAAATCATCATCCGGAATGAATTCAAGCTTCTTTCCTGGGTCTAACACTATTGCAACAGGGAATATAGGCTTCAACTTTAAATGATGTTGATAATCTATTAACTTCTCCTTCACTTCACCATATGCAATTTTATGACATTGTTTGTTCCTTGCTTGATGGCCTTGACAGATCAGCATGCATGAATAAAAGTCCAAATGATCTGTTTGAAGTTGATGCGCCCTCAAAACAATAGATGCTTTAGTAGCTTATGACTGCGAAAGGATGTAAGTAGCATCATGAAGGCCTTCTAGTTCATCAGAAAGCATTCTCAATGGATTCCACTCTTCAGCCATGATTGAATAGCTAACCTTTTTTGTATTTAGATAACCATTTGCCATCTTCTATGATAGAATTTTCTTCTCATAAGCTGCTTCAATCATTTCATATGGAGAATTCTACCTGGATGGTATATCTTCAATGACTAAGTTTTGATTTTCCCTGCCCAAATCATGGCATAAATTGTGATAGTGGTAACTCTATGTGGTGAAGCTCTAGATGCAATGAGAAGTCCTCAAACTCTATATAGAATTTCTTTAAGTGAAAGCTGACTATTACTAAGCAAGATATTTTGGTAGTCAATGTCTTCAAAAAGTGAGCTTGTCACCCCTGTAATTTATGTCAAAGTATGTGCTAAAAATTTTTGAGTTAAGAGCATTAAATACTTAACTCCTTCTGTCCTCATTGGTCCGCCAAATACAGAACATGTGCCAAGCAAGGTGAGTGATATTTTTCAATGAAGTGATGGCGCACAGCAGCCAGAGTCCCTAGTAACATCTTCAGAGATGCCGTCATAGTCAGCAGCGCCTCTGCCGGTTTGCATTCAACCCCATTGGCACGCCAAGGCAACCACCAAGGTGCCCGGGTTCAAATACCCCGGGTGAGAAGCACGCTCGTGCTTGTTTGGGTTTTTTCGTTATCATCCCATTTTTCTCGTGTTCCGCCGTCATTTCGTCCATCATCATGTGAGTTTTTAATTTCTTTTGTCCGGGGCCCTTAGTCACTTGGACCCCTCCCCCTACACTTTTATGCTTATCTTTTCTTTTATTTGGTGTGAGAGGGGACCATTATATAAGGGCCCCTTAACGAACTCTTCTCCCCCCCCCCTAATGTACCCCTTAGGGCCCATTTAATTTCCTTATGTAAGAAAGGGGTGGCGCTCTAATGGAGTTAGACTTTTTTTCGTATTAATGTTCGTTGAGAAGAACAGGTATCACCCCCCCAATAAGAAGAAACGATATACAGGAGCAAGGAGTCGACAGGGAAGGAGAAGAGAAATCGACAGGGTCTTGAGTGTGAGCTCCACCACGGATCGAGATCTTCTCTCCCATGGTTCACTTCGTATCACCGCCCGTCCCTGAGGTTTGGCCCCACCCCCTGTAGAACGACCATCATGAATTCGCTGCACCGACCGTACTTGTGGAGAGGCCTGCCCGACTATCGTGGCCCCCACTCTATTCATTGCACGGTGGTCCTAGCTCACGTGGGAAGGCGTAGGCCGTTCCGAGGATGGCCGCTGTGACATCTTGACCACGCCTTGAGGAAAGAGTTGACTCCTCACGAGATGACGGGACCAGCCATGTCTAGTGAAGGTCCGTTGACTACCTCTGCCTGTTGCTGACTGCCAAACAGTGGGACCGTTACTTAGGGAAGATCTTCCCTGACAGCGTGGTTCTCCCTTCAACGTCGCTTTGACCCCTGTCGCAAAGATGTTAGTTGGGTGTCTAGAGTAAGCATGAGATTCTATGATCCGTGACGATTGGGTGGTGACTCTACTGTGATGGGAGACCATCGCAACGACATCAACACAAGACGAGTTGAACCGCGCTGAGCTGCTCGAGCTGACGTTTAAAATTCTAGCTTCAAGTATCCGGCCTAGCCCTTATCTGTGAGTGTTGTTTATCATTTCTATATTTTCACTGAACGATCAGATTGGGCCATTATATCTTGGGCCTCGTCCGTTATTTTTTTCTTGTCTTTGTAATGTATATCAAGGGAGACATCGTCACGTGACAGTTTCTCCCCTTGTTGTTGGCCACTTGGCATCCTTCCTCCCTATATAAAGTGAAGGCATGTCTAAGGGAAGACAAGATGTCATTTTCAAAATTGAAAAGTTTCTTCTGTTCTAGAGTATCGTTATTTAGAGAGAGAAGTGCAGTTTAGATCTACAACAGTTTGAGATCGTGGGTCCTTCATCCCTCGCGTCTGTCTTCCCAAGTCGAGATCACTCTGTGGAATGAATTGCCGTCAACGACACCTCTCTCCCCTATCAGTTCTTGAACTTTCCAAGAAGTGAGTTCTTGAAGGGTGTCGACCAAGAACCTATTCTTGGATCCCCACCATTTCTGCTACGGCCAACAACACCACCGTTTGCCGCCACTGCCATCACCGTTGTCGCTGACACCGCCAAAAATGCAATCACCGTTGCTGATGTCATCGCCATCGCCACCATCTCCTTCGCCCACTCCAAGCACCGTCGCGCCCCGTGCTCCCACCTCTCCGCTGCTCACCCCAGCTCTATGCACTCAGTGCCGTGCACCCCATGCCCAGTGTTCCAGAGCTGCACGGCCCTATGCCACGCATCCCCGTGCCGCGCACCCCGCGCTACGCACCCCAGCGTCATGCGCCACACGCCGCGCACCGCAGTGAGGTTCGCCCCAGCGCCGTGTGACCACGGTGTGTACCCTAGCGCTGCATGCACCATGCGCTGCGGGTTCTAGAGCTGTGTGGCCCTCGCCATGCATCCCTGTGCATCGCGCCCCACGCCGGAATTCCCAATGCCGTGTGCCCTGCGCTGTGCACCCAGCGCTGCATGCCCCGCACCGCATGCCCTGGTGTCATTCGCTCCAGCACCATGCACCTGTGCATTGCGTGCGCCCCGTGCTGTGCAAACCCGCACTGCATGCCCGGTGCCGCGCCCCAGCACCTCGCGCTCTTCATACCGTGCTTATTCTCATGTCGGTCACTCCCACATTATCGTCTGTGCTGCTCTCTCCAGGGTTGTGCAAACTTGTGCCTTAGCCGTCATCATCGGCCGTGCCGCCAACACGCAACTATGGATAATCAACCGTCGCCCTCGCTTATGCCAGGTATTACTTGTTTCCCCTTCATCACTCAGTATTATTACCTGTTGTAGTGTCGTCATTTCCTATCGGTTTCTTTGCCATGTCGATATACCTATGCATAGGTTAGCCACCTTGTCTAGTGTTAGGATATTCTTGTGGTAGAAGATTAGTCACTTGATAATAAAGTGTGGGCGTCCTTGGGATGATTAGCTTCTTGCGACTTAGGTAGCTAATTGCTTTAACGGGTCATTGAGAGTTTGATTGTGCTACTTTTTTTCTCAGATTAGTAGTGGATTCTTGCCCTGGTTGAGTCGCTACCTTATTCCTTCATCAAGAGTTTTTCTCTAACACACATTCATATCAGTTTGGGTGAATGTGTTCCATTTCCTTGGGTCAGTCCCGCCATCTACATATCCCGTTATATGTCTCGATATTTGATCTCGATTGCAACAGTACCGATATCTGATATCGTTATCTGTCCCAATATCAGCATCCATCCTCGTCTAACTGGTTAAATGACGATATTGAATATCGATGTCAGATTTCTATTTTTTTGATATCTGATATACAATTCAAAATATAATTTAAGCAATTTTTCAGATGTAACTAAGCTATGGAAAGTCAAACATACTGTTTTGTTAAGTATTTTATGATTTTTGAAAGGTTTTCACTAACATTTTTCTTATGAAATTGCACTTAGTCTGGCCCATTACGAAATGGGCAAAATTTTCATGTCTAGGCAGAGCACAACGTGGCTCATTACTTAGAATGGTCTTGCATCTTGTATCTCGCATGATATTTTTAAGCAATTCCTTGACAAAAGCTATTTATACTAAACATTTTTTATATGTTCTTTATGGGACAAGATTCTTCTTCACTTATCGTTATCCTAAAATTGAATAGGGATATATGTTGTTTGATCAAAAACAATTATCAAGGTTGATGATTTGATTTCATGAGAACTCGAATCCCTATTTGCGTGAGGTTTGTGGATAAGATCTGACTATGTGTTCTGGCCTCGCCATGGGTCACTATCACCATGTATTGCCAACCTAATCCAAACTTGGCCATCAAACTACATTGTCCCCTTATCTAGGCGTCTCATCCCCACCGTATCACTGGTTGGGCACGTCACTTGGTTTACTCTTGCGTGTGGTGGTTTATGGAAGAGACACCTATTAGGGTAACAAAGTTCATAACTATATACCACTTGATTCATTATCAAAGAAGATACAAGGACAACAATATTTTGACTCAAGATTCACGCTATTGGTAATCTTGTGTTAAATTTAGTCCTCTAGAGATTGTTACAAATTATTTTTCAATTTCTATTCATAAGAAAATTATTTTTAACATTTAAAAAAAATCCATAGGCTCTAGAAACATGTGATTTGATGCAGGATTAAAGAGGTTACAAAGAGGACACTATTGTAATTCAATAATTACACTATCAAGAACCTTGTGCAGAAGATACACCATTTGCAATTTTCGAAGCAATTTTTTGAAGTTTTGTAAAAAATATTAATTATTTTAACAAACATTCAAATACATATTAACTAGAAATGTGAATTTTTGTAAAGATTGAAGATATTAAAGGAAAACAAATGAGAGCTATGTAAAATCACAGAGAAAACAATATAACCAACTCTAAAGACATTTACGAGAAATCCAAGTTCTTTTAATTATTGATATTATCCTGATGGCGACCACGACAATGCACCAGTACAGGACGTGCCGCCACTTTCACATGAGACATCCCGCATCATGACACGTCACTAACGCCAACTTCAGAACCGTCTGTTGGCATGACACGTCGACATATCACCAACCTCGTTTAATATTAGAATTTTTAATTAACAGTTATCTTATTTTCTCTTTCCTCCAAGTCCTATACATAGGCCAATATTGTAAGAAAAACTTGATAAATTTTCTTTTGGTATTGAAGTTACTTCTTCTGAAAAGAATTTAGCCCTAGCCATCATCCCTCCAAAACCGCCACCACTGCCTCCTGCCGCCGCCGTTGCTTTCGAGGAAGGCCATCAGTCTCCTTTGCCTGTCGTGCATGTGGTCGTCTGCCCGCACCCTCCACACGTAGGGCCGCTCGCCGGCATCCATGCACGCAGGCCTTCTACCAACGTCGCCACGCGCAGGTCGCCTGCCTGCGCCGGTCATCCACCGACGCACATCACGGATAGGCCAATCACCCTACCCACCGGCACCCATGTGCTCAGGCCGCCCTCCTGCACCTGCGTGCGCAGGCCAACCGCCTACACCCGCCGCACGCAGGCTGCCTGCCCACGCCCCTATGCGCAGGCCATTTGCCCACGCCCGTCGTGCACGGGCCACCCTCTCCTTGCTCTTCTGACTCCATAGTCGATTCAGCTCCACTGTGATCTATGCGAGCTGCCCTCAATCTACTCTGCCAACTCCACATCGTCCCTGCTCACTGTCACCATGTCAAGAGTTACTGCATCGCCTCATCGCGCAGCTTTAGTGCTGAGGTAAATTCTATCATCTTTGGTGTTCATGTTCTTCATCTAGTGTTCCTTGCTTGTTTTATCACCGCCATCGGATTATCTGATTTGACTTTTGAATCTTCTAGCAATCAGTTGATTAGGCCTTTGAATATTCTAGTGATCGATTGTTCAATTTATTGAAATTGTTGATTTGTTTTCACCACGGTGGTTGTAAGACAGTACTCCTGCCCTCGAATGAGGAAAGGGCCTGCACCATTAGTATTTACACCGGACTTAAATCGTTGAATTTGATCGTGTAAATTTTTGTCTAATTCATCCCACCCTACACTAGATAGTCTTTCCTACCCGGTCTCCCCCAGTCATCCTGCATCATATCCAACTGCCTTTGATAGTTTATTCGTTCATTTTCTTGTAGTGTTTTAAATGTTTCAACTAAGAAAAGGACGAAACGTCAAAAGCACTTTCACAATAATTAAAATGAAAAATCTTGATTTCCACGTCCTCGAATGGTGGGATTTTTAAACATAAAATCAATTTAAGTAAACTTAAATAGTTGATGGGCACTCAGGTAGTGAAATTTTTGTGTGGTTTCACTAGCCAAGCAAAACATTTGCGTGCGTAGCTCACTGTCGAGCAGCAGAATTGGGTAAGGGACATGTAGTGGATAATAATGTTAATGTTTGTACATTAGGATTAGTGGGTTTTGATGTTGGAGAGCTTTATTTTGATGATATTTGATGGAAATTCTACCTAGAGAAGGGTAATAAACTTTAAATGAAACCTACTAGATAAAATACAAACCTCCATGTATCTTTCTCCGAGGGCAGAGTGATGCTTTTTCCCCAAGAATCTTGATCAAATTAGAACCCTCTCTCCCCCAATCGTGTAGAAAAATAATAAATTGAATAAATTTGGTGCATTATATGCTAACAATAAGCTGGGATAGGAAGCCTAGTATGTGATACAAAGAGAGGTGAAATAGATTAAATAAAGGTGCCCTAACTCTCCCAGCCCTTGGATGTATTACAGATGTTTTGGAGGGCTAGGATATGATGTTCTCCGGCCTTTATATACATCATTGATGATGTAAATTTAATAAGAGACTTTCTAGGCCAATTTTTTGTGTTCTTTATACAAATGTTGCCTTTATTTGACTAGGCTCTTAAAATATGTAAAATGGATCCTAGTGTATTGGACCTCTTTCTATGATTTGCATTTCATAAGCCCAAAAATGTTGTCATCAAATGCAAGTTTTAATTGTGTCATATGGATTTAAGCATATGGAATAAAATTTATAAATTCCATTTTTAAAAATATAGAAAGTATAGAAAGAGAAAGGGGTTGATCCACAGGGAGGTAACTGTCCTCAAAACTAAATCTTTTTTATGGTTCTAGGAGGTAGAAATTTCAAGAAGGAATGGAGTGCCCATTAAATACAGATTGGATTCTAAAGGAAAGAAGGGTATGAAGAGATCTAAACCTTCTCCTCATGATTCAGATACACCTGAATGCATGATGAGAATGATTGTGGTGTTTATGGCTTGATCCTCTCGAAAAGATCAATACCCAAGTGAAGAAATGGATGGGAAGAATTCCTACCCCTTCTTGATCTTGGTTCTCCCTTGGGGGAAGAACATCTTGAAGGTAAACTGAAGACAAGTGCTGAATAGGATGGAGGTAATAATAGATTTTAGATTGCACTCTGAGATAAGTGCTGAATCTAAGTGAGATCCTAGCAATGTTAGATGCCTTATCAAATTTGTTTTTTTGTTTTGGATTACACTGTCAAACTAGAGCGATGGTCTACCCTCAATAACTCCTTCTAGAGCATAAATAATTCGTCCATGCTTGGAGGTTTGGCAACATACAAGAAGAAGATCATGAGGGGAAGAACAAAATCACCATATTAACTCAAGCACTAGAGAAAACATTTACTTCAAAAGCTTGTTGTGTCCTTCATGACCAACTAGGGGTGGGGCAAGTTTGAAGTGGTTTTTCCTCCATGAAATTAATTTACAAATCTCTCCAGACAGAAAGAGCAACAAAAGACCAAATTACCATCAAACTCCATCTATTGGTAGGATCTTGAGATGTTAAGGTTTCAATTATTGTGAATTATGGCCATCTGATTTCTTCATTTTCTCTCTCATCCAGATGTCTCCAGCTCATCTTGCCTTCCACATTAAGAAAGAAATCTCTCTGTGAATCTGGTGTTGGATAGTGTGAGAAAATGTGGAAAAAGGTATAAAAAAAGTAGGAAACACCATTAGTAATTAAAAATAATTAGTCTTTGCCTTGTAAAATTAATTTCTTCATGAATTTAAAGTCAAAAAAATCTGTAAATTTTTCAGATATTATAAAAAAATCATAAATTCATACTAAAGGCATTTTTAATTTGTTTAAAGCATGATATCATAGAAATATGGACATTTTGATGAATATATTCATGATTATGCATAATATTTAACAATAAGTTGCATGTTATCAGCCTCATGGATTTGGTACATTGTTCTAGTCCAGAATATGGTTTGGCTTTATTTTTTCTCCCATTTGAACTTTAAATTTTATCATTTTAGTCACCTAAGTCTTGTATTTCAAATAAACTCCAAGAAGATAAGATAGAAATCTATGTGATTCCATGTCAAGTGGGGTTAGTATGTGAACTCAAATAAAATACAGAAACATATAATTTATGAAAGTAAGTAAGAATCTTGTCATTTTAAACTAATCTTTGATAGTGAATAAACAAATAAAAATGCAAAAATAATGCAAAATTCCTGTAAAAAGGCACATTTTGTGAATTAAATATGATGATGAAAACAATAGCACAATCATAAAAAATGGAGTGCAAGGAGTTGTTTTAACCTTGTTTTGACCAATCCTATACATTAGTTTCTCTTATGTCTCTGAGAAACCTTTCTTGATCTTAAATACTCTCGTTTCTGTAGTTAACGGGGTTCAATCAGCAAAAAAGAGCATTAGAAGCCAAGTCCTTATACAGCAACCACTAGCCTAGTGCCAATGGGCCCATTATTAGCATATTGAGTTTGACCCGGTCCACTAGTGTCATGGCGGCATGCCCCACCTGGAACGGATTAACTCAAACCCAATACGCTCTAGGCAATAATTTAGAAATCAATTATTTTTACATCAAAAATATTCTTTAAATTCTTGAAAAATCATTAAAATTGTATTTTTGTTTTTATTTCAATAATCCAATTATCCAAAGGGCAATTTCAAACCCCAGGTCTAGGACGTAAAGTCACAGATGAGAACTCTCATTAGTGGAATATTACGTCAACTCATGTGGATGCTGAAAAAAATCTATAACCCAAGGGTATTTCAGATGGGTTAGAAGGGTATTTAGGACTTCAAGAAGAATCTGGTTGAGTCTCCATTAAAAATCGGAAATACTCCAAAAAATCATTGTATGATTCTCAATATACATATCTTGATATTTATGTGAATGTAGAAATTTTGCATGCAACCTTATAGAGGAAGAAGAGAAGACCCAGGAGTAGGATAACAGGAACAGAGACCCACTTTGTAGGGTTGGGATAAGCTGAATCTGCTCTTCGCTCCTAGATATGAGAAAGAGGGATATCCCACCCTTATGATGTAACAACCTTAACTCCAGAAGACCAAATATGCATCATCCACAATGAGCACGCTTATTTATATCCCCATTCCATTCCACCTCCACGTGCTCAAAGACAACACGTTCAAGCTCAAACCTGAGTACCTACTTTCGACCTCCACTTGATATTATATGTCCTAGTTGGGACTTTATCATTACTTCCTTCAACCCACCACCCCCTTCCCCCACCCCCACGTCGCCCTCGAACAGCGCTTTGTCCCCAAGTGGAGAGGGGAATTTTATCTCTACCACATCAACATTTCAATTATATTTTTCTTTTGTTTACTTGGCTAGAACTTGTATCCCATATCTCGTGTATCCAAAAGATAAAATGCATTTTGGTAATATATCCCATTGTCAATCATCCTTGAGGTTAGTAGAAATTTCAAGAGCTGTCTAGTATTCACAAATTTCTCTTCGGAGCCTAGAGTTATGGAAAGTAAGGTGTACTTTGGCAGAAATATTCAACCAAACTTTAGAAGCCACTGGTCCTATCTTCTATAGGATTTTACAGGGACTAAAGAACTTTAAAGCCAGTTTTTGTGACTCCATTTGACTAAAGATCTCAAATTGTTAGTTTACGTGAAAAAGGAATAATCTGGGGGGGTGGGAATTAGTTTCTGATGTGACACGACACGACGGGATCGTTGGCTCATGTTACACCACAATGAACGGTGTGATGAGATGTGATGTATGATGATGTAATATATCGTGACAAGCAAATTTCTTTCGACTAGGACTGAGGGACCCAGAAGACAACACGGGTCTAGGGTCCGGACAGACTCCTAATGACCCGACAGATCCGCTCAAATACCATTGAAGTGGAGAGGCAATCACTGCCCTAACATGTCCACAGCCTTTGTCAATAACAGACCTAATCCCACACCTAGAATGAGGTTTCCCTACTCTCGAGATGGTGGATAACTCTATGTCACTAGGCTCTGGCAGAGGAGTGGCGAGGTCGGCACTGACAAAGATAATGAGGCTGAGAAATAAGAGAAGGAAGCGAGAAAGCATGACCTGCGGGCAAGAGCATCAGGACAACAGCAGTGCTCCTGAAAATCTGATGGAGATGAATCCCGTCGGCAAGAGATGAGTGGGAGTAGGCAGTCTTCAGGATGATGCGGCCAGTGTGTGGCCAACGCTGACTAGGTAAGGGGGGAGCCCAAGGGGTGCCTTGATCAGGAGTTCGAGCGGTCTCAGCAGACCTGCCTAGTGAATGGACACTCGGGCGTGGACCTTGTGGAAGCCCAAGGATCAACCATTTGGGCTGCCCGAATGTCAGCATGACGATCGACGCCGGCAATTGCACTGATGAACAAAGTGGATGTCTGCGATAGTAGATCAACTAGGGCGGGCCAGCTGAGGGCACGACCACGGAGCACGCTGAACCACAGCATGAACCATGGAGCGGTGACCGTGAGTCGCAGGCAACCGGGGTGATCGGTCAATGCACGGGAGCTCGAACAGCGTGGCTTCACTAAAGGGAGGGCCACAATCATGGACGTCTCAGCGGGCTCCCTTGGCGCCGTGGCAAGGTTCACATGCCGAAGGCCACAGCAATCACGGCCAAAAAGGGTCGTCGGTGTTGGCCGTAGAAGGCGAGTCTATGCCCGGGACAGGTGTGGTTGGGCAGTCTACCGAGCTGTCAAGGCGGGCATTGGTGGGAAGATGATAGGGCCGCCGTGGGCTTGGCGTGGCATTTCCTGAGTACTGAGAGATAGATATCATATGGTTATGGCGGACGCGGTGTCGGCTAACGGCAGTGATGGCTGTTCTTCTGGGGGCGGTATGTACTTCACGACAATGAAACTGATGAGGGCGACAGCATTGATTGACTACAACGTCCTTCCTTTCGTTACTCAAGATATCAATATAAAATCTCCATGAAGGAGGAGGGGACCTCAAGGTGAAGAAAAAGATACTCAACTTTTTAGTCCAAGAAGTCCCCGAGGCTTGGGGTATACCATTCCTTATATAGGTAAGGGTGGTTTCCCTAATGAGCCAACTTAGGGGAATTGTCCAAAGAGAGACATTCATCTAATGATCCGGATAAAAAAAACATAAATATGATAAAAAAAGATGACTAAGATAAAAAAACACAGGGGCCCCATAAAACAAACTATCAGGACCGCTCGTAAAGCCGTGTACTTGAAGCTTGACTCCTTCGTGTCCGAACGGGCTCCACAAAGTCATTGCTGGCGAGCTCGGGCTTGGTCCACTCAATGGTCCTCCATCAGGTTCTCTAGCTATAATTGTTTTTTTCTTAAGTAACCTATGATTAATCTATTTAGGATATGAGGTAGAGGAAATGGAAAATAATATTTTTTCAACAGCTAAGTTTATCCTTAATGTTGTTCAGGTAATGATGTGCTCTAATTGTTTTTGTGTGAATTCCCCCAAACAAATCACTTGAAAGTGGGACTGAAAAAGGATACCATTAAAAAAGGAAAGTGATGGGGGACCATCGCACCAGCCACACCACAAAATGCCAACAACCTCGCCGCGCAGCTCGAGCCGACGTTCGTGAACCCCGCTTCAAGTACTTGGCATAGCAAACGGCTGTGAGCTATAAATTTATTTTCTTGTATTTTGATTTTCCTGAATAACTCAGATTGGGCCACCATGTTTGGGCCTCATCACTTGTTATTTTCTTTATATACTTTTAAGGGGAAACCTCATCACGGGACGATTTTCCCTTATTTGGGCCAACTTGGGCATCCTCCCTCCCCTGTATAAGGGGATGGCACACCCAAGGAAGCCTTGGAGTTTAATTGAAAATTGAAAAAGTCTTCTTTGATTGGGCTCTCGTGTTCTCCTTTGGGAATTATCTTTACTGTTTTCTAGATAGAGATCATGGGAGCATCGCACGTCGCCCGATTCACCACGTGGAGATTACTCCATGGAGGAACCACTCATCGCCAACCTCTTATCACCTTATCGTCGTTGTTGCCACGCCTTCTTGGAGCAATTTCAAGAAAGTCACCTCGCACCGTGCTGCCATCTATGCACGCTCGCGCCGCGCTGCCATCTCGAGCAGTTGGTCTCCACCTCGTTTCCCCACTAATACTTTTCTTGTGTTGACGACCTTCCATGAACGTCACTCTTGGACATTTCTTGGAGCTTCTTCGAGTTTTTTTGGAGCTTCCTGAAGCAAATTTATGAAAAAGCCCTCTCTTGGAGCTTTCTTGGAGATTCTTGGAGCTTTCTTGGAGATTCTTGGAGCAGATTCAAGAGAAAGACCCTCTCTTGAAGCTTTCTCGAAGCTTCTTAGAGCAGATTCAAGAAAAGGCCCTCTCTTGGAGCTTACTTGGAGCTTCTTGTATAAGATTCAAGAAAAGGCCCTCTCTTGGAGCTTACTTGGAGCTTCTTGTATAAGATTCAAGAAAAGGCCCTCTCTTGGAGCTTACTTGGAGCTTCTTGTATAAGATTCACGAAAAGGCCCTATCTTGGAGCTTTCTTGGAGCTTCTTAGAGCATATTCAAGAAAAGGCCCTATCTTGGAGCTTTCTTGGAGCTTCTTGGAGCATATTCAAGAAAAGGCACTATCTTGGAGCTTTCTCGGGCCTTCTTGGAGCATATTCAAGAAAAGGCCCTATCTTGGAGCTTTCTTAGACCTTGTTGGAGCTTTCTTGAAGATTATTGGAGCAGATTCAAGAAAACACCCTCTCTTTGAGTTTCTTGGAGTTTCTTGGAGCTTTATTGGAGCTTCTTGGAGAAGATTCAAGAAAATACCCTCTCTAAGAAAGCACATTGGCCTCCTGCTCGCCATCATCCTGACTCCGTTCTAGGCAATTGCCTCTCTGCCTCACCGCCAAGAACACTTTGGATCCGCGACCACACCAGATTCTACCATTTCCCCACTTTAAATTTGTGATATTATTACTTCTTTCAGTGCCATCTTCCGCTACGTGCTCCACTGCCTAGTATTAAAATTGGAGTATAGGACTAGCCACCTACTTGTCGAGAATCTGCCTACTTAGCGATTAAGTTCACTATCAATGGAGGTCGTGGACGCCGCTGGACATCACGTGCCTTTCACCACTTAGTACGTCTAGTTGGTCAGACCGGGTCATTGGGAGTCTGACGTGGACTAGCCCACTCCCAATCCTTTTTTGGATCGTCATCTTAGTCAAGAGTTGTTGCACATTTATCATTAAATTTCATCGTACTATGCATTCACCTTGCTAGTTACATATTATCTCTCGATCTCACTATGTTGTAACAAGAGTCAAACTATCCCGAGGTTCTCCGTGTTACATTAAAAAGATCATTGAAGCTTTGTAATATTAAACCCCTGAAGTCTTCGATGGAATGGCATTACTTGACCTACTTCAACTTGATGATAGTTTCTGTGCTTTGGTTCATCCATGGAAATCATGTTTTCCGTGGATGGAGAAGAGTGTTGATCGATTCATAATTAATCTTTAAAATTAAATATGGAATTTCCTATTGGGGAACTTGTTTTACCCTTGACTTTGTCACTTTGAGATCGTTCTGAAACCATTCACATGTCCAGCTTCTAGAAGTATCTACGTGATCACTTGGCACCTGGATCTCCACGTCTTCTTCTTTCAACTCTTCTTGAAAAGTTAGAAGATCTTCTCACCTTGAAGACACTCTCCTTGGATAGTGGAGAAGATAATGGATAAAGGGAGGGGCTCTCAAATCTGGCTGTCCTGGGTGTTTGAAATGAGAGCATTTTCCCTCTTTATATTTCACATTAAGTTTTTCTCAAAAACCCTAAAAAATAAAATATATCCACCAATGCCCTTATCACCTTATGTGTGTGACCCTCTAGGCCCATCTATCGTTCGAGGTAATAACTTTAGTGGCTCAATAACAATTATTGACCAACCTTATTAATTAACTATGTTAACAGATAGATTAATTAAATACAGATCGATTTAACCCAATCGATAGGTCAAGTTTCCAGCCCGTGTGGTGCAAAGCTACACCTTGTGCTCTAGAAGATACCAAGCGGTGTTGAACTCTCTTGTGGAACCTTTACCGTCATCGGTTACCGTACATTTATCATCTATCATCCGTGCAAGACTCTCGAACGACTTAGGGTATGGTTTACCATCAAACCATAATCCGTCATTCGATAAGTACTGATACATAATGGGATCATTGGAGAATGCCTTCTCTAATATCCTCACATTCCTGGACAGGGATTTTTGTGCATCATCTTCCTTGAGTCATTATCCTCTTATACTGAGGGTAGATGATCCCATCTTGACCACTCAATCATCTCCGTAAGCTTCTTACTACAACCGAGCTATGACTTGTTTGAATCCCATGATTAGAGGCTCGTAAGTCGTAGTCAAAATGTAGTCATCCATTCATGTGATGTCCTTGGTGTCTCAAGCCAATGGATCTCTTATACAACCATGACATGAATCAACCTGATTGATGTTTAGGTATAATACCATTCAGGGATTCGTACACATCAATTCACTGAACGCTTTCTCCAAACAGCACCCACTATATGTCCTTAGTTTCTCCACACTAATAGCCACAGTATCAACTATACTTATCGTATAATTAGGATCACGTAGTGATATTCTATCCGGATAATTCGATGTCCATCTCAACTATCCATCAAATAGGAATATTTAGAGTACATGTTTGAATACTAGTGATCATTGTATTATGATCTCATCATGATTCTCTATGTCATTTAACATATTCATGGACTTCATTATAAACATCACACCAGAATAATAATGGACATAAATATTTTATTCAATGAACCTTAATAAACATGGTAGTGTGATTGACTTGGCGGCCACATAATATCCATCACTTGGCCCCCAAAGCCGTCTACTTATGGAACCCAAACCTTTAAGCTGACTAACCACAAAGATCTAGCAATAAAAATATATTTCTGAAAAATGAGTATTTTTCCTCAGCAGCATGTAATATATAATTACTTAAGTAGTTTTCACGGCAAGGCCTTATAGCATGTATTTTACTAGGAATATTTTTAAATCAGAAATTTATTACTTCAAATATAGAAATTTGACAATCTAGTTTTAACTTCCCTCCAGAAACACCTCCCTATTGTGGTCATTATTCCCTCAAGTCATCTTATCCTCCATAATTCTCTTTGGATGACATTTGTTGATTCGTGTTTCACCTTTGGTGCTTAAAATTAAATATTCATGTTTGACCTCATTTAATTTTGCTTTCTGCACCAAATTAGACAATTCAACCTTTTACAGTTTTGTAACACAATTACGAACAATTGTTATATCAGACAACATATTCTAAATTGAATCAAATAAATCTCTAGATGTCAATCCTTTCCATGTTCTAAGTCAACTATCGGATTCCTCCGTGCCCAAAGTCAAACCCCTGACTCCTTTAAACCTCAACCAAAACATGTGATTCTAAGTTTTATGGATTTTTATGAATGTTAAGTGGCTGAAAATGTCTCAAATTCAATATAACAATAACACTAAAGATGTCAAACATATCAAATGGTCGAGGATGTGAAAAATTCAGAGGTCATCCTTCTTTCCTTTGAATCCTGATTCCGCTGCACAAAAAATATGATTCAAAGTTCTAAGAAGTCCATTTGATGTTAGAAAACATATCCTCTCATACAAATGCTAAAAACTTCTTGAAATTTTCGTCAAGCACTGAAAGATCTTTCTAGCTTTTGGACTGTAATTTTTGAAAAACAAGTAGAAGGGGGAGTTTTTAATTAGCCTCAAAACTATATATATCAACTTAGAAGTCTGAAAGTGTATAATGGTAATTTATCAAGCATCATATAGTCATATGAATATATTGTTATTACACAATATAAAATATTAATCATTTTGAATTTGAATATTTATATTTACTATTTTTCCCTAAGTCAAAGTTACCGCTTAAGGATTAAGAGTAGAAATTTGTGGCTATACCAATGACTTCAGCTTTAAATAAACTGCAATTTACAGGTATCTTTAGAATATCATTTTATTAAAAATATCACCATTGGATAGTAATATCTTCATGTAATTAATTTTCATTAAATCATTTATAAATATGGCCTTTATACTCAAAAGTAGTTAGTAGATATTTGACGAAGTTATCAAACCAATCAAATGAGGTCAAATTTGGACAAATAATTTTACAGTGTTAGAAAATATGTCTATCTTTGTGTCACAGAAAATCCAAATCCTAAATAAGTGATATGGCTTGTGATGGAAATATATGTGGCCACCAAGCCAATCACACATTCCACATCTCGTTCCATGTTCATTAGTACAGCATATTCATTATAGTGCACGTGTAATGCTTATAATGAAGTCCGTGAATACATGATCGGACTCAGTGAATTATGATGAGATCGTAATACGGAGATCACTAGTCTTTAAGCATGTGTTCTAAACATTCCTACGCGAAGGATACGTGAGAAGGATATCAAAATATCTAGATAGGTTAGCACTATCTAGCCTCACTCATATGATGAGTATGGCCGTTCCCGTAGCCATTAGTGTGGAGACACTAAGGATAGATAGTGGGTGCTCTTTAGTGGAAAGAGTTCACTGAATTGATTCGTACAAATCCCTAAATGGTATTATACCAAACTGTCAATCAGGTTGATTCACGTCACGTTTGTGTAAGTGGTCCTTAGACCTGAGACAACAAAGATGTCTTGTGGATGGACGGTTATACTTTGAATATGGCCAACGAGTCTTTAATCTTGGGATTCTAAACGTCTTAGTTCGGGTACATCAAGAAGTTCACAAAGACGATTGAGTGGTGAAGATGGGATCATCCACCCTCGGTATAAGAGGTGACAGCTCAAGGAAGATGATGCGATGAAGTCCTTGGCCAAGGCAGTGAAATATCAAAGAAGAGTACTCCAATGATTTCCGAATGCATCAGCACAAACTCGGATGATCATTTAGGGTTTGACAGTTGACCATACCTTAAGTTGTCCAAGCAGCGTCAAGTGGATGAGGGATTATACATACACGATAACTGACGACGAACAGGTTCCATGAGTGAGTCGATACACACTCCTTTGTATCTTCTAGGACACGAGGTGTAGCTTGGTACCCCACGTGTCGGAGACTCCTATCAATTTGGTTAAATTGATCCGATATTAATTAATCTATATGATGATATATTTAATTAATTTGGAAGGCCAATAAAGGTTATTGGGCCACTACAGTCATTAACTAGACTGATACATGGGCCTACATGGTCACACGCAAATGGTTTTTTGGATGTCGGAAGATATACTTAAGTTTTGGGGGTTTTATGAAAAATACCCACTTAATATAAATAGGGGAAGGCCCTAAACGAAATTCACCTAGGCCAGAATTATTCAGGGGGCCTTCCCCTTCTTCTCCACTCTCCCCACCCCCCTCTCCATGCCCGATGCGATCGGAATGGCGTAACGACGACGGTGGAGGTAGAACGGGGCTGGTCAAGGAGAAGGAGGAGATTTGATGTGTTGAGGATCGCGTGGATACATCTAGAGGCTGCACACGTGAGCAGCTAGCCTCGTCTCATCCCGGGATCCAACAAATCATGGATGCGATCCGTGTAAAGGTACTCGTTTTAATGTTCTTGTCGATGCCATTCGATTCGTTCAAGTCTTCCGCTGCAAATCAGTTTCATTTATTCATCCATGTCAAGGCCTCTAGAACCCAACAGCTTGTTGACCATATGGTCGAACTAAGTATCCCTTTAATATAACTATGGAGGGCTATTTGGTCTTCAGTCAGAATTACTCAACTAGTTGATTAAGGACATATTGTGCTTGATCACGACTCCTTTTGAAGCGTGCATTATTTTGAACATTAATCAAAACACATAATAAAGCACTCAACTAAAATGATTTCAGCTTTAAAATAATCTGAAATTTTCGTGTATGTTTATGTTTACTACATAATTTTATTGAAAAAATCATCATTCGATAGTAATATCTTCTTGTAATTAATCTTCATTAAATAATTTATAAATTTTTCCTTAACCCAAAAGTAGTAAGTAGATATTTGACAAAGTATTCAACCAATCATAGGAAGTCAAATTTAGACAAATACTTTAATAGTGTTAGAAAATATGTTTATCTAAGTAGCCCTTTAATAAATCCATAAATGGCTATTTGATCTTCAGTTAGAATTACTCAACTAGTGGATTAAGGGCATATTGTGCTTGCTCACGACTCCTATTGAAGCGTGCATTATTTTAAAACATTAATCAAAACACATAATAATCTATTTAACTAAAATGATTTCAGCTTTAAAATAATCAAAAATTTTCATGTATGTTTACTACACAATTTTATTGAAGAGATCACCATTGGATAGTAATATCTTCATGTAATTAGTATTCATTAAAATTATTTATAAATTCGGCCTTAAATACCCTAAAGTAGTAAGTAGATATTTGACGAAGTGTTCAAACCAATCAAATGAGATCAAATTTAGAAAAATACTTTAACAGTGTTAGAAAATATGTATATCTTTTTGCCACGGAAAATCCAATTCCCAAATAAGTAATATGGCTTGTTGACCATATGGTCGAACTAAGTATCCCTTTAATATAACTATGGAGGGCTATTTGGTCTTTAGTCAGAATTACTCAACTAGTTGATTAAGGACATATTGTGCTTGATCACGACTCCTATTGAAGCGTGCATTATTTTGAACATTAATCAAAACACATATTAGTGCATTTAACTAAAATTATTTTAGCTTTAAAATAATCTGAAATTTTCATGTATGTTTACTACATCATTTTATTGACGAGATCACCATTTGATAGTAATATCTACATGGAATTAATATTCAATCAATCATTTATGAATTTGGCCTTAAATACCCAAAAGTAGTTAGTAGATATTTGACGAAGTATTCAAACCAATCATACGAGGTCAAATTAGTAGGAAAAAATGAGTGTATATGCTTAAACGATTAGTGACCGCAAATATAGAGTTGTAACCATTTGATGGAGGGAGATCTTCTTTAAAATCCATATCTACTAATTTTTATGAGTTTTATGAGTTTGGCATATGCAGCTTTTTGAGACATAGGAAAAAAAAGGCTGACATGTCTTTCATCTGAAGAATTTTTACGAAGAAGAGGGATGTTGGGGAGGTTCCCCGACTTGTGGAGGTTTGCCGGACTCTGAGCTCCGAAGGGGATGTCGGGTGACTGTGACAATGGCCTCTTGACCCTCGTCGGAGGGACGACAGCGTCGACAGCGCCAAAAGGAATCAATCCGTAGGGGCTAGCACGTAACAGACAGGCTCGTCCCGTACCTGTAAGACACTAAAATTCGTATTTTCTGTCAATTCTCCCTCCCCTACCTCTAGCTTGAGCGCAGTGGGCCCAATTGACAGAATATTGCAAGAAATAATATAACAGGCGAGCGGGAGATGACGTACCTCGTTGGTGGGATGCTCGCCATCACGTTCTTTATCGATTACAGCAGCCGGGGCGTGTTGCGGGTAGAGAGGAGTTTAGAGGCGAGGGACGAAGGCAACAGAGATGGTAGTTACAACACCGGTCGGCGGCGCGGAGACCACAGCCGACAATGACCCGAGTAACAGGGCACAAGAGATGGTGATCGTCAGTCAGGAGAGAATTTCCGAGCAGCGTCAAGGCAAGCCCGGATCGGTGGAGGGCCTCGCCAACCGGGTTCAGCACTTGCAGCAGGCCTAGACGATCGATCCTCGGCCGAGGGGTTGCTTCTGACCGCAGTGGACGACTGATTCTGTGGCTGCTGCAAGTAGCGGACAATCTTCAACCAGGTTCGGGTCAAGGTTGTCCGCGGGGGCCCACAGGTCCGCGTCGGATTGCACCCGCCCGAGGGCGCGGGTCAACTCGTCAAGGCGCGGTCAGTAATCAGCAAAGAGAGAGGGGCCTCAGCCTGCGGACGAATCACGCCGTCAAGCTTCAATGGGCCCTCCCTCGCAGGTAGTCAGATGACTTGGCCGCCCTCGTCACCCGGTCGACGTTGTTTAGGTGTTCAACTATCCTTCATCGGGTCCTTGCAAAGGGGATCACCTCTACCCTCTGTTGGAGCGAGATCGATACGGGGCGGGGTTAATTATCTGGCTTTGGGTCCGTGACAAACGCGATCTGCTCCTGCTCTCTGACGGCAAAGTCGTGTAGAGACGACTCTCAGGGGGTCGATGGCGATTACCTCCTGCTGGAGGGACGGGGATCGGCTGCAAGGTCTGGCGGCAGTTCCCTCCAAGTCCCTCTATCCGCCCTACTCCCCTCTCTTCTCTTCTTCTCTCAGTCCCTCTTCCTCTTCGTTCCTTTCTTTCTCTCACGGTGAGACCAAGAAAAGACAAAACAATGCAATATGATTTCTTCCTGGTCTGTCTTCTCTAGGGCACCACCTATTCCCCTATAAAGGCGGAGTCAAATGGGCCCAAGGGAGGTCCATAAGGGGGCGAAGTGATGGTGATGGTGCACGCCATCTTGAACCATCTTGAACTATCGTCCGCGCCGCTCGCCACCCTCATCGATAGCTAGGTGAAGATGCTCGTCTAATGCATTTTGAGTTCATCCTCCTTTTTTTATTCGTGTTTTGTGTTTTTTTTCATACTGGTCAGTTTGTTTTCATCGGATGCGCCCGTATGACGTGTTTTCGTCGTCATGGGAGGGGTCAAACTTTTGGACCCCCTCCCTTGCCTTTCCCTTTCTTTTATTTGCTTAATTCCTCCTTTATTGTTGAAAAAGAGGGGCCCATTATATAAGGGCTCCCCTTAGTGGACCTACCCCCTTTCCCATTGCTTTAGAGCCCATTAGGAGCCCATTAATTCCCTTCTTAAGCGAATAGTGGGCGCCCTAATTGACTCAGATTTGTTTTCCTGTGATTTGAGTTGAGTTTGCTTCAGGGCGACAGGTCTCCCCCTCTGCCCCTCATGCACAGGAAGAAGGGAGGGTGAAGAAGGGAAGAAGGGGAATTTGTGGGAAGATCACCCCACCACGCCGGTGGAATTTTCTGAATGCCACAACCTCTCCCTCTAATCTTCCTCCGACGGATAGGTACGCGACGGTAATCCACCGATCGCCTGAGTGGGAATCGCCAACCTCGATCGGTGCCGCGGAATTCGCCGGCGAAGATCATCAATTTGCCGCCTAGTCTACAGATCCGGGCAGGTGAGTGGATCAATTCGGGGCGGACGAGCCCCACCAGATTTGGGCGTCAGAAGGGGAGGACAATGCTCGCCTCCTCTGGCAGCGGTAACTGATCTCTGGCTTTTCCCCTAGCACCGCGCGAGCTGACGAGAGGCGCACAGCCCGGGAGCGCCGGATCTCTGGCCGAGAGCAAATTCTGGCCTAGAATTGCTGACGAGCTCTATGAACATCAGTTGATCAACGGGAGCTTCTCCGTCAACCAACGGACCAGGGAAGAATTGAGCCCAGTGATCGTCGACTCCTGTCCTACATCGCCGCCGTCTAAAGGGCCATTCTGCCATCGACAAATCGACCAGTGTGCGACGACTCGCTGACGCCAATTAACCAGTCCACAAATCGAACGACTGATCCTTCGATGCCATCACCCCCCTACTGTTCAGATCTACGACGTTCAGTCACCGCATCTACCCCGACACTGCGCCAGTCGACACTGGTCAACCGAGTTCGGTCAGATTGATGCCCGTCAACCGGCGTTGGCCAATCACGTGTGGGCTCCCGGATCGTGTCCACTCCTCTACCGACCCGACGGTCCTCCCATGTTGCTGCTGACTGCCATCATGGCCCACGCTCCATCGTTGAGACGAGTCATCGCTCGTGGCTGCCATTGGACTCTGTCTGCACCCGCCCTTAGGGGCGTGCTAGCCGGGTCCCCTCGCCGCTTGAGCTGAAGTCTTGCCACGCGTCGTCCTCCTCTGTCCCTCCTTCACCCTCCGCCAATCACTCTTCGGCTCCTCTCCTCCACACCTGCTCCGGCCGCTGCATCGACGAACAGCCTACGCAATGAGCTGCTGGACGACGAGGTAGGCCCTCTCTCCGGCGCTTGTTATTTTACCTTCTGCAGTATACTTTCGTCTTGATCCCACCGCGCTCGGGCGAGGTAGGTGAGAGAGGAAAGAATTGAGAGAAACTATGAAGCAATTTGAGCGTCTCTACCGGTACGGACAAGTCCGTCCATTACATGTGAGCCCAACAGATAAATTCCGTTTGGTCGTAGTCATCCCCATCGCTCCGACGAGGTTCAAGTGGCCACTGTCACCGTCACTCGGCGACCCTGTCCAAGCTCGGAGCTCAGCGCCTCCCTCGAGTCGTAGCCTGCACGTACGACACGTAGGATGTACCTTGCATTGCATCATAGTTACATCAACACATTAGGGTTTTGTCCGTTGGACGAAGACACCATCGACGTTCAATGCCACTATCTATTTCGCTACTGAACCATCATACTCGGTGCCGAGCGGACGACATCCTCGACGACGTCCGGCATCAGGAAGAAGTAGTCTATTAAGGGGCCCTTATATAAGGGGCCCCTATTACAACAGAATAAAAGAAAAGAAAACATAAAAGAAAAAGGGTAAGGGACACGTGACAAGATGGATACAATAGGACACGATGAAAATGACTAGACGAGACCAAAAACACAAACGTGACTAAACGAAGAGGGCGAAAAGATATGGGTGTGATTTCACACGGGATATTTGAATCCGAGTGTCTTGATTGATGCCTTCGCATGCCGGTCGGGCGTAATGCTAACTGACGGGCCGTCGATGATGAGAATGACAGTGTTGAAGACGTCTCTGAGGGAACAAGCTGGCGTGCTCCATCATAAACCTTGGGTTTTTGCACAAATGTCCCCATAAGAATGCACGGAATTTCATTTTGGTATAATCTGAATTCCTTTATGCTGGGTAATGTGGATGTTATCTTAGGAGTACCATGGTTGAGAACATTGGGTTGGTTTCATTGTAACTATCACCATCTGATGATGAAGATCATGTGTCAAGACCAGATCATAACAATTCAAGCAGACCCAAAGTTGAATGGGTATCTATTTTCCATATTTGAGAACGAACAAAATCATATGGAATGGATAAATTTGATAGAGAAAATTGACTGGATCAACAGGAGGCACCTGGCTTTGACATCAGAGGTATATTTGTTTACCCCTGAATTTTTCATTCAACAGCTTAACGATTATTTTTTATGTGGTTTTCTAACAACTCAATACCCTACAACCCCCCATAGAGAGTGTGATCACAAGATACAGAAATTAGACCATATCAATATTCCAATACTCAAAAAAATATCTTGGAACGTCTGACACAAGATCTACTCGACATCCAAATCATACAACCCTCCAACAGTTGCTTCTCAAGTCCAGCACTATTAATTAAAAAGAAGGATAGAAGCCATAGATTATGTATTGACTATAGAGCACTCAACAAATTGATTGTTCCAAACTGCTTTCTGATTCCCATTGTAGATGAATTGTTGGAAGAATTAAATGGTATGACATTTTTTCCAAACTAGATCTCTGCTCGGGGTATTACCAATTAAGGATGCAATCTTCGGACGTATATAGAACTGCTTTCAAGACACACCAAGGACATTATGAATTTGATGTAATGCCTTTCAGATTTTCAAATGCACCAGCCACATTTCAATCCCTGAAAGCTCATCTCAAACGATTTTTTGTGGTATTTTTTTATGATATATTGTTATACAGCAAAGACTATGCTCTACATGAACAGCATTTGTCAAGAATTTTGAATATACTGGCCGAAAATCATCCTCATATAAAGCCAGAGAAATGTCAGTTGGGCCGAACCATTATTTAGTATTTGGGGCAATGTGATATTAGCTGAAGGCGTATCGACTGATCCTACCAAAATCGAAGCCATATCACGGTGGAAAATCCATACAACCCTCAAGCAATTAAGAGGATTTCTTGGATTATCTGGGTATGACAGATGATTTGTATCTGGATACGCAGCGTTGGCAAAATCTCTTAGAGTACTGCTCAAGAATAACTCCTTTAATTGGTCTGAAGAGCCAGTAAAAGCTCTTAAAAAATCTGAAGACATCATTAACAACTACTCCTATACTTCAAGTATCAGATTTCTCATTACCCTTTTCAGCAGAAACAGATGCATCTGGGCAACTTGTGGGAGCTGTGCTACTACAAAAATCTCTTCCTATTACATACTTTATCTAGGTAACTTCGCCAAATTCCAAATTCAAATCCGAATATGAGAGGGAGTTAGTGGCAGTAGTTTGGGCAGTCCAAAAGTGGAAGCACTATCTCATATTTATATTTTCACCTATCAGTTTGCAGGTTTTATCAGATCAGAAAGATATTCCTCTGCACTATCAAAAGTGGTTATTTAAATTACTGGGGTTCAAATTTGAAATTCATTACAAAAAAGGGAAGAGGTGTATTGTAGCAGATGCCCTATCCCATTCTATTTCAAAAGTAGAAGATGGAAGTTGTAATTCCACGACAATTACTCATTGGCTGGAGAAAGATACTATCTATCAAGAAATTATAGCCAATCCCAGGCTGGCTAAAATTAAGGCATCTGTATCAATGACACCATTGGACCTTCCAAATTATTCCATCAACCAAGGTCTCCTATGCTACAAGATCTGCATTATGTTAATGGCAGAATCCTCCTTGATTCATCTAGTTTTGAAGGAGTTCCATTACTCCAGAATGGGATGACACATAGGATTCCAAAGGACATATAAATCAATATCCCAACAACTATTTTGGAGAGGCATGAAGAAAACCGTAAAGAGGTACATCAATCAATGCTCTATATGTCAACGCCACAAATTAGCTACTCTATCGCCAGCTGGGTTGTTACAAACATTACCTATACCAAGCCAAGTATGGTAGGGCATTACAATGGATTTTATCGAGGGTCTACCTAGCTCTAACGGGCTTAACTCAGTCATGGTCATTGTGGATAGACAGAGAAAATATGCACATTACTTTGAAGTAAATCATCATTTTTCTGCCAAGAGTATTACTGAATTATTTGTCAGAGAATTTGAGAAACTACATGGGGTGCCAAATTCAATCATCTCTGATAGAGGTATTTTAGTCACAAGACACTTCTGGAAAAATCTGCATAAGTTACAAGGAACACGGTTGAAATTTACTTCCTCCTACCACCCTGAAGCGGATGGTCAGACCAAGGTTACTAACCGAGGATTAGAATGCTACTTTGTTTCTCAACTTAAAATCCAAAGGAATGGACCCAGTGGCTCCATTGGGCTGAATGCAACTATAACATCTCTTTCCACACATCAATCAAAATGTCCCCATTTAAAGTAGTGTATGGGAAAGAACCACTTTCTCTACTTTGATATAGTTCACCCCTATCTCTATTCGTCTCAATCAGTTTTATTTTTCAAGAAAGGAATGCCATGATTACTACTCTGAAAACAAATATAGAAAAGGCCCAGTCCAGAATTAAGATTCAAGCTGAAAAACATAAAAGAGATGAAACATTCGTAGAAGAAGATATGGTGTTCCTCAAAAGAGCATATCGAATGAAGTCACTCGCCAAAAGAGCATTTGAAAAATTGGGGCGTAAATACTTTGGCCCACTCAAAATCCTGAAAAAATTGATATTCTGGCCTATTGTTTACCATATCATTCAACATTACATCCATTTTTCCATGCATCACAACTTGAACGCGCATTGGGACTTACTAATCCTCCTCAATCTCTCCCCCCCTTTCTAACTTCAGAATGGGAATGGCAGGTTACACCAGAAGATATCCATCAGGTACGACGCACGGCATACCCTTCTGACATCCAAAACGACGTGGGAGAATGCAGAACTCCTAGACAAGACCTTCACTTAATTTAAGCTCGAGGACAAGCTTACACTACATGGGGGGAGTATTGATACGCAAAATTTCTTCTCGAAGAAATACCAAAGGAAGAAACGTAGGCAGATGTGAGTTGACTCAGAGTTGACTAAGCACGTGGGATTTCTGGCATAAAAAGGGAAGCGGGCAACCAGAGGATCATCTTTCTGGAATTCAGTTGCCAGGAGTGGCCAAGGCTGGGACGCATGATTGGGCCTTCCATCTAGAGTGGAAGAAATGAGGAGTCCTCCATGGACCCTACTTGATTCTTTAGTTGATCTCTTTGTCCACCTTTAATTCTTCTTCTGTCATGGAGCAAGGAATCTCATGACACTACTATCAATCAACATTGCCATTTTACTTCGCTTTGCGGATCTATATATCAACCACATAACATAATAAGATTGTGGACGGATATCACAATCAAGATCATAAATCAAGAAATGATATGATCCACACAAAAAACTGAAAAGGTGTTCTTCTTATCTTTGCGAGAGGTAAAGATCAAACAATTCTATTCAATACCAGATAGATTGAAATAGTTTCACAAACCAATACAGTGTAGCTTACAACAGAGATGGATAAAAGGTACCAAACAAGGATCGAGAGATCCCTCTTCTGGGTGCAGGCTTGTCCTACTCTCTAGGCCTTCCCCGTGCTTCTTGACGTGACCAGACACTTCTTGCCAAATTTGTACATGTAGGTCTATAAACCTACATGGGCGCAGGCTTATTGGGTTGTTGACCCTCTTGGACCTCTTGAGCTGACGTGGACCTGGATTTCTGGTTAAATTGTCGCCTTTTGTATTTTCTTGAAAAGAGCATATCAATACTTCCTCTATGGACTTTGAGCTTGTCCTCAAGCTTAAATTGAGTACAAAAGCATTGAAGTAATAGTGATTCCTCTAATTAGTTTGCATTGCGGCGGATTTAACCACTTCACTAGCAAGTCTTTCTTTGCATCTTCCTGTGCAATGAAAATAGTAAGTGCTTGTTGGTATTTGCGTCCTAGTAAATGATTGTCATTGAAGTGATTACACCATTTCTTCTCTTTTATAAAATGAACTTCATGAATCAAGCACATTTTCTTTTCCCTCTATAGCTTTGTCAAATATTCAGTGGATGCTGATGCTGAAAACTTTGGATAGTTGAGTACAATAGGTTGTGCACTCATGAGTCCAAAATGATAGTAATAAATATGTGCATTTCTAGCTAATTTATCTGCTTATTTATCTTTATCTGCATATATTATCAACATTTATATTATGTTTTGAAAAATCATGAATAAAATCATCTTTTTCTAATTTTGAGTTAATTATTGTCATTTGTGAGACTAACCCCACTATAAGCTCCATTAAGCCCACTATGAGAGGCATCTTGGGCCAAAGAAAGGAGGGGAAGGGAAACGTCCAGTCATGAATATTTATGATCATTTAAGGTGCTTGGATGCTGATTGGAGGACACCCTTGGACGTGGATCCAATCTAGAGAAGAAGATCCAGCCATTCATTCCATATATCATCCAAGGGTAAAGACTTAAAGATACCACCTTTCATGCTTATTAAGGAAAGAATTCTCGAACATCTCATAACCTGCAGATTATAATGTTTAATTGGTGAATATTTCAGTATATTTATATTTTTTAATGGCTATATTTGCATGTTATCATATATAAATGAAGATAAATAACTTACACTTTGATTTTATTATTGTTTCTAATTTTTTTATTTTGTTACTTGATATTTAACCTCATTTCATTGAAGAAATATTTTTTTCAGGGCCTTAAATAATCGGCTAAAGGTTGGTAAGATCTTTCCTAATTTTTCTAGAATTGTTCCATATTTTTTCATAATTTTCTGCCCAATATTTAGCCGAGAAATGATTAATATATTATTTATTTGGTATTTTATAATATATTAATATTTATATCACGTGGCATCCACGTCATTCGCCCGAAATTCGGGCAAATAAGTGGATACATATTTTTAATAATAATAAGAGAGAGAAAGATAGCATTATTTGCTCATTATGGCATCGCGCATTGCGATACCATAATAAGCGAATGGTTATCTTAAAAGGCCCCAACGTGGCACGGCCGGCGAGAGAAAGGTACGATTTGTTTTTTTTACTTTAGTTTAAGTTACGTTTTTTCGTGCAATAAATGCACGCGGAGAATCGATCTCTGCGTACATTTATTAAAGGATAAAATTCCTTGTACACTTAATTGGTTAGCTGCGTGCATTTAATGCACACGCTAACCCACACACGTGCACTTATAATAATAAAAGATTCGTTTTTTTAATACGTGCGCAGTCGATTAGCCGCGTGCATATAATGCGCGCGGAAGTCGACACTACATGTATTTAAAAATTAGCGTAAGCTCACCGCTTTACTATTTTTTATTTTTTTTATTTAAAGGGCGCTGACGAGGGCGACATGGCACTTTGTGAGCCACTTAAATGAAATCATCAATCGCCAATGATTGCGCCCGATGGAAGCGCACAACAACGTATCAGAATGCGATCCGAGAAGGGGGAAAACGAGGGAAAAAAAAAGAGCCAACCAATCAGAAAATGCCATTTATGAGATATTTTGAAGAGAGATAATAGATCCAACGGTTGATATTAAACGCCAGTAAAATGGCGATATCTTGAGATCTAGACATCCAATTGAGCTGAAATTTTGAGGGCATGTTTTTCTTTTACCGCTCTATGATCCATACGGTTGGATCTTTAAATAGAGGTTTGGAAAAAGACAACATTTACTTTTGGAAGCTCTCCCCAAAGATTTGGCCAAGAAGGACACAAGAGTTGTTTCTGAAGTTGACAGATCTTGATTCTTCATTCAAAATTGTAAGTTTCTGATTTATATTTTGAACTTCTTCTTGAGAGATTCTAAAACGCCTTGGCATGGACGAAATGTACATGCCCTAGAAGTTGTTTTGAATGAAATTAGCATTGTAATTTGATTTTGATTTGAAATCTGATTTTTAATCTTGAGTTTTAAATAGATTTGGAACAATTCTGCTTTTTTAGATTTTTAAATTAGGGTCGGATTTCACTTTTCCCCCAAATTCTTCACTTTCTCTCCCTAGATTAATTCGTCTATTTTCTCCCTCTAGATTTAAAAATTAATAGTTTGAAAATTTAATTGAATATATAAAAAACCTAAATATAAAATTTCATCCAAAAATTTATCCATCTTGATGCCCAATTTCAAAACCCCCTTCTAGATTATTAAATTCCCAATTTTAATTCATAAAAAATTTCTTAAAATTTAATAATAATTGGGAAATTAGTAATCTGAATTAATCTAATCTTATAATTAAAATTATCCTATATTGAGTGTTTTGACCGAAAATATTTAAAATCAAAATTAAGTTTTTACTTAATTTTGATTAATTAAAAACATAATTAAATATAATTAAGGTTTATTAATTGTAAAATTAATTCATTCTTGAATTTATTTATTTAAAATTGGATAAAAAATTTTGCTTGTTTTCCCCCTTGTGGTTCGACCCGTTGCTTGCTCTATACACAGTATTTTGTGATTAAGGGTATTTATAAATTTTATTGCATATGTCTAAAAGCGCAAACAACGACGTAATTACACATCATTTTTAGGCTTATCAACGTCCCTGGGGTATATTCAAAGGTTTCAATGTTTATTGGAGGACCATAATGAATGTGGATTATGACCCAGAAAAAAAGATCTGGCCATCCAATGTATTAAAAATCCAATGGCTCTCATTTGCTCTCTCTCTCCCTGTATAAACCCGTTCACCCTATTGTAATATTCATCTTGTGTTTCAATCTAAAGTAATGTTTGGTGGCCTAAGTTCAATTGATTCATAGATCCATTCACCTTAGTGCAGTGTCAGGCTAAGCAAGAAGCATCCAGGGCTAAAGAAGCTGGTGGAAAGGAGGAGAAGTCCCTTGGGCCTTGGAGGGTGTGACAAAGAGGTTACCTTCTTATTTCTTGTTTTCACTCTTACCTGTTTGTCTTTGTCTTCTGGTTAGCTTGGAGCAGTTAGCCAACATCCAGACAGTTCCAACGCATCCGACCATAATAAAAAATCCCTTACCATATTATTTTTATAAATATTTTAGATTTCTTTTTTTATATATTTTTATTTAATTCATTATTTATTTTAATAGGTAGTAAAGCCACTTCTAAAATTCATAAAAAATATAATTTATGTGCAAATTCATTAGAATTAACCCTTTCTCCTTGTGAATCGACCCTTACTCTCCCTAGGCTAGTAAGGTTATTATATTTTTTGTTGTTTTAATTCGGATAAACCAACGTCACTAATTAGTGAGGTTAAATCATCACTAATTACCTCTAAAATCTGAGTTATCATGCACTCACTTTATTCTGCATGTTTGAAAAAGATGACAAGGATGATCGGGTATTGGACTGAAAGAATCTTGCTTGATTTCCTTGCGATGAAGAACCGGTTGATTTGCCTTCAAACTTTTCCCAATATATCTCAATGTCAATGTAACCATGTACTGAGAAACTGCCTTCATTTCCTTCTGATGCTCTATTTTCCAAATATTTTTTAAGAAATTATGGCTTTTGGGTAATAAGCTACATCATGTACTGATACGTAGATTCATATCCTTCAATTGCTGAATAATATCGGATAAAAGTTTTGTTGTGTCTGGATGATCGAATGCCTCTTCCTTAATGCCAATCAAGCAATGGAGTTAGATGATTCAAAATTGGTGCTTACGTCAATGTTATACTCACATTCTTTGATGTGGGCTTGCGATAAACGACAAACCACCTGAAAATGTGATTCGCCAGAAAAATAAGGATGTGACGATAATTCTTGAAAATCAAGAAATGGTTATAGTTCACAAATATCTTTCTTGAAAACTTTTCAGCTGATCTATACAAAATCTTCTCAGAAAATAATCTGTACCATTTTTCTTTGTGGTGAGATTTTGCAGGATCAATGCTTTGATACCAAAATAAGGATGAAGTGATGTCAATCCACAATTTTATTACATGATGTAGTTGATGTATAAATCCACAAAGTAAAGTAAAATGGCAATGCCGACTTAATAGTAGTGTCGAGAGATTCCTCACTCAATTTCAGAAGAAGAATTAAAGGTGGACAGAGAGATCAACTAATGAATGAAGTAGGGTTTATGGAGGACTCCTCGTGTCTTTCATTATGGACAGCAGGCCCGACCTTGCTCCCCAGCCTTGGCCACTCCTAGCAACTGAATTCTTGAAAGATGATCCCCTCTGAGTCAACTCACACATGCCTACGTTCCTTCCTTTGATATTGCTTAGAGAAGAAGCCTTGCGTGTCAATTCTATATTTGTTACTGATATCTTACCTGTACTTTTTCTCTATTTATTCACAACTCTACTCATTATTACTTATTTGTATATCATCCAAATTTCTATACAACTCCAATGCCTATTTATACTTTTTCCTTGCAATTTAACCTTCCACTGCCTTCTTCAGTATCACTTCATCCTTATTTTTTTCTATTTTGTAACTAATTCCTCTTAATTATCAGTATGATAACTTTATTCTTTCTAATTCTTCTTCAAACATTAGATCAATCTCTTAAGGCCAGTCCATGTCTAGCATACCTGAGTTTCATTAGTAATAATTTTATTTAATCAAGACAAATTAAATTTACTGTGACACAAAAATTAACACCCTATTTTGCCATCATCAAGATAGTGTAACCTTCAGAATTGGAGTTTGCTTCTCATTATTTCTTGAGGATGTTGTTGGCCAGCTGACTCAAATTATTACCTCAAGATATTCAGAATAAGCAGATTCTAGTTGCAGTAAAACCAGTCTAATGACTTTAACCACTACACTGCCAAAATTATGTCAAATCTGCTAAGTGACAGAAGGAAAAAATCTCGAATAATGTCCATGTTTTGTTAGTGTAAGGGTACATTCAAGCAAATTCCACGAGAAGATAGGAAAAAGCCGTCTTCTGGCACATCATCAAATCTTGGAGCTTCTAGAACCAGAATGCTGAGTGTCTCCAATATAGCTGGATTGATGAACTTGTGTTTCGTCCCGCCAATCAGTACAGTAACTTGTAACCAATCAGTACTGGCCCACATTTTGAGTGAGCCAGCCAAAGAAGTTTGCTGTGCCAGCCTCAAATTTTATCATGCCAGAAAAAATGCTCCTTCAGAGATAGAGTCATCATTAGTCTACGTTAGTCCTCTTTACTTTCATCTGCAGCAATGTTTTGCTCGTCACATTCTCCAAGTCAAACTCACTGATATTCCCGTTCCAAAATTTCCTCCCATGTTTAGTTTCTTATCAGGAGAAAATAAATCATTAGCAAAAAACTTACAATCAAAGTGTCAACATGGGATCAAAATCAAAATTTATGGCAATCACCTATATAATCATGAAATTTTGGTTCATCTCGTTTTTGCAGAAATCATGGTCCTAATGATATCTACAAAAGCTAGAGCTGTAGCAGGAGCATTCCCCTACGTCAGCATTGTGATTTCTTCGGGTTCCGGATATCTAAGTGAGGCTGCAAAAAATTCAGGCTTTTGGCTTAATTGCCTTCATGCCACCATGACAAGGATCATTTCAGTACAGTGATAAATAAACTTCTAAAGGGAAGAGGAGCACAATCTTTTACAAGACCTAAGCTTTGACGGTTTTCTTGTTCTACTTTCTTACATGGGGCTTGAAGACAGCACCAGCCATAGATCAATAAAATCAAGGTAAAGGCTCTAAGTCTATGTGTTAAGGTAGTCATTATCCACCTTGCTCAACGTTCCTCCGCAATTAACAGAGGGGCGCGCCATAAGCTAACTAGTAGATCAAATCAAGGTTCAGACAGTTCATTCTGACCTCTTCCAATCCTTGAGCCTGGAAAAAACCGTAACAACTCATTAAAGTAAATAACTTCGATTCAAAATGGAGACAACCTATCTCTCATTTATCACAGACAACGTGTGATATAGCGAGAGAAGAAAATTTAGGATCCAAATACCTGTGAAAGCGGGCTCGGTGGTTTCTTGGACATTGAAAAAGATGTCTTCAAATCTTCCACTGCTGCTTGCATGCATGAATGCCACCTTGAGGTTGTTGACTCCCTCCAGCGATATCTCCTGTAGAATAAAACGGTAGAAATATAACAAATCAACCATGATCATGACCATTGTAAATATAATTATGATGAACTAATCAACACACGTCTCCGGTGGTACCCACCAGAAGTATTTCCACTATGATCGGCCTGGAGCAACCGGTTATGCTCAATTAATGCCTTCAAAGCACAAAAACCATAGTTTAAAAAAACCATCCATGGCCAATTTTCATTCATTGGAACTAGAATCAAAGAGGAAAATGCAAGCCACCTCCTTCGGCACTGGGAAGGGGAACGAAGGGAACTGAGAGCCGTCGGCGTCAATGCTAAGAGGCATTGGATTTGAGATTGCTGCTACAGCAGGCACTCTTTGCTGGTGGGAAGACACACCAAGCTTTGATACTTGAAAGGTTGGATGATGGATTGATGAATCTTGAGACGATGGAATCATGCCTAATCCCATGTTTATGAGAGAACTATCGTCTGGATTAAGGCTCATTCGAATCTGCGAAGATGGAAGGGCTGGCAATGTGCCAGGAAGATACATGGTTTGTAGATTAAGGCCATTCCGCATAGATAACATCTGCGCAGGAAATTATAGGAATGTTAAATATTTGCAAGAATAAGGAAATAATTCCAAGAGAATGAAGGCGAAAAGATTCCACATTGATATTTATCAGAAGAAACACTATTAAAATTGAATCCCAGATAAATCTGGAATAAGAAGCCGAGAATGGAAACTGTTACTTCCGCTTTCCAACTTTTAAATTGCTTTCCGCAAGGTATACTACATCGCTTTATAACTTTCGAGAGGTGTCGCAAACTTGCCCAAAGATGGAAACATTCAAAAGGGGAAAATATATCAAACCGTGGACCAAAGAATCTAGAAAGGGGCACGGATCAATCCCTTCTTAGTTCAGTTTTTGAGCGAGTAAGAGACATTTTTGTGAAATAATTATGCTAGATATATTTGTTATACTGACAAGCATACATGAAAAGCAACCGAACCGACTCATGATGGTTCGTAGCGCGCATGAAAACAACAGAATAAAATAAATATTTCGCTAAGCATCAACCCGCAAATTGCATTATAGGAAAGAGCACGGAAAAACTGTCCCAACATAACCAAGGAGATGTAAGAGAAGAAAAATAGTAGTTTCCTTCAACTTCTAACTATCGATATTACTGAATCATGAAAGAGGATCAAACAATAAGAGGATCAGAGATTAGAGAAGATAGGTGCGAGTAGTACCTGGACTTGGAGCTGTAGCTGCTTCAGGTACTCAATAGCCTCATCGAGCATGGAAGCCTTGTCCGTCTATCACGAGAGAGAAAATTCAACAAAAGATAAACGATCGAAAACCCGTAAATCAACGAGGAAAAACCCAGCAACCTTGTTGGAATTCGGAATCAGATTCTGCAACGCCTTCATCTTCTCGTTAATTCTGCTTCTCCTCCTCTGATCGCGTTCAATATCGACAGATGAGAACGAAATAGCAGATCAAGGAAGTAGAACAAGAATGGCACCTTTTCCGAGAGATTATGGACCTCAGCAGCACGACTGCGCTTAGAGCTCGACCGGGGAGGCGGCCTCCTCTGCTCCTCAGACACTTCTCCGCCCTCCTACAAGAATCAAACAAGAGAAGAGATCAACCCTAGATCAAGTAAAGATCAGACAAATTCCTAATTCGCCTCCGGCTGACCTCGCTCTCTCCGTCGTATTGATCGAAATCCCCGGCCGTCTTCTCACCGCCTTGAAGAAGAGCGCCGGGATCGAACCCCGCCACGTTCACCGTCGTCGCAGCCTCGCCACAAGGTTGAGAAATCGCGGGCGGTCGATGGGCATGAAAGGGAGGGAATATCAACTGCGTTGCAAAAGGGTCACCGGAGACCTCTCGAAGAGGCAATGCAGGGGAAGAAGAAGACGAAGAGAGGCGGCGACTCAGCGCCTGAGAAGAGATCTGGCTTGTGCTGGAGGCGCTGCCATTTTCCATCATTCGCCCCTCTCTAGCTCTCTACTCTCGGCCGACAGCTCTAAATCTCTGACCAGTCGCGGTAAGAGAGGATCAAGGAAGGCAGTGCAACGCAAGTACCCCTTCTCTTCCTCGCCTATCCATACCTCCCCGCAATATTTTAATCCCGACCCGCTCCTCAAAATCCTCCCTTTCCGCTACCCATCTCGTTTTTCTTCCTCCCCGGCACCGTTTCCCCCCGCCATTAACGTCAGCACAGGTAAAGAAATCCTCTTGTCTTCTGACAGAGCCGGCCCCATGCCTATCTCAAGATCACCCTCTACAGAGGCCGCTATTTTCATACCCGCCATGGAATTTCTTCCATTCTAAAGCGGTCCTGCCCCTCTGTCACCTCGCCCTCTACAGTACATGTCAACCCACCAGTGTTGATATTCTCACCCAACTCCGAAACCCGTTTCTTAAGACTTGCTCCTCTCTTCAACCGAGGAAACTGACCAGAGAAAGGTTGGAGATTGAGAGAAGAGGGGTGGGAATAGCTTGATTCTTCCCCTTTGTCCGAGATCCGGGACGAGAACGTTGGGAAGAGCGCGTTCTTTTTCATTTATCAAAAGAAGGGAGCACGGGCAACGTGCAATTGCAGTTGCCGCCGCCGCTTCCCTTCACGGCAGGGACTTTTCTGCAAAATTCTCTGTAACTCACCCCCTTTTGCCACGTGTCGGAAACCCTTTTCCTCCTCCTACTCCCAGAGTTTATTTTTAAGAAATAAAAGAATATACGGATTGAACAGGACGTGTACAGTTAAACATTCCACTTTTCTGTAGCTATTTATCATGGGTGTACGAAGCGCTCGGTCAAATTTGGCATTCCCTCCGGACCGCCCGTGCAAGAAAAGTCAATCATCAGCTGGCACTAAGCAAAAGCCTTGTTTTTTTTTTCTCCACCGAAGTCAAAAATTTCCATCTCCATACACCTTGTAGCTTCCCAAATTTCCAGGCCCTATTCAAATAGCAATGATACTCAAGAAGCTTTTGCAACTAAAGGAGATGGGGTAAACCAGTAGTTTAACTACATCTAATATTCTTGAGCAAATACTTAGTGGATGTTTCTACGACATGAAGCCCCAAAAGTTCTACTCACAAAGCTTATATTGGGTTCTAGTCTTGGAATTTTGAGGTTCGGAATTGATATATGTTACGTGCCACTCAGAAGTTTAAGCAACGGCTCCTTATCTTTGATTCTAGTCTTGGAAAATCCTTTCAAAAGCCCAGATAACAAAAAAACCTGTCCATTGCACCTATTTTTCAAGGCCTGAAACCCTTTTGCAGTTCAGAGAAAAACCTCATTTTGCTTCACCCAGTGAGTAACATAAGTAGGAGTTTCATTTTATTGTAAGGCGTTACATAAATACAATATGCCCTTGAGTTATTATACTTATAATCATGTTAATAAAAAATTTGCACTTCGCACTAACTAAATCAAAGACACCTAGGAAGTTACTCCAGTTGGCTGCACTATTACAAACGCATTCCATGAATATTTCTCATCAATCATGTCATTTTAAAAATTATCACGCACATATTTCAATATAGAGATTTCACTGTGAGCTGCTCAAGTTGCGTGCATGTCAAAGTATGATAAATTCAATTTATGTATTCTATTTGGATACTTGTCGAAGCTAAAAATTATTTTGATACCTTTTCAAGGGATGCTAGATCATTACTTCTTGATATACAACGCCCATATATTTCCAAAAAACATTGTTTTCTATCCTTGGCCTTACAAATCCCGGTACCTTAGATGGGTCTCCAATTTCCTGCTTAAATAATTAATATTTTAGATGCCATTTCATAGTTAAAATCCTAAACTGTCTCATATCCGGATAAAATAGAGATGATTTTGGATGCTGTTATTGGATATTGGAGGGTTGTCGAACATTTGCTCGGTGGCAGATGGCAGCACCAGACCTATACCAAAACGGGTATAGAGGTATCGATATCCAAGATTCTAGAATCGGTTAATTCATATAAAGGCATATTCCCATATGAGAGAAAATGAACGATAGAAGTATAATTTGTTCTCGTGGAGTATTGGCAAATAAAAACAGCTACGCTTTGGGGTACACGTGTACACTGGTGCTGATCGGACAAGCCAGACTTACAGTTCATAAAAAGGTAAACGTTATTAGGGTTAGGCTGATCTAAATAATTTCCCTATTGACATTTTTGATATCTCCTACAATTTCAACATGTTCGACTAAATTGAATATTGACTTATTCACAGAGAATAATACAAATCCAAAATGTAATACTGCATTCAAATACCGAAGTATTTAAATTATGGTCCAATTTATATTTTAAATATAAAATAACCAAAGTCCAACAGCAATATCAGATATCTTCATCTCTACCCCAAGATAAAGATAGATGTTGAAATGGGAACAGATAATGGAATCAGATATCAGTGGAGTAGCAAAAGAAATCTGATATAGTAATCATCTGGATTTCCCATTTTTGATATCCGATAAGGAACTAATCTTGACATCTTCATATAATTTTTGGATGGGGAAGGGTAATTACTATAAAGCTATGTAAACTAAGGAAATTACCATAAAACTTAGAAAATATTGTACTACATTGTGTCATGTCGGTCCTCAATTTAACAATAAAACAAATACAAAGTTATTTTGAAAAATAATGCATAAATGGAAATTACCATAAAACTTACAAAGATATTTTTAAAAATAACTAATTGCTCAATAAGTGTTTTTAAGAAACCCCACTCAATACTTCTATTCTTTCAACACCAATTCTCTGAAAAAATATAAGTGGAAGTATTTAATTGAAGAAGCTCAACTTTTTATTGAGGGAATTAAGAAGGCTATATGGTTTCATTGTTGGAATTCCATTTAAAAAAGGAGTATTCTACAAATCCTTGTTTGCATACCCCATGGAGCATAGGAAATGATATACAAAGACTTAGTGAGAACAAAGTTCAATGATGATGTTTAGTAAGACCTCAACAGTGTTGATGAATATTAATTAGATGTTGCTGATATAAGGAACAACCAGTTTACAAGTTTTGATAAATCTAGTTTATCAATAAATGAAAATGTTTAGTGCTTAAATTGGGGTGTAATCGTTCAATAACTGGTATGTGACTAATATAAACATTTTAAATATACTAATATAATTTTGACATCGTACTTCTATTTTTGGACTTTATAAATGTACACCTCAAAAAGTATCAGTCCAATAAAATGCAGCTATAATTTTATAAATTTCTATTAAATTTGATCAATACATGATGCAGATAATATCTGAATAATTTATTTAACATTATTTTAATGTTATATCAAGAAGTCATATACTTTTATTTATTCATGATATTTTTACCTTAATACATTTTTTTAAATATATATCATGGGTAATATAAATTGTAGAAGATACTATGGCGGAAGGCAAAATTTTAACTATATTTAGCCACATGATAGTTATTCTAAAATTCACATTTTTAAAAAAAAATTATCACTCTTTTTGATAAGTAAAAATTTGACAAGACCATCTATGGTCGCATGGGAATAATTTTATTTATATAATTAATAATTTTGATAGTAATTTTATATTTGGGTCATGCAGATAGTCAAAAAAGGATGATGTAAATTCTGGATGATGAATATTTTAAAAGTATTTTTATACTCTTTCTCAGATAGTTTCACATGTAGATATATATTGTAGGAAATATTTTGTCATTGACAAAAGCAGGTTCTACAACTTCATGAAGAGGGCATTTGTAACCCTTAGGTAATTCCGCCTAATTTTGAATTAATTAAATATGATTTGATCATCTACTACAATTATTTCAATAAAATATTGAATAACAGAAACAAAAAATTTTCATCATGAAAAGCAGATCATTGATAAAGGCAAATTACCTATGTTAATTGTTGTATTGTTGTAGATTAATTTTCCTTAATAAAATAAATTTGATAAACTAGAAAACTCAATCAAATATGTATATACCAGTAGTGAGGTCATCTCCACGTGGACTGGCCTTTCAAGTTAGATTTAATGATTGAGTTATAGTTAAAGAGTATGGATTATATGTAATAATAACTACTAGTAAGTAGTGATAGAGAGAGTAAAAGGGAGAGTTGAAATATTGATTTGATAACATCACTATTTCACCTATTATGAATACTTTTTAAATTGATTTTTAAGATAGTAAGGAGTAAGATTGTGGCTTCAGATTTAAAGTCGTAGAATAAAGGACGATAATCAGATAGGTAGTAGGAGCGATCTATAAGATCAGTAAGCTAGGGAGAATAATAACATACTATTCGTAATGTAAGATATGAGTGTTATTTATTTATCTATTTAATAGTAAGCTGTATATAAGATAGGAGGTAGATATAATAATAATGGCTATCAAGATTTAGTTAGCTAGTGAATATTATTTTTATTTTTAATAAGATGTATGGAGTTAACAAATAGAAGTATTTATTTTAATAAGAGGTAGGAAGAGGAAAATAGTAATAAGTACTATTATGATAGGGGTAACTGGAGATTACTAATTGATTTATATGTTTAATAAAGAAAATATGTTAAGGGTAAGAAATATGGATAGGAGAATAAGGATTATCTAATATAGAAGATAATTGACTGGTTAATTAATTAAAATGTTTTAAAGTAGTTTGGTTATCCTAGGACTACAGTAATATGACTTCTTTAAGTAAATATATTTTGTATTTTGTATGAAAGAGATTAGAGAGAAAATCGGGTAGTTGTGTCGCCACCATGCATGTGTTCAACAAAATGTCTCAAAGAGGTAGAGGAAGAGAGACAGAAACGAACTGAAATAAAAATCTCCTTTAGATCAAACTCAAACCCATCAATTCTAAAATGTTTATGGATCAACTTTCATTCATATCGAGCTAGAAAACATACCCAATCCACCCTAGTTTCATCGTTGTCATTGTCATCAAAGAGAGAATGGGGATGGGATTGCCGATCGTCGGCCCCTAGCTTCGGTATGCAGTTTCACGCTTTTCTTTTCCTCTATGCGCTGGTGTAGAATGTTATCTTCTAACTGTTCTCTGATGCCTCCCCGAGCAGGTTGCATAGTGGCGGAGCTGTCACAAATCCTCCGATCCTCCAAGCTCTAGAAGGGATCTCCGCTGATGCTCTTCTTCCCTCCGACTAGAGATTCCAAATTAGATGTCCCAAATGGGGTTCAAAGTAACTATCACCTCTCCTGATCCAACGGCTCTCCCAAACCATTTGATCTGCAAATGGTCCTGTGATGAAGGCAAAAATGGGGTGTAATTTTTTGTTGTTATTATTTTTACCTTGATCAAATAAAATTTCTAATTTGTAAACTTACTCAAAGATGCATAAGTGAGATAAAGTCGTCTCCACAGGGATTGGCTCTTAGAGTCGAATTTTAATTAATGAGTAGGAGAGCAAACAAACACCGCAAGTTGTTTGTTGTAATGTCTAAGAGAGAACAAGAAATAATTTAACAGTTATTTATAAAGGAAGTCCTCTCTAAAGATTTTATTTCAAACTCAAATTTCATATATATATATATGTATTAGATATATATTAGTGATTTAAAGAATTTTTTGTATAATTTTTAGAGGTTCAATTATCGGAGAAAATGCAGGGTCAAATATTGAAAGCAAAGTGTTTGACAAAATGCCTAGAACAAAATGGATTTATATGTATTTCTTTATAAGGAATGAAACCGATTTTTAATGTATTTTTATTTAAATATGTATATAAGATAGAAAGTTTTTCTTCCTATATTTTATTATATATTTTTACCAATTTTTAATTGGTTTAAAAATATTCGAAAGTGGCTGTTTAAAGATCGTTTAGAAAACATGCACAGTAAGTGTTTGAAGAAATGCCTAGACGAGAAATTTTGACTTTTTCTATCTTTTGATTGAAATCGAGTTAATTCAATTTCGAGGAGATTGATGAAGGAAATGATTCCTCAATCCTATTCTATATAATATGTATGAAAATTTAAAGTATACTAACAGGATTTTGTGCAATAGGTGGAGGTCGTCGACGGCTCCTGACCCCGCTCCAGCTGCGTCGTCCTTCGGGTAAGCGTTCCTTTTTTCTCCCTCTTCCTCTCTTCTCTCTGGCTATTCTCCCTTCAGGCCATGGCTCTGTCACCGTCGTTGACTGAGAGATTGAGGAACAAGAGACAAAGACATCTTCTCCCCCGACGATTTTATTTCAATTGATTCATTCAAAAGTTCGGAGGCCAAGGATACATTTAAGGTCATTTAGAGAGTTTTTTATAGGACAGAAATGGTCTACAGACCTTGCTGACCAATATGGGACTTCTCCGCCGTCATCTTCGGGGATGAATTGGCAGAAATTCACCTTTTTGTCGCCAGAATAACTGTTCTGGCAACGGAGATGGGGAAGGGGAACGAAGAAAAATCATACACGCCCCTAAACTGCCTGATCACGCATTGGGGGTTCAACGGCTATGATTAAATCGTAGCCATGGACCCATTTAATTCTAGTAGACCCCTGCTCCGTCAGCCATGCCACATCATCATCAACTGTCTTGGTGTACATTTCATTCGTCCAAGTTGGCGCCTGAAATAAAAGAAAAATAAGAAAACATTTAAGGAGCGGATCTTGACAATTCGATCTTCAAAAAAAAATCAACGATCAAGATTATATCGTCATCTTTAATAAAAGCCCGAACCGTCATGGGCTTCAGGTCGAGTTGGCTTGAAGCCCGGTCTGTTTGCTTTTATTTTCTTTTTAAGGTCATGGCCCGATGGGCCGTGATCACTCTCTTGCCCTCAATGGCCTGGCTCGATAACGTTTGAGAAGTTCTGTTTCAACATCCCATATTGTCAGTTTTTAAAAGTTGGAATAGTATATAAATTTTGAAAACCATTTCAATAAGAATTGAAATAAACCACTACTTACCTTGGGCGCGGGTTGCTCTCTCCTTTGGATCACTTTAAGGAGCTGGCCTTGGCTGCAATTGCGCGTGCCGCCGGCAACTGTGACCTTGGATGTGGCTGCCAGTGGCGTCTGCGGTGCGGGGGCCTTGGCTGCGCCTTGGCGGCTCCTTAGGAACCCTCATTTTTTGTTATATCAATATTATTATTATTTTTTTTCTTTTACTAATTTTTTCATTTGTTTATTTTCTTTCTACTTAATCAGCGAAATTCATACTATTTTTTTAGAAATGCAAAAACCCATTAAAAATACGACATTTTACATAATGAATGCATAATTGCATGAAAATGGAATTTAATGCATGATCATTTCATTATATGACTTCATAAACCCTTAAGAATTGTCGGTTTGCTAGCATGATTAATGAATCGTCATCTCACCTCCCATCACCGGTCGCCACCGACTGGATGACAAGAATGAAGACTACAGATGGAGAAGGATGACTTTACCCTCGGCCATCCAATCTCCCACAGATGGGTCCAACGACTATGATTCAATTACAACCGTTGACCCCTGTTATTTTAGTGCGCCCATCTCCACATCAGCTACAATGTCATAGACCCCATCAACTGCCTTGTTGGTGCATCGTGCTCTAATTCCCCCATCTCTTGTCCTTGCCATTCGTGTCAGTCAATCACGAGCCTGAAAAAGAAAGAAAATAAAATAATATGAGACAGATCTCACCGTCAAATCTTCCTCAAGAATATTTGATGGAGCAGGAGATCCCCCTCCATCAAGGGCGACGCCGAAGCCCATGCCATCGCCAGCGACAGTCGCCGGCTCGAGCTCTGCCAGATTGGCATGCCAAGAGGAAGGCAAAGGCACTTCATCAGTCAGAAGTTTCAGGCCGTATCCACTCGCACGGCCCTTTTGGAACCTTTTTTTAAAATTTGGTATTTGTTTTTAGTTTTTAAGGGGAACCCCATGTTTATGGGCCCCCCTTGTTGGACCCTTTTTAAGGGGCCCATTACCATCCCTATATAAGGGATGGATGGGTGCCCCAAAACTCAAGTCTTGTTAAATTTCTGGAAAAGAGTTCACGATCGCTGAGAAAAGAAGAGAAAGAAGAAGAAGAAGGAGAGGGAGGAAGAAGAAGAGGGAGAAGAGGAAGAGAGGAGAAGGGGGAGGGGAGGGTGCTCGTCACCGCCATCACTGTTGTGCCCCGCCGACGTGCCGCTTCCACCGCCATTGCGCCGCCGTTGCCAGCTGCTGCTGCCAACCTACTTGCACCAGCAACTGCACCGACGAATATTTCGACAATGGGATGACGTGACCAAGGAGGTACCTTAGTTCCCTAACTCGCCGAGTTCATAATCTTTTGTCATATATCTTTTGATTGCACTCCACTGCACTCGAGATAGAATAGGTGAGAGGATAAACGTACACGAGAGAACCTAACGAGCGTTTTCTCTAGGTACAGACCGAGCCCTATCGTTACGTGAGAGCACCCACGGACTCAGTACCTTCGGCGCCGTAGACGCCATCGTCATTTCCCGACGAGGGTTAGGAGGTCACTGTTACCATTATCGGTTGCCTGCCCCGGAGCCTGGATGATGGCACATGCCATCAAGGATCGTCAACAACGTCACCCGCGCCGCGCGCCATCGACGTTGAAGACCGGGTGAAGATGCTCGAGTTATCATTTCTGTTTTTTTTGTCTCTCTCTCTCTCTCTCTCGTGTCTTTGCATTTTTCCCTCTCGCATCGTCGTGTTGTGTCACGTTTGCAACGTGTTCGTCCGTCCGCTGTTTTACCGTCAAGGGGAGGGGCCTACCTTTGACCCTTTCCCCTTGTCCCTCTCTCCCTTCTCTTTTCCCCATTTCCTTCATTTCCCCCTTTGTTGCCTTATGTTCTTTCTTTGTTTGTAATGGGGGGAGCCCATTTATGAGGCCCCCCCTAATGGACTCCCCTCTTATTGGCCCATGTAAGGGCCCATCTCTTCCCCTCTTATAAGAGAAGAGAGACTAGGGAACGGCACGTCCGGAATGTGACGCCCCAGACGTGATGGGACGGATGACGGGTTGTGACGGACGGTGACATGATGAAATGGTCGTCACATCACCGTCACGTCATTCGTCTGAGGTTTTTCCAAAAATTTGTCACTGACCCGTCACTCATCCTCGCTTCCTCGTTTTGTCACATCACCGTCACGGTGACGGCGTCACCGTAACTAGTGACGTGAATTACAAAATTATCATATATGTTATATGATAACTTCTGAATCAGGAGTCCTTCTCAATCGCTCCCTCTCCTTCTCACAATCTCACCTTACGATCTCTGGATCACTCCCTCTCCTCATTCCTCCCTCTCTCTGTCTCTCTCTGGATCGCTCCCTCTTCCTCTTCTCTCTAGATCGCTCCCTCTCCTTCTCCCTCTCCCTTTCTGGATCTCTCCCTCAGTCCCTCTTCCTCTCTCTATTTCGATCGTTCCCACTCCATCTCCCTCTCTATCTGTGAAAGTAGTTTATTTTTCTTCTCTCGCGCAGACGGGGATTTCCACGTGGATACCAGATTGGGGGTCGCGATCAGCCTGCTGATCTCTCGGGGTATCAATCAGGTAATTTCGTTTGAATTTCATTGTCCTTTTATGCTTGAATGATTGATCATCTCGTTTGTTCGCTGTTTGTATTTGTTTGCTCAATTGTGCTGATTGCTGAAGAACGAGATTGAATGTAGATTGAATGATTGCTCGTTTCTCATTTGTTTGTCGGGAAGATTGCCATTCTATGGTTTTCTACACCCCCTCCCCATTTGCTTCACTAATTCAGAGGCAACACACGTACATATCCGTTATTTGTTAAGTTAATTTTTTTATTCTGTTGTGTGATAAACTATACTCATTTTAAAAAATGCTGGTGACCTATAATATATTACTTGATTAAAACAACTTGGCAATATGTTGTCTCTGATAGAATCCCAATTAAAATGAGTTTCATTTACCTTCTTCTAAATACTTCCATTGCAGGAGCTTGATTTGTTTAATATATTGCTGATTTAGATCAAAACAAGTTCGCCAGACGTTGTTAGTGTATTTCCAAAAGAAACAAGTTCTATTTTTTCCGAACTTTTCCAATAACTCTAAAGTAAAAATTGTTCTTCACCTTATTTCGTGAAGGTTGGAAATCTAAGAAAAAGGTCCACATACTTTCGCACATAGTTGATTCAGAGCAAAACTAATTGGCGGGATATTGTCAATAAACACTCCTTTAGAGGTATGTTTCATCTATCTTTCTGTGTCAATCTAACATATAGAGGTATGTTCCATAAATAGATTTGAATTATAAATAGAAAGGAGAGAAATAAATTTACTCTTTATCTTTCCTTCCATATTACAAGAAAAGAAAAGAGGGTAGAGGGGAGAAAGAGAGAGGAGCTGTAGATTTTTAAGCTCTCTCACTCTCTTCTCTCTTCCCCTCTACTCTCTCACCCTCTCTCTCTCACTCTGTATTCACTCTCACCCTCTCTCTCACTCTGTATTCACTCTCACCCTCTCTCTCACTCTGTTTTCACTCTCACCCTCTTCTCTCCTCCACTCTACTCTCTCTTGCTCTCTCACCCTCTCTCTCACTCTATCTTCACTCTCAACCTCTCTCTCACTCTGTTTTCACTCTCACTATCTTCTCTCTTCCACTCTACTCTCTCTTGTGCTCTCACCCTCTCTCTCACTCCCTTCTCTCTTCCACTCTATTATCTCTTTCTATCTCACCGTCTCTCTCAGTCTGTCTTCCCTCTCACTCCCTTCTCTCTGCCACTCTATTCTCTCTTGCTCTCTCACCCTTGATAACTTGCAAAGTAACATGATTAATTGATGAATTTACATTATATTTATGTGTTTTAATGACCATATTTGGATGTTATCATATTAAAATGGAGATAAATGACTTACACTTTGATTTTACTATTATTTTTAATTTTTATCATTTTTTATATGATATTTAACCTCATTTCATTGAAGAAATATTTTTTTACAGGGTATTAAATGCTTGGCTAAAGGTTGGTAAGGGATTTCATATTTTTTTAGAATTTTTTCCATATTTTTATATACTTTTATAACCATTCTATAGCCAAAAAATGATTTTATTTATTCAAATAATTCATATGCTATTTATTTTGCATTTTTATAATAAAATATCAAGGGGGCATCCACGTCATTCGCCCAAAATTCGGGCAAATACGTGGATGTGTTTTATATATATATAAAAAGAAGAGCATTATTAGCTCATTATGGCATCGCAAATCGCGATGCCATAATGATGAAATTATTAGGTGAAAAGTCAAAAAAATAGGCAGCGTCGGCAAAAAGGACTAACGATTTTGTCATGCAGGTTAGTTCAATCACTATCGACAATGCGTGAAGCAACGGGCGGATGGTAGGGCTGCTCGCAAAGGAACTTAAGCCGATTAACGACCGGTTCACTCAGGACTGACATTTCCCGTGTGCTGCCCACGTGTTGAACATCTTTGTCTAGGCTGCACTACAGTCATTACGTGTATCAGTGACCACAAATCCTCCTAAGACTGCTGACAGCAGTGCATCGGATGCAGCGTATGAACCGGATTATGACGCTGATGCAAAAGACTTGGACACCATGCGGGAGGCTGCGATAAGTCATGCAGAAATGGTGAGCCATGATGGTGGCCTCGTCCTTGGAGATGCGATTGCCCGTGTTCAACAATTAGTGATGAGTATCTGAGCGTCGACACAACGACGACAACAGTACGTGAAGACGTGCAACGACATGGGGAAGAATCACAACCAATTGCCATTAGATTGCACGACGCGGTGGAACATCATGCATTACATGGTGCATGCTGCATTGGAGAAGAGAGAAGTCGTCGATTTGATGGCATTACAGATCATGTTGTTGACAGATAAGGACATCAGAATCTCACGTGAGGAGTGGGAAATGTTGGCAGACTTTCGCGACATTTTAGGGCCCTTTTATCGGACGACAAAATATGTGAGTGGCTCAAAGACAGTGAGAGTCGTGGAAGTGATCCGCATCTTGAAGGCGCTGATGCGACATATCGACACGATCCTGTTGAATTTTGATATGGCCACAATTTTTGCATTGGGAAGGAGGATGACTGCCGCACAAATTGCGTCCATCCGCAAAGCTTGTGAGAGCATGAAGTCGAAGATGTTAAAATATGAGAGGATGATTTCGAAGAACCGTGTGATGTAATACGATGACGGCCAGGATCGATCGGCTCGTATTACGTCACAGGAAAAAAAAGACGATGAGTGGTTTTGTAGTTAAATGAATGAATGTCGAGTTGAGAGAGTTCCCGTTAAATGAGCAATATTCGGACAACACGGACAGGGATGGAAGTCGATACCAATCACTAAACGAGATATTGATCCAAATTAAACTCCGGATGACCCGTTGGACCAACTAAGACGTCTAAGGAGCGAGGGCCGTTTGACGGCCCGAAGATGTTCGACGCCTAAGGATCAACGATTAATCTTCAACCACAAAGAAGAAATCTATCTCTCGACGATGGTGGTATCCTATAATGATTATCGGAATAAAGCAGGGCAGAGGAAGAGATAGCGGAAGACGACACTGGAGACAGGTAACAATACTGGAAGTAATGGAGGGGAGACGGAGAGGTACCTGATTTGACGATATTCCATGGCGTGGGAAGCAGCGTAGTTGACCGATGGACGAAGGTGAGTCGACAGCAGGATCGCGGCGGCCGATGGGTGGTTATTTTCAAGAAACCTCCGAGTGGAAGGTTTCTTGAAAATAACCACCCAAGAAGGCTGTGATAGAGGGGCATTTCTTGATCTTCTTGGAGGGCTCTTGAAGAGTGCTGGACGAATCTTGGATGGATCTTGGTGGAGGGCGATGGCGGCGGCAAACGACGGCGGTGGCGGGGACGATAGCCTCCAAGAAGAGGTTTCTTGAAAACAACAACCCGAGAAGACTGTGATAGAGGGGCGTTTCTTGGTCTTCTTGGAGGGATCTTGGAGAGTTCTGGGCGAATCTTGGCTGGATCTTGGTGGAGGGAGATGGCGGTGGTGGACGATGACGGCGGCGGGGGCGATAGCCTCCAAGAAGAGGTTTCTTGAAAATAACCACCCAAGAAGACTGTGATAGGGGCGCATTTCTTGATCTTCTTGGAGGGATCTTGGAGAGTTCTGGGCGAATCTTGGCTAGACCTTGGTGGAGGGCGATGGCGGCGGTGGACGACGGTGGTGGCGGGGACGATAGCCTCCAAGAAGAGGTTTCTTGGAAGTTTCTTGGAGCCTAACAACCCAAGATTCCCAAGGAGAGGGCGTTCTTGGTCTGCAGAGGGGTGGTTCTTGGAGGTGGTTGGTGGAATCTTGGGGAGGAACGACGGCAACGCGTACCTGGAGTGATCTCGACGGTGGCGGTTGACGACGCTTCTCCCTTGATGACGCTTTCTTGAATCCTTGAGACCCTTCAGAGTGATCTCGACGGAGGGCTTCTTGGCTTCAAGATAATAACGGCTTCTTGAATCTTTAAGCAACCCGGAGTGATCTCGTCGGGTCGTTGAAACACGATGCCACGGAGTGATCTCGACGTGACGACGCGGGCTCTAACCACGGAGTAATCTCGACATGGGCGAGGCTAGCCAACCCTCTCTACACGCTAACTACGATATGGTGGAGACAAGAGTTGGAAACTTTCTTCAACAAATGACTCAAACCTTCACTTGGGCATGCTATCCCCTTATATAATGAGGATAGGTGCCAAGTGAGAACGTGGGGGAAGATGAACCGTCGCGAGATGTGGTTCGGCCTCTCCTTACAATTGAAAATAAAATGAAAATAAAGAAACAGGACAAGGACAAGGCCCAACACCGGCCCAGTTCATGAAATCCAAGAACGAAAAAGACAAAACAAACAAATAAAAGGGAAGATAAGATGCTTTACGCGGAGTACTTAAACTCCGGGTCGCGAGCATCGGCACGAGCAGCTCGTCGTGGTTGGAGACGTCCGGGCTTGGTGTCCACTGGATGGTCCTCCATCACCGTGCAACGATGACAACTGCAATTCTGGACCCTTTCAACAAGGGAGCGTCGCTTGACTCTAGTGACATTCAGGATGCACTTGCATTTGTTCGCCGACTTATGCCCCAACATGGTGAGCAAGACCTGATCCGTAATGACCACGAGGATGAAGACTAGCTCGCAGAACTTATTGATGGCGTAGCACGAGCTAGAGAGAAGGAACGGCGAGTACCAACTCCAGCCGAGGAATTGGAGGCGTATCTGCAATCAATGGAGAGGAGGGACAATGAGATAGCATTTGGATGGTGGGCACGTATTGGTGCACGAACCTACCTATGGTTTTCTACACTAGCACAAGAATTCCTCTCAGTATGTGCAACCAGTGAGCCAGCGGGACGTGCAGTTATCACTTTTCAAGAGAGCACATCTTAGTGCTGAAAGCATCGAGCTCCTGGTTACAATGAAGCGTTGGTTACGTGCTGAGAACACTCAGCTGTGCGATGGAGATAGGGGGGAACACTTTCATGACGATGAAGACTAGTGTAAGTCTTTGGTCTTAATTTTTTTCAGCAATGGTCAATTTTTTTGCGACGTTACCAATGGACAATTTTTTTGCAGGATCGTCGATCTTGGTGGAAAATTTTGACATCGTAAGTTTCTTCTAGCCGATTACTTATTCTTGTCGAAATTGATATCACGGAGTTATGTTAAACTTATAATAATGTAGTGAACTTTGAATTGAAATTGGTAATTACTCGTAGAGTGACACATGATCCAAGGAATATTCGATGGGATCAAGCATTCCTCTCTGAAATTAGAATTGATGTAGTAATAACGATTCAAAATAGGATTTGACATTCGGTTTGAAATTCAATCAGTCTGATTGGAAATTCGATTTTGACTTGATCCATAATTGGATCAGATCGAATTGAATAATCCGGGCTATTGTTCGTATTGAATAACCCAAGAAAATTGTTCGTATCATGGGAAATTTGGACCATTATGGTTCTTTGTTCCAATTTTTTTTAACTTGAGGTACCCCTTTGGAATTTGCATACAAAATTATGTATCTTGGGTATCCACAGAATCTGTCGCCACTAATATTGAAAATGTAGACGACGAGAAACACAGACCCTCAGTCAAACCTCATTTCATCATCTGATTAACCACAATTCAAAACATGAAACCTTCAGATTTGCTGTCACCCCACCTAATTCCTTGGACATTTGAAGATGAATTACTGCTTCACTCAATTGCAATTTTAAGTGCTGCTAAATTTCTTTCTGAAGTGTGATCTGTGTTTTTCAGAAAATATATAAATCTATAAGTTACTCAAGGACGGAATGAATTATGAAAGTCATCATGTTTTTTTTCTTGATGTGTCCCTTTGAAAATTGAATTGAAAAATTACGTGTGTTGGGTATCCGCAGAATTAGTCACCAAAAAAATTGACATTGTACATCACCCAGGACGAGATCAAGACTTTGTTTTCTGGATAGGTACGACCGTACGATCTCTGTTCAAAGTATAAACACCACAGACTTTTTGAATTCTCATTCAATTAATCTCTTTCATTCGTTCAATTATGCTTTCGATTGCATAGCATGTGGAGAAGCCGGTGCAAAACGCTACTCTTCATGTAACAGGAGCAGTTGGTTGGAGGCTTGGAGTATGGAGGAGAGTGGGCCTTGGTTCCAAGAAAAATGGGCTGAATATATATTTTTCCAGTTTCAAACTCCTTTTGTCAATACGTTATCTTGACCAAACTTCAAAACAGATTCCTGCCTCATATTCAGTTTCTAAATTTTGGCATTTTCTCTATCGTATACCTCTCTCCCCATGATGATGATTTTGATGAAGAGCAACTCTGAACAAAGTATAGTCATGGCGAAAACCACGAATTTTCTCCAATCATTGTCGACAAAAAAAAATACAATTTCTCCAGTCCAGTGAAGACCCGTGATATTTACTGTTACTAGTATCTTCTCTAAAAGAAAAAAAAACTAAATACCGGACAGAATGTGATCTTGACGATGGTTTCTCTTGGAATTTGAAGATACATATCTGATAGGGACGGTGATGCTGGTCTTTGGCGTGGGGATCTACGATTGATATCTGAAACCTGATAATCCTGTACTTTTATTCCCACGCGTTCAATTGATATTAAAATATTATTCAATTTATTAAAATTTTGAATGTTTTATTTTCGCTGGTGCGTCACTAAATTATTTAATAAATTAATAATTTAATATATTAAAATGACTTCTTGGCGACTGCTGAACAGGTTAATTATTACATTAATTATTTAACATTCTGAAAAAATTCAAATTTAATCAAAATATTTTAGCTAAATATTTCAAATCCCGACCAAGCACTTAAATGTCAAGTTACTTACATGACGTCAACAATTTTGGTATCCTAACATATTAAACCATAAGACAGTAAATACTACATTTTCCCAACAGGATATAAATCTATTAAATTATTCTACTAGGATAATTCTTTATTTATTTCTTAAATGTAACTAAAATTTTAAAATCTGTAAAAAGAAATTATTCAGTTTTTCAGGACGTTGCATTTATAAGTCCTTATTTTCTCTGCCAATTAATTAATTCGTACAAAAAATTTCTTACATACCCTGACAAGTGACAAGTGTCAACAAATTAATTGGTAACCTGCATATAAAAAATATATAAATGTATCACTTTTCTATGAACAAAATATTCATTACATTCTTTAATTTTTCAATCAATTACTTAAATTTTAAATTATCTACACTCGAAATTTTAGATCAATAATTTAATTATCATAACATATTAAACCATCTATCTCATTTTAAACAATTTGATCATTACCACCTATTTAATAATAAATTATAATTGTATTAAAATTCCATCACAGACGTCATCTGTGATGGACTATTAGTCACATCCCTCGTCCGTACCACCCCGTCACTATCACGTCACTGTCACGGCAAATCCGTCACACTTCCCGTCACTGTCATGGTTGCTCTGGTTCGTCACCATCACCGTCACGTCATCCTCCTCTTTCACCCTACTTGGAAATTCCACTCGCCGTGGAAGAAACAAGCCCGACCCACACCGTCCTCAGCAACCGGCTGCAAAATTACTGAACGTTGCTCCCTTCCCGCATTCGCGCTGCCACAATCCGCACACTCCACATTCTTATCCTGTTCGTGGAGCACCGGAGATTGTGATGGCTGCGTGAAGTGCAGAAGAGACCAGAAGCCCCGTTGAATCCTCCCAAAAGCTGATGACCACGGTGAGGGTTGAACCTTACCTTCGCTGCCGACCGTTTTGAATCACAACCGGTCTGAAGAAAATCGAAGGGGAAGTTAGTGTTTCTGTTCACGCCTTGCCCCAACGAGAAGGCTCGTTGAAGTCCTGTGATACCAGCGACGATCCCAGTCGTCGTTCTGGGTTTTGGCCGACACTAAGAACCTTGCCATCGCTGATTTCTGTGGGATAGTTGTGGGAATTCACCAAATTGCCCAAATCCCGACGAACCGCTAGGATTCCTTGGTTCGAGGTTGGTTTATTTGGGAGGGAGTCTACCCTCGCACAGCCTACAGCCCGGAAATAGTGGCTCCACCGCAAATAGTTGAGGGAGGCGTAGCGCGACTATCGTCGGACAGGACTAAATGGACATATCGGTACCGTGGGCGTTTGATTTGCCGTGGGCAGGAAAAATCTTGGCAATTGCTCACACGCGCTGAACGAGCATCCCGGGTTACCCATCGTGAGATACCCACCAGATCAGGCCTAGTCGTTCGAGCTCGCAACACCGCCATTGGTCAGTCCAGCGTCTCCTCTCCTCCGCCCTTTATCACTGCTCCAGCCTCTGTTTGCTCGATGAGCCGCTGTACGCTCTCCGGCGTCTCTCCGCTCCACCCGCTCTGAACCGTCGCCAACGTCGACGAACTTCTGCACGACGAGCCGCCCACAATGAGGTACCCCCTCTCTCCACCGCTTGTTCTTTTACTTCATGCTGTATATTTTCGCCTCGACTCTACCGCGCTCGGGATAGGTAGGCGAGAGATACAATTTGTGGGGAAACTACGAAATATTTGAGTGTCTTACTAGTACGGATGAGACCGTCCGTTACATGCAAGCCCTACGGATAGATTCCATTCGGTCGTAGATGCCTTCGTCGCTCCGACGAGGTTCGAGAGGCCATCGTCGCCGACACCTGGTGACCCCGTCCCAACTTGGAGCTTGGTGCCTCGCTCGAGTTGGAACCTGCACGTATGACAAGTAGGGCCCTCATTTATCGCATCTTAGTCCTATAACCCGTTAGGGTTTCATCCGTCGGACGACGACAATGCCGTAGTCCGATACCATCATCACTTATCGGCACCGAAACATCATATTCGGTGTCGATCGGACGACGTCCCTGATGACGTCTGACATCACTAGAGCTTGGCAAACCCATGAGTCAAGGCTGCATATACATCTGCCTAGGAGTTTTTGCATCACGCAATCGCATCTCCGTAGATCCATACCCTATGGACGACGTATTTGATGACGTCTGCTATCCCCTGGTACCCGAGTATCAACTTGGTACCCTCATGAGGATGTCATCGATGTTGTCTTACATCAAATTAGACAGTTAAGATCATGTTTGTTCACTTAAAGCAGCCCACCAGGATTTGGGCTCCAAGCCATGTCGGCTTGAACCCCTGTCATAACTTCTTTTTAATTTCTTAGGATTGCAGCCCAACAGGTCGCAACTTACTTCTTTGTGTCAGGCCAGCTTGGTGCAAAGCTGCAGAGTACTATTATTGGCAATCCTGAAAGAATCCGAAAGATGTGTTCATATATAATTCCATTATCTTATATACTTTAAATTAAAAATCTACTTCCCTCTTCCGTGTGCATGTGTTGGCCTATGTTTGGAACTTATGTGGGCCTTTGTGTGGGACTTATGTGGATTATGCAACTTGGGTGTAGGCTGCTCACTGGCTAGGGGGGACAAACAAAATGACAAACGCATCACAATGCAACGAAGGTGACTCGACGAGTCCGGAAACATAAAACACAACAAATGAAGAAGACAAAAAATCAAAACACGATAAAACAAGCATAATTCACCTGGTAGTGGACAACGATGGTGTCGAGTGGACATGGTCATAGTTTGACTGATCAATGGATCCACCATTTCCGACGTGCAACAGCCCCGCACACTATCATTCCCCAGCCGTCTTAGTCACTCGGTTGAACAACTGATGCCGCTCGCCCTTGCTGAGGGACCCGGTTGAGCCGACTACCACATCATTGCTCCACCGGTTCCAGCAGGCTTGCTCGAGCTGTGCTGACACTTTGGTCACTTCCATTGTTCCCTCTCCCCCTCGCCTCCGTAAACCGCTCCTTCGCCCATTTGCCAGTCAACCCGCTGATCCTTTCCGACCCCTCTCCACTCTGCCATACGCGCACTAGTTGCCAGAATTGACCAAGATCCTGTATGCGAGGCACGAGTCGACAATGTATGTCATCCTCTCCCATCGCTCGTTATATTACTTTTTGTAGTATACTTTTGATCGATTCCACCACGCTCGGGCTAGGTATGTGAGAGAGGAAAATTGAGAGATAACCACAATCTTTGAGTGCCTTTACCGGTACGACCAAGCCCGTCGTTATGTGCAGGCCCCTACGAATTGATTATGTTCGGCGCTAAAGTCGCCCTCGTCCCCTCCAATGACATTTTAGAGGCCACCGTCACGGGCACCCGACGACCCCTTCAAAGCTCGGAGTCCGGCACACCCCCTCTAGTTGAGGTCTACAAGTACTACACATAGGACACATTCATTTGCCTCGTAGTTACATCCCTATTTAGGGTTTTATCCGTCGGACGATGACTCCATCGACGTCCGACATCACTATCAAGGTACCAAGAAATTGACTCGGTACTGATCACACGATGTCCTCAAAGACGTCGGGCATCAAATTGGTATCAGAGCATTGTCTCAATACCTGCATGGATGACGTCCTTGACGTCATTCTACATCGAAATGGTATCAGAGCATCATCTCCACACCAGTTTGGATGATGACACTGTCGTCATTTGGCATCAAGCCGCAAGGCTGCCGCTGCTCCTCGAGGCCGCCGGATCTGCCACCATCAGATCTGATACCACCATGACTGATGGGCCACTAGATCTATTGCCACCACGACCAACACGCCGCCGAATCCGCCACCATCCAACCAACGTGTTGCGGCAACTGTGTGGATGCGGCCGTAGCCAACATGCTGCAGCCATCGCAGATCCACCGCCGCTGCCAGATCCTCGTTGCCGCCGAACCTCCGTGGCCCCATCCACCTGTACCAGCCCATCCGACGGTGACGAACAGCTACGTCGCCCGCTGCCAGTCCATCCACGACTGTGTGTTCAGCTGCTGACTATTGCTGACCAGCCCGCTCTGTTGTCTGTGACCCTGTTCGCAAGGCCCCGCGTCTCTACCATATGCCGCCGGTTGTGCTACCGTCGCCTATGCCACCTTTGCTCACACAATCGTGCAGTTGCTCAGCCATCGTCGGCGGTGCGGAACAGCGTCGACGCGTCGCCTTGCCATCTGCTTTGTCGCTGCTCATGCCGCCAATGCATGCACCATCGGCGTCATCGCGCCATCGCCATGGCTCCCCCCCCCCCCTCTCCGTGCCCCTCCTCTCTGCCGACTTCCCTCCTACGTCACCACTCCTGAGCTGCACCACGCCGACGGTCGAGCGATGTCGTGCCACCTGGCATCGTTCCACAGACCCTACCCATGGGTATCTCTACATCGACATGCCCGGGATGATGTCGCCAAGAGGTACCTAGATCCTCTGGCCTGCCCGTTAATTATCCATTATCGTATACCTTTTGATTATACTCCATTCTGCTCGAGAAAGAGTAGGTGAGAGCATAAACAGACACGAGAGCGTCCAATGAGCATCTTCCCTAAATACGAGCCGAGCCCGCCCGTTACATGAGAGCACAATTGGTTTAAATTGTTTGGCACCGTAGACTCCTTCGTCTCTCCGATGAGGATCAAGAGGTCACCATCACCACCATCGGTCACCCGCCTCGGAGCATAGAGCCTAGCGAACCCCACGGGTTGAGGCCTGCATGTACATTCACCTAGGATTGCGTGACATCGTGTAGATCAATCTCCGTAGGTCCACACGACGAACGACATCATCGACGACGTCCTCGTTAAACCTGGTATCTAAGCATCACCTCTGTACCCCTCGGAAAGACGTCACCGACACCGTCCTGCATCATCATAGTATCAGAGCATTGTCTCGATATCCAACCGGACGATGTCCACGACGCCGTCATGCATCATTCGGGTGCTGAAACAATCTGCTGCCCCGCCAGGCCAGGCAGCATTCACTGGCCACTGAGAGGTCAACGGGTTGCGTCCATGTCGGGTTTGGGCCCTGTCAAGAAGTGACACCTGCAGCACGTCGCATGCAAGGTGTAACCACTCGTCCCAAGCAGGGAGTTGTGTCGATTGCGATGCAAAGACTTTCTCGAGCAAGTTGCCTTGGCAGATGGTGGAACACCCACAATTTGGTGATATCTCTCTTCCCTCTCCCTGTCTCTTCTGTTCCTTCCCTTCCTTTCCTCTTCTACCTCAGTCCTCCTTTATCTTCTTCTTAGTGAGACCAAGTAAACAAAAAGAACTCTTTAAACATATCATCTGGTCTGATCGACTAGGGCTCCATCGTGCCCATTATATACGAGCATGATGGCCCTTACTAAGGTCAGGGGTGCCCTTAGTAAGGGCACAAGTGCCGTTAGTAGGCGAGTCTTATACATATGACCCCCATTTTTAAAACAAAATAACAATATTTCTGACATGTGTTCGATGAAATGGATACGATAACACGACCGACACATGACGGACACAAAAACAACACGACAAACACAAACATGTGAAATGAAAAAATGACAAAATGAACGAGCACGTGCAAGTGGAAATCAAAACATTCGATGATGCAGTTGTGCTTTCACCTGGTGTATTTAAACCCCGGTGTCTTCACTTATGCCTTGGTGTGCTGATTGGCTGGATGCAAACCGGCGGGCTGTCAACGACGATGATGGCGGTTCTGATGACGTCTTCGATGGAGTAAGATGGCACGCTCCATCAAGGAGGGACTGCTCACCGCTCATTGGCTCACCATCCATGTGCTCGCCCACTTGAGGCTAGCTTGAGCGCTAATATGCACTTGGCACAGTTCCCACTATTGCACATAAAACCATAGATTTTTATTTCTTTTCCTGAAAATTATAAGCTAATATAATCGAGAGAGGAGGATTAAAATCATTAAATGTATATTATTTTAAACATGTTTTCAATAAGAACTAATGGGTTGGTAAATTATGCTACATATTATAGTGAAAAGTGTTATTTTTTCCCAATGCTCCTTGTAATGCATGAAATTAGAATCCATATAAGAAATTAAGAGAATATCAATAAAGTGATGCCTTTTAAATATGTATAATTTCATGTCCCATTTGGGTTCATCAATCATCAAATTAGGAAAATGGGTTTTATGTAAAATTTTAAACCAGGTTGATTAATGTCATGATTGTGTAAGTAATCCATAGATCTTATAGACCAAGGAATCATGTGGATGAATTGATGCTGGACGTCGTTGGTGACGTCGTATGACAGGTAATTTCTTACGATAAGGAAACTATGTGATGCAGTGGTTCTAGGTGGATGTACTCCCTGGCCCCAACTCTTGGAAGTTCACCAACCTCCAAGCTATAGGCGATTGATAAAAATGAAAATGACCTTTTGACCCTTGTTGGAGCAATGAGGGCAGCTACGACGCTGAGCGGAATGATTCTATTGGCGCTCACACATAATGAACGGGTTCGACCCATGCCTAAGAATTCACTCAAGTCGTAGTTTTCAGAATGTAATTGTTTCTGACCTATTCTAACTCGAGCGCGGTGGAGTGCAGCCAAGAAATATATTGTAATAGATAATTTAATTGATGAGCGAGGGGAACGATGTCGCTTGTCGATGATGTTGCCCATTGTCGGTGTATTTTTCGGGCCGATGGCCAGTGGGGCAGGTGTGGTGGAGTTGTGCTAGAGATGGCAAGGGGTCGCTCGTCTGGCGGCAAGATGTCGCGAAGGAGACGAGGTTGGAGGGCAAAGGTGAGGAAGAAAGAGAGGCGGCAGCTAGGTGGCACGGGCAAGTGACCTTAACTCGGCGAGTGCAACCTGAGTATTAGGTCGCACTGCTGAGAGCAGAGGCAGAACGCGTGGCGCGTCGGGGAGTGTGTGCACCCTGTGAAGCAGATGCGCGACTCTGCATGAAGACACGATGCAACAGTAATGGCGAACGTCATTAGTGACATCGTCTAGTGGGTAATTCCCTATGGGAATGAAATTACGTGATGCAATGTCCTAAGCGAATGTTGTGCAGGCCCTGACCCATGGGGATTCGTTGAGCTCTGAGCTCTACGGTGAGCGACAAATGACTGTGATGGTGAACTTTTGACCCTCATCAGAGCGACAATGAGGATTAAGGTGTCGAAAAAAATAGTACTGTAGGCGCTCACACGTAACAGATGTGATCGATCGGTACCCAGGAATTCACTCAACATGTAGTTTTTTGAATATGATTTCTCGCCAAATCTAACCTGAGCACACTGGAGTGCAGCCGAAGATGTATTGTAGAAGATAATATAAATGAAAATGCAAGGGGAACGATGTACCTGGTCGGTGATGTTGCTCATCGTTGGTGCATTCGTCAGTGCAAGGTCGGTGTGGACGAGTGCAGTGGAGTCATGCCAAAGGCGGCAAGGCGTCGCTCAACTAGCGGCGGGGTGTGGCACACGAGATGATGTTGGAGATTGGAGGCGAGGAAGAAAGAGGTGTAGCATCAAAGTGTGATGTAATACGACCTGGCGGGATCGGTCGGCTAGTATTACGTCACAAGGAATGAATGGATGCGTGAAATGCAAACCGATGAAAAGAAATAACAAATGAGCAGTCAAAAAGATCAACAGAAGGGGTGTGAGCCACGCCGATCGGTGAGGGAGGGTGATTCTAGGATCAAACTCCCAATGACCCGCAAGAACTACTAGACGACTATGACGAGAGGGGTCGGGGACGACTCTGGAGTGTCCGGCGTCTAAGACAGTGGTTAGCCCTTCAACCACAAGAAAATCCTATGCTCAACGAAGATGGCTATCCTATCCGAGATTCGTAGTGAAGAGTAGGCAGAGGACGCGATAGCGGAAGACGGGACTACAAGTAGTAATAATAATGGTAAGGATGGGGAGGAGACGAGTGGTACTTGAGTAATAATAATGGTAAGGATGGGGAGGAGACGACGGCTCCCGCGGGCAGGGGAGCGAGCGGACACTTGGCAGTGGGGCACGCGAGACGAGCCCGCAGGGGAAGGGGCGGCCAAGATGCATGCAGTGGGGCGCGGGACGAGCAGAGCTCGCGGCTGACGATGCCAGCGCTTGTGGTGTCCGGGAAAGCGCGGGCAACCGGGGCTCACGCGGGTGCGAGCGAGGAGGGTTGCAAATGGTGGGTTCCCTCGCGGAAATCCGCAGGGCTGGACGTCACGGCGGGATGGAGATTCAAGGGCAGAGGCGGCGACGAGCAACGCCCCCACGGGCGCGAGGAACCGTCGGGGAGGAGGGGAAGGTCGGGGCTATGGAGGCGGGAATTCTTGGCGGCAGGGGTGGTTCTTGAATCCGAGGTGGGTTCTATAGGTGGAGAGGACGAGGAAGAAGGGATGTGGGCGGCAGGGTGGAGTCAAGAAGAGGGTGGGTGGCGAGGATTGGCTGGGCAAGGTTGGCAAGGATGATGGAAATGTGGGCGAAAGGAAGGTGACACAGGAGAAGATTGGCGGGTAGGAAGAATGGGAAGGGATGGGCGACATGGTGCTGAGGTTGATGACAGGGAAATCTTGGCCAAGAAGGGGTTTCTTGGCTATGAAATTGTGAAACCCTAACCTAGGTTAGGAGGAAGAAGATGAGATTGAGAGAAGCAGAATAATCCCATAATAGTGAAGGTACATGAGTTGGGTATATATACCCTAGGAGAGAGAAACGAGAATAAGAGGGTGATGGGCTAAACATAGAGGCCCATTACCCATACAAGATATATCTCACTAACAGCCCCATGGCGAGGTGTGGATGTCGTCCATGCCGAGCTTGGAGACACTGCGTAGCGAGGAGGGGGTTGGAGAGGCCTTTGGTCAGAACATCTGCAGCCTGGTCGGCGGAAGGAACAAACTAGAGGTCAAAGATGCCCTCATCCATCCGTTCCTTGAAGAAGTAGCGGTCACGCTCCATATGCTTGATCCGACCAGTCTGGCCAGGGTTCTTCGCCAAGGCAATAGCCGACTTGTTGTCGCAGTAGAAGTGAATCGGGCCGGTATACTTGACGCGAAGTTCGCACAAGATCCCGTAGATCGACTGGCCTTCCGACGCCCCATCGGCAAGGGCACAGAATTCTGCCTCGGCGCTGGAGCGGGACACCTTGTCCTGCTTACTGCTTTTCCAGCTGACAAGGCCACCAAACACGAAGGCGCAATACCTGGTGGTGGATCGGCAGTCGACGACGGACCCAGAAAAATCATCATCCGTATAAACCTTCACCGTCAGGTCATTGCTCCGTGGGAAGAGTAGGCCCTTCCCGGGGCAGCCTTTCAGGTATGCAAGGACCCGATTGGCGGCCTGGCGATGAATCTCATGCGGAGCGTGCATGAACTGGCTGAGAAGGTTGACGGCGAAGCTGATGTCCGGCGAGTGTGGGTCAAATCGAAGCTTCCCCACCAGCTCCTGGTACTGGTAGGGGTTGACCGGTGGAGAATCGCCCCCTTCGCCCAACTTCACGTTGGGATCAATGGGCGTCTGGAGAGGAGAGCAATCAGTCATGCCCATCAGTGCCAGGAGATCAACAGCATACTTCTGCTGAGATAGGAAGATGCCGCGAGACGAGTAGGCAACCTCAAGGCCCAAAAAATTGCGGAGAGGGCCGAGTGCCTTAATCTCAAACTCCCGAGCAAGAGCGAGACCGAGGCGAGAGGCTTCAGCAGTGTCGGAGCCAGTAATCAGCATGTCGTCGACGTAGACCACCAGGATGGCAACCCCGGTCGACCCGTGACGGAAGAAGATCGTAGCATCACCGTTACTCTGAGTGTAACCTTCAGCGCGCATGACGGAAGAGAAGCGTCTGAACCACATCCACGGAGACTGCTTCAGTCCATACAAGGACTTCCGCAATCTGCAGACTGTGCCCGGAGGACCGAGGGGATACCCGGGGGGGTGGCTCATGTAGACCTCCTCCTCAAGATCGCCGTGGAGAAAGGCGTTCTTCACGTCAAACTGCCGGATCAACCACCCATGATGAGCGGCGAGTGCCAAAAGGATACGGACGGATTCCATCTTCGCCACGGGAGAGAAGGTCTTGAAATAGTCGATGCCGTAGGGCTGCGTAAAGCCCCGAGCGACAAGCCAAGACTTGCGACGCTCAAGGGAGCCATCCGCACGGTGCTTCGGGGTGTGAACCCATTTGCACCCCACGGCCTTCTTTCCTGGGGGGAGAGGCAGCGTCCCAAGTATGGTTTTTTCCAGAGCCCGCATTTCTTCGCCCATAGCCACCTTCCAATGAGGACAGGCAGGGCATCGGCCAGCGGCGTGGGACAGAGACCGTAATGCGGGTCAAGAAGAGACGGTATGAGGGACTCAAGCGGTCGTAGGAGAGGTAATGAGAGAGGGGGTAGAGAGGTGTGCGGGTGCACTGGTGGACGCCTTTGCGAAGAGCAATCGGCCAGTCAAGAGAGTCATCGTCAGCACTAGAGGGGGCCGACGGAGAGGGAGAACCAACGGGAGTAGGAGCGGAAGCAATGGAAGTGGGAGAGGATGGCCTGGCAGGAAGAAAGGACTCGGGTGGAGTGGGAAGCAAAGGAGAGGGGTTACTCGGGTCCAAAGTGGAAGACAGCTGAGGAGGGGACGACAAGGGAGGAATCACGTCCGTAGGGGAATGACTGGCTGGGGACGCAGCAGGAGGAAAGGGATCTAACAAAGGGGATGAGGAAACCTCGCCAAGCGGAAGGCCGGAAGAGGAGGCGGCGAAGAAAGGTTGAAACTCAGCGAAGGTGACGTTGGCAGACACGAAGAAACGACGAGTGGGAGGGTGATAGCATTTGTACCCCTTTTGGAGAGAGGAGTAGCCGACGAAGACGCACTTGAGGGCACGGGCGTCAAGCTTCGTCAAAGTGGGTGCCGTGTCGTGGACGTATGCCGTGCACCCGAAGACACGAGGAAGGAGGCCCATTCGTAATGTCACAGCTGGAAAGGCGGTCGACATACGATTGAGCCGACTACAGAACTGAAGAGTCTGAGACGGTAGCCGGTTGACGAGGTGGGTGGCCGTCAAGACAGCTTCGCCCCAGTATGTCCAAGGGACGGAGTAGTTCACGAGCAGAGTGCGGGCGGTAGATGTCACGTAACCAATCCGACGTTTTGCCATGCCATTCTGCTCCGGGTTGGCAACGCAGGACGTCTCATGGAGAACACCACATGTAGCAAAGTACGAGGTCAGCTCCTGGTTGACGTAGTCGCGAGCGTTGTCCTAGCGGAAACGTTGAATTGGGCGACCAAACTGAGTCTGAACCATTGTGCAGAACTGCTGAACGGTGGCGGCGACAGCGGACTTGGTAGGCAGCAAGTAAGTCCACATGTAGCGGGTGGCTTCATCAACAAAGAGGAGAAACCAGCGGTGCCCCTTCAGACTAGGCGCGGGCGGGCCCCACACATCACTGTGAACACGATACAGCGGCACCGTCGTATGGGAAGTAGATGGAGAAAATGACGAACGTCGATGTTTGGCTAACTGACACGCCTCGCAAACAACGGTCTGAAGGTCCAAGCCCATACATAAGGACGGAAGCAAACACTGTAAAGTAGAAAACGACGGGTGGCCGAGGCGCTGATGAGTGAGCTGAAGGCGGTCGCGGCGAGAGTCAGCCGTGGTGTGAAGGCTGCGCTGCACCATGAAACACGATCGGCCCCCATCCTCGAACAGCAGCAATCCCCGATCTCGTCTAATCGGTGTAATCTTCTGCACCTTGTTAGACAAGAAGATCCCATCAGGTTGGATGTGGAAGGAACACTGAACCGCATCAACAAGGCGTTGCGGTGATAGAAGCAAAGCTCGAAGAGACGGAACATGGAGAACGTTGGGGATGAAACCAAGACCATCCACATGGATAGTCCCGATACCAGCCACTCGAAGACGTCCGCCCCCGGTAGTGAGGACAGCCCGGTTCCCACCATGCCTCTCATAAGATACGAACCGGTAATTGAACGGGGTCATGTGTTCGGTGGCCCTCGTATCAAGCACCCAAGTGGTATCCGACAGGAGAGGAGCGGTGAGAGCCGTATGTCCGCAATACCATGAATCAGAAGTAGAGGCAAGAGGCGCACCGAACGTCCCGAAGGAAGCCATAGGCTGAGTCTGGAAGACGGTCATCTGCACAGACAACCGAGCAAGATCCGCCTGTAACTGCTCCATGGTGACGGTGGCACTGCCAGTCGAGGAGAGAGCCGGGGCAGGGACAGCCGCAACATGAGCTTTGGCATCTTTGGTAGCTTGGAGATCAAACTGCTTCTTCCTGCACCGCTTCGCCGTGTGGCGGTGCTTGCCGCAGTAAGTACAAACCAGTTTGTCTCGTGGGTCGGCAACCGAGTCCGGGGGAGCAGCGTGGGAAGGCACCGGTGGGCAAGAACCAGCGAATCCCAGAGCGAGACTAATGCAGTGGAGCCGCCTCGCTCCGCCATGTCGGGACGATCACGGCGAAGACTGCTCTCCAGCTCAATCAGGTCCTTGACCACGGCATCAAACTCCGAGAGAGTGCCCCAGGTGTGCAAGGTGCGGCGACGCACCTCGGCATACTCCGGGTTGAGGCGATCGAGGAAGGACAAGAAGCAGAGACGAAGAGCATGACGCCGGTCCACTCCGTGCGGGTCACCAACCGGCATGTAGTAGTCAACCTCCCGCCACAGGGCATTGTGAGCCAAGCTGTAGTCCATGATGGACAGCGTCCCTTGGCGGAGAAATTCGTGACGCTCCTGGCGAGAAGATGCGCCAGTGGTCGGCATCATGGCCACGATTTGTGGGCATAATCCCAAATCTCCTTGGTAGTCAAGTGGAGGAACTTATCGTAGACCGAAGTAGACAGCGTGTGATTCAGCAGCCAGGAGTGGATGAAATTTTGCTCAGCATCAAAGGCACCATAGTGCGGGTCGGTCGGGGCAAGCGGCGGGCATATCAAATGTTTGTGCAGAAGCCGGCCTTTGAGTGTCGACTCCACGAACTTGATCCAGGCCAACAATTGAGGAGCGCTCAAGCGACATCACTCTAGAGCAGGAGGAAGAGGGAGACCGATCTTGGAGAAGGGAGGTCTCTCCGGTCGGCCGAGGTGAAGACGGAGCTCGCACGGGGTTCTCGTCGACGAGGACCCCGAGTTGACGGTAGACATGAGGCAGGCTGGCGGCTGCCGCTGCGGAGCGGCGGCAGCTGGCGCGCCGCCGAGGCTGCCGCGGCGCTGCTACTGCGAGAGCTGCGGGCGGCTGCTACTGCGGAGCAGCGCGGCGCGGCCGCTGAGGCGCGCTGCGAGCGCGGCTGGCGGGCGAGGCGGCGGCGGCTGCGGCGGCCTGCGGGCTGCGGGCGCGGCTGCTGCGGAGCGGCGGCGGCTGCGGGCGCGGCTAGGCTGCGGCGCGGCAGCTGCTTGCCGCGGAGCGGCGGCGGCTGCGCGCTGGCGGCGCACTGCGAGCGGCGGCTGCGGGCTGCGGCCGCGGCCGCGGGCGGGGCGGCGGCGGAGAGCGCGGCGGCCGCGGGCGCTGCGCGGCTGGCGGCGGCGGCTGCCGCGGCAAGCGGCGACTACGCGGCCTAGGGGCGCGGCTGGCACTGCGAGCGGCGTCTGTGGGCGGCGGCCTAGGGCTGCGGCGGCTGCGAGACAGATCGCTAGAAAGGGGAAAGAAGGGAGAAGCAAGGCTGGTGAGTCTGCAAGGCAGACAGTGGCAGCCGAAGCAAGGAGGAAGGTCTGGATCAAGAGCTTTGCTCTGATACCATGTGAAACCCTAACCTAGGTTAGGAGGAAGAAGATGAGATTGATAGAAGAAGAATAATCCCATAATAGTGAAGGTACATGAGTTGGGTATTTATACCCTAGGAGAGAGAAACGAGAATAAGAGGGTGATGGGCTAAACATAGAGGCCCATTACCCATACAAGATATATCTCACTAACAGAAATCACCAAGAACCTTCCAAGATGGAGGAGTTCTTGATGGATCTGGGCAAGCTCCCTTGGTGGAGCGAGAATCCCAGGGCAGCGGCGCATCGGCGATGTCTCGAACCTCCAGGCACCTTCGGAGTGATCTCAACAAAGGGACGATTCAGCTCCAAACAGCAGCGACTTCTTGAAAATCTTTCCTCGCATCGGAGTGATCTCGACGGCGCGCTTAGACACGTACCCTTGGAGTAATCTCGACGAAAGAATGTGGGCTCTACACCACGGAGTGATCTCAATGTGGGTGAGGTTAGCCAGGCCTCCTACGCTAATTCCTAAGGTAGGGGAGACACAAGCTTGATAACTTTCAACAAATGACTCCAAAGTGTTCCTTGGGCATGCCATCCCCTTATATAGGGAGGATAGGTGCCAAGTGAATGTGGGGGGAGGACGAACCGTCGCGAGATGTGGTTCAGCCTCTCCTTACAATTTGAAAATACCAACGGAAAATAAAAGAGAAAGACGAGGACGAGGCCCAACATCGGCCCAATCCATAAAGTCCAGAAATACAAACAAACAGAAAATAAACGCAAGTAAAATAAAGGTACTTACGCGGGGTATTTGAACCCCGGGTGGCGAGTGTCGGCGCGTGCTGCTCGTCGTGGCTGCCGTCGTCCTGGCGTGCCGTCTTCAGGATGGTCCTCTATCAAAGTGGCACGAGCGAAAAGTCAAAACTCAGTGAGTGCATCTGTATCGGTGGATCACTACAGCCGGAGCATGTTGAATGGCATTCATTGGTGTGGGTGCCTTTGTTGCGTGAAGCTCAACTGCGGGCAGCGATAGCGGTAGTGGCACTGACACCGGGCGCTAGCATGGGCTCTACGCGAGTGGCTGTTGTAGGCAGTGGTAGCATCAAGAAATGTGGCTGCGTGCGTGAGTAGTGATCGACATGCTAGGCACTACGTGCACTCGGCGACTGGGGTCAATGGCGGATGTTGCGGTCACATGTGACAATCCCAATGGTGTGGCTCGAATCACGTGGCCTCGCGACAACTCAATGGGGCGAGTAGATGATACAAGGCAACAGTCACGCATGTGGTAGCTCGATTGACGGCGGACAAGGTGACTTGCTTATGGAGATTCAGCGAGTACGGCTCAACCTCATTGTGCCACGGTGACTCATCGGCTCAGCGAGCGATGCGTGGGCCGACTTGTCACGCGGTGACCCACAGCTGGCTGTGGTCTACATGATGTGTGCCTGCGATTGATCGACCCAGGGATGGAGGAAGCTTCCCACACAAATTGCCCCAGTGTATGATACGTCCCGCACTGCGCAGTGCAACACTGCATGATGAGGTCACAATGGCGCCAACAATGTCGGGCGGCTTGTGGCGAGGTCGATGTACATAAAGTAGGGGCGAAGGGCAGGGGGGGACGCGCGTTTTGGCGACATGACGACAGAGGTCCGTGTAGACTGAGTACTCCATCAGTTTCCTCCCTCATTATTACCTCTCCTCTTCTTCTTCCTTTCCTTCTCTTCTTCTTCTTCTCGATGAGACCAACGACATGATCACAACTCAACTTTGAAAAAACAACTGGCCTAAGTCAGTTATGGCGCCCATTGTGCCCTTATATAGGGGCACGATGGCCCTTACCAAGGGTACACTATCCCTTGGTAAGAGTCCAAGGGCCCTTACCGGGGGGGGGGGGGGGTTGGTTGGGGGGGGGGGGGGGGGGTTATACCTTTTTAGCGGCTGGAGAGCACGATGCCGTGTCAGCTTTTCATTTTTATTAAAAAAAGAAAGAATAGTAATCTTATTGCTTTAATGAATGTGTGCTGAGTATTGAGTCACCATGTGCATTTATTGCACACGGTTATCAATTCTCCATATTTATTTATTACACGAAATATTCCAAAAGGACAAAAAGACAAGTTTACCTCCTCTCCTCGCTGCCTGTGCCAAGTTCATAATGATTTGCTCATTATGACATTGTGCATTGCGATGACATAATGAACTAATAAAATGAGTATTTGGCACATCCAATCATTCGCCCAAATTTCAGGCAAATGACGTGGATGCCACATGATTTAATTCAAAAGGTCCATTTTTAAAATTCAAAATAAATTAAAAATATATTCTTTAAATTCTAAAAGTTATTTCATAGCTATATAATGGTCAGAAATAATAAAATATTTGGAAAATTTCCAGATAAATTAGTAAAAACATTAACAACCTCTAACCAAGTATTTTACACCCTTAAAAAATAAATCTTCAATCCACTAAGGTCAAATGTCAGGTAAAAAAATACTAAAAATTTAAAACATTCAAGAAACTATAGAGCAAGCCATTTATGTCCATGTAATTCTGATAACATGCAAATATGGCTAGAAGAACACATATATGCGTGTAATATTTATCAATTTAGCTTTATAAGTTGCAAGTTATCAGTGGCCTTATACATAGGGACCTCCTTTTTTACACAAAATAAAAAAAAGGACACACATGCCACACATTTGACGACATAAACAACATGATACATGATGAACACCAACATGAAAATGACAAACATGAACATGACAAACACGGTAAAAAAAAGGACGAACATAACAACCACTTCCTGAAAAAAATCAAAACATTCAAATGCAAGGACGTGCTTTACCCGGGGTATTTGAAACCGGATATTTTCACCTTCAACTTGGCGTGCTAGTCGGGATGGACACGAATTGGTGAGGCTGTCAATGACGATGTTGATGGCTCCGAAGACGTCTACGATGGAGTCGGATGACATGCGGCATCAAGCCTCCCACAGTCAGAAGAACTCGACTCTGACAAGTTGGGGTTAGCAAATGACAGCGGCTTAAGAAGATCCGCCCACATGCATCATAAGTCGTCCTCTGTGATCCACAAGTTGTCTGCCCCTGTATGTCCCTGCCATCACACCCAAAACCTTCACGATAGCTTGTCCCCTTCATAGTAAATTACCTCCTGCATTATACTCTCAACTGACTCATGCCAATCGGGTGAAAGTGTCAGAGAAGTGGTAGCGGCAAACTCAGTCACACTAAAGGAACATGTAGAAGGGCCGGGTCAAAGGAGGAAGAAGGGGCTCGTTATGGAGCCAGGTCTACCACGTTAAACATGGAGATGATCCCCCACGAAGGAGGGATTTCAATGACGTAGGCATTATCGCCCACTCTTAGAAGGATTGAGAACGGGCTGGCGCTACGAGCATGTAGATTTTAACTGTCTTGGGAGAATATCTCTCCAATCAAAGTCTCACCATCACACGGTCTATCACATTGAACACTCGGGGTCAGTGATCCAAGTCGACAGCCTGCTTGTACAATGCATTTTGACTCGTGATTCTATCATGAATATGCTGATGTAGAGAAGAAACATGTTGACATAATGAAAGACCATCCTCGGAGACTCTAACATGAGGATCTAGAGGTGCTAAGTCGAGGGGTCAACGAGGAGCCTGGCCATAGGCGATCTCAAAAGGACTCAACCCGGTGGTGTGGTTCACCGAGGAGTTATATGCAAACTTGGCACGGGGGATAATAAAATCTCATGTCGTAATGTGCTCACTTACTAGGGGCCTTAGTAGGTTACTGAAGCTTCAATTGACTACCTCTGTATGAGCGTTGGTTTGAGGGTGGTAGGCCATCGAAAGCCTAAGTTTCATTTCATGGAGACTCCACAAGGTTTTCTAGTAGTAGCTCGTGAAGCAGACATCTCGATCGGAGACGATCAAAGTGGGCAACCCGTGTAAGTGCACAATCGCTCGGAAGAATAGTTGTGCAACTTGGGTGGCGTCGTACGTCTTTGTGCAAGGCACAAAGTGTGCCATCTTTGAAAAACTATGAATGACGACCATGATGGAGTTGTGTCGTTGGGTGGTATGGAGTAACCCTATTACAAATTCCATGATGACATCGTTCCATGGATGCTTGGGCACCGATATTAGGATGTGTAACCTAGTGCTCTTCTTGACATGCTTGGCCAAGGCACACTCGCGGGACTCGATGATGATGTTACCAACGTGGGGCTTCAAACGAAGCTAGTAGAAACTGATATTCCACGGCGGCTATGGTCTTGGAGCGGCCAAAATGGCCACTAAGACCTCCATCGTGACATTCCCATGTAACGAAGTCATAGAGTGACATGCTGATAAGTCCAAATTTAGGGATTTTATGTTGTTGTTTTGATTCAGACGTAACCAACAATATTTATGAAATTTTTCCACTTAAATACTCTATAATTAATATAGGAAAAGTAAGAGGTTGATCCACAAAGAGGCAGAAATTTAATTTCAGAATTTTTCTCAAGCTTGGAATGAAGGAAGTGAGTTTAAAAGTGAGATATATAATTTCTGAGATTTTATATATATTTAGTCAATTTATATAAATTCCTATGATCTAAATTAAATCATAATTATAAAGAAAAACACTAAAAAAATTAAAGAATAATTTTTAAAATTTTAATTAACACTAGAAATATGAAATAAATATTTTTAAATTTTTTTTGAATTTAATTAACACCAAAAATACTATAAATACTAAAAACGAGAGTTAAATATTTTTTTGGAATTTTTGTAGATGTTACAAAATACTGAATACTAAATATATTAATTTTAGGGACTTTTATGATTTTTTTTGGAATTTGTAAATATATAAAATAAGAAAAATACATTTTCTGGCTATCGCTGCCGGTGGTGGCGACAGAGCGGTGGTGGAGCGGCTGCGGCGGTGGCGAACCGTATGAGCCGGTGGTCCTTGTGTAGCCCTTATAAGGCTGGCCTTAGTGGGTCACCCCACTAAGGTTCAGCCCAGTTCAGCTAGGTCAAGACTTAGCCAAATGGGTAAGCCTTAATGGGCTTGACCCAATATGGTTAGGACTTAGTCAATTTGACTAAGTCCTCCACTTTTTTTGCCCTAAACGATGGAATTCAAACGCGATTTTTTTTTGAAATTTGAAAATAAGACTGAAGGATTATCTAGAGAGATCCTGTAATGGATTTTAGAGAGAGAAATAAATGATTTTAGAGAGAAAATGACTGAAATGAAGAGATAGAGAGAGGAAATGAAGAGAGAGTGTAGAGGAAGTTTGAGATAGAATTTGAAGGTGAAAATGAAGAATACTTTTGATGAAATTTTTAGAGAATGAAATATGGATATGGATGAATATCTAGAGAGTGAATAAAATGATTCTAGAGAGATAAAGTAGGGAAAACATGTATTTAGAGTGAGAAAATGGAAATCTAGGTTCCTAAACCTCAGTGCAAGCCTTTTGAGTCCTCAATGCTTCCTCTCAAGTCTGGATCCTTATATTTCACCAGGATCAGGCATTTTTCAATGCAAACAAGAGACAAGATTGAATGAAAACTTCAACAAACTTACATTAAGTAGGTTGAACAACTTGGATTCTGAAATATGCCTTGACCAACTGGCTAGCCACTTGCTGGAGCACGTCCAGAATGAGGGGAAATGAGGGAGAAAATATTATTTATAGATTGGAAGAATCATTAAAAATACCCCTTTGGGTATTTTCTATTTTATTTTCTTATCATTTTTGCCTCTTTTTCTCCATGGGTTGAGAGTTTCCCCTTGTAATCTTCAACTTCTTTCTTTGGAAGGCTTTTGAGAGCCCAATGGACAGGTCAGGTAGTGGCCCATCTTCCTCTGATTTCTCATTTGGGGGGCCCCAAACACCCTTCTTCTCATTTCAAGCCTCCTTTTGAGAATCACTAAACTCTAAAAAATTCTCCAACTCTTGAAGAATTGTATCTTCTTATTCTTGTGAATTTATGCACATGTGAAACTATAGAATACTCATCAGTACTAAGACTGCTTGACATCAAAGAAGTCAAGGAGTTCAGTAAAAAATAACCATAATATGCAAAAAATAGACTTTATAGTTTATGCATAAATATTAAGTTGATTCAAATAATAACATGATAAATTCTGAATTAATAATACCATAATCATTTAAAATTTATCTAAATAGCATTAAGTTATCATGTTATCACATTCGCGGCACGCACAGCCTGTTTCAGAAGAAGGGACACCATCAATGATGACGTAGTCTCAAAGCTCGTAGGTTAGGCCTCACTGGATCTCTGTGATGATGGCCCCAAAATTGGTGCAGCTAGCATATCCCTCCCAAACTTGTTTGAACCTGAGAACCTTTACCTTCATCACATTAAGCACATGTGCTCGTCGGCTGAGTGCATCATCGATAACATTGTCCTTGCCCTTCTTATGCTTGATGACGAAGGTGAAGTCCGGGAGGTACTCGATCCATCTCGCGTGGCGATCACTCAACTTCTGCTAAGAGTGTTAGTACATGAGCACCTTGTGACCTGAAAAGAGAACAAACTCCTTCGAGAAGAGGCAGTGTTGCTAGTGCTTCAATGCCTAGATGAGAGTGTACAACTCGTTGTTGTAGGTCGAGTAGTAGAGTCACACGTCGTTCAACTTTCCGCTCAAGAACTCTTCGGGATGCCCTTTGTGGCTAAGCTCACCACCAATTTCCATGCCAAAAACGTCGCAGGTAACTTGAAGACCTTCCTGAAGTTGGGCCGGTGGAGGACTTGCGCCTGAGTCACCGTTAGCTTCACTCGACGGAAAGCTCGCTCTGCTCCATGTGTCCACAAAAATGGCTCCACTTTCAGGCAGCCGGTGATGGGAGCCATGACAAAACTGATGTTCTGTATGAGGCGCCAATAGAATGTAGCGAGTCCAATGAAACTCCATTCATCCTGGACATTAGCCAACGAGGGACATGATGTGATGTCTTGGACCTTCTCTAGGTCCATGGCGACGCCTTGGGCTGAGACGATGAAGCCTAGGAATGCAACTTCCAGGGTAAGGAAGCTGCATTTCTTTAGATGGGCGTATAATTGCTCTCGCTTGAGGACCGTGCAAACCTATCGAAGGTATAAGAGATGCTCGTTTTGCATGATGCTATTTATAAGAATGTCATCAAAGTACAAAATGACAAACTCTGCCACTTCGCGCGCCCACGCCCTGCTTGTGCATGGCCCACACGCTCGCACCTCGTGCTGCCGCTCCTGCGTGCCTACGCCCCCACACCTCGTGCCCCCATGCCTCACATGCCCACATCCCGCACGCCTTCCCCCTACGTGCCCGCGCGTCCTGGCCCCCACGCCAACACGCCCGCGCTCCACGCACCTATGCCCTGCGCGCTTGCGCTCTTGTGCGCCTGAGGCAAATTACACGCCCCGAGCAGAGACACCCTCTCCAATAGGTTATAATATAAATGAACCTCATTATGACTATCATGGATGACCATACGAGTCAGTCCATTCTCAGTATTCGTCCCATGGCCCATAACTGCGCCATACGCGCAAGCTTATACACATGTAGATGGGGAACATTATTCCCCCCACCTCCAGACGTCACTGGTCGTGTATGGCCCGACGCCAACCCACACTCTACCGTATGCCCGTCATGCTCTGTTGGTATCTTACCACTATGAGCCACCTCATACACCCCAGGCATCCCACCTACGATACATGCCCGCATCGACTTATGTGTCGTGCGAGCCCCCGGCATACCATCCAGGCCAACCGACCATGCCGGCGCCACATGCTTCATACACGTCGCCGGCCCACTAGGGACAGCCCACCCCACCAGAAAGTCATGCTCCGTATGCACCCTCGGCACAATATAGACCATATGCCCCACCAGCACCACCCGTGTCAACAATTGCAAACGTGCCCCAAGGACCACACGTTTCTCATGGCTATTATGTACAACTGCCTCTGCCAGCTGTACCTGCACCAGGACCCCGAGAACAATTCAAACCACAGGATGTCAGTCGAAACCGGCCTGCCCATAATCACTATGATGATGTCGATAGGAAACGTAGAAGCAAGGCACACTGTACTATGACATATCATAGCGTAAAAGTAGAGGCGTTGGTCTATGAAGATACACCGAGTCGAAGAAACTACAATGGCGACAAGTCTGATCTAGTTCCCACCACACCAATCTTACCACTAGTGAAAAATCAGATCTGGCAGGATGTCAAGGATTCTATGGATGCGAGAGCCCCGCGTTCTACTCCAGCTTCTCCACCCGCACCGCAACTAACGGTTCCGACGACCATACAAACAATGCCCCTTACAAAGGACATGCATCTGAACCTATCTATAGCTCCTCCGCCACTGCCTTTAGTGATAGAGATCTCGAGTCACATTGTGAAACTAGAGGTTTCTGCTCCCCGACCAACTATACCGCCCGGCCCATCGCATGCACTGTCGACTGACCCACTACGGGTCTCCCATTGTGCCACATCTCCTGGCCCCATTGGGGGCCCTTGAGACCGCCCCCCTTCGGTATTGTCTTCTAGTATCGTCGCCTCCTTCTGTGATGAATTTCCCAAGCCCCATCTCTTTAGAGGGAGCTCTTATTCAGGTTACTAATATGATACAAAAGCCCGCCTCGTCACTGGTGCGACCACCGGATTCGTAGTCTGATATTAGTTTTTCCCTTTTACAGGCCTTGGATACCTCCATCATGAGGATTTCTCCTTTTGCATTGTCACCAGTATTGGCAAAAAGATCCCTGAGTTTTGCTCCCCAATGTTTCAGTGCCCTTGCACGCGCCCGCAGTATCAACCCCTGCGGGCTACTTCTACGACGTCGTGGCATCATTTTGCGACCAAACCCCCGAACACCATGCTATCACCGGGGAAGTCTTGTTCTCATCGTGCCTCTAGAAGCACATCGACCTGACCCATTGCTAGAACCACCACCGGCCCTACAAATCGTTCTTTCAGCTGCCATACAGCCTTCTATTAGACTCGTCTCCACACGGGTCCAATCCACCGCAACGTCGTGTCAACCCACCACTACTTGCTCCATACAGGTCCACACCACTAGATTTCTGATCCTTGCTCCATTGCACAGGGTTCTTCACAGCACTATTAGGAACGCACTACGTTCCACCGTGGGTGTCATACTACTTGTCGAATCTCAATATTCAAAGAGGTTGAGTTCACTATCCGCACAATGGTGAACCCCACTATTTGGATGTTGTTCGAATAGACAATGGTCAAATACTTCGTAGTCACTAGATCACATTCATATAGATAGTCATACTAGCACTTTGGAGTACAAACTTGCATATGCAGTAGGCAGTTGGAACATGCATCATTGCATCTCTAAACAAAAAGTACATGGCAAATGCTGATTTAGGTCCATTTCATTCTCGGAAGGAGATTTAGTTATCGTCAGACTGAGGCCTGAGAGATGTTCTCCACGGGTCGCTATGAAGCTCCATGCTCGTAGTGTCGGGTCTTTCCCGATTGCCTGTAGGATTAACGACAATTCCTATGTCATGAGTATCCCACTTCATTTGGGGATATGTCCCATTTTGTGTCACTGATTTAGTCCGATACCAACCCTTGCCACCCATCAATGAACCTCACAGCCACTTTAACCTTAGAAGTGATGAGAGTGAGTTTAAAACCTTACCACTTCTTTTCGAGACACTACTATGGAAAGAAAAGATAGAAACGGTACTATAGGAGGTAATTCACACTACGGGGGATGGATTGAACCACACTTTCTTAGTGCATTGGCAGTGATGACCTTCATCGGATGACACATGGATCACCAAGGAGTATCTTCTTTGACCTCAACCAGAGCTAGTCCAACCCATCAACGATGTCATCGGCATTAACACGCCCAAGTCAAGTTCTTCCCACCCTTGAAGGATGATGGGTGACCATCGCCCCAACATCGGTAATTGAATATTATTTTCCATGTATATTGATTTTCCTGGACAAATCGGATTGGGCCATCGTGTTTTGGGCCTTGTCTTTTATTTCTTTTTGTCTCCACGCTGATGTACGTTAAGGGGAAACATCGTCTCGTGATATTTTCCCCCTATGTTGGCCTTTTGGGCATCCTCCCTCCCTATATAAAGGGATGGCCTGCCCAAGGAATGCCTAGAGATTGTCTTTGAAAATTGAAAGCTACTTTTTTTTAGAGTTCTAATTTTTCCCTCCAAGATAGTTGTAGATACAGATTTTTTGGACCGAAGTCCAGACCAGAACGTGATCCTCGCCGCATGCGCCAATTTCACCGCAAGGATGTCATGCCGTGGAAGAACCACCGTCGATGAGTCCCCCACGTCTTCCTTCTCTAAATTTCTTGGAAACATTCAAGAATTGGATTCTTGAATCAGACAACTGACCAAGAAACAATTTCTTGATACCCTTCATCGTTGCCGCCACCAACATTGTCGCCGTCGCCGTTGCCGCCACCACTGCACTACCGCATTCATAGCCTCCGTAGGCGTCTCGCCGCCGCCGCTGCCGCTCTGCGCCCACGCCCTACTGGTGTACGGTCTACGTGCTTGCGCCCTGCTCGCTGATGGCTCGTGCGCCCGCACCCCATGCTGCCGCTCCTGCACGCCCATGGCCCGCGCGCCCACACCCCGTGCTGCCACACCCTGTGCGTCTGCACCCCGTGCATTTGTGCCCCGTGCTTTGGTGTCTACGCTCTCACTCACCCGCACCCCCGCGATCTCGCGCGCCCCTACTCCCTCGTACCCGCGCTCCCGTGTGCTCGCGTCCCTCGTGCGTGCGCCTTGTGCTCTCGCACTCCCGCGCGCCCGCGCCTTGCACGCTCGCGCTCCCGCGCGCCCGCACCTTGCATGCTCGCGCTCCCGCGCGCCCGCACCTTGCATGCTCGCGCTCCCGCGCGCCCGCGCCTTGTGCGCTCTGCACTGCTTCAGCGCACCTATGCCCTCTGCACCAATGCTCAGCATGCTTATGTTTTGCATGCCGATGCCCCTCGTGTCAGCACTCACGTCAGCGCCCCTGAGCCTCTCGCCTGCTGTCATGCCAAATAAGTACTATCGTTCCCCTCTCATTTCAGTATTATTACTTTCTACAGTGCCATCTTCCACTATCAGTTATTCACTGTATAAAAAGACGACACATTGGATAGCCACTCAAGTCGAGGGATATATGTTCTTTATTGTGGTTACGGCTTGATCATTTGATAAAGAGAGTTGTGGACGCCTTTGGATCATTGACCTTTCGCGTCGTATGTACTTAGTGATTCTTACTGGTCATTGGGAGTTTGGACATGAAAATCCTCATCTTGAAGATCGAGTGAATAGTAGTTCTAAATCAGCAAACCTGCAACTTTCTTCTCGTTTAGAGTGATTTCTTAAGAAGGGCATTCATCATTTTCGTGCATTTTATCTTGTCTCTGTGTTGTGGCACAAGCCGTCCGATCCCACCGCCCATCGTGTTACATCATATCGAGTAGTCTCTAACTCTCTCATGGAACCTTTATCGACATCGGTTATAGTATATGTACAATGCATCAACTGCATGAGACTCTCGAAAGACTTAGGGCTTGGTATATCGTCAAACCCTAATCTATCATTCGATTAGTACTAATGTGTAACGGGGATCATTGGAGACCGCATTCTCATAAATCCTCACTACCCTGGCCAGGGATTTATTCTACATCGGCTTCCTCGAATCAATCTCCTCTTGTACCAAGGGCGGATGATTCCATCTTGACCATTCAATCATCTATATAAGCTTCTTACTATATTCACTATATAAATTATTTGAGTTCCTTGATAGGAGCTCGTAAGTCATTGTGAAAATGTATTCGTCCACTCAAGAGATGTCCTTGGTGTCTTAGGTCAGTGGATCACTTATGTAACCATGACTTGAGTCAACCGGATTGACGTTTAGGTATAATATCATTCAGGGATTCATACGGATTAATTTAGTGAATTCTTTCTCCAAAGAGCACTCACTACCTGTCCTTAGTGTCGCCACACTAATAGCTACATGATCAGCTTTTCTTATCGTATTAGGATCAGCTAGTGCTATTCTATCCGGATAATTCAATCTGTGTCTAGACTTTCGATTGAATAGGAATATTTAGAATACATGTTTAGAGACTAGTGATCACGGTATTATGATATCATCATAATTCACCGAGTCATTGCACATTTTCATGGACTCACTTATAAATTTCACAGTAAATAATAATGAATACAAATACTTTATTCAATGAACATAAATAAACATGGAAGTGTGATTGGCTTGACGGCAACATAATATCCATGAGACTTGCTTGTTTGTTTCACACTCACCCGAGATGTCCCCCGGAGGAACCACCATGGGCACCTGACATGTCGGACACACCAGAACTGACTGAGCTCATGGCAGATTTTGAAAACAAAACCAATATACCAACTCATATCATAGAGAATAAAGTACATGATAAAATTATTGCACCTACATGGTTAAGAACAGAAAAGTGAGTGAACAAAACCAATATACCCCCTCATATCATAGAGAATAAAGTACAGATTTATAAGAACAAAACAAACATCAGGACAAGGATTTTTAATATAGTTATATTGTAATATATAATAGGCGAAAATAGGGCTAAAAGTATATTAATATAAGTTTAAGAAGTTATAAAAACTAAAATTATAATTAAAATAAATTACAAAATTTAAAACTATAATTGAAATATATATTGTAAAAGTTAAATTAAATTTAAAATAAAATTATTTAAGTCAAATATATAATTAAATATATTATAAAGTTAAAATTTTAATTAAAATATATAATATAAAGTGAAACTTATAATTAAATAAAATTATACAAGTTAAAATTATAATTAAAATAAAATGAGCTAGCAAGTCTTGGGTGTGAGGCTTCGCTGAGTAAGAACTCCTCCGCTTAGTCATTGGAGGCTTTGCCGATTGAAAACACCTTCGAGGCTTCACCGATTGAGAACACCTTGAGATCGTTTACTCATGGTTAAGCAAAACCTTATTTTGATAAGGACTTGTGATCAAGAAACCCTCATAAAATCTTGAATATATGCTCATACTTGTAAAAAGCGATGACCAATGACTGAGCTCCTCATAAAATCTTGATTATATGCCCATACTTCCAATCAAGAAACCCTCAGCCTGTGTGCTGTCCCTGCATTATTCACGCTGATGAAAGATGGGACATGGAGTATGTATTGTGACTCACGTGCCATCAACGCGATTACGGTGAAGTAGCATTTTCTTATACCTCGCATGGAGGACTTGTCTGAGCAGATGGCCCACGCAACTAGTGAAGCGGAAACCATCAGGTTCGCATTCGATGAGGAGACGAGTAGAAGATGACCTTCAAGATCAAGGATGGCCTGTTCGAATGGAATATCATGCCATTTGGGCTCTCCAATGCCCCTGTTAGAGCGATTGATGAACAAAGTCCTATGGCCATTCATTGGCAGATTTGTCGTCATCTACTTAGTGGTTCCTCAAATAGAGCATCCACGGCACCTACGAGATGTGTGTGCTGCATTACAACGAGAGAAGCTCTCCTCTCATATGAAGAAGTGCAATATCTTTATGGCTGAGGTCTCCTCCTTGGCTTTATCATATCCGCTCACGGAGTCTCAACAGATCCGGCCAATATCGAGGGCATCACTTTGTGGCCACTGACCAAGGACATTCATGACTTTTTACAAGAGATTCGCCCCATGATTCAATGGCGTTACCAGCCTCATCACTGATCTCATAGGATTCGACACATTTGAGTGGATGAAGGTGGCCGATAAGGCCTTTGAGGAGATAAAGCGTCGCATAACTGAGGCTCGCGTGCTACAATTGCCCGACTTCAAGAAGGTGTTTGAGGTTGCGTGTGATGCCTTGGGAGTAGGAATTGATGGCGTCCTCAGACAGGATGGACACGTAGTAGAATATTTTAGCAAGAAGGTAAATGGCGCTAGGTGGCTATACGCCAACTACGATCGAGATTTTTATGCCTTAGTGCAGTCTCTTTGACATTGGCGCCACTATCTCCTGCCCAAGGAGTTCTTCCTCTTTCCTGATCACAACGTGCTACGACAATTGCACGATTAGATGAAGGTCAACTACCGGCACACTCCCTGGATTGCGTATCTATAAGACTAGACATTCATCAATGGCACAAGAAAGGAAATGATAATGCCATCGCAGATGCTCTTAGCCGGAGACCAGTTGTTCTCAACCTGATGAGGACTCAAGTTTTGAAATTTGAACAACTCCCACAGGATTACGCCGACTGTCCCGACTTCAGGAAGATTACCAATGCTAGTTGATGAAACACGTAGTCGTCGGGATGAAATGGCATGTATTATGACACGAGAATTAGAGAGTATGCGTGTGAATGTATGAATGAACTTTAGAAATAGCTATTGACGACTGAATAAAAGCAAGCTATTGATTCAGAATTATGAGTCAATCAATTTTGGAAAAGGGGATCATCACAGTCGAACTCCTAAGGACAAGTGTAGATCACTAGAACACTTATGATGCAAGGAACACAATAGACGAAAGGCGTCCAAGACTTTCATTGTCAAGTAAATCAATCCGATGGTGGATATCCTATGCTTCATACGTAAATCTGACAGAGGAACAGATAGTGGACGATGACACTAAAGAAGGTAATAATACTGACGACGAAGGGGAGACGAGTAGTACCTGGCGTAGACAAGGATGACTAACGATCAACCACAATGGTTAGATTGCGCGCATGAGATGATGCTTCACAAGTGCACTGGGGGCGCGCAGCACGATGGTCGTGTAGGCGATAATGCAAATGTACAACAGGAATTGACGGTGACCCCTAGGCAGGTAAGCTCAAGCGGGCGCACACAGACCGTTGACCATACATTCATTTCTCACTTAAATAAATTTAAAAAAATCCAATTAAATCCTAAATAAATTCTTAAAAATTACAGAAAATTACAGAAAATTCTAGAAAATTCAGTAATTCATCTGCATACTAATAAATCTTGAAATTCAATATTAAACCTGCCATTTTCATTTGAATAATTAATTCAAGCTCAAATAAATCCCTTAAAATTCATAAAATTATCAAAAAATTAGGGAAAATCAGAAATCATTTGAAAACAGTATTTTCATGTAAATATATGATAACAAACCCTTTTAATCTCACTAAATGCATTAAATTGTGCTAAATTACCTTTGAAATAAAAACCAGAAATTAGGGTGTTATCATATACCCCCCTACTTAGACATCGCCAGTCCCTTAGGAATATCTAGATATTTTGCCATATTATCATTTTTTTTGCTTCATCCTGTACGTCAAAAAATCGAGTGTTGGAAGCGGTAAATGTATCAATCACAAGTTGAGACAAGACACTAAGTGACAATTTGAGTGTTAACCCTTTTGAGGAATGTGGGGTTCCTCTCTCATTGGTTTGGATGCCTAGTAGATGAAAAGGGAGTGTACTTGTCGCTAGGTATGACACTAGACTCCTAAGGTAATCTCACTTCACTCATTTGATACTGGCTTCACATCTCTCGCAAGCAAAATCACTCTCTCCCGGAGTGGCGGCCACCCAGTACTTGTTTCCCATCAGCGTTTCTCCTACCCAAGAATAGAAGAAGCCAATTTCCTCTTGTTTAGCACAGAATATGGAAAGTAACAAGAAGGATATATGGCACAATTGTCGGGATTGTGATATGAGAGATGGAAATAACATGAAGGGGATGGAGTAAGTGTTAACAACGGGGTGAATGTATGGTCAACGGGATGTGGTGCTACCTAAGATGACCTACTCCCAAGATTTTAGATGAAATGGGGGAGATAGAAAAGATGGGACCAATATGATGATACAAAGATAGAGAATAATATGACCATGAAGGGAAATTTAACCTAAGAAACCCATACACGTTAAAGCTCCTCCTATTTCTTCCTCTTCTTTTTCTATTTCTTCTTCTTCTTCTTCTCCTTTTTCTCTTTCTTCTTCTATTTCTTCTTCTTTCCCATATTTTCTTTCCCTTTTTTTTTCTCTTCTTCTTCTTCTTTTTCTTTCTTTTTTATTTATTTATTTCTAATAGAAGAGGCACATGAAAAAGTAACACACCTTCCATTGAGTGGTTTTCTATCATCTTAACACAACTAGCATGAATGACATATTAATCGCATTGGTCGAGAGAGAATGGACAAAAGAATAAGATTGAGGTAATGCAGATCGAATCATAGACAGAAAAAGAGTCGAAGAGGCAATATCGTAGTGATACCGTGGAAAGGAAGATAGACGTACTTGGGAGATAGGCATATCCTCGGTAGTGGAATCAAGGTGATGATTGGTAGGATGTGAAGAGTGTGGAACAATAAGGTCGGTGAAGATGATATATTCTATGCATAGGACTTGGAGAATGACTCACTCCTATCTTGAAATAAGAGTAGACTAATGGCGAGACAAAATCCATAAGTGAGATCGGTTATTTCAAGCTGATGGAATGGGGGACCTCAATTCACTCATCCCTCAACCTTTGGAGCATAGAGCTTCTACCCTTTGACTTTCCATCATCTAATCACCCATTAGACACATTCTCCAATTTGCAATTGAACCCACATTGCTCAAAATCACACATTGTTCCACTTCAAACATGCTCTTGATCCGCTCTAGGAGCTTAAATTCTCTACACATGTTTCTTACCCAATGGATGATAAAAATATAGTTATAGGCAGGTTCAATTAATATAATATTCCTAGAAATTAAATGCATAAATCACAGTTTGCCATATAAAATGAACTACCTTCCCCTCCTACTAGAACTTGTGATGGAGGACCATCCTGGAAACGGCGCGCCAGGATGACAGCAGCCACGTCGAGCAGCCCGCGCCGATGCTCGCCACCCGGGGTTCAAGTATCCCGCGTAAGAACTCCTATCTTTACTTATGTTCATTTCATGTTTGTTTGTATTTTCGGATTAGTGGACTGGGCCAATATGTTGGGCCTCGTCCTCGTCATTTCCTTTTACTTTTATATTTGTATTTTTGAATTTGTAAGGAGAGCCCGAACCACGTCTTGCGACGGTTCGTCCTCTCCCACGTTCTCTTGGCACCCATCCTCCCTATATAAGGGGATGGTATGCCCAAGGAACATTTGGAGTCATTGTTGAAAAGTTTATTCACAATTCGTCTCCCCCCTATCGTAGAGAGTAGTGTAGGGGGTTTGACTAGCCCCACCCCATGTCGAGATCACTCAGTGGGTAGAGCCCACGTCTCTCTCGTCGAGATCACTCCGAGGGAGACGTGTTAAAGCGCACCGTCGAGATCACTCCGGTGCGAGGAAAGAGTTTCAAGAAGCCGCCGCCATCAAGAATTGAAAGAGGCCTTCGTCGAGATTAGTCCGGGGGTCTTGGGAGATTCAAGAAGCGTCGCCGACACGCCATCAACCGGGGAAATCTGCTCCGCCGAGGGAGCACACCGCAGATCCATCAAGAACTCCTCTTTCTTGGAGGGTTCTTGGTTGTTACAGTTCAAGAAAGCCATTTCTTGGTACCTTTTCCCACCTCCACCTTCCATTCCTCTTCCCATCGCGTTCTTGATCCCTCCTCCCATGTTCTTGATCCATCTCCCCGCGTTCTTGATCCCTTCTTCCGCGTTCTTGAACCCTTCTTCCACGTTCTTGAACCCTTCTTCCACGTTCTTGATCCCTTCTTCAACGTTCTTGAACCCTTCTTCCATGTTCTTGATCCCTTCTTCCACGTTCTTGATCCAATTCCCCGCGTTCTTGATCCCTTCCTCCCACGTTCTTGACCATTTCTCCCCCCCCCTTCCCCCACATTCTTGAATTCTTGAAATCTTGAAACCTCAACCTTCCGCCTTCACCTTCTTGGTTTGTCAACCACCCCTCGTTCTTGAATTCTTGAAATCTTGAATTCTCAACCCTCCGCCCTCTCGTTCTTGATCTACCACCGTTCTTCCCTTCCATTTCTTGGATTCCCGTCACCCCTCCCTTCCGAACCTCTTCTTGGTCGCCCTACCCAGTCAACCTCGCCATTCTCCCCCCCCCCCACTAGTCCAATCACTACCCCCTTCGCCCCCCTCGTTACCACGCCTCTCCCTGTCGGGACCCCGCATTCACGTGGGCGTTCACACGCCCGCCCAATGCCCACACGCGCTAGCCACCTCTGCGCGCTCGCCGGCCTGCCCGTGCGCGCACCTCACGCCCTTGCCGGCCGCACGCCCGCCCTCTGTGCACCGTCGACCCTGACCGCCAGAGTCATCCCGCGTCCACTAACCACGCCGCTGGGAGTCAGCCGCATCCAGATCGTCGTCTCCAACGATTCATCCGCACCTCGTTATCAGTCGGGACGATTCTCTACGCCGTGGACTAAGCGACCCAAAGGTCAGTCTCGTCTTCCCTCCATATTTCTAGCATTATTATCTTCTCCAGTCTCGTCACCTGCTATCGCGTCCTCTGCCCAACTTTCCTCTGCACTGATAGGATAGCCACCATTGTCGAGAGTAGGGAATTCTTGTGGTTGAAAGGATAGTCATTTGACTAGGACGCCGAACACTCCAGGGCCGTCATACGTCCCTCACCGCTTAAGCGTCTAGTTGATTTCGCGGGACATTGGGAGTTTGATCTTAGGATCATTCTTCTCTCGTTGATCGGCACGGACGACGCCGTTATCCGTCGATTCCCTAACTGCTCATTCACCGTTTTCTCATTACTTGAATTACATCTCACATCATTCGCATCATAATTCCTGTGACGTAATACGAGCCGATCGATCCCGGCCGACATCGTATTACATCAACTTGCAGAATCCTCAATGCATAACTAAGAAAATAACCAAAAGGAAAATTGAGGGAGAGAATGGCGAACAGTGGGGATGGACGTGTGGCTCGCCGTTGAAATCATAGATATAAAATCCTGAATAAGTTGTGCTGCGTCGTACATCATGATTGCTCCAACTTGGTCAACATCCTAATCAAAGTAATAAAAACACCACAACAGGACTGATAGAGCTTCCATATGAGTAAAATATTTGAAGTCTTTTTGGAGAGAAATCTAAGAGAGAAATCAGGTTGAGGACTTGGGTCCTAAAAGATTAGGTTGTCGACAAATCTTGAAACCCGCTCCTCCTTATGGTAAGGTTGCATCCCTTGATTCCTCCATGTGGGTTCCACCTACCTGGTGTGATAGCTAAAGAAGTAGGAAGAAAACGTAAAAGAGAACAGGAAAAGGATCCCAGTTCTCATTAGGAACATAAAAATAAATCAAACTAAAGATTCTCCCAATTGTAAAGCTAAACTCAAAGGACTTTGTATGAGAAACTCGATGCCCATGTGAATATACCTATATTTAAAAGTGAGTTTGCTTCTAACTTTGGCCCACAATAGTAAATCATTAAAGAAGCATGATAAGGAAAATCATGCAAAAAAAATGCTGCATCCATTCAAAGAAATGATCATGCCAATCTGTAAAAAGTTTTTTATGCAAACAAGGTTTAACCTCAAATTCATAACAATTTTCTTTCATCCTTATCCTGGGTTGACCTTTAAATAATTCTCTAATGCCAAAATATTTTTGCATTTCTACTTTCATTAAAACCATCCTCATTGAAGCCTTCACATTGCTATTTTCTTTCACATGATTTCTGTCATCAATAAAAAAGTAAATGTCAGAGATTATAGCATCCACTTCTTCCATTAATATCCTTGATTCCCCAAAATTATCCTTAAATGATTTGACAAAAAAATCGTGTCTCGCAACTCCATTCATCTCTTCTCCACTCCTATTGTATATGGGTTTACATACAATACCAGAAAGCAATGCTTCTTGAAAAGGAATAGGAGGTTGATACTCTTCAAGATGAGGATGGGTGTGTTCAACATGGCCTTCCTCATCCCTTTCCACCATTCCTCCCATATCATCCCTTTCCACCATTCCTCCCATATCATCCCTTTCCACCATTCCCCATGTATTTCATCTTCAAAAAAATGTAAATTCAAGATTTCAGCAATCTCCATCTTAATAGTTTTCATCTTTCTGATAAAATAATCTTCCTCGAGACGACCACTTTCGGCTAATAAATACTTCAAAAATTTACAAACATCTTTCTCCATATGTAAGATACTTAAGAAGTATTCTCCCCTTTCATCAAAATCATTTGTTTTAGTAGGAAACCCTCTAATGATATCACAAAGTAGAATCATTTTGGAAAGACATTCATGTTTGAAAACATCCTCATATTCAAGAAAATAATTCATCATAAACTGGTCACTCTCTTCGGAGTCATCAAGTTGAGAAATTTTCTGTTGAATCATTTCAAACTCATTAACAAACACATGATGCTCGTTGGAAAATGAAGATGATGCATTTTGCAATGAAATTGTAGAGGAAAGTCCTAAAGATGGTGATTGCCCTCACTCATACTGTGGATATTCCAAAGGGGCATGACATGAGTGTGGAAGCAATGATCGTGGTTATTATGAAGAGAAAATTTAGGGATTGTCGCCTCAGTAGATTTAGGATAATACAAATGCTCATGAAAATTGGGGAAGGCCTCTTAGGAATGGTCGTATTCATATATATGAGGATTGATGTCATAGTGTAAATGTTCGCCATGATGCAACGAGTCTCTATAATCTTGAAGATAATCAGATTGTACACCTTCATTGTAGAAATCATGATCGTGATAATTTTCATGCAACTCATGGTAACAAGAATTATGCCCATAATTGTAAGACATGGTTGCTTCATATGCTTAGAAATAATTTTTCTATTAGAAAATACAATGGATTGAAGGAGTATTTTAGCTCGACACATAGCATCTTCTAAAAATTTAAATTTAAATTCAAAATAGGAACAAAGTTTTAATTCAAGAAGATATATGAAAATAAAAACAAGCACTTTGTAGAGAATTAAATCAAAAGATTTTGAACGATTTTAAAGCACTCAATTTATAAAAATGAAAAACGATTGAATTACCTTAGCGTTGCTTCCCCGACAATGCTGCCAATTGATAAGCCAAACATATGGGTAACTTTTACTAAATTTTAGTCCCTTGTCATTGTCAATTTCAGCTTATACAATAAAATTTATAAAAACCCTACTTAAGATGTGTAGTGATAAGTAAAGGGTATCGTCCAACGGAAGCTAGTAAGTTAATTCAATTGATGATCTACTTGAATAATTTGACACTAATTAAAGTTAATTTGATCTTCAATGAAGATAAAATCACCCTAATTAAATGAGGAATTTAAAAAGGGAGATAGGAGAGATGAGAGGAATAGAAGAACATGGGGCTCTAAATTGAATCAATTGATCCAATTGAAAGGATCAAAGAATTCAATTAGAGAGATTAAGAAGAAAATTTTGATTTGTTTTGGTTGGTTTTGCAGGTTTGATAATTCAGGAATAATTACACTATTGGATAATAAAATGGGAACCCTAATCTCATAGAAAGTTAACCCTTTTTTATAAGTTTTTTTTACAATTTTCTTGATATGCACTTGGAATAACTAGGTAAATCTTTCAATTTCTCCTCTTAATCCTTGTCAGGGCTTGTACATGCCGCTCAAGCCAAGCGATTTAGAAGTTCAGACACGGATCAAGAAGAACGATTAAGAAATTCAACTAAAAACATCCAAAATACACCAAAAGTTCAAATACAAAGAAGAAAAAGCTACCAGATAGGTTGATCCGAGCTGGAGCTCCTCTCTCTTTTACAGCTGTCATAGAGCACCATCAAGAATGACCCCCTCCTCTCAAAATTTGGCTTTTATACTTAAGTTAAATGGTAAAAATTACCATTTTACCCCAAATTAGTAATTAATTTTTATCCATCAATGTAGACCTGATCTAAATGATCCAACTGTACAGATAGATAGAGGGGATCAAGGCAGGCAAATCCATATAAAAATCATCTTAATCGGACTTCAGGATTAAACGTTATTAATAAATAAATTTAAACTAATTTAAACCATTGGATTGAAATTCATTTATTTATTAATTTCTTTTCTAACACGCCATGATATGTCGACCGTTGATTGACTGGTGCCATTTGAATTGTAAATGCCGGGTTTGATCTTCGAGCGCTACGTACCCCCTGGCAAAAATAAAAAAACAAAGAGAAAAGGTGAGAAAAATAAGCGCGGTATATTTTGCCAAGCCCCAAAGGTGCGTTTATTTAGTGCGGTAACCACTCGCAGCTCGCCATGTCACTGTCTGTGCGTGCGCTTTGTATGCGCCGCACGAGCGGAAAACTTAATGCCCCTTGGCCGGTATCACTACCCGCCGTCGGATTCTCATCCGACGGCTGTGATGAGGCCATGTCGTCGCCAACGAGGATTGCCTGGTCATTTTACACATAAATCCTTTTTAAAACATAAAATTGCCGCCCGATGCCGCCCAAAAGTAGTTGTGTATATGCCCCTTGCGCATTCTCTCTCCTCTGACTACTCATAAAAACCATTCTAAAAATACAAAGTAATTGCAAAAAAACCCTGGAACTGTTTAAATAACAGCTTTACGCCTGCATACACGACCGAGAGCTGTTTTTGAGGGCATAATTGCAACTGAAATTTACGAAAAGCCCTTAGAAGAGTAAAAATTGCTTTAAAACTCATTTTCTCATTATAAATATATCCTTTTCGTCTTTAAAAATTCATTTCTCACTTAAATAAATCTCAAAAAATCCAATTAAATCCTAAATAAATTCTTGAAAATTCCACAAAATTCTAGAAAATTCAGTAATTCATCTCCATACTAATAAATATCTATATTAAATATTAAACCTGCCATTTTCATTAAAAAATAATTATTTCAAGCTCAAATAAACCTTAAAAATTCATAAAATTAATAGAAAATTAGGGAAAAATCAGAAATCACTTGAAACTAGTATTTTCATGTAAATATATGATAACAAACCCTTTTAATCTCATTAAATGCATTAAATTGTGCTAAATTACATAAAATAAAAACCGAAATTTTGTGTTATCAACCCATCATTGAGCCTCACAGCCCCTGAAGGCTTCGTAGTGATGTAAGCGAGAGTTCCCATCTATCCCCTCCAGTCTTGCCCCTAGAGCGGCATGAGCGTGTCGAGCAGGTACTAGAGGAAGTAATTAACAGTGTAGAAGACTATAAGTTTCTTATGCATTGGCAGGGCCGACGGTGGTCTGATGACACATGGATTTAGGTGGTGGATCTTCTTCGTCCAATCCCTCGAAGAGATTGTTAGTTCTAACTCGTCAGAGTTGATTTCTATCCACCCCAGGAGAATGATGGGGGACCATCCCGTTTAGTATGCCCGACACGTCACAGCCACGTCATGGGGCCCAAGCCAACGTGAAGGGCCGGAGCTTCCACTACAAGGTTTAAAATCACATCTGCGTTTTGTTGTTTTGTCTCGTGTTTGCATTGTGTTATGGTTTTACGAAGGTCCTTCACGGTTTTATGGAGGTCCTCTTTGCATTATTGTGCTTTATGTTGTAACCCTTGGACTGTAGGAGGCCCCTCCTGCGTGTGTACGGGCCTCTGACATGAGCGTCTTGTTTTTTTTTACCTTGTTGTTCACTCTTTCGGGGGGGTGGGGGTAGCCATCCATGGTTTCTTCCCTTTTGAAGTACCCTTTAGTGGGGGCGGCTCGCTAAGCCTCTTCCCCCCTAAAGAAGCCGATTAGGGCGCTCCTAATCCCCCTCCCCTTTATTTTACTATTAAGGGAAAGGGGAGGACATTGACTTGGACAAACTTGTTTTGAAGAAACAAAGAAGAGTTTTCCTTTGATATGAATGTCTCTCGTAGCTGATTAGGTTCAATCCCCTCCTTTCCATGGTCGTATTTGGTGCCCTATGATGTATTACGACATCCGGGTCGACCGGCTTGCACTACACCACAAGGAAATGACAGTGAAAATGATGCAATGATGCGATAAGATGTCTGCAGGTATAGTAAAATTCAATGATAAAATATGTTAATAACCGAATGATCTCAGCGCAAATCAGGTGATTACACGGAACAGTGTCATGGCCTTGCCAAGCTCCCAATGATCCAGTGATGGACTCAAAGGCTGACGGAGTGAGCGACGTTTGATGTCACAAAAATGTCCAGGCCGTCAACATGAACGAGTGGATTGTTAACGCCAAGGAAATTCCCTACTTCAGGAACGGTGGCTAACCCTTTGATGTAGCTAATTCTCTCAAGCTATAGAACAGTCCTAGCAGCACTAGAAAAGATGATGAAACTGTAAGGCACGGGAAGCGAGAAGATGACCTGTGGGGTGAAGCTTCGTGCCAGTTGGCAGAAGACCTCTATTAAGGAAGAGGCAAAGCTTCTGGTATCTACCCACTCAGAAGGGCTTCAAGCTGAAGGTCAGGGGGATGGCTTTTCTCCAGTCTATTCTCTAGGAGGAGTGGCGGGGCCCGTCGAGGTGGATCCCCAACAGCAGTGCTGATGACTTCCGACACTATGAGTCTTCAACTGCCAGACAAGTGAGTCTCCACCGAGAATCAAAATAGTAGCAGGGAAACCCCAGGGAAGCTTTAGTAGAGCGTTTACACTATGGGGTGTTGGGGAAATAGTAACGTGTGGAAGTCCTAGTTGCGAGAACAATAGGAATCAGACGGAGAGTAAATCCGCCATAGCAGTTTGTGGGAGTCTCGTGAGCTGATTCACATAGACTCTTCAAGTGGCAATCAGAGGGTCGGCACAATTGCGGCCCTCGGACGAGTAGGGCTGGAGGACGGATGACAATTTTGTCATCCGCCATTTCCTTTTCGTCATCCGTTTTTGTTCGCATCGATTGACGTGTGACTGAACGATTCTATACCTGTCATTCGTCATTAGTCATCCGCCGTCTGTGGCGAATGACAAAAATTACAGACAAATGATGGAAACGATGGATGACAATATCAGTTGACAAAAATATTTGTCAGAAATTTTGCTACTTCTCCCTTAATCCGCTTCCAAGGGGAAGTAGTAATATCGGTTCCCTCAATTCACCGGGGAACAGGGGAAGCGGATTGAGGGAGAAGTGGCGAAAATTCTGACAATTATTTTTGTTAAAGGCCCTCTATTCCCCTGTTCGATGTTTGTATGGGCATGTAGTGTATTGGAGAAGCATTTGGAGGAAAGATCGTCCATTCCTCTTAGTGTTCTACGACGAGAAGGTCGAGGATGGGTTATTCTCTGGCCTATCAAACCCGTTCGTTGCTGGACGATACCACAGCCTGGTAATTGGTAAGGACACTTTCCCTAGCGACACACATAGAGTTCGGACTCAATGTCAACGGATGATACCTGGGAAGAAGATGCACCACAAAATCTGTAACCTGATTCAAGGGGGAGAGGGAGGGATGCGATGATCGAAGAGAGGAGGAGAGATGCTTCGGGAGGGAGAGAAGGGACAAACAGAGAGAAGGAGAGGGACAAGATACGGAGAGGGGGAGAGGGGCTCTGGTAGAAGAGGGAGCGAGGCGACAATGATGAAGGGGAAGAAAAAACTTAGAGCCGCGACAGACGCTGAAGGGGTTCGGAGAAGAGGGGAGAGAATGCAGAGCGCCGAAGGGGGAGACTAGGGGGGGGGGGATGTTTTCCGTGAGAAGCGGGGGGGGGTGGTTATGTTTTCCATCACCAAAGCATCTATTCCATTCTGTTTACGTCAGTAGATGAATGACGAAATGGAGGAATGACGAAAACCTGTAGATGACTGAACGGTGATGAATGACAAAAATGACAAAAAGTTTCGTGATAAATGGATATCAGAATGGAATTCCGTTCTGATACGTTCCGTCCGTTCATTTTTATCATTCGTTTCCATCCTCCAGCCCTAACGACGAGGGGAGGGGAAAACAGGACATTTTGAAAGCGTAAGTCACATTGAGGCGGTGATGGCCCCTCAGTTGCGGGGTCAGCTCAGGGGAGTGGGAACACAAGCAAAACAAGCCACAACGGTCAACCTTTCAGAGTCCCCATTGACCGAGAGAAAATCTGCCGACATTGATGACTGGAAGAAATGGACTCCCGTACCACAGCCACGCAAGCGTGAACTAGGAGGAAGGGGCTGAGAAAAGGTCTTGGAGTGGTAGTGGACTCCAGTGACGTCTACCCTGAAGTCTGTGGTGGAGTCACCTGCCGATGCAACTTGCTGGGAACCAGGTATTCGTCGAGACGCCTTCAAGGTGAGCGGTGGTGAGTTGTCATTCAATGTGGGGCGGTTGCCAATGCCGTGGGTTGGAGGGGCTCCACCCCAAGGCCTGAGCGTTCTCCCCAAGGGGAGGAAGTCGAGGGGAAACCCTAACTCACATGATGAGATTCTCGCTCTTAAAAAACAGGAAAAAAGGTCTTCTTCATTCAAAACAACATATTCTTCTACCTAGGGCGATGCCTTCCCCCTTCTTTATAGTGAAAGGGGGGGGGGATAAGCCAGAAATAGGGGTAAATGTTGTAATTTTATAATCACTTGTCCTTGTCGGTTTTAGCTTATACAATAAAATTTTTATAATCCTAACTTAAGATTTATAGTGGTGAGTATGGGTATCGTCCAAGGGAACCTAGCTAGGAGTTCAAATGATGATTTAATTTAATAATTTGACCCTAAATACAATAAAACTTATTCTTCAAACAAGATCAGATTACCCTAATTATATGAAGAATTTAGAAAGGGAGATAGAAGAGATAAGTAGAATAGGAGAAATAGGGAGCTCTAGATTGACTTCTTTGCTCCAATAAAAAGGATCAAAGGGATCAAGTAAAGGGATTAAGAGAAAATTTAATTTTAATTTTTTTGGGGAACTGCATGTCAAAATCTCTGAGAATTTAACCTTTTTATACGTTTTTTACTAACGTGCAAAAAGAATAGCTAAATCTATTTCATAATTTATCCGCACAATCCTAGTATGGGCATGTACATTCTCCTCAAGCCAAGCGTTTTAGAAAATGCAGACCAAGATCAAGAAGAAAATATTTAAAACTTTATGACTAACACATAATCCAAATTACACTAAAAAGCAAATACAATAAAGCAAAAAACCACCAAACAGGGTTGATCTAAGCTGAAGTTCCTCTCTGTCTTGTACCTATGATAGAGCCACCTCCAGAATGACCTCCTCCCCTCAAAATCTGGCTTTTACACTTAGGTTACATGGAAAAATGACCATTTTACCCTCATTAAGTAAATAACTTTAACCATAAATCTGAATGATCCAACCATACAGATAGAAAGAGGAGGTTCAGATGAGCAAAGACATAAAAAGTCATCTCCATCAGACTTCAGGATCAAAAGCTATTAATAAATAAAAATCAACCATTATAAGCCATTGGATCAATTTCCATTTATTTAATTTTATTTAATTTATCCACGCAGTTTTGTGTCGTTCCCAGATTGGCCACATTTGAACTTAAAAAATCAAGTTCAATCTTGTAGTGCCACATACCCCCTGTCCTGAAATCAAAATTGAAAAAAAAATAGAAATATACATTATACGTAGTGATTTGCACTTACCTGTATGCTGTTAATAATTTGAAGCAGTCAAAGAGTGCCACGTCACCTCCGGTGCATGCCCTTTGTATGCATAGCACCTGAGTTGAGCTTACCTCCCCGAGAGAGAATGGCCTGGAAATTTGTAATAAAGTCTATGATTAACTTTGCGTGCACAAACCGAGGCCGACCACCAAGTATTTACATATATAATCTTTTTGCTTTCCCTCATTTTTTATCATAAAAACTAATAAACATGTGGATTCATTGAAATAAAACCCTATACTTATTTTAATCATATATTTATGCCTGCACATGACCGAGAGCTGTTTTTAAGAGCTTAATTGCAATGACTTAAGAATCCCCCCCCTACATTATAAATTGCTCTAACATTCATATTTCCTTAAGTATATCCTCTTCCTAGTTAAAAACTCATTTATTCCTTGAATAAATTCCCAAAAATTCCAATACAATTTCAGAAACTGTTAGAAAACTCAGGAATTTATCCCCGCATTGATTTACATCAAAATTAAATTTTAAACCTGCCATTGTAATTTAAACAGAATTATTTCAAGCTTGAATAAATTCCAGAAAATTCATTAAATTAACATGAAATTAGATAAATATCAGAAATCACTTGGAAACATTAACTACATTTAAATATATGATAAGAAACCCATTTTTAACTCTTTGAATGCTAAAAATTGTGCCAGTTCCTTGAAATATAGACCAAATTTCGGGTTTTATCATATATCCTCCTACATTGACATTGCTGGTCTCTTAGCAACATATAGATATTTTGCCAAATTCTTATTTGTCATCCTGTGGGTCAAATAATTAAGTGTTGGAAGTGGTAAACATATTAATCACAGGATGAGATGAAACACTAAATGACAATTTGAGTGTTGATCTTTTGAGGAATGTGGGGTTCATTTGTCCTTTGTTTGGATGCCTAAGTAGATGTAAAGGGGATGTACTTGTGGATAAGTATGAAACTATAATCCTAAGGTAATCTCGGGGCACACATTTGATACTGGCCTCGCATCTCTCGCAAGCAAGATTACTCTTTCCCGGGGTGACGGTCACCTAGTATTTGTCTCTTCATTAGCTCTTATCCTACCCGAGAATAGAATAAGCCAATTTCCTCCTGTTGAGCACAGAATAGGGAAGATAACAAGAATAATATATGGCAGAATTTTCGGGATTATGATATGAAAGATGGAAGTCTTGTGAAGGGGATGGCATATGTGTTGAGAGTGGGATGAATTTATGGTCAAATGGGATGTGGTGCTACCTAACATAACCTACTCCCAAGATTTTATAAGAAGTGGGAGAGATAGAAAATATGTGACCAATATGATGATATTTACATGTAGACTAATATAACTATGAATGGAATACTAACGTAAAAAATTCATACACGTCAAAACCCCTTTTCTTATTTTTTTGTTTCCTTTTTCACTATATATTTTTCTTTTTTTTTCTTTTTCTTCTTTTTCTTTTTTTCTTCTTCTTTTATTTTTTTTCTTTTTGAATATAATAGGGGCACCACAAAAATAAACCACCTTCCATCCTATAAATAGTTTCTAAACTTATAATCACAACTAGCATGAATGACATAACAATCACATTGGTCAAGAGAGAACAGACAGAAGAATAAGATTGAGATAATGCAGAGTGAATCATAGACATCAGAAGAGACCAAGAGGTGATATCGGAGTGATGCCATGGAAATGAAGATATACATACTTGGGAGATAGATATCTCCTCTATAGTGGAAGCAAGTTGATGATGGACATGATGTGAATAATGTGGAACAATGAGGTAGGTGAAGACGACATATTCTGTGCATAAGACTCGGAGAATGACTTCCTTTAATCTTGAAAGTAGAGTAGGGTAATGGTGACACAAAATACATATGTAGGATTAGTTATTTTGAGCTGATGGAATGGGGGACCTCAATTCACTCATCCCTCAACCTTTGGAGCATAGAGCTTCTACCCTTTGACTTTCCATCATCTAATCACCCACTAGACACTCTCCCCAATTTGAAATTGAACCCACATTGCTCAAAATCACACATTGTTCCACTTCAAACATGCTCTTGCTCCACTCGAGGAGATTAAATTCTCTACACAGGTTTTCAAACCAACTGACGAAAAAATTGATTAATGTATATAGAGGTTAATTATGGTTATAAGTAGGTTCAATTCATGCTATGCATTACGGTTTTCCATATAAAATTAGCAAGCTCTCCCCCCCCCCTCTTCTTCAAGATCAAGCGTGGTCCTCAATGAAGTTGTGAATAAGTAACCAAAGGAAGGCCGAGGGAGAGGATGGTAGGCAGTGGGGATGGAAGCTGTGGCTTGTCATTTAGATGATGAATATAAAGATCATGAATACGTCGTGTCTGGATTTGGGAGTCCTATCCATGAGAGTTGTGGATACAAGTCCCATTCCTAAAACTAAACAAAAAAACAAGGCAAGAAAAATGCGCAAAATACTAAACTAACAAAGGTAAAATTAAAGATAAAACATAAAATCTCAAGGGTATCAAACTAATGATGGTGTACAGATTTTGGTATACATAATGCCTTAGGTGATAATACCTTAAAGGGTTCCAAGATGGATTTAAGAATCCATACTTGGCGCCCCGACCTTGGGGTCGGTATGACCTGTGGGCTCGTAAGAGTTTATCCCCTAGGAATCTCCAAAGTTTGCTCATGCATTATATTGTTCCCTTGATGATTCCTTTCATCCGCATCCATCCTCTTCATGCCAGAGCGTTTCCTTATTCCGTTATTTTTTGGTTTTGTTTCTCGCTCATTGACATGGAGGTTGAGGGAGTACCAGAAAACACTCGATCCAAGGTTTCATTCTCCAACCTAAATTTCTCTATGCTCACTTTCATTTCACACTGTTCCTCTTTTAAAGCCTTGATGCTGTCCTGTCTGTACTGATTAACTATTGTGAAGTCAAAGAGTCCTATTTTGGAGTGCAAACATGAGGGTTTACACTAAGTTTGGGTAACCCGATTAGAAGGCGATGACATGGAAACTTTGTTTTTGAGGACGGAAGTAGTCATCAAGGCATGATTGTCATCCTCAATCTTCTCTTTTCAGATTTCCTTAACCTCTACGGTAAAGTGTCCAGTTCTACTCACAAAAGGGTCAGCTAGCTTAAGGGTAATTCTCTTATCATTTTCTATTCCATTTGGGGATGGTAAGCGGTGGAAATTTTCAATTGGGTTCTCATGAGGACCCAAAGAGTTTTCCAGAAATAACTCGTAAATTGCACATTGCTATCCGAGACTATGGTCTTTGGTACTCCATGTAATTTGACAATATTGTCAAAGAAGAGTCGTGCGACGCGGGAGGCATCCGAAGTCTTGGAGCACGACACGAAATGTGCCATTTTGGAGAATCTATCAACATTGACCACGACCAAGTCATGTCGTCATGAGGTCTTAGGGAGTCCTAAGACGAAATCAATGCTAAGATCATCCCAAGGTCTACTAGGCACGGGAAGAGGCGTGTATAAGCCGGAGTTCTGCTTTGTTATTTCGGCGCACGAGCACGTTAGGCAGCGCGAGATAACCTTGCCAACGTCTCTTTTAAGCAAAGGCCAGTAGAATTGATACTCTACTGCCTGAATAGTCTTGTTAACTCCAAAATGACCACTAAGGCCTCCAGCGTGAGTCTCCCAAATGAGAAAATCTCGTAGTGAAGTACATGGAATGCATAACCTCTTTCCATAGAAGATGTAACCATCTGAAATGTAGTAGTCTCATAGCTCAGAGCTCGTTCTTTCTTTTAGAGCACACAGAATGGGTCCAAAATCGAGACAGTCTGCATAGTCATTTTTGACCTGTTCAAAACCCACAACTTGGGTTTGCACCATGTTTAGAACTAGAGGCCGCCTACTTAAGGCATCAGCCACGACGTTATTCTGGCCTTTTTATGCCGGATTACAAATGTGTAATCTTGTTGATTTGCTATCCATCGGGCATGACGATCGCTGACCTTCCGCTGATCTTGTAAGTGCCAGAGGGCATTGTTGTCTGAATATTGGACGAACTCCCATGGCAGGAGATAATGCCTCCAATGGCGTAACGATTGGACCAGCGCATAAAATTCTCAATCGTAATTGTCATATGTCCGACGCGTGTCATTTAGTTTCTCACTATAGTATTCGATGGGATGTCCTTCCTAAGAGATGACCCCTCCAATGCCTACTCGAGAGGCATCACAAGCGACTTCGAACACTTTACCAAAATCATCTAATTTTAGGACCGGTGCTTTGGTCATAAGTTTCTTTACGAGCTCAAAGGTCTTGTCGATTGCCAGGGTCCATTCGAACTTCTCCCTTTGCAATAGATCAGTGATAGGGGTCGTAACCCCGCTAAATCCAGGTACGAACATTCGGTAGAAGGTGGCTAGTCCCATGAAGCTCCGGACATCGTGTACGTCCTTTAATTTGGGCCAGGACGTGATGGCCTCTACCTTGGCTGGATTGGCTGATACTCCATTAGCAAATAAGATAAATCCAAGGAATGATACTTTCGAAGTAAAAAAACTACACTTATTCGGGTGAGCACAAAGTTTTTCCCGTCGGAGTGCGGAGCACACGTCTCGTAGGTGCCGTAAGTGATCATCCCTGCTAGTGTTGTAGATAAGGATGTCGTCAAAATAGACGAAGGCAAATGTTCTGATGAAGGGGCGAAGTACCTCATTCATCAACCTTTGGAAAGTACTAGGGGCGTTAGATAGCCCAAATGGCATCACATTCCATTCGAAGAGACCTTTTTTAATCTTGAAAGCGGTCTTCCATTCATCCCTAAGCGGATTCTGACTTGATGGTATCCACTCTTTAGGTCAATCTTAGTGAATATGGTGGCTCCAGCCATCTCGTCGAATAGGTCTTGGACTCGCGGGATCGGAAATTGATACTTCACAGTGATTTTGTTGATCCCTCTTGAGTCACAGCACATGTGCCAAATTCCATCTTTCTTAGGCGCGAGTAATGCCGGTACGACACAAGGGCTGAGACTCTCTCAGAGTAATCCCTTGGCTAAGAGTTCCTAACCTGTTAATGCAGCTCTTCTTACTTCGCCAGGTCCATACGATAGTGTGGTAAATTTGGGAGAGACGCTCCCGGTACTAAATCTATGACGTGTTGTATGCCACGCGTCGGGGGTAACTCATTACGCAATTCCTCTGGGAATACCTCGTTGAATTCATCCAACAACTGAACGATCTCTAGAGTCGTGGTATTAGACTCGTAATCCTTACTCCATTCTCCTTCTCTTTTGTCTCTCGCTCTCTCAAATTTTTCTCGGTTGGGGTAGTCTAACCCACACCATTCGCTGAACCAGTGAACGGCTAAGTAGAAGACAAGTCAGTGGTCAACTCATGGAAAATCAATAGTCGACTCAAAGAGAAGTCACCAGTCATCCAAAACCTCCAGCAACTGACTGTGGACCTGCAACCCATCGACACTAGACTATGGACCTGTGTCCGCGTGGCCTTCTTGCATTAATAATACTCTTCTAATGTGACTTATTATAACCAGATTCACAAATAAATTATATGAATTCATGACACAATAGGATGACTAGACATTTGAGTTTGATATTAAGCCTGACAACTAGTATTTGAGATTTCTTGGCAAAATTAGTAATGTGAATTTATAGACATAACGTAACTCTGCCAAGAGAACCAGATAGCAGTCTATTAAATCTTTGACTTAGTTGGTGTCAGGCATATCCGTTGAACATGCAAGGCCAAGGGAAAATCGAGTGGAAATCGGATTAATAAAAATATTTTAATTCTTATCTTGATTTCAGTTAGTACCTGTTAGGTCTAACCCCTAGACTTGCGAGGTCAATATATGTATATTGTAATAAACAAACATATGGCTAGCTTGAGCTGGCTATTTTCGTAATGCAAGTACCGCTTCGTATTGGTAATAAGGAGATAGCCACTATTATTTAAGTTTTATAATCCCCAATTGATCATTTGACCTATTTTGTGATTTTTCACTGTTTACTCATCGGTTCATTGTCAGAAAGCAATGATAAAACAAAATCGATTGATGTGGAAACAAATAATAATAGGTTACCTCAACGCTAGCGGTGACATCATTTTCAACGATGTTATGATTAGGGAAGGACACGGTCTGACCGCAGTTCGGTCAGACCGGACCATCGTTCAGCTTTTTTAGGGCTGACCGAACCTTCCGGTCCGGGTCCAGTTCGCACGTCGAACCAGACCAAAGACTGTTACTCTTTCACTTGCTCCCTCTCCCCCTCTCTCCCTCTGTTCTCTCTCCCGCTCATTCTTCCTCTCTCTTTCGTCCTCTCGCCCTCTCTCCCACTCGTTCTGTCTCTCTCTGTCGTCCTCTTCCCCTCTTGCCTGTGCGGTCTCTCTCCTCTATCGCTATCTTTCGTTCTCTCATTGTCTCTCCTGCTCATTCTCTCTCACTCGCTCCCATTCGTTTTCTCTCCCTCACGTTCTTTCCTCTGTTCCGGTCTTGCTCTCCCTCTCGTTCGCTCTCCCTCCCTCCCTCCCTTTCGCCCTCTGTCCCGTTCTCACTCTCTCCCTCTCATTTTCTTTCCCTCTATCCATCTCCCTATCTCATTCTCTCCCTCTCTTTCTCTTGCCCTCTTTCCTGCTCTCCTTCCTCTCTTCCTCACTCTTTCATCTGCTATTCCTCTCTCTTTCCCTCCCTCTCCCTCTCTCTCGCTCTCCCTCTCTTCTAGTCTTACTCTCTCTTTCTCGTTTGCTCTCTATCCCTTGATCCCTCTTTCAATTGCTCCCGTTCTCATTCTCTTCCACTCATCTTGTTTCCCCCTATCCCTCTCTCTATCTCATTCTCCCCCCTCCCTCTCACCTTCTCTCCCGATCTCCCTCTCCTCCGCTCTCTATCTCGTTCTCTCCCTCTCTCTCTCAGCCTCTCTCCTGCTCTCCCCCTCCTCTCTCTCTCTCACTCGCTCACCCCTCTCTCCCTCTCTCTCAAGTCCCTCTCTCCTGCTCTCCCTTTCTCTTAAGGCCATCTCTCTCACCCTCTCTCCTGCTCTCCCGCTCCTCCTCTCTCTCAAGGCCCTCTCTCTCACCCTCTCTCCCTCTCTCCCCTTCACTCTCAAACTCTTTCCTGCTCTCCCTCTCCTCCTCTTTCCTCTCTCTCAAGCTCTCTCATTCTCTCTCCCACTCTCTTTCACCCCCTCTCGTTCCCTCTCTTTGTCAACCTCTCTCCTGCTCTCTCCCACTCTCTTTCACCCCCTCTCGTTCCCTCTCTTTGTCAACCTCTCTCCTGCTCTCTCCCACTCTCATTCTCTCTCACACACTCTCTCCCTCTCGCGATCTCTCTCTGTTGAACTTCCTCCCACTCGCCTGCTCCCTCTCCCTCTCTCCTCCTCACTTTCCTCTCAGGCTGTCCCCCTCTTGTTCCCCTTCTCTCCATCTCTCACTCTCATCCTCTTTCTTTCTTGTACTCTCCTTCTTACCTGCTCCCTCTCTCCCTCTCGCACTCTCTCTTTCTCTCTCTATCTCTCTCTCTCTCTCTCTCTCTCTCTCTCTCTCTCTCTCGTATTCTCTCTGCCATTAAACTACCTCAGTGTCAATCTCTGCCTCAATACCAGAGGTGACTTTAGAGAAGACCTAGTCAACCTAATATTAACTAGTCTCGGACCGGACCGAGCCCGGACCGAGACTGAGACGGACCGAACTTAATGTAAATGAAGAAAGGAATATACATTAGCACGATATCTCGCGCAGGAATGGCGCCTCTGGACGGATGTCCCAGAAAGGATCGAGTATTCTAGAGGAAATCAGGTGCCCACGTTCAGCCAGATGTCTTCGTAGAAGGACACTCGATGCAATCAAAAAGCGAGGCCTCAGAACAGCAGAGCGGAAGAAGAAACGCTAGAAGGGAACGCTAAAAGGAAGAAAGGGGCACGCTAGAAGGAAGAAAAGAACATTCCACACTTCATAAGGGCAAAAAAACTGTCATTCATCCCCGCTGCGGGGGATATTTAAAGAAACAAATATTTTAACCTACTAGGCATGGGGACTTACCAACCGGTAAGGCCCCACGTGGAGTCGTAACTCCAACGGGCGGGCGGCATATGCGTCATACGCAATACGTCAGAACTTCAGGTCTAGGTTTAGGTTTTCGGTAAAACCGGACCGAGACCTGACGGTGTCCTTCCCTAGTTCTGATAACCACTGGATGCTATATTAAATTAATACTTCATAATCACGTGACGTCGATGACTAAACAAATTAAAATGGCCTTTCAACATTTGACAAAACCATGCGAAAAACATATCCAACGGCCCAATATAGCTGTAGGCCATGAAAATGTGGCCTGCGCAGTCTCCTGACTCATTCAAAACCAGAAATTTGGCGCCTATTTTTTCTGTTTGGACACTTGAGGAGGAGAGCGCGGTCTTTTCGTGCGTTAATTACGGGAAACGGTTAAGCTTCGGCTATTAATGTTCACCTTTTCTCTCGTTTCCATGTCTTCAAGCAGTCCGCTCTCATTCATATTCTCGCGGTTTTCCCTCTCTACGTTTTCTTCTCCATCTCTTCTTCCTCTATTCTTTCTTGCGTTGATACCTGCTCCCGGTCGTCGGGAGAACGACAGCAAGTTCAGACCAAGAGAAACGACATCCGTCTGCTTTGGCGAGTGCCATGAAGCAGGGCTTCTCATGCACGTGCGTCGCAGAACCTTCTTTACATCTTTCTCATCTTCAATGACAAAAGTGGATATTCGAGCTGGCCGCGACCCATTTCCTTTTCAAGTTTCAGTTTTCATCCTAACCCGCCTACCCTTTTTTATTCCTACTGTTTATCGACGCCCGCATGATTTTTATTTCAGCCCCTAGGAAGACGACTGCACAGTCTATGTGAGGGTAAGAGTGGCGTCAGCGTAGATCTGAAGATCGATGTCGGGATTTCTGTCCATGCTTTACTTTAATAGGATCGCTCGTCCTGGGATTTCTTTTCTTAACTTGTCTTCCTTGGTGGCTCTTTCTGGGAGTGACCCTCCTGCACCAGCTTTTCACTGCGGCAAACAGGGGATCTGCGCACAGAAGCACAGGCGTGTCAAGCCATCGCCGTGCGCAGAGGATAGCCCATGCCGATGTGAACCTCCGCCATTGCCATCTCAAGAAAGATCTCTTTCAGCTTGACGGCGATCCAGACACCTGAGTAAAAAATATATATTTATCTATCAATGTGATTGGGTTGTATGTTTGGCATGCAGGAGAATATCCATACCGAGGAAATCCCGGCGTCTCTGCCGCCGTCATACATAGGTCAACATTCTCAGGCAAGAGACCCAGGATGCGTATTTTTCTTTAATCGGGATGCCTTCGTTGTCTCGTGCGCCGCAATCAGGTCTTCCCCCGTCGACGCGTATTATTGCTCCAGGTGAAACGAGTAGCCAGGTCTGGGCGGACGGAAGAAGACATCCTGGGGCTTCTATGGACTGTATATTACTCGCCCGTCCGCGGAAAAGATGCGGAATCTTGCTCCATTTGCTTGGTACGAAGAATAACCGTGCCTTTTCCTTTTCGTTCTTTCGTGATAATGTGATTTCTTGCCACATGTCTCTTTCATTGTTGCCGCAGCAAGACTATGAGATTGGTGAAGAGGTGGCGATACTGCCGTGCATCCACAAGTTCCACACCAAATGCGTTGCAAGGTGGCTTACGCGAGCCAATGCTTGCCCCATGAGCAACAACGAGGCCCCGCCACCCTCGCACTGAGATTCCGACTAAACTTGCTCTCGATGACGCCTGATGTAACGCAAAAAAATGTGTAATGAAGTTCTCCTTTTTTGTGATAAATAAATTCGACATTCGAGCGCATGTCACGTCATTCTGTTCTGTAGATGAGCTGAATACCCCAAGAACCTCTGAAAGGCCATCCTTTCCCTTCTTAGAGAATAGATCCGTAGGCAATCCCGTCCCTGGTCTAATTTGTGCTTATTGTTTTGCCCGTCCTCGAGGCTGGAGAAATGGGAAGAGAGATCCGTGAATTTTCTCTATTTTTTCTTCGCTATCCAATTGTTATATTTATTCTAACAGATAAATATAACAATTGGATAACGATGGAACACTTCAACTCATTTCGGTCTGATTTAGGTTGACAAGAGGAACACTTCAACTCATTCGACCAGTTTCCACTAATCTGTCGAGGAGAACCCCTGATTCCTCAATACCACAAAGGCTTATTCTGACAACGATATTTCGCCGTTGAGAAAAAAAATCAACTTCGCCGTACTTACCAGAGTTTATGCGCTTAAGGTTCGGTATGGGATGTAATGAATTAAGCAGTTGGTAAAAAGTTTAAAACCGATTTTACTGTTGAGAAACGATCTGTTCGCCTTATTAGTTGCCATCTATTGCGGGATCCATTGACCGAATCATACTGTCGTCCTGTTCGCCTTATAACTGATGCGCAGAGCACGTTCGCACTATCTGGCCCACTCCTTGAGAAGGAAAGTCCTACCAGATCCCAACTGTGTTAGATCCGAGGACGATTGGGCCATTCTTAAGGATGATGAAGATCGTACATGAATGGAAATCAATGTAAAACGTACCCAGATCCATTCGTGTCTTCTCTTAGTTCAATTGAATATCCTTGGGGGAGGCCTTTGGGATCAATACTGGATGGAATTCCTGAAGTCCCCTTGAGTAATGGGATCCTCACGAGAAAAGTCAATACCCTTGTGACCGGAGGACCTAGCCTCTATATATGGAAAGAGGTGATACTTAATCCTCTTTAGTCTATCTTAATTAATCACATTATTATAAGCAAGATAGGCTTAATCTCTACGCATTTAGTAACCATACTTATTGTTAGAAATGTCTTAATCCCGTCATTAAGTGAATCACATATAAATTGGGATTTGTAATTGATCGCTTAACCATATGCAATTATATACACACACATATAATTGTCCATAGATAAAGAAATTAATCTAATAAACTGAATACCGGAGACCCTAGTAATTTTGACACTGTCCTTTCTGTACCTGATAGATAGAATATTAAAAGCTGAAGAATGATTCTGAATATACATTACTTCTTTTCCCGTTTTTCTAATTGTGTCTGTTACAAGCAAATTGAATTATACTGGAATTAATGTGGTATATTTTTTTGTTACTTGTAAGTTGAATTAGACTACAGCTAATTATTTTTTATAGATCAGAATGGCATTGTGAAATATCTTTGAGGTTTTCAATATCATACTTTGGTTTCTTCGGCAGTATGAGTCAGAATTAAAGTATGGTAAGATACACAGTACGGATCTACGACCTAAGCTAAATTTTAAAGAATAATCGATCAGCTATGATTTGGGCTTACATCCCATTATCTCTTTGATAATTTTTGACACTGAATTAATTGAATATAGAAGCTTTGAATTGACTACAAATGGGCCTAAGTTTAAAACTTGACTCAAATACAATATACAGAGCTGGATAGACAACTATATTCAAATAACGACACACTATACAGCTGTACATTATGGTATTATATACACTATCAAAATACGCCATAATTTATTATAATATAAACATTTGTCTACAATAAACATATTAATTGTCTAAGTTTTGCTATAGCATCAACTTTGCAACTTCCATCAGATCAATATGACCATAAGCCCTAGAGTGATGCCACTAGATTAGATCTCCACTAGTGATAGGATAGACTTGGAATCTTCTGCCTGGCAAACTAAGAACATGCTCAAGCATCAACTCAAGGTACCATTTTTCTAAAAGAGACACTCTAGGTACATCGTATCTTAGTTGGTGTTCACTTTTAACTCAATTCAGACTTTTAACTCAATTCAGACTATTTCAATTATATTTAAGTTTATTCATAGGGAGTAAAGTTTGCTTTTCTTGTTTCAATATTTCCCTATTTCGCTATCGCTCTGTATGTCTGTCTCTATCTGAATATTTATATCTCTCCCTATATCTCTCTATCTCTCTCACTATCTCTCTCTGTATCTTTCTCTCTATATTTATCTATCTATCTATACTTCTCTCTATGTCTCTATCTATCTATCTATCCATCTATCTATCTATATAACTATATATCTATGTATCTATATAAATATCTATCTATCTATCTATCTATATATATATATATATCCATATTCCTGTAGTTTGTTGGGTTTGGTGCCGTGGTTCCTCCATGATAAACACATTTCCATGGATGCGGAAGAATGTCGATCAATCGATCTTTAATATAAAATATTAAACGCACCTTTTGGGGAACTCATTCCACCCGTGACTTTGCCCCGCTGAGATCGTTCTGAAGCCATTTACGCGTCCAGCCTCTAGAAGTATCCACGTGATCACTATGTGTTTAGATCCCCGCGTCTTCTTAAACTTTTCTTGAAAATATATAAGATATTCTCACCATGAAGACACACTTCCATGGGTGAGTGGATAAGGGGGAGTGGAGAAATGGAGGGGCTCTTAAATCATACTTGCACGGCTGCTTAAAATGAGACCCATTTCCCTCTTTATAATTCACTTAAGGTTTTTCTCAAAAACCCTACAAAGTAAAATATATCCACCAATGCCCTTATGACCTTGTGCGTGTGACCCTCTATGCCCATGTATGATTCTAGTTAATAACTGTAGTGGCCCAATAACATTTATTGACCAATATTATTAATTAACTATATCAACATATAGATTAATTAAATAAGGATCGATTTAACACAATCGATAGGCTAAGTTTTCTGCCTATGGAGTACGAAGCTACACCTTGTGCTGTAGAAGATACATAGTAACATCGAACTTTCTCATGGAACCTTTACCGTCGTCGGTTACCGTATATGTATAATCCGTCATCTACGCGAGACTCTGGAACGACTTAGGGAATGGATTATCGTCAAACCCTAATCCATCATTCGATTAGTACTAATGCATGACAGGGATCATTGGACAACACCTTCTCCAATATTCTCACTACCATGGTCATGGTCAGGGATTTTCCTTGAGTCAATCTCCTCTTATACCAAGGGCAGATGATCCTGGTTTAACCACTCGATCATCTCCGTACGCTTCTTACTAAATCCGATCTATAACTAATTTGAATCCCAAGGTTAAAGACTCGTAAGTCATAGTCAAAGCGTAGTCGTCCACTCACAAGATGTTATTGGTATTTCAGGTCAATAAATCACGTATACAACTGTGACTTGAATCAACCTGATTGACGTTTAGGTATAATACCATTTAGAGATTCATACAGATCAATTCAGTGAAATCTTTCTCCAAAGAGCACCCACATCTGTCCTTAGTGTCGCCACACTAATATCCACAAGATCAGCTATACTTATCGTATAAGTAGGATCAGCTAGTGCTATTCTATCAGGATAATTCAATATGCGTCTCGACTATCCATTGAATAGGAAAATTTAGAGTACATGTTTAAAGACTAGTGATCACTGTATATGATCTCATCAGAATTCACTAAGGCCTTGCACGTATTCATGGACTTCATTATAAACATCACGCAGAATAATAATGAACGTAAATATTTTATTCAATGAACTTAAATGAATATGGTAGCGTGATTGGCTTGACGGCCACATAATATCCATCATAGCCTTGTGTGGCTAGCCTGATCATATCTCTCCTTTTCTTTCATTCTTCTCTCTCTTTCTCTCTCTTGTTCAATCCTCTCTCTATCCCCCTCCTCCCCATCTAGCTTTCTGTCTCTCACTTGGTCCTCTTTGTCCTCCCATCTCTCTTTGTATCGCTCTTCTCCCTCAGTTGCTTCTCTCTCGCTCTCTATTTCACTCTATTCCTCGTTTATCTATCTCTTACTATTAATCTCTCATGCTTGTGTCTATCTATCTATGGCCTTACTGATCGCCCTCCACTCCCTCACTTTTTTGAGAAGAAGCACACCATGGAAAATGAAGATTAGTTATTGAGCTGGACAGTTCTGGATGTCAACATTTACAAGGATATATTCATAGTATGTAAAAATGAAATGGTTTTATTTCATTCAATGTTGGACGGCATAGTGATAAGTCCAAAATGAGTCATGTAATTATACATATTTTAAAGGCATTTTGGGATCAATTCATGTGTATTTTACCCTATTTTATGAAATATTGCATGCTAGGCACTAAATAGAACAAATGATGAAAATGATGCATTTAATATCAATTTTATGCACATTATACAACTTAAATATTTTTTAGTTGAAATATACATTGGAGACCTATTTAATTTTCTCATGTTCTCTTTAGCATCTTGTCTATGAAATCGCGGGGAGAAAAATCTGTATTTAATTTGCAGGAAGAGATGGAGAAATATTATTGAAAGAGAAAAAAAATATATAAAGATAAAAAAATTTGTTTAATGGGTCGGCTAGAGAAGCAGGCCGAGGCACGCCAAATCTCAAGCCGGCAGCCAGGCCAGCGACGCACAGCAATCAAGCTGGCCAACCTCCCAGAGAAACCCGCACACATGGCGCATGTCCAGCAGGCCCACAGTCGAGCCCGCACAGGCCCACAACAATCGCACAAGGGAGACAAATCAGAAGAAAATACAGAGGCTGACGGGGTGCTGACGGGGCAGGAATAGGGGTACACCATAAGAAGGGGTCCACAGCTGCGATTTAATCGCAGCCGTTGGTGCTTTACAAGCACGATTGGACGGCTAGGGGCATTTCCATCCAATTTAGCCCTTGGCCGTCGACCCTACCGGCCGGAGGCGATTCTTGGCCGGCGAAGGGGACCGCTGGATGATCCAACGGCTCTGGGGGAACCCCCAGAGCGGCCCCCTTCCATCAGACGGCGTCGGGGCTCCCTCCCAAGCCGTTAAAAAGAGGATGAGAGCCCCAATTTTGCCATCTCTCGTCGCAGGAACGGACAAGAAGGCGGAGGTCCCTTCTGAGCTTGGAAGCAAGACGACGGCGTCGTGACAGCGCTGGTAGCGGTAGAGGGCTCAGGAAGGCTTCGGAGAAGATCGAGGAGTGCCTAATTCTGTGCCAGCAAGGGAGAGAAGAGAGGGGGAAAACGCATACCGACGCTAGGCGGCGGCGATCGGCACCGCCATCCCCGCTCTTTGATCTAGGGCAGAATCTGGTAAGTCTGATCTCTTCTCTGTTGACATTTGATAGTTTGACAATTTAAATTGATTCAAGTTTTGTTCAGATTGCAAGCTAGTCCACGTTGATCTGAAGTTTTTACCGCAATTTCTCTGGAGCAATTCATCGAACATTTCACGTGTCCGATGAATGCATCGTGATTTACCTAAGTTTTACCCTACTCGACTTTATAAAAAAATTCTAAAAAATAATATTCTCCCTTATTCCGTTTCCTTCGGGCATTCTGTCGAACACCTTTCGGGCGTTCGACAGAATCACCCCTCTAATCTTCGATTTCTTTTAGGAAACATATATAAAATACTTTTAAAAATCAAAATATAAGTAATTACTATATATCTCTCTCCGTCTTTGATCCCTTAACGGGCATTTGGTCGAACACCTCTCGGTGTTCGACTAAATCATCCCATTGCCTCTTGAGATCAAACATAAATATAAATATAATATATATAAATCATACAATACTAAAACATCCTATATTTCACTAAATCAACCCTGCGAAAATCCATAAAAATATAAAAACCGCTAAAATACCTCTAGTGACTTTACACTAAATAGTTCATCATTATTAGTAATCTATAAGCATAGGGTATCTTATAGTTATATAAGTACTCTTAACTACTACTAGTAACCATTTATTCCCTCCTAACCACGTAATAGATAATATTAGATACTCACTCTCTTCCTATCTACATTCTTAATATATATAAGCATATACTTCTCTTGCTTACCTATCTAAGTTAAATAGTCTTTCCCTTCCTATCTAGCTTCTCCTTCTTGCTTTTACTCTTATCAAATTACTTATTCGTACTAAGTTCTTATCTATCCTTATACTAACCATATCATTACCCTTATTAAATATAATACCTAACTTCTACAGTTCTTCATTATTATTAGTATCTCTAGCACATATATAGAATCTTAGATATTTTATCCTCTATCATTACTTTATTAAATTAAAATCCCCTCTACTTACTAATTAGTTATCTCTTCCTATTAACATTATCTTTAGTATTATTACTAGATCTTATTAACTAATAACTCGACTATTAAATTTACATCGAAAGGCCAGTTCCTGTGGAGACGACCTTACTCTCACTTATACATCTTTGAGTAAGTTTCTACATATAACAAATTTATTTGATTGTAGCCAAATTAAAATTACAACGACTATTAAAAGTAACACCGTAGTTTGCCTCAATCACATAGTATATATATATATTCCATTAGGGGTTTGTTGGGTACCTCATGGATAAACAAACCCTCATATTCCTTCCTTAAACAGGAAGGAGCTTCTCGTTTCTTGCTCTTAGCCTAGCCCTTTCCTTGAACCATTTGGGACATTCTTCTTAGAATAGATCAATCATTATTCATCAGCAGATTCCAGGTAAGATATTCTTGACTCTTGTTTTCTATAGACCTACTGAAATTGGATGACATATAAATCATCTACATTTCTTGACACTCTTTGACATTTGAATTCCAAATTTTCAATCATTTGTGCAAATTTGTGTGAAGTGCCTTGCAAACATCCGCACAAATTTGCATTCTACATCACACGGGATGTTTTGTGTAATTAAAAGTTCTCGCAGAAGTACAAATATTTTGAGGGGTATAATTTTGTGAAATCCTAATCTTATACTTGAACCTATAACTGTGTGCTTCCATCACCATTTTCACCTAAACTAACTACCTTGCACCACTCCATCTCTTAATATTTATTGTAATTGAAAACTATAATTTCTATTATCCCATGAATAATGATATGCTTTACCCCCATGTTGTCTTCTTTCCCTTTGTAATACTAATCTATCTCAATGTACTTTCCATTTTACCCTCCTCTCTTTCTGTGTATACAACTTCTGAATATATTTATTTTATTTAATTATCCCTTGGATTCGACCAATTGTACCAACATTCTAGTTTAAATGAAAACAATCTATTTGTACTTTTACCATTCACAAAGAGAAAGCAAATAACATGCTAATTATAATAAGATTATCGCATATGTTCAAATTTTATATTTATTCAAATGTACTATGTTCATGATTCGTTTGTTAAATCAGTTACATTTCATTAATAAAATATTAAATTTGTGTATTTAATTAAGATATTTGAAAAAAATTAAAATTTTTACTTAAGAATATATTTCTTTGGATAAATTTAGTATTTTCTTTAATTAAACATATTTTATTATTCTTAAATATGCTCTCCTATATGTCACAACCTGGTTCATTTAGATTGAGGCCCATTGGGCGGAGTGGCCATTGGTTGCTTACACAAATCCTGACACCAGCTAATAAGATTTTTCTATTGTAATTTTTGTAGCCAGGAGAAAATTTTGCAGAACATACCATGGATAGCAAAAGACTATCGACTTATATTATAATGATTTCACGTAATTCATGAAAAACACATCCTTATTTGGCTAAAATCATAGGTACAGTATATCTGCCAAAATTTTGTTAATTATTTTTTAGTCCTGGTAATCGGTAACATACATTTTTTCTACATTTCATGGTCATATTTACATGTTTATCTGCATTAAATTACTCATATTTGCATGTTATCAAACATAAAATGATTAAATTTAATTTTAGAAGGATTTTTTGAATTTTATGAAATTTTGGGGATTTTTCTATCAATATATTCTAAATGAATATCATTTTTGAGACAGAAATTGATTTTTCTGGAATTGTTTGACATTAAATTTGGAAAGATATGATTTTTCTGAGTCCAAATATATATTTATACATATTTTTGGGGTTTTATTTTATTTAATATGAATTTTAAATAATTTTGGCTTTTTTTTGGCGTAGGGTGAGGTGGCACGCTCACGTCCACTCATTTCAAACAAAGAAAAGAGAAGAAAAACATAGGGTGACAGGGCACGCTGATGCGCCACCACATCAACCTTGAAAAAGAGGGCTTTTATGTTTTTTCTTTATTTTTATTTGTCCTTTTTTCAGGTACAAATGGCACAAAATACGAAGGGTGCCCACACAGAATATGAAAAGTGCTGAATACTAAGTGCTTTGACTTCATAACGGGCACGGAAACTGAGGATATTGACAACGAGAGAAGGAAATCAAGGGCTAGGATTGCTTCAACTTGAAACGGCCATAAGTTTTGATCTACAATTTCGATTGAGCTGAAATTTTCATCATTGCTTTGTCTTTCCCTCCTCTTTCTATCCATAGCCATGATCTAAAAATAGAGGTCTGGATCATTGTGAAATTCATCTTGAACTTGCTTCCTACTTTTGTGGGCTGAAAGATAGTGAGTTTTGAGATCCGTCAAGAATGTTTTTGGTGTCTTGGGTGTGTGGGGAGAAGCATTGGAGAAGAGGAGCATACCGGAACTCAGAAATAGTTCACATAAGTATCTTCGCCTAAATGCTGTCTCTTTCATGATGCCATAGTTAACGTAATTAAGAGTTATCATCATTCTTGCACTCTCATTTTACTCTATTTTCTCATATCTTCATCCTCGCCACCATACCATTCAAACACCAATCACTATCGGCATTCATATCATTGTCCATCATCATGTCCATCCCGTGCATTTGCTCTTTTCTTTATGTTAAATTAACTTATAACTTATGTATTTTTAATCAATATCAATAGCTCACATCCTCAATCTTGTTTTCATCAATCCTCTATTTGATAATCACTGGTTTAAGAAAGTGATTTCTTAATCATCATTCCCTGTGGAGACGATCTGTACTCATCACTAACTAAGTATTTTTGTTTAAGTACAGTTAAATATAATTTTATTGAAAATTTTCAATTACCAATGACGAATTTTAACCCTAAAGTTGAGATTATCAGTAATACAAGTTAAAAGCCCAAATTTCGTCCAAATCATTGGCATATTATAAAATGTTTTAAACACGGCCCAGCATAATATAAAATCATGTTGAGACAAAAGATTTGCATACATACTGTTGACCAAATCTAAGGATTTTATTGTAACAATAGATTGCATGATATGGATGAAGAATATTATTATGCTCTTGTACCCCTTTTAGTCTGATTTCTTTGTCCTTCTTCATAGTTCATGTTCTTGGGGGATAAATTATGTTTTTACGCTCATGAAGATATCTAACATCAACTTAGTATTTACTGGGTCGCCCACATTACAAACGCCACTTATCCCCTCATAAACACTTGTAGGGTGTTACTTACACCACAATGAGGGTTACTGTTTTGGAATCCCCACTCCCCTTCATCTGTGCACACTACTATCAGCCATAAACTGGGACTACCAAAGTGTCAAAAAAGTGACATTAATTATATTTAGTCATTCTTTGATGCTATAAGATTTAAATAAACTCTCAGAGTCAATCAATAATTGTTGAACAAATTAAATTATCCATGATAATTTAATTTCATTAAACTATTATTCAAGTGATTTTATTTCATTAAACTATTAAGAAATTCATACAAATACTATCCACAGAATATATCAATTAATTTACATTTTCAACTTCGGTACTTATTCTCAATGGCCACAATCCTTGATTTTTATGCTACCATTCATATGTGATAATAGCATAAGAAATATCTATAAGTATATCAAAATTGATATTATCTGCTACAATAATCTCATAAATATTGCTCTAAGATCATCATTTTTACACTTGGAAATTTTTATGGTATACTTTAATGAAAGGATGAACTTCTCTACATGATTCTTGAATTATTTGTTTTAGAGAAAGCCTTAAAACAGTGAGGACATCTATGGAGTATGCAAGAGAAGCATAAAGGAAGTTCATTGAATAAAGTTTAACACCCTTTGACATCAAGAAGGGGATCCCTAAAAAGAGGGAGGAGAAGAGAACTTCCTCAAACTCTAAATCTCCCTATTCCTATCTCCATTTCTCTCTAATGCTAAATATATCTCAATATTCCTCTATATCTATTATCCCTTTTATTTCTCTTTTTATGTGCTTCTAACTATAAGTTCCCATATATCGCTCATTTTTAAGAAAGATGATCTTTTCCCGCTATTTTCTTTTCCCTCTCTCGCTCACACTCTCTTCCTTTCCCTGCTATTTTTCTATGGTTTGGCTCTCATTCCTTGATCTCCATCTCCTCTTTCCTCTGCTCCTCCTTTCCCGACCTGTCTATCTTTTTTTCTCTGTGGTCTTCTCTCTCTCCTGTGATTTTCTCTCTTTTCTGCTACAATCTCCTCCTCGCTTGGTTTCATTTTGCTTCCTCTCTTGTTCTCCTTTTCCCCCTCTTTTTGTTGTCTGATTCTTCCTCTCTTCCTCTCTGTAATTTTTTCTAGCTCTTTCTCTCTTTCTCCAGCTTCCTCTCTTCCTATCTGCTAATTTGTCCAGCTCTTTCTCTATTTCTCTCTTCCGCTCTTCCTATCTGCAATTTTGTCCAGCTCTTTCTCTATTTTTCTCTTCCTCTCTTCCTCTATGCAATTTTGTCCACCTCTCTCTCTTTCTATCTTCATCTCTTCCTCTCTGCAATTTTGTCCACCTCTTTCTCTCTGTCTCTCTTCCTCTCTTCCTCCGTTCCTCTCTTCCTCTCTGCAATTGCGTCCATCTCTTTCTCTCCCAAACTATTTTTCCTCCCCTTCCTAATCTGTTTTTCCCTCTCGCCCCTGCACTTTCTCCGCTGCAATTTTGCTTCTTATCTGCCCGTATCTTCACTCTTACTTTGTTCTACTCTTTCTGCCCAATCTTTTGTCTGTTATTCTTCTCCTTCACATCTGAATCTCTATTATTCTAATTTCTCTTACTATTTCTTTTCTTATGTGAAATATATTTTCTCTAATTTTCTTATTAAATGTCTTTTTGTGTAGTATCTCTTCTCTCCGTTATAGTGTTATTCTTATTACTATTCTTTTTCTGGCATCTCTTTTCTCTACTCTATTCCAATCTCTTCTCGTCCCAAGCTTTGGGGAATCCGGCTGCGGCTATTCATCCTCATCATGTTGGTGAATTAGCTCTCCGCTACTCACTGTTGAGTTGTCAACTCCGGTTGGTTTTCAAATCTGTAGTGTCATGGAACTTCCTTTTTTGTCTCTTGAGTGTTTTTTTTTCAGGATCAACTTTGAAAGGATATTGAGTAATTGAAGCATACTGTTCATTTCTTCTCTTTAAACTCATCTGTCTATCCCTATTCTCACACCACTTTTTCTCTCTTTTGTCTCTTCTCTCTTCTAATTCATCTATCTGCCCAGATTAGTTGGTATTATCACATCCTAAAATCATTGAGGAGCAACCTAGAAACTTATAAAAACAGAATACCTTATACAATCTATAGTTTTTTAGTACAAATAGAAAATATGTGGGTTCAAACGCAAAGCAACTTTGGGCCTATCAAAATGCCATGAATCAAATCTGCCTTTATGCATTATGAACCTTGTCCTACTAGTTAGAAAGTATAGAGGCGGTATGTGAAGTTGGTATTGTAAAAAACTTGAAGGAAATTTGTGGTCGGCAAGCCAATCACACATTCCAGTTCATATGAGAATGTATTCTATATAGTGCACCTGTGATGCTAATAATTAAGTCCATGAATACATGGTTGTACTTACTGAATTATGATGAGATCAGAATATCGAGGTCACTAGTCTTTAAGCATTTGTTTAAATATTTCTATTTGAAGGATACTTGATACTGGCATTGAAGTATCCAGATAGAATCCATTTTCTAGTCTCAATTATATGATCATTATGGCTAGTTTTGTGGACATTAGTGTGGAGAACTAAGAACAGGTAATGAGCGCTCTGAGGGGACAGAGTTCATTGAATTGATCCATATAAATCCCTAGATGGTATTATATCAAACTTTGAACCAGGTTGATCCACATCACAGTTATGTAATTTGGCCTTCACCGGAGACACTAAAAACATCGTGTGGACGAAAATTTTTCCTTTGACTATGACCTAAGACTTCCTAATACTTGGATTTAAAACAGCCTTTGTTTGGGCATCAATAAGTTCACAAAGATGAGTGAGTGGACAAGATGGAGAAACAAATAAGAGTCCTTAACTAAAGCATTACAATATCCAAGAAGCATTCCCCAATGATTTCCAAATGCATCAATACTACCTCAGATGACCGATTGAGCTTTGATACTTCACTGTACCCTATGTCGCCGAAGGAGCATAAAGTGGATGAAGGACTACAGATACACAATAACCAATGATGAACAAGTTCCATGGGCAAGTTAATACACACTCTTTTGTATGTTCTATAGCACAACTTGTAGCTTGGCACCCGACGGCTTGGTGACCAATAGACTCAAAATATGGCATGCAATCATACATATTTTAAAGTCATTTTGGGATCATTTTATATGTATCATATTCGGCATTACACATATTTTCATTTCATGCGCTAAATAGAGTTATGAATAAAACAATGCATTTTTAATCTCAATTTTTCATATTTTACACATCCAAATGTTTCTTAATAAAATAGTATTCAAAATAATGTTAATTATGATGAGGTAAATGCTCCTGTATTATGCTAATTTATGCTTTGGTATGTAAGAAGTCGAAGTTGAAGAAATAAATAAAAGAGAGAATTATAGAAGTAGAAAAAATAAAATAATGTGTTAGCATCCAACTAAAGGGGGAAGAGCCACTAGCACTCAAGCCACTCGCCAGCTAGGCAGCGCACAATGCTTGAGCGAGCTGGCAGCCAGGAAGCACAGCCGCACACCAACAGATCAACAGCTGGTCCGCTTACTACGTGCACAAAAGGCACAAGGGGCCCAACAGCAGCAGGCCCACACAGGCCCAAGGAGTTTCGTCCCAACATAGGACTACGTTTTATGCATTGTGGGATTTTCCTCATTTTCCTAAGTTTCTATTACTTCACTTTAGAAAAAATATATAAAATCTTTCCGACCTCTTTCGGGCATTCTGCCAAGCACCTCTTGGGTCTCAATATAATCACTTTACCCTTCTCGATTATCTTCCATAAATAGACAAAACTATATATGGTAGATATATTAACTATATAATAAATATTATGCATATATACATTGTGTTCTACAACTATAAATACATATTTTCCACCTAATTACTTTTAGTGACCTCTTTATCCTCTCTTAATATCTCTCTGCCTATCTAGCTACTTAATTATATTATAATTAGATAGTTACTTATTCCCTCTCTAGCTATCTAAATATTAAATTCTGAGCATATATAAGAACTCCTCTAGCTTACTTACCGACACCTAATTAAATAATCTTTCCCCATCTATCAAGTTTCTACTTCCACTATTCTTCTTATTCTTTACTCCATAAAAAATACTCTTATTAAGTAACTCCTTAGATATAACTTATGATAACATTACTCTTTTTTAAGTACTTAAATCTGAATAGTCAGTCTTATTACCCCTTTCTACTATCTAGTTCTCTTATTAACCTAATGTTCCCTCTACTTACTAACTATTTATTTTTTCTTATACTTTTGTATCACTATTCTTACGATTATTGCTTATTAACTAAAACTCAATTATCAAATATATCTCTTAAGGCCAGTCCCTATAGAGACGACCTTACTTTGACTTTACGTTTGAATGAGCTTTATAGTTTTATCAACTTTATTTGATTGTAGGCAAATTTAATTTACAACGACACGAAAGATTAACACAAAATTTGCCTCCATTACGGACTCAACCTATTTTTTGGGTTAAATCCATCTGACATTAATGAATCTATATGATGATATATTAATTAATTTGGAAGGCATATAATAGTTATTGGACTACTCAAGTCATTAACTAGACCCATACATAGATCTGTAAGGTCAGTCGCAAATGGTATTTTGAACGTTGTAAGATATACTTAGGTTTTGCCAGATTTTATAAAAAAATAACCACTGACTATTAAATAGGGGAGGGCCTTGATGAAATTTTCTCACTCCAGAATGGTTCAGGGGTCTTTCCCTTCTTCTATCTTCTCTCCATTGCTCCACTCCACTCTCAACACGGTCGGGATATTGTAACGACGATGGAGGGTGAGCGGAGCTTGTCAAGGTGAAGGAGGAGATTCAATGTATCCAGGATAATGTGGATGCATCTAGAGGCCGCACACATGAACAGCTCAAGTCATCTCACTCAAGCATCCAAGATATCACAAACGCGATGTGTGCCCTGGTGATTCTACCCAATGTTTTAATGACGCTGGTAAAATTATGTTTGAATTCTTCCACGATAAATTGTCCTAAGCCATCTATCAAATGCGACTAACATGTTTGGAATCTATGAGATGGCTTCCATCTTTCAAACCCGTGGATTAGCTTTATCTAAATTTAAATTGTACCTTATTTCTCATCTCTTAAGCTGAGCATTTATATGGTTGGCACATTTATCTTTTAATTATGATGGCTGGGCCGTCCAATGTAACAGAGTGGTGAAAAAATTTAGGCTTTAACAATAATAGATAACCTTTTTATCTAAGGTAGATTGGACCTCCTACCCATCAGATAACTTCCAACCGACACCTAGAAGTTAGGATGTTTAGATGTGAATGATATGTTTAGATCAAGTGGGTAAGGATTTATCTCCACTCATGAAAGAGTGAGTAGCATTTTGTTCCAATAACATCATACATGTCGAATGGCTCACTCCCAAAAGAGGTCAACCTAGTTACAGAATTAGATTATTTTGGACAAGTGTGAAACAAAATTGATGATTCAACTTGTCATTCTTTTACCCTTTGGATTGAGTGATGACACTTCTCTCTGAGAGACTCGATAAATATTTTAACAAAAATACTTGGCACAATTCTAAGGGACTCCTAATCATCTGAGTTGGGTTTATGGAATAACATGCAATATCTGTGTAATATTTCATAATAATTTGTGCATTTATGGGATAGGAAAACATGCATTATGTTTTTTATATAATTTGTATCACTATGATATAATTCAACCAATATTTCATTAAACTGAATTTATTATAAGTATAATTATAATTTGGATGGAATGAACGTTTATAAGGATGAATAAGGTGAAAATCTCGTGTAAGTATGATTTTCATATTAGGATATATTTATATTTATTTTTTATATTTTTTTATAATTTTAAATGTTTTGAAAGCCTTTTCAGACTCAAAATAGCAAAAAAGGGGCACTTAATCCACAGAGCTGAAGTGGTGCACTAACAATGCAGTCGTGCACACATGGTGGACGTGAGGAGTATGTGATGAGTGTGTGATGAGTGTGTGTAGTGTTGACATCAAATATGTAATGATAAATATGTGTTTGATGATTTATAGTTCTGAGTCATTCATGTTGAAAATGAAATTAACACTCAGTTTTTGACATCAGATATGTAGTAATAAATGGTGTTTGATGAAGCTATCCTTGAGTTTCTGTCCCATAATCTGTTTTGGGAGCCTTAAGTGCACTAGTTTTTATTAGATCCACTTTTTTTCAGTATCATATTGAGTAAAGAAGCAAACCAGTTTATTATATTTGGAGGAAACTGAAGAACAATGCATCCTTGTTCGTAAAAGGAGTGACACCACAGCTTTGTGGATTCTCACAGTTCCTGCCATCCAGGCTTTGTTTCTCTGAAATTTTTCTAATGGTACATGATATACAGGACCCAGGGCTTTGCAGCACAACACATAGTGCTCAAACATTTGTCCTACAGCTCAAGTTATTGCATTTTTACTAAACTAGAAAATTTGAGATCTGCCACCAATTTTCTGGCACCGCCATGCAGAAGCTCCTAGGGGCAAATCTCTGTGCCCTCTCAAAAAAATTGCCCTGAACTATTTTAGGTAGCTATTCTTTGATTTATGAACATTAAAAAAATTAAATAGTTTGTAAAATATTTCTTTTAAGTTATTAACAACATAATTTAGGTTTGCCTTCCTACCAAAAAAGAAACTATCGCTTCTCTAAAAGTTGGTTTTTATTTTTTATAAAAATTATGTATATAATTACATGTAAAATAATTCTAATATTTTCCTGGTTCTCTGTGTTTTGATACTTAGTCAAGTCTATACTTATAGATAAATAATACAAATTTGTTGTTAAATATTGGAATTAATGATGACTTATTATCTTTTTCGACTCATAAATGGGTGGTTGAGCATTCATAGATCTGTGTAGCATGAAAGAGAGGGTGTACATAAATGCTATTTTAAGAATGTATATTCTGTTAGCTTTTATGTGAGAAAATTCCATGTATCAAAGCCATGTGGGACTATTTCTTATAACCTTTTCCAGGTGACACATGTCTAGCATCTACTATTTCCAATGATGTTAAATGCACACACTTGATAAAGATCATCAAATGCTTCACATAATTTCCAGTCTTAACTAAAGTTTTCAACCTACCACAGCACACCACATAACAGCATCTGGTGCCATTAGATGATCAGGGTCATGAAATGGCTCCGAAAATAATGCAAACTATAAGGAAAAATGCCAAAACAGTCAGAAATACTAAAGAAGGCTGTGTTTTGAAAATGCCACAACATTTTATCTTAATCTCCAATCTAGCTCAAAATTTTGGGGAAGTTATGTATTTCCCACTATTGCATCCAACCAATGGCCACGCCTACAATATATCTAAGGGCAGGAGAAATCCATAGTTCTTCTTGTCTCTTTGCCCTAAAGTAAACCTTGTAGTAGAAGAGATAGGAGACCTCATTTGAAGTAGCTTTCTTAATTAAAGACTGACTCAAGAGATAGACACAGAAAGTGATGAAATTTTATAGGACATGTTACCTCCAGAATTTTAATCAGGAAATATTTTTATCTAAAAGCTTTAGGAAAAATATGTTGTGGCGAGAGAGAAATAGTGGAATGGAGGGGAAAATGAGTATGAAACATTACAAAAAAGGAGACCAAAGTTATTATACCTTAAATCCACATCTCTTGAGTTTTTATGCTTCCTCTCAAGTAGGTACCATCATATTTTGCCAGGATTCGGCATTTGAAAATGCAAACAAGATATAACATTTAATGAATCTATGCACAAACTTACATGAAGGAAGTTAAACAAGCAAAACCGTGGAGAATGCATTATCCTGCTGGTTAACCACATGCTAGAACACATCCAAAATGGGGGACAGGATCAGGAAAGGGATCATTTCAAATATGTAATAATTACAAAAACTTACCATTTTTTCATCATCTTTCCCATTGGTTGAGAGTTTCTAGTTATTTCCTCCTGATGTTGTCAGGCCCCTTTATTAGGGTGATAATACTCTAAATGGGTGGATCAGGAGGTGGCCAGAATCCTTGGATTTTGCCTTTGAAAGCCTAAAAATGTACTTTACTCTTTTAAATCAATATGACCAACAAATTGGCTACAAAATATGCTCCATTTCATTGAAACTTCTGCCATCAAATTCTTATAAATTTGTGTATTGATTAGAACTATAAAATATTCGTTATAACTAAAATATTTGTGTTCAAGAAATTGAAGCATACTTACTAATTTCCAATAATGTGCACAAACTGATATTGATAACTGATGCACACAAATTTAATAAATTTAGAAACTAAATGAAAAAATCAATGTTACACAGTATGAAATCATATAAAGTATATTTTAAAGTTCTAGATTTCGCAGGTTAGCTACTCTCATGTCTGAAATATAACTGAATATTGTAAGAACTGGAATGTATTTAAATCTACCTTTTGAGTCTTCTTCGCAAAGACCTTCATCTCCTGATTTATTCCCTATGATGTATAAATATCCTATATCTTCACTCAGTGTCTGAGACTCTGCTAGATAGATTTACATAAGTTCGGTGCTCCAACCCAAAAAGCTAATATTTAAGTTTACGACTCAAGTTTTCTCCTGAATATCTCAAACACTTGTCCAAAATACAAGTTGATAAGTTTCAGGACATAATAGTCTTCAAGTATTTCATAAGGATTAGGTACATCTATTTTGAATGTCATCCTATATAGATTTCTAGTAGCATAGATGGTTAAAAACTAAAATTTCAGAAATGATTCAAATTCGTCATTTCCAAATTGGATAAAATTCCGTGGAGAGATAGATTCAATTTATTTTAACTTTCTATTCAGCATAAATTTTTTAATGATAATTCACCTAGGTTTTCACATTATGGTACTCCATTTATTACAATTCAATATATCTGTAGCTAAATGTCTATTAGATACTGTATATAATTATGCAAAGAATTTTATTTTCAGTAAATAAATAATTTCAGTAAAATAGACCTAAATGTATTTAATAATTTTAAATTTCCTTGATTTTACTGTGGTAGATAATTGCAAATCAAAGTTTTAAGGCATCTTATGTCAAATGTTTTAGTGAGGTTTGACGTTCATTACTATAGAAAATTCAAGAGAGTTACCATGTAATCTTCTACTGTTAAATGTTAATCACATTATGAAGTTTTCGTTAAAACTTTTATTTTTTCATATGTATATAAACATAAAAATAAATTCAAAATTTTCTGACACAAAAGAATTAGCAAATAATGACATGTTCACTTTTTATAAAACTTTCCGACATACTATTCTTTTCACAACAGTTATAAGTTTCACTTATATTTGAATTTCAATGCGCATAACAGAAAAGATAATCAAGCTTACGAGAAGTTTATGTTTGAAAGTCTATTAAAGACCATTCAATATTTAATTTCATAGAGACAGAATATCAAAGGCAGTTCCAAAGGTTGATATTTCGGTGAAGAAAGGGAAAGATGTTAACTCTTCAAAATTCAATCATAACTAACATGAATCCAAAAGTCCTGAGCATATGCTCCAGCATAAAGTAGGAATTATGAAGTAAAAATTTTCGTTGAATGTTCACAATGGTTGAAAATTAAATGAAGTTGATATTCACACTGATCATTCTTTTTGGCAAACAAAAATTCAAGGAGTATATCACAATCAAACAAACACTAGAGGATGATTTCCTTCCAATTACAGCACTTGAATGTGATGGCTTTAAAGATAGTATGATTAACTATTCACGAACAATAAAATTGGTCTTACATTACCCACAAAGGAAATATCTCAAACTTCTTGAAAAAATGAGAGAGCACTAGAGGGAATGAGCATGACCTAGAGAGCACCAGATCCTGAGAGATACAACAAGAGCCAATATTTGGATAATCACAGAGAGTGTGTGCAATTGTGAGAGATCAATAATGCCCCACCTTGAGTTAGAGAAAGGGTCCTGAGAGAGATCAACCCAGAGAAAGAAAAGGCCTTTATAAGAGAGAGACACAGCAGTAAGCAAGAACACTAATTGGTTCACAGACAGAAAGACAACAAATTCTTTTTTTATTTTTTTTCCTTATCACACATTAGGATTTAAAACATATTAAATGTGAAACAACAGCCTCACTTCCTAAATATCCAATTGAATTTCAAAACCAATTAAAAGTTGGCAACCACATTTGTAAAAATTTATCATATTCTACACATTGTCTTGCAATCTCTTTTTGTAAAAGCAACTTAGATACCTTCCTCATTTGTAAGAACACATAACCACATGTTTAAATCCCGTATATAACTGGTAAAAGTTAAATAATACTATCATAAATGCTAATCTACAATATTTTAAATTTGAAGAAGTATCATCGTTGAACTACACATTAAATGTGGTTAAAATCTCTAGTAATAGGCAAGGCGTTGTATAATATAATATTTGGAGATACCAGGGTGGATAGCTATTTTCAATTTGTCCCATTTGTTCATAACATAACTATTTTGGCATAGGAGTAGATAATTCAGAATACAATCCATAGGGTTTTCCTGGCATTACATTATATATCCATCTCATCATTTTTTTACATAATAGTCATGTGACAAAATCAATTTTGTGTGAATATTTTTTGTTTTATATTTTTGTGTGAATATTAAGGAAGAAAAATATTTAAGCTTTATGAACATAAAATATAACTACATTACTACCTGAAAATACAAACAAAATTTTCAAACTAAAACTAGTAGCTGGTAGTTCCTTTTTTAGTGGAATAATTATTCTTTTTGTCTCCTGTGTTATTTATACCCTACTATATGAATTGTTTTTTCTTATCAGCCTTGTAACCTAAAACAGCTCCTAATCAAAAATCAGAAACACTGCGTATGAGTTCAAAATGAAAATCCATTTAGGAGTTTATAAGATTCAACTTAGGAAAATACCATGTTTTGTCAAAGAAGAGTAGCATATAGGTTTTTAATTAAAAAATTAAGTCCGTGTTTACAAACTAAATATGTTAGGTTATGGATTTCTTCAAAATATTTTAAAATATATGCTATGGAAATGAACATGGGCAATAATCTTCTATGATTTATTATTATATTGGAACCCTATGGTGAAATATAATTTATCATTGTGCACCTCTTGGCCATCCATGTTGATATGGTGCCCCAAAAATATTCCCCCCCCTCCATCATGAAGTGGGGCCTTTATACCTGGACATGAAATAGTTCAGGATAATTATATGTGCAAACATTTTATTTTATGATCTTAGAAAAAGTAGCTGCATCATAGATCAATTATTTTTCATTTATTTATACAATGAATACTCCATGAGTCATGCATTGTTTTATTCTATTATCAATATATGTCTATTATATTTGATTAATATACACAAGTGACTAACTGAATCAAAAGAAGCAATTCTCAGTCCACAAAGATCAATTGAAATCCATCATTAAGGAAATATATAATGATGATTTATGGAAGAATATATGAATAAAAAATAAGCTGAAACTTTTCTAAACCAATTAGAGTAGTTCCACTTGAGAACTCAAAGACGTGTTCTTACACGACTCTTTGTACTCAATAATGACCACAAGTTTTCAATGGAACTTAATAGATCATTACGTAAAGGCTTAGAATGTAAATCTGAAGTTATGGTGGTGACTTAATACTCTGGAAATCTTAACCAGCAAGGGTCTTTGAATTTTGTATCTACACGATATTCTTTTCCTTTTGGTTGGTTCCAATTTGCATACATAAAAGCTTCATCACCATATCATTTGACCCTTTCTTCAATATATAACAGTAAAGAATAATAGCTTTCAACACATCCAACAATATCAAAAAAACTACTCAGGGAGAAAGAGTAATATTTTTCTTATGAACCATAAGTCGCCGCTCAATTCTAGTGCTCACAGCATCCCCTGGCTCACATTACAAGTACTAGTGATTACCAGGACAACCTAGTTGATTCACCAATCAACTCAACTAGATAACGCGCTCACGATGGCCATTGTATATTTAATGGAAATTCTTTAAACCTGGTCGACCAGTTATTAACTGTTTAATTTATGCCTCGAATCCACACCACACATGTCAAAGTGTTTTCCACTCTTGATCTTATTGTAACAAAAAGGCCACCGGGATTAAATGGTTCGCGTCACACCACATGTAGGGTGGACAATCAGAGATTGAACAGGATGAATGGTGTGAGCGTAGATAAATCAATGAAAATGTACATCAGAAAACCGCTGACCTAGAGCAAAGAAACCAGTAGATGAGATGAGGGGTCCATGCTCTTATGACCCAAAAAATCAGCTCAATGGCTGATCAGGTGGGGGACGGCTATTGCCCACGAGCATCCACACACATCAACGAGAGCAAACCAACTCCAATACCCAAAATAAAAAACATTATTTCTCAATTCTGTATCTAAACCTACAATATTAAATCCCTTGCGGTGGAGCAAGAAGCAACAACACTGAAGTAATCATACTCAGGAAGAGAAGAAGGGTGTGACCTATGGGCATGGGTCCGGATATTCGTGGCAGGATGCAAATTTGTGCGAGCAAGGAAACTGGTGGGACTTGAGGTGTGTTCGTTGAATGGCACGGCACAGACTGTCAGCTGGCGGCAGTGGTACAATTTAAGCAATCACATACACAAAGCACAGGCGGTGGCACCCACAAGTGACAGCAGCCATGGGCTCTCGGTGGTTGTAGGTGGCGCTGGTTGCAGCATGGGTGGCTGTAGGTGTTCCCACACATGGTGGTTGCAGCATGGGCAGCCATGAGTATGGGCGACCGTGAGCGAGTGACAACCGCATTGGTGGCGGCTGATGTCTAGGGTGGCGGCTTGCAAACACGCATGGGCAGCTATGGCGGGTGTAACGTGGGCAAGAGCTGTGAACTGGAGGGTGTAGGAAACTGTAGCCACTGTTTGACTAGGGGCGGCTACGCCGGCCAGCACGTGGGCAGCAGTCACAAACGATGGTTACAAGCGGGTGGCGCCTTAGGACAGGCGGTGGTTCCGTTGCAGGAGGCAGCGACCGTTGCAGGACTGGTGGACAGAGACTGACTCAAGATGGCAGGTGACCACGGTGAGCTGGATTGATTGAGGGCGGCAGCATGAGGGCAGCAGCCACAAACGATGGTTACGAGCGGGTGGCGCCTTAGGACAGGCGGTGGTTCCGTTGGGCCAATGGGTGTGCGAACGGCGGCAGCGGAGAGTGGAAGGCATGGTCATGGGCAATGACTGTAATCGGGTGGCTGGGTCAGCGGCCCCTTGGGTGGCAATCGCAAGGGTGATAGCGGCGGGCTAGAACAGCCATTGGCATTGTGATGGGGGACCATATAGCTTTGAAAACTCAGTCTCAACCAGTTCGTCGAGCGAGGGCTTACATGCAAGATCTGACCTTCAAAGTACTCGACCTACTCAACGGGCCCTGGACGTTGACATTATTTTTTCCTTATCTTTTTTATTTTTTAGGCCTTGTATGTGTGGTTGCGTATGTGTTTGTGTCTGTTTGTTCGCACATGTTTGGATCATTGTATGGTCCTACATGTGTGTGTGTGTATGTGAGCCAGTGTGTGGGGCTGTTAGTGGGCCTCACTCATTAGTGGCCCATAGGACCCTTACTTGGGCCTTCTCTCCTTTATTTCTAATGGGTGAGGCCCATATTTATCCCCCTATAAGAGGGGGGGCAGTGGGGTTACCCAAAGGAAGAGAGCAAATTTGAGAGAAATGTGACCCCCTAGTTTTATTTCCTTCAAACTTAGGTGATTATATAATTTTTAAGTTTTCCCCTTATATATAATGCCATTGAGATTTATAAAAAAACTCTAAAACCCAAATCTTACCACCGTCGTGCCGCTGTCATCACCGACGCCCCCGCCACTACCAACCCATCTATTTGTGGCCCCATGATACAGGACCATCCGGCAGATCATCAACACCCTTATTGTGGAACCCGAGCCAATGTGAAGAACCTGAATTTGTGATATCAGGTTTGACGATAGCTTACTAGCTTTGTTTATTTCTTGCAATTGTAATTTTACTTTGACTTTGTGGACCCCCCGTGTATGGTCCTCCAATGTCCATTCATTTGTGTGTGTGTGTGTTTTGTTCAGACCATTAGGGGAGAGTCCATGTTTGGACATCCCTTGTAAGGTGGCCCATTTGGGCAACCACACACCCCCTATATTATTTAAGGGGAAGGGTTATCCTATGTTGAATTGTAAGACTCTTAGGAAGAAGAAAAAAACACTACATTGTTGCACCTTGGGGTCTCCACCCTTCCCCTCCCTAGAGGAGTTTTCCTGCTTTGTATGTTAACCTTGAAGCTGAAGTGTTCACAAGTCACCCCCTCCATTCAGCAACCACAGATCTTAGCCACCAACCGCCACGGATTTGCACCACCAGCATTCTCCACTTGCACTGTCAGATCCTGATCTAATGCTGACCAGAATCACTTGCCCCCACCGGTTGCACCACCCGAGCTCTACCCTCACCTCCCTTGCATGCTACGCTGCCACCTGCAGCCACTTCAAGCTCTTGCGACAGCGTCCTGACCTACTACAGCCTTTGATGCCGCTTTCGACGGCCATTGTTGTACCTTCGTGGACTATCATTATTTTGCCGGCCCCCCCTAATCGGTCGTTAATCTTCCTTCAAGGTGTTCCCACTCGCTCGTACTTTCTCAGCTGTTGTAGTGCCATTGTCACCGCTAGTCAACTTCATGACTACGTCCAGGATGTTCTCGTTGGTCGTCTCTATTGGTACCCCAAGACAGGAGCAGCCCCGACACCCTTGTCCACCAAGGCTGCTCGTCAGTAGTCCGCCGGCCCTTCCCAAACACTGGTTTGTCTGCGACCCCCCCCCTCTTGGGTTTTTTTGATGGTATTCTGGTCAGCTGTCGATGCCCTAGGCCGCCGTTCACACTGAACGGTCATGACTCGCAGACTCCGATTGCAATACCTATCAACATGACCATCACTTTGACACGCGGTTTCTCTCTATGTGAGATGCGCATCGGGTCCAACCCTCCCAGTTCCCAGTCGATGCCCAAGGCTGCCACCGCACGTAGCTCCTGCCCACCTATGGCTACCTCCCACAACGTCACTGGGCTGGACATATCTAGTTGTTGATGCTCATAGGCGTCAAACCTCATCGGGCCATAGCATCCATAGTTTCTCGACGACCAACGTGCTCTTACAATCTCTTTAACTAACGAGCAGCTCATCAGCCTCGAGCGTCTAGGCCCAAGCCCATAGGTCATATCCACTTTCCGCTCTTTACAGTATTATTATGTCCTTTAGTGTTGTCCTCATTTGCCCCACTGGCGAGAGTTTTTGAGTCATAGAAATAGCCATCAAATTCATGTTCGGGACACCTATTTTTGGTGTCAGATCTGCATTGCTCTGGGCAACGGTCGGGACACTCATGGACCATGTTCATCCCTCACCCATTGGTCTTCAAGCTGATCATTCGGGTCATTAGGAGCTTGTCCGCTGCCAAGACCCCTCGCGTCGACTACCTGGACTACTGTTATAGGTCAGTAGGTTTTCTGTCATACTTTTCAATGATTTTCTATGAACACAACATTTATTCACGTTTCCAACACAAATTATTTCCCGCTCCTTGTGGTGTGACACGAGCAGTTTGATCCCAACACTTCGTGATACATCACCCCATCCCTGCCAAGCCTACTTGATGTCAGACAACGTCTAGGACGTCATCCGGTCGACACAAAATATGATGGTTCGGTGCCAATGAGGGATGATGGTATCGAATGTCGACGGTGTCGTCGTTCGATGGATGCAACCCTAACGGGTTATGTAACTACGATGTGATGAATGGGTGTCCTACGTGTCGTACGTGTAGGCTCCGACTCGAGGGAGGCGCCGAGCTCCAAGCTTGGATGGGGGTCGCCGGGTGACGGTGATGGTGGCCAATCTAACCTCGTCAGAGTGACGAAGGCATCTACGGCCGAATGGAATCTATCTGTAAGGCTCGCACGTAACAGACGGTCTCGTCCGTACTGATAAGACACTCAAATACGTCGTAGTTTTCACTTAATATCTCTCTTACCTACCTAGCCCAAGCACGGTGGAGTCAAATCGAAATTATACTACAAGGAATAAGTAAACGAGCGTCAGGAGAGAACGGCATACCTCGTCGGCGGGCACATGGTGTAAAAATCGATGGCAGTTGACGGCAGTCAAAGCAAGTGGGGTAGAGAAGCGCTGGAGAGTGGGCGGCAGCTCGGCAATCGACAATAGTGCTGGAGCTATACATAAAAGGGTGGAGGAGAGAGGCATTACGGCGATGGATCAAGTGGTTAGCTCCGTGAGCTCACCATGTTCCCAATGGTGGGGTCCGGCAACACAGCGGTAAATACCCCCACTCGGTGTCAAAGCCTACTGGTAGAACGCACCGACATCCGGTAGAGGGCTGATCCAGCTAGTTGGTTCAGCTGGCCTCTGTCTATCGATTCCCCTTGGGGGTGGGGAAGTCAACGCACGATGATTGCTGGGAAGGCCGCACGATCAAGGTTTGAGCAGTGCTCGCGGCAGAAGCCTGAGGGCATGAGCAGCCGGGATGGAGAGCCGTAGAGTAAAAAAAAAATGCCGAGTTGCAGGAAGCGCGGTGCGTCCACACTCCGAATCGGACGAATTTCAGGGGCAAGGGCATCAGCGCGATTCTCACATGCACGGGAAGCTCAACCGGAAAAATCACGACGATTCATCGGGTTTGTCGGGAAGATTGTCCAGGACACCCCAGGGAGCTCGTCCAGGAGAGGGGAGTCTACGGGTGTCGCTCCAAACTGTGATTCCTCGACGGGTGTCACGGGAAGGGCCGGCATTGATTGGGCGCAGCGGCATCGTAAAAAAAAAGCTGGAGTGCACCCAGTGTTCACAATCGACTATTGGGGGAAAATTCAGGTCCTCAGCAATCTGTTTCAGCAGCGGCGATGCCAGAATTTGGCGGCATATCAGCGGGAGGAGGGAAACGGATCAGCTTCTTGTTTTCTTGTCTTTCCCCTTCCCTTTCCCTCTCACTCCTCTCTTTCTTTCCTCAGGGTGAGACCAAGATAGAACACGATAACACACACCTTATATTCTTCCTGGTCTAATGAGCTAGGGCGCTCCCTCTTCCCTTATAAAGGGAAGAGGTCAATTGGGCCCCTTAGCTGGGTCAACAAGGGGGGAGAAGGGTCCATTAAGGGGGGCCTTATATAATGGCCCCCGTCATTACAAGATAAAAAGATAAATTAAAATAAAAATAAAAGGTAAGAAATAAAAAGGCACAAGGGAGGGGTTCCAAATTGGCCAAGGATCCCTCCCCGTGACAACCACGATGGGCATAGAGACGCGTCGCGGACGCGACAAAAATGCAATGATGAGACGAGAAAAGCACTAAACACAAGAAACAGAGCGATGAAAATGAAAAGTGATAAGTGAGTAATCTCATCTGAGTTTCGATGAAGGCGGCGGGCGACGCGGTCGACATCGTCAACGATCTTCGATGGTGTGCGCCATCACTGCCTCCCATGGTCGCCACCAGCAGCTCTGCTTGTGGCTGCCACTTGCGGTTGCCTACTCACACTTGCCCACCTGTAGCCGCAACCTGTAGCAGCCTGGCCGCCTCACCTACAGCCACCAACCATGTGAGCCACGCTACCCGGGCCACCGGCCCCCCCCCAAGCCTTGCCAGTTGCCCGTTCTTGCGCTACACCCACCATTGTACATCGCGTCTGTTTGTCGGTGCCCCTTGTGCCAGCCGTGCTCACAATACCTTTGTTGTTGTTGCACGCCATTCACATCACCTCGTGGCTCCCATTATCACTGATACAGACGTCAAGCCCACAACTAATCTGGAACTCTCGCATCTCTTCCCTTTTATGCGTTCATTTATTTCTTTCAGTACCTCTCGTTCGTGTCTCCATCGTCAAAGTCAGGTTAGAAGTAGAGACGGTCCACGTTCTGAGATTAGGATTCATTCAGTATGTCCTTGGTTGGAACTGTCGAGAGCGTGCGCGCTAGCGGCAGTAGCTGTGCTTGCATCGTTGGCCTTCAACCCGACGTCCGTGTCATTGGGATCCTAGTGGCATTCCCATGTCTTGCTTATTGTGACTTAGTTTTCATCGGTGTCCATCCATGTCAGATGTTGTACTGATGGAGGACCATCTCGAGGACGACGCCACGATGACGAAGAACCATCTCGAGGATGACGCGACGGGATGTCGTCAGCCACGCCGAGCAGCTCGCGCCGACGCTCGCCACCCGGGGTTTAAGTACCCCCGCGTAAGAACTTTTATCTTTTTACTTATGCTCATTTTCATGTGTGTTTGTATTTTTGGATTCGTGGACTGGGCCAATGTTGTTGGGCCCCGTCCTCGTCATTTTTACTTTTTATGTTTGTATTTTGAATTTGTAAGGGAGGCCGAACCACGTCTCGCGACGGTTCATCCTCTCCCACGTTCACTTGGCACCCATCCTCACTATATAAGGGGATGGCATGCCCAAGGAACACCTTGGAGTCATTGTTGAAAAGTTTATTCACAATTCGTCTCCCCCCCTATCGTAGAGAGTAGTGTAGGGGGTTTGGCTAGCCCCACCCCACGTTGAGATCACTCCGTGGGTAGAGCCCACGTCTCCCCGTCGAGATCACTCCGAGGGAGATGTGTTAAAGCGCGCCGTCGAGATCACTCCGGTGCGAGGAAAGAGTTTCAAGAAGCCGCCGCCATCAAGAATCGAAAGAGGCCTTCGTCGAGATTACTCCGGGGGTCTTGGGAGATTCAAGAAGCGTCGCCGACACGCCATCAACCGGGGAAATCTGCTCCGTCGAGGGAGCACACCCCAGATCCGTCAAGAACTCCTCTTTCTTGGAGGGTTCTTGGTTGTTACAGTTCAAGAAAGCCATTTCTTGGTACCTTTTTTCCACCCTTCCACCATTCCTAATCCATACCCCCCCTTCTCTTCGTTCTTGTTCCACCCCACCACCGTTCTTGAACACCCTCCCACATTTCTTGAATTTCCCCTCTTTCCTCCTTTCCCCATCGTTTCTTGATTCCCAACCGCCTCGTCTTGCCTTTCTTGATCGCCCACCCTCCTTTCCCCATCGTTTCTTGATTCCCAACTGCCTCATCTTGCCTTTCTTGATCGCCCACCCCCTTTTCCCATCGTTTCTTGATTCCCAACCGCCTCGTCTTACCTTTCTTGATCTCCCACCCTCCTTTCCCCATCGTTTCTTGATTCCCAACCGCCTCGTCTTGCCTTTCTTGTTCCCCCCCCCCTTTTCCCCATCGTTTCTTGATTCCCAACCGCCTTGTCTTGCCTTTCTTGATCGCCCACCCTCCTTTCCCCATCGTTTCTTGATTCCCAACCGCCTCCTCTTGCCTTTCTTGATCGCCCACCCCCCTTTCCCCATCGTTTCTTGATTCCCAACCGCCTCGTCTTGCCTTTCTTGATCGCCTACCCTCCTTTCTCCCATCGTTTCTTGATTCCCAACCGCCTCGTCTTGCCTTTCTTGATCGCCCACCCTCCTTTCCCCATCGTTTCTTGATTCCCAACCACATCCTCTTGTCTTTCTTGATCGCCCACTTTCTTTCCCCTTGATTTCTTGAATTCTTGATTTCATGATTTCTTGATTTCTTGATCTCACCATATCTCCTTGATTCCCCTTCGTTCTCCCCTTCGCCCTCATCTTTCTTGATTTCTTGATTCCCACCCTCTACGCCATAACCGATTACTTGGTTTTCTGCCCCACCCCCACGACTATTCCCACGATACTTGGTTCGCTGTCTTGCCCGCCCACACGACTACGCCGTGCGCCAGCCAAGCGCGCGCCTTGTGCGCCCTCTGCTCCGACTTTTGTTGCACGCCACCCGTGGACTCAGCTCTTTGCTGGTAGTTACGACCGCACCATCCGCACCCGGTTTTGTCCTCGTCAACGACACTCATCCGCACGACCCAACACTAAGCATCCGCTCGACGACTTGGACGCCTTGGACTAAGCGATACAAAGGTCAGTCTCGTCTCCCCTCTATAAACTCCAGTATTATTATCTTCGACAATCTCGTCTTCCCCTATCGCGTCCGCTACCGTGATATTCTCGAACATCATCGGATAGGACTAGCCACCTTGTCGAGCATAGGGATTCTTGTGGTAGACGGACTGTCATCCGACTTGGACGCCGAACGCTCCAGGGCTGTTAGATGCCCCTCACTTAGTAGACGTCTAGTAGGTCCAGCGGGTCATTGGGAGTTTGATCTTAGGATCACTCGTCTCTCATTGATCGGTACGGCCGACGTCGTTATCCGTCAAGTCCTTATCTACTCATTCGTATTTTCTCATCATTCGGCTTACATCCCATACATTCGCATCATAACCCTGTGACGTGAAACGCGCCGATCGATCCCGGCCGTCGTCGTATCACATCATGTACTTATTGATTTTATCGTCCTGTTAACATTTCCATTACACCCACATTATTCATCTATATTGCATCACAGGACTACCTTGCAAACCCTGAGGTGCAACACGAGCTGTTTGATCCTAGCGCTCTTTGTATTACATCACGGCAGTGCGTGGACAACATTCATAAATGGGGGTTCACGCTCGGGTGGCACAGTCGGGATCTGGGTGGCTGCATCAGCGGACGCATGGGCAGAAGTCGTGAGGGCAATGGTTGCACTTGGAGTGGCCGCAGACAGGGCGTGGACACTATACTTCCGGATCATCCCGGACGGGGACGAAGGACGGGAAGGGACGGACTTCATCCCAATCTACGTCCGACATAGTCTCAGGGACGAAGGACGGGACGGATTTTCGTCCACCGACAAAAAATCCGTCCCATCCAATTATCTCGGGACGATTTTTCGTACCGTCCAGTCCTCCTGGGATGAATTTTTTCATCCTGGACGAAAAACACTCTTCCGGTGGAGCCCCGACCTCCGCGGCTGCGCCGCTCTCCACGTGGCGGCACTCAAACTCCCCTTCCCCCCCCTCCTCCCCCGCCTCCCTCTTCCTCTTCAAATCCCTCATCGCCACCTACGCCCGCAGCGGCCATCTCCCCTCCGCCCTCTCCGTCTTCCTCCGCCTCCCCTCCCCTGACGCTATCTCCTTCAACGCCACCATCGCCGCCTGCTCCTCCGCCGGCCACCACCGCCGCGCCCTCCTCCTCCTCTACTGCCTCCTCTGCCATGGCCTCCCCCTCTTCTCCGCCGCGCCCTCCTCCTCCGCCGCCTCCTCTACCATGGCCTCCCCCTCTCCTTCGCCTCCCTCTCCTCGCTCCTCCCCTCCCCAGGTGCCACGTGGCAACATCTCAACCGTCAGATGTGAATCCGGCGGTTGTATGCCCAGATTCATTCGTCCCTCGTCTGGGGGCCCTGGACGGACGATTTTTTCGTCTCACGGGACGAAAACCGTCCCGTCCAGTGGCCAGCGGATGAATTTTCGTCCCATAAGTCATCCGAAGATCTCGGAGGGGACGATTTTTCATCCCGGGACGAAAAAATCGTCCCTTCCGCATCCCGGAAGTATAGTGGACACAACCGTGAACAGGACAGTAGAGAGTGGGCAACATCGAGGACGGGTGGGAGGCTTAGGCTGGGGCGACAACAACGGTGACAGTAATGAGTATGACGATGACAGTAGTGATCGGTTGGATGAAGGTGGCCAGACAGGCTAGGCTACACTAGTGTTATACAAGGAGAGAGGGTGGTGATGAGTGGGGCCATTGTTCGTTTGGTAGCGGCAACTGCTTTAGCGGCAATAAACGTGGTGGCGGCGAGTTGTCCGGCGACCGTCTTCCTCGTGGGTACTCCAGAAAGCGGTAAGATAACTCTCCATGGCAATGCATAACGGTGGAAACCTCAAAGAAGAATAGGGGTTTCTCAAACTCAAACTTTCATCAATGGAATTCCAATAGTCTCATGGGGCGCAGCTTCGCTTATATAGGGTAGGGAAGGTTGCCCTAGTTCGTCAAATCAGGAGGAAATGTTCAAAGTGGCAAGGATATCCCCTTACGGTTCAAATCTATCCTAAAAACCTATCAAAAACATGGGTGGCCCAAAACACGGCGAAGGGGGGGCATCCCCAAATCCATAAAACATAAATGCATATATAAAAATAAACCATCGAGGCCCCTTATCAAGCCTGATACTTGAAGTTATGTTTCTTTGTGTCAGTTCAGGCTCCACGCCGCAGTTGCTCATGTACTCGGGCTTGGGCTTCAAGATAATCATCCATCAAAGCTCTTCCAATGCTTGGTCCTAGTATAGTGCTGCAGAAGTTTTTAAAAATTTTATTTTCTTTTCATTTAGTCAATGCTTTTAATGATATTAAATTACTCATTTTTAAGTATTCTATTAAACATAAAAAACAAAATAATAGTTTATAATAATCTTAAGTACTATCTATAAGTTCATTCTTTTTTGATTTTAATTTATGCTTCAAACTCCATACAATATATCAAAATAGTGTCACACATGTAAGAGTATTTATGAGCTAAAAATTAAATATTTACGCCCTACACCTGTTTTATCGTTGTCACTTTAATTAATTATAACTTTATCAAAATTTTAAATCCCATTGTGCTTTTCACCAATATACTGAAAAGGTTAAAGAACCTCATTATTATGACCCTCTAGACTCATTTATGAATCTTGCTTATTAATACAAAAGCCAAAAAAATATTTTTGGGTATTTCAAATAATTAATTGTACAGATAGAAAAATTAGTTCATTATTCTTGTATTTCTTTTACATGATATATAGGTTGTGTGAAAAACAAATGAGAGTCCAAGATACACTCTATATGTTTCATTAATTTTCCAATTCTTATTGGCGAAGACTGATTCAATGTGGAGTCATCATACATCATTCTTCTGATATTTCCAATTCCTTTGAAAATAACTTCCTCTCATTGGCTTACTTTATATGTGTGTCCTGCATGTTTGACTCCTCTTATTCATGTGTCATAGTCTAAACATGATATTCATTTAAGAAAAATGTTTAAAAGTTGAGCATCTTCATCACTTGAGAAAAAGGAAAATAAAAGGGTTATAAAAATTTATTGACCTTGCAAAACTTATGAAAAAGGCTTATAATCCTCGAGTGGCTGATCTCATGCCCATTAGTATAGACACACTATGGACGGATGATGGGTTCTCTTAAGAGCAAGATTTTCAGTTCGATCAATACTCTTTGAGAAAAAAAAAGAACCTGGCCCTGGAGGGAAGTGACAACAATGTTGGGGTAATCTCTGGAATGTTTAGTTTGTACTTTTATGGGTAAACACTCCAATTAATAGCCTATACGACAAGCATTTCAACATCAAACCGTACACAAAAAGTCTTCATCTAGCAAAATTTGCAGCATTTTTCTTCCACTACCCATCTCTACACCTAGCACGACAATGCCATCCATAAATTATGCATTGGCAAGTGCAGCCGCCAGAAAATTTTTTACCGTAAAAACAAATGCTAAATTATATAATTGTGTTTTTGTTCATTTCCGCCTTTAAAGAGGATACCCATATCTCCACTCAATTTTCCTCTTTTCGTAAACCCAGACGAGCTCAAGGATGATGACGATGAGTATGCACATCCTCTTTAATATCATTTTATGAGTAAGAAACCTTTCCTCCTATAAAGGATCCCAAACTATTCTTAGTCATTTTTCTCTATAAAAAATAGTTATAAATTTAAACAAAGAAACAAATATGTATCATAAAATAATCTCTTACTAGTGACCTTTGTAAGCCGTTTGGGAATACTGTTGCCTCTGATTGGAAAACATATTTTAAAACATCATAACTTACCTTTAATGACTTAGTATCTTGTAAATTATATACCAAGTCTCCCCGAGGATGTCTTTCTCCCTAAAATTCTTTGAATTGAATGCACAAAATGAAACAAATGTTTGATCATAATGATATAATCTTAATGTGGGGTTTTCAGTTCACTCATTCAATATTACTCATAATTAGTAAATTTATGTTATTATTTCTATATATCATGTTCCACTAAACCAACCTTCATGAAAATTTTCATAAGCACTAAAAAATGACTAATAAAAAGGATTTGAAATAAAACATCACTACATTATTTTTCTAAATTTCTTAATTGGCCTCCAAAGATGACTAAATATTATCCATACAGCCATCATTTCCACGCTATGAAAATTTTAAAAACTAACGTAAAAAAGAAATTCAAAATAATTTGTTTTCTAGTGTCTTATTCTGACTATGTTTGTTTTAGTGAAGGTGATAATGCATTAAAACAATCTCTGCCAAAAAACTAATGAGGAGAAATCACAGAAGTAAATATTATGAGAAAAAATAAATTCAGATAACATTTAATGACTTAGTAAATACTAAATAGTTTACTAAGCCTCCCCAAAAGGAAGTCTTTCTTTGATGAAATCTTTAAAGTTGAATACCCAAAGGAAAAAAAACAATTTTATCATATTTTTTAATCTTAATGTGGAGTTTTAAGGATCTTTCATTCAATATTACTCTTAATTGTTGAAATTTTGGGTATTATTTCTATATCATGCTCCACTAAACAAACCTTCATTAAAACTTTCATTAGTACATTAAAAAAGGACTAATTATAATTAATTTAAATAAAAGATCATTACAATAGTTTCTAAATTTATTCATTTTGGCTTCAAAAATGACTAAATGTGATATATACAGCCATCATTTCCAGGCTTGAAATTTTTAAAAAATAAAACACAAAAAGAAATTCAAATTGATGTGTTTTCTAGTGTCTTAGTCTGATTATGCTTCTTTTAGTAAATGTGATAATGCTTTAAAAAAATCTCTGCCAGAAAACTGATAAGCAGAAATCACAACAATAAATATTATAAAGAAAATAATAAATTAACAGTACCTTTGATGACTTAGTATATAGTTATTAACATACTAATTCTCCCCAAAAGGGAGTCGTTCTCCCATAAACATCATTGAAATTTGATGCTTATAAGGAATAAAAAATTTCATCATACTGTTATAATCATAATGTGGGGTTTTAATGTTCCCTCATTCAATATTGCTCATAACTATTCGAATTTCTGCTATTATTTTTATATCTTGGTCCACTAGGACAACTTTCATGGAAATTTTCATAAGTACAATAACAAATTACTAATTATAAGGAATTGAACAAAAATCTCACTACATTATTTTTCTAAACTTATTCATTTGCCTTCAAAGATGACTAAATATGATCTTTACAGCCATCCTTTCTAGGGTAGTAAAACCTTAAAAAATAAACACTGATTGCCCCTAAATTTGGTATCTAATTCAAGTAATTATCACAATTTAATGCCATTTAAAGGTTTTAAATACGATTGTTATCATATATTTACATGTTAATAAAATTTTCCAAGTTATCTCTAATTTTTCCTAAGTTTTCTTTTAATTTAAAATTTTAATGGAATTTATATGAGCTTGGAATGACTCTATTTCGATGAAAATGGCAGGTTTAAAAATTAATTATAACTTTAATTAATTTTATTGGTGACAAATTAGTGAACTTTCTAGCTTTTCTAGAAATTTTATTGGATTTTTTGGGAATTTATTCCAGGAAAAAAATGAATATTTAAATATAAAAGGGATACACTTATAAGGAAAATAGGAGTTTCAAATCAATTTCTAAAGGTGGAGGGGTTTTTCTTAAATGTTTGTTGCAATTATGCCCTGTAAACAGCACTCGGTTGCCCATTGCAGGCGTAAAGATCCAATTAAAATAGGTGTAGTGTTGTAATCCCGATTTATGTATGATTTTTAGGAAATATGGAGGAGAGAGAAAGCCGAGGGGCATTTGCATAATTTTTTTTGGGCAGCGTAAATTTGTGCGCGCGAATTTGTTCGGGGAAATTTTGTACAAAATTCCAAGAAGTCGATTGTGTAGGGCCACGTGGCCAAATCTCGGACGTCAGATGAGAAACTGACACTTTAAATGGAAAGATTAACTTATCTCTCGCGGATAGTAAGTGCACTGCCCGTGCGGCACATGTAAAACGCATGCACAGGAGGTGATCTGGCTAATTCTCATTGGGCGGTGCCAGTAACAATGCACAAGTGTGTTTAACATGTATTGCGCTTATTTTTTTATTTCTTTCTATTTCAACCATGGGGTACATGGTGCGCCAAGGACAAACCCCCAAAGGAGCCTGAAATTTCATTAGCCAATCAGCAATCGACACGTGATTGCGTGTAAGGGAAATTTAAATTAAATAAATAAAAATTCAACCAACGGCTCAGATTGGTCAATTTTCATTTATTAATAACTTCTGACCTTGAAGTCAGATTCAGGTCATTTTTATGGATTTTCTCGTCCCAACCTAATCTTTCTATATGTTCGGGAGGATCATTCCGATCAAGCCTACAATGATGGCTAAACATTAATTAAAAATTGGGGTAAAATGGTAATATTACCATTTAACCTAAGTATAAAAGTAGAATTTTGAATTGAGGAGGTCATTCTGGAGGGTATTCCTTCAAAGCTGCAAGACAAAGAGGAAAACCAGCTTGGATCAACCCTGTTTGGTACTTTCTATGTGATTGAATCGAAATTTGTAGTGTAATTTGGATGATGAGTGTGATTTTTTTTTACTTATTCTAAATTGGTCTGAATTTCTAAATTGCTAGGCTTGAGCAGAATGTACAAGTCCTTACTAAGATTAAGAGTGAGTATTGAATATCTACTACTCCAATTACCAATTAACAACAAAAAAATTATTATAAAGTTTAATTTCTGGGAAGATTAGATTGTGTTTGTGAGATAGGAGTTACTGAATTGTATTCCCAATTTCCCCAAAACAACCAAAATCAATTTTTTCTTCTTAATCTCTCTAGTTGACCTTTTTATCCTTTTTATTTGATCAAAGAAGTGAATCTAAAACTCCTATTCTTCCCATCTCTTCTACCCTCCTTTCTAAACTCTTCATCTAATTATGGTGATTTGATCTTCATTGAAGACTAAATTAACTCTAATTACATTAAAATTATTTAAGTATATCACTAATTGAATTCCTTACTAGCTTCCCTTGGACGACACCTATAATTATCATTATAGATCTTAAGTGAAGTGTTATAAATTTTATTGTATAAGCTAAAAATGTAAAATAATGGATCATAACATTGCAAAATTCACCACAATTTTTGTCTTATCAGGATTCGAACTGACTTTTTGGATTCATTTTGGTTGTTGGGCTGAACCTGGACGCTTTAATTTGGACAAATAAGACCAGGTATGTTTGAATCAGAGGAATCAGCTGTTCCACTGATCTTGGCTGATTGATTTAGTCAGAGCCACATCAGTCAATGTATGAGGAATTTCATCAATGCTATAATTATAGGTACTAGCTGACATTTGTACTTTTCTATATATTCAACAAATGTCCATATGAGTTGGGCCTACACTCGCACATATTCCTGGATTAATAATTAGTAATTCATGCATTTTTCTTGTCCTTTTCTTCTTATCAGTCTCTGTGACATGAAAAACCAATATATTGTCCACCCAATGAGGGTTTCATAACCTGAAGATACAATTTTAGTTATTTTATTAATATTTATTTCATTCAATAATCTTTATAAAACATTAATTTCATGGAAACAAGCATAGTTGGTGATGAGTAAGTCCTTTCTTAGTAAGGAACAATGACTCAAAACTTCAAGGTTCTTTAAATGTTTATTAAGAAGCCGAAAAAAGATATTTACATAAGGAGATCTGAAGAGAAGACAAATATATGGAGGTAGGAAGGCAAAATACAATGTTTATATGGATGCTATGAAGCATAATATGAAAAATAAAATGTATACTATATTCATGTAAAAATGGCTTGAAATGTGGTTTAAAGAAAGAGTAGACAGAAATGATAATAATAGGATAAGAAGAATGATAGAGGTTATGAGTGTGTATTTATTAATGGATGTGGTTATTGGTATATGTTTATCAACCATGTGATAATGTAAAACATTCATATACTAAGTTTTAATTGGTGATGAATATTATGTGAAATGATATAAAAAATGACGAGCTGTATCTCACCTAATTAGGGATGATGAGGATGAAATAATGCACGGCAACAAGACTATCATTGGTCCTTATATTCCTTCAGGATCACGATGATTAGAATGTGCAGGTAAGCTGATGAAATGAACATGAATCATGAAAACATGCTCATATTAAAGCTCTTTTAACATTATTTAATTGATATTGTCTTCATTTTTATATGAATTATTATTTTTATGTAATTTACAGGCCCATTAATTCTCATCGTGAACATGTTAAAAGTGTTTTTATTGTAACAGATGAAATTATTTTCTCTATGATGTAAGTTTAGATCTTAAAGGGATGAGTCGAAGTAGAAAGACATCGAAACAGAGAGAATAAGAAGAAATAAAAGCTTTTGTGTGAGGCACCTACAGCAGTGCAGGGCACAGAAGTGCTTGGGTCAAACCCAAGCGACTGAACGCAGGGTGTTCAAGCCCCACTGCAGCTGGCAAGTGCTCAGACCGAAAGGGAAGTTGTTTAATCAATATTGATGATTGGTCAAACTTTATAAAGAAGCTCTCATTATTAACGTTTAAACATGAGATAACCAATACTATTTTCAGTTGTGGACCAACCAAGGCTGATATGTGACAAGATCAATTGCACCCAAATGGACCGCAATCTTAAGAAAAATCGAGAGATGTCATGACCAGGCTTCGACCTAACCCCGCACAAAGCCCAAATCATAATGGCATCTTTAAATTATTATGCTATAATCTTAGCCATGCAATATTATTAAGGTATACCACATGGTGAGATTTTTTTTCTTTGTTAGAAGGACTCGTTCAACAATGGAGGTTGTTGAGGAGCCATTAGATTGTCATAGGCCGTCCGCCTCGATCGGAAATCCCCCTTCGGCCAAGGAAGGTGATGGCCAGGGCGAGGCAGAGATGGACGAGGATGGAGACACCCCTCCAATGACCCCTAGATGACCCCCATTATTGGTCCACAGCATGTACAGCCATTAGAGGCTGTCCTGGGGTCTTAAAATGGAGTATATGATCCCTAATTTGCCGTCTTCTGAGCCAAACATGCAGCACTAGTGGGATACCCTTCTAGTGGCAGGATGAGCTAGGTAGAGGCGGCATACCTCTTCTTTTTTTTGGAAAACCCTGGATGGTGCCTGAAGACTTCTAGAACACCTTGATATGTGTCAACATGGAGGAAGCGAGGAGGAGACTAATTCCAAGGCGAGGAGGAAAGCAGCGGCCCCATTCTTTGATCACATAAATCAGGGAAATTCTTTTGAGTTTTTGAATCCCATAGGTAGATTCCTACTTGAATATCTCATTGGGATACTTTAATGTGATTGAACTCAAAAAATTCACATGGTTTTCTATCGCATATCATACATCGGTTTCATCAGGCATTTTTTCAGATACCTAATGCACATTCAAAATATTCCCCAATTTATCCCATTTTAATTTTAATTTTATATACTAGTCAATTATATTATCATAAGGTACCCTCAAGCATATAATTATATAAATACTAGCCTAGTAGTTACTCCTTGTGTCATTATATCATATATTATTCCCTCCTCTATCCAACTAACTAAATTCTTATAAAATAAAATAAATATATTTTCATCTTATCTCTTTAATTCCTACAACTGTATCTATATCAAAATCATCTCGCCCAATTAATGCATACAGATTTAGATATTCTCCTAATTATCATTAATATTTTTTTACCCTTTGTTGTCATTGTTCTTGTTCTTCTTATATTTTTAAAAAATAAAACTTATTATTGCCTACCTACCTTGTTCTCAATATTCCTCATTACAATATCTGATATATAACCTACATCTTAAATAAAACCCTAAACATAATTCTTCTACTGTCTACCTTAAGATCATAGTTAAAATTAATACCATAAATTCATTTCAATATTGTGCTTCCTTGCTATCTCTCATATGTATGAGACTATTGCCCCTAAAATTAATACAAATAGTATGTTATATTATCTCTTCCTATTTACTAGTTCTCCCTAACACTAGCTATGATTACTTATTATAACCTATTACATTAAAGTCTCTATTCCTTCAATACCTTCTTCCCACTTACTAATTACTTATCTTTTACCCTTCCTTGGCTTTATCATTATTACCACTCATCTCTTATATTATCTAATAATATACTTAATTCATCTAATCACTCACTTTATCATTTGTTTCTCCAATCCTACATCAAGTATTCGATTCATCTTTAAGGGCCAGTGCCTATGGAGACGACCTCACTTATACTATACATATTTGAGAGAGTTTTTATAATTATAATTTCAACCCAGCTACACTGGCAACCGGTTGCCCCAAAGGAATCTTGGGCAACCGGTTGCCTCATTTTTTTGGCGCTCTTCTTCTTTTGCACTCTCTCTCGCCCCTTTCATTTTCCTATATTCTCTCTCTCTTCCCGGCGATCCTCCGGCGATTCTCAAGATTCCGGAAAGCCCCGTTAGCGCATACAATCGCCGCCCCAACCATCAACGCTGAGACACAGCTATTGGGCTACGCGATGACGGACCGGGAAAGATGAGTCCAGGTAGGACCCTGCTTCCTCCGCATTTTCTGCAATCTCTCCATCTATCTATCTATCTATCTATCTATCTATCCATCTATGTATCCTTTTTTTTTTTTTAGAAAAAAAATGCATTGATATGAACGTGATAGTACATTGCTGGAACATGCCTTCTGGGCAGTTCCTCACCCATAGGACAAAGAGTGTGACAGAAAATTGAGCTAATATTGTGCACACTACAGATTTATTGCTTTCAATGTTTGCCTGCTCTTTCACACTGCTTTGTATGAATGCTTTCTTTAGTGCTGATTTCACTGAGTTGACGGAGACTGTAGATATATTCATCTCGAAACCAAGCCCTTGCTTGTGCTGTTTTTTATTCTTTGTCTGAAAATTTCTTTTTTTGCCTTTGTATCTTTACCCAGCTCGCCTTTTTCTTCAAGTACAAGAATGTATCTGTGGAAAGAGATAATTTGGTGAAATGGGGCTACAATCTTAGGCAAACATGATTAAAAGTCATTACATAAACTTGCAGCATGAAAATGGATTTGCGTATTTACATTGATGCCATGCTACATGATATGTATTGATAATCAGAAAGTTTTGTAACAGATAAAACATGGATCAACTATGTTCCGTTTGATAGAAGCCAGTATTTTGTCAATCATTCGATAGAGCATGAACTGAACCATAGTAATACCAATTTTGTACTCTTGTTCCCTTAACTGTAGTGCCAAATATCAAAAGTCATTGAAGAAGGTTAGCTTAGGTCTTTGATGGTCCATTGAGACTCTTGGTGACTATGGAATGTTAATCTGGGCTTCAAGTATATACACACTTACTTCTTCTTTCCCTTTTCTAAACTCTTGAATTCATACATTCCTTCTTGTTATCGCTTGATGGTGGTTCCACTTTTTTTTTCTTTTCTTTGACTTGTCTGTCTTCTTCCTCTTCATCGTCTGCTTCTTTATCTTCATCATCGTCTTCTTCTTCTTATTCTTTGTCTTCTTCTGCTTCTTCTTTTTCTCTTTTTCTATCTATCTATCTATCTATCTATCTATGAGGGACATGAAGAGAGACTATAGGAAACCCTACAAATTGATTTTCGGCAATGAAGGGTGCTGAAGCTGGGGTTGCTACGATCTCTGAAGACGCAACTGCTTCACCGCTGCCTCAAGCGATGTTGGTCACCGGTAGCTCCTTGAATGAAGATGTTAGTTGTGCTAGCACGGGAGTATTAGATGTTGCTCCCGTTGTCGAAACGTCAATTGCTCATGCTTGGCCTGCATCATCTAGTGGTGTTCTAAGGAGTTTGAACAGTTGTAGAAACTTGATTTTGGCGTCTGTAGAAACTCAGAAAGTATCCGTTGGAGATGTCTTTAAAACACTCGAGCAAGCACGTGAGAAGTGTACCGAGTACACCAACTGCCCCCTTGGTCAGAAGAGTTCCAAGCAGTTGAAATTCATTAGGTTTCTTTGTTTTCGCAGTGGTCAGGCATCGATGAAGCAGTCCTCAGTTTTTACAGAGTTCCAAAGACAAAAGAGGACATTGAAATGTCAATGTCCATTCGTAATTAAGCTGCAGTTAAATCAAGCCTCGGGCGTCTATGAAGTGTATCAGATAAATAATTAGCACAATCACGATTTTTTACTAAAGTTGAATTGGCCCAAATGCCACAAAATTGCTTCATTCCAGACGAAGTGAAAACAAAAATGCTAGAGTTAAATGAACTTGGCATGCTCAGGTGCTCTCAAATCAAGACATTGATAGAGCAGGAGCATTTCCCAGATGTTCTAGTTACGTGGACAATAAGAGACGTACATAATTTGTTACAAAAATCTTCTAGCAGAGCTCGCGAGACTAACGATTTTGTCAAATTACTGAAAGAGAAGTCCAATCATAGTTGGTCCTTCAATGTCCAATTGAATGATGACACACTTCGCTTGGAGAGAGTTTTCTGGATTTCAGCTAATGGCAAAGAGAAGTATGTGCAGTTCAATGATGTTTTAGAAATCGATGCTACGTACAAGACGAATCGCTTTGGCATGCCTCTAGTGCTGTTTACAATGATCGATAACCATGGTTTGACAGTACTGACTGCTGGATGTCTTTTGTCCAACGGGCAATTTGACTCCTACTCTTGGGCTCTTCAACAATTTCGATCATATACGAATCTCGATCCCATCGTCTTGTTTACAGATGGCGATATGGATTTGGCCCGAGCTATTAAGGACATTTGGCCCACTACAGTCCATCTATTGTGCAGATTCCACATTTCCCAGAATATCACTCGTGCTCTAGCTAGCTCTTTGAGTGCCAATCTCAGCGGATTCATAGATGATTTCTGGAGGGTCAGCTCCATTGAAGATGTTGATGAATTCGAGATGAAATTTTCAACATTGAAGTCAAAATGGCAAGCAGCAGAATCCTATCTTCGAGTTCTCGAGGAAAAAAAGAAGCAGTGGGCATTCGCCTACACCCATAACAACTTCGTCATAGGTGTGTCTTCTACACAACGCCAGGAGATGGTCAACTGTCAGATCAAATCCGCGTTATTGTCAAATTCGTCTCTATTGCGTATTATTGATGGTTTCAATGTAGTCAAAACACGATCGCAAGAGAAGTTTTCCCAAGCTAGCCTTTCCACCAAGTTCGCCGCAGCAACAATGGATCCTCTAATTAATGACGCTCTTCAAATACTGACAAATTATGCCCAGGTTCTTCTCAAAGCTGAATCAGGAATGTCGCTTTCATATACCTGTGTTGCAGATGATTCCAAAGATCAGGGATATTTCCTAATCAGTCACAAAGACTTTCTAAACAAATTTCGTGTTGTGAGGATATCCATTGGCTCCGTTGAGCAAAGTACGTGCTCGTGTAGGAAGGCGATTTGGCTCGGTATTGTATGCAGACACATGCTGTGTTGTTTTCGCCACAATAACATATTATCATGCCCTGTCTCAATGTTTAATCGACGCTGGAAAAAGGACTGTAAAATTGTGGATATTCAGTCTGTCTTCATCGATACTGCGTTGGCTACACAACCCAGCTCTAAAGTCAGAGCAGTTGCAAAGTAAAAAGAAGCAAAGGGGTGTCACCTGCTCTAGCTGCGGGAAGCAAGGGCACAACGCCAGAACTTGTAAAACAGTTTGATTGTATCTTGATCAACTCCGTCAACACCTATTCCGTGGGTAATTCAAGAGCAGTCTCGTCTTTCTCAAGAAAGCCATGAAGTCTTGAAGTTGCGGGCCCAGGTTCGTGATTACCGGAAAGATGAAATCAACAACTGTTTTAAAGCCAAATAGAGAGAGGTAATGTTTGTTATTTTTCTACTTCGTCATCCATCTTATTGCATAAATACTCTGAGATTCTACAATGAATACATCTTCATTCTGAATCCTTTAAATGAAAGTATTTTTATTCATCTTTACCTCACAACTGAGCGCATGCTTGTGTAACACGGGATGCGTCCAACTGACAATTCTCATTTGAATTTTTCTTTGCTGATTGGATTGATATTAACTTTTTCCAGCTTAAAGCCAGAGAGACTAGACAATTCGTTTTAAATCTCCTAGCAAATTTATTGGCTTTATCCCAGATTGGCAATTTAGGATTTGGGCTTGAGAAGAGAAAATCCTAATCCATTAGCTTGTTTACAAATTTATCTAATATTTCAAATTTATCCCATTTTGTTCTTCTGGGATCTGTGCATAAGAAGAGGAGATCATAATCCTTTGGATGATGTAATTTATTTAATATTTTGCATTAATTTTGTGGTAACTTAGTTGTGTTTCTCGGATGTTGGTCATCTTGGGTAGCTTAGGCTCATTTCCTCTCATTTCTTTTCCCAATTTCAGGCTTCATTTGCACAAAGCATGGCTACTCGAGGGTTCGACACGTGGATTGTTGAAGTGAGGGGTGCCGGCCTGAGCACACGCATTGACCAAGAGGGCTCAAATGAAGAGGGAAAAACTTCTTTCAAACCATATAATATGACAGTATCTGCTCGTATTAATGGTTATAGATCTCCCATACCCGAAGAACAGAATCTGGCAATACAACCTAGTGAGGGCAACGATGATGTCCTGTCTTCGTGGGAGGAGTCACAACTAGTGACAAAGTTGACTGAAACTTTAACTCGTCTCACCGAGAGGGTCTCAGGATATCAGACAAATTCTTTGACCAAATGTCAAAATTATTGGAAGACGCCCAATTGTCTCAACACTTTGAGGATGTCCATGTTAAGATTTCTAAACTGTTGGAAGCTGGTCAGAATTCTGCCCTTTCGAGTCAGATTGGAGAGCTTAGCCGGGGGTTAGTGAGCATCCTTGAAGAGAGTCATAGGTCCGTTTCTCCACCGTTATTCGACCTGCACGAGCAACTTTCAACTACTATAGAGGACTTCTAGAAGCAACTTGATCTTGTCGAGATGTACAACTGGAATTTTGACAACTATCTTGAGGAGGATATCCCTGCTGCTGTAAGATTTAGAATCCACTTAAAATGTATTAATAACACTTTTTGGTTTTTGTATGCTTAGAATCCAGTCAGGACCAAGTGGTTTGCTTAGAATCCGAGAGAGAGAGAGGGGATTACAGGTTGCCCCGGAAAAGGAGAGATAGCAGAGAAAAACAGAGCGCGAGGGATAGCGGAAAAAAAAAGAGCGTGAAAGGGGCGAGAGAGAGCGCGAAAGAAGAAGAGCGCCAAAAAAAATGAGGCAACCGGTTGCCCAAGATTCCTTTGGGGCAACCGGTTGCCCGTGTAGCAGTTCCTTATAATTTTTATTTTAGTTTGGCAAATTAGATCACAACAATATCAAAAATATATGTGTAATTGGGTCCCAACATGAGCTTCTCCTCTTTTCTAATAAGTATGCTATATCCGATTAAACACTATGAATCAACCTGATGGATCTACCAAATCATTTTCTTTCTCTAAGCCAAGAAAAGTAGAAAGAAATCTGAAAACAATAGATAACAGCTGAAAACATTGACTAAATATGCCACCTTGTTCTAAAATTTGTTGGAGCGCAAGATAAAGTTCCTTTTTCTTCTTCTCCATATGAAACTCTCATGAAAGATAGGAATTAGTAAAGCTGATGCATTCAAGATACCAATAATATAGAGGGAAAGAATTCAAAGAAAATATAAAAATTTGGAGGAAAGGAGTTATAAAAATAGTTATGGTCTCTTATAAATGAGAAACCTGGAATGAGGAGGCAGTAATAAGTCAGTTTCTGTGCCATATCTTTTCATCCCGTCTATTGAACTCACTCAGCAGTATCCACATCAAAAGTTGGCACAGCTGATTAAAATTAATCATTCTCTTCAAACTGGTATTTTGCTTTTCCTAAAATTATTTTTTGGTCATGTCTTCATGGGCTTCAACAGGGTTGCCCTACTTTGGATCTTCACTTTAAATCCATACCTATATATAATCTATGCCCTGCATTTCTAAAAAAATACAATAAATGAAGAAATATCCCACTTGATTAAAAAGAATCAAATGTGGCTAGACTCAGAAACCACTAAGTACTCAATAGGTAATTATTTTGTTCCTTTTAATAACTAAGAATGTAAATATATTAGTATAAACAAAGATTGGTGATTACAAATATGATGAAAAAAATTTCAATTTTTTTTTGTTTACTATCATGATACACCTACCTTGTGTAGTTCTCTTAACAAAAATATGAAAAACATACATATTGACTTAAACGACACAGTGAGTCCCTAGGTACGAGTCGAGCCCATTTTTTACTTGCAAGCGACAATGGAGTTATTTCATTCGATGCCATAGTCAGCCATCGTCACTCTGATGAGGGTCAGAAGGTTATCATCACCGCCACAAGTCGTCCCACCCCAGAGCTTGGAGCTTGGCGAATCCCCATGAGTCAGGGCTGCACGTAAATCCCGTCTAGGACACTACAACACGTAGTCACATCCATTTAGGGAATTATCTGTCAGACGACGTCACTGATGACATCTGACAACATCTAGGTATCCAAGCATCGTCTCAATACCCATTTGGATGACGTTATCGATGACGTCCAAGATCACCGTCAGGACGATCGGGTGCAACTCCAGATCACACGTCTGACGGTCAAACAACAGTGGCATAGACCTGATGGGGGCAATGCCAAATCCTATACTGGGGGAGTCAGAAGATTGACGCATAGACCCGTTGCGATGCAACGTTGAATGGTAGTCACACGTTCACGCCAAACCCATGGAAGAGTCAACCGGATGAAGGAGATCCCCTCGGTGAAAAGAATCGACATTGGAGGCTTGTCTTTATTAATGGGTGTTGGAAGACAGGAACTTCTGAGGAGTGAGGGGGCAAGGATGCATCCCCTGCCCTCTCCTTCTTCCTTTTTTTCTCCTCTCTTCCTCTACTCTTCTTCCTTCCTCCTCTTCTTTTTCTTCCTATGCCTCCTCCTTATCCTTCTCTCTCCTTCTTCGTGAGACCTGGACAAAAATAACTACCACAAAACAAATTCCAGATCTCAGATTAACTGGTGCCCATCATGGCCTTATGTAGGGCCATGGTGGGCCCTTACAAGAGGGTCCATTAGCCCCTTAAGAAGGGTCCAACCTGGAGGGTCCATTAACATAAGGACCCTCCTTGGAACAACAATAAAAAGGAATGATTCAAACGCTAGATAGACGGCGATGAAGGAAAAAAAAATGATGAAGGTGATGATGAAGACGAAATGACAAAGATGATAGCGAAGACAAAAATGATGAAGGCAGAAATCAAAACACGAGACAGATAACGACGTGCTTTCACCTGGGGTGTTTGAACGCGAGTGCCTTCGCTTGCGCCTTGGCGTGCCAGTCGGGCAGGACGCGAGCCAGCAAGGGACGACGGTGACGATGCTGATGGCTTCAAAGACGTGGCAGCGATCTCGGGTGGGTGCTCTCCATCACCCATGCTCTAACACTCGTGTGCTCAAGCCCCGCGCGCCAGCACTCTGCGCACTTGCACCCATGCACCCTTGCCCAGCATTTCCGTGCACGTGCCCTGCGCCCCACGCGCCAGCGCTCCGTGCACTCGCGCCTGCTCTTTGCGCCCCCGCGCGCCCGCGCCCCATGCACCCCTGCGCCCCATGTGCCTGTACCCGCGTGCTCGCGCCCTCATGACCGTGCCTCGTGCACCTGTGCCCCCACACGCACGCCTTCGTGCACTTGCGTGCTCCGGTACGACGGTCCGCGTCCTTCTATGCCCTGCTCGCACTCTCGCTCACCATAGCCACGTGTGCTGTCCTGGTCACCCTCGTCATGGACTTCGGGTATCGACCCATTCAGGTTACATCACTCCTCTTCGCTCGCAGTCAAATTATTTCTTTCAGTGCTGTCGTCTGATGTGTTCCCCTGCCTAAGATCGAGCAATTGTGATAGGATTAGCCACTTGTTTTAGAGAGGTAGGAAATTGTTGTGATACTACTAGTCCCTAACCGTAGAGGACATAAACCTTTCTGGGCATTAAGTGCCCCTCACTGCTTAGAATGTTTAGTTGGTCTAAAGGGACGTTGGGAGTCTGAGTTTGATTGGTCAAACTCCAGATCTTTAGCTGGTCATCAAATTAATCAGTACTGCCGTACATCTTCTCATTGCTTTCTCTTGCATCGTCAATTCATCATATTGTTGTTGTTTGAATTCAAATCTATTTCGTAACTGTGTGGTAACACGAGCCGTCCGATCCTAGTCATGTTCTCATACTTGGTCTTCCATCACACCCAGTCATGTTCTCCTTAAACTCAGCTCCTGCCTCCACATCTCCCTATACATGCTGACTTGGTTCTTCTTGACTTATTCAAACATCAACTCCTAAAATAACTTATTCAAGATTACTATCCATTAATAACGCGGACCGAAACACGTCCGTGATTGGTTGAATAGGCGGAAACCAATGGTCAATGGGTCTCGTCTAACAAACCTTTCCTATGGATCTATAGGTGAATGAGCCAGACGGCTGATTTTTTCACGGAGCGGAGGGTCATACTACGAACAACCTCAATTGCATTTCCCCGTATAACTTTGCAAATAATACTGTGACAACCACAGAAGGGGATGGCCCAAGAATCTTAACCGAAGAAAGCGGAAAGGACGATCTCTATTTGTTATTCGAATACCCAGCTTTTCTGCAGAAACAAGCAAAAGCGAGCCCTTGGATGGCAACTTGATTGATGAAATTTGATTTATCTCGCCCTTTATTTTCTCAAAAATAATCGGCGGTAAAACGTTTCGTGCTACACAAGGCGTTCTCCTACGACGACTTCACTCTGAATCTCAGCGAGGGTTTGGCAGGGCCACGTTCTTGCACATTGGGCAAGCATTGGTTCGCGTAAGCCACCTCGCAATGCAGTTTGCGTGGAACTTGTGGATACACGGCAGCGTCGCCACCTCTTCTTGAATCTCGTAGTCTTGCTGAAGCACGAAAAAGAGAAAGAAACTTTCGATAAGAGCCCGGAGAGGTTATTAAAAAAGACAACAAAGAGAAAAGACGTGGTTATTATTTGTACTAGGCAAATAGAGCAAGATTCCGGATCTTTTCCGCGGACGGGCGAGTAATTTACTGTCCATAGAAGCCGCAGGATGCCTTCTTCCGTCCGCCCAGAGCCGGCTACTCGTTTGACCTGGAGCAAGAACACGCGTTAACACGACGAGACCTGACCACGGCGGACGAGAGATCGAAGCCATCGCGAGTGAAGAAAAATACGCATCGCGGGTCTCTTGCCTGAGAATGTGGCCGGTCACCATGCGACCCATCCGCAAGCTCGTTGCGATGGCGTCGTCGACTGTGGCGTTGACCCACGTATGTCGGCGGCAGAGATGCAGGGATTTCCTCGATATGGATAATCTCCTGCATAGCAAACATACAAGCCAAGAAACATTAATAGAGATGAATATATATTATATTCGGGTGTCTGGACAGCTATCAAGCTGAAAGAGATCTTTCTTGAGACGGCAATGACTGACGCTCACATCGGCATGGGCTATCCTCTGTGCACGGCGGCCGGACACCGCTGCGCTTCTGTGCGCAGATCCGCCGTTTGCCGTGGGAGAAAAGCGGTGCAGGAGTTGCACTCCCTGTAAACAGAGCCACCAAGGAAGCCAAGTTAAAAAAAAGAAGATTCACGACGAGCGATCCCAGTGAAGTAAAGCTTGGACAGAAAACCCGACATCGATCTTCAGATCCACGCTCACGCCGTTTCTCACTCTCATGTAGATTGTGCATTCGTCGTCCTGGGGGCTGAAATAAAAATCATCCCGACGTCACTCAAGAAGAACCGTTCTTTGTTCTTGGATGGAAAGAAATATGAAAAAGCAAGTCAATAGGTTTTTGCAACGCACGTGTGTGAGAAGCCGCGCTCCATGTCAGTGGCAGCAGCAGAGGGTGTGTATTTCCTTGCTTCCTTCTTGCGATCGTCTTCTCGGAAGCTACCGAGAAAGAAAGAATATGCAGAGAGCGGCGACTGAGAGAAAATGAATGATGGCAGTAGAGCCGATCACGTTGAAGACATAGAAAAGAGAGACAAGAGGAAGATTTAGCGCTGAGGCTTAACAGCACTCCGCAATTAACGAACGGAAATACCGTATTTGTCTTGTTTTCGTCAAAACAGAATAAACGGTATCAATTGTCCTAATCTAAATGAGGGAAAATATCCGCCAACCGCAAATTTTCGGAACCCAAATATGATAGATTTGCCTTTGAAAGAGTTTTGTTAAACGTTCAACGACCTTTTCAACATATTTAGTTTTTTCACAAACATAATGCGATTATTGGTACCAGTAAATGTAGCGTCCAGGCAGATGAGGGCGTTGTTGAAAAATGACTGCGGCCGTGGCAGTGAGGTCGAAGCCGTAATAAATTATGTTAAGATTTTATATATTTATATCGTAGAAAATTATATTTTTCCTCCCACCCAGAAAACGGGAAGAGGGGCTTCATTAACGTACCTCACTTTCCTTCGCTATAAAAAGGGGCTTTATTAAAATCTAACACATCTGTTATTTTTAATTCTAATGCCATCATCTAGATAACTCTACTTCCCCGTTTTGTGTCTGTATAAAAAACAGCAAAATATATACTTCTTTTGCATCTGCAGACCCTAACTCAATTGTTTATCGTTGTCAACGGCCACAAAAACGTAGGCGACATGTGTGGTCATACAACGCTGGGTGCAGCCCGGTGCTAGTCAGTTGACACAGGGACCCCCCATCGAGGAACAAACCAAAATATGGTTGTCCTCGGAGATAAATCAAAATTAGGCTTTCAATAATGTCATTTATATTTATCAAACATTACTCCGTTCTAGTTAGAGATGAATAAGGATGCTCTTCATAAGGAACGGTCATTAGGAATCTTATTTTATTGGTTATTGAGGTAGAGAAAAGTGCTACTTAAGGGTAACGGCTAAAGAGGAATGTTAAATGGTAAAGTAAGAAGGTGAGAGTTAATATTTTATAAACTACAAATATTTATCTGGTAGATGGAAGGTAGAACATAGCGATGTAGAATGATAATGAAGAAGAAAGATAAGAATGATGGAGGGATGTTAATTAGATGAAAAAAAGGGAAAGATCTAGGCTAGATAGGGGAAGATGAGGGAAACAATGTAACACAAGGAGACAAAGCTAATTGGAAATATACGAGAGCTCCTCTTCTCTTTTAGTATCTCGTCATCCATCCAATAACAGTTTGATGGATCAACTTACTCACATTCAGTAAGCCTCCAAATGTACAACTCAAGTTGTTTTTACTGTCATTGCTTCATGTTTAATTTCTCTCTCTCCTCGTCATCACGACTGCTACCTACATTTCCAATTTTTTCCTTGAAATCCCCAATGATTTCTTTTTTTAGATTATTTGTATTTTCTAGGTCATCATTAACGTACGTCATTTCCTAGAATGACACATATCCCAATGCAAAACAAAATAAGAAGACGACAATTGATTAAGCATTTACGCGTGACATGGCGAATCTATTGACAAGTGCCACGTCAATGTGGTTTGGCCTCAAAAAATGATGAAATACGTGCATGTGGCTCTCGCTCAAATTTCAGAAAGTTAAATGCATTTGATTTTATTATTTATTTAATGTTGTAGCTATCTTTTCCTTCACCATGCATTTAGTGATATTTTCATCATGTCATATATATGACATTAAAAGATAATAGCATGTCAGATTATGACTGGACATTATTGATCACCAATTAAATAAACAGAATAGCAACATGTGGTAGTACACAATTTAAACTGCAGAAAAGGTATTTTAGAAAAATTAAAAATATTCATTCACTCTAGAAATTTTCTACTGACTGATAAAGTTATTAAAAATTTAATGATCTGAAAATCCATAATTTTTTATATTCTGGCTTTAATATTATTTTGTATGAATATTATGTTAGAAATTTTCAATCAAACCACCGAAAACCATTTAGAGTATAATTTTTTATTATATATTTGTGATTTTAAGCTAGATAAAATTCATGTATAACTTTTTGAGAGAAAATCAACATGCGACATTAATATTATTAATCTAGATTTTTCGCTATTATTCAATGACCCTATTTAGTCGTACACCAGCCCATCTTCTGAATAAACTAACCTGCGAACTGTATAAACCCATTAATTGGCTAAGATGTGCTGACGGCAACATGGTAAACAAAGTTTATATCACACAAATCACTCCTGCTTACCACTGGAATGTGATTTCAGCCATTTTATATATAACAAAGTTTTAAAAATAACAAAAATCTTAGGTTTCTATAATTTTTGAATAGTATTTGAAAATCGAAAGTGCCCTTATTAATGATATCTCTTTTATAATTTATTTTTTAAACTTCAATAATAATGAATAATAAATATTTATTATTTCCAATTTAAAATTCAAGTCGAGAAAATAATATCAGAATCTTATTAGTTTTTCTAAAACTTATGCCAATGAATAAATCCTGGAAGCTGATACAAAATTACTCATAAAAGTTCTTCAACTATAGCTTTACATTCGCAATTATTTGCCATAAGTTATAAGCTAAGAAAATGTTTCTTAAACTAATGTATCCCCCCTCTAGATGGATTATTTATTCTATACAAGTTATAGATTTCTTAAGTGTATATTTTCAGAATATTATTGTCTTAACATATCTTGAATTTAGGTCTTATAATATAAATAGAAGTATTTTTCAATCATTAACCACAAATTTGAGACTTGGAATTTGTTCTCACACTCTTGAAATATTTATTTATTATTTCCAGCCATATAACATTCACTTGCACCCATAAAAATCATAAATTCTAATCTTATATTGTAGACTTGTCATAAATAATAAGATACTGATATAGTTTTTCTGTGTCTAACATAACTTTAAATTCTAATTCTAATGTCTTACGAAAAAGAACCTTTTCTGAAATTGTCCAAAAATATAATTACTCAAAAATAATGGAAAACTATGCCTGACTGATTATTTTATCTCTCTGTCAAACACCTGTACTGTTCAATAAATATGGATGGACATTTATAAATAAATATCATTGCAAGGTTAGAATTAGTATATAGTACATGCATTTTCATTCAAACACGACGTATATTGCTTATGTTTAGATTAGAAAACACAACAAATGATGTAACACGATGAGCACCGGGACGGGACGACACGTGTTACAACACAAGAATGGCAAATTGAGGCAAATCTAATAAGAAGAATGCAGAATCTACGAAAACTAATGAGCACTATGAAACAACTGCTGAGTAAGAAGACGATCAATTAAAGGACAGGGATGTGGACTAATTAAGTTCTATCTCCCAATGACCAGTCAAACTAACTGGACACCTAGAAGTGAGGGACACGTGTTGTCCAAGGGTGTCTCTGACTTCCAGTACGAGTGATCCTAGTACTATCACAATGAGTTCCTATCCCCCGACGAAGGTAGCTAATCCTATCACTCGTCACTAAAGCCTGGCAGCGGAACAAGTACAGGAAGACGGCACTGGAGGGACTAATAATAATGCTAGAAAAGAGAAAAAAAATGGAGAACCTGCTAGGATCGTAGATCCAAAAGTTCGTGGTACGAGAGTGTCCAGTGCGTTGACGATCGCTTTGTAGAGGTGTGGCGATGACACTGGCGCAGGAAGGCTGGATGCCAATGAACTGAACACAGGGGCACGACGTGTTGGGATTGATATGAAGAACACAATGGGCTGGTGAATGTAAGCAACAGCAGGCAAATAGATGCAAAGTGGAATGCAGAGGCTTGATCATCATGGCATGAATTGCAACAAGTGGTCGCGCTGAGTTGTGCAGATGCATGCCAACTATCGTGGGCTGGTGATAGCATACGTGCTCACATAGAGGGCTATGAACACACCACCTCGTGGTTGACAACAGCGCGTAGAGTAGTCGAGTTGCAGAAGAGGACGGACGGAGCTGGTGCACAATGGCAGAATGTGCCGATCGTTGGGCGAAGACTGGATGTGCACGCACTCAAGGATTTGCGGATGAGTTGATGGCGCACTAGCTCGCAGAGAGAGAAGGGCCCCGAACGGCGTGCAACTCGCTAGACACAATCACGTCAAACAAGAAGTCCAGGGAGGATGAACGGATGCCCGGGAATGCAAACGCCGCTGAGGGCTTGCGCTAGGGCTTCAATGCACGGACCAAGAATTGCCGTTGGGCAGCGAACGATCGGACCCGGGATGCGCAACGGATGGATGCTGCATTGATGATTCTTGTGTGTAGGGCGTCGGATGCAGAATTATGGGACGGGATGTGTAGAGGCTGGGTTGTGTGGACTTAAGATCCAAATTCTTGGCAGAACGGTGCAAGATCTCCTTCCGACATGGGATATAAGCGTTCCACGATCAGGAGACGATGGCGGTTAGCAATTAAGATCTGAGTAATTCTTGGGGATGTTCCAAGAATCCCATGAATGCGTTGATGGTGAATATGAAGCAATCTCGGTGGCAGCGATCGTCGTTCTTCTGACGGAGACTCGGCTCGGCAGCAGTGAATCTGATGGCGTAGCTAGATGCGGCTTCCCATGATCTACTCTAGAAAACTGTAAAGGATAACTTCCAATGTAAGGAAGTGGGATCTCAAAGAGAAAAGACTTTTCAATTTTCAAAACTAGGGGGGCCCACTCGCAATGCTTGCCTGGGGTAGAGAGAGAAAAGAGAGAAAGCAGGGCCGTCCTCATCCTGGGAGAGAAGAAAATAAGTATCTCAAAGTGACCAACATTTTATGAAATAAAAATGAGAAGAACCCATGGCAGAACCTTCAATTTGATCCTTTAGTCTCATGTTTGATATCCATTTCAGCAATCTATGGGGCATGAAGGCGAACAGATCCAAGAAATCAATAAAGATCAGCTGTTGAATTGGCTAAAGAGAAGTATACAGTCAGTAGCAAGCCCCATCGGACACGCCTGAAAGTTAGGGTGTAGGCTCAAAAGTGAGGTGGCTATGTTCCTCGATTTGGCTCAAACATTCTAGAGAATGAGTCTGATCTACTATGTTCTTCTTTTTTGAAATGCCTATTTTTTTAAAAAGTGACATGGGTAATCTTATGACCTAATATAACGGAACTGAAGCCAGTTTGAATCCCCAAGGGGTTCAATCCTGTGGGAGATTTGTTTCGATGATTCTGCCAACAGGGTGAAGTTTAAAGTAAAGGTTCTGAGACATCACTTAACCAGCCCTGTGAAATTACGAAGACAGGTCCTCCTTATTTGTACGGACAATGCTTTATGGCTGCTAAGATTTAGGTTTGACGGAGAATCAGGGCTTTACGGATTCCTGGAACAATAACTCCATCCAATCTCAAAATATGCATCTTTCTCCATATCTCAGTCGACCACAATAAGAAATACATAGTCTTATGGATTTAATTTTTTAAAAAAATAGTTTTATTGATTTCTTCTCCGTTCTTAAAAAAATGGATTTCTTCTCCGTTAGTTTATCACCTTCGATGGCTTCTTTGATGTCAGGAATATGCTAAAAAATAACAAAATCACCACTTTGCCACATCGCCAAATATGATGGCAGAAATGAGTGTTGATTTTGGGGTCGGTTAATACAACGTCTGAAACTAAATCCAAAAGTAAAATGAACTTAAGTTGCAGTAACAACACATCAAAGAAATCATTTGGCATCTAAAAAGCCCAAAATTCATTCATAACTCAATTTAGATAGGACACAATTGCAGACGATACGAAATTTTGAGACTTTGTATTGAAACCTACCGCAATTCCATTTACCCTTTGAGCGGAAGAGCGCATCATCTCTACTGACAGAAGACGGATGATAAACTTTACGGAAACCCCTGAAGAAAAATCAAAATTAAACAATAAGTATAAGGGAGTATCATCATAAAGGAAGCACACAGTTGCCATCACCCTTGTCCGTCGTCTATGCCAGGATGATTATGACGATGACAAAGTCGTCATCGTCACTCAGACTATTTTGATCAACAGGATTTGATTTATACTCGGATGACGAAGTAAACATAGTCCTATCTCTTGTTCTTTCCACCTCTGCGACTCCGCCGAGCTTTCAATGGCGTTTTCTCGAACACATATCCCTCAAAGGGAACCCCGGGAAGAGAGAAGACGACGTCTTCTACCATGGATCGTTTACCTCGGATGACAAATTTTAAATCAAAATTGTCTTATGGATGATGACTTTTTTAAAATGACTCAATGGATCTCAATCTTGGCTTTGATAATTTTCTAAGCTGATTAAAGAGACAAAATTCTCTAAGCTCCAACCAGATCAAGCTGATAAACCGCAGCAATCGAGAAAAAATCAAAGAGGGAAACCGCAGCGAAAAAGCTTACGGATTTAATCTGAATTCAAATGTAATGTATCCGTTGCAGGCCGTTACAACGGATACATTACAATAACGACTACTTACTATCTCTATCATCTACTCTTATCATAAAAACAAACACGATGTTAACAAAGAGATTGGGGAAAATAACAACGATCGCTGTTATACACCTCTTTTCTTGGTGTTCTTCTTCTCTCTCTCTCACTTCTCATTCTTTCTCTCCTACTCTCTCTTCTTCCGTCCTTGTCAACGATCTTCAGCACAGGTTTCTGTCATTCCTCCATTCCGTCTCCGCATCTCGCCGCTCTCCCTCTCCGTTTCTCCCTTCTCTCCCTCCTGAAGCATGATTTTTGACTCCACTCTCTCTACCATTTTGAGAAAATTATGGACCATCTTCTTGCCCGCTTCAGTGATGATGTCTCTGGATGAAACTGGACCCCCTGAATATGCTTGTAGATCTTGTAGCGAGCAGCCATGATCAACCCATCCTCTTTCCATGCTGTGATCTCAAGTATGGTGCTAGGGAAAGTTTCCTTATCAATTACAAGCAACGAACAAGTTTGATAGGCTAGAGAATAACCCATCCTCGCCCTTCTCATCGTAGAACACTAAGGGGAATAGACGATCTTTCCTCCCAATGCTTCTCCAATACATTGCAGGCACATACAAACACCGAACAGGGGAATTGAGGGCCCGAGCTCCAGAACCGTCTGCAAAGAAATCCCTGAATCTTGAGGGAGATCACGATGCCTCTTGGATTCAAACTTCTCACTTTTTCCACTGTGAGCTCGTCATTTCTATAAACTTTAAAATTAGCTCCTAAAAAATGCCGATTATACGTGAAGCTATCATAATAATCAAAAACCGCCGTCTCAGCCTCCTTTCCTGAGACCAGCGCTCCCAACGGCATCCTGCCAACAGCACTACTCAGAGCAAAAGACAGTCCATTTCTACGCCCTGGAAAGTGAGAAATCCACAATCCGATGGAGAAAACAACGTCAAGAGCTCATCAAATGAAAGAAAAACAAACAAAAACCGGAAAAAGTCAAGAACCCGGATCTTACCATCCGTGGAAGAGCAAATCAAAGGCCGAACTTGAAATTTTGGCGGTGATGAGCTCCGAGAATATTTCGCCGGCACTGCGACTTGGAAGCGGATTGAGGGAGAAGTGGCGAAAATTCTGACAAATATTTTTGTCAACCGATATTGTCATCCGTACGTAATTTTCGTCATCCTTCATTTGTCCCGGATGACAGATGACTAATGACAAATGACAAATATAGGACCGTTCAGTCATCCGTCAATCGATGCGAACAAAAACAGATGATGAAAATGAAATGACAGATGACTAAATCGTCATCCGCCCTCCAGCCATAGATGGCAGTGGGGAGGGAACGCGGGAGGCTGGGGGAGGAGGGTGGGCGGGAGGCGAGGACGGGGGGCGGCGGCGGCAGGGAGGGAGTGCGGGAGGCTAGGGAAGGAGGGTTGGGTGGTGGCGGGGGGGGGGGCCGGCGGCTGGGACGGGGAGTGGCGGGGGCGGGGAGGGGGCACGGGCAGCAGGGAGGGGGAGCAGGAGGTCGGGACAGCAGCTGGGAGGGGGTGTCGAAGGCTGGGAAGGAGGGCGCGGGCGGCGGGGAGGGGGTGCAGGAGGCCAGGGGAGGAAAGCGGGACCGCGGCTGGGATGGGGCTCTCTCACTCTCTCTCTTCTCCCTCACTCTCTTTTCAGCCAATCAGAGGTCAGAAGGGTACACCAATTCCTATTATAGTAGTATAGATGCACTCTCTAGGCTTCCTTAGGCATGCCTCCCTTTATATAAGGTAGGGACGATGCCCAATTGGGCTAAATGAAGGGGAAACTGTCTCATGACAAGAGATCTCCCTTGAACATACATCAAAACAACATAATGAAAACAACGATGGATGAGGCCCAAACACGAAGGCCCATCCAACAATTCAGAAAGAAAACAAATACATGAAAATAAAAGTAAATGATCACGACCCGTCGATAGGCTGTGTACTTGAAGCCGGGGTGGCAGACGTTGGCTCGAGTAGTGCTGTGAGGTTGTTGGCATCCCGTGGCCTGGCTAGTGTGATGGTCCCCCATCAATAAATAAATATGTTAGATGAATGGAAAGGAAGAGTCACAAAAATGGGTATCAGGGGCACAATGACTCTGTAAAGAAAGATCAATCACTTCGATTGTCAATTGTCAAGAACAGTCATCAAGCACACAACAATTCATGAAACATTTATCAAAGGATAATGTTTTGGTATAATAGAAGGTAGGCTATTGACTGGTGAGTGAAGAAAATGGTGGAGACAACAATAGAGTTATACTTTGCTAGGAAAAAGAGTAGTAATGTAAAGTTACTGGTGAACAAATATGATTACAGAATGTGGAATCAAAATATAGTTAACTCTCATCGGAATTGAAAAATTAAGAGTATGTGAATATAGGGTTCTTAGAGAGGGTAAACTAGAAAAAATGAAGGAAGATGGACTTAAGTAAAAGGAATGAAGATGAAAAATACATAATATGTTTAGGGCTATGTATGAATGTAGTATATGAAGAGCTTCAGATTTTCTTGCTCACCATTGGTCTGAATATGCCATCCAAACTAGGTACTTTTACAGAAAAAAGAATAGCCATCGCAATAATCCAACTCCAAAAATTCACATAAGATATGTTAAGAAACACAATGACCAATCCTTGATGGCCTTGTCCTAGTTGCAATCCTTTGCAAGATCTTGTCTACGGGGATAAGAAAGCGTGGTTGAGATTATTTATTTAGGATTAGTATTTCACTTGATTTACCTTAATCACATTAGGTGTTCGTTTCCCAATGACCAAGGGAGCTCTTGGTTTCATATTCTCATCAGTGGAAGCTTGAGGGTTGAAAGCATGAAAGCAGCCTTTATAGTATAAACACTCTAAAACACTTATTTTATTTTTAAGAATATCTGTGAGAGTCTTTGGGTAACTTTCAGTGAAGGAAATTAATTGTAATATTATGTTGTGCAGCAATTGTGAGTAAGCACATGAACAGAGACATGCGGAAAATGGAAGAATTGGGATATGGTTGATGTAAATATATGTGGCCAGCAAGTCAATCACGCCTTTCATGTTCATTAATACAATGTATTAATTATATCTCATGTGTGATACTTACAATGAAGTCGACGAAGCGAAAATGGGTGTGTTAATTTTGTGTCGTTGTTTTTATTTTCACTTCAATCAAATAAAATTTTTATGTATAATCTTACTCAGATATGTGTAGGGTAGAGTAACGTCGTCTCCACAGGGACTAGCCTTTAGGGATGATTAAATGAGTGAGTTGTTTGTTATTAAGATATAATAATACATATAAGAATAAGATTTAATAATAATTATAATACTAAAGATAGTAAGTATAAGAAGAGATATGTAATTAGTAAGTGTAGGGAATATTAGTTTAATAAGAGAATACAATGTATTAATTATATCTCATGTGTGATACTTACAATGAAGTCGACGAAGCGAAAATGGGTGTGTTAATTTTGTGTCGTTGTTTTTATTTTCACTTCAATCAAATAAAATTTTTATGTATAATCTTACTCAGATATGTGTAGGGTAGAGTAACGTCATCTCCACAGGGACTAGCCTTTAGGGATGATTAAATGAGTGAGTTGTTCGTTATTAAGATATAATAATACATATAAGAATAAGATTTAATAATAATTATAATACTAAAGATAGTAAGTATAAGAAGAGATATGTAATTAGTAAGTGTAGGGAATATTAGTTTAATAAGAGATCTGGAGAAAGGAAAATATCCTATATTATACCCACTTACTTAGTCATAGATACTAAGTATAATCAGGAAGTCAGATATTAGAGAATATAGTTAAGGATGATAGTATTATAGTTAGTGAAGAGGTAGATAACTATTTAATAAGAGTAAGTAGTTTAATAAGAGGACAGAAGAAAGAAGAGGGCTAAATTATATCAGTAATTACTTTAATAAAAGTAGGAGGAAGAAAAATGAACAGAAGCTAGATAGATGTGTATAGGTATTTTTAATTAAAGGTAATTAATTAAGCTAGAGAAGTATTTGTACATATAATATTTTATATAAGGAGAGAGTAAGTAAATATGTAATATAATAAACTAACTAAGAGTTTAGATGAGTATAGAGATATATTAAGAAAGGGAGAAGAGGAAGTAATAGTAATCAAGAGGTAATTACATTAATATAAGATCGCATATACTTATAGACTACTGCTTATATAGGTGAGATATTGATTTTAAAATTATTATAGGTATTTTATATGTTTTTATAGGTTTTATATTTTTAAATGTATTTTTATTGGTTTTTTGTGGGTCGATTTAAGGGAATGAAAGGGTGAATTAGTCAAACACCCAAGAGGTGTTCGACCAAATGCCTGTTAGGAGATCGAATAAGAGAGATACATATAGAATTTAATATTTTATGCTTTCTATATATTTTTTATAGAGTTTTCATAGTAAAAATAAATAAAAGATAAGGGGTATATCTGTCGAACACCTATGAGGTGTTCGACATAATGCCCGAAAGAAGTCGGGCAAGATATATCCACAGAGAACTTGTGGTGCAAAATTTTAAGAAACCTCAAGATATATCCATGTTTATAAGAGATGTATATAACAAATAAATGATAGACGTAAACTTACCAGATTTCTGCAGTAGGTGGAAGTCACCGATGGCTCTTGACACCCCTCCGATAGTGTCGTCCTTTAAGTAAGTGCCTCCAACTCCTTATTTTGCTCTCTCTATGTTCTCCCTTTAGGTCGCAGCACTCTCAGTGCCGTCGACCGAGAGAATCAAAAGAAAATGAACAGAAGGAGGATTTTCTCCTTGTCTGATTTTTATTTCAAAAATGAGATTGAGAATTCGGGGAAAAAGGTGATGAATTGGGGAGCTTTAGGCCCCCTTTAACAGCTTGGGAGGAATCTCCCAGGCTGTCCGATAGAGAGGGAGGGCTCTAGGGGTCCTCCCGGGCCGTTGGATCGCCCATCGCTCCCCCCTTGACGGCCGAAAATGGTCTCTAGCTGATGACGTCGATGGTCAAGAGTGAGGGTGGACCAAAATGCCCCTGCCCGTTAGGTAGCCTTCATCTGAATCCAAAGGCTGCAATTAAATCGCATCAATGGACCTAGATTAAAATGGAATACCCCATCTACCACGTCAGCGGGCCCTATCAGCCGCCCTGTCACCTCCCCGTCAGCACTTTGTCTATGTCGCTTCCTCTAATTCGCCTACAACTGGGTCCCCCGTCTACATCATCATTGCTGACCAATAGGAAGCCCAAATATATATATATATATATATATCATATTAAATAGAATGGGATAGATCTCACCGTTCAATCTTCAAGAAAATCGAACGGACGAGATCATATCCGAATATTTTAAATCGGCTCGATATGATGCAGGCTTCGGACCGGGTCAACCCGAAGCTTGATTATAATTTGTTCAACATGTTGCATGAGATCACGGCCCAACTCGATCATGTTACTCCTCGGCCTGGCCCTGCGCGAAGGTCAAATAGACGTGGGATGCACACCTCATACTGAAAATATTTAAAATGTAAAGCGCTATATAAAATTTGAAATGTATACTTTATCAAATCAAAATACAAACCTTTCTTGCACATAGTGGGCTCTACTTCTTTGAGCCTCCAATTGAGGCCTCTCTGATGTCCTCTTTGTGTGGCCCGCTGGGATTGTTTTCGGGCGCCGCCCTAGCTGTAGGCGGGCTTGAGCACCCTACGTTCTCGCCTACATGTGCATTTTTCCCCTAGAATAACATTGAGCATATTCTAAATTGAACATTAGAAAATTAAACAATGCCTTAAATCTATTTTTTTAAGAAAATTACATAAAAAATGCATAAAAAATTACATGAAAATGCATGAAAGAACATGCATGAAAATTACATAAAAAATGCATTATTTCATTACTTTCTCTATTTAGTACATGAAATGCAAAACTCTATAAAATAAGAGAAAATACACATGAAATGATAGCAAAATTCCTTTAAAATATGTATAATTACATGACACATTTTGGGTCTATCAGAAGTCAATGAATACATGATCAGGTTTATTAATTTATGATGATAACATAATACAAAGATAACAAGTACTTAAGCGTTTGTTTAAATATTTGAAGGTTCCTCATGCAGGACATCCAAGTCTTCGTACAGAATAGCACTATCTAATATCTCTCATATGGCGTGAATGGTTTATCCCGTAGCCATTAGTGTGGAGACACTAAAGATTAGTGGTCGGCGATCTTTAGTGTAAAGCATTCATTAGATTGATCCATATGAATCCATGAAAGATATCATACCAAACTATCTATAAGGTTGATTCATATCATGGTTGTGCAGGTAGTCTTTAGCCATGAGATACCAAAAACATCTTGTGGACAGACAGGTGTACTTTGATTGTCACCTAAGATATGAATTCTAAATAGTCTTGAGATTCCAAATAGAATTAGTTTGCATGCATCAAGAACTTAATACAGATGACTGGGTGGTTAAGATGGCTCATCTGTCCTTGATATCATAGAATACAGCTCAAGGAAGATGACATTCTCATAATTAATTCTTTGTCCAAAGTAATAAAACATCGAGATAAGTTCTTTGATGTTTTCTGAACACATCAGTACTATCTTGGTGACCCATGTTCGGTTCTATAGGCCTAGATCTAAATGAACAAATCAAAATGATATGCAGCGGAAGACTTACGGAATCGTAACGACATTGATAAAATAGGAAACGAAGAACTTATGCACGGATTGCATCCATGATGTCTTAGAACCCCGAGTGAGAAGAGTCGAGCAGCTCAAGCATGCAACCTCTAGACGTATCCCCCTTTACCTCAGCATGTCAAATCTCCTCCTTATCATTCTCTGTTGTTGTTGTTACACATTCCCGATCGCATTAGGAATGGAGATGAGTCATGGGGAGAAGGGAGAAGAAGGAGAAGGCCCGTGAACATGTTCAGCCTTGGTGAATTTCGTTCAGACCCTTACTCTATTTATGCTAAGTGGGTATTCTTCATAAAAACCCCCAAAACTTAATATCTTCCAATGTCCAAAAGGTCATTTGTGAATGACCGTCTATGCCCACATACCAGTCTTGTTATGTACTTCAATGACCTGGTAACCTTTATTGTCAGATTGATTTAACCCAATCAATAGGTTGAGACTCCAAATCATGATATGTGAAGCTACAACTCGTGCTCTAGAAGATACAAAGGAGTGTGTATCAACTCACTCTTGGAACCTGTTCATCATCAGTTACCGTGTATGTATAGTCCCTCATCCCCTTGTCACTCCTAGGATGACTTAGGGTATGTTCAACTGTCAAACCCTAATCAGTCTTCTGAGTTAGTACTAATGCATTCAGAAATCATTGAAGAACTCTTCTTCCATATTTCATTACCTAGGCCAAGGACTTCATTCCATCATCTTCCTTGAGTTGTCACCTCTTATACTAAAGGTGGACAATCCCATCTTGACCACTCAATCATCTTCATGAAATTCTTGGTGCACCTGAACTAAGACCGTTTAGAATGCCATGATTAGGGACTCATAGGTCACATTCAAAGTACAAGTGTTTGTCCACAAGATGTCTTTGGTGTCTTAGGTCTAAAGACCACTTAAACAACCATTATGTGAATCAACCTGACTCACAGTTTGGTACAATACTCTTCAGGGATTCGTACGGATCAATTCAGCGAACTCTTTCCACTAAAGAGCACGCACTATCTATCCTTAGTGTATCCACACTAATGACTACAAGATCAAAAATATTTATCATATGAGTGAAGCTAGATAGAGCTATTCTATCCAGATACTTCGATGTTCTTCTCGAATATCCTTTGAATAGGAATAATTTATATTACCTGCTTAAACACTAGTGATCTCCTTACTATGAATATGTTCTATTAATCAGATTTATTGGTTTTATTATTTCTTTACCAAAATATGGGAAAGAGATTTTAAGCTTGATAAAGATTCCTTGAGAGAAAGAACCACCTGGTCCTTAGGGAAGTAATGACAGAGTTGGTATAATCTATGGTATGTTTGATTTATGCTTTTTTCTGGGTAAACACTCCAATTTATAGCTTAGATGGCAAGCTTTCCGACATCAAACCATACCGAAAATTTTTCATCTAGCAAAAGTAACAGTATTTTTCTTTCACTACCCATCTCTACACCTAGCACCGCAATGCCATCCATAAATTGTGCATTGGCCAGTGCATCCGCATCCAAATTATACCTTGAAAGAAAATGCTAAATTATCTAATTGTATTTTTGTTTCTTTCCTCCTCTAAAAGAGTATATCCATGTATCCACTCAAATTTCCCCTCTCCATAAACCCAAATGAGCTCAACGATGATGGGGATGAGTGTGCACAGTCTTTAATATCATCTGAGTAAGAAATCTTTCCTCCTATAAAAGATCCAAAATATTCTTAAAATTTGACAACAAAGTACAATCCATGAAAAATAAAATCAATATTTTAAGTAGTTGTGATTAAATTTCCTTCATTTACTCATTATTCTCTCCAGAAAATAGTTAGAAATCAAAAACAAAAATAGTACAAATATAATCAAATCCCTATCATTGCTGACCATTGTGAGCCATTTGGACAATTATGTTGCCTTTTATTGTAAAAGAATATTTTTAAAAATATTGTAAATTACCTTTAATCACTTATTCTATAGTAAATAACATAAACTTCTTTGAAATTGAACGCACAAAAGGATTGATCATAATGCTATAATCTTTCTGTGGGGTTTTATGGTTCAATCATTGGATATTACCCTTAATCATTGAACTTTATTGTATTACTTAAATATCTTGTTCCACTAGACCAACCTTCATGACAAGTTTCATAAGTACCCTAACTTATGACTAATTATATGGAATTGAAATAAAAGATCACCATTATTTTTCTAAATTTATTCATTTTGTCTTCAAAGATGACTAAATATGATTCCTACTGCCATCATTTCCAGAATAGAAATTTTTCAAAAATAAACGCAAAAAATAAATTCAAAATAATATGTTTTCTAGTGTCTTACTCTGGCTATGTTTTTTTAGTGAAGATGATAACATGTTAGAAAAATCTCTGCCAGAACACTAATAAGCAGAAACCACAACAATAAATATTCTAAGGAAAAGAAATAAATTAACATTACCTTTGATGACTTACTATATAGTAAATAATATAATGTCTCCCCAAAAGGAAGTCTTATCCCATAAGTTTTTTTAAAATTGAATGCACAAAAGGGAAAAACATTTTGATCATAATGTTATAATCTTAATGTGGGATTATAAGGTTCACTCATTCAATATTACACTTAGTCATTAATGTTTCCGGTATGATCTCTATATCTTGTTACACCAACCTTCATAAAAATTTTCATAAGTAACATGAGAAAGCACTAATTATAAGGAACTGAAATAAAAGATCACTAAATATGATAGATAGAGCCATCATTTCCAGGCTAGAAATTTTTTTTAAAATAAACATAGGGACATTTAAAAAAAATTTAAAAATAAAAAATATATATTTAAAAAATAAACAAAAATAAATTCAAGATAATGTGTTTTCTTTTGTGTTACTCTGACTATGTTTGTTTTAATGAAGGTGATAATTCTTTGGAAAAATCTCTGCCAGAAAACTGATGAGCAGAAATCGCAACAATAATTATTACAGGGAAAATAATAAATTATGCTTAAACTGTGACAGAAAATGTCCCAATGTATGTTGTCTGAATTGGACATATATATGATAACTTTAATAACCATACTTTAATAATGGAAAATATGATCAATATGGATGACAGAGGAAAAATGAATAAATATTTAAATGTATGGGAACCCAAAGAGGAGTCAGAGACGCTTAAGAGTAACTATTAACTAGATATCATGAGGTGATTAAACTAATTTTTTTAATTTTTGTTACTTAAATAATTACTCTTTCTTAAATTCATATTATTATTTATTTATTTATTTTTAAAATTATAATCATATATGGTTTCTCTAATGGGTCCTATCCAGACTGTCTGGTTTAAGCCTGTCATTGCTTATAAAAAATGTATTTTTTTGCAAAGATAATGAAATATTCTTCATATGATCAAATAATTTGTTAAATTTTTTATACTTTATGTTAATGCATTTTGTGGATGCATAGAGAAGGTAGATCGAGATTCTTATACTTAATACACAAAATTACAAGTTAGAACCTGTGACATGAAGGCTTACACACCTAATAAATTAAATGCTAATTCTTAATCTCGATGCAAATAATCTTACACTGTGGCACTATAAATGGCCACTTAACCTACATTATCTCCAATAACACTAAACTTAGGATGGAAAAGGAACAAAAATGGATTGCTTTCAAAAAATTAATAGACATGGATATGAATAATCCGTCTGAGATTATGGAGAAAATATGAGGAAAAATTCAATTTCAACTCTAGCAAAGGAAAATTCTATCAATGTAGAAATACTTTTTACATGGAAATTCAATGTTTATATGTTTTTATTAAAGATAAAACTGTTTCCTGAAGATATTACAAGTGATACAAAACATGTTAAAATTTAGAAGAAACACATTTAAAAAATTATTGTTGCAATGAAGCCAACACATTAAAGTATTTAAGTTACCTTATTTTTATATTTTATCAAAATGGAAATTTATTAGATGACATGAATAATAGAATAACTAATTCATCACCGGCATAAAGTAAAGAAATATATCTAGTATTACTAGAAATTAATTGTATGATTGTAATTACAAATATAGACTGAATAAAGGATTATGACACTATGAATACCTTCTTTAGTAGATCCAATAAAATACTTTAATATTATTTTTCATTCTTAAGATTGAATTTTTTTTATTTTAATCAACTTTAAAGACATAATGAATCCATTTAGAAATCAAACACAAATTTAAGAAGTAACAACCTCCCGGCCATCAAAATTCTATAAGTTAAACTGGGTTTTAATATTGTATAATCATAATCTTATAAATGTATTTAGCAATTCATATGCATGATCACATGAAACTTACATGGATTATCTTTATTACTAATATTTAAGGTCATGAATTTGGTAGCGACATAAATTCCTTAAAACATTTGTCAGCCCACAATTTCCTCTAGGGTGAGGATGAATAGGCACAAGTATTTATCCATTTTGTTCTCTATATTTAAATGTGTTTTGACTTTCCCTAGGAGTGACAAGCATAGTGGGCTTACTCAATATACCAGTTATTTACCATTTAAGATTGTAGTTTAGAAGATGCTTCTAGAAGCCGAAAAAGATATTATGAAGTAAGACACCACTTGGCTTTGGATAAGCATGAAAATAATTTTTGTTCATCTCTCCAAAATGTATTTAGGTTTTCTCCTAATATATCCCTTAGTTCCATATTTATCCATGTTTATACTTTCTCTGAACACCAAAATTCATTTCAATCACCTAAACACATTCCCATGATAAAAACATATTAATAGTTATCTCATTTCCTCATCATTAACAGGTCCACTTTCTAATATATTTATCACTTTGATCCAAACCCACACTCCGTTTACTATATATCCAAAATGTTAAAATGTATTTTAACCTGATTCATACACCATTTTCTATCATTTATCTCAGACACATGCCAGTCCCTATTATATTTTTATGAATACTATGTCCTCGGATTTCACAATAATATTTAATGGACCTTCAAGACTGGATGCTCTAATAACCTTGGCACAGATCAGATCATCAATGTCTTGGTTCTTCAAGAAAGATGTTTTGAGGAGCTCAAGTGTGACCCTCTTGACATATCCAAGCAATCTCTTGCATTTTAATCTCCTCCTTTTTGAAAAATCATATGAAGATGCATCATCATTGTTTGAACATTTTGATTCTACCTAGAGGGGAGGGGAGCTAACGAGATAAGGGACATTTCTACCATTTGTGAATTTAATTCAAGGCCTTATCCAGTTTTATAACTAATGGGGATTTAAAAACAACCTGACCTTTAAGGATATCTTATGACAACCATGTGTGACCTTCTATGCCCATGTATTAGTCTAGTTCAGAACTCTAGTATATCAATATTATTTTATTTGTCAACCTAATTAACTATCCATATCAACATATAGGTTAAAGCACCGAGGATTAATTGAACCAAATCTATAGGTTGATTTTCCAGAGTGGAGGGTGCCAAGATACACTACATGCACTAGAAGATATAAATATATATCATGACTCCCTTGTGAAAACTTATTGTCATCACTTACCATGTATGTATAGTCTCTCATATGTTTGACTTAGGGTATGGTCACCTGTTGAGCTGTAATCGGTCAAACCTAGTTAGAACTAATACATTCAGAAAGTATTATAGAAATCTTCTTCAATATCCCACTACCTTGGCAGAGGACTTCACATCATTTTTCTTGAGCTGCCTCCAATATACAAAAAGTGGGAAATCCCATCTTGACCACTCAATCATCTTGTTAAACTTCTTGCTCCCCCGATGTCAAATGGTTTGCATACTATCAATAGAAACTCGATTGTCATAGTTAAAATATAATATCCATCAACAAGACATCTTTGATATCCCAAATCTAAATAACAGTTACACAACTGTGATGTTAATCAACACGATTGACATTTTTGAATCATACTATTTTTGGATTTGTACAGATCAATTCAGAATTCTATTTTCCTAAATATCAAAACATAATACCCTATATATCCTTAGTGTCTCCATACAAATAGCTACAAGGCGTCCCATACTAATCATATGAGAAAGACTAGATATTGCTATGTGAAACTATTCTAGTCAAGATCATAGCATTATAGTGATAAGTATTAATAATTTATAAAAACAAACGAATAATAAACGGATTCGCCATAAATTCCATAATTGATGAAAAGCTTATCAATATCAAAATCAGAATGGAGATTTTTTTCTGATTTGTATTTTAATTAATTAAAAACTACTCACATACAATATATTTATTGTGAATGAAACATTCAAATCCATTTAAAATTAAAGGTAAGAAAATTGTATTAAAAATTATTAAATACAAATAGCCATCAATCACTAAATATAGAATATATAATACGTATCATATAAACATAAAACAAAGTCACAACTGAAAGAACTGTATATCAAAATTCTTATATTTTATCTTAAAAACATTCCAATGACGAATAATTGATAATAATGGATGTATAAACAAATTCATTTTTTCAATTTATTAGCATTAATTTAAATTCGAAAACTGGTAAATAAACTTTATCTGGAGGTTTTCAACTACACAAAAAATCTGGTTTTCAACCATCATAATTATCATTGACTGGGTTTGAAGGGTTGGTGGAAAACATTATTCCTTTGCATCTGCCATTTTCATGAAATAGTTTAAATGGTTTCTTAGTAAACATAAAAAACCATTGAATGTATTACAAAAAAATTAATTCTTAATATCTATTGTAATAGGTTAAAATTAATTCTTAACATAATCTAATTCAATAACATAGAATTGGGGGAAAATATCACAAACAAAGTATCAATATTTTATTTTTTAGAATTGTGTAAAAAGACATACTGAAGTTAAAACATATAAATGAGATAGGAAATGAATTTATCCACTATCACTCATGATAAGCTATAAGAATTTCTCATTAGATTGCCATAATATTTAGTGTAACATAAGCATGCTTAGTGACAAAACATGTGGTCTCTGATGAACTTCAAAAGGTTGAATACAATTTAGTTCATTATGAAAATTTTGAAAGATATACAAGTATTTCAAAAAAGATCAAGCATTTTTTTCTATATTTTTAATGCTTGTACTTATACATTTTTATATTATCTTTCTATATTACCTTTTATATTTTTATATTAATATCTGAATCCTAATTATATTATAAAACTTTGATATGTATTTTATTCCTAATTTAAAGAAAAAACTTTCATTACTATACATGTGGGAACCTGACATCAATTTTGATAATTTTGGTTTTCAACTTGGGTTTCCCTCTGCTGTGACCTTTCCTGTGCAAATTTTGACATTTTGTAGTACGTTCCAGTTTCAATAATATTATACATGTGGGAACCTGATGTCAATTTCGATAATTTTTATTTTCAACTTGTGTTTACATTGGCAATGACTTTTCATGTGTGAACTATGACATTTTTCAGTTTTTAAATACTTTACAGTTTCAATAATATAATGGAATTATGATTGTTAACATATTAAATGTTCATCGTTAAATGATTTCATAAATAAATTGATTAAATAGATTTTATATTCTATGTTATGAAACTTGAAGATAAAAAATGTTCCTACTTTCAAGCGACGTGAGCATTACTGCTTTGAAAAGCATTATTGATAAAAACACGATTAGGTCCTTAGGTAAATATTATAAAAAACCATGTTTTTCTTATACTAAATTTCAGAATCGAGGTAACCCTTTATATGGTGTATTTTTTTAATCATTCTTTTTCAGGCATTCCTTGATTTGAAGCCTGATAGTCCTCAGGTCAATGTGACAGATTATTTATCTATATGTGTCTTTTTTACAGAATTTATCTCTTGTTTTGAAGTTTTCAGTAAAAATTATTATCAGGCAATACAATGAAGTTGTTACCACATTATCTTATCATGTTACTCAATGGCTACCAATGTCTCCTTAGCTTTTGCCAAAATTTTCTGATGGATCTATGTGTGAGTCAAGAATGCAACAGAGTTGACTTGTAACTAAAATTCAAACATTGATTTTTTCAGACAAAGAACTAAACGTAAGTAAATATATCATTTGATCTTACTTACCATTTTGACATTCTTATTTCTTTCATATACTAAATATTTAAAGTACTTTAGATAGTTTTTAGAAATCTCTAGACTACGCTAAGGTAGCCAACCGAGTAACATGTGTAGTCAAACCTGAGGCAGTCGTAGCCACTCATGATGCGAGCTGAAGCGAGCTGTATGGTCCGATGAAGAGGAGATGGAAGTCTCAATCATTTGAAAATGCTAAGGGCATGAGGGGATCAGAATGAAACCAAATTTCATTTTCGTTGATATCTTGTCCATAACCATTTAAAATATTTTCTTGAGGTTTTTGAACATAGGTTGGGTATTTATTGAACACTAGGTTCGGATATCCTGAGAACAGGAGTAAGGGACTAGCCCTTACCGGTATAAATATCATTGTGTCAAAACTATTACCCATACTATCCATAGATAGGCACAACTTCACATTGATAGGTTAATTGGAAAAATAAAATTTATAAGCGTAATTCACGCCCACTCTTAGGGATAACCTAGACATATAAACCAACAAAATTTAAAGCAATGGATAGAAGTAAAATTTTAATCATGTCATTGAGTTCTTTATGACTCACCCACAACTTGTATCCTTATTTTTGGTTTGGATCAATCATTTTACACTGTGAGAAGAAGGTTAGAAAAGACTAAAAACTTCAAAACACTCACATAAAACTATGTTGAACGACCAAGATCCTAGACACTCTTGTATGTTTGGCCACCCTATGTCAGAGAACCCTAGAATAAGGAAAAGGAGAAAGAATAGAGAGGTTATAAGTAGGAGTTGATTTTCTATTATTTCCTTGCCATTTTTATTGCTTCTCTCATTTATTATGAACACCTTAATCTGAATTTTGATTGCCCAATTTCAAGGGTCAGTTAAAAACTAAATATATGAGCTAGTACATGGTCCATACTACTGAGATTTCACTATTGAACACCAAAGTCAGAATCAAATCTTTTAAACCATCAAAGTTAAACCTCCTCATCATAGATAACATGATAAGTTATCAGATAATTTCATACCTTTTATATAAATTTATTATTGTATACATCAAGACACGATTAATTATTTTAATTATATGAAATTTTAAGATGAAGCACATTTTATGCAAAGGCATTTTTACATAATTATATTTGTGTCATATTTTTTAGTCTTATGAGTGATGAAATTTCCGGGAACTAAATGTAATAACGTTCACTTGGCTAGACTGTTCCATATTATTTTCAAAGATATTTCTTAGGGCATTGAGCCTGATTGAATCATTTTCTATTGTGGGCTTCTAACGATAGTTGAAAGGGTATTAACCAAGTCTTGGATCAGTCCACTAATCCCAAATGATTTCCCCCTGAAGAAGAGCACAAAATTGAAGTGATAGGGCCCTCAGCTTGCCCATGTAAAATATTACACTCTACTCTCTACTTACCTTATTTTGGATATTCTCTAGCTGTGGCTCACCATCCAGAAGTATGCCCTCCAGGAACTTGTTCGTTCAACCATGCTGATGTAAGTGATTTAAATTATTGATCCTTTTCCACTTTTAGTGTTCATAAAGTAACCTGATCCTAGAAAAATATAAGGATCCAAGTTAAGGAAGAAACATGAGGATCAAGAAACAACGATTAGCCATTTATGAACCGAGATGTGTTATTTCTCCATCATAACCATCTCTTTCGCACCATTCCTTTCAGCTTGAAAACTAATCCTAGAAATTTCTACAAACTCTTTAAAGTCCAAGAAATTTCTCTCAGCCCTTATTTTCATTTCTAAACTCATTCCATCCATTTTTATAGTTTTCAAATATCCATAATAAATTTCTTAGTAATAGTATTTAAGTGGAACATGATAATAGAATACCTCCTTATGTTTCAATTAAAAAAGAAATTAATTCCTTAGATTATGACTTATGTATAATAAAATCATTAAATTATTGTCAATTTGGGCACTCATGGACTAGAAACTATTGAAAATTAGTTAAATAAGTTGACTTCACATAAATCACAGCTCTAGTTTAAATTTTCCATAAGATGAAAAACATATATATAATCAAAGTTCAATAATGTTAAAAAAAAATTTGTTTTTGAAATCTGATAAATTTATGGATTTTAAGTTAAAATATCATGTTATCTATTTTCAGGTGGATGTGAATAATAGTGGTGGAAATTATAAAAAGGATTGTAGGCAAAAGGATCACTCTGATATGGTGTGATATGACATGATATCCTTGATTAGAATTGAGCTATTAAGTTACCGAGAAGACGTATATCTGAACCCAGAATACCATGTGACAGAGCTGTTTCCCAAAAAAAATTTGATTCAAATATAATAATCAATTTACTGAAGATTTATGTGACATCAAAGACAATTCATGGCTAGGATGATCAAAAGATCGTTTGTGGAATAACATGTACTGAAGATGATTGAATGAATTTGGTGCTGGGTTCTGTGGCCATGATCAACATGACTCGTGATGTTTGTACTGAAAGACAAAAATGAAACGTAATACGTCTTCAAAATAATTACAGAAGCAATGATTAAATGACCTTTGCGCTGATTGGATCCATAATCTTTTGTTCCTTAAGAAAAAACTATTGAGATATTAAACTGTCCATCCTATAGATGCATCAGGGCAATCCGTAGAACACGGATATCCTTCATCTTGTTGAGCCTCATTATTGATCAGCCATCATCATCTCATCATTCTGATTCCATAGGGAGGGGAGGCACGAGGAGAGAAAAGAAGAGGAGGATGAAGACATGAAGAACACTTGCATGGGTGAGTTTTTCTCCTATTTATATGTTACAAATATTTTTTAAAAATCCCCCTAGACTTTGATGTCTGATAAAAAATTGTGTGACCCCCTATGCCCACGTACTAGTGAACTTAATAACTCCAATCTGGCCCAATTAACTGTATTGGCCAAACTTATTAATTATCTATATCAACTTGTGGATTAAATAAGAAAGGATTGATATAACCTATTTCATAGGTTGAGTTTCTATTATGTGGGTTTCTAAGAAATACCTGGTGTTTTAGAAGAGAAATATAAGTAGATTGATTCTGTCATGGAATCTTACTTTTATCATTTACCGTGTAAGTGTAGTCCCTCATTGATGCCGGATGTCGTTGGGGATGTCATCTGGTCGACACCGAATATGATGGTTCGGTGCCGATAAGGGATGATGGTATCGAACGTCGATGGTGTCATGGTCCAACGGATGCAACAGTAGCAGGTTATGTAATTACGACGTGATGAATGGGTGTCTTACGTGTCGTACATGTAGGCTCTGACTCGATGGAGGCGCCGAGCCCCAAGCTTGGACGGGGACCGCCAGGTGATGGCAACGGTGGCCTCTCGAACCTCGTTAGAGCGACGAAGGCGACGATGGCTGAACGGAATCAATCCGTCGGTCTCGCACGTAGCGGACGGTCTCATCCGCACCGGAAAGACACTCGATTGAGTCATAGCTTCTCTCAATTCTTTCCTCTCTCACCTACGTAGCCCGAACGCTGTGGAATCTAGACGAAAGTATACTGTATAACGTAATGTAACAAGCGGCGAAGAGAGGGTGTACCTCATCGTCGGACGACTCGTCGTGCAGGCAATTCGTCGATGCGGCCGTCGGAGTGAGTGCAATGGAGAGGAGCCGAAGAGCGTCGGCAACTGGCGTATCTGCACAGGAGCGTCGGAGGAGGAGTGGGAGGGAGATGCGGGAAGTCACCGCGCGCTCGATCGTTCCCGGGCAGTTTCGTCCTCGAGGAAGTCGGCACGGGACAGTACTCCAATCGAGAATTGTACGTGCGGACAACAATCCCGGACGGTGCGGCGGACGTAGACAGCGAACGGAGGGCGGCATAGATCCCTTGGTTTAGCGTTTGACTTAGACGACCCCCGGTAATGACTCAGGGGTAGACATGGTTGTTCTGTTCTGTTCGTTTAAAATGAACAGAAAATTCGCACAAACGAACCGCACAGGGGTGTGTTTGGTGTGCTGTTCTTTTTATGTGCGAAAATTCAAACAAATGTTCGAACAATTCGCACAACCAAACAAAATTCGCACAACCAAACAAATTCGCACAGCCAAACAAAATTCGCACAAGCGAACAAATTCGAACAAACGAACAAATTCGAACAACCGAACAAAGGAGGAGAACCAGATCCACCGAACAAAGCCCGCAGGACGTCGTCCTCGACGGCGTGTTTTGAGTCCCACGCCACCGGCGGATAAAGCCTCATGCTCTCGCACAGACAAGCCTCCAGCCAAGTCATCTCCTTCAGCGCTCCGTGACTCAACTCTCCCTTGGCCGTCACGTCCTCGTCCGCCGCCCTCGCCTCCGCCTCCGGGTGCTGGGACAACACCCAGAAGAACCACGTCAGCACAGACGACGTGGTGTCCCCCCCCGCCATGATGAAGCTCACCACCATGTCTCGAGAGAAAGTCCGTCCGTTGGGTTTGCTTCGTGTTCTCTTCCGTCTTCCTGTGTTTGATCAGCTTACCTACGGCATCGTTGATGGAGCTGCAGACCAATAGTGGTTAAAGCTATAGATGATATTCAAGAGATATACATATCTATACGAAAGATAACAGAGCCAGTTCAATTAATAACTTATGTTGAACGTTACCCCAGCACGACGCATCGCCTCCCTCCGAGCCCAGGCAGCTGGGGTCTATCCCATGGAGATCATGCAAATGGTGTCGAAGGCAAGCCGCCGAAGGAGCTCCTAAAGGTCTACAGCAGCGCTGCCGTCCGCGACCGCCGCCAGCGCGGGGACTAGACGCCCGCCCACCGCGGCCACCAGCGCCGTCTCCGCCGCGGCCTTGCCCATCCTCGCACTGAACTCGTGGCTCACCAGCTTGGGCTGCGCGCGCCACAGCTCGCCGTCGACGTTGAAGATGCCGGTCCCCAGCAGGTCGCTGAGCAACTCCAAGAACGGCCTGCCCTTTGGGTAATTCTCGAACCTGCTCTTCAAGATGTGCTCCACGTTCTCCGGGTTCCCCGTCACCACCATGCGCCGCGCATCGAGCTGGGCCACGACGATGGTCTGGATGGGGGACTCGGCCAGCAGCTCCGTGTACCAGTCCAGAAGCTGGCGCTTGTTCTTGTTGAAGGAAACCAAGCCCCCCACCAGAGGATAGCCCCGCGGCCCATGCTCCTGAATGTCCAATTTTCTTCTTCTCCCTCCGAGGATGAGCCGCATGGCGAAGTTCAACCCCGCGACGAGCATGAAAATAAATGGGAGGAATGCTGCCGAGAACATGGCAAAGGAAGAAGATCCCATCAGGAGGCGTACAGTTCAGTTCTTGAAGAGCAGAGATGGAGAGAGCGATAGAACGAGAACGAGAGGCTGGGACTTTGGGTCAAGGTCACTCAGAGTCAGTGAGAACGAGAACGAGGGAGGGAGACTGAGAGTAACAAGAACGAGAAGGAGGGAGGCTTTTTTCTAAAAAACCTTAAAAAAAATTCGCGCAATTCGCACAAAGCAAACCGCACAGCCGTCTGTGCGAAGTTCTGTTCGTTTTCAACATTGTTATTTTCGGAAATCCGAACAGAACGCGCAATTCGCACCAATTCAAACAATCGGAACAGAACGACCACGTCTACTCAGGGGGATCGACCTCACGCACCAGAATCGGCGGTGAACACTCGACCGAGCAGGAATCCGTTGACCCGCCAGAAGGATGGCCTCGTCGTCCTGGTGGGCGGTGGGAGAGTTGTTCTTCCCACGGCCAGCAACCGTGGAATCGCCAATTCGCCGTGATCGGCATCGGGTCAGTCAGATCGGGCAGTGAGATGAAGGGCCGAACGGCCGCTGAAATCGCCGCCAGAGGAGCAACTCCGCCCTAAAATTGGGCACACCGGGAGTCGTTACGTTCGCGTTGATCACCGAAGGTGGGCCTCGACCGGACTGTCGCCGTCCACAACTTCACCGATCGGGGCCTACGCGCACGCGATCGCGGGGAGCTTGCAGAAGGACACTGAAGCCAGAATCTGCCGTTGAGTCCCTGCTGCGATAGGGGAATGCTCGGGGAAGGTAAATGGCCACGTCGTTGGCCAGATCTTTGCCCTTCCCTTGCCGAAAATTTCGCGCCGAGCTTCGACAATTCACCTCCGTGTGCGGTGAGATTTCCGCCGGGTGTGGACGCGTGAATCAATCGATGAGTTCCTGCTGCGATGGGGGAAATGCGCGGGGATGGAAATTGACCCCGTTGAAGGCCGGATATCCACTTCCCAGATCAAAGTTTCCTCCAATTCTCAGCAATGTCCTCCCCCACGCTTCTCTCCTTCCCCTCTTCGTTCTCTCTGAATGAGGGGTGAGACCAAAAACAACACAAACTTCTCTTTGATTCTTCCTGGTCTAAACGTTTAGGGCGCTCTCCCCTTTTCCCTTATAAAGGGGAGAGGTCAATGGGCCCCCAATTAGGTCAACAAGGGGAAAGAAAGGGTCCATTAAGGGGGGCCCCTTATGAATTGGGCCCCCCTCATTACAAAATGAAAAGGGATAAATTAAAAATAAAAGAAAGAAGATAACAAGGAGGAAGGGCATAAGGGAAGAGATCCCAAAATGACTAAGGATCCCTCCCTGCGACGACGACAAAAGAAGTACGAAACGTGTCGCGAATGCGACCAAAACACAACGACGAGACGGGAAAACATAAAACACGAGAGAGAGAGAGAGAGAGCGATGAAAACGAAAAGCGATAAGTGAGCATTCTCATCTGAGCTTCGATGACGGTGGCGGGCGGCGCGGACGATGTCGTCGACGATCTTCGATGGCGTGCACCATCACTCATATGATGACTTATACTACAATTAGTTGTCAAACCTTAATTGGCCATCCTAATCAATAATGTTGCATCCAAATATCATTGTATCTTCTCCAATACTTTACTACATTGACCAAGGACTTCATTTCATGATTTTTCATGATCTGTCACCTCATATACCGAGGGTGGGCAATCCTATCATGAACACTTAATCACTTTTTTGAACCTTTTTTTGCATCTGCGGTAAGACACATTAGAATTAAATGATTACAAACTCATAGGTCATGGCCAAAACAGTTCTATCTATCTATAAGATCTCATTGATGTCTTAGATCTAGGGACTACTAACAAAATCAGGACATTAATCAACATGATTGGTAAAGATCAAACAGGGAGCACCTTCCCTAAAGATCACCCATTATTTGTGCTGAATGTCTTAACACCTATGGCTACAGGATCAACCATATGCAAGATATGAGTGGTACTAGATAATGATATTCTACCTGGATATTGTGATGTCCTTCTTAAGTATCGTAGAGATGTGAATGTTTAGCACATGTTTAAAGACTATATACCTTTTCTATCATGATTTCATCATAATTTACGTAGGCTTAATATGTATCCGTGGAATTCATCATAAGGATCACACATGCTTTGTATGAATATACCAATCAAAATTTAATGGGACTTAAGATGTAGAATTGAATTTCTACTTACATAAATTTCTATCAATCAAAGGTTGCATGTAGTTCAAATACTTAGATTAGGATATCTGAAAGATTGAGGATCCCACAGAAACTTTGTGGCTGTAGATAACATAACTCGCTCGAGGAACTGAGAAACTATAGACTTGATTCTTGGAAATGTGATTTGGTCATCATATTTTCAATTATTTGAAATTTCCATTACACTTCCATTTTATCCTCCACTGAGAATTGTCTCTGGATCATTCAATCACATCCTCAAAACCCATCATATGATGAATATGGTGCAATCAATGTTGATTTTTACTTGAATTTTTTGATCATCTAATAATATGCATTTGAAGGATCTGCATAAATAATGAACATGGCACCTAGAAAATCATTTATTTCCTCCCCATATGTGATATAGCAAGGTAAAGCAACCCACCTTTAAACATGTTATAGTCTAAGGAGACTAGCCCATGCGAAGAGGCATATCACAGATAAACTAGAGTACAGGTCGGAAATGTGAAGGATTAAAGGATTTCAAAAAGTAAAAGTTTCGATATTAAGGAACCAAAGGTCTTTGTTGCCAAAAGGATTGTGTTCTCCAAAAAAATGTGTAGCCTCTTACAAGTAATTCCAGATCCAGATTCAGTTAGCTGACATTATCACTACTCCTCTTGCCTAGGAAATTTTTTAATGATTTTCATATGGCATGCTAATGCAGATATGACAACTATGATGGAGATATCTGAATGATAACCTAAAGATATGGCGGGAAAAGCCCACACATCAGAGACACGAGACATCAACTAAAGCATACGCATGTCATAACAGTCCTTAGAACACTCAATGCCTTGGACTAATGTAGGTTACCCTAGTTTTACCATCGTTGCCTATAAATATGTCAATTCGACTAGAATCAATTCGGGATAATTCATCTTTCTCATATCATTCTTAGTTTTTCTTTTATTCTCTCTCTCCTTTCTTCACTCGAGCCCTTCGGTTGTTTGGTCTGACAACGATATATAAAATTGTGCAAGAGGTTTCGAGGTAGCGTTTATGTTTGATCGTAAACGTAGACAGAAATCTTTGAAGGACATTAAATATGATCAAATCACCACCGAGCGGGAGAGAAACCACTAAATCCTCTATCAAAGATAATGAGGACAGCGTAGTGGGGGCGGCAGTCACAAAGATCGACTGGACGGGATGGATGGCGTTGGGCATGGTGACATCAAATACTGGTGCGAATGATGACAAAGATTAAACGTTTAAACGTTTAATCTTACCAACGTAATCCGTTCCGTCCCACATTACCCCATCTTCTAACCCGCCGTCCGAGTTTCTTCGCTCGTTTGTGGACGCTAGATCCGTGGTGCACGTTGCTTCCGGGTTTTTAACCTAGAAGTAACGACTAGGTGCAGCGATCAGACACAAGTGTTCTGAGCGGTCAGACTGGCAATCTTATCGGCTTCCTAAAAAACTCACTGTAGAAGATCGCAAACGCTATCTCCAATGTCACAGGAAAGCCTCCCGGCTCATCCAGACTGCTGAACTCTCTTGGATCGGGAAGCTCTGCTGTGACCTAACCGAGCAGCGTGGGCAGACTTCACTTCTCCTCTCAAAGAAGGACTCGACATACTGCGCTATGGCCTCGTTTTCTGGGTTCTCAAGAGGACACCAGGCATCGAGATCTTCGCCGAGTTATTCTCCTATACGTGCTGTTTGACCCAAAAGATGCGTCTAAAATGTATTTGTTTATCGTCTGAATTTTCCCGGCTTCTCTACGCGAACCCTCTTAGAGAAGAAAAGTCAGCTTGATCAATCCATGTTTCCTTTGTTAGTTGCACGGTTGAAAACTGTGGTATTGAATTCAGACATTTATGGAAAAGAGATCTGGATAATCCGATGTACAAGAAACGTAAGTCCCTCAATGCCATGAATGAAGTCCGGCGATAATCAGGAGACAACGAGATTTCCTTAGTGGCCTCCGAAGGTTCCTGCGCAATCTTCTCGACAAGGAATCTGACGCCGGGCCGGCTTTCCCGCTCGTTTCTCCCGCATTTGAGGTTCGACGAGGCAGACTTACCGCGGAGTTACCTCCTGCGACGAAATCTTACCGCCATCGCGATGTGCACATGAACGCTCTGATCAATAGAACGGAGCTGCCAACATCTGCATGCAGCGATGGCAGCAGGCGCAGAGACATTGCAAGCTAGAAGCAACAGTCATTTTGGATAAAAAGAAAGGAAATGGCGATAGAGTGAGGGAGGTAGGATAGCAGAAACTAGCCTGCCAATTCATTGAATTTAGACAAAAATAAGATCGAATACGTCTTCTTCTCCCGCAAGCAATTTCCCTACGCGTTTGCTACGCTTTCAGCTGTCTTATCAAGTCTCTTCAAAATAAATAGATAAAATAAAAAAGTCTCTGTACTGCATGGTCTTTGCGATGAACTTGAATGGGAAGCCCCACAAGGGGTCCCCGTTTCCTTCGTCTCCTGCTCTTCTAGAACCCATATTGGGTGTTTGCTTAGGTTCCAGCTCGCAAGCCTTTCAAATTCAGGAGATCTATTCAATGGCGGCCAGGCCACCGTATCGTTGTGGGGACTAATTCAGATGGAATCCATTAATGCGCCAAAGATTGGAACCTAGAACATTCCCAAAATCCGAATCATGAAGAATTCGATTGTTGACTAGAGGCGCGATATCAGGAACTGTGGTCACATGCGGCCGAAAAATATTCTCAACATATACTTTTAACCCCCATAAGGGGGGAAAAATATTCACATTTGGAAATAACGTCCACTTAAAAGAACCAATAACCCTCTCTTACTAATTATTTGCCGTATTCTTCGCGGAAAGTCAGCTCTTCATGCAGGTTTCCCCGTAAAAGTCAACCCTCGCAGATCCCTCGGGCTGCCAACATATTATATGCACCCTATCAGATTAGAAGATAGTTTGTTTAGAGACGTTCGGCTAGTCGTCGGAGTTTTTTTTGGAGTAGAGCGCTCTTCGACTAGCGCAGATTAACGCAGATGCCAAGAAAATAGTTGATTAGCGTCGGCACAGACCTCAACTGCCGGCGCCGTCGGTAAAGAAGATTTTTACCCTCCGTAAACTCGAGCAATCTGAAATGGCCGCGAATTTGAATAGGAATCGGTTAAATGCAGTCTATCCGAGCTGCCCAGTTAGTAATGAGCTTAAATGATCAGACTTCTGCTGGGGCGCATTTAAGGTGAGTATGAATGCCGGCTCAGATCATACAGTTCGCCGATTCACACCAGTCGTGGGTTCGATAGGACCAAAATAAGGGAGAGATTGAGGCAAGAGACTCTTGGATAAACGCGGTGCGCGCCGTTTGCTGACGATACTGGCAGAGAATGTTAATGCCAACAGAGGGTATGAGCGGCGAGCTGTGGGGGTGGGTTCCTAGCGGCGGATTTAGTGGCCCGGATCGCCCATCGCTAGATATTCGTCCCGAGCCGTGCATGGTCCCCGGTTCGCTTTTCTCCGCAATCTGAGGCTGCGGTTTTTAATGTTCTCTACGCTGCGGATTGCCCCCAGCATCGGTCCCAAGCGCCGTACTTTTGAATACAGCGAATATGTGATCCTCAATCTTCGTTGAACAAATGTATCAACTGGAACTGGGCCGGACTGTGTTACTATCTAACCTGCTAAGAGCGAGATGGAGGGAGATAGAGATTGAGAGAGATCGATAGATAGATAGGTACATAGATACATAGAGAGAGCGAGCGAGAGCGAGCGAGCGAGAGAGAGAGAGAGAGAGAGAGAGAGAGAGAGAGAGAGAGAGAGAGAGAGAGAGAGAGAGAGAGAGAGAGAGAGAGACTTTGCGACTTGACGAGTCTTGCTGCATGCGAAATTGAACAACCGTCGAGAGAAAGGGAGTCGTATATCGATCCGTGATAATAAGATTGCAACCAGAGGAATGAAAAGGGGTTTAGTTCAACAAATTCATATTGTAACACTTAGTAGATCCAATATAGTTTCAGCTAAAGTGATGAACTTCAGTTCAATAAATAGATACATCGATATTGATCCAAAATAAATGTGCCTCGAAAGGGATGCTACTCGGTTCAAAGAACTTTCTTTTAGCAGTATCTATTATCGATGAGCTAAACTTAGTCTCGGAAGTTTGATACCGTCTTCAGATCTCTCCATGAATTTTTTATCTTGAACCAAAGTCCTTCTCTCCTTATGCACCCGTATGCTTCTCTCATGAAATCCTATTATCAACGACAGAAATCTATTTCTCTCTCTCGATGATTGTTCAAATTCTCTAACTTGCGGGATTGGTCTTGTCGCCGGGTCTCGCTCCCCCATTTGAAATAGATGAATGAAATGTAAATACATCTATGAACAATGAGAAGTTATAGGAGAAAAATGAGAAGACGAGGAATAAAAACACTGCGGTAATTGGTTGGGCGGCTGGGGGTGAAAGAGACAGTGAAAGGAGGCGGCATTTACCTTGAACGGTGAAAAAAATCCCCAGAGAGGTAAGTTATAACACATTTGAACATACAGAATGGACATTTAATGAACTTGCTCTGTATTCGTCATGCTATGAAACCCAGTTGCGGGAGGTGGCCCCGAAATGATAAACCCAGGCCGGTTCTGCCTTCGCTTCCCAAACTGTGATCATGTGCTCGCAACAGAAATTAGACTTCGAGATTTCTAGATCTATCGATCGATACAAATATATATACACACATTTATACGCAGAGACGGAGAAAGAGAAAGGGACTATAAATTCCGGTCAGTGAGTTGGAGGAGTACGAAGCAGGATTCACGGTCGCACATGAGGAAATGAGAATCGCCGCTGTGGGAAACTGGTTTCTAGTTCTCCTGGTCCTTTGCCAGGGCGCTGGGACGGCGGTGGCGGTGGTTACATCGATTATCGTCTTCGGCGATTCCTCCGTCGACGCCGGTAACAATAACGCGATCCCCACCATCGCCCGCAGCAACTTCCCTCCTTACGGCCGCGACTTCGCCGGCGGCAAGCCCACCGGCCGCTTCTGCAACGGGCGCCTCGCCACCGACTTCATCTCTCAGTACTTCGGCCTCAAGCCAATCGTCCCCGCCTACCTCGACCCCGAATTCTCCATCGCCGACTTCGCCACCGGCGTCACCTTCGCCTCCGCCGCCACCGGCTTCGACAACATCACCGCCGGCGTTCTCGTAAGTAAATTCTTTTAAATATGTAGATATTCATTGGGAGAAAGACGGACAGGTAGTTAGATTGATGCAGATTTAAAAATAGTTCGATAGATAGAAATGGCGGAGTCTATGGGGCGTTTTGTGTCTCTGAAAAGTTAATCGGTATGAGTTTGTCATGGTTTGCAGGCAGTGATACCGCTGTGGAGGCAGCTGGAATATTTTATGGAGTACCAGCAGAAGCTGAGGAGATTCAAGGGAGCGGCAGTGGGGGAAGTGACCCTGAGAGAGGCGCTATACGTGGTCAGCTTGGGAACCAACGACTTCATCGAGAATTACTACGCCATGCCGGCCAGGTCTGCTCACTTCACCGTGGAACAGTACCAGGACTTCGTGGCGGGGATCGCCAGGGACTTTCTCGTCGAGCTCTACCACCTCGGCGCGAGGAAAATCGATCTTAGTGGCCTTTCCCCCATTGGCTGCGTCCCCATCTCTCGCACCGGCAACGTCGCCGGCGGCGGCGACTGCCGTGACGAGTATAACCGCGTTGCCGTCGGCTTCAACAGCCGCCTTCAGGCCATCGCCGCCCAGCTCAACGCCAACCTCCCCGGTGCCAGAATCGTCTACACCTCCGTCTACGATATAATTCTCGACATCGTTAATCACCCCGAGACCTATGGTAAGCCCCACTTCTAAGATTCGTTAATGGCTGATATCCCTTCAACTTTCTCTTCAGTTCTGATGCTCTGAGAGCGAATTTGACGCCTATAGTCTTACCCCTGAAATCGCCGGCCGCGTCGCCTTACGCTCTTTAGCGCCTAAAGTTTGAATTTTTTTTTTCCTCTAAACTTTTGCCCCGTGGGGCAGGTTTCGAGAATGCGAGGCTCGGCTGCTGTGCGACAGGACTTTACGAGATGGGATACGTTTGTAAGCCGGATAATATACTCACGTGCCCCGACGCCTCCAAGTACGTGTTCTGGGATGCCGTCCACCCCACGGAGAAAACGTACAGTATAGTTGCCAATTACCTCATGAGAACCGCGCTGGGACAATTTCTTCTATGATTGGCTGCGTACCTTATTGGTACATCTCGTGGCCCGGACGGATACCCGCCGGCATGCCGCTGCGCGCATGCACGGCTAGCGAGAGAAATAGAGAGCTCATGTATGATACAGTGGCCTGGAATCCCCCATCATTTCGTTGACCACTGGATTTGTCCTAACCAATATTTGGGTTGCGTGAGAATAAAGAAAATTATCTCAAATCGCTGAACAGCTGTATACTCTCACTCTCTCTCTCTCTCTCTCTCTCTCTCTCTCTCTCTCTCTCTCTCTCTCTCTCTCTCTCTCTCTCTCTCTCTCTCTCTCTCTCTCTCTCTCTCTCTTTCAAAAACGAATTCGAACAGAACATCAAACAGACCCATGTTCTGTTCTTTTGTTTGCTTTGTGCGAATTTTAGTCTAATTTTGTGCGAATGTGCGAATTTTTTTCGTATTTGAAAAAGAAAAATAACATAACAAAGAACAAGGGCCTGTGTGTTTCTTTTGTGCGAATTTTGTGTTCATTTCAAATGAAAAGAACAGAACGACCATATCTACGCTCTCCCTCTATTCATGTCTCTTTATCTAGTTATATCTATCCCCTCTCCATCTCTATTAGTCTAGCTCTATCGATCAATACATCTATCTCTCTCTCGATACCTGTCTAAATCTCTCACCTTCACTCCATCTCTATTTATCTAGCTTTATCTATACATCCATCTCTCTCAATCGATCGATCGATTTTCTTTCTGTGTGCCTTATCTTTATTATGTCTCTCACCCTCTCTGCTTCCATCTTTATCAAGTTCTATAAAGCCGTCTCTCTCTATGCATCGATTTATCTTTCTGTGCGCCTGAATCTGCATATCTCTCTCCCTCTGCCCATCACTATTTGTCTTGCTCTATTTATCTATATAACCCATCTCTCTCAATCGACAGATCTACCCTGTATGTTTGTCAGTGCGTCTGCTTCTCTCTTTCTCTCTCTCATGTTCTTTCTCTCAATCACTCTCACTATCCATATCAATCGACATTTGTAAGTGAGATCGGAACCGTGTGCGGAACTCGACAAAGAATGACAGGGTCGTTGGATGGGCAGTCGGCGCGGCCAGCTCGCCTGCATGAATGCACCGGGGAGTCATTGCACATCTCCTGAGCGGGAAGCGGGAAGCGGGAAGCGGGAAGCGGGAAGAAGGATCGCAAGAAAGCTTCCCCCACTTTCATAAATTATAATAAAACTGGCAAGAAACAGACTAAAAACATCGAAAAGAAAGGGGGGACCATAAAAGAGAACAGATGATTCCATTACATTTATTAGAAATACAACGTATGGCATGTGATCGACAGAGAGAAAAGGCACTATTGCATTTATTTTGATGGCCACGTGTATACCAGGGAAAGGGGGAAGAGCCGAACGGCTCAAATTGAATCTTTTTCTAATTAATGTTGGTCAATCGATACTTCGTGGAATGAAGTCAACTCCGTAAGGATTTCTCTGATTGGTCCCACATTACAATATCGTTCTGCTCCGATAATTTAAATTGAATGATAAAGTTTATACCTTAAATTCTTGCGGGCACGGGACCATGGGTGATTGCAGTTATCAAGTTAAAGACAGTTTTCTGTATCGATTATTACTCGATTAGAAGTTCAAGACGGTATCGATTAGAAGTTTGTAAAAGATCTTTGAACGACTATTACTTGCACCTCGTGCGATATATTTGAAAAATTGGCTCTGCTTTGAACGAGGCTTGATAAAAGATGCTTCTGACAGCCATAAATTGCATAAATCATTTGATTGATGTTTTTATTATTACCCTTCACTATCTCCGACGAATATACTGTCTGAATGGGCGAATCGAGTCCAGTAGTTGTATTAAGGTTTGCAGTTGGTTGAAATCATCATTGGAGCTCAATAGAAAATAGAAAAGACGCTAGGCCTTATACATTTACATAAATGTAATTCCCCTTCCAGACTTTTGTCTTCTACTTTGTGAAACTGATGCATTTCTTTATTTGTTTATCTTTGACTAAAACGGCTGTCATATTGCTTCCAACTCCGTGAACTATATTTTGATGTTGTTCACAGCTAACAATTTTACTTGGTGTTCGCTTGCAAAACTCCATATGCCTTGGGCAGTCTTTCTTTATTGACATGTAGTTAAATAGACATCATTCGACAAATTAATATCACCAATACTATTTTTTTGAGAGAATGTTATAGGTTAATTCCAATACTAATCTTACATGTGTTCTAAGGAGATAGATAAATTATACACATGAATTAAAATATTTTACATTTTTCTTAACCATATTTTATAATGGTTTCTTTCGAAAACTTTGATTAACCTTTATCTAAAAGCCAAAACTTAAACCTTGTTAAAATTGTTATATTTAAGCAGGACATCAAAAAAGATAAAAAGATGTTTCATAAAGCCCATTTAGAATATTAATTAGAAAAATCTTTGATACTAGTAAACCAGCCTGATGACCTATAAGGCTATTTCATTGTTAGAGGGATTTTTATTTCATGACTAGTAGGTTTGATTTATAAAATTGTAAATTCTATTTATATCATGTACAATAATTTACTCTTAGTCATGATTTAGAAATTTAACTTTCCTCTTAAATATATTTTATGATTTTGTCTCTCTAAAATATGCGTTATAATTTATCCAAATTTCAACACCATGACCTTTTTTAAAATTTGCTTTTAAAATTTTTTTAATTAAAATATTAACAAAGTTCTATATTTTTCTTTTAATTTTAGAGTATCAATAAAATTGCAGAGGCTGTCCAGCAAAAAAAGATGAACTTCATCCCTTCAAAATATATCATTGCATCTAAAAGGCAGTATTCTTCTTCTTCTTCTTCTTCTTCTTCTTCTTCTTCTTCTTCTTCTTTCTCTCACTCTCTCTTCTTTTCTTTTTTTCATTCCTTTCCATCTCATTTCTTATCCTTTTTCTTCTACTCCTTGCGCTTCTTCTTCTTATCTTCTCATAGTTATTCTTGTCCCCATTCTCTATCATGTCCTCCTTTCTTCTCTTTTTATTCTTCCCTTTCCTCTTCTTCCCCTTATTCATCCTCTTCTCTTTGTCATTGTTCTTCCTCTCCATACTCTTCTCCTTCTCCTTCATGTCCTTCTTATTCATCCTCTTCTCCTTCTTGTCCTTCCTCTTTTGCTCCTTTTTTTTTCAAATTTTCACATTTTTCTTCCTCTTATTCTCCTCATTATTATCTGTCCTCTTTCTTGACCGTATTTTCCTTCCTATTCTTATCCTCCTCCTTCACCTTCGTCCTCCTTCTCATTCTCCTTTCCTCTTATTATCCTCCTCATTCCTCATCATTCCTCTTCTTCTTTCTCTTTTTTATCCTTCCTTTCCTTATCCTTTACTTCTTCCTTCCACATCAGGTAGTAATGTCGCCCCCCACAAGACACCTATGGGAAGGAGACCCAAGCCCATCACGATATGTGTGTCTGCACACCTCTGAGTGTACCGCCATTTGAGAGCTTGTCGTCAAGTACAATCACAAGAATATGGCTTGCCAAGGTTAACATCTGAAACAAATTGTGCAGACCTTTATTTTAGATAACATCTTCTTTGGCAGGTCTATGTTGTGACCGCTAATTACACTTCTACCAATAAAAGGAGTTAGAGGTCATTACAAATAAGATGAACAGTGCCACCCTGATGTTTAGCACAAAGTGATGCATCCCATATGTCACGCACATCTTCAACCTCATCTACCAGGTGTAAATTAAAAGCATTTATGTTCAGTTTTCCCATGTTATATTGCCCAAAGGAGGTGACATCAAGAAGATAGCTTAATAGGTTGGCATCGATGATGAGAACTTCCATAGAGAGGTATTATTAATACCCTATCCCAATGACCGAGGATGACATTTACTGTTTAGGATATGCAATAGATAAGCTATGACCTTAGTCCATGACATTTTAAGCTGTGTCTAATGATGGGAGTAGTATGTCAAAGTGTGTGAATAGGACCCTGATATTGAGGATAGTCACATGGTCAAGTTAGACTGTAAAAGAAACATTAGAATGACACATATGCTAAGCTATATTCTGTTGTGAATTAACATGATAACATTAACAAAGTGTGAAAGAGTTTTAGTACAAAAACTACATTGACGAAGATGTCATCCTTGGGAAATTCTATGTCTCTACTGATCATCGTACCAAATAGAGACTCCAGCCAAATTTAGTGTGATGTTCACCATCAAAGGTCTCCAAAAGCACATTATTGATGTAAGCCACAAGTTCCAAGAGGGAACATGTTTCCTGTTTGGAAGGCATTTGCATGACGGAGATTGCTTGAACATGGCCCCTACATTTGAGGTGATGAAATTCTAGTTGATACAATATGAATACCTCTTGTTGGCAAATGAAGCAAATGTTGCAGTGGCATTTGTGGACCTGTTCCATAGTGGGCCCATGTTTGGCGAGAGGGTCAAAGAGACAACAATCACTGGTATCCAATATCTCTTTCCATTTGACTCATCAATGCTTCATATGGCTCGTCCTATTGATGCTGAGAACTCACACACATGCATCTTGCTCTCTTGGTTATGAAACACTATGCAAAAAATGCATCCCCCTGACCTGTGCGAGGTCAGCTATAGATGAGTTCAATACATATCTGACAACAATAGAGCCTAACGGTGGAGTTTTATGCCACTCTCTTGGTTCCAAGCACATGAAAAAAATGTTTCCTCTTCATCATTTACAAAAAAAAAATTGTCTATTTATGCGCTGAGTGCTCCAAAGAAACAAATGTTGTGTAGGGGAAGCTATCATCACACACAAGATAGTATGTCTATAGTAAATAACATTGAAACACTCATCATGGTGAAGATATGGCTCTATGAGGACAATAAGCAGTGGTACTATGATGTTGATGTGGACTAAGATGGCGAGGATGGCAATGATGTAGTTGTTGCATCATGTGAGGTTTAAATACCTAATGGTATTGCCATGTGTTGCATTTTTAAAATAACATTGATCTTTGATTTATCATCCTTGACTACACTGGTGACAGCCAAATCACTAAAATTCTCAAATGGACTTGTCTTTGATTTATTGAGGAAAAAACACCGCTAGTAGAGTCTGTAATAGTTCGCATGCAGTTTATGGAGGATATTTTACTTCTGCCAAAAATAATCTTTAATGAACTCATCTTTGATTCATTCAGAAAGCAAAATTGATTATGAAGTGCATAAAAGTTGGCATGCAGAATATGTAAGGAAATTTTACTTATGCCTAAAAAACAATTTCAATCAAGGGTGTAGTTGAGTTCCTTGTTGATGACTGAGCTAGACCTTGAGGATTTTTGCCAATAGGGGCCAAAAGATGAGTCTTGGCTGTTTCCAACCATGAATCACTGGCTTAGAAGGAGCTAAGATTCAAGCAGATTAAAAGTTACCCATGACTTTATTGTTGGTGTCAATTCAACTCTTATTCTTGATTACCATGGAAACAATATGAGTGTCCATGATAGTTGTGTCAACAATGGCCGTGTCATAAGTAACCGATGATACATTGACTATGTAAATGATGGCTGAGCCAGCATATTACAATATCAGGGTTGATACTACCATGTATGCAATATCACATATGGTTGATCTCAAGCTGGCCTAATAGGTTGAGCTAAAGGCGATCTATTGTGTTAAGAAGGATTGATCATAACCTACTCATAACATGCTTTCATTTATATCATCCTTCAACATAGTTTGCGCCCAATTCTTCTGATTAAGATGCATGTCATTGTTATTTAATGATATCTTCACCATTACTATCCATTAAACTAAGTCATAATTTTTACATTATTTAGGGTTAGTTATATATTTTATTCATGTTTGACCTTTCTCAAGGTCAAACAATTTGAAACTAACAAAATTCATTGTGTTTAGTTCTTTAATGATTTAATTGGAGGAAAAGGAAGTAATAACTAAGAAAATGAAGGCGAACATAATAATAATTAAAATTGTCCTAATTTGCCTTGTCATATCAAACTAGTGATTCGTGTAAATAATATTTTTCTATCTGATTATTTATTTCAGGTAGCAAGGGTTCAAGGAAGATGATAACTGGAAACCAATGGAAAAAAATTCATTCAAAAATTAAATCAATGCCCAATTCTGGATTTTACAAGCTCTATTATTTATTTCAGAATTTTAATATTTTTATGTCCTAAAATGAAAAAATAAAGGCATGGGCCCACACAACCAGCTGACATGGATGCACCATGCCACTGCATTCCATCAAGACAGCACATCTTCTTGAGCTCAATGCATCTTCTACATGCCTGAAGGTGGCCCCTAGGTGGGCAAGAGGAGTTATTTCGTAATAAAATGTGGTATCATATTTTTATATGATCTTAGAAAATTTTTAAATATTTTCATATGGGATTACTATTTTGAATATCAATGCACGTACACATTAAAATACAAGAGCCATTGGATAAATATCTATTGTTATTATTATTCAAAGAGGCAACCATTGGATCCCACAACGTGCTGGACGTGGCCTCTCTCGTGATTTCACATGACATCATCTTGACCCTATAATTTTATTGCAAGAAATGGACAGCTGAGTTCTCTCTCGTTCATGAGTCCATTTGAGTTTTTTCTCTCTTCACAACAAAAGTTACCTTAGAAATCCTTGATTGATTTAGTGTGTTGTCTTGTTTCTTTATTTAAGACTAGATTGATTTGCAATGTTGACTTGGTGAAACTCCTCTCAGTGTAGTCATTCCATCAAAATAAGAGAGAATTATCGCCAAAAAGGCAGAATACTCCAATAATAAAGGTGATTAATAATCATTGAACTTGATTCAAAAACTAAACTTTAGGGGTTCTGAGTTTAAAGGATATACTCATTGTTTATTTTGATTTAGAATGAGAGAAAAGTGCAATGAAATTAGAAAAAATAGATATTTTGATTGAATCGTCATCACTTCCATCAATTTTCTGGAAATTCTTTGTTGTAACTCTGGAAACATTTATCTCATTCATTATTCATTCACTGTGATTGCAGTGCGAATAGATGTGGTTTTGAGCCCACTTTTCATTCAGTTAGAATAATTGAAATTCTATCAAGATTTTACTCCCCTAAACTTTGTTTGACCACTGCAACCTCATGCGAGTCACAATTTTTGGACTTTTGAATTCTCTGTTTCATCAGATGTCCATCCATAACTCATATTTCTTTAATTAGATTGGATATCATAGATATGGTCATTTTTAAAGCCATGACTTCGCAAAATTGATATTAATTTTATCTTGCATTGAAAATTCTCATACTTATATGATAAATATAGTTTATCCCTCTAGTCTATGACAATATATTTTTTTAAAACCACATTTGAAGATTGATGTTCAACCATGAATTTTAAGTTTGGAATTTTGATGAATTTACAATAATAAGTTAACATTGGCTAGGACCAGTTATTAGGAAGTATCTAATAACACTAAAGAAATAGCATACACGGACAACATATTAAAATCTAATGAGTTTAAATTGAATATATTGAAGTTTTCAAAGAGAAGATTAATGCACGAATTACAGGGTTTTTTTTTGAATGTTCATTATAAAAAGCATCTTTCTTTTCATACCCTCAGAGGAAATAGCTGTTATATTGAGAATGCAGGGACATTTTCTGTACAAGAACAGGGATTTGAAATGAGAAGAAAAGGAGAAAGGCGCATCGCTTGGTCTCAAAGCTTTACATACTTTCAGGCGATTCTACTAATAAAGAAGCTTTGCGAGTCAAACAAAGGCAACCAATTTTTTGATTTGTTTCAGGGAAAGCAAATCACATTGGTCGTCTAAAGACCAAGAATAATACTGTGTTTAAATCGATTATTGGGATTCAGCTCGCCCGGTAAGATTTTGGTGGTTTCATCTGGCTGTTTTCATTTTGTGTTTGTTGTTGATAATATTTTCATTAGAGTTTACAAGTATTTGATCATCTAGGCCTGGTCCAAACTCATTGGAATAGATCAATCATAGCTAAAAATACTTTGATCGATAACAGTGTGTTTCAACCTCATCTGATAAATCTCATTTGAAAAATTGAAAGTCTCATGATCGTTTCAGTGTGGTTTATAAATTTTTTGAGCTAGTTAATCCAATCTGAAATTAGGTTTATCAATTTTATCTCATCTTAGAATCGTCTGATAATATTTACTTGAGTTGAAAGTCACTTGATAAGTAGTCCTTATCAAATTATTGGAGTTGAGTTGTATCACTGAAATCAATCTTTTCTTAAAGTGATTTACGAAGTACAACATTGAGATCATTAGAAAGTTGCATCAATGTGGGGTGGTCTTGATCTGAGAAATTAAATTGAATTAATATCTGATATCAAACTGAATTATATAAGTGAACTTTTAAAACCGATCATATACATCTTAATCGGATCTAAAAATCAGCGAATTATTATTTGAATAGCATTAAACGTATAGTAATACTGATTCATCGCCCTTGAATTGAGCATAAACTAGTAGTGACCAAATCATATAGGGTTGTTACTTGATAGTTTTAGAGATCCTCTTCTTTGTGTGTTGAAGACAGATTAACGGAGCAGGTAAGAAAATATCTGAATAGTCAAAGTGAGGAGAAAGACACGTGAAGAATTTGCACAAATTCTTCCAGGTTTGAGTTAAAATTTATTTATTGAATATCAATAGAGCATTGAGTCTCTTCTAGATAAATAAGGGTAAGCTGTTCCTTTCTCAACTAATTAAAAACATGATATCATTAGAGTTTTTCAGTGAGAAAGCTGAGCTCTTGAGAATATCTAAAGAATCATATCTATCTATCTTTATCTGAACGCGTGCAAGAGTTCCTTATATTCATAGCATAACTATCATTTTCCAGGCTATTTCATGTAAGTCAAACATATAGACAAGTGTATTTCAAGGTGCAAGCAAGTTGGGCCAATCAAGAGGACCTGGGTAGTCTGGCCTAGAAGGAGTTGGGAGGACGAGTGAACCTGTGAAGGCTAAGGGGGCCCGAGGCTGCTCACTACTTCAATTCTTAGGTAGGTGATATCTGTGTATCCCTATTACCAGGCTGATTTAGCTTGGGGGGCTAAAAACTTGGTTAGGGATTGATTATAAATTCTGGCTGGATATCCCAGGACAAGAGTAAGGGAATTGCCCTAACCTGAATAAAAATATCTATCATCATCCTTCTACTACTTATTTAATTAAAGTAGTGTCTAAGATCTATAGTATCACCACTTATATAATTAGGGAGATTATAAACAAAAGAAGAAGGACAACCTAATTCACCCCTCCCCTCTTAGGTTAGACCTAACAATCTAAACCAACAAAATCTACCAGCCTTTGTAATTTTTTATATTGCCATTTTTATCCTCAACTCACCTAAACTCAAGGAGTTGGTCAAAGTCAAAGCTTTGAATTGTCCATTCATTTTCTTGTTATTTAACATTTTAAATAAATATTTCTAATAATCCTTGCATTCTAATCTTTCTGAAAAGAAAAAGAAGTCATAAAAATTCTCCTTTAAAAATTAATGAGTTGACTTGGTTAACACGCTCCCATGAGTTGACTTGATCATCGCTTTTAATCTCATTTTAAATCTGATTTTGATGTTTTTTACTTGTGGGTTAGAAAACTTCATGAATTATTTATAATACAATGATATTAACTTTTTTTTCTCTTTTCTTCTAATTCAACCTACTTTGAATTAGTCAACCATTTTAAAAAAGTTAACCCTGCTCTTCGTAAATTTGACCTGCGCTCATCATTATACTCATGTTTACTCATTTTAGTGAGTTTGAAAAAAAAATTATTACTGGAGAATTGTACATTTAAATGATCATGTGATTTTTTCTCCTCAACAGCTCAATCAGATCACGTTTATGTAGCGTAGATAAATGTATCCAACTTGATTGGTTATTCACAATCGAGCCACTATGTTATACAAGCTGATTCATAAATTATTAATCAGATCAGATCAGTTGGTTTGATCATGTTTATATAGTATGACTAGGATGCATTCTACCAAATTTCTCAATTCAACCTCGATTAATTAGTTCTGTTGGGTTGACCCGATGGTCAATTAGGGCAGATGGAATGACCCAACCATGATTAGTTTTGGTGGGTCAGCTGTCAATATGACTATAATAGATCAAATCAAGATGTGATCTCAGTTCATCAGATTGGAAATTTGTTGTTGATCTGGTGTGAGTGTGGGTCTTGTGATGTTGTCATGGTATCATATAAGTGAATCATGTGTTATACAGACATATTGGAGGAAGCTAATAGGAAATCAACATAGTTCCTGAACTAGAATATATAGCTAGAGAATCATTGGAAGAGAGAATACCAGAGATAAGAATACAAGAGAAACAAGAACCACAAGGATAAGAAGATCCATTCATCTGGACACAGGATACTACTGCTCCCTAGCTTCTGCTTGTATTGTGTGAAGGGGGAACTAACCACATCTTGAACATCCCCCTTATGGTCTCATGTTCCTTTTATTCATAGGCCCCCTTCACAAGTGTAATTGAGTAGTCACATGAGTCTTGGTTTCAGCGGCTCTCTGTTTGATTCCATGGCAATACGTTCATGAAAAGAACACATCATCTTATTGCTGAGTTGTCAACATTACTACGGATTATGTTTCAACCAACAAGATGTGAACATTGTACTAGGTCTAGCCCTAAGATCTATCGAGTGTGACAAGATACAATGCTGATATAGGGATATAATTGTAAAAAACGTTAGGTGTCACAGGGACTAGAGAGGCAAATTTCACCAATTAATGGGGATCATGGACATTGCCTTGATCTGACATGGAATGAGGAGCAGTACCAATGGAATCCATATGATGTTTCTGGGAACACTTTTCTAGAGGTCAATAAATTAGCATGATGTTCTGATTCTTGATCATACATCTGGTTCCAGATGGATCCAGAAATAGTTAAGATATCAAGTGTGGGATTTGTGGTTTTTTGAACATATGAAAAGTTGGATGGGACAAGGAGGATGTATCCAATGGTGTGGGCATGCAATCAATGATGTAGACACCATTAGATGCACCTGACCAATCAAGGAGATAATTTTATGTCTTGTCCTATTGGGTGGCATGCTGATGTGTCTAACTTGTCATGGGGGCATCCTTGGGTCCCATCCATGTAGTGGCCTCCAATGGATAATTAGTTTCAAGATCAAACCTAAATGTATACATTCTATATTAAAACTAATTTTTTTACCCCATCCTAAAAGATGTTGCTTGCAAAGAACAGATTATGACAAAATATGTCTTAATACATCCAAAAAAATCCCCATAAAAATAAAAAAACAAAAAAATGCAGAAGAATCTACCTTTGATTCAGAAATCACTTAAAACAGGGGCTTTACATATATATCTACAATGTTGTTTGGCAGATTTCTAGAATTTTCAGCCTTAAAAATCCAATGAAACCAATTTGAGCTCAATATGAGTTCCAATATCAGAGTTATCATGAGAAGAAGTAAATTCACTTCATAGAAGCTATGCTCCTTGAAGAAACAATTAAAGGAAATGCAAGCCCATATAATCTTCTAACTCATATTCCTTCTCGTCAGAATTTTCCTTCTTTAATTTTAAATTTATAATATATTGAATATATTGAATATATTGATGATGGTGATTCCAAAAAAATGATATTTTCTAGAAACAATAAAATTTTGAAAATTTTGAACCTTGCTTCATCATGCTTAAGGGCCAAATCTCCAGTATGAGTAATGAAGATTTTTTAAGATGACATAAGACTCAGAACATATTTTTTGTATTAAAATAATGCATGCTGGATATGTGTAGGAAAACCTAAAATATTATTCGAAGAAACTACCTAAAAATTATTATCGTATGTCTGGATGAAGAAACTGACATATTTATAAATTTTCATTTGAGCATTTAGAAAAGAGAACTCAATCAGCCACAATTAACCAGTGTGATCAGTCTCGACACTCACACCACTTGAATAAACCACCATACACAACTAGATCATGAGAGAAAGTTATTTTAATTACTTAAATTCCATTTCATATCTAAAAATTCATAACAAATTCCAAAAATCATATCAAAGAATGAAAATGAAATAATATAACATCTAATCATCATAAAGTAAATATTTATTAATTTTATTTAATATTATTTTTAGTAGTTTTTTCTGTTATATTGATATAAATTTGTATACACTATTTAAGACTCCAAACTACATGCCACTGATTTGACCCATTTTTACTTTCTCATTACATGATCTGTGTGCAGTTTACCGTAGCCTCTACTAAGGAAAATTTGATTAATATTATCTTACTAACTAGAGCCTTGAAATGGAATATCTTAGCTCATATTCTATTATATCACAAAGGCTGCAAAAATAATAGAGATGTAAACTTTGATGATTTTTTGAGGCATCATTACTAATTCAGATGACTTGAGGTGTGACAATTGACCATAACCTATGTCATCCTAGTATTGTTATTAAAATGGAGGATGATAAATACACAGTAACTAATGATAAAAAGGTTTCATCAAAGAGTTCATGAAGTACTTTGTAGCGTCTAGAACATATGGTGGTTTGTAACCCATGGGCTGGTTTCTTGACATATCAATTAGGTTGAATATATCTACAATATATAGGTTACCCTATAAAAGGTAATTTCAACGATTGCACTTAGCAACTAGAGTGATACATGGGGTAGAGGTATATTGGACATGTGAAGATATACTCAAAGTATAGGGTTTCTGAAAAATCCTATTAAATATAAATAGGTGAAAACCCTAAGTAAAAAAATCATGTGAATGATGAGGATGTCCTTCTTACATCAGCTCCATTTCTTTCAGAGCATGAGTACAGATTCAATGTGTTGAGGAAAATGAGGATATGTATAGAGGCTAAACAGTCGATTGGTTGAGAGAGACAATTAACTGCATATTTGACTGAACACAAAGTTAATCAAATATTTGGATTTTCCTAGTTATATTTTCATTTACAATGGAGGAGTAATCTTTGGGTTTTTGACCATGGCCACCAGAACATGACTCTGTCTTGACCAATTACCCCTGAATTTCCCTCCCAAAAGTGAAGCATGCAATTTAAATTTAGCTCTCAAAATTTGAGAAAAGGGAACAAATAGCTACGGGAGAGACTAGGAAATCAGAAAATGGCATTCTAATAAATATTTATAGTTTATAAGTAATATTTTACTCCCTTTATATGATATTTCTGGATGTACTACATGAGAGACTAGCTAGCAGGACAAGGCACTCAACATGATTCAGGTTGACTAATGCAAATATTTTGGGTAATTTCTCTTTTCCAGTCTTCTTCGGCTAAAGAAAGCTCTGCATCCGGGAAAAGTATTCAGATACTAGTAGAATTATAGACCTTGAGAGATCATAACATATACATTAAGACCAAATGAAATGTTAAATCCATCCATATCATTCATCCCCATTGATTCCATCAATTTTCTGGTCATATCTCTCTCTATTCTTCTTACACCTTGAAAGTACCTATATCTCAAGCTGGCCTGCCATTTGAACGTGCCCCATGCTTGCACATCAGTCACATGAGAACAAACTAGTTCCACTTTCTGAATATTTTTTTGATGCTATTCCTCACCTGTCTTTTAGTTTGAAATATTTTATCTATGCATTTTATATTACTAAATTAATATCTAATAATGTTATAATATATATGGAATACAAATATTTCAATTTAAAATTAAATTACTTGTCCATTATAAAAAAACTGATATGAAGACCTGCGTAAATAAATAAATAAATTTTTTCCCTTCGGTTTGACTTTGCCATTATTTATTCAGAGTATTTAGGGTGATGAATATTATAAAAATGTTGTTTTTCAATTCTGAAGTAAAACAATGATATATAGACTCCTGTTTTAATAGCATTATCTTGTGCAATTTTTTATTTAGGTAGATACGTTGTAAGATTTCTTCAATACAACCCCTCTCCTCTATAAAAACATTATTTGCATACAATATTCATGTGAATTATCTTCTATGAATAAGGATGATTTTTTTTTATTATTCTTCCCTTGATCCACTTACATAGACATAATTTCAATTGCAAACTTGATTGTCTCTTGAGATCCCCTAAGTCTCAGCTATAGTGCACATTAAGTTACTATTGTCAAGTAGAATATTTGAAAATGATATAATAAGACAAATAATTATTACATTAAATCATATAATAAGACCACATGGTCCTTGTCAGGTCGGATCTCCTTGTCCTCTTTTCTCAACCAATATGGTCATATATTTAAGAAACCTTTAAGGGTGTATGCTGATAACATGAAAATAAAAAAATTATTTTGATAAATTTTCTATGATTTAAGACTCGTTATAATTTTCTTTATAATGATATTACCTATTTGAAATGAATTTTCCTGTATCACTTTAAAAAGTTAGTTTCTACTCATTATGGATCTTATTAAATAGCTCTTCTTGAATTCTTTGAGTTTAATCAGTTTGATTAATGATAAATACTTTCAAGTCCCATGTGTGTGAAAATGTATTTTAATGAACTAAAAAATAAACAATGTGTTTAAGCCTTTCTTGAAGCTAATTTATTAAAAAATGGGTGTAAAAGGGCTAATTGTGGAAGTGCACTTTTGAAAGGCAATTAATGACCTCTTACAGACATAATTGTTGGGTTCTAGAGGCCTAGATCTGGATGAAAATGACAAAACGATATGCAGTGGAAGACATTTGTGAAATTGGACGAAGAATCTGTGCACGGATCTCATTTGTGATTTCTTGGAACCCAGAGCAAGACGAGTTGAGCTGCTCAAGTGTGCAGCCTTTAGACGTATCCACGCGGTCCTCGGCACGTCAGATCTCCTCCTTTTTGACGAGCCCTGTTCAACCTATGTCATTGTCGCTACGCCGTGCCAATCACAACAAGAGTGGAGAAGAGTCATAGGGAGAAGGGAGAAGAAGGCAAAGGCCCATGAACAATTCTGACCTGGGTGAATTTCGTTTAGGGCATTCCACTATTTATACTAAGTGGGTATTTTTCATAAAACCCCCAAAACTTAAATATATCTTCCGACGTCCAAAAGACCGTTTGCATGTGATCCTCTAGGCCCATGTATCAGTCTAGTTAGCAACTCTAGTGGCCCAATAACCTTTATTGACCTTCCAAATCAATTAACTATATCACCGTATAGGTTAATTAACATCAAATAAATTTTACCCAATTGATAGGTGGAGTCTCTGACACGTGGGGTGCTAAGCTCTAGAAGATACAAATGAGTGTGTATTGACTCACTCATGGAACTTGTTCGTCATCGGTTACCGTGTACATATAATCCCTCATCCACTTGACGCTCCTTGGACGATTTAAGGTATGGTCAATTCTCAAACCCTAATAGGCCATCCGAGTTAGTACAAATGCATTTGAAAATCATCGAGGAACTCATCTCTGATATTTCACTACCTTGGCCAAAGACTTCATCGCGTCATCTTCCTTGAGATGTCACCTCTTATACTGAGGGTGGATGATCCCATCTTGACCACTCAATCATCTTCCTAAACTTCTTAATGTACCTGAACTAAAACTATTTAAAATCTCATGATTAGGGACGCATAGGCCATAGTCAAAGTAAAACCGTTCGTCCACAAGACATCTTTGTTGTCTCAGGTCTAAGGATCACTTACACAACCGTGACGTGAATCGACCTGATTAACAGTTTGGTATAATACCATGCAGGGATTCGTACGGATCAATTTCGGGAACTCTTTCCACTAAAGAGCACCCACTTTCTATCCTTGGTGTCTCCATACTGATGGTTATCGGAACGACCATACTCATCATGTAAGTGAGGCTAGATAGTGTTATTCTATCCGGATACGTGGATGTCCTTCTCATGCATCCTTTGAATATGAATATTTAGAACACACGCTTAAATACTAGTGATCTCTATATTAGGATCTCATTATCATTCACTAAGTCTGATCATGTATTCATAGACTTTATTATAAGCATCAATGTTCATTATAATGAATATGTTCTATTAATGAACATGGAACGAGTCATGGAATGTATGATTGGCTTGCCGGCTACATATATTTCCATTAATCATGATGCATCAGTTTAGAACCAAAAATGGGCAGATGAATCTTAAAAGCAGAAAGCCTCATGTTACGAGAAATGAGGCCAAAAACGGCAAGTAAAGATAATAAAAAACTTTCAAGGGGTATTCAAGTATTTATATACTTCATATAGATACTCTAGTTCCCCTTATTTATCTAGTGGCATGCCACAAGGGAAAGGCTCTCTAGGATCCAGGTTGTTTAGCAAACATAAAGGAAAAATTTTCAAATTTATTTCACTCTCTTCTCTTATTTGCCTTGAAAAATGTATGGTCCTAGTGGATTCAGTTGATGATCATTAAGGTTATAGGAACTAGATCTCATTTTCACAACACTTTTTTTTATCTATTTTCCCCTTCATCCTATCAATTTCTCCCCCAAAATGCATATTTGCCCCTCTCTCCCTACAATAATTTATTTCTCCATCTAAACTTTAATCCACATCTCTACTTATTTCCCTAAAACTGCATCAATATCCATTATTGTTTTCATTAATTTTTACTCTCTCTCTCTATCCCTTTAGTTACGCCATTTTCTCTCCATATAATCCATCATTTTATCAAACTAGAATCCCCTCTATATAACTAGCTTCTAACTACAAAAAAAACTAAAAATATCTGAAATTTCCTTTTAAAAATGGGGTTTCTAATGGAAATATATGTGGCCGACAAGCCAATCACACATTGTGAATTATGATGAGACCGTAATACGGAGATCACTAGTTTTTAAGCATGTGTTCTAAATATTCCTATTTGAAGGATACGCGAGAAGGACATCAAAGTATCTGGCTAGAATATCACTATCTAGTCTCACTCATATGATGAGTATGGCCATTCCTGTAGCCATCAGTGTGGAGACACCAAGGATAGATAGTGGGTGCTCTTTAGTGGAAAGAGTTCACTGAATTGATCCATACAAATCTCTGCATGGTATTATACCGAACTGTCAATCAGGTCGATTCAAGTCATGGTTATGTAAGTGGTCCTTAGACCTGAGACAACAAAGATGTCTTGTGGATAGACGGTTGTACTTTGACTATGGCCAACGAGTCTTTAATCATGGGATTCTAAACGGTCTTAGTTCGAATCCATCAAGAAGTTTACGAAGATGATTGAGTGGTCAAGATGGGATCATCCACCCTCGGTATAAGAGGTGACAACTCAAGGAAGATGATGTGATGAAGTCCTTGGCCAAGATAGTGAAATATCGGGGAAGAGTTCTCCAATGATTTCCAAATGCATTAGTACTAACTCGGATGACCGATATGGTTTCATAGTTGACCATACCTTAAGTCGTCCAAGGAGCGTCAAGTGGATGAGGGACTATACATACACGATAACCAATGACGAACAGGTTCCATGAAGTGAGTTGATATACACTCCTTTGTATCTTCTTGAACACGAGGTGTAGCTTGGCACCCCACGTGTTAGAGACTTGACCTATATGTTGATATAGGTCAATTGGGTTAAATTGATCCGACATTAATTAATATATATGTTGATATAGTTAATTAATTTGGAAGTCCAATAAAGGTTATTGGGCCACTAGACTCATTAACTAGACTGATACATGAGCCTAGAGGGTCACACGCAAATGGTCTTTTGGACGTCGAAAGATATACTTAAGTTTTGGGGGTTTTATGAAAAATACCCACTTAGTATAAATAGGGGAAGGCCCTGAATAAAATTTTCCCAGGCCCGAATTGTTCAGGGGCCTTTCCCCTTCTTCTCCACTCTCCCCACACCCCTTCTCCATCCCCGATGCAATCAAGATGAATTAATGACGATGACGGAGATTGAACGAGGCTTGTCAACGAGAAGGAGGAGATCCGACGTGCCAAGGATCACGTGGATACATCTAGAGGCTGCACATTAGAGTAGCTCGACTAGGCTCGCTCCAGGATCCAAGAAATCACGGATGCAATCCGTGCAAAGGTACTTCGTTTCATGATTTTAATGGTTTCGTTCGATTCTGTTCAAGTTGTCCGCTGCGAATCGTGTTGATTTCTTCATCCAGATCTAGGCCTTTAGAACCCAAAAATTTCTTTCTCAGCCATTACACATGTTTGTAGCATAGAAAAAATCAGCTAGCGCTGCCCTAACTACTCGCCCCTATGGGGAATAATGGCATGCATGCAAGTTCGAATGGAACACCCTTTAGTACTGGGTCAAATTTTGGTCAAGGCTAGAACGGGTCAGCTCCATGATAATTTTGCATCCTTTCTGCATTAAAAACTAAATAATTAAAGAAAATTTTACCTTTTCCACACTACAAGAACAATTGGTTGACAATATCTTCTGATTTGTCAGATCTAATTTATGGGATTTATTAGGAAGAATGTCATATGTGGGTTCTAAAACTACCCTTAGGTTCTTTTCAAAAAAGAATAACATCTAAAAAAGAGGTTCTGATTTCTCAAAATTTGATAATCAAAGTTGTTTTATCCTCGAAGAACATTGGATAACCTCTTGTTATGAAATAATTCCTTTGGAACATTTGATGAAGAAGTAAATTCCTTCTTCTAAATAAGACTTTACTGGTGCCTCATAATATCATAGATAAGAACAGCGGCTATCTTTAAAAAAGTGAGAGAGAAACACAATTTAGGAGTAAAGCATTCTCCCCCGATGTTGTTGACCCCACTTCTGTCACTAGTTTCTGGAGGCTTGATAGAGTTCCTAAAATCATTTCTCCTTAAATTCCAACTATATTATATCAAGTTCCAAAAGAATAAACTCATGGATCTGCCAGTTATTCTCATATATAATGCCAGTTAAGAATAATCTCCACCAACCTAAACATAAATTAAAAAGTCATAAATTTACTTTGCAACATACAAGTCTCTAAATATCCCACTTTGTATTGAAAACACCTTTTCAAGTCGGCTATATTTCATGTATGGGAGCTAGGATGTGCATCGACTTTTGAAAAATGAATCAGGTACAATGATTACTTTCCACTGCTCTTCATATTTTCATTAGGTTAAAAATAAAATAACCTTCTTTGTCGACAACACTGCATGTTGAGAAAGAAATATTTTGATTCATGGATTGATTTGATGGACATAACCAGGTTCTGGAAAAAAATTGTTTGTTCCATTAATGATTTACTATCACATTACTTCCTAGCCTATGACCGATAAACATATCATTCATTATGTGATTCCCGTAAACATGTTTTAAAAGATAAACTATATCAGCCCATTTTACAACATCCTAATGAAACATAGCTTCCTAGACCCCAGGATATGTCCCACACCTACAAGGTCAGACAGGACAATGCCCTATGAACATGAATGGTTATCATATCTGGTTGTCACATTACACAATAGAAAGGGTCTGACATCAGATTAAAATGTTTTGCAATATCTCATTTTCCCAGTTAGCGCATCTTATTGTAGGTTTTTAAACTTATCCATTACGGGATTAACTTGTCAATCGGTTATTTCAGAGTGAAATCCATAAATAGCCCTTATGAGATTAAATCATTAATTGAAAAAATAAGAAGGTATTTAATTGATTTTCAAATTTTGGGTGATGATTCCTTAGGTTTTGTAACAATACATTCCTAGAGTAGTGATTCATTATCATGTGATTAATCTTAGGTGAAAAACTAAAATATATTTTCACAGTATTTTAAGATATGACGAGTATGGTGATTAATACATCAATGAAGGGGATTTCCAAAAAAAAAATATTGGCATGATGGGGACCTTAAGAAATAGACTGATTGTATGTTTGGTAGGATGATGTAATGCTTGGGCCATGGTGCCACAATGTAGCTTTGCCACCACCACTTTTTCCAGATCTCACATAGAACTTGTCATTGTCAATTGTGACGCATCACCATATCATTGGCCATTATAAACCCACCTACCTACCAATAAGGTTTGACAGGACTAATGGACTGCATGTCTTGCTTGCCAAAGTTATGGATAGGTGGCAGAAAATGAGTGAACCTTGTGGCACCACATAACCTAGGTAATAGAGGTAACTCCTAGGAGGTAGTATGTACCTATTGATCCAATCATGAACCGCTACATGGTAGGCACCTTTATGATGCTTGCTATTTTTGACATCTAATGAGACACATAACATGTCAACACACAAATCTCCTTAAAGGAGTAGATCAGTGCAAACTGGGTACCACCCCTTGTTATGGTTGATATTTATTCATGCATAATGTGTGAACCAAATCATATGATCTGTTTTGGCATACTTATGCTCATTTTTTTCATCATTTCATGTCTAAAAGGCCACATGAGGTGGGAGATGAGACAATACTATGAAAGATGTTGGAGCCAATAAATGAACCGAAAAGTGCCAATAAAAGGGCAAAGGAAGCCCTTGAACTTCGTTCATAATTCTCTTGTCATTTTCTCCCTCTCTCACTTGGTAAGCATAAACTATCCGTAACCTTTTAGATTCATCAGCCAATCATTTTTCTGCATTAACCTACAATGGTAAGTTTTATCTTATTCTTTTAAATATATCTTAGATCTCATCGTTTTCTTCCATTAACAAGGTTGTTATCACCAACAAATCCTTAAAAAAGTGGCAAGCTTTTTTTTAGAGCCCATAGTAGCCCATTTTATGCAATCAACAACTATATCTTAATGCAAGGTTGGGGAGTTGATGACACACTTTTACATATTTAATTGTGTAAAACTCAATCATATGGATGTTATCATTCTTAAAATGCTTTAGACTATTTTTTGAGTGATATTCTAATTTCCAATATTCTATATCAATTTAACCGAGTTTTTAAAAATAAAATATGCAAGTCAGAATATGTTTCAGGGGATTTATTTAAATGTTTTTATGGATCTGAATGCATTTTATTGTGATGCAATCTCAGTACACCATGTACCATAATCTGATTCATTTGGATTGCAGCCAATGATTGGCTTAGATATAGATTGCAAAATGCTGCGGAACCACTTATGTAACTTTGCTCTTTTAAAATGCTCAGCACCACAAGCGAGGTGAGATACATTGTAGATTAAACTCACAACAAAGGGCATGGAAAACAATGGGCATGTTGCATCAAAAGAAAAAAAAAGTTTGTTACTCATTACCATCTTCAAGATTTTACAGTCACATGTCAGGTTGTCAGCATGTAGGGTAATTAACTAGAGCCAACTAAATTCTAACTTTTTTCTTTGTATCAAAACTTTGTTTAAACTTGACCTAAGTTTGATCAACGCTATTCTCTCTTCTGCATTTTTTCACGATCTATCCCCCATGGTTTCTAAAGCAAAATTTGCTCGTATTTCATCCCAGGAACATGATTTCCAGTCAAATAATATTAATATTGGCAAGATTGAGCATAGTTTATAATGTTTACAAATTATGCCTTCAAGTTTCGCGCGTATTTTTTCCATCTGTAAGAAGGAGAGCAAGTTAGGTCCAAATGAAGCGATCGCCTGACCCAAGGGGGGACGAAAGGTAGAGGTCAGTGGCTATGGCGTCGACGCAAGGGGCACCGGGGGGGGGAAATAGTGGAGTCAAGCGGTATCAGTTGGGAAAGGAATGCGAGCTCAGGGTGGAGATTGGGGACGACAGCCGGCTCCGCCTTCGCCTTGTGTCCGGAACGGCAGAGATCTTCGGAACAGAGCTTCCGCCCGAAAACTGGCTTTCCTTTCCGCCAGGGCACAAATTCGCGGTACGTGAGGATTTTTCGGTTCTAGGTATTGGATACTGTCTTGGCTCAGCGGGCGTATTGCAATGATTTGACTTTCTCGTGGCAAAATTTGACTTCGTGGTACTTTTTAGAGAATGACTGATTCATACTTCAGTTCGGTGTTGAATTTTTCCTGCTTCCAGAAATGGGGAAATACGGCTGGCATCGTTTTTGACTTTGTTGCGCTTCCGAGAACCATACAGTGGGAAAATCAGTACAGTCTACGTCTAGGCCCGTGGAATCTTTTGTCGAAATCGTTTGATCCTTTGTCAGCCAATGTGAATCTTTGTTTTTTCTTGCGTTTAATCTAATATCCATCTTCCAGGGGTTATAAGAATGTCGTCCAAGATGATGAAATTGGGATAAAAAGGTAAGCGGTCCTGGTCGTTTATCCTCCAGGACTTGTAAGAAAAACCATGAAAGTTCCTGCTTCCCCACCACAGACAACCACCAAACATCATCTACTTGATATGTTTGCCTAGATCTTCGTGTAACTTCCGTCTTTCAAGGATCTTGCTACAACTGTTTGGCTTCGATTAACATGCATGACAAAACATTCCGTCTTTGTACCTGGTTACCGAGAAACCTTCAAGCTGCTCCAAGTTGGTATTTGTACCAAGATCCTTGAAATAATGGGAAAAATACAAACTAATCATTTTTTTATGATGACGACTTGCTTAATTGAGTTGTTGGGCGTCAGAGGTTGTCTTTCTGTCTCTACATCTCATGATTGACCTGGCTTCTTATGTGTGTTGACCCTATATTTTGAGCCTGATTTCCTAATGTCGCTCGACTTCTCTCTCTTTCTCTCTCTCCTGAGCTTATCCTTGTCTCCCTCAGCACTCATGACCTCACCGCACACGTTGTTAAAGCTTGGCCGCATTACTTATTCATAACCGAGGCATAATAGGAAGCTGGGCTGTAGCAGAATTTATATGTTCATAACTTCATCACTACCTTTCACTCCCAAACTTAATGAACTAGTGGTATATGTGGACACCTAAATTGGCATCTTTGGCTATTTTTGAGAAGCAAAATTTTATCGAAAAATATGTTGATAACTTTTAATTTTTGTCATTTATTGCCTCTCTAAATTTCCATTATCTCTGCAATAATAAACGTGAGTGCATGGCTCAAGCACGTACTAGTGATTGTTGCCCTCATTTTCAGTATTCCACCACTCCACTTGTCTTACTATCACAATGATTCTATGTAACCTCAACTGTAGGAACCTGAAATTCAAGATACATCTTGTTCAAAGTAACCTTCTCATCTATGGTAATTTATTCCCAGTCGTTTACGTTATAAAATGATCTTGCAGATAAATACTGAGGACAGAAAATAACTCAGACATAGATTGGCCGGAAACGAAATGTTTGTAGTGATAAGAGAAACTTTTTAATGATAGTCTGTTAGGAACAGCTTGCATGCTATTCCAATGCCATGCAGATCGGGCCTTCCTGTTCTGTCTGAATCCTCTTGGATCTCACTCAGCTAAGCTTCTTCTGAATTTCTCTGTGCATCTGTTAGGTTCTCTAATAGAACCTGTCAAAGGAAGAAGACACACTGTGCCAAGCTAGCAGCATGTATGCACAAATTGGCCCGTTCTGCGAGCCTATAAATACGAGCAGGACAGGAAAAAATTGAGGTATTGAGGTGTTGAAGAAACAGACCTGCCTAGGGAAAGGTTGAGAGCAGCCGAAGCTGGATGTTGAATGAATTGGCAACCGGAGAAGGGAGAGTCAACGTCAGGCTTCTCCAGGACACTCAGTTTTTGCATAATTCCTTTCTTACTATCTCCTATTCCTTCAGTACGATTGTTCAGAACTCTATTTCGTTGCAATTTCACAATCCTACATTCCACAACATAAGGTGCATCTATCAGCCTCCTCCCCCATTGACTCCTGCCATTTAAAGATACCCTCTGTTGGCCCTTTCCTCTTTCAGCATAAGATCGGGTATCTATTCTTGTCCGTGGCTTACTGGGCCTTCCATTTAAATACTCATCTGATGTTACTGGTTTGGTCCTAATTGCTCGTCCAGGTATTGTATGTCATCATAAAAGAATATATATTGATTCCTGTTTCAGGTTGTAAAGTTTGTCACATTTTAATCAAAGTTGGGTTTCTGTTTAGCCCTGTCCAGGCGAAAAATTGTCTTCCTCTTTTTCACTTATGGCGACAGCGATTATTATGATCATTCTACGTTGCATTACGGCTTTTCCGTTTCTAAAGATAGCAGAGCTCCTTAATTTCAAAATTTCATTTACTCGAACAGCATGGTTCTCAAATGTTTTATTATTTTCCCTTCAACGTGGTTTGAAAGCTCATTCTTCAATGCGGGCTATGATTTCTAGGAAAGTGCACAAAGCTTGAGTATGAAGACTCTCGGAACTTCCATAGGCTCCGGAACACCTTTTTCCAAGTTTTACTGTAAATCATAAAAAGATAAAGATAAACATTTCTTATTATTGCTAGCTAGCTTGGGAGCATATGTATCTATTACCAGGTCAGATGAACTGTTAAAATTGTTTTTTCTCCAGATCAAGGTTTGCATGAATCGAACGTAAACCTTGAATCCTTCGTCATATTTTTCAAATATTAAACTCTTCTATGATGTAGAAGAACGACAAATTTCTTTTAGGTTTATTCTTTCTGAAAGAAGAACGTAGATATATTTTTATCATCAAATGTTTTTTTAAATATATTCATCAAACTTTTGGCCATTTCTTATTCTTTCTATATTTCATTTCATAAGAGTATGTGATTCTTGAAATAAATGTATTTTTGTTATTGAGTCAAAAAGTCATACCTCTTTATTTTTACACGTTTTGGGTTAATCGTACATCAGTATATCTTTCTATAGCGCAGAAAACTCAGTTTTTGTAATACAGGTTTTCACTTGGCATGGGGCTACAATTGAGTTAGAAGGAAAGAGTGAACTTGCGTACGTAGCAGATGAGGTTGCCATCTCTATTCTGTTTCATTGAAAAATTTGATCGTTGAAGCTATTTATTCATACGATTTAGATTGTCTCTTCTGCAATCTGTGCCAAAAAGTTTGTTTGGTCCATGTGACTTCATATTGTGTGTTTTCTAGACTCCCATGGTAAGCTATGTGAATGTTCATGCAATATTGGAGGGGAGAAGAGCTCGAGCCAGGTCTTCCAGCACTGATTCAGAACCTTCTCAGGTATTTTAGTTCTGTTCATCCATTTATTGGCAAATATTTTTCTGATTTCATGATATTTACCCTTTATTAGCTTGTTATTTACTGCTCTAATTTCCTCTAAATTGAATTATGCTATTGTGATGCTCATGTGTAATAGACCCTCTAGGCGTTTTACTAGTATTCAGCTTGCTCACGAGTGAATTATCTGCTGTAACATCATGGAAGGCATAAATAAGACATCAAATATATTTTTGGAAGCCATAGGAGGTTTAAACTTCACATAGAATGAAGAAAGATTATCAAAATCTGGAACATGTTTCTGATCTACTGCAATGGAGATTGCAATCTGGGAATTAACAGACTGCAAATACAAAACAAAATGTTCCTGTCAGAAAAATGTAAAACAAATGTCTCATCCCCGTGTTCATATTAAATGATAGAGGAAAAAGAGCTCCAAAAGCATTTAACTGGAGTGATCTTCCCCAATGTATAAGTAGTCCGAACTTGGAACACAAGTCTATAATTTCCCAGCAAGTGGCCACCTGGGAGATAGGGATTCCGTTCATGAAGAAATTTCTTCAGTTCCAACAACGGCTTATACAGGCGTAAGGGGAAAGTAACAATATGACTCCCTCGATGACTCTTTAACTGATTAAAAGAAGATATAGAAGCCATGTCAGTGTTAGAGTTTCGATGAAGGGGAAAATTACTTTGATGAGACGTTTTTTTTTTTGAGAAGGATCTGACCAGTCAAGGATAGGATCCTACTTAATGTTTTCCTCTCTGTCACCTTACCTTTGTTTCTTCCCTAACTTTCACAATCGTCGCTAGGTACAACCCTGGTCATGCTTAGGGGTATTTTATAATTTGGCCAACTAGGGATATTTCTGTCATTTAACCTGATAGGGAATATTTCGATCATTTTCACTTTAACCTTTAAATAGATGTAGCCCTCCCCTAGTGAAGACCGATAAGAAGAAGGTTGAAGTTCCCATTCTCTCTCCTGTTGGCAATGTTCTTCCAGAGGTTGTCTTTGTCCCCTTGTTGTCATCTTATCCCTCGGGCCTCTGCAGATGTTCTTCCGGTAGGATTGGCGATGGCCCTCTCCTCCTCTTATCCTGGTGACAATCTGACCTCTGTTTCTCTGTCCACTCTCATCTCTCCCTGTCAAATAGTTTCTCCTCCCTTCCACATTACATAAGTTAAGGGTACATTTAGATCGGATTTCAAATAATATCATGTCATTGTACTCTTCTTGTCTAGCTTATTATTATACTCTTATTTTCTACCACTTGATAGATCGTCTTTTCTTCTGATGGACCTTCGAAAGACAATCCCCTCTTCCAATTTCCTTCCAGTTTCTTCCATCTTCTGTCCTTCCTGTCCTCTTCTGGTCTCTTCACAGCCTCCACCTTATGACGTTTCTTCAATTCCTTTTGTCTTCTCTTCCAAATTGTCTTGTTATATCGATTGACTACCCCTCTCGACAGTGTTCTCTTCTCTACTCTGCTCACTTGATCATCTTTTTTCCTATCTTTTTTAATAATCGCCACCCTCTTACCACTCATCGACACAGTTTACTTATTTGAGGTATCTCCCTGTTAGAGTTCGGCAGACTTGTGATCTATCAAATGGGTGGATCAAATCCAATTTTGACCTTTAGAATTTTCAATTGATCTGATTGTTCAGTTGATTTTCGATCCTTTAAAAGGATCAATCGATCATTCATCAAACCACAGCGACCAATCAACCGATTTGATTGATTAGCTTTTTGGTTGATCTTGGATGAATCAGGGTATAAATCAATCATCAAATGGCGCTGTTTGATCAATTAGCTCTGTAGATCTGATCTTAATCTGACCTTTCAATCTGATTGCCAAATCTCTCTCTCTCTCACTCTCTCTCAGAGCATTGGTGCAGTCCGGAACCTTTGGATGGATCCACTCTCCCGTTTTGATCGATCAAATGGTAGATCAATCATTATTCAGACAACTGCAATCATTCAATTGATCCGATCAATCAAAATTTTGATCCATCCTGTTATGATTTTGATCAATCATCAATGAAAGCAGTTCAGTCGATCAACTTTGTCGATCAGATCCTCTGTTTAACAGTTGCATTTGCCAAATGAAAACTTATTTCTATTAATTTCCTAATGCTGGTTTCAATTCTGGTTAAAAAATATACGGAATAGGCCCATGACTAGGTAAATACTTTTCCAATTATTCGATCCATTTCATAAGCTAGTTGAATCCACAGATGGTTTTTAAAGGTGATTGGAACCCAAGATATTTGTTAAACCTGAATTAGTCTATTCCTTTTTATCTACTACACTAGGAAATCGAGGGAATCTTTTTTTTTTTGAAATAAAAAAATCATTTTTTTGAAGTCAAGGGAATCATAATAAACAAACTTGAAGGAATAATAAATATGATGATTGCTAACATGTACTGTCAGCTTTATTGAACTGTTTTGTGCTCTGTTGCTTCTCATCTATTCAGGGACCCAGGGTGATGGTTGTGGGACCCACAGACTCTGGCAAGAGCAGCCTTTGCAAGATGCTCTTGAGCTGGGCATGTAAGCCGAGTTGGAAACCTACCTTTGTGGATTTGGACATCGGTCAGGGCTCCATCACTATCCCCGGATGTATAGCTGCTACCCCCGTTGAAATGCCCGTTGATCCTGTGGAAGGCATAGCTCTGGAAAAGCCACTTGTTTACTTCTACGGGCACACCACTCCAAGGCAAGTTAATAGAAAACCAAGAGTTATTTATCAACTATTTGGTAATTGTAATGATTGAACTCAAAGAAGCCACAACTTTTATTGTTTAGTATAAATGTGGAGCTCTATAAGGTCCTTGTCAAGGAGCTTGCTCAAACATTAGAGAAACAATTTGCGAGCAATGCCGAATCAAGAACTTCTGGCATGGTAATCAACACAATGGGATGGATTGAGGGCGTCGGGTACGAGGTATATTGACCTGATACGTCACACTTTCACTATTATTTTTCTTCTTTTATCTAGTACTTTTATTCTAATTTTATGTGTTTTCCGTGAAGTTGCTTCTCCATGCAATCCAGACATTAAAGGCGGATGTAGTGTTGGTGCTGGGACAGGTAAATACATGTATGTTTTCTTGTTCGTGGTGTTTCTTCATAGTACATAACAGATCGGTAATTTAATTGGTTACTACGATGACTGTCATCATTTCCAGGAAAAGTTGTGCAGCATGCTTAAAGGAGTCGTCCATGGAAAAGATATTGTGAAACTCCACAAATCAGGAGGCGTGGTGCCAAGAAATACCAAGTTACGGCAGCGAGCCAGAAGCACTAGGATACGGGTCAGCACTCATTATTTTTTCTCTAATTTTTAATCGTACGAGGCATTTTTGCTCTCTTATTTTTCGAATTTTTTTAAAGTTTGGATTAAATTTATTGCGGTTGGGTCAATCTCAACCCATATTCTTGCAGGAATATTTCTATGGGCTTTCAAATGATCTATCTCCTCATTCTAGCATTGCAAGCTTTAATGATTTCTCTATATTCCGGATTGGGGGTGGACCACAGGCACCCCGTTCGGCACTTCCCATTGGTGCTGAGCCTGCTGCTGATCCTACTCGTTTAGTCCCAATAAATATAAATGCAGATCTTCTGCATTCAATTCTTGCTGTTTCATACGCCAAGGATACCGACCAAATAACATCCAGGTAACCATCTCAATGCTTACTTTAATCTCCCTATCTTCAATAAACAAATAAATTTCAAAGCCTTCTCTATTGCACAAATAACATTATTAAAAAAGACCAAATTGCTTTTATTTGAAGCTGGCTATCTATTTTATGTTTCAGCAATGTAGCAGGCTTTATCTATATCACAGACGTAGACCTTCAAAGGTATTATTTTTTTATAATGGATTTTGTTTTCCTTCTCGTCGATAAAAAAGTTAATGGGTGAACTGCTTGTTTGATGAACAGGAAGAAGATCACTTACCTTGCTCCATGCCCGGGTGATCTCCCCGGCAGATTCTTACTTGTCGGAACGTTGACGTGGTCCGAGAGTTAGAAGGATAGAACACAAGTAGAGAGAGGAAGATAATTTAATGAGGGCTAAAATTTGGGGGCAAAGTTAGGGAATGGTTTTTGATAGGTCAATTATTTGCCAAATTAACGGAAACCCGTTTGACGTCGACTGTTCTGCTGCCGACCCCCACCAGAGAGAGAGAGAGAGAGAGAGACAGAGAGAGAGAAAGAGACAGAGAGACAGGGAGAGAGAAAGACGGAGAGAAAGAGAGACAAAGAGCGAGACTGAGATAGAGAGACAGAGAGAGGCTGAGATAGAGAGATAGAGACAAACAGAGAGAGAGAGAGAGACAGAGACAGAGACAGAGGCAGAGACAGAGAAAGAGAGAGACTGACAAAGAGAGAGAGAGAGACAGAGAGAGAGACTGAAATAGAGAGAGAGAGAGAGACTGAGAAAGAGAGAGGGGAGAGAGACAGACTGATTGAGAGAGACAGAGAGGGAGAGAGGGAGAGAGACAGAGACTGAGATAGAGAGAGAGAGAGGGAGAGAGACAGAGACTGAGATAGAGAGAGACAGAGTGGGAGAGAGACAGAGATTGAGATAGAGAGAGACAGAGAGGGAGAGAGGGAGAGGCAGAGACAGATAAAGAGAGACAGAGACAGAGAGAGGGAGAGAGACTGAGATTGAGAGAGACAGAGACAGACACACAGAGAGAGAAATAGAAGCAGTCACTTGAGAGTGAGAGAGAGACAGAAATCTAGACTTGCAACTGAGTGAAAGAAAGAGAAACAGAGACAGACAGGGAAAGAGAGAGAGGGAGAGAGATATGCAGAGACAGACAGACAAAGCGGGAGAGAAAGAGAGACAGAAACAGAGAGTTGAGAGCTTGAGAGAGACAAAGACAGAAAGGGAGAGCGAGAAATAGAGAGACAGAAACGGAGACTGGAGAGTGTGAGAGAGACTGAGAGAGACAAGGAGAGCGAGAAAGGGCGAGACACAGAGACAGAGAGAGACGCAAACACAGACACAGAAAGATAGAAGGAGAAAGAAAGAGAGAGTGTGGAGAGAGGGAGAGAGAGGCGACCGTAGAGAGAGAGAGAGCGAGAGAGAGAGAAAGAGAGAGAGAGAGAGAGAGAGAGAGAGAGAGAGAGAGAGAGAGAGAGAGAGAAAGAGAGAGATTAATGCTGGTTCATCCTTAGGAAACTAAGGCAAAACCCAGAGGTGTCGGCTGTTCAGCTGCTGCCTCCAATCAGAGAAGTTTCCCGACGATACGCGTAAATGACCGGCGGAATCTGATGGATTCTCCATGTCAGGAAAATAAGATGCATTGATAGGTAGAGAGAGGGAGGGAGAGAGAGAGAGAGGAACCCTTCATATGCTCTATTCGCCACGTCTAGCGGTGCAGAAACAGCGGTAACGAGAGAAGAGAGAGAAACAATGGCACACACCAAGAGAATGAGCAGACTTGTCATGGTGGCTGCAGTGGCGATGGTGGTGATGTGGGGGAGCATGGCTTCGGCCATGTCGTGCGGGGACGCGTTGAGCTCCATGTCCCCATGCGGAGGTTATCTCATGGGCATGGCCTCGGCGAGCCTGTCCTCGCTGTGCTGCGACCGGGCTCGGTCCTTGGCCCGCTCTGCCTCCTCGCCGGCCCAGCGCAAGGCCATCTGCGAGTGCTTCAAAGAGACCGCGCCCTCCCTCGGCGTGAAGCCCGACCGCGTTAAGGCCATGCTCGCCTTCTGCAAGCTTCCCCTCAACCTCCCCATCACCCCTAACATCGACTGCTCCAGGTTTGTCTCTCTCTCTCTCTCTCTCTCCTTTGCTTTCTCTCCCCTCATCCTCTCTCTCTCGCTCGCTGTCGCTCTCCTTTGCTTACTCTTCCCTCTTCTTCTCTCTTTCTCTCTCTCTCTCTGTCGCTCTCCTTTGCTTACTCTCCCTCTTCCTCTCTCTTTCTTTCTCTCTCTCTCTCGCTCTCCTTTGCTTACTCTCCCCTCTTCTTCTCTCTTTCTTTCTCTCTCTCTGTCGCTCTCCTTTGCTTAATCTCCCCTCTTCCTCTCTCTTTCTTTCTCTCTCTCTGTCGCTCTCCTTTGCGTACTCTCCCCTCTTCCTCTCTCTCATTCTCTCTCTCTCTCTCCCTCTCTCGCTCTCCTTTGCGTACTCTCCCCTCTTCCTCTCTCTCATTCTCTCTCTCTCTCTCCCTATCTCGCTCTCCTTTGCTTACTCTCCCCTCTTCCTCTCTCTCTCTCTCTCTCTCTCTCTCGCTCTCCTTCGCCTCCTCTCCCCTCTTCCTCTCTCTCTCTCTCTCTCCCTCTCTCGCTCTCCTTTGCTTCATCTCCCCTCTCCCTCTCTCTTTCTCTCTCTCTCTCTGTCGCTCTCCTTTGCGTACTCTCCCCTCTTCCTCTCTCTCATTCTCTCTCTCTCTCTCCCTATCCCGCTCTCCTTTGCGTACTCTCCCCTCTTTCTTCCTCTCTCTCATTCTCTCTCTCTCTCGCCCTATCTCGCTCTCCTTTGCGTACTCTCCCCTCTTCCTTTTTCTGTCGCTCTCTCTCGCTTTCCTCTGCTTTCTCTCCCCTCCTCCTCTCTCTCTCGCTCGCTCTCGGTCGCTCTCCTCTGCTTTCTCTCCCCTCCTCCTCTCTCTCTCGCTCGCTCTCGGTCGCTCTCCTCTGCTTTCTCTCCCCTCCTCCTTTCTCTCTCGCTCGCTCTCGGTCGCTCTCCTCTGCTTTCTCTTCCCTACTCCTCTCTCTCTCGCTCGCTGTCGGTCGCTCTCCTCTGCTTTCTCTCCCCTCCTCCTTTCTCTCTCGCTCGCTCTCGGTCGCTCTCCTCTGCTTTCTCTTCCCTACTCCTCTCTCTCTCGCTCGCTGTCGGTCGCTCTCCTCTGCTTTCTCTCCCCTCCTCCTTTCTCTCTCGGTCGCTCTCCTCTGCTTTCTCTTCCCTACTCCTCTCTCTCTCGCTCGCTGTCGGTCGCTCTCCTCTGCTTTCTCTCCCCTCCTCCTTTCTCTCTCGCTCGCTCTCGGTCGCTCGCCTCTGCTTTCTCTCCCCTCCTCCTCTCTCTCTCTCTCTCATTTTCTTTCGCTCCCCTCTTCCTCTTGCTCTCGCTCTCCTTTGCTTTCTCTCTCCTCTTCCTCTCTCTCTCGCTCTCCTTTGCTTTCTCTCTCCTCTTCCTCTCTCTCGCTCTCCTTTGCTTTCTCTCCCCTCTTCCGCACTCTCTCTCTCTCTGTGTCCCTCTCTTTTCCTCTCTCTCGCTCTCCGTCGCTCTCCTTTGCTTTCTCTCCTCTATTCCTCTCTCTTTCTCAACCCTCTCTCTCACTCTCTCATGTCTATTTCCCTGTCATCATCTTCCTTGATTTGCAGAGTTTGATGGAATGGACGAAGGGGACGTAGATACCGGTCCATCTACTACTGCTTCCATCATAGCTACGGACCATTTATACCAGTACCACTGACGCTTGCCTTCTGTTTTACGTTCTTTAGAATGAGATAAAGTTAGGTTGCTGTTTCTACGTCTAAACCGTGGTCAGGTTCTCATGATAAAACGTTAAGTGAATCATAGTAGAAAAATATACTGAGGATCCTATGAGAAAGGAATACATGCGGATCAGAAAATAAGGTATTCCAAGGTAAATATGAATTTAACGAATATTTGTCGACGGAACAAGGTTAGAGATTTGCGCAACCGGCGTTTTAATAAATACTCACTTCCAAAATATATCATGACCCTAGATCCCTAGAATACGATGGCTTGCAATCAAAGGTGTCGCTTCAAATGAAGTGGAGGTTGCAAATTCGAGCACAGAGCTGTAAGTGCACAAAGTGGAAAGAGAAGTAGGGCTAACGCCGGTAGCAGCACCAAAAAGAGTTTAAGCACGGTGGGAGAGTTGCCATGCAATATGTCTTAGCTCAAGCGGCTATCATAAACTAAGGCTTGGTTTTACAATAACATATGTTCTTCCCTCTCAACTAGTGTTCTACCGTCCCAAGCCCAATATCTGGACGACTGCTGAACCAGATATAGAAATGTCTTATCTAATATCTGTCTTAATCGACTTCCGGATAGCATATGACGCCATTAGATGTTGGTTGCTAGAGTACCAATATCCTATGCTGATATCCTTCCAGAAACAAGCCTCTCTGTCTTCATCTCAAGGGTTGGATGACTATAAATATAAACATACAGGGGTGTGGGATATCAATTTTTTTCCATGTCCAACATATAAATATAAACATACTTTAAAAAATTTATAAATACATAACCAAGTATACGGCCCCAAAGTAGGCGGCACTCCTGCATAGTTGCCTGAGTGCTAACTACGAGGACATGTCTGTGGAATTGGACTCACAATAGAGGATCGAGTCCTTAAGGGTGAACACCACATGCATCTTCGGTGGTGACACCTGGCCTAATCTTTAAAGCCAATGCTCATTAGGTTCTCGTCGAAGAGAAATTGCAACAGATCAGGTCAGGCTGCACTCCCATTCCACTAACAGTGTGTGTGCACGGACGCCAAGTGACGCGCGCGCGGGACGCGCAAGCTGCGAGACAGAGGCGTGGGCGCTGCTCGCGCAGGCTGCGTGCACTACGTGTGCTCGGTGCGGGGCGGGAGAGACCACACAAAGGGATTAAGGCATTGGCCCACAGCTAGCCCCGAGACAGCTACAAATGTGCGGTACCCGTAGTGCTACAGGTAGTGCTACGGCAAGCAGCGCCAAGGCTTGGGCCTCTAAGCACAATGACACGAATGCGGACCGAGTACGATGGCCGATGGAGGACCATCTGGCAGATCAAATTTAGACTCGTCAACAGCCGCGCCGCAGAGCCCGAGCTGATGTGAACCCAAAATTTTGATATCAGGTTTGACGACAGCTTCTTATCGTCGTTATTTCATGTATCCTCATTTTATTTCGTGCATGTGTCATTTTCCTTTGACTATAGGGAGGCCCCCCTGCATGTGTACGTGCCTCCCCCAGGTTTGTAGTTTGTTTTGTTGTGTTATTTTTGTTGTTCAATCCTTTAGTGGAGAGCCCATGTTTGGCTTCACCCGACCGTCCACCACGCAGAGTATTCATGTCGTGGCAGTAGTTCATTATCCATGGTTGTCGCCTGGTTACCCCTCCCCCTGCGTCGACTGCGAGTGCTAGCCAGACCAGAACCCCCCAAGGAGTTTGCGGACGTTGGCCCGACCACGGGTGCCACGCAGAACATCTCCTGGACGAGGACCGAGATCTTTCTATCCGGCCGCCCACCGATTGGCCGTTGGTGTTGTGACCACTGACCATGGCCCATGCCGACTCTCAAATTTCCTGGCTGCTGACTGTTCCCTTGTTGTCGATCATCATCGATTCCGTCCCCCTTTTTTCTCCTCTAGAGTGTGACCATGCTGCCAGCATCCGAGGCCCTGACCATAGGTCTTGGTCACTCCTCTCTGCTTTCCCAGCTCACGGCAGGCTCCTCGCATGAAAGTTGGAGATTGCCAGATCGTCTTCCAACGTGATTCTCCAATTCTCATCGTCAACGATGGGTTTGCCAGCTACGAGCTTCCAGGTCGTCTTCGCGTTTGGGATTTATTCTACATTTTCCCACCCACCTCGTCAGCCTTCACGGTCATTCGGGTCATTGGGAGCTTATCCATGCCCCAACCCTCGTGCCGTTTATCTGAATTATCGTCCTGGATCAGTAGACTTCTTTCGTGACTCTCGTTGGATTTTAAAACTTACGCATCATCTAGCCACATTCGCATCACACATTCACGATCAGCCCATGCGGTGTGACACGAGCCGATCAATTCCAGCACTTCATCTTATATCATAAGTGCTAGCACGGTTTTTGATGGCATGTGGAACGTCAAGGCAGGGATGGACTGGCAGGTGTAGTGAAGGCCATGAACCAGGGGCGTGCGGAGCCAAACCGGGGGCATGCATGTAGAGGCAGTGCTGGCCAGCGCGCGAGCGAGGCTGTGGGCCTCAAGGCACAGAAGCACCACTACCCAAGTGCATGTGCGCCTTCTCTTTTTACTTTGGTATCATCCCTGGTCTTCCCCCATGTTATGGAAATGAATATTGTTTTTTTATATTGCAATGACCCAATTCATGTATGGGGCCTAGTCCTTACCCCCTCTCTTTAACTCTTAAGAAATCTAAAGCTGCTACAAGAGATTTCTGCTGCACAAGCAAATGTTGTTCAGCATTTTGGCCTAAGCGTTCAGGTTGGGACACGTTCGATGCGAGTCTTGTTCCTAGCTTGTGATTTTAGAGCATGACAGTAAGCTCTATGGAGCTATATATAATATCTTTGAGCATTTATTATATGTCTTAAAGGTTTACGTCAACCTTCAATTATTATTTCATACTTAGTCTGAACTGGTTCAAAAGTAATTATACTATTTTGACCCAGTTCAAAAAATAGTATCAAAAGTTTTTTCCATATAGGACAATGGATAACCATTTATTTAAAACAGTATCAGGATATCGGATATCATTATCTGGATACTATTTTTTTGTATGGATTTTAATATTCGATATCAGGATATCAGATATCGGATTTGATATCTAGTACCAGCATCTGCTATGCCCCAAGTCCTATGAAATCTGTCCATATATCCTGTATTGGATGATCTGTCAGCTCTTTGATATCTAGTATCTTAAACTATCCTGATTTTATCTGGATATCAATATCTGTTATTTGATATCAAATATTAGAACACTAGTCTCAACCCTTTTGCATCCTCTTTCTTGTGAAAGTAAAACCAAAGATGGGGATGTGGAACGTGTTAACTTTTAGACAGATTTGTTTTACAAAATAACGATCTAAAATTTACTACGTTAGATAATTTATTTGATGTGAGAAAGTGTGTACTCAGTTAAGAAATACGGATAAATATCTGCATTGGCTACCTCAATAATCTAACATGGGATGTGGGTGTGCTCTTTAGCTACCATAGGAAACTGAGCGAACCTGTGAGGAAAAGTCAAATATCTTTATGAGATGAGGAATATTCCAGTATTTTGTTGGTCTTTAAATGTGATGTAATAAATAAATTTACAAATAATGGTGATTATGGAAAATATATAAAACCCAAAAAGTATTTTAGTTAAAAATGTAAAATTTTAGCAATTAATTAGCTGGATTAAAATCACGAGTAGATATACTATTGTTGATTAATCTCTAAAGGATATTCAGCCCCATATCTAATGGATGCACAAAGATCCATTAGCATGAGAGAAATACATGAATTTTCTCAAGGACAATTGTTCAAATAGAAGATTGAAGGTCGTTGACTTGAAGTCAATTGATGGATTCTGATGAATTTTCCACATGGTCTTGATGAGTACATGCACCTTGGTCAACCTATGGTCAACTTATTTCCAAGACATGGTACAAAAATTACCATCATGTCTATATAGTTTAGGATAAATTCAAATCTCAAAACCATCTCATGCATGTACATATCACCTATGCTCACAGAGTACCTTGAGATAGTTGACTTTCCATGTAAGGTCAACATGTTAAAAACATATCTGGACTCCATATTTCCATGGTCAAATCTAGACCTTTCCTGTGATCAAACCCCCAAGTCTTAAAAAAATTAAAATTTGTATGAACAGTAAAACATGTACCCAGATGTAGCTTTTGTTTTCAAGTTCACTTATTGTTATTTAATTAAACGTTTTCTGGAGGAGAATATAATTCAAATAATTTTTTCATCTTTAAATGAATAATTCAAATATTAATTAAAAATATTAGTATATTTTTTTCGTACTTCATCTAGAGTAATTTGATAGAAAGATGCATCTAAAGCATACATGGATCTCTGCACTTCCGTTTTGGGTTAACCATCCATCAATTAAATGAATAATTCTTATTGATTGATATATTTCTAATCAATGAATAATATATGAATGAAAAATTTGAAAATTTATTTAATATTTGTGAAAATATTTATTTCATATTTTTGTGACCAGTAATCAGGCAGGTAGGTTTTGCACATCAGACTATGATTTATAGGTTGAACTTTGACCACAGGATTACACTTATTTTACTGAATAATAATTGTATAATATTTTCCCTGCTGACCTTGATGGAGTGAAATCATTATAGGGACATCAGAGGGATACCCAGAAGTTCCATCAATCCTGACATAAATTCTGAGCCTGGGAAGAAATGAAAAGGCTAAGAATTTCATGGTGGTTACTTTCATTAAAAAATGTTTCCATTTATAGCTGCTGACAAATTCTCTCTCTAATTGGAAAGACACACCTTCCATTTATGATCTTGTCTTGGATGATATATGGCTTATAATAAAATTATTCCTTGATTCTCAATCACTGTTACCTGCAAAGAGAATAAAGTAAGTGAAGAAAGAAATCGTCCATTGTAAAAAAGGTTGCTCAACAATTTCTATTATGTAAGGTTGTCAAAAGTAGGAAGAAACGAGGGGTACCTCCCTTCTTGGTATGAAAATATAGTATGTGTTTTGTTCAAGAGAAAGGAACTATATATTCAGGAGGAAATGATGAAATCAGTGGTGGGAAAGAATTTGCAAGAAATAGTGAAGGAAAGAAAGAGGACAAGAATCAGTAAGTAGGAGTGAACCTTTAAGAGAGGATATTATGACATAGAACTGAGAAAGAAGAGACATAAAGGGAGATATAAACTAGATTACATTTGGTAAAATATAATTTGTAAGTTTTGAAGGTGAGAAAGATATAAACTTTGAGGAGAGATAAGTAACTATTTGATCCATACCTAGGTCCTATTGAATTAGCTTGAGGAAACATCTCTAATTTTTTGGTAATGATCTCTTTTGGGATCCACCTTCAGGAAATTGATAAACATTGTTGAGTTTATCTTAAGAGATTCTATTGAAAAACTTTGATTCCATTTGAGTGAATTTAAAACATTGATACTTTGTGGGCCAGCCTTGATCAGTTATTGGGTCAAGCGTGACACCAAGTGAATCTCTTGTGGAAGTGATCAAGTGGTCTTTTCTGAGAGATTTAATTTGGGAACTTGAAATTCTGATGTATTAATTAACTAAAGTCAAAGGTAAAAATGGAAGTCAAGGTCAAAAGTTGAATTTATGAAAAAAAATTATAATATCTCATAGTGGTTCATTTTATTTTTTTATCTTTTTTGTCTTAACTATTATTGCTTTCATTACATCACCTTAAGAAGTCTAGGGAAATTCTGAGAATTCCCGGTCTAGGGTAAGGTGGTCACTTAAGTGGCCTGTGTGGTTGATAAAGTCAAATTTAGGGTTGAAATTATGTCATTGTTATTCAAGTTTAATCTATAAAATTTATCAAAAATACTCAAAAAATAGTTCTGGCAACTCGAGGAGTAATGGCGTATCGACAGGGAACATATCTTAGATATTCAACTATCCCAGATAGTGATTCAAATAGGATGAGAAGGGATACATATATGGGATAAATTTGTAGCAATGGAGGTGGTGAGATGATATGAGCTAGGTGTTGAGTGAAGGCATGACCATAATGGGAGACAATGTGAATAGAGTCAATGGAAATGACAGACTAAGATAGAAAAATATGCAATGGTAAAGATGGTGGATGTAGGAGATAAGTGAGGAATTAGATGGGGAAGACAGTGGTTTGGGGTTTATGAGGTAAATGAAGGAGAGGACATGGGATGATATTGTAATGACATAGATGATGGATGGTGATGAATGATGGTGGGTAGTGATGAGAAAGATTGTGTTGGCCTAGTTAATGTATGTGATGATGACAAACCAATGTAATAAACTAACCTTCTATCCCTACATTTTACAAGGATCAGGGAGATTTTCTGATGCAGATAAGCCTCTCCATTTCTCCATTGACCTTCTCCAAGCACTCAATATACCTAAAAAAACCTTGATGAACCTTCAAGACCTCAATCCCTTTTAATCTGCTGTTCTAGGAGAACATTAGTTTAAAGATATTTTTTTAAAGACATCGAGGGCTCAATTTATAGATCCAAGATATGAATGGATTGAGGAGAAAAACATAAAGCTACTCTCAAAATTTTGATATTGATTGGCCTTCTAGATTGTCGAATATCAATCCCTGAAGTTGGAAGATTCCAACCTGTTTTTCAATCCAAAGATTTCTATCTCGATCTCTTCGTTAGTGCCATCACACTGCCTTTCAGGTTGTATGTTTACCATGGCATTAACTGCAACGATTGCCTCGGATTAACCCATTCCATCCTCAATCAATGGCTGAAGTCACACTACATGTCCGTGTTGGGAAAAAGACAAAAATAATTATATATTATTATATGTATGTATTAGTATTTATTTAATAAGAGAGTATTTGTGTGATGGGGCAGCATGTCAGTGCACACCATGTCAGCATGTTTTAAAAAGAAGCTCATCAAAGAATGACACATCAGCACCAGATGTACATATGGCGCCACATGTCTTGTGACACATCATTGAGCGTCCCTTTTTTGACCAGTCATAGGAGAGAATAATAGTAAAATTACAAATAGTTTACTTCATATCTCCTCGATCTGCATATCATTAATTAGAATCAATGATTGTGGATGCTAATCATTAATCAAAATAATATTTGGTTGTTGTCTGACGAATAGAATGACAACATGTGGAACAAAGGAAATAAACTCAATGACAAACTAATAATTCATATGAAATTAAATATAAATCCAAGAATATAAGTGACCATGAATTTTGACTTGAGCATGGATATAATATCCAAAAACTTAGAAACAATCATATTTGTACCCAAAGGTTTTTTTAATATGATGTCATAAAAATTCATGAAAATACTTAAATTTCAAAAAAATTAAAAAGACCATTTAAAAAATATATTTTATCATTTTAGGTTTGATAGCATGCATATACAACAAACTTTATGCAAATAAAGTTTTAAATACCACCATATTAACCTATTAAAAATGTGTGTTATCATTAGTGGATACTAGGTTGTGGTAACTTCATTCAGGATGACAAAGGGAAAAAGTTAAGTGAATGATGGGGGACCATCCTACCTTAAAGACATATCTTCTATGTTATTTTCACATGCCCGGCGTGTATCTGTATTTTTTCCCCTAATTTGAGCTCTCTTTTAAACTTTTGGGCCTTCTTCCCCTTTTTCTAAGGGGGAAGGCCCATACTTCCCCTATGAGTGGGTGCTGCCCATCTCTACTACTAATAATAGGAATTGGTGTACCCTCTGGACGCTGAGTGGCTGACAAGAGAGAGAGAGAGAAGAGGGAGCCCGCATACCAATATAAACCCTAAACCCTCCATGCAACCCCACCCACCCAAACAGCAGAAATCAATCCAGCACAAGCCATGTATTCCTTCTCTGTCCTCCTGTTAGGCCCCTAACTAGTCGGCATTCCTTGCCCAGAGGCCTGCATGCTTATTGGGAAGGATTGCCCTTGTATTTGGCTCACGACATTTCTAAGGACTGAGTCATTATGGATAGCGATATCCAAATACCTGATCCATTAGGCCATTGCCACTGTCGGTGGTGATTCACGGTAGACTGCACACGCGCCCGTCCACGCCCAAGGTGGGACGGATCAGGTACGGCCAGTGCGTGCTGGGCGCGCGGGCTGAACGGCCCAGGCGCGCGCACGCAAGCGCCGCGCGCCAACGCTACCCGCCAGCGCCGAGCTGTGCGCGGCGCGGGAAGCGCCGCGCGCGGGTGCAAGACGCGCGGGTGCGGGACGCGCAGGCCGGGCGGCATGCCGCGGGCGCAGCGTGCGGAGTTGTGCGGGATACCGTGTAGCGGCCGCGCGGGTGGCGCACGAATTGCGTGTGCGGGGCGTGCGGCTGGGAGACATCCCCGCCAGGAGACTAAGGCATGTGGCGCACGGAGAGCGCCGGGACGGCACCGCGGGCGCGTGGAGCTCCTGCGGGTAATGCTGGGCGCACAACGCCCAGCTCTGGGACGCCGGATGCGGCAGCGTCGCGCAGACTGCGCGCCAGAGTGTGGACACGGGTGCTGGTGGCGTGTGTGATCGTCAAGGTAGGGGTGGCGTGTGTGGTCGCCACGCCCGCGGGCGCACGGCGCCCGGCCCGGCGCACGGATGAGCGGCGGAGCGATGCGGGCGGTGCGGCGACCCTGAGGCGGTGCGGTGACATTACCTCGGCGCAAGGCGCCTCGTCTCATTCTTTGTAACACCCCTCGTCTTCCCCAATGTAATCTACGATGTATTCTCGATGATATTAATGCAATGACCCTATTCACTGACGGTGCCTATCACCACCATCTTCCTTAACCCCTTCTAAGCGATCTTAAGCAATCCCAAGAGCTTACGCTGCAAGAGATCAAGGCTTCTCAGTGTTCTGCCCAAGCACTAAGGCCGGCGCACGTCAATTCCGAGCCAAGAGACCTAGCACGTCAATTGACCGTGTGACACCTCCTGATAGAGTGATGGAAATCCCTCTCCACTCTCCCCGCGCGCTCTGCCTCCGTCCGCGCCATGGGAGGAGGTCTGCGAACCTTCCTCGGCAGCCTCAACAAGTGGCAGTTCAAACGGATGCACGAAAAGTTGGCCAGAGACAAGGAACAGAAGCTTCTCCACCAAGAAAAGGAGCTCTACCAAACCCGCCTCCGATCCCACATCAGAGAATCCAACGCCCTCTGATCAAACCCCTTCTCCCTCGCCGAATCGCCTGCGCCATCCGATTACCCTCCCATCTCACCTTCCGACCACGTTAAGACCCTTGTCGACCGATTCACCAAGCAGCCGAATATCTGAGGAATGAAGCCGATGGCCCTCTTCGAGACAACCCATTGCCTCAGAATCAGCCCGATTTGAGCCTCCCGCTGCCCCTTGATCTTTGGAAAATGGTGGCGGATCGTTCTTGGAGATCAAAAACGCCTTCTTTGATGGGAAGACAGTTTTCTACCGAGTCTAAAAAGAAGATCAAGACCAGGTGGTATAATGATTCTGACTCTGATTTTTCGGATGCTGACTGCCGAGTTTCTGGTGGCATCATGGATGAAGAAGATTTGGGGTTGATGGTTGACAAGAAGAAATCGAGATTGAGCAGCGGTGCCTTGATGAGGCATGATCGAAAGAAGGAGAGGCGGCCCCCAAGGGCTGTTGATGAAGATTACTGCGATCCTCCGTCCAAAATTTTCATATTTTTTGCATTCCAAACTATGCTTTCTTCATATTTTTTCTTGATTTGATTCGCGTCAGCAACCAAAGAAAATTTGTTCTTAGAAAAGGAAGTGACTTCCAAAATTTGTTTTCTCAGGGAGAAGATAAAGATGTTTTCTTTCCTTTGTTTAGTAAATTCTGATAAATGATTGAAATGATACTCAGGAAATGCTCTCTCTCTCTATCTCTCTTTCTCTCTCTCTGCCTCTCTCTACCCGTCTTTCTGTCTCTCTCTCTCTCCCTTTCTCTCTGTCTCTCTTTCTCTCTCCTCCTCCTCCTCCTCTCTCTCTCTCATTCTCTTTCTCTCCCTTTCTCTCCCTCTCTCTTTCTCTCTTTTTCTCCCTCTCCCTTTATCTCCTCCTCTTTCTATGTCTGTTTGTCACAATCTCCCTCTCAATCTCTCTTCATTTCCCTCCCGTCTCTCTCTTTATCTCTCCCCTCCCTTTCTCTTCCTCCCTCGCTCTCCCCCTCTCTCTCTTTCTCTCACCCCTCTCTCTTCCTCTCTCTTCTTCCCTCTCTATCTTTCTCTCTCTCCCTCCCTCTCTCTCGCCCTCTCTCTTTCTCTAACAGCCTTATTTCTTTCTAGGTCTATCTCTACCTCTCTTTTTTCTCTCTGTACCTCTTTTTCTAACAGTCTATATGTATCTCTCTCTCTACCTCTTTTCTCCTCTCTGTCTATACTCTTCTCATTCTCCCTTACATCAGCTATATCCATCTGTATCTCTCAATACCTTCTCTCTCTCTCTCTCTCTCTCTCTCTCTCCTGCTTTCTCTATCTGTATCATTCTCTCTCCGCATTTGACATCTTCTCTCTATCTCTCTCTCTCATCACCCAATTTTTTAAAATCTCTCGATTTCTTAACCTTTTTCTGTCTAATTTCCTTTTTTCTTTATCTATCCTTTTTTATCTATATATAGCCCTCTATCTCTATCTACTTTCGCTCCCTTGCTTCCTATCAATATATAACATTCAATATATAATAATGCGAGACCATGTAAGAGTAGTGTTTGACTATTACACTATTTAAAATAAATAATTAATTAATTTTCTGACTACCATGGATGGACGGTGAAGGTGCGATCGGATCCTCTGGTGGGGCAAAGACCTCATTCAGACCCGATACGATTGATTCAAATCCAAGTTATCGGATCATAGACCCGTTCAAGCCGTGTTATCCCAGTTCGAATCCAAGTTATCAGATCCAAGTTATCCCAGTCCACACTAACACGTGGCAGACCATGCCACGTGGAAGTCAAACGTGTAGGCAAACCCTACTTTCTCTGATTTCATCCTCGTCATCTGATCACATTGCGGCCAGCCAATCTGACGGCTCTGTATCTCCTGTTACTGTGTACCTTTCTCCATTTTCCAATGTGGATTTATAATTATTTATTCAAGTTGTATGAAAAATTCTCTGATATAACCTTGGTGCTATAACCAACCTACAACATTGAATAATTATTTATTGATCCGTCTTAAATTCTCTGAGATAACCTTCCTACGGCATTGAATAATTATTTATTTAATGCCTCAATATGGGTGGGGGGATGCGGTGGGGGACTCAAGCCAGCTGCTGTTTATTCACCCCACGCTGCAATACACAGATGAGAGAGTTAGGCTGATTGGCTGATTGGCTAACAAGCGAGCATTACGAGCGGGCCCCCCTTATCGTAAGAAAAAGGGAGCAAGTGAAAAAATAGAAAGCAGAAATGTAGACCGTGGGATTTTCTGGTATTTTTTTATATTTTTTTGTTCAGTTTTTTTGTGTTTGAGAGAATTAACGAAATGCCCCTTTGAGATAGAGAGAGATGTTAGGGCTTCAACGCAGCCCCTTTTCGGAGTGCCGCCACTGACATTTACGGCGCCGGCGTCTTCGCTGCCTCCAACGCTGATGCCGCCATCGCCGGTCACAGGTTTGTCACGCTGCCGCCAGACTAGAGCGCCACCACTACCGCAGGACCAGGCCGCACCCGCCTATAGCAAGTGCAACAACGAGCGATGGCCGTAGCCACCCGCAGCAGCTGAAGCTACCTCAGTGGCCGTAGTCGACCGCAGGAGCCGTTAACTAGGCAGCATTCCCCGCCCAGAGGCCTGCGTGCTTATTGGGAGGGCGTGTCCGTGTAATTCGGCTCACGACATTAAAGGACTGAGTCATTATGCGTAGCGATGCCAAATACCTGATCTTTCAGGCCATTTCCACTGTCGGTGGTGATTCACGGCAGACTGTGCATGTGCTTGTCCATGCCCAAGGTGGGACGAATCAGGTACGGTCTGCGCGTGCTGGGCGTGCGGGCTGATCGGTGTGTGCACACGCGCGCCAACGCCAAGAGCCAACGCCAAGCGCCACGTGCGGGCGCCAACGCTACGTGCCAGCGCCAAGCGCTGCACGCTGGAGTGGGAAGCGCTGCGCACGGGTATGGGATGCACAGGCCGGGCGGCGTGCCGCGGTTGCAGCGCATGGAGTTGTGTGGGGTGCCACGCAGCGGCCGCGCGGGCAGCGTGCATTGCGTGTGCGGTGCCCGGGGCCGGGAGACATCCCGCCAGGAGACTAAGGCATGTGGCGCACTGAGAGCGCCGAGACGGCGCAGCGGGCGCATAGCGCTCATGCGGGTAGTGCTGGGCGCGCAACACCTAGCTCGGGGGTGCCAAATGCGACGGCGTCGCGCAGGCTACGCGCTAGAGTGTTGACATGGGTGCTGGTGGCGTGTGCGATCGTCAAGGCAGGGGTGGCGTGTGTGATCGCCAGGCCCGCTGGCGCGCGGCGCTCGGCCTGGCGCACTTGTGTAGCGGCAGCGCGGGTGCCCGCACACGGAGCGGCGGCCCTGAGGCAGTGTGGTGACATTACCTTGGCGCAAAGCGCCTCGTCTCGTTCGTTATATCACCCCTCGTTTTCCCCCATGTAATTATCCCCAACGATGATGTACTTTTGATGATATTAATGCAATGACCCTATTCCCTGACGGTGCTGAGCAACACCATCTCCTCTAACCCCTTCTATGCGATCTTAAGCAATCTGCAAAGCTTCCGCTGCAAGAGATCAACGCTGCTCAGTGTTTTGCCCTGAACATTGAGGCCGTCACATGCCAAATTCGAGCAAGAGACCTAGCTCGGGATTTGACCATGTGACAGATAGAGAGAGATGTTAGGGCTTCAACGCAGCCCCTTGCCGGAGCGCCGTCACTGACATTTATGGCGCCGGCGTCTCCGCTGCCACCAACGCTGATGCCGCCATCACCGATCGCAGGTTTGTCCCGCTAACGCCAAACTAGAGCGCCGCCACTACCGCCAAACCAGGCCGCACCCGCCTATAGCAGGTGCAACAGCAAGCGATGGCCGTAGCCACCCACAGCGGCTGAAGCTGCCGTAGCGGCCGTAGTCGACCGCAGGAGCCGCGACCGCCTGCAACGGCCGCAACCACCACAAGGACCGCAACCGTCGCAACAGCCATTGCCGATCGCAACGGTCACAATCGTTGCAGTGACTGTAGCGCCTGCAGCCGACGTAGCGGCTGCAGCCAACCAAGGCCGCCTGTAGTAGCCGTCGCCACAGCAGCCACCGCTGTCCCTAACCGCTTGTAGCGACCGCGGCCTCCAGTGCAGTCGTAGCCACCTATGGCCGCCACCGCCGTGCAGGCGCATTGCAGCCATGCTGCCGTGCCGCCACATCGCGGTGCCACCACGTAGCGGCATGGCAGTGCGAGCCGTGCAGCCATGCAATTGTGCAGCTGCGCAGCCACAGCCGCGCAGCCTCAGCCGCAGCCGTAGTCGCAACAATGCAACCGAAGCCGCCTAGCCGCAGCTGCAGCCGTAGTCCCAACCGCAGCCGTAGCTGCACAACCTTGCAATCGTGCAGCCGCTGTGCCACCGCAGCCGCACAGCCACGCAGTCGCGCAACCGTGCAGCCTTGCAGTCGTGCAGCCACGCCACCGAAGGTGCAACCGCAATGGCGTAGCAACAACAGCTGCAGCCATAGTCGCACAGCCACGCAGTTGCGCAGCCGCAGCCATAGTCGTAGCTGTGCAGTCGTGTAACTTCAAAGCAGCCGTAGCCGCGCAGTCACGCAACCATGTAGCAGCCCTAGCCGCAGCCGCCTGCCTTGGCTACATCTACTGCCACGTCGTGTCGCCGTGCCCACCGCCATGCCTATCGGCACCACCGCGCCAACCTGCGCTCGTCGTCGACCTCGCCATTGTGCTCGCCTCCAAGCCAATCGCGGCACCTACCTGCACTGTTGCTGTCCTCGTCACCATGCTCACCTCCGAGCCCATCACCACGCCTACATGCGTTGTCGTCACCCTTTGCCAATGCGCTCACCTCTAAGCCCGTCGCCATGCCTAGCTGCTCTGTTGCCATCCTTGTCACCGCGCTCGCCTTTGAGCCCGTCGTCGCGCCTAGTTGTGCCCCGTCCTTGCCACTGCGCTAGCCTCTAAGCTCATCATTGCACCTAGCTGCGCCACTACTGTCCTTGTCACTGTGCTCGCCTACGAGCCCACCGCCTCGTCGACACGTGCCACAAGCATGCCTAGTGTTCTCTAGAGTAGTTTCAAGGGAGCAATCGTCGGACGACCCACCGCCGCTAGTCACTGCCGTGAAGTCCATGCTGCCGCAGGATGAACAGCCATCACCGTCATCGCCGACACCTACCTTTGTCCACTAGTAGCTAGCTTTACAGCCATCTTCGTCATCGTAGTGACTCCAGACATCGCCGTCGCTGATGTCCAATAATTCCTTGTTGCAGCCGCCCTATGTCGCTGCACCTTTGCGCCGTCCTATGCCCGCCGCTACGGTCTCCTAGAGTATGCTTCAAGGGAGACGTCCGCCGGATGACATGCCGCCGAAGGTAGAACAGCCGCCGCTCTGCGCCGTCGATGCCTGTCTTTGTTGCCTATAGCGAGCCGTAGCCAAGGCTCAACTCATCACCGTTACCTAACTCGGCTGCCCCGTGCCGCCTCTTACATATTAGTTGTCCTTTCTCTTGTGGTGTAACACGAGCCATTCGATCACGGCATGTCGTGTTACATCAAGTGACCTGAGTGTTTTGAACAAGAGCAAGTGGAAGAGCTGAACATTTAACAAGGCTAAGTGGGCTGAGGAGTGAGACGTTCTTCACCAGATTTTTCCTTCTTTTATATCCATGCATAAACCCAATCCTATGACTTTGTTCGGGAGCTCTGAACTTGGGTTATGTCTTTATTTAACTATGGGAAAGGACATCCTCGGAGAAGGAGTAAGGGACTAGCCCTAGCCTGTAGAAAAAATCTATGACAATCTGTCATCCTCATTACACTAAATATGTAAAATATCACCTAAAATTAGAATAAAAATTTTAATGAGATATTGTAACTTCAACCTCATTATTTATAGTATACAATTTTATGGATGAACTCAAATCGTATACTATCGATATTTATAATTCAAGTTCAAGCATTAAAATTTTATAGGGAAAATGTCAAAATATGTTTTCTGATTAGTGCCAAAATATTTTTGGCATTAGACCTCCCAACTCAAGTCATATCAACAAGTGTACATAGCTTCAAATGGGTTGAATCATGGAACTTACACATGTGCTGAATGAATTTTAAAATGAGTATCTTAATTGAAGCAAAGATATCTGGTATTTTTTATCAGGTCAACGGGGAAATCACTGAGTTAACTATTTTGTAATAAATATGTCTGTTTTTATTAGCATTTAATTCAACAAGATTTTATTTGACTACTAAAATGTGATAGTCAACATATACTTACCCACATTGGATATGTTATATGAATTAGTTGATTGTTTCATAAATATTAACTATATAGAATTTTTAATAAAATTATGAAAAAATAGACCCAACTTATCTAATTTAAATTTGCAGGGAAACTGTAATTATTGACGTTATATGATAAGGCTTTTTAAATGAATGGAAATATTAAATATACCAGTGAAATTAAAGGAAATTCTTCATTTAGTTAAATAATTTTTTTGTTATAGCTCGTGTTAAATTTTTGGAAAACGGCTTGTTAATTTTGATCATCATGTATATTTTCCTTGGTACTGTTTTTTCAGTCTCCTCTCCTTGCTTGTTAACTCATTTGGATCCAATGACATGAAAATTTGGATTCCGAGGATTTGAAGTCCATTTTTTTGTTAGTATTAAAGCTTTAAGTCCCATAATCATAATTTTCCTCCACTGCTTATTATTGGATGTAATGCTAAATGGGTGGGTTCTTTAATCTCAGTTTTTCAGCTGTAAGGCAAGATGGAACGGGATATTTGATTAAGCAAAAAGTTAACCATTTTGATTATACTTTGATGGATTAATTGAGATTATGACAAGAAAATAGTTCTGCTCCACCCTTTTGATAGAAAGATTGAAGACTTGTGGTATTTGGAATAACATTTGGTTATGGGGTGCAATCTAAAGTGGGTAACATGTCTTGTTCAGATTATATTAACTTATTAGAAATGATTTTGAAAACGTTGTCTAGTATTTCTGGGGATTTTGGCTAATCACAAGACTGAATGGACATGGGTGCATGATTAGAGTCTAGCAGATTATTTCTTAATGCTTTTGTAGAATTTGATTCATGAACAATCACTTTTTGTGTATCATGAGCACTGCTGAATACATCTATAGGATGGGATCCACGCAACCTAGTGTTCTCATTTTTAGCTGAAGATGAGAAAGGAAACTGATCTTCATATAAATCACAGTGTACAATAAAAAAAATTGTATGTAGTGGAAGACATCTGTACACAGTGTGCATTGAATTATAGTCCATAAACAGACCTTGCAGATTTTGCTTCAAGCTTATTCTGAGCATAAGGTCTCAAATAAGGATACCAAAGGAAACCAAATATTCTCAGTAAGGAATTATCAGGTTGACTTTTTAATTACTTCATATGGAGATTTATTCCCAAGTATAGGAGTTGTCATATGGTTTGTAAGAAATGTGTCAGTATCCATAACTTTGTTCTAGAATATTTTCGACATACTGAGTTTATGAATGAAGGAAAGGAAAATTTCCTATTAGATGCCAATTTTTTTCTCTGTTTTCCCATTTTGTTCAGGGATGTGTGGAAAAGACACGCCATAAATAATGCCTTAGGTTTTGAGGTAGTTGTCGAGATCTTGATGCTCTTCACCCCAGTCAGACTGTAGATATTTTATTTTAGTAGAAATCTGATTCTCTACTTTGTTTTTAAGCTCAAATTTTTTTAATTGATCACTTTTATTTCTAAGAAGATAAAGGCACAAGAATATTTACTGGTATCATCTATAAAGAAAACATAATAAGAATAGCCTGAGTGTGAAATATTAGACGAAGGACTCCAACGATCAGAACAAACTAATCTAAACATTTATTAGATGCCTGGTAAGTAGAAGAAAATGAAAGCTTATGACACATAGACCTACTGCATAATTCACATATGAAGTATCTATTAAAATGTGTTACAGGAAGTCCAAGTTTTCTAAAGGCTGAATGTTATGTAAAAAATGGGGGTCCCCAATCTAGAGTACCGGGTTTTAGCCACGGTCCTTTCTCCATGGAATACAGGTTTCCTAGGTAGTAGAAGATGTCCTTAGTTTTTCCTTATATGATGATCTGATGGGTTGTTCTGTCTTTCACAAAGCAATAAGCCAAAATTAGATATATACATCATTCTCCATTGTTAATTTAGGAATGGACAACGAGTTAGTTATTTCGTTAATGTGAAAGATAAATCGTTCAAATAAAGATTTCTATTATAAGTTATATTTTTGTAAGAATCAAGATCTGATATTTAGATACATGTTTGTTACCCATTTGTAGATGACCGCTCCCATGGTACTCTTGCATCTGATTTATCTTATTTTGATCCAAAGTCACATGGTATGTAGTTCCAATTTCAGGTTACTAGGCTTGATGTTCAGTTGAATTTGTAATATAGGCTTGAGATGTTTAATCACTATACAATCTATTATGGTTTACTGGCTGCCAATCTGAAAATTTTCAACTCAAGTCAGAACATCCCTTGGCCATATGTGCTAAAGGAGAACATAGTTGACATGGTTGTAATCTTTGATCTTTGTCCCTTCCTAGTCCATGATTCTGAGTGTAGGTAGCCTTTGTATCGGTGCAAGGCCCCAAAGTAGGCGACATGTACTGCACAAAGGCCTGCATGCTTATTGTGGGGACATGTCCCTGTACTAGACTCAGGATTTTGAGATTGAGTCCTTAAGCATGATCGAATCCTTCAGCCGTCTTGATTTCTACGCGGTCTGCTACCATGTAAAAATCAAATTGAAGAAAAAGAAGAGGAGATAGATAGATAGAGTAAGAAATATCAGCAAAGTCCCACAAATAGGTTCATATTTATTTTGGAATATATAAATTTCAGTAATAGACATATTTCTATATGCATTATAACTGAGTAAGATGACTGTATCAAGATGGATTATAACTTATATAATTATGTATTAAGTTGAGTAATAGGAATATTTCTGTTTGCGTTATTACTGATTACAATGACAATATCAAGATGCAATCATAACTGTTTAAATATTTCAAAGCTAGTTTGAACCTTCAACGTCTATTTTTAACCCCTACCTATTCTTACTTACATTGAATCCTGGCCGATAATGTGATAACGAGGATAAAGGCTACTGGTTCAATTATTATTAGCAAATCTTTAATTTAATCCGATTGGTCCAGATGTCATGTGACTTACAAAGTGTAATATACAAATAAATGTATTTAATGTTAGAGAGCATCGACCCGCTCACGACCGTGAAGTGCTGGATCTAGGCGGACAACTTGAAGTGGCATGACAGTGTCATCGTCTTCAATATCATTTCAAATGGCAACGTAACTTCTTGAATGGTGTTTATTTAGTTTTGTTTTAAGGCTCATTTTTATTTTTATATAACTCTTTCTGTAATTCGATTACAAGCTCATTACTGTCTTGCTTTATGTTACAATATGATTTTTTTCCATTTTCGACGGTCCGCGTAAATTAAGATCCCTCATCCAGGATCTCTTCACTTTTGTAAGATGACTGAATGATTTGTTCATACGGAAATCAAACCTATGAAAATCGATACTGCTTGTCCCGAGGAACAAGTTTTTCTCTCTTATCTATTATCTTCCTGATGCTCCTTATATTATTCTTCATGCGTCTACAAGAAGAACGTAGTAATAACGGTCGAGCCTACTTTTATCCTCTGCTTCATCTGCTAATTCTGGGGCTCACCCAAACAATTCTTGGGCACTTACTACGAAACGTCACGAACTCCATTTTACGTTCAAAACGTAGCACAAACTTTTAGTTCTGTTCAAAATATAGCATGCGCCAATCAGAAGACGCCATTTGGCGTCTTCTTTTTTTTTGGCCAGCGATGGTCCAGAAGCTGACGTGGAATCCACCTGGTAGCCAGGTAGACTCCACGATGGCATCCACGCCAGGTGGACTCCACGTCAGCTTCTGGACTTCGCTGGCCGTTGCCGCCATTGCCCGTTGCTGCCCGTCGGCGGCCACCGCGGCGCCCGCTCTGGCCGCCGCCGCCGCCGCCCGCCGCCGCCGCTGCCGCTGCCGCCGCTGCCGCCCGTCTCTGGCCGCCTCAGCCGCCGCCGGCCGCCCATCTTTTTCTCGCCCTCACTCACCCTTCCCGTTTTCTCCTTCTCATCGTCCCTCCCTCTCTCCACTCATTCTCTCTCTCTCGACCTCTCTCCCCCTCTCCTGCTCCTTCTCTCTCCCTTGCTCTCTCTCCTCTCTGTCTCACCCTCGCTCCCGCTAGTTCTCTGTCTCTCATCCCTCTCTCGTGCTCTCGTTCTCTCATGCTCCCTCTCCCCCTTCTCTTTCTCGTTCTCTTGGTCTCCCGCAGTCGTTCTTGTTAAGGAGAATCCACCACCTGGATCCTCCCACGTTCTCGCCTTGTCGCCAGGGGGCATGATGACACCAGAATCTTCTAGAAGCCAGACGTCACCAAGATCCGCCGGCGTATCCACTCGCCACCTCGAGTCCAGCCCGCCGCTGCCTCGAGCCACGATGACATCATTAGCATCACATTAACTCACTCCAACGTTCATCCTCCTTCCTCTTCTACAAATAGCCACATCTTGTACATTTCGGACATGCTCTCTTCTTCTCATCTATTTCATTTACGTTTAATAGATCTCTGATCTTTCATCTCGTATCTCTCTCTCTCTGCCCCACACTTCAACATGGTATCAGAGCTAAAGCCGGAGTTCATCTCCAACGCAAGCCCTGAGAGAGAAGATTGCTCATCGGATGCCTCCGACGGTTCGTCATCGGCACGAAGCCACCGTCGCACCAAACCTGTGAGAATCTCAGGAGCCTTGGTGCCAACCGTGATGCTCAACAAAGACAATTATGTCGTCTGGAAAACCCAGGTGATTCCAACTCTTAGATCTCATCGTCTGCTCTCACATATTATCGATGAACCACCAGCACAAGCCTCATATCCTAAGGACGAGTGGTGGTATTACGATCAACATGTTTTGGCGTTTCTGTTGCTTTCAATGACAGAAGCAGTTATCGGCTGCGTCATGGAGGCAACAACGGCGAAAATTGCATGGGATATCCTTGCAAAAGATTTCGCGTCTTCCGCCGAAGCTCGTGTCCAGGAGCTGTTGGGAAAGCTCCACACCCTGGCAAAGGGAAATTTAAGTCTCGAGGAGTACATCTCCCTAGTTTGGTCACTAAGCAGTGCACTGTTAGCAGCAGGGGAAAGGGTTGACCAGAAAACACTGGTTCGAGCTCTGCTTCGGGGCCTAGGAGCGCCATACGCACCGATCATCACCACCGTGCGTGCATCATCAGAAAACATGTCATTTGAAACTGTCATCTCCCATCTTCGTGACCACGAGGCAATGCTGAATCGTCATTCTCTCCATAAGGAACCATCCGAGTTCCCAGCAACAGCCAACCTTGCCCATTCCAACCCAAGCAATGACAACTCCAAAGGTAAAAACGAAACCTCTAACCGACCTCGACATAATACTGGCAGGGGCAACGGACGCAACACAGGATGAGGCACGTACAATGGCGGAAACAGGCCACCGCCACAATGTCAAATATGTTCAAGAACAGGTCATAGGGCACTGGAATGTTACGACCGGTTCAACCGATTGTACGTTCCGCAGGACCCTAAGTCGCACTCCGCGACATCACAAAACTTCGACCACCGGAGCAACTATAGTCGTCCACCAGCTATGCATGATCATCAGTTCCGACCACCGCCTCAAGCACACAGCACAACATCCTCCATTGCTCCATCCGCCTTCTGGTATCTAGACAGCGGCGCCACCCATCACGTCACCTCAGATGCCAGTCTGTTGAACGAACCGCAAGCTTACTCTGGCAGTGACAAAATTTACATCGGCGACGGTTCAGGTTTGCCCATTCGCCATTCAGGTCACTCAGTTTTATCTTCTGCAACACGTTCATTACATCTTAAACAAATCCTCCACGTTCCTAACATAACCAGAAATCTTCTTTCTGTCAGAAAATTTGCTGAAGATAATAACGTTTATTTTGAATTTCATCCCAATCGCTGTTTTGTTTAGGACATCCCCACCGGACAGGTTCTGCTCACGGGTCGCACTGACGGCGGCCTATATCAACTCGTTCCAGCCAGCTCGTACCTCGCCCTGCTGAACGAGCGCGCATCAGCAGATGTTTGGCATCATCGCCTGGGTCATCCATCTATTCGTATTTTACAACAAACTATTAAACGTTTTGGGCTTCCAGCCACTCAACTCTCGCGCACTTTTGTTTGCTCGTCTTGTGCTACTTCGAAAACTCATCATCTTCCTTTCACGACTTCTCACCTTCGTAGTACCAAACCACTTCAATTAATCCACTCCGATCTCTGCGGACCGTCTCCCGTCTCTTCTCACCTAAATTACTCTTATTATGTCATCTTTATCAACGATTATAGTAAATATACGTGGTTTTATCCGCTGAAGTTAAAAAGCGATGTTCTCGACACCTTTATTCATTTTCAATCGTTCGTCGAACGGCACTTCTCCTCCAAAATTCTCAGCTTCCAGTCTGACTGGGGCGGCGAATTCCAAAGTCTTCGGACTCATTTTCAGCAGTGCGGGATTCGCCACCGCGTCTCGTGTCCACATACTCCTCAGCAGAACGGTGCGGCCGAGAGAAAGCATTGTCATATCACTGAAACCGCACTCTCCATACTCAGCCACGCCAATCTGCCCCCGAAGTTTTGGGATGAAGCCGCTGCCACGGCCACATTCCTCATCAACTGCATGCCATCGCCCGCACTTGACAACAAATCACCATTTGAGCTTCTCTACAAAGTTAAGCCTTCTTTTTCTCACTTAAAATCTTTCGGATGTCTTTGTTTTCCATTTTTACGCCCTTATGCAGCACACAAATTGGCGCCCCGGTCTGACTCGATGTGTCTTCTTAGGCTACAACACCCACCATAACGGCTATCGATGCTTATCACTTCTCTCTGGTAAGTTTTTTATTTCTCGAGATGTTATTTTTGACGAATCGATCTTTCCTGGTCTTCCTACCGTCGCACCGCCACCAAGACCTCCCAGTGCAACCCCTCCTACTGCTCCTCTTCCTCTCTTTCCACGTCTACGACCGCATTCGACTCTTCCACATAGCTCATCTGCACCCTCTGCCTCTTCGACTTCACCACCGTCACGACCCGCATCGGTCACGACACCCCCATCTCACTCTTCGCCCGAGTCTGCGCCATCCACCAACGTCTCTCCTAATACCTCACCACCTCGACCCCTCCATTCTCTCCGAGACATTTACGCTCGTACTCGTCCGACCAACACTGCCCAACTCCATCTTACCACTTCCTCTGTCGAGCCTTCCTCCTTCCGTGTCGCCGCCACTGATCCCACCTAGCGTGCTGCCATGCGCGCCGAATACGATGCCCTGCTTCGTAACTCCACCTGGACTCTTGTTCCACCACCGCGCCATGCTCGCATCCTTGGCTGTAAAGGGTTTTCCGCCTAAAGCTTCACCCAGATGGCTCCATCGACCGTCACAAGGCCCGTTTGGTAGCCCAAGGTTTCTGGCAAATGGCTGGAGTCGACTTTGTTGACTCCTTCAGCCCTGTGGTCAAGATCACCTCGATTCGTCTTCTGCTTGCCATAACTGTCTCTCGCCAGTGGTGCATTCATCAACTTGATGTCAGCAATGCGTTTCTGCATGGAGATCTCTCGGAGACTGTCTATATGCGCCAACCTCCAGGTTTTATCCACCCCACCTTTCCTTCTCACGTCTGTCTTCTCCGGAAATCTCTTTATGGTTTGAAACAAGCACCGCGCGCTTGGTTTTTAAAATTATCAACTTATCTGCAATCTATCGGATTTTCCAACTCTCGCACCGATACATCTCTTTTTTTCAAAATCACCCCCACTTACCGTCTTTACCTTCTCATCTACGTCGATGATTTTCTCGTTATCAGTTCCGTTTCCTCTGCTGTCACGACTTTTCTTCGCTCTCTCACACAACGCTTTGCTATTCGCGACCTTGGTCCCGCACGGAATTTTCTCGGTATTCAACTCATGCAGCATCCCAACGGTCTCATTTTATCCCAATCTCAATACGTCTCCACGCTTCTTCGTCGCGCCAATATGAGTGACTGCAAGCCCACCGCCACTCCGGCTTCCGTCTCCTCATGCCCGGTTTCCTGTCCCGGCACTCCTGCGACCCGGCACTCTATTGCCGCACAGTCGGCGGGCTGCAATACCTAACGCTTACACGCCCCGATATATGTTTTGCTGTTAACAAGGCCTGCCAGTTCATGCATCAACCTGAACCACACCACTGGAAGGCTGTTAAACATCTCCTTCGCTATTTAAAAGGCACTTCAGATTTCGGCTTATTTTAGTCTCGCCATTCTAACCTCTCATTGACTTTGTACAGCGACGCCGACTGGGCCGGGGATTCTTCCGATCATCGCTCCACCAGTGGTTATGTTATCTATTTAGGACCTAACCCTGTCTCTTGGAATTCCAAGAAACAGACCACCGTGTCTCGCTCCAGCACGGAAGCGGAATATAAGTCCATGGCTAACGCCACTAGTGAATTCTTATGGATCAAATCTCTTTTGCAGGAACTTCATCTTCCTCTCAACAGCCCTCCCACTCTCTGGTGCGACAACCTGGGCGCCACCTACTTGGCAAAGAATCCCGTCTTCCACGCCCGTATGAAGCACGTCGAGATCGACTTCCATTTCGTCCGTGAACAAGTGGCCGCCAACAATCTTCGCTTTGCCTTCATCTCCAGCCGGTCTCAACTTGCTGGCATTCTCACTAAGAACCTTCCCAAACATTATTTTCTTCCTCTTCGGTCCAAGCTCCACCTCCATTCGACGATGAGCTTGCGGGGGCATGTTAAGGAGAATCCACCACCAGGATCCTCCCACGTTCTCGCCTTGCCGCCAGGGGGCATGATGACACCAGAATCTTCTAGAAGCCAGACGTCACCAAGATCTGCCGGCGTATCCACTCGCCACCTCGAGTCCAGCCCGCCGCCGCCTCGAGCCACGACGACATCATTACCATCACATTAACTCACTCCAACGTTCATCCTCCTTCCTCTTCTACAAATAGCCACATCTTGTACATTTCGGACATGCTCTCTTCTTCTCATCTATTTCATTTACGTTTAATAGATCTCTGATCTTTCATCTCGTATCTCTCTCTCTCTGCCCCACACTTCAACAGTTCTCTCCCCCAAACTCTTTCTCGCCCTCTCTGTCTCTCATCCCCTCTCTCTTTCTCATTCTCTCTGTCTCTCATCCCCACTCTCTTTCTCGTTCTCTCTCTTTTCCCCCCCTCTCTCTTTCTCGTCCTCTCTGTCTCTCATCCCCTCTCTCTTTCTCGTTCTCTCTGTCTCTCATCCCCTCTCTCTTTCTCGTTCTCTCTCTTTTCGCCCCTCTCTCTCTCATCACCTCTCTCTTTCTCGTTCTCTCTCTTTCCGCCCTTCTCTCTCTCTCTCTCTCAACCTCTCTCCCCCTCTCCTGCTCCTTCTCTCTCCCTCGCTCTCTCTCCTCTCCGTCTCACCCTCGCTCCCGCTAGTTCTCTCCCTCTCTCTGTCTCTCGTGCTCTCTGTCTCATTCTTCCACTTGTTCGCTCTCCCTCTCCCCACATTTCTTAACACCTCCCTCTCGCCCTCTCCCCCGCTCTCTCTCTCTGTCTCTCTGTCTCTCTGTCTCTCTGTCTCTCTGTCTCTCTGTCTCTCTGTCTCTCTGTCTCTGTCTCTCTGTCTCTCTGTCTCTCTGTCTCTCTGTCTCTCTGTCTCTCTGTCTCTCTGTCTCTCTGTCTCTCTGTCTCTCTGTCTCTCTGTCTCTCTGTCTCTCTGTCTCTCTGTCTCTCTGTCTCTCTGTCTCTCTGTCTCTCTGTCTCTCTGTCTCTCTGTCTCTCTGTCTCTCTATCTCTCTGTCTCTCTCTCTCTCTCTCTCTCTCTCTCTCTCTCTCTCTCTCTCTCTCTCTCTCTCTCTCTCTCTCTCTCTCTCTCTCTCTCTCTCTCTCTCTCTCTCTCTCTCTCTCTCTCTCTCTCTCTCTCTCCCGCTACTGATGTAGCCCTCTGTCTCGCTCGTTGTCTTCCGCTCTCTCCCTGTATCTCTCTCCTCGCTCCGGTCTCACCCTCCTCTCGCTTCGCTCTCCTCGCCTCCTATATCCCCATCTCTCCCGCTCTCACTCTCTCCCTCCCGTTTTCTTTCTCCCTATTCCTATCCTACTCTCCCATTCCTCCCTCCCTTCCTCTCTCTGCCACCGGCTCTCCCTCTGCTTTCGCAAGGCCCTCTCACTCTCACCCTCTTGCCCTCTCTCTCACCGTCTCTCCTGCTCACCCTCTCCTCCTCTCTCACCCTCACTTTCTCTCTTACTCTCTCTGTCCACCTCCCCCCGGCTTCACCTCTCTCTTCCTCTCGTTCTCTGCTCGCTCTCCCTCACTTTGGCTCTCCTTCTCTCCCTATCTCAATCTCTCTCATTCTCTCATTCTCTCTCATATTCTCTCATACTCTCTCCCTCTAGCCTGCTCCCTCTCCCTCGCGCTCTCTTTCCCTACTGAACTCTCTCCTTCTCGCCTGCTCTCTCACTCTCTCTCCCTCTCACTTCCTGTCTCCAGCTCTGACTGAAGATCGATTGTCCATCTCTCCGAGAACGCCGCATCGTCTTCTCGCTATTGGAGATCAATTTTCTCTCCCTCACAGTCTCGCTCTACTGAAGATCGAGAGGTGTTCTCAGCCACTTTCAGCCAGGTATAGCAGCCTTTTTCTCTCTCTTTCTCTCTTTTCAACGCCGCAATCTCTATTTCCATCCACTTGCAAGATATTCAGTGTGGATACTCCAATATCCATATTTGGATATCGTTATCGATATTGGGACATGGATATCGATATCGGTTATTTAGATTTGGATAATTGGACATGGATATCGACATTCCACAATGTCCATATTTCGACATTGGAATCCATTTTTCGGATTTCCATATTTGGATATCGATATCGACCTTTTAGATTTTCATATTTGGACTTCGATATGGATATTTTAGTGCAGGCCATAAGAATCCTCCTGTGTCGTTGATAAGCCGAAAATAGGGGTGAAAATTACGCAAATTTTTTAGCCCTTGTCGTTGTGAATTTTTGGCTTATGCAATAAAATTTATAAAACTCTACTTAATATGTATAGTGATAAGTATGAGTGTCGTCCAAGGGAGGCAAGTAGGAATTTCAATTTGATTTTATTTTTGGTGTTTTAGATCCTAATTAGAGTGAATTTGATCTTCAATGAGGATCAAGTCACCCTAATTAGGTGAGAATGTAGAGAGGGGGGTAGAAGAGATGAGATGAAAAGAAGAAATGTGGGCTCTAGATTGAATTAATTGATCCAATTGGATGGATCAAAGAATTCAATTAGAGAGGTTGGAAGAAATTTTTGATTTAAGTTTTGGTTGGTTTTGAGAATTTGCTAAATCAGAAATAAAAAGGGAAATCTTAATCTCCTAAGAATTAAAACTAAATTTTTAGAGTTTTCTTTTGGAATGCAATTGAATGCCAAGGTAAATCCCTCAATTTCTCCTCTCAATCCTAATCAGGGCTTGTACATGCCGCTCAAGCCAAGTGATTTAGAAGTTCAGATCAGAATAGAGATGAAGAAACAAACAACTTAACCTAATTCATTCAAAATGCATAAAAGTTCAAATACAATCAAGGAAAAAGTACCAGATAACTTGATCCAGGGTGGGACTCCTCTCTGTCTTGCAGCTGTGATAGAGAACCATCAAGAATGAGCTCCCCCTCTCGAAATTCAGCTTTTATACTTAGGTTATAGGGTAAAAATCACCATTTTACCCCCGTTTAGTACTTAATATTTATCTATCAATGTAGGCTAGATCTGAATGATCTAACCGTACAGATAGAAAGAGGGGATCAAGATGAACAAATCCATAAAAAATCATCTCAATCGGACTTCAGGATCAAAAGTTATTAATAAATCAATTTTAAACCAATTTAATCCATTGGATTTAAAATTGATTTATTTATTAGTTTCGTTTTTAAACACGCAATGACGTGTCGCTCTCTCATTGGCTGGCGCCTTTTGAATCCTCCTTTTTGCAGAAAAGTCCTTAAAAGCCTGGAATTGCTTTTGGACGCCGCCAAAAGTAATTGCGTATATGCTAGCGCACTCTCTCTCCTCCGATTTCTCCTAAAACATTAAAAATATATATTAAAAATTGCAATAAAACCCTGAATGATTTTAAATAGGATCTTTACGCCTGCCGTGGCGACTGAGAGCTGTTTTCAGGGTCTTTTTGCAACGAAACGTTGCAAAAAGGCCCCGAAAAGTCTAGAAATTGCATAAATACATTTTTCTCTCTTATAAATATGCCCTTTTTTCATAGAATAAATGCATTGCTTCTTGAAATAAATCCCAGAAAATTCCTAAAAATTCGTAAAAAATTCTAGAAAATTCTAGAAAATTCCCTGATTAATTCCCATGTTGATAAATGTCGAAATAAACTTTTGAATGTGCCATTTTCATCCAAAAATAATTATTTTGAGCTTCAATAAATCCTTAAAAATTCATATAATTAACAGAAAATTAGGGGAAAATCAGAAATTACTTGGAAGCATTATTTTTGTGTAAATATATGATAACAACCCAAATTTAAGCCTTTTAAATGCATAAATCATGCTAATAACATGAAATAAAGACCGAAATTAGGGTGTTATCAGTCGTGCAGCTGTAAGATATTCAGCCAAAGCAAAAGAGAATGTAAGTATCATACTGATTACCAAATTGCCTCTGTATAATTATTTACATTATGCTTCTGTACCTGTTTGTCAAATAGGGCCGATGACCGAAGTTTTCTTTTTGGTTCGGATTCAAGTGATGTGTGCTCAAGTGACTCCGATGGATATTCAAGTGAAGAATCGAATGAAGAATTTTGTAACGGGTAGAGAAGTAGAAGAGAAGAACGTCAAGCAGAGCTATGTGGTGATGATGAGGGTGAAATTATTTTGAGCACACACAGCGGTAGAAGATATGATCCTGTGTGCCCCAACGATAAAATTACAATGCAATTGGGCATGACATTTGAATCAGGTTCACAATTTTAAAGCAGACATGAAGAACTACGCCGTATACAACGGGTTCAATGTTAGGTTTAAAAGGTCTACGGAGAATATAGTGGAAGTTGTATGCCAGGAACATTGTCCATGGAGGATATATGCCAGTTGGGGTCCTATGAGGGAGGCCTTTGTCATAAAGGCAGTAAATGATGAACATAGGTGCAATAGGGCTCCCACGAACATACAAGCCGATTATCGTTGGATCACGGAACAATTCTTAGATGCTATTCGAAGGGATATGAACTATAACGTAGATCATATGATGCAAGAATTGCTGGAAAAGTATGGAATCATAGTTTCGCGGGGCACATGTTATAATGCAAGGTCCTGGGCGCGCAAGATTCTTCATGGTTCTTTGAATGAGCATTATCACAGGCTACCCTGCTATGTGGTCGAGTTACAGAAAGTGGGTAGGAACAGTACCTTCCAGTTGGAGGTTGATAACACCATAATTTTTGTCTTTATTTCACGCTGTTAGCACAATTTTATGCATTTGAAGAGCTTAAAATGGGGTTGTTATCATATATTTACATGAAAATAGTGTTCTCAAGTAATTTCTGATTTTTCCCTAATTTTCTGTTAATTATATGAATTTTAAAGGAATTATTGAAGCTCGAAATAATTATTTTTGAATAAAAATGGCATATTTAATATTTTATTTCGATATTGATCAGCATGGGAATGAATCAGTGAATTTTCTAGAATTTTCTAGAATTTTTTATGAATTTTTAGGATTTTCTGAGATTTATTTGAAGAGGAAATGCATTTATTTCAAGGAAAAAAAGTATATTTATAAGAAAAGAAAAAGCATTTTTTTAATTTTTGAACATTTAAGGGCCGTTTTGCAAACTTTCGTTGCAAAAAGACCCTGAAAACAGCTATCGATCTCCACTGTAGGCATAAAGATGTAATTTAATATCTTACAGGGTTTTATTGTAAATGTATTATTAATTGTTTTAATATTTTAGAGAAAGGCGGAGGAGAGAGAATGCCAAAAGGGGTATATCGATAAATATTTTTGGGCAGCGTCGGATGGCAAATGTTTATTTTGGAAAGGACTTCCTCGTAAATGTCAGGGCGATTTCTGAGAGCCACGACGTGGCCTCATCACGACTGCCGGATGAAAATCTGACGGCGGTCAGTGATAGAGGCCCGTTGCGGTAAGTTTATCGCCCGTGCGACGCATGCTAAGCGCTTGCATGGGCGGTGATGTGGCACATTCTCAGTGGGATCTTTCAAGTTCAGACGCACGTAAAGGTGCGTATCAATATGTATGCAAATCCCGACTTTTGATATTTTTTTGGGTTTTCCTTTTTTTTCGCCAGGGGTACGTGGCGCAACAGGAGAGCACCTGCCTGAAGAATTTGAATCGGCACCACCAATGAGAGGGCGCCACCTCAGCCTGCGGTTAAGAACAAAAATAATAATAAATGAATGATTAATCCAATGGTTAACATTGGTTTAAATTCATTTATTCATAACTTTCAATCCAGAAGTCCGATTGAGATGATTTTTTTATGGATTTGTTCGTCTTGATCCCCTCTTTCTGTATGGCTGGATCATCAAGTTTATCAAGCTTGTATTGATAGATATAAATTAATTACTCATTAGGGGTGAAATGGTAATTTATTGCATTTTACCTAGGTATAAAAGCCAAATTTCGAGAGGAGGGGGTCATTCTTGATGGTTCTCTATCACAGCTGCAAGACAGAGAGGAGTCCCACCCTGGATCAAGTTATCTGGTACTTTTTCCTTGATTGTATTTGGATTTGTGCATTTTGAATGAGATTAGTTCAATTTCTTGTTTCTTCTTCTTGGTTTCGATCTGAAATTCTAAATCGCTTGGCTTGAGCGGCATGTACAAGCCCTGATTAGGATTGAGAGGATAATTTGAGGGATTCAACTAAGCATTCAACTGCATTCCAAAGAAAAACTCTAAAAAAATTTAGTTTTAATTCTTAGGAGATTAAATTACCCCCATTTCAGTTCTGAATTATCAAAGTTGCAAAAACAAACCAAACTCAAATTAAAAATTCCCTTTTAACCTCTCTAATTGACCTCTTGGATCCTTTTATTAGGATCAAAGAAGCCAATTTAGAGCTCCATATTTCTTCTATTCATCTCAACTCTTCTACCCCCCTTTCTAAATTCTCATCTAATTAGGGTGACTTGATCCTCATTGAAGATTAAATTCAGTTTAATCAGATTGAAACGACCAATACAATCACCAAATTGAATTCCTTACTAGCTTCCCTTGGATGACACTCGTACTTATCACTATACGTCTTAAGTGGAGTTCTTATAAATTTTATTGCTTAAGCCAAAATCCACAACGACAAGGGCTAAAAATTGCATAGTTTTTATCCCTATTTTCGGCTTATCAGAGGTGGTGCATGACATTCATAATTCTTTGCCTAGGTTTAGCAGACTCTATATTTGCTTCGAACCTTTAGCAAGGGGGTTCCTTGAGGGCTGTAGACCAGTGATTGGGCTGGATGGTTGTTTTTTGAAAACCGAATTGAAGGGGCAGTTGTTGAGCGCCGTTAGGAGGGATGGGAATAACCAGATGTTTCCTATTGCTTGGGTGGTGGTAGAAGGGGAAAATCAAGCTTCTTGGACTTGGTTTATTAGCCTGTTGATGACTGATTTAAGAATTATTGATGGCTACGGTTGGACTATTATAAGCGATCAGCAAAAGGTATTTAACTTTCTCATTCGCCGTATTCTAATTATCTTAAGACTTACTTGGTTAAGCTAGAACCAATGTTGTGCACTAAAAACCTGATACGCTTTGACATTTCGCAGGGTCTCGCGAATGAAGTGGCAGGCTTGTTACCTCATGCGGAGCATAGGAATTGCGCAAGACATATTTATTCAAATTGGAAGAAGAAGGGACACTCCAGTGACATCTTGAGGAACCTATTTTGGAAAGCAGTGAAGTGCACAACCCGTGAAGGATTCTAGAGGGTTGTCGGACAAATGGAGACACTGAAAGAAGCAGCTGCGCAAGATTTTGTAGAAGTAGGCGTACAAAAGTTTTGCAGGGCTTTTATTTCTGAAAAGCCGAAATGTGAGGTTATTGATAACAACATGTCTGAGTGTTTCAATAGCTTCATCTTGCCGAGTAGGTCTCAACCTATCATCGACATGTTGGAATACATTAGAAGGGCAGTCATGGAGCGTATAGTGAAGAAGAGGGAGTTATTCTCCGAGAGTGTTGATTCCTTATGCCCTCAGATAAGACGGGTTCTCAAAGATAATAGACTCAAGTGTAGGATATGCAGTGTTATTCATGCAGGCTATCTTAAATTCGAGGTTAGCACACACAGAGAAGGGTTCGTGGTTGACCCGCGTGCCCAACACTGTACCTGTAGATATTGGGCTATCACGGGCATTCCATGCCCGCATTCTATTGCCTGCATTCACTTTATCCGAGTAGACCCAACTAATTACGTCAACGAATGGTTGAAGATGGATTCATACCAGCTAGCTTATAGTAATGGTATTCCGCCGATGAATGGGAAAAACCTGTGGAGGGAAAATGAGGGAAGCTACCTCTTCCCCCCATTGGCGAAGAAACAACCGGGAAGGCCAAAGCGCAGAAGAAGAATTGACGCTAGTGAAGCCGGTCCCAGTGATGTACGATTGACCAAGAAAGGCGTGCAAATGCACTGCTCTCTCTGCAACCAAGGCGGCCACAATAGAAAGACATGCAACAATACAAGGCCACAACCTGCATACGAAGTATGGATTGAGTTTTATATTGAACTTCCATTATATCCTCGATTTTCCGTAAACATGAGATATTAAGCACATCTTGAACAATCATACAGGGATCGCAGCCTTCTTCGAGAGGATTCAGCAAATTGTTGAAGAGCATGACCAAGTTCCAAGTTTGACTGTTTCTTCATTTTAATTAACTACTATGTAATTTGTTGGTCAGTACTCAAATATTAATCAATCAGCATATTTTATAGGTATTAGTATGCCACCCGTCTTTGTTCTCGAGTGTTACAAGTCGTACAGGGGCATATTGGATTCCCTATATATTTCAGGATATTGAAATATTGAATATCGATATCAAGTTATATCGATATCAATATCCAAAAACTGATTTCCGGGAATATCGATATCGATATCGAATATTGATAGTGAGGAATATCGATATCAATATCTGAGAGAGAGACTGCAAGAGTTATGGAGGGATAGCGGGAGTAGCTAAAGAGAGTCGAAGCGGGAGAGAGCAACAAAGAAAGAGGGGGTGACAGGGAGAGCCGGAGACGGGAAGTGAGAGGGAGCGAGAGTGAGAGAGCAGGCGAGAAGGAGGGAGTCTTGTCCATCATCATCCATCATAATCATCATTCATCAATCATCATCATCATAATCTCACCGCAACTACCGGCAAAATGCTCGTCGCAGTCGTTAACAACGGCATCGAAGCTGTCCACGTAGCCCTGCAGATCGGATGATTTTCCATGGCCTTCGTACTCTACGCCGTAGACCGCGTATCCCGCCTTGGTCAGCCGAATTTCCGTCCCTGCAGCGATACTATTCAATTCCAAGTCCGTCAATCCTCCGTTATTCACTTATTTGTCCGCTTATACCATCCGATATTCTCCATCCACTCACCTCTCATCGAGATGCCGCCCTCCATCGCATACCCTGTAGGACACAGATCAATGAGAGAGAGATGCACATCGATACCGTAGATTGATAGACTGATAGATAGAGAGAGAGAGATGGGGAGACAAGATATAACAAGAAGTGGAGATAGATGAGAGAGGGATGGAGAGAAGAGACATAACAAGAGATGGAGATAGATGGGAGGGAGAGATGGGGAGGCATGATATAACGAGAGATGGAGGTAAACGAGAGAAAGATGGAGAGACGAGACATAACAAGAGATGGAGATAAATGGGAGAGAGAGATGAGAAGACAAGATATAACATGAACTTGAGATAGATGAGAGGCAGATGAGAGAGAGAGATGGAGAGGAGACATAACAAGAGATGGATATAGATGGGGAGAGAGATGGGGAGACACGATATAACACGAAGTTGAGATAGATGAGAGAGATGGAGAGGAGACATAACAAGAGATGGAGATAGATGGGGAGATAGATGGGGAGACACGATATAACACGAAATTGAGATAGATGAGAGATAGATGAGAGAGATGGAGAGGAGACATAACAAGAGATGGAGATAAATGGGAGAAAAAGATGGGGGGACACGATATAACTAGAGATGGAGGAAGACAAAAGAAATATGGAGAGACAGTACGCAACGATTTATGGAAACGGATATATGTGGGAGAGAAAGAGAAGGAGAGACAAGATATACCTTGAGATAGAGATGGGGAAAGATGAGAGATAGATGGGGAGACAAGATATAACAAGAAATGGAGATAGATGAAAGAGAGATGGAGAGACGAGACATAACAAAAGATAGAGATAGATGGGAGAGAGAGATGGGGAGACAAGATTTAGAAAGTGATTTAGGCGGAGAGAACGACCGCGGGAGACCAAGAGAACAAGAAAGAGAAGGGGGAGAGGGAGCACGAGAGACAGAGAGCACGAGAGAGGGATGATATTGATTTGTGGAAATATTGATTTATTGCCATAGGTTTCATAGCGATCGTTAAGTTCGCGACCATCATAGGCATACAACTTGGTTAATGCAAAATAGAAACCCATTGTTTGATTGTTGTAGCCGAGGACGTCTTTATCGATTGCGCATTTGTCCTCGAGTTTTATTGAGATTTTGGTTGGACTGCAAAGGAGATATATCTCATAAAGTATGTAAGAACTGAGAGGTGGAATCTCAGGTAACGTATTGAAAACATAAATCCTGATGGGTGAGTCTAAGATTTTTTAGATTACCGAAGGAGAGACCTTTATACACTCAATGATGCAACGAATGATCTTAGAAACCTGGGCAACATAAAGTTCAGAATTCTGCATACGAAAGGTGGTAAGTCAAGATGATCTCCATTGAGGGCTTCAATAGGCATAATTAAACTCCTCTTTAGTTGATTTTAAGAACATTTCTGGTTTTTTTATAATGAATGATAATCATATAAGTGAACAATTTGTTCTGCGAATGATTAAAATATTTCTGCGAAAGCATCTGACTAACTTTACGATGAAGATGAGGAAAACACAATTCTCTCGACAATATGAGTCATGATTTTAAGGGATCAATCCGATGCGAGATTGTGTAGCCTACAAGTTTTAAATAACTCGAATCTCCAAATCATGTCTGAGCGAAAGATTCATTTTAATCCAAGCCTTGGAGGCTACCCACGGCCCTCATTTCAGCTTTTTGAGATTCCTACAGACCGATCTCCGAAACCAATTCAAATAAAAAAGAAATCTTTATGGAAAGGCCTCCGAGCGTCGATATTTCAGAGCTGGAAATCGCATGAGAAAAAGAAACAAATAACAATGAATATCAGAGACGACGGGATTATCTAAAGCGAAAACCTTGTATTTTACTTTCCGCTGCTAAAGAGAGAGAGAGAGAGAGACAGAGAGACAGAGAGACAGAGACAGAGAGGAAAAGAAAACGCGAGGGAGAGAGCGGGGGAGAGGGCGAGAGGGAGGTGTTAAGAAATGTGGGGAGAGGGAGAGCGAACAAGTGGAAGAATGAGACAGAGAGCACGAGAGACAGAGAGAGGGAGAGAACTAGCGGGAGCGAGGGTGAGACGGAGAGGAGAGAGAGCGAGGGAGAGAGAAGGAGCAGGAGAGGGGGAGAGAGGTCGAGAGAGAGAGAGAGAGAGAAGGGCGGAAAGAGAGAGAACGAGAAAGAGAGAGGTGATGAGAGAGAGAGGGGCGAAAAGAGAGAGAACGAGAAAGAGAGAGGGGATGAGAGACAGAGAGAACGAGAAAGAGAGAGGGGATGAGAGACAGAGAGGACGAGAAAGAGAGAGGGGGGGAAAAGAGAGAGAACGAGAAAGAGAGTGGGGATGAGAGACAGAGAGAACGAGAAAGAGAGAGGGGATGAGAGACAGAGAGGGCGAGAAAGATTTTGGGGGAGAGAACGACCGCGGGAGACCAAGAGAACGAGAAAGAGAAGGGGGAGAGGGAGCACGAGAGAACGAGAGCACGAGAGAGGGATGAGAGACAGAGAACTAGCGGGAGCGAGGGTGAGACGGAGAGGAGAGAGAGCGAGGGAGAGAGAAGGAGCAGGAGAGGGGGAGAGAGGTCGAGAGAGAGAGAACGAGTGGAGAGAGGGAGAGACGATGAGAAGGAGAAAACGGGAAGGGTGAGCGAGGGCGAGAAAAAGACGGACGGCCGGCGACGGCCGAGGCGGCCGGAGACGGACGGCGGCGGCGGCGGGCGGCGACGGCCAGAGACGGGCGCCCGTGGTGGCCGCCCGCGACGGGCAGCGACGGGCAGCGGCGGCAACGACCAGCGAAGTCCATAAGCTGACGTGGAGTCCACCTGGCGTGGATGCCATCGTGGAGTCTACCTGGCTACCAGGTGGACTCCACGTCAGCTTATGGACCATCCCTGGCAAAAAAAGAAGACACCAAATGGAGTCTTCTGATTGGCGCGTGCTATTTTTGAACAAAACTAAAAGTTTGTGCTACTTTTTTAACGAAAAACGGAGTGGCGTGACGTTTCGTAGAATTTGCCCAAAATTCTTCAAAGGTCACTTCTCAGACCGCGCATGAAAGCAGTAAATGAATCCTTCACAGGAGATCAACCGCGCGAGCCTGATAACCTTTTCACGAGGTTCTCGAGATGGCGGTGCGAGCTGCCGCCGGTGGCAGCCGCCCGGAATGCATTCTCCTTCACCACGGCTGCGGCGGCCGCGGCTTCAGGACTGCGCACGAGAGCTCGAACCCTTCGTCCAATATCCTCCCGGCCAACAAGCTCACTGTCACCGGCCCAGGCCCAACCGCTGGGCCACACCCCGAGCCCACTACTGCGCACCACCGTGGCGTTGATCCGCTGGTCGCCGCCCCGCGGCCAAGCCAACACCGGCAGCCCCCGAGCCGCCGCCTCGGTCACCGAGTTCCAGCCGCAGTGGCTCACGAACGCGCCCGCGCTCTCGTGCTCGATCACAGCCCTCTGGTCCACCCATCCCTTCACCACCTTCCCTTTCCCCTCCACTCTCTCCAAGAACCCTTCTCCAAGGACCCCCTCTAAGCCTTCCTCGTCTTCCTCCTTGTCTATCTTCCTCGTCCTGAAGGCCCAGAGAAACCGACAGCCGCTCATCTCCAAACCGCAGGCGAGCTCCCGAGTCTGCTCCGCCGGGAGCGCCGTCCGGCTCCCGAAGCTCACGTAGACAACGGACGCCGCGGGCTGCGCGTCCAGCCAGGCCACGGCGGAGTCGCCGGCGGAGCCGCCCGGGGGGGGAAGCGGCCCCACGGGGATAACCGGTGGGAGAGCTCGCACCAGGGCGAGCGCCGCCAGCGCCTCCGGCTCGAGCTCCTCCCATGAGTTTACGATGATTCCTTCGGCCCCCCGCGAAGCTCGCGCGTTGTCGATGAACTGGCTGCTGAAGAGGCTGTTCGGGTCGCGGAGAGGCGGAGGGAGAAGGCGCGGATCGTCAGCGAGGTCGGCGGTGAGCTCGGGGAAGGAGACGAAGAGGGAAAGCATGGCCGCGGATGAGGTGAAGAGGACGTAGGAAGGGAGGGAGATGGAGGCTGCGACGGGGATGAAGGCGGAGGCGAGGGTCACGTCCACGACTAGAGAAGACGGCGGAGGGGACGCGGCGGCGAGAGCAGGGGGGAGCAGGAGCGCTGAACGGAGTATTCTTTCGAAGTGGAGGAGGAAGGGGTCGTGGGCGGCGGTGGAGTGGGTTTCTAAGGGGAGGAGGGGGAAGTTTAAGAGGTGGAGAAGCGGAGAAGACGCTGCGAAGGTGGCCACGTGGTGGGCTTCCGCGGCGGAGACCGCCGGCGTTGGCATGATGAAGGTGACAGCGCAGCCGCGCGACGCCAGAACGGCGGCGAAACGGAGGAACGGGGTGAGGTGACCCATGCCCTCGCTTGGAAGCAGCGCGACGTGGGGAGGCGACGTGGGATGAGCCATGATCGAAGAGGCTGCTGTGGATGCAACGGCGAGGGAGACGGGCCCGTTTTGGAGGATATCACGGGCTCGGAAAAGTACTAGTATTCCCATTGGAGCACTCGTAGGATGAATCTCCGCCGTCTGTGCCACCCAACTTCGTACCAAACTTCTTATGGGGACGGTAGGCATACTTATGGATGGATTTACATGACGGATACGCAAACTTTCAGTTCTGGGGAGGATTCTGTTTCTGAAGAGCCACGTTCTCATGTGTTCACGTATGGGTGCCATGCAGACGCCTCATGCGACACAGCATTATCTTGGATGAAAAAGAGCACCGCCTACTTCGTATCATACCTTGCCTTCTGGTTAATCAGAAGCACTTTGGTACTAGTATTCCTATTGGAGGGGGGTATTGTTTTCTCTTGCAGTATGAGGAGCACTCGTAGGATGAATCTCCGCCGTCTGTGCCACCCATCTTCGTACCAAAATTCTTATGGGGAAGGTAGGAATACTTATGGATGGATTTACATGTTTTCATGTTTTCACGTTTTCATGTTTTCACGGATGGGTGTCATGCAGACGCCTCATGCGACACATCATTATCTTGGATGAAAAAGAGCACCGCTTACTTCGTATCATACCTTGCCTTCTGGTTAATCAGAAGCACTTTAGTAATATAGAGATTAAAATATCACGACTCAACTGTTTTGTCAAATCTGTTCAGCTGGTAACTCTACAAAAGTGATTCACCTACACTTCAATTCCACAGGCCATGTTTAACATTCAACATGGAAATATTCTGGACACATCTGGCCCACACCTTTTTGGTTACTATTTCAAATATAATTTGAATTATTAGTAAACCTTTTGTGAATACCCTTTATTTCCATTTATCTTTATTCCATTAATTTATGACTCATTATCATGTTCATAAAATGTGAGATACATGTTTAGGTAGCCAAGACTGTTGAAGTACTTCTGTCATGTACCGACAAGTGTTCTTGTCGCAAAGTGATGTTATAATCTTAAATTCATTAGTTATCATACGAACTTCTGGTTGTTTCCAATTTTTTTCTGTTTATTCCATCTTTCCTTTGTGTCTACTATATAAAATTTTCATGACGTATCAGGTGCAATGTCTTTGAGCACCAGAGGTTAATTTAATGCACCTCATCACTTTCTCTGCTAAATTTCCTGTCATGCCCACTATATAGGTGTCATTTTCTATTTTGGTCTTCTTAACTGATATTAAAATATTATTTCAGAAGGACGCGTGAAGTAATGTTAGTTAAGCTAAGCTAAAACATATTATACAACTTTGAATATTTGAATTTCTCATCTTATGTAATTTTAGTTCTTTTTGAAGAAATAAAAATTGAAGTTTGTATTTGGCATTTCAAAGAAACCAAATTAAATTATACCTAATGATCGGTCCAAATTTAGGGGTTTTATCCCGTTGTTTTAAATCAGACTTGACCAACAAAATTTATAAAAACTTTCCACTTAACAACTCTATAATAAATATAGAGCAAGGGCTCAATCCACAAACAGGCATAAATTTAATTTCGGAATTTTTCTTTAACAGAAAATTAAGAAAATGAGATTAAAGATGCTAGATATAATTTCTGGGATTTTTCTGGATTTTTTTGTTAATTTATATAATTTTCTATAATTTAATTTAAAACCAAAATACAAAGAAACCACCAAAAATATTTTGAGACTAATTTTCCTAATTTTAATTGACACCATAAATTGAAAATAAATGTTTTTAGATTTTTTTGGAATTAAATTTACACCAAAGAAACACTAGAAATATTAAAAATGAGAGTCAGAGATTTTTGAGATTTTTTAGATGTTAAAATCACTAGGAATTTGTTATATTAATTTTATGGATTTTTCTGTTTTTTTAGGATTTTAAAATACACAAAATAAATTTTACTGATTATTCCTCATTTTTCCTATTTTTCCTTTTTCTCCTATTTTTTATGAATTTTTTATAATTTTTAAATGCCAAAAACACAAAAATTACCTACTCTGGAGATCGCCAACAGCGGCGCTGGGGACAGCGGATCGGTGGGGGAACAGGGGCAGAGCGGGGACAGAGTGATTGGCGGAGCACAGCGGGGGCCTCTCTGTGGGTCGGGCTGGGGTCGGCATGTTGAGCTTGGCCCAATAGCATCAGCCCAATTAAAAAATTCTTTAAAGGGCCGGTTTGACCTGGCTGGCCTCATCCTGGACTTCGCCGATTTCCGGCCAAGTCCTCAGAGGGAGCGCCGTTGCGCCCGCTGGGCACATCCGCGGAACGTGTAAGCGACTGACGGGCAAACGGGCTCGTTGGTGCAAGCGTGCTGCTGCACAAGGGCGACATAAGTGAGAAAAACTTGGATTTTGAAGGTTGCAACTTAATTTTTAGGCGTTTCTTTGGATTTGAACTAGGAAATGATGGGGAATCTAGAGAGAGATATAAATGGATTTTAGAGAGAGAAAAAAGAGGTTTAGAGAGAGAAAATGTCAAAAATGAGGAGATAGAGAGAGAGAAAGTGAAGAAGGGGGTAGAGAGAGTTTGAAATGAAATTTGAAAGTGCAAATGAAGGATACCTAATGATAGGCAGAAATTAAGGGGTAGATCCACTCTAAACACTCATTTTCCCTACATTATCTCTCTAGAATTGGACCTGCAGCCGAGATCATGGACGGTGACAGTGGTCCAGAAAGTCCGGCCAAGGACGGACCCCGTCGACAAGGGCTGAGTGGGGTCATGCAATATGCGGATGATGTGGCCAGTGGGCGGTCAAACGCTGACCAAGTAGGTGGAAGCCCAGGGGGCACCTTAGTAGGAAGGCCGAGCGGTCTCCGTGGGGCGGTCCGGTCAATGGATGCCTGGGGATGGACCAAGCAGGGGTCCAAGGGGTGCCCGTTCGGACCGCCCGTATGTCAGTGCAGTGGACGGCACCGACCATCGAAGGCTGGCGGTCGGGTAACAAGGCTTTCGCGTCGTCATTAGTTGCGGTTGGCCACCGCAGATGGCCCAGCCGTGGGCGCGACAGCGCGGGCGCAGAACCACAGCGTGAGCAGCGGAGGGGCGACCAAGGCAATCAGAATGATTGGTCAGTATGATCGATCCATTATCTAATATTTTTTATCATAAAATGAACGTTTAAGAAATAAAATTTCAGATAATTATTTTAGGATTTCACTTGCTATCTCTCTCTCCCCCACTCTAAGGAAACTAATTTTTTTTTAATTAATACTTTATTTTTTAAAATTATAAAACATTCAGTATATTTTTTAATCACAATCACACTCTTTGAAACTCCATAAGATTAACAATAACCCAAATTATTGATTTGGATATGAAGATCTCCAAACTTGGAAAATTTATTGAGGCTTTACTTTTACTATTTTGATATGTTTATGGATCTGGTTTAATCCAAGTGACATTATGGAAAGAGCAGTGGGTGACCACCTTTCTACTTTTTCTCTCTTCCCTAAGATCATGTGATGATTTTTTCATATGCATCGTCATTTAAAATTTATCTCAAGGAACAACATAATAAAATTAATTAATCCATATGTAGATTTACACATTTTGTCTGTATACTTTTCTACTTATGTAGTATTAGAAAATTATTGGTTGCACATTTCAGAGGAAGAACACATAACAACTAAGAAATACGATCATGCACAAACATCACAAAAGTTATCTTATAAACTATGTTTCATCTAGACTCATGAGTACTTATGAAGAACATCCATAACATATAAAGTTATTGATAAAATTAATCAATAACCTATTATTTTAAAATATAAGACTCACACATATATTCCTTTTTCATGCTTTTATGTTAGGTTTCATACGTTCATAACCACCATGGGATCGTAAAATTCAATCCAAAACAGAACCATTGATGAAAAAAGATTGAAAATTATATTATCTAACATTACAACGATTAACTGTCTCTCCATTACATTTTATAGTTTTATGAAGGATATTAAAGTCGAAACTTATATGAGTACTCATCATAAAATTTTGATTGCCCTAATGAAAACATTTACTTGAAGCACATGCAACAGTGAGTATGGATGGAAACATTTATTATTTTTTAATTATATTAATCAAAAAATATATAGATAAGTGAATTTTTATTTTTTAATCTTAAAATGTTTTAATGATGCCAACACTTATTTCATTGATATCCATGAGTGACATATTTATATTATTCATAATGGTTTACTTTTTTATATTATGAACTATTTATAAAGTTATTGATAAAATTATTCTTTAACAGTTTAATCTTTAAAAAGTTATTGAACTATTTAATATTTAACACTTTTATCGGATCAATAAGAAGTTTCCAAATATTTCAATGATTTAGAAGGAGAGTGAGGTTAGACATGTAGTCTAATACGATGGAAGGGTACAAAGTATGAATGTGAGAAATTTAGGGTCATGAAACAATCCTAGATGAGTATGAAGTAAATGGTTTTAATATTGAAAGTCTATGAATTAGAGATATCATTATGAAACAATAAACACAGGTGATAAATCATGAAAGTTCACGAATCAAAGTGACCAACTTTTGGTCATGTATCTCTAAAACAAACAAAATTTAAGCCAGAAATGGTCTTCATGGTTCAAAATAATAACTTAAATAATTCAATCTCTAAAACACGTATATGAATGTTTATTTTAATAAATGATATTTCACTGTAGGAGCCACAGTTAGGATCTAAAGATGAGAAGAAAGAAAGGTATGTCACGGGATTTTTCTCTGATAAATATGATATCGAAAAAAATCATGAAATAATACGAAAAACTATATATTTATTGTATATTTATATTATTTATATTTTCTTGATTTGATAAATATATCAACTGAGTTATGAATATAAACTGAATATGTATAATGATACAGTAATCAATAAATAAGTTTACTTTTAAATTTGATCAAAAGTGGTTGAGAAACGCGGTGTGGATTTCCCTTGTTATAATTCCAGGTTTATAATATATTTTGAATTTCACTCAGTCATTTTAGAACTTTATGTTGAATCTTATATGTGTTATAACACATATCTTATTGCATACCCATGGTTATTAGTTGCTTTAATTATCCCAACTAATGTAATTTTATAAGGATTAGGATTAAAATATTATCCATAATATGATGGGTATATATATGTATAAATTGGGAAGTTATAGAACAGTAATTGGTAGTTTTGTAATATTACATGGGCCATGTGGGTTGATATAAAATGGTTGTGGTCCCCTGATCAATCAGAACGTGAAGCCTCAAGTCCCTCATCTACATTAAAGTAACAAATCTCCACTGTTTAGATTCAGAAGATCCACTCCCATCCATCTTCTAAGATGCACTTCAGCTACAAAATCATTCCATCACTTTATACCATCAATGACCAAAATCATTGAGGGGCTTATGAGTGAACTTACTGCATATGAGAAGGCCTCGGGCCAGCTCATCAATGCCTCGGAGCTTTCTGGAAGGACCATCTACAACTATAAAATGCTAAAAGATCATCCGACATTACACTCGATACTCATGAGGATCCCCTCCTTTTGTCTATCTTGGATATGCCATCTTTCTTGGTCACCCACGACATCATTATTTTGATGCCTTGTGGGTCAAGCTAAGAAAGGAACTTGAAGGATGGAAGCTCCATTTTCTTTCCCTTGAAGGAGACATTCAACTCATATGACATGTCTTCATTAGCATCTCGCTGCATACAAAAGGATAACATTCTATATCTCTCATTGTTGTTAGATTTGTGGAGTGCCTATGTGCGCACTTCCAATGGTCAGATCACTTAGAGGGAGGCCACCACCATCATCAGGTCTCTTGGTAGAAAACATGTCAACCAACAGACGAGGGGGTCTAGGGATCAAGCATCCTCAAGACATCCAAGACAAGCTATAGAAGAACCTTGTGTGACGTATAGGTACCATAAGCTCTCCATTCGGGTGCTTTATAGTGGCTACGTACGGTAAATGGGATCGCCATGAGCCCAACGGTTGTGTACTTGGCAACGCCATTGGCTAGAGATATCTACGATGACCCTTTAGCTTGTCAAACAAGGCATGATTAGTACTTGGGATGATACTTGACTTACGGATATTGCCTCAGCTCACCACCCTATTTTTCTACACAATCCACTCTTGTTGATAGTGGCCCAATTGCTAACAGGGACTACGAGATACCTACGGGAGCAACATGGACTTCCTTTAGACTTCTTACCGGCTGTTATGGCCACCAAGATAAGGACCTTCCCTGATCATCTTATCTGGACACTCATGACTGATGGGAGTTTCTCCTATCATTCCTTATGAAAATAACTTCCGAGAGAGATTTCCTATGCTAGCTTGGGGTTGGCGCATTTGACACCCAATGATTATCACTGATGTCTCATTCTTCCTTCAGAAATTAATGTTCCATGGCCTACCTACTAATGATTGGATGACCCGTATTGGTCAATCTATCAGTTCGCAATGTCATTGTCGCCTTGTCTCTCCTCGGGTTGAGACTATGGAACACCACTTCTTCCATAGTGAGATTGCAACAGAATAATGTCGTCATTCCGTGGAAAGACCGATTAATTCAGATCGACATGAGGGTCCAACTGCATTGCATTGCTAGAATCCACGTTGTATATTTTAAACAGGTTGACCTCCTTGTTTCTCTCCATGGTACAACCCTCTGCGGAGCCCCCTTTTTCTTCGGTCCACAGAGAAAAAATATAGGACTGGCACCAACAGTTCATCACAGAATAAAGGACTCATCGATTTTCTATTCCCATACTACACTAACACCACTAGAATATTTTCACAAGATCCTCATCTCGTCAAACACTTTAAGCTTGGCCCTTATCTACACACTACCATCAAACTTACTATGGGAGGTATGGAAAGGGTCCACCATGAGCATAGAGGATGCAATGAGCCATGTCAAGCAATGGCTATAGTGAATCCTTTGCCTTGTCCCACCTATTGCCTGACGCTCACTACACAGTCGGCCCCTAGGGCATCCCAATCGCTTTGATCTACATCACCACCTGGCTACAGATTGTCTATTAACACCCACTGCCAATTGGTTTTCTCATGCTCAACATGGAATATGCGGCCAATGGGAACCACGGCCTAGCTAATGGAGGTGGTCTCCTTTGAGACCACACAAGGAGTATCATTTGTGGTTTATCATATTTCTATGGAGTTCAAAGTACCACATCAATCGAGGCTACGACAATACACGATGGCTCGCTCCTCTGTGAGGAGCAAAACCTTCATGGTATCATAATATAATGGGACTCACAATTCTTAGTTAATATGCTCCCTGTAGGCTCATGCTCCTAGTGGCATCTCTGGAGTGCATGACGATACATCATATGGTATCACATGCACCTCACCAGCATTCGCCACCAACTACGAGAGGGGAATCAAACGGGGGATGCCCTTCACAACTCTGCGGTATGCTCTTGCACTCATTTCGTCTATACTATTTGGTAGGATCTTCCCCGGGAGGCCCAAGGCAGCTATCGCATCGAGAGATTTGGCCTACCAGCTCTCCATACATGTCAGACTCTTGCACCCGATGGCCCACACGAGTGATGTATCACGTGTAACACTAGATGTGGGAGTGCATAGCGTCCCACCTAGATGTTGTATCCTTTACAGAGCTCCAAGATGATATCTGACAAGCATGAACATAACACCTCCTCTACGCATTTCCAACTCTAGGGGACATGAATGAGATGTTGGTGCTTGAGGTCTCCATTACTTCATTTAGCGGTATCACTATGGTATCTTTTCGTTTGTGTCATGGTCGTGGGCGAGTGGTGTCTGTGTGTAATTGGGATATTTATGCTCCCTCCACGCCTATAAACTCTTCTTAACACTCAACCTTACATATAGAAAACTGCTTTGGGTGACATCAAGGGAACAGTTGGATCGGTCTACGAGAAAAACCCTAGGGTTAGTCGTACCAGACACGGTGTTTTTGCCAATAAAATAATATATATATATATATATATATATATATATCCAAAAATTATCATATGTAAAGCAGAATCAACATATATAAATGGAATAGCTAAAGAACTTGATAAAGTTGAAGTTGAGAAGCCCAATACAGTTTGGCTTTAACTCCCTACACATGGGAGAAATTTGAAGGGGAAATAAGAAGAATACAAATATGAAGAGAGAAAATCAAAATAGGCATTTGGAAGATAACAAGATAGAGGATTGATGGGAGAATTCGGAGAGACAGATGAGATATTTAAAAGAAAGCTGCACTTTGGAGAGGGTTGAGGAGTCCATGGAGAAAGATGCAGCATTCGATAGAAGGAGAGAGAGAGAGAATTTTTCATTCATGATTATGTTATTTAAAGAATGGGGATAAGATAACAAAAATATATCATGTTAAAAAAATGAGATGAAGAGACCATAATCACTGTGGAGAGGGGAGATTGTGGAAAAAATAAAAACTGAGAGAGGGAGAAAGTAAAGTGGGGGAGATGGTAGCGAGAGATATCAAGGGAAATGAAAGAGAAACGAAGAGAAATAAAATTTGGGGAGAGAAGAAATGGGTAAGATACTATGTTCTCGTATCAATCGAGAGCTCCATCAGCACACCTGTGGTGATGGAGCTCTCGATTGATATAAGAATTTAGAGAAACTGATCACTGAATCGAGAAGCTACCACTAGCCAAGATCAAGAGATTACAAAAGATTATTAGTTTCCTCATGCAGACTGTAAAGATTCCTCCATCCACTGATCTTGAACAAGAACAAGAAGGAAGAAAGAAGGAGAGAGAGAGAGAGAGAGAACGAGAGACATGTTTAACATCATTGTACTCCATTGAAATCAACCATTAAAAATTGGTTGGCATTTATAAGTTTCTATTATATATCAATATTTTAGTATTTTTTTAATCGTAGCCAATATTTTAGTAGTTATAACTTCTTATAGCGGCGTGGATAAAATCTTGTCCGTCCATCTGTTCCTTTCTAAGATTAATTGTAGCCACTACTGTTTATAATGGTTACTGATTATTTAATCCTGACCATTTAAATGTCTACATATCGATTATTTGATATTGACCTTCTATCTTTGATTATGTATTCATTTTATCATGTCTATCTTTGATTGTAGATTTGATCCTCGCCACTAATTCTCCTAATGATTATAGGGTATGTATCACTTTCTTACTAGCTAATCTTTAGTTTAAGTCTCATTGGTCAGCATTACTACTGACTTGGCGATTTTCTGACTCTTCTCCTTCAATATAAACCTATCCCCTTACAAGATTCTGCAGAGGTATGGAACACAAATTCCAAGACATTGAAAGTCACCCCAACTGTTATGTCTGTCCGGCTGCCAATTTCCCAAGGTTCATCCTTGACTTTTGAAATAATCATGAAAGCAATTCTAAGGTCACAGGACTGGATGTTGGAATCTTCTTCATATTGCACACTCAGAGACACACGACCTCCCACACCCATGGCTTCATCAATCCATCCATTTACAAGCAAGATGACTCTTAAAGAGTTCAAACTTGGTTGGTACCCAAGGGCTCAAGAAGAGCTCTATAATGGCACCTCGTGCTGAATTTGCTTCTTGCCCTTTTTTGATCTTATCACAAACTTTGGGTTCCCGTTTTCATGTCAGAACAAATTTGTACTGCTTCTTTGTAGTTTTTATCTGGAATGAAATTTTAAAATGTTTTATCCACTAAAAAATGAATGTCCCTACACTTAGAACCTACTGACAAATGATTTACTTCTGCCAATGACTTTATTTAATTATTATAGGAAAACTAAGTTTTCATATATCAATTTGCTATGATACGTACTCTCCCTCTTACAACTTTAGTGTTTATCTGTTTTTCCTCTAACACCATTAGATGGCCTTAGAGAATTCCTCTGGTCATACCTTTCATTATGTAGCCCATGATGAGATTTAGTTATGTTTGGTCCTTTTGGGGCCTAAAACTAGTTAGACTGGTGTGGACCATATCCTGCATCTCTCCACTAATCTTTCTAACTGTCTTCCCAAAGAGGAGAAATAAATTCAAATGATGGAGCCCTGAACCAATCAGAAAAGATGAAGGAATGGCATGGATATCTTCTAAGCTTGGAAATGAAAGAAATGAGTTTTGAAATATGGTAGTTATAGTCTATCTCTTCACTTGGTTCTGGAAATTCTATAGCATTAACTATACAGAAGGGCACTGATCTCTAGGAGCCTAGTTTTTTCCTGGTTTATGTATGTGTTTTGAAGTGGTCATCATTTTCTCAAATATCGATTGCACATAAAAACTCCTGATTGTAAAAAATAGGTATCCAATATTAAGAGTCATTAAGGCCTCAAGACATGAGCATCAGCACATTAGGCATGTAGATATATGTTTTCACCTTCACCCCCCATAAACTTCCTCCACTTTTCCTTCATTTTTTATCACTTTCTCTCTATTTGCCCATTTCGTAGCCCTTTTTCTCTGAAACCATTTTTTTCCAAACCTCGCACTCTAGCTCTAAATTTTGCTTTAAATTTTTTTATTTTTACCTCCAAAATTGGATCTTTGTACTACACTGTCGTTGATTGTCCTCTACGTTGCCGCACGGCAGGTGCCTATAAAGCCCCCCAGGACAATTGAAAATCTAAAATTTTTGCCTACTTCAGGGTTTATTTAGGGTGATCCATGATTCCTATGGAGCTCCTGACCTAGGTACATCATTGTGCATGCGCACCTAACGCCACCAAAAACCACTATTGCCTATGTAAAATATTTTAATCATTTTTATTCCCTTTATATTCAAATCTAAATTGTATAACATCATAAAAGAATCTAAAAATCCAGAAGATAAAAAATACAACTTTTTATAAACTTATTTCTGTCGTTTCCAAGATTAGAGAAATTCCAAAATGAAAATTCTAGGTCTCAACCCCGTACTTAAAATATATTATGTTTTATGGTATTTAAGTGGGACAATTATGATTATTTTTGCAAAACTCAAATTTCAAAATTTGACATAAAATCTCAAAAATTTAACTGAGCACTCACGATGTTGTCCTCCTAGATCCCATGGCCATAATAGCAATTCTAACAGTATGTCATTGTAGAGTGTGGAGACATGCAGAAAATCTAGAAATAGTGCACCGCACGGTGCGGCTCCTCAATGTTCCCTTTTTCTGGGCACGACGAGATACTGTTTGAGTGTGATGTACCCCAGAAGCCTATTTTCTGGGGCCTATTAGAAATTTGTGGCCCGAGAAGGAGATCATTCTAGAAGGTTGCAGAATATGTACAAAAGAACCTAGAGCTCCACAAAAATTCTTTAGACATTTTTTCCTCTGACAGGATCCTCTGACAAATTTTCTCTGACATGATCCACTAAAAGATTTTATTCTGACACAATCTGAAAAATATCTCTGCTCCATTTTGTTGAAGCTGCAGATCTTTTATTCTATCCTATCAAGATCTTCTTGACCCATACAAATATCTTCAGAGAAATTCTCCAGGCCCTAGAATCTGCAGAATATATCCACTCAGGTTTGTCAGGCTGTTGATCCTTTGTTTTAGGTTGCTAGAGTTGTTTTTCTCAATATTTTGAGTTGTCTTTCATGAGTACTGTCTTTATGGACAACCATGCACTTGTTGCGGTCTATAGAAGGCCCCCCCCCCCCGTTACTCTTGAAGGATTATTGTTGAATTGTATTTTTTCGTTGAAATTCATGTTTTCATTTGAGTGTTCCCTTTGCTAGAGAGTGCTTTAGCGCTTGTGGATTCACGCACTTCCCCTTGTGAACTCAAGGGTTGGAGAAGCTAATTCTGTTAATTCAGGGCTTGGATGCTTCAAGCAGAGCAAGGCTTGTGCATTCAAGTCCTCTTCATATACTTTTCATGTACTAAGGCTGCGTCAAAGGGCCTACATATTGAGGGTGTCAAAAAAATCTTGACCACCCTTGAATCTCACATCATGGTTACTAATGTTATTACGTGGAAACCTTGAGTATTGTACATCATGCGCCATTAGAGTTAAGCCACACCTTCTGATGTAGTCCTCGAAAAAGTTAGAATGAAGAAATTTTACTAAAAGAAATGGTCCACAATAATAAATCTGGAGTAGAATGCACGATCATTCAGGAAAAATGAAAGATTTGATGGGACGATGGTTGTCTTGTCCTACGTGCCAGTTTTTAGAGGTTTTTCCTGCAGATCCCCTCCATAATCTGTCCAATCCCAATATTTTTGTCCACGTCCCATCCCATTAGGAAAATGAGACATAATTTTTTGGTTTTTGTAATTTTAATTTTCCTAAATCAAATAATTGTTTTAAAATATAGAAACTCGCTCAAATGTATATTTAAAGCAAGGTTGTCTCCACAAGGACTGGCCTTTATATGTGAATGTAATAATTTAGTTATCGTTAAGGAGTAGTAATAATAGTACTAGAGATAGTGAATGTAAGAAGGGATAAGTAGTTAGTAAGGGGAGGGAACATTTGATGGTTGAGAGAACCAGATATGAGAGGGAATATCAGATATTATTAATATCTTTTTATAGAGATTAGAAATAATAAAGGAGTTAGAGATTCGAAATGGATTACTAGTTATTGGTAATTTTAATATAGGCAGTGGAGGAAGCAAATAAGATTTATAAAATAGATAGAATCGTAAAATACTATTAATAGGAACTACCAGGTTTCTTATATATGTATTATATATCAAATGTATAATTTGTGGTAAGCTCTATGGAGAATAGAAAGTAGATATAAGGATAATGATATTAAGATTTTAGTTAGATAGGAAATAAAAGGTTATAGTAATAAGATGCAAGTATTTAGTTTATAGAGGTATTTAGTGTAGTAAGAGGTGGGAAGAAGAATAAAAGAGAGAAAAGAACTATTATAAAGATAGGATAAATAAGGAATTGTATATTTATTAAGATGCAGATTAGAGGGTGATAGACCCAAAATGTGTCATGTAATCATACTCATTTTAAGGGCATTTTGGGATCAGTTCATGTGTATTTTACCCAATTTTATAACAATTTTACATTCCCTGTACTAAATAGAGCAAACGACAAAATAATGCATTTTAAGGTCATTTGTATGCATGTTTTAGAACTTCAAAGATTTTTTAGTAAAAATATTTAGGACCTTTTTAATTTTCTAAGGTTCTATTGAGTATGACTGCTATTGCAGGGAAGAAGAGGAAGTTGGAGAAATTAAGAGAAGAAACAAATAGAGAAAATTTCATGAAAAAAGAAAGATATATATTTCATGGAAAAGAAAGAATGATAAAAGTAAAAAAGAACCCCTTAATGGGTCGGCTATGTAGCAGATCAAGCACCGTGCCTCAAGCCAGCAGCCAGGCCAACGAGCGCTAGGCACTCAAGCCGGCCCAGCCGCAGGCGAGGCCCGTGCACAAGGAGCCCATGGCGCAGACCAAATCGCGCCCAGCACAAACCCAAGAGACCGCGTATGAGAGGTATGGAATTCATTTAAAATTCAGTTAATATAAACCACAAACAATTATATACTGCTTCATTTTTTAGATGTTCTCAATATGGGATTGTAATCCCATGTTTATTCTATTCGCATTGGGCCAGGCCACAGAATGAAAATACGATCGCAGCCCAACGTGCCGCGATCATATGGAAATAAGAAGAAAAAGGGAACCGGGCTTTGAGCCAACCCGGCCCGAAGCCTGTGCCTTTCGGGCTTATTTAAAGAGGCGGATATGATCTCAATCGTCCGATCTTCTTTAAGAAGATCAGACAGTGGAGATCTATCTCGCCAAATTTAACTATTTTATTTCTTTTAGGCTGACGCGGCCGCGGGACCTGTCGACGGACGAATCAAAAGAGGCAAAGGGGACGTGTACTGCTGACGGGGCACTGACGATGCACGCTGATGTGGCTCTGGGTACACCAGATCATAGGGTCCACGGCTGCGATTTAATCGCAGCCGTTGGCGTTTTATAAGAACGATCCAACGGCCAGAGGCATTTGGGTCCTCTCTCGACCCTGGCCGTCGACTCCGCTGGCCGGAGGCCGTTCTCGGCCGGCGAGGGGGGACCAGCCATGATCCGACGGGCGGGGAGGGCCACCAGGGCCACTCCCCGCCATCGGACGGCCTCTGGAGTCCCTCCCCAGCCGTTAAAAGGGGGCGGAATGCCCCAATTTCATCCATCTTCAGATCAATCTTTCGACCTTAAGCCATTACGGCGGCAGAGATCCCATTCGGCAGTGGAAAGAGCAGAAAGAGGGGCGTGACAACCCTCCAACCTCTCTTGGAGCTCCGGAAGGCGCTGAAGAGAAGCTGAGTCACCCTGGATTTGCGCCAGCATGGAGGAGACGGGCAAGGATACCGCATACCGAAGTTAGGCGGTGGCGATCGGCGCCGCCACCTTTGCTCGTCGAATCAGGGCGATTTCAGGTGCTATCACGGTTTTCTTCAGTTGATTTTTATATTCCTTGGTACTCTGAATGCATGATTTTGTTCACGATCTGAGACCGATCAAGTTTCGTAGAATTTTATCACCGCGACTTTTCTTAAGCATTTCATCGAACACTTCACAGGTTTGATGAATACATCTTGATTTACCTAAGTTCAATCCATATCTATCTTATAAAAAAATAAAAAATATAAAAACATCCTTCTTTCCCGACCTCTTATGGGCATTCTGTTGAACACCTCATAGGCGTTTGACAGAAACACCCTTCTATAATCGATATTCCCTTATAAAATCTACATAAAATATATAAAACTTTTCACTATTAAGTAAATACTACATATATATCTCTTCTTCGACCCCCTAACAGGCATTTGGTCGAACACCTCTCGGATGTTCGACTAAATCGACCCATTATTGCATTGAATCGATTACAAAAATGATAAATATATATATATATAGCTACAAAACTATTAGAAGATATATACTAATTATAGAACAAATATCATACTTATATAAATAATATTATACCACTATAAACGAACCTACACTAATGTACATTCTTATTTACTAGTACTAATCTGTCTATCCTACTCTAATCTACCTTCTTAGTATATATAAATACTACTCTAACCCTTCCATTCTCTCTAAATATGTATTTCTAAATACTTAATCGTATTATAATTACATAATTGCTAAGTCTTCCTCTATTTGACTTCTTCTACTTCTTATAATTTGCTCTTATTAAACTACCCAGCCTTATTAAATTCTTATCTACCTTTTCACTATCTATATTGTTATCCGTCCTACATATAATATCTAACCTCTTCAATTCTATATTATTCTTAGTATCTCTAGTACATATATATACATAATCTTAGATATTTTCTCTTCTCTAATTTTATTATTAAAGTAATATTCTCTATACTTTCTTATTACTTATCTCTTCTTATCCGTCTTATCTTTAATACTATTTCTATATCTTAATAAATAACAACTCATTTATTGAATATAAACCTAAAGGCCAGTCCCTGTGGAGACGACCTTACTCATACTATACACTTGAGTAAGTTTCTATACTTTATTAAATTTATTTGATTGTAGGCAAATTAATTACAACGAAAAATTAAAATTAACACGTAATTTGCCACCGTCAGAGGGATAGAGAAATACTTATATATATAAATATATATATATATATATATATATCCTAAGAGTTTATGCTCAAGTGAATTCGGTAAGAGAATAAGGGTTATCTAGTTTATAATATGATTAAGTAACTTGGTAGACACAGAGAGAGATTAGAAGAAGATAGGAACACTGATAAGAGTAATTAAGAATGAATCTATATGATTGATAAGTTGATTATAATAATAGGTTATGATTTATATAGATCTATTATTTATTATATTATTATATATATATGTATTTTTTTATAACAGAAATTAAGAGAAATGAGGGTAGTTCTGTGACACCCTGCAGGTGTTCAATAAAATGCCCCAAAGAGGCCAAAAATTGGAGAATGGTTTACTATGTAATTTTTTAATATTTAGATATATATATATTATATTTTATATAAGGATAAATTGAGAGGAACTTAGATAATTGATGAATGTTTCTCGAATACACACTAGGTGTTTGATGAAATGCCAAAATGAAACTGTTTCATGGAAATCTAATGAAATCAAACTTCTCTTCTATACAAACCAAAATTAATCCACTCACTGGTGTTCATCAACTAATTTTCTACCATATCAAGCAGATATCCTACCCAATTCTCTCTGATTCAATCAGAAAGGGGTGGTGGTGCTAGTTGTTGCGCCTAACCTCGGTGTGCACTCTCCTTGGCTCTTTTCATCTTTGCCATCATGAATCCTCATCTCTCTAGGCTCTCTGGCGCCGTCCTGAGCGATTGGAGTCATCGGAGCAGTGTAACTCTCCCACTGTTGCATGGCTCCACCGCTGGAAGGGTCCTTCACCATTCCCTTTTTCTGGATCGAAAGATAGGATTTCAACTCTCTAATTCTCCTTTAAGCAGATCGAGAGGGGTTCTCTCAACCCTCCAAGGGGTCAGATCCGATCCAACGGCTCCCCTGGGGCCATTGGATCGATTCGTGGTTCCCTTGTTGGTGGCCTTCACCAGTCGATCGACGAGGATGGCAGCCAGGAGGTGGAAAAGGATAGGATTACCCCCAGCTGTCCAACCCCCCTTTGAATGGGTTCGACGACTGCAATGAAATCGCAGTCGTGGATCCATTCTTACGGTGTACCATAGTCTTCACCCTGTCAGCCATCCGAGTGTGTGATTCACCAATAGAGGGGCCCCACTATCCTTGTCAGCTGCCAAAGACGATCAGAGCCCTGGAAAAATAAATATCAATGCTTACAAATTACAAACAGATCTCACCATCCAATCTTCTTTAAGAAGATGGGACAGTTGAGGTTATGTTCATTTACTTAACATGGCCCGAAATAACATGGGCTTCATGATGGATCTTCTTGAAGCCCGATCACAAATTCTTATGTTATTTATTAAGATTGCGGCCCGTTGGGCCACGATCACTTGGTTGCTTCTTGGCCCATCCTGATACGGAGGTAAAACTTAGAAAGGCAAATCCAACCCATATTGAAAAATTCTAATAAAAGTAATTGTATAAAATTTGTGTAAGACATTATAGATCGAATTAAATAAAAGACTTCCCTCTTGAGCACATGCATGGATCCATATGGGCTCCTTGGTGGGCTCCTAAGTGGACTCTCTGTGACTTAAGCTGGGTGTTGCCCATTGCTGGTTGGGGGTGGGCTTGAGCACCTGATGTTTTCTCGCTTGTGGTCGGCTTAGGCGCTACCCCTGGCCTCAGCCCTAGCTTCCCACTTAAACCCAAGCTTTTTTATTCTTTTTATTTCCATTCTTCCTCTATCTATCTCTCTTTTATTTCCTTCTTCAACTTTCACTTCTTCCCTGCAAAAACATAGATTGACATACTAGAGGGAGCATTAATCTCATGAATACTCCTAATGTTTTAAACACATTTTTATTAATAAATACTTGAGCTTGTAAAATATGTAAAATTTACATCAAAATGCATTGTTTTATCACTTTCTCCTTTTAGAGCATGAGATATAAATTATTCTAAAGTTGAAGATAATACACATAAAACGATCCCAAAATGACTTCAAAATTTGTATAATTTCAAGTCTTAATTAGGATTTATCAAAATCTCACATCATGGTTATTAATGATATTAAGGGGTAAACATTGAGTATTGTACATCATGTGCCATAAGAGCTAAGCCACCTCTTCTGCCCTTGTCCCTGAATAAGTTTTAATGAAAAGATTATGTTATAATCAATCTGGAGTACAGTGCACAATCGTTCAGGAAAAGAACACAAGATTGGATGGGACGATGATCATGTTGTCATTTGTGTCAGTTTTTAGATGTTCAGCCAAGACATCGCGTCCATAGTCTGCCCCATCCCAAATATTTTTGTACACATCCCATCCCATTAGAAAGTCATCCAATTTGAGGCATTCACTTCCCATCCATCGTCCAAGACAAAAGAAGGTCAACCTTATAAATGCCCCGCTCCCGTTTGGCTTTCCCCCTCAGCTCCCTCTTGGCGTCCATTTGACTCCCGCTCGGCTTTCCCTCTCGGGCTCTAGATCAACCCCTATTGTATGAAAATATTTGGGCTCTCAGTTATTATTCTAGTCATTCAGCCCCAATTGTCATTATCAGATTATAGGATAGACATATAGGAACACGAGAGTTATAGTTACAAAATTCTCCCATAATTTTCCATCATTGTTTCTTAGTTAATTTACTTAGTTTATATTCTCTCAAATGAGCAGGAGTCATTCACAAATATTTACGAGTTTATTGCCTTCTCATTCATATCATATAATTCATGTCTATCAATATTAATATATGTAGCTTCTTGATTTTAGAGCAATAAGATGAGGTTCATCCAAAAAAATATAAATAAGTATACGTACATAACACAAGAAAATATCCAAGAAAATGACAAATGTGAATAAATAAATATTATAGTTACTTAGCTTATTTGAGTTAGTTTTTTAAATGATACTAAAACTATTATATGCACATAAGCAAAATAGATAAGATGATGATGGTTTTTTAAATGATAAAGTTTTATATCAAAATAGTATTAAAGATATGGATAACCCAGAATAGTTAGTTTCTATGAATAGAATTCCATGATAAATAATAAATATACACATAATAAAGTAAATTCCATGGTTATACACATAAATCATCATCGTATGAAAACCATCATCATCGTTTGACTAACTTACAGATTTAGGTGACTATAAAAGCATGTGTGGCAAGCCCCAGAGACAAACAAAAAGACAAAATGTGAGAATATGAGTGGTTAAGCTTTTGAATGTGAGGTGGCATGTGTGTTAAAGGGGGATGAGATGTGGTGTGTCATACCAAGTACCATTCTTTTGCAAATTGATGTGGTGTGTTAAAGGGGGAGAATTTACATCATGTCAGAACTAGGGACTTGGTTGACCCTGGAATAAAATGTTGGCATGCCCTCTTCTAAAATGTTGCAAAAAGACCAAACTACTTCATGCTTATTTATATTATTTTAAGTAAAAGAGTGTGATTCAGAACCAACATCAATATAAAACATATAAATTAGTTAGATCCTGATTCACGCCATTCTATTATGTGAGATTTCTTCCATTGAAACCAATAGATGTGGGATGGACATTCCGTAAGACATTGGCTTTGTTTCTCAGAAGCCTTGATGATATGATATTATCATAATTATGCGATAAATCAATAGTTTAATGAAGAGTTTCTAATATTTTTGCCTTGAGTTGGCAAATTTCAAGACATCTACTTTTGAGTTCATTTTCTCTAAATTTACGAATGATGTAATTAGTTATCATGACAGGATCCAAATATATGAGAGACTAGAGCTTTCCTTCCTAGATCCTTGCAAACCTCCCATATCGTACACTTCAGTATCTCATATGTAGGGTAACAGGACAGATTTGGATGACCATATCAAATATTCAGATGGATCTTGGTAAAGTAGTATCAGATATTGGTGCTATATATTAGATCTCAGGTATCAGGATATAAGACAATTGAGGAAACATGTCCCAATTTATGTTGTATTTGAAAAAACATGTGTATAAAGTCATCTTTATTTAGTCTGTGATTACTTAATTGGGAGAGATAGGAACATGATTAATTATATATATGAATGAGCACATGATGTCCTCAGTGCTGCGTGCAGTTCTCTCTCTATTCCCCATGGAAAAGCATATGTTGACCATATGAGACGTGGACAGTTGGAGAGAGTGAGAGCAAGAAAGAATGGGGGAAGTCTCTTATCCAAGTTAAAAGTTTTAAGACTTAACCTAAAGCAAACTATTATAATGTCATACAAATGTAATAAAGGTTATTTAATGGGTGGTCACGTCAGATATCCAATATAGGTATTCAAACCTCTAGACAAAGGCAGATGCAAATATCAGGGCACATATCGGTATCAGATATCAGTACTGTAACAACCAATGTCCAATATTGTCATCCAATGCTGGCTATTGGTTACGATATAGGTTTCCCCATTTAGACATCTGATTCAGCATCCGCTTATATATTGGCATCTCGATGGGCAAATCCTATGAGATATACAGAATATCAAAGCTCCAGTCCTGTGCCAAATACCCTGAAAATTTACAAGAGCCAAATATATCAATGAATAATAGAATAATCAACAATAATCATTCTTCAATGAGAATACAGAAGTTAAATCATCCAAGTTTCAATGATCTAAGTTATTTTACTTTCTCCTTCGGTTGATTGACATCTAATCTTCAAACAATAGCTGCTGCTTAAATTTTATCCAAAAGAATGATCAATCACCTTTTAGTTCTTTTCCCAGTGCAATTTGGACAAAGGGAGGAGCTTGGTGAAATCTTGCCGAGTATTCCATTCATGAAGCTAACCATGCAACAATTGATTTGCTGAAGGCAGAACATGCTCATTTTGTGTTGAATTGACAGAGATTTTCTATTTCACTTAAAAGAATTGCCTTGCCCCATTTGAGACATATTGGCAGTTCGAAGAACCTGTCGATGAGCCCAACCAGCATTTCTCCGTAGTGCTTACCATGATCCACTTGTTCTTCTCCTACTTTGGCCATTTCTCCTTCCACATTTTGCAATCTTGGCTTCCCCATTGACAGCTTGGAGGCTGTAATCGTCAACAGTGGAGACGAGATGCACAGTCAGGCTGCCGCTATACCTGTCGCTGCATAAGAAGTTGCCGCTGCCGCCACCATCTTTGCTGCCAGATGCCCAAGCAGTTTGAAGATTCACCACACTCCTCACCACCATACTGCCCCTGGCACAGGGATCTTGGGCAGTTTCAAAATTCTCACAACCAGGTGCACTTCCTGAACTGAACCACAATCCCATCCCTACATGCAAGTGGAAGAAGCATTCCAAATTATCACTACTTGTCGTGCTCAAGCTGAATGGTAAGATCATTGACTCCAGCTTCCTGTAGAGCTCCCGAAACCTGCTCCCTGGCAACAGCCATGTCCTGATCCGCAGAGATGCGAAGATGAACCGTGCCGACAACATCCTTGGTCGTCAAACTCCAGAAATGAAGTCGGTCAATGCCAGAAATTCCATTCATCCTGGTGATGCTATCAATGGCAGCTTCTATCTCCCATTCAAGGGCTCTGGGAGCCCGCTGCAGTAATATCTCTGCCGAGTTCCTGAGCAGGGGAACTACAGAGAAGATTATCATGGCCGAAATAAGTATGGAGCATGCAGGGTCTGCCGCCAGCCACCCTTTGTACTTAACCAGCAAGGTGGAAATAACCACACCGACGCTTCCCATTGTGTCAGCGAGCACATGCAAGAATATCCCTCGCATGTTATGATCAACCAGATGGTTCTTCCGGTGCTCTTCAGACCAAGAAAGTTGACTCTGATGATGACGATGATGTTGATGATGAGGATGATCACAGTGCTTGTGATCATGGCTGTCGTGGTGGTGGCGGTCTTTAGGTTTGGGAAGATGTTGATCATGGTGGGCACAAGGCTGATGACTGTGGTGTCCATGGTTGTGAAGATGGTGATCATGGTGGGGATGATGATGGTGACTGAGGTCTTTAGGTTTGGGAAGCTGGTTGTGATCATGGTGGGCATGAGGGTGGTTACTGTGGAGTCCATGGCTGTGATCATGATGTGGATGATGATGCTCACAGTGGTCTCCATGGTCAGGAAGATGGTTGTGTTCATGAAGTGGATGATGGTGGTGACTGCAATCTTCGGGGTTGGGATGATGTTTCTGATCATGGTGAGGATGATGATGGTTGGGAAGATAATCGTGACCATGATTGGAACGATGATGGTGACTGTGGTCTCCATGGCTGGGAAGATGGTTCTGGTCATGGTGGGGATGATGATGATGGACACTGTGGTCTCCATGGTTGGGAAGATGGTTATGATCATGCCGGGGACGGTGATGATGGTCATTATGGTTTCCATGCTTGGGAAGATGGTTTTGATCATGATGTGGATGATGATGATGATGATGATGGTCACTGTGGTCTGCATGGTTGTGATCATGGTGCGGATGATGATGGAGGTGATCGGGATCCGAGTGAGAGTGCGGGCATGCTCCACCGCCATGGGCAAGGTGGTGCTCCTCGTGGAAGAAGACCAGGCCGATGACATTGACCAGGAGGCCGCCAAAGGACACGGAGAGGAGGCTGGTGGTGGTGATCTCCTGTGGGTCGAAAATTCTCTCGAACGACTCCAGGACGATAAGCGCGGCGACAAGAACCAAAAGAACTGCATTGACATACCCAGAGAGCACCTCAAACCTTCCTCTTCCATAGTTGAACTCGGCGCTCGCGGGTAGCCGAGAGATGTAGGAGGCGTAGAGGCCGATGGCGAGGGCGGCGCAGTCGAAGAGCATGTGGCAGGCGTCGGAGATGAGGCCGAGGCTGTTGCTGAAGAACCCAGCTGCGAATTCCACCACCATGTAGGCAGAATTGATCAAGAGGAACAGGGCGATCTTCCTGGATTTCCTCTCACTCCATATGTGCCGGAGCGGGCGAGCCACCGCAGAGACGAAGGACTCCGCTACAGGGGAGATCTCCAGAGCCAGCGGGGTCTTCAGAGGGGAGGTGAGCAGGTAGACGGCGATCCAGAGCAGGAAAGAGGAAGCCAGGAACCCCGGCAGGAACATCAAGGGGTTGTAGAAGAGCTCCAGAGCCGCCGTGCAGAGGAAGGTGAAGAGGAATTCACGCCGGAAATCCTTAGCGGCGGGGAGGGAAGCAAAACCAGAGAGATTCCCCGCGAGGACGACGCCAAACACCACCGTGTTCGCCAGAGACCAGCTGAGACCCTCCATCTCGAATTCGCGGCTCTCTGAGACTGCGACGAAGCTGGCAAGAGCAGGAAGGAAGAGCATAGCCGTGGTGAGGCCGAGGGACGCCACGCGGAGCCGCCTCCGCCCGAGATCCCTCAAGGGCGTCCAATGGCGGGAAGAGGACTCGAAGAACCCTAGAAATCCGGACGAGAAGGGTAGCAGCAGAGGCAGGATTCTGACGCATTCGCCGTCCGCAGGACCGGATTGAGACAGCGGGAAGCAACCCACCTTGTCCCAGCCCTGGGAGAGGAAGACGAAAGCGGCGACGAGGGCCGCCAAGCCCTTGATCTTGCGGATCCGGCTTCCTTCATCGCCGAGCGGCCGAGAAACGGACTGCCCGGCAATGGCGCCGGAGAACTCGACCAGGATGGTCGCGGCGGTGCCGCAGGTGCGCAGAGATTGGAATCGGAGCAGGAATCCGACCCCGAGAAGAAGCGATTTCGCGGCGAGAGGGGTCAGCAAGCTTCGGATCGACTGCGTGGATCGAAATCGAGGGGGATCGGAAGATGAAGGGAGGAGGAGGAAGCACAGCGCAGTCAATACGAAGGAGAAGAAGGAGACGAGGAAGGAGAAGGGGAAAAGAGAGAAAGTTGGAGGAGAAGATCGGAGAAGCGGGAGCAGAGAGTAGAACGATCGCAGCGAGAGAATCAGCAAGAACAGAGAGGAGATCGACGAGGAAGAAGACGAGCGGCGCTTCGACGCGGCGGCGGAGAGATGGAGAAGACCGCCGCCCATTCGATCGATCTCAGTAGCAGGAAGACGACGATCTCCGACCGAGGCTACCCTCTATTTATACCTTTTTTTTTTAAAAAGTGAGCACGCGTATTTAAATATTACAAAGATTAAAATATACTGTGTCTAAACCCTATTTTGCCCTTTGTCTTATCCTTTGGACAAAGTCGTCGAAATGTCTCGGCCAGGAATTTTTGGATGAAGTCAAATTAGCCAACGCGAGAACTGGTTCTTTGAACCGGATAATGCGTCGTCCGTCCCGTCCCTGACGTCGCCCGGTTCAGACCGGCCGGTCCGCGTCAGCCGAGTCGGAACTTCCGTGTGGAGCTTAAATTCTGGAGGGGGCGGAGGTGATAACTGATAACACTGCCGTGTAGAGAGAGTTAGAGAGAGAGAGGATGGAAGCGCTGCCATGGCGGGCAGTTGCATCTTCGCAGTCTTCTCTTCGGGCGGAAGTGACATCGACGCAGAGCTCCTCTCGTAGAAGGCCATGGCGAAATGTCATGTACTGCCGCCATCGCATCAGCTTCCATTCTGGTTCGTGTTCTTGGCTGGTTCCGTTGCGTTCCCTGCACCCCTGCTCGTCGAGGAATCGCGGTTTGAAATCTTCAATCTCTTGTCGATTCGCTCGGGAGACTTCAACCTCCGGAAAGCAGTTGTCTGATGCGGAGGATTATGAGGACGAAGAAGAAGATGATGAGGACGATGATGATGATGATGACGAAGCTGCCGCAGAGTATATCACTGAGGAGTCTCCTGAATTTTCGGAGGAGGATGATGGAGTTGGCGTTGTTGTGGCTTCGGATGATGGTTTCGGCGTTGGGGATGACGTACGAACTGAAAGATTTGAAGAACATAAATGGCAGCGCGTCTCTAGACTCCTCGCTGAAGTGAGAGAGTATGGAGAAGAGATCATAGACTACTCTGAACTGGCGGGAATTTACGACTTCCCCTTGGACAAATTTCAAGTAAGATGTCATGAACTTCGCATAATTTGTCTTCATCCATTCGTTAGACTCCCAAACCAATCATCGATGATCATGCCTTCATTTTTATCGACCTTCATTTCCAGTAAAATGCATTGGAACTAGAGATGTATGTTATTTGATATCTCCAGCTCAATTCATGTGTTCTTTGCGGTGACAAACAATTGTAAGATAAGTCCGCCTGCTGGAAATCATGCATCTACAAACCCAGGATGTAACGTCTTTTCGGATCTAAAGCATTCCGTTCGTCCGCTGGATGGACTTTCTTATTTCAGTCTTTTTCAAACACAGAATTTAGCTTTATTAATTCATTACTTTCATAAATAAAGGTGCATACTGTTTTGATGAATCCCTTGATCTATATAATGAATCATTACAGTTAAAGCGATATCTATCTTCAAAAGAAAATGATAAAATAATTGGTCGTCCATTTGTAAAATGCTAGAAGGTATTTTAAATTTATGATTAACTTATTCTGATACTTTACGGTAGCTGCTAGCATTTTGATAGGCAAAAAATATGACGCTAGCTGCATCAATCTTAAGGCTGATAATCTTCGACATCCAATCGTTGCACAATCAATTGGACACAGCCTGTTAACCTTCAAATGTTGTCGTCTTTTTCCTTTATTTGACAGCAAGCAGCTATACGGTCATTTTTGGATGGTTCTTCTGTCGTCGTTTCTGTCCCGACAAGCAGTGGAAAGACTCTAATTGCAGAGTGCGCAGGAATAGCTACAGTAGCAAGGGGTAGGAGACTATTCTACACCACTCCGTTGAAGGCCTTATCTAATCAGAAGTACCGAGAATTTCGGTAATGGGAAGGATCTTTTTAGTTTTACGTGGGAAATTTTATGAATGGGCTCATTATATTTTACATCGAGCGTACAGGTTTATTTATCATTGTCTAATCTTAATCGGTTGTCACGTTTTTACACTTCTCGTTCCTCAACCAAGGAAATGCCAACATCATTTTTTTTTCTAAATAATGGAAGTTGGATTCATTAACCAAGAACTCTTACATGGGTACGGTGTTGGTCAAATGCAACTTGCATTGTTTGCAAAAGCTGATGTTTTAAGGCGTAAGAGGGATATGGCATGAAATATTGTGAATCTGCCAAAGTTCCTCCTCAACACTTCAACCAGAATGTGACGCATTTTTCTGATCTGACTGTACTAATACTATAACATAGAAAGAAAATAATTCAGGAGATAGGATGAAAAATTGTCCGCTGAATGGGTTTAGTGTCTTTCCTCAATTTTCTGGGAGATGGACATTTCAGTGTTTGAAAGTCATCTCATTAAATTTGGCCCATTCATCTTCTCTTTACGGGTTTTCAAGCAGAATGAAACTTCAGACTAAACTCTGTGTCCAAATATTGGATTGTCCTTTGCCTTTCTATCTTGATTCCTTAGACATAAAATTGTCGTATGGTATGCTCTTGATACCATTGGTTATCAAGTAGGGAGATCTGCAATAAATTTCCCTTGAAATAATATTCCCGAAGTGGAATTTCAACCAAGAATGAATAAATGTGTACTGGGTAATCCCAATGTTCACGATAATCAAGTCAGATCGAAACGGGTAAACGTCCACAGACAGAAAAGATAGAACGCAAGTATGGGTGAAGAAAAAAGATATGGGTTGAAAAGAATCGGATAGATTCTTCTTCCTTCTGGTCCGAGGCCTCCCCTGCGCTTCAGCCTTCTGCGGCAGTAGCCTAGTCAAGAACAACTTTTCTTGAAAATAATCTCTATCCCTATTTCTTCCAATCCCCTTGTGTTATTTCCATCTTACGTGCCCCCTTACCCTTGTATTCAACTGGTTCCACATTCTCTTCTCAATCCGCCTTCGGCACGTTCTTGAAAAGAACGTATCGGATATTTTTCTAATTGAAGTTTGAGTAGACAAGTGAGGTATCCAATTTGTTACCGTCTTACATGTTGGCAGTCAATATGCTGTGAGACTTCCAATCAAATGTATTCCTCCAACCATCCATGTTGAAGGTGAACTGCAAGTTACATCTTCTGGTTATGTCATGTCTTTCCGCAAAAAAATCATATTATTGTCCCGATCATATATATCCACAGGTGATGTAATTGTGCCCTCTCTTTTCAAGAATTATTCATTATAAATCCTTCAGAAACTAAATCAGGCATGTAATAAATACATATGCTGATGGAGTCCTAGGCACCTGAGCCTTCCCTGCAATTGATGCCATGGAAGACTTGCAAGGTTGGAAGAGCAAAAGTAATACAGTCCATCCCTGATCCTAGGTAGCTCATGCTTCATGCCCTTAAGCTCGCCGTAGTTGGGAACATGTTATACGTGAGTCAGGGTTCCAATCAGTTCAATCTCTGTATTACTGATTCCAGCAACTGTAAGCAAAATCCCACCTACTGTAAATTCAATGGTGTCGTATAGCTAATAGCGTGTTACATACCTCTGTAAATTCTGGTTTACTAGTTTAGGTGACCTCATTCATGATCCAAGAATCAACGCCAATATATAACAATGCTGATTCAAGATTCAACAGCAATGCATGATTCAAGAATCAACAGCCATGCACGATTCTAGTGTCCAAGGACGGGCTCGCCCAAGGTCGAGGGCCTCATGGCATCATGGTTCCCTTGAGGTGTAAACAGATAAGGGAGAGGTTGACCATGTAAGAGGAGAGCTTTAGCTCTTTTCACCTGTACCCGTGAGTGGTTACTGCTTTGTCCGCCTTAAATCATTTTCCAAAAAAAAAACAAACAACGATGCACGTTTCAAGAATCAACGGCAATTCACAGCAGAGAAAACTGAGGGAGAAGAGAGCAAGGAAGTGACAAGATATGAGAAGATCTGGTTGGATTGGAATCTCCTTCTCTAGAAGTCAGGAGACTCTCCTTCCCCCGCCAGGCTGAACACAATTTCTTTAAAATTTATTCCCCCTTTTATTTGCTTTTTCCGCTTTTAAGTATTTGAACTCCAACACTCGCCATTGTCCACATGTGACGGGTTGCTTCATCCTCTTTTCTAAATCCAGAACTTCGAGTTCTGATATAGTTTGCTTACAATTGGAAAACATATGAGTTACATGAGTGAACCATAGAAGTGGACCCAACTATTTCATTTCCTTTGAGACGGTGCCAAAGCTGATTCAGTTTTTCCTTCAATCTTTCCATATCATTTACAATGGCTAACGCAATGTTTAAATATGCCTAAAACTGTGCAAAACACGAGATGCTCATGTGCTACTTCACAACTCTATAACAATAAGCATGATGTAAAATGCATTTAAGATATATTTGTTTGCTTTCCCGTAATTTGTCTTCAAGTATGAGGCATTTTCTAACACGTTCTTTGTGATTTTACCGCTTGAGTAAATTTTCCTTCCATATGTGAAGAGCAATAGTTAAATACTGTCAGACACACTTAGTGCCCAGGTTCGCTACTCTTAAATAGGAATAGAAATTTCCAAGGCAATTATATGAAAGTCCTTATAAGGTGGTCACCATTTCGTCAGATGACAGTCCCTTTTATTTTCAAAAAAAATAAAATAAAATAAGCAAGTCCTTATCATCTAACAAAACTGAAAACATTTTATTGACAGTGTTTATTGTTTGGGAGAAGACCTTTTTTCAACTTTTTACAATTTTAGCCCAAAAAGTTACCAATTTTATTTATTTCCCTGTATCATTTGACCATTGTAAATTCGTAATTAATGAAATCGGGATCACCCTAAATTATGGTATTCCTCTTCTTTTCTCTCCTCCTCTCCATCTCCTGTGAAGCTTCTCTCCTATGGCCATCTAAAGTTCGTGGGGCTGTTGAAGCTCATGGTGGTTTTATGCGCTTCCTCAAGCTGATCTTGCCTGCTCAACATTCTATATTCTAACAAAACTGAAAATGTTTTCTTGATAATGTGTATCAATCCGTGTCTAACAGAAGGTCAGTCCATCAATTTGCTCTTTGTTGTATTGTCATCGAACCTGAGAAGTGATTGACTATTGTCCTTTTGGCCCTTTTGTAGTATTATACTTGGCTTCTGTGAGACCTTTTATGCATTGTCCCATTAATTCACACTGAAACCTTTCCAGGGAGACATTTGGTGAAAATAGCGTTGGTCTTCTGACGGGAGACACAGCAATAAATAAAGATGCTCCGATAATGATTATGACTACAGAGATATTACGCAATATGCTTTACCAGAGGTGAGTACAAAATTAATTTATAATGAATCGATAATTTTTTTTTGTTTCCACACCACGTTTTCTGGTGTCCCATCATTTCATGAAATCTTATTATCATCTATTTCTATTCTCTAATAGAACTGCAGTGTTGTTACCAAACCAGTGTCTAGTTGCTGTGGTTTAAAGAATATTCTGTAACATCCGAAGTTCTATAATGGACAGATAGAGACCTTCAGTATGAAATATCAGAGAATGTTAGGGGTCTTCTTTGAGAATCAAGCATAACATGGCTGATTCCTTGAGCATGAAAATACTTAAATGATTAATTAAGCTTATATGGTATAGATGTGTATGGTTTGTGTTGATAAATATAATAAAGATGCGTAACCTTTTTGTACTTGGAACGGGTAAAATATTTGAAAGTATTATCTATGTTTGATCCAAGCCAACCGACAACTATTTACGCGGTTACTTTCATTGAAAGTGCAAACGTGAGATATTTTCTCAGGTTTCGTTTACTTTATGTTGTATTCTGCTCTAACATTTTTTTCCAATGTTATAAAATCTAAAGTTGTTTTTGTTTGCATTTTATAGCATTGGAATGATTTCCTCGGGGAGCCGATTATTTGAAGTTGATGTAATTGTACTAGATGAAGTGCACTATCTTAGTGACATATCCCGTGGTACTGTATGGGAGGAAATAGTACGTTATGTGTAAACCTTCTTATCCGCAGCCTTATTTGACTGTGTTACTTGGTTTGTGAATAATGTTTGTTCATTCAAAAATAGGTTATTTATTGCCCCAAGGAGGTCCAACTTATATGTCTCTCAGCGACAGTTGCAAATCCAGATGAGCTTGCTGGTTGGATTGGGGAGGTAGGCCATGTTTCACCGCATTCTTCCAATCGCCTAATGCCTACATATCCCCTTGCGTCCATGGATCGGCTCCTGAAAGGATGCTCCGGTTCTCCTGCTCGCTGGATGCAGCCGTCCACTCCCTGAAGATGTCTTCCTTCTGGGAAAGAATGTGGAAGTCGGAGCTTCAGCGTTAGTCCGTCCTCTTGATTGCTGCTTGTCTAGAAATGGGTTCTTTTGGTAGCCATGCTACTTTCACTTGATTCGAGGAAGAGTTTCCTGCTGCTGTTCGTGGCAGCCTTCACAAAATCAAGATTTCATCTTTGAAGCATAAATTACAAAAATATATGAATGACTTCTAGTTATTCCGGTTGCATATGTTTTTCCTTCATTGAATTGGTTTTAGGTTCTAAATTTCATCTTTTTTTTCAGATTCATGGTAAAACAGACTTGGTAACGTCTGGGAAAAGACCAGTTCCGTTGACTTGGCACTTCTCATTGAAGAATTCCCTGCTTCCACTTCTAGATGAGAAGGGTCGAAAAATGAACAGGTATATAATGTTATGCATGTTTTATCATTAGATAAACATATTGTAGAGTAGGCCAGTGTTATATCTCCACTTTATAATTGTCGGACAGTTGAGGAACGCTTCATAATTTGCCGAGGAATGATAAGGCATCATTATTGGATCCTTTATTCCGACTTCTAGACTAGAAACTGCTGGAAGAATGTGATGAGGGGGAAAATAGTGGATGTAGAACCGACCACTCTGTGCGGGGTTGTCAGATAACCTGGACCGCATCTTTCAAGATAACAGGTTGTCAGGCTGAAGAAATGAACTAAGATGCGGTGCTTAATAGGCTGACCTACTGATTCATGTTACAAAAATTCGTGGGGAAAATTGAGCTTTTTTATTGAAATAGGTGTAGACCCGTTTTTGAAAGTTCATCGAAATATCAACACTAGTGGCAGGTCGTAAAGTTTTTTTTAAGCTTTAATTTTTATCGGACTGTTTTTTTTCAGCAAGTTTTCAAGAGAACATCACAGATTTCATGTTCGTATTATACACTTTTATGAATCTAAATGAGCCTCATTTGTCATATGTTGTACAGAAAATTATCCATCGACTATATTCAACTTTCTTCTCCCCAAGTAGAGTCCTACCGAGATAGTGCTTCAAGGAAAAGGAATTCTAGAAGGGACAAAAATGAGCAAATCTACAGTGGGAATGGAAATATTTCTAGACCGACAATTTTATCAAAGAATGATGTAAATATTATGCGTCGTTCACAGGTTTGACATTTATAAACTATAAAAGACCAGCTTGTTCCATTATTTTAGAGTATCGGGTCTCTTTTTAAGTTAACTGTGTAAATGTGTTGTTCGTCAGACGCCACTCATTAGGGATACGCTAAGGCAACTTCAGGCAAGGGACATGCTTCCAGCCATTTGGTTCATCTTTAGCAGAAAAGGGTGTGATGCAGCAGTTCAGTACATGGAAGACTCCAATCTTTTAGATGAGTATGAGCGGGTAGAAGTTGAACTCGCTTTGAGAAGATTTAAAGTCAAATATCCCGATGCAGTGAGAGAGAACGCAGTGAAGGGTCTTTTGAATGGGGTCGCCTCTCATCATGCTGGTTCTTTGCCTCTGTGGAAATCTTTTATTGAGGAGCTTTTCCAGCGAGGGCTTGTCAAGGTCGTCTTTGCAACTGAAACGCTAGCTGCAGGAATAAACATGCCAGCGAGGACTGCCGTAATTGCGTCCCTCAGTAAAAGGAAAGAGAATGGGCGATCACTTTTAAGCTCAAATGAACTCCATCAGATGGCCGGTAGAGCAGGTCGCAGAGGGATTGATGAGAAGGGTCATGTTGTTCTCGTCCAAACTCCTTATGAAGGGGCTGAAGAATGCTTTGAACTGCTCTCTGCTGGCCTTGAACCACTTGTTTCACAATTCAGTGCATCGTACGGAATGGTTTTGAATCTACTCGCGGTATGTATCCTTATTATATTTTTTTCTTGTTACACGTGCCTCCATGATTTATGGGTGTCCTACTATTCATTGAACTTTTTCAGGGCGAAAAGGTTACGACGGTCCGATTGAAGGAATCAGAGGCAAAATCTCTTTCATCTGGTAGAACGCTTGATGAAGCTCGTAAACTAATTGAGCAGAGTTTTGGGAATTATGTTGGAAGCAATGTAATGGTCTCTGCGAAGGAGGAAATTAGAAAAATTCAGCAAGAAATAGAGATTCTGTCTTCAGAAGTCAGCGATGATTCCATTGACAGAAAATGTCAGGAACAACTGTCAGAGGCAGACTACAGTGAGATATCCCAACTTCAAGAGGAACTGAGGGTACTACCCTGTTGCTTTTCTTTTTTGAATAATAAAATCTTTAATATGATTATGGATTTTGGTGTATATTTTTGGGCTTCTTTATTGTTTTCCCCCGGTCTTCTTTAGACTAAGATGCACGGTTTTCTAGGACTTATAGACCTTGGGTTTGGCGCTTGCAAAATCTGTGCATAACAAAAAAAAATTAACGTACTTATCTGATTAATTTTGGCTCTGATTAACGCACTTACTTTTTGCACAATAATGATTGATTGTGGGGCACAAGTTTTACATTAATTTCAAACTAAGATAAAATGATTGTTTTTTTACTGCATTTTTTAAGATTAACCATGTATCAAGATTAACCTAGATCTTCAGACACATTTTCAAGAATATAGAGAATAGAGATTTTGGGAGCTTTTATGTCCAACCTTCTAGGTGATGTTTGTCTAACGAAGGCAAATCTGGCGTTGTCTTTTGCCCAAATGTGACCTAATGCTAAAGGGAGTGAGAGAGACCGACAAATCTGAAGTCTGAAACGGTTCGGCTGCAAGTTGAAGGTATCGGTGCGGACAAAAGTCTTTGTCTCGGCATCTTAATGATGTCTAGAGCATAGGGTGAAAGGGAGTGTTGGATTTTACAGGTAGAAAGTCTTTTGAAAACATGTCAGGGGATTCTATGTAATAGTCTTGTGAATTTTGTATATTTAAGTCAGAAAACCAGAAACGAGAGTAAACGGTTTCACCCAAATGTGAAGTACCTTGTTTTCCATCACTCCACAATCTGGACAGTGTCGAGGGCAATGATGTGGGATTTGATATTTGATCTTAGCCTTGAAAACAAGTTCGAAATCTACTTTACTTTTCATTGCTGCATCTTGAATTTTTATCGATTCGAGTTAGAGTAATACATTCGCTGATAAACTTGAATGCACTTTCTGGTGAATCATATGTCTGGAGGTAGTTTTATCGGATTCAGTGCTCCATTGTCTTTTCATTTTATCTTCTATGTTCGAGCTTTACAGGATCGAATTAGATACATCTTGCCAGTAATTAGCTGCATGTAATTAATTGGTTCCATCGCCTAATCCTCACTTCAGAAACTAATCCACCAAATAACTTTGTTAGGTAGTTTACGTCAATTTTGCAATTAATAAACTTCGTGTCTTTTTTTCTCAGGCAGAAAAGAAAGTTCGGTTAGCATTGCGGAGAAAGATGGAATTAGAGAGGATGGTTGGTTGGAGACCTGTGCTGGAAAGCTCAGATAACAGCAACCTGCCCTTTATCTGTTTGCAGTACAAGGATAATGAAGGAGTTCAACAACTTGTTTCGGCTGTCTACATTGGGAAAGTAGATTCTTTTCCCATTTCTGAAACTTTGAACACGGTAAAAAAATTAGATTAGCCACTTCATGTTTCCAATTCACCATTCAATCCTCCAATCATAAAATAAAGTACCACTATATGCATTCTCATATGGGCCATAAGATTCATCATTCCTGAAGAACAACATCCTGATTAAGAGGAAAAGTAGTGCCCTTTTTTTAGATATAGCTTTTCATACGTTAAGCACTTGAATCTTGACATGGTATCAGAGACAAGGTTGCAGGCTCAAATCCCAGAAACAACACTGTGTGTGCCTGAGCCATGAATATGCCAGCAGAAGGTGTTATAGGGAGTGTTTAGCGATCAACATCCAGCCTAAATTTTTGGAGAGTAAGTAGCCCATGCTATCAGCCTTAGCTTTAGCGCAGTGGTAAACGCTAAAATTCTAACATGGTATCAGAGCTCTGATACCATGTTTATATTTGGGTTTTATCAACTGTGCTAAAAGCAACAGACAATAGATTTAGGCTGGATGTTGTTCTTTGACAGTCATGTATAAGAACTTTTCTGACTTCCTTTTCTCTCTCATAGGACATTTTCCTCATGTGACAGGTGTACATGTTAATATTTAAGTTTTATCAACTGTGCTAAAAGCAATAGACAATAGATTTAGGCTGGATGTTGTTCTTTAACAGTCATGTATAAGAAATTTTCTGACTTTCCTTTCTCATAAGACATTTTCCTCATGTGACAGGTGTACATGGACCAAGACTCTGAGGATGGAGTCACGGATGCAAGCCCTGGTTATGTGGCGTTAGGCTCAGACAACACGTGGTATCTTTTCTCAGAGAAATGGATTAAGACACTGCACAAGACTGGATTTCCTAACGTCGCCGTGTCCGAAGGGGGTGTCTTGCCGCTGGATTCTTTGAGGGGCCTTTTTGTGAAGGAACCTATGCAGTGGGAGAAACTTGCCAAATCTGAATTTGGGCCGCTGTTGTCTATGGTTGGATCTCTGGAAACATGGTCATGGAGTCTCAATGTTCCGGTCCTCAGCAGCCTATCGGAAGATGATGAGGTATCAACACAATTGTCTTTTTATCATATAAGATTATATCTATATTGCGGGCGTTAGTTTTCACTTTTCTTCTTTTGGAAAAATTGAAGTCATTATTCTGATGGAATTGGCTCAACGATTCTAGCATCATAAAAATTCTAAACGTCGGGTGAAATATTTTCATGTTAAAATTTTTTCTAATTATTAATCTACTTTTCAAGTGTCATTTCTGTAATCATCGCACTTGATCAACATTGAAAGCGCCTAATGATTTAACGATATTTTCTTACTTTTAGATTAAACCTTGGTCAGAGACATATCAGTCAGCAGTGGAAAGCTACAGAGAACAGAAGAAAAAGGTTTCACGCTTGAAGAAAAGAATCACAGGTGCTAAAGGCTTCAAAGAGTTTAAGAGGATCATAGATCAAGTGAATTTTACCAAGGAAAAAATCCAGAGGTTGGACGCCAGGTCAAAACGTTTGATCAAGAGAATCGAACAAATAGAACCTTCAGGCTGGAAGGAGTTTCTCCAGGTATCTTCGTATATCGTGTTTCTATTTTAAGAGTTATAATGTTGACATGGTGAAAATATCTAGTCAGGTCGTAATTATAAGAAGACAGGATCCAGTAAGCCCACTAGGGGCATTTTCATCTTTAGACATCCCTTTTACGTTTCCTTTAAGTATGTAGCCCTCCTTGTGGGAGGGCAGGATATGAATCATCAAGTTGTTGGCTTCAAGTAGCCCCTCCTCTCCCTCGGTGACGCCCACTCCGTCGAACTCTCAGGTGACGCCCACTCCGCCGTTCTCACCTGCCGTAGTCCATTCCGGCACGCCGACAACCATCCCGGCACCTTCCCTCTCCCTCCTCCATCTTCTCCCCTGTACGTATCAGAGACACTTGCAAAACTGGGGAATTCTGGTGTGCTGTAGATCTTAATATTTCTTTACTTTCTTACATATTCCCTTTGGATACTTTGTTAACTGTTATGTCAAAATAGTTTCTATAACCGCAGTATAAATTAATAAATGAGGGCTTAAAATTAGAAAATTACTAGAAAGGAAAATAAGTGCCGCCAGTGTGATATTATCTCCAACATTTTATGAAAGTTTAAAATGTGTTTGATTTTTTCTCCCTATTTCCAGATCAGCAATGTGGTACAGGAAGCCAGGGCCCTGGATATCAACTCTCACATCATTTACCCTCTGGGCGAAACGGCAGCAGCGCTCCGTGGAGAAAATGAGCTCTGGTTTGCCATGGTCCTGAGGAACAAATTACTCACCGATTTAAAGCCTCCTCAGCTCGCCGCCGTCTGCTCTAGCTTAGTTTCCGAAGGGATCAAACTTCGTCCCTGGAAAAATAATTGGTAAAGTTCTCCCTTCATTAGTCTAAGGATTGTGGACGGATGACAATCCATCATCCATTCCATCTCTTATCATCATCAGTCATCCGTCCAGACCTCAAGACGAAAGCCTTAGTTTCTTCTATGCGGTTATGTTCCATCCTGTTCCATCATCAGACGCTGGTGATTTACTCTAGGTTTACGCAACGCATCAAAACAGCAGACTCTGTGACAGATGACTGACCGCAATGCCATTCTGTCCAATGTTCATCTCGCTAATTTTCAATTATAGCTAATTTTTCTGTTGCATTTTTATTAACCGTAGCTACATATATGAACCGTCATCCATCGTGGTCGGTGCCGTGGAGTACTTAGAGGACCAGAGACTCGCCCTACTCAAGCTCCAAGAGAAGCACGGCGTGCAGGTGAATTCCATTCACTTAAGCTCATAATTCTATAAAAAAAATCAGATTTTTTTCTGAATTTTACTGTTAAATTTTTTCAGATTCCCTGCATGCTGGACGCTCAATTTTCTGGAATGGTGGAGGCCTGGGCGTCTGGTCTGACCTGGAGGGAAATAATGATGGATTGCGCCTTGGACGACGGAGATTTCGCCAGACTCCTCCGTCGAACCATAGATCTTCTAGCTCAGGTAAGTAGGCCAGTAAAAGAACCTCACATTTTCTTCCAAAACGGACATAAATATTTCATTTTTTATTTCATTTTCCGGTGCTTCTGAAGATACCCAAGCTGCCGAACATGGACCCGAAGTTGCAGAAGAACGCGGTGGCCGCGTCCAGCGTGATGGACAGAGCCCCCATAAGCGAGCTAGTCGGATGAACCTCTCGCTTTTAACTTAAAACAAACGGCCCGGTCTCTCTCTACACACCTTGGTTCTCACCCACGCAAATGGGCTGATCAGCGGCTCGGCAGAGATGCTCCATTTGACCGTCCTGCGCGAGCTGGGCGTACCATGACTTCCACGCTTCCAAGTAGTGAGCGAAGAGCTCGCCCAAAGCTGCAAACAAAAGAAAAAAAGAGGAAAATAAAATACATCCTCCATGTACGCAAATCTCCCTCGACTTTATAAGATTAATTGATTAATTACCTTGGTTGTGATATCGAGGATGGAGAGAGGCAGCCATGGCCTCCCAGTCTAAAGTCGCCTTTCCTTCGTCTTCTTCCCCGGGCTTTTTCTCTTCGGCGTTTGCCGGGCAGAACGGACCAAAGGCGTAGCCTTTGTTGCCGCGGAGCAGCTGCCTGCTCGCCGCTAGATTGCACTCCTTCAAATCCTCCGTTTTGCTCCGTAGAGCGACTGTTTTCCTCTGTTTTCCCTCCGCTGGCGGCGACGCGAGCTTCCCCTTCTTTATCTCCGTGTTCGTCACGTCCGTGCCGAACGCTCTCTTGTTCTTCTGCTTGCCGAGAACCGCTTCTTCTTGAATCGGCTTCCCGATCGCTCCGATCCACCGGAACGCCGGCTTCCTGCTCTCCGAGTTCTGCGTCTGGCATGAGATGATCATGTTTAAATCAAGAACCCGCGGATTTTCGGTTCAGATTTCTATAGATCTGGCTAACCTTCTCGATGAGTTTCATGGAGGAAAGCACGTTGGCGATGTCGTAGAGTCTTCGAACTTTGGCTGCATTGTCTTCGCCGAAAGAGAAGAAGTATAAGTCAATCGGGAAGAAACTGGAATTTGCTAGAGTGAAGGCGTTTTTGCATACTTCTCATTGTGGAAGAATCGCCGTCGCCGAGTAACAATCTGGCTGCCTCGTCTAGCGAGATGGTCTCCACCTTTTCAAACCAGAATCGAGATCTGAGAGCCTGGTTTGATTCGAGAAATTCGGTTTTTTTTGCCTTAATTTTGGTTTGCTTACTTCGCTGGTGAGGAAGACCTTGACGAAGCTCTGCGTGAGCAGCCCTAGCGACTTCTCTCGCCTGTTCTCCGCTGCAACGAGTCTCGAATCAGAAAAGGAGACTTGGCGGAGGATTTGTAATCGACGGCTGGGATGGAATGATCACCAGATCTGGATTTGCCTTGAGGAAGATCGTCCGCGGAGGCCTGAGGAGGAGGCTTGAACTCCTCTTCGTCGTCCGACGCCGGTAGAATTCCCGGCGATCCGCCGCCGGCGATCTCTCTAAGCGCCTCGCTCTGAGGAACAACGCGAGGATTAAGCGGTAGAAAAAGGAAGGAGATCGAAATGGAAGAACTGACCTTTAGATCCGCCAGAGCTTTGGGGATCCCCGAGAAGCCGATCCAACGGTACCGATTCTTCGCCTTCCTGGAGAGAACCTGCAGATCGGGAAGAACCGGCGACGAATCAGCAAATCCGGCGCCGGATCGGTCGATCGATCTATCTGCATTGGGGGAAACTTACGCCGATGCTCTCGAGGACATTGACGATGTCGTAGATCCGCCGCCTCTCGACTCCCAAGCGAGCCGCGGCGTCGTCGAGGCCGACGGAATCGACGCCGTCGCGATTGTACAGGGTTATGAAGCTGCAGAGAAGGGAAATTTTATCGTTTGTGCGATGGAGCGGGGGAAATCGAGGAGGAGAGTGAGAGAGAGAGAGAGAGAGAGAGAGAGTGGTACTTGGCGCAGAGGAGGCCGAGGGACTTCTCCTTGCGGCTGTAGTTTTGGGGGTGTGGTCGGATGCCGGCTTCCATGGCGGGGGGAAGAGCGTCGAGCGAGCGAGAGATGCGGAGCGGGTAGGAATGAGGATGAGTGTGGTGATGGGGGAGAGAAGAGCGGGCAGAAGGAGGCGCCGGCGGGCGGTTTGAAAATTTCAAATTTCGCGGCTGATGTGGTTTAACGGTAGGGGGGGCGCGCCTTTTCTTGAAGGAAAGCGGGGGTTGGGGGGTCCCATTCCTCTCTCTTCTCCTCTCTCATCTCCCACCTCTCCGTCTCTCCTACTATCCTCGCTGTCTCTCTCCTCTTACCTATCTCTCCCTCCCTCCTCTCTGTCTCTCTCTCTCACCTCTCTCTCTCTCCCTCCTCTCTGGTGGGATAATAGTGCAGGGACGATTTTTTCGAAGATACAGACGGGAAGAAAATTCATCCCGGGCCCCACCGGACAGAACTATTTTCGTCTCGTGGGACAAAAACACTGTCCATCTGGAGGTCTCGGCTGTTGGACGGACGAATCTGGTCGGAAAACCCCCGGATTCACATCCGACGGTTGAGATGTTGCCACGTGGCCTTGCAATGACAATTTGCATCAAAGTCCCTTTTTTTTAGGTGCGTGCAAATGGACGCTGCTCAGAAATAATTATACATATGGCCCTTTGCATCCTCTCTCCTTTGTAATTCTATAAAAACTTGGAAATTTTTATATTAATGTATTAAAAATATATAATGGGTTTTTTTGTCCGGGACGAGGGACAGGATGAAAATTCGTCCCAGGAGGACTGGACGGGACGAAAATGCATCCCAAGAGGACTGGAGTGGACGGTTTTCTAACCACCGGACAAAAATTCGTCCCTTCCTTCGTCCCCGCACTGAATCCGAACGTCAAATGGGCCGAAATTCCGGGACGATCCGGAACTATACCTCTCTGTCGCTCTCGTCTTCTCCTCTCCCTCTCCCTCTCCCTCCCTCCTCTGTCTCTCTGTATCTCTCTCCGCTCCCCTCTCCTCTGTCTCTCTCTGTATCTCTCTCCTCTCCTCTATCTCTCCCTGTATCTCCCTCCTCTCTCCTCTCCTCTCTCCGTTCTCCTCTATCTCTCTCCTCTCCTCCCTCCATTCTCCTCTATCTCTCTCCTCTCCTCCCTCCGTTCTCCTCTATCTCTCTCCTCTCCTCCCTCCTTTCTCCTCTATCTCTCTCCTCTCCTCCCTCCTTTCTCCTCTATCTCTCTCCTCTCCTCTGTCTCTCTATCTCTCTCCTCTCTCCTCTCCTCTACCTCTCTCTCTGTGTCTCTCTCCTCTCTCCTGTCCTGTAGAGAAGGCTGTGCGGTGCGGTGCGAATTTTTGCACCGCCTGTGCGAATTTTCAATCACACAAAAGGCTCTGTGCGATGTGGGGTGACGATTCGTGTGGAAATTTGCACCTCACATCGCACGAATTCGCACAAATTCAGAAATATACGCCTGCAAGTCCCTTAAAATTTTGTTTTTGCATTTTTACGCCTGCAATGTCCGACCGAGAGATGTTTTAAGGGTATATGCAAGAAAAATTAAAGAAATGTCCCTCCAAATTTTGTAATGGCGTGGAAATCCAATTTTCCTTATAGTTGTACCCATTTTCTTTTATTTTCTATTAAAAATTCATTTCTTCCTCCATTAAATTCCCAAAAATTGATAAGATTTAGAAAATTCTTAACTTCATCTACATATTAATTATTATTATTATTAAACTAAGTATTTAAACCTGCCAATTTATTTTAAACAAAGTTATTCCAGGCTTAAATTAATTTCTTAAAATTGGTGAATTAAAAGGAAATAGGGAAAAATCAGGCATTCACTTGGAATAATAAATCGGAATGTAAATATATAAAAACCCTATTTTAAACTATTGAAATGTATAAAATGTGGTAATTATATAAAATAACAACAAATGATAACTTTATCAATTCCAGGTTTATTAAAAAATTTGCATGTTAATGATTCCGGGGCTAAAATATTTATTATTATACAATAAATTACAATGAAGAATTGCTTTATCAATCATCATCTACTTCAGAAATAACTTCTGGATAATTATTAGATCCAAATGATCAATATGTTCACAAAAATAGTCAATTGAGCAGGTTATTTTTGTCAAGTTGTTTATCATCTGATAAGAATATAGTATGGGGTTGATCAACCAGAGGAAGTATGTATAGAAGATTTAGTCCCAAGAGGAAGAAGAAGAAAAAGAGAAAGAAGAAGAAGAAGAGGAGGAAGAGGAAGAGGAAGAAGAAGGAGAAGGAGAAGAAGAAGAGGAAGAATAAGAGGAAGAAGAAGGAGAAGAAGAAGAAGAGGAACAATAAGAGGAAGAAGAAGGAGAAGAAGAAGAGGAAGAATAAGAGGAATAAGGAGAAGAAGAAGAAGAAAAAAAAAAAAGAAGTGGAGTCAACTCAAAATGTAAGATCAGGTCTAAGGGATACAAGTGGACTGAATATTAGTGGAATCAACTCAAAATAAGTAGACCAAACCCTCCAGTTTAACAAATTGAGCATGCCAGCCCATTTGCACTAAAAGTTGGTGGAAGTTGCAAGCAGTCGTGTATGGCAAGCGATGTAATTGGGCAGTTGTGTGCAGTGGATGAAAATGTTGTACACTTTTTATGAAAGTTTTTGGGCATTCTTCGAGTGGTTGGAAAACTTTGGATCTAGGCTGTTCACATAGACAATAAACGGGCATAAAGAAAGAATTCATCTGAGTGGAAAAGGCGGAATACCACACAAACCTATGGTGAGGTGGTCCGCTGATAGATTGTTACATCAGAAGAAGCGGAAGAATAAGAGGAAGAAGAAGGAGAAGAAGAAGAAGAAGAGGAAGAAGAAGAAGAAAAAGAGAGAGAAGAAGAAGAAGAAGAGGAAGAAGAAGAAGAAAAAGAGAGAGAAGAAGAAGAAGAAGAGGAAGAAGAAGAAGAAAAAGAGAGAGAAGAAGAAGAAGAAGAGGAAGAAGAAGAAGAAAAAGAGAGAGAAGAAGAAGAAGAAGATTTCAGTGATGTAACAATTGATAAACCATTGTTCTTACTCCCCCTGTCCTTTATTGTATTTGCCCATGTAATAATTGATAAACCAATTTAAGATGATGGAAATCTCGCATTTATCAATTATGATGTTAGAGAGGCAAATTCCATATAAATCAAATAGACCGATTGGATTGTTAGATTGAGAGAAAGAGAACAGCCCTATAATAATCGACCGCAGACTGATACTCCACGATCGTGTGAATCATGCTTGATTAAATATTATGAATAGGATTATATTATGAACCCACTGTGACACCCGCCCTGCAAATATCAGCTAAGAAGCTCATAATAAACAATGTAGATCGCTAATTACCTTCGCCTTCCGACTTGGCAGTGTCTTCTTCAAAGGAGAGTAGACTGTAGACACCGCACAAACGCACAATACAGCATCTTCTTCAAAGGGGAGGGAAAGACAGATAGCGAGAGACAGAGAGTGAGAGAGACAGGAAGAGGGGATAGAAAACGAACAATACAGCGAGAGGGAGAGAGGAAGACGAGCATGAAAGCAAGCTCTTGGAGTCAAGGAGTCAGCGACCGTCAACCGAGACTCCAAGAGCGAGTGAGAAACGACGAGGGGGGGGGGAGGGAGCCTTCATAAAAATTGCATATTCGCACCGATTCGCACCGCACAGAAGTCTGTGCGGTACGCGGTTCGGTGCGAACATGTTGTGCAGTGCGGTGTGCGAAATTTGCACCGCACCGCACAAATGCACGAAAAAAATTTGTTTGCACATTTGGACCTTCCCTACTCTCCTCTATCTCTCTCTCCTCTCTCCTCTCCTCTATGTCTCTCTCTCTGTCTCTCTCTCCTCTATCTCTCTCTATGTCTCTCTCTTCTCTCCCCTCTCTCTCTGTGTCTCTCTATTCTCTCTCCTCTCTCTCTCGGCGTGTCTCTCTGTCTCTCCTTTCTCCTCTCTCAGTCACTCGTTGTCTCTGTCCTTTCTCCTCTCTCTCCCTCCCTCCCTCGCTCTAGGAATGGAGGAGCTTTGTGATACTTAGTTCTCATGCAGTCTCTCTCTCTCAGGGAATGAAGAGTCGATGGTATCTTAATCATGTATTCTGTCACCGAGATAACAATCAATTGGATGAACATAAAATCATGATCAGATCGCAACCATCTCAATCATCACCACAAGTCAGAGCATCTGCTTGATCTCGGGGGCGTGACCAGATCATAGGCCTGATTACTGATCCACAATGGGTCAGTAATCAATCACTGGATCTTATTATAGATCGATCATATCGGGATATCCAACCATCTTTATTCATCTAATTTTGATGTTATTTTTTGGATAAGTGATCGCTTTATGTGATTTGAAGATTTAAAGTTTTAGATATTATAGCATTAAATAATATATTGAAATTGAAGGCATTTTGTTGAGTTACTAAGGACAGTCGAATGTTTTTCTACCTAATTAAGAAACAAAGAGGAAAGTCGTATTATTCCTAAGGCAATCAATAATGCAAAAGATATGATAAGGCATCTTACATTAAAGGTTAAACTCATCTACTCTAGTTGTATCGTTATCTTCATCTATTATACATATCTCTCTAGATCTACCTCTATCTCTATCTATCTGTATCTTTTCTCCACCACTTATCTCAATCCCTGTCTATATATATCTCTATCCCTATCTCAATATATGTCTACCTCTATCACTATCTCAAGATCTATCTCTAATTTTTTCTCTACCTCTACAACTATTCTATGTCTATTTTGCCTCTATCATTATCTCAATCTCTATCTTTATCTCGATACCTATAAATATAGAGACAAATAGATTGTCGATAAAATTTCTCTATATCTCTTTATATATAACTTTTCTAAACTCTATCATTATCTCAGTACAAAAATATAGATAAATATATATAATGAGATAGATTGAACGATAGCAATAAAGATAGAAACATATAGCGATAGTGATAGAGATCGAGACAAAGAAAAGAAAGACTTAGGGTTTGAGGTATGACAGAGATATAAGTAGACAGAGATACAATTAGAGAGATAGAGATAGAGATAGATAAGGATGATATAGATAAAGCTAGAGATGGAGATATAGATAGAATAGAGGTGGAGTTAGAGATGGGTATAGCAACAGAGACATGGACAGGGACAAGGACATAGACAGGGACAGGGATAGGGACAAGGACAAACAGAGACAGAGACAAAAACAGAGACAAGGATAGAGATAGATATAGAGATAGAGATAGAGATAGAGATAGATATAGATATAGATATAGATATAGATATATATATAGATATAGATATAAATATAGAGACAGAGATAGACATAGTGTAAGAGATAGAGATAGATTGATGTAGTGATGGAATTAGAGATAGAAATATACTTAGAGATAAATATAGAAATAGATAGAGAGGGAAATAGAGATAGAAAATAGAGTTTGATGGAGATTGAAACAAGGATGGATATACCACTGTTGCATTGGTTGTGTTGATACATCTAGGGGTCGGACACATGGAAGGCTTGAAGACACTATCCCACGGAGAAAGTCTGATGCCGCACGTCATTGGGACATCGTCCGGTCATCACCGAGTGTGTTGGCTCGGTGTCGATGAAAAATGACGGTATCGGACTACAGAATGACGTCGTCCGACAGTGAATCCAAACGGTAGGGAACTACGATGAAATGCAATATGCAACCACTTATGGTACGTGCAAGTGCCGACTAACGATGAATTTCGACTCCAGGGAAATCGACGGAGTTTCCCGGTGGTGGAAGGTCGGCCCTCTCGAGTCCGAGGGGTCGGGGACGCTACGACGCCAAACGGAGTAACTCCATCGGGTTTTGCTCTCACGGGACGGGCAAGCCCGACTCGTACCAAACAGGTAAGACGCTCTTGTATTTTCATGTTTGTTCGCTCCACCTATCCCTCTCACCTACATCTGACCCGAGCGCGGCAGAGGCAAATGAAAATGCACTGAAAGAAATAAGAGACAGGCGGCAGAGGAGACGTACCTTGTCAACAATTCCGGGCCGGTATTTCTTTGCTCTGTGCGCGTGGCCTGGTGCGGTAAGGTCAGGGACAAGAACAGTCATAGCAAGGGGACAGTGGCGGGAGTGTCCTCCGACCAATCCGCCCCCAGGAAGATTGGGGGGTGGGGGGGGGGGGGGAGGTGGTCGAGTTACGCGGGGACAGGCGCCCAGTGTGCCTGGAGGAGTTTCGACCACGTGGGGTGATCGATCGCGCAACCCAGATCCACGCAGCCGCTGAGGGCGACGGTGGCGTCAGGACGCCGGTGACCTCGGGTTGCTGGCATGGGCAGCAGTGCCACTGCGCGGGGACACCGGTGGCGGTGGCACGCGGTGTGGCGGCAAGGCGCGGAGCCGATGGCGTGGCAGCAAGATGCACGAGCGGCAGTGCCCCTTGCGCGGGTGGCGGCTAGGTGCGGTACGGCGACTAGGCGCGGAGCAATTTGCGCAGCAGCCAAACGCTTGGTGCGGCACCAGTTGCACCGGCGACGTCCTAAGGATGACACTGGCAAGGCACGGGCAGAAAACATGCAAATGGCGGCGCCGAGTGTGCAGGCGGAGGTAGGTAGCTGCGCGGCGCTGGTTGCACCGGCGGCGCTCTGGCTGGGCACCAGCAGCGCGGAGTTGACAGCGGCGGGTTGATGGTTTGGTGAGAGGGGAAACGCATGCCCGATCCTTCTCCCCCTGATCCCGATCCTCTCCCTCCTTCTCTGCTCCTCCTTCTTCTTCCCTCTCCTCCTCTTCCTCCTCCGTGGAACGTGACCCTTCAAAATTTATGATACTTTGAAACAACAATAATTCAAAAGAAGGTTGAGAGTTAGGGGCCAACAATAATACAATGATAGCGTGCCCGTTACCCGGGATATTTGAATCTGGGCGTTCGTGTTGTCGCCTTGGCTTGCCGGGCGGGCTGGAAGCGAGCCGGCGGTGATGTCGATGACGATAGTGACATCTCCGAAGACGATCCTGGGGGATTAGGCTGTGCCGTGCTATCAAAGTCAATAGTGGAACACATTCCACAGAAGGTATTGTGATTGTCTATAATTTTAGATCAATTCTGAAATTATTTTCGCTTTCATTTAAAGCAATTTATGGTGCCCGCACCAGCGGTAGGCAGTACCATCGTTGAGGCCCGTGTTGGTGCTAACATGTGTGTTGGCAGCCACTCGCCTGCCCTTAAGGGAATTCTACAATCCCCCTTTGGATATCGCAAGCCGGCATCTGGCGGCCATGTGCACCTGCTCCAGGTGCATTCCATGGCAGTCCATCAATGAATGTTCCACAATGTCCACACAACCTCCTGGGTAACAGCTACGCATGCAAGACTGACATGTTTGCACGTTGGGGCCACCATATGGCCCTTGGATTGTCTCAAACCCAACTTTTTTGGGTAGTTAGGTTCATGGGTGGACTTCGGCAAATGGGTCGGACATAGTAGAGTCGGATCAAAACTTATAGGGTTGACTAGGATGGTCGACCCAACCCAATATGACTGAATCAATCAGATTCGGTTGGTCAAAAAAGAAATATTTGTGACTTAATTATGAGAGCCAAGTTTTGAACTCGGATCCCATAATTGCTATAGAACACCAATGACATATGCCATTATATGTTCTTGAAAAAATATGAATATATGATATTTAAATACTTCCGTACTTGTTATTTACTTATATAAGTAATGAATAAATTATTTAAAGTCATAGTAAGTGTGTTGACTAAAATTGATTAAAATAGAAAATGATGAAATATATTTTTATGACTTCATTAAATAGAATAACTTAAGATAAATTAAATTGAGATTCAATAAAATTCCATAAATTATTAAAATGATTATTTATTGAATTTTCAAATCATAATTGTTGTGTTTATTTAGCATAATTATTTAAGTATTAAAAATGTTATCATATTGTATTTGTTAATTTGATTTTTCAAATTGTAACATGACTTTGATTCAGGATTTTTGGACTAATGAGGGTAGGGATGAAAATAGGGAAACTTAAGGCTGACTAAAATAGACCGCAAATATACACAATCAATTTTATCCTTTAATTTGTAGAAAATTATGATGATGCAGTCCCTTTCCTTGCTTGCAGGTGTAAGTACTATCTTACAACCACTGCAGTGAAATAATCTCCAAATGTGAAATCCCGAATGGCCCGAGTATATGAAGATACAAACCTGTTCCACAAGATTATTTTACTCAATACAACAGCCATGAAAAACACACGGGAAACATTAGACAAAGTGCAACATTCCCTCAAAAAATGAAGAGTGGAGCTTCAGCGCTAATGTAGCATGGTAGTGTGATGCAGAGAGTTAGAGAGGCATTTTATGATGAGGCTGGATAATGTGTGCTTCAAATGCACCAGACAAAGACCCAACTTTGAGGTTAGTTTGAGAGGGGCTAAGGGGGAAGCCAGCTCATGGTAGAATTTGGGGTAGCACACCAAAACCTAAACAGCAAATGTGGGCGTGAAAATGACAAAGGTGGTGTGTAGATGGCAGAGGTGGTGCATAAATGGTGGAGGCAACACAAAGTGGACTAGAGGTGGCACAACATGATGGGATGGCCCAAGATGGTGCAGCGGCTTGGGACAACAGAGTGGTGAGGAACATAACAAGATGGGGGCAGATGGTATGGGATGGTGTACCGGTGCCAGACAATGCTGGGTGGAGTGGAAGCATTTGATGGCACATGACTCCACAATGGTGTTGGGGGTATAAGATGTTGCATGAGTGTTGGAGGCATTGGATGGTATGAGATGACTCATTGCCATGTAGGAGACCACAATAATATAGAGTGATAAAAACAGGCCCCTCGCGATAGTGGTGGAAGTGGCAGATTGATAAACTCAAATTTTAGGGTTAAAATTATGTCATTTTTATATGATTTTAATGAATAAAAATTAAAAACCAATACTTGTGCAATAAATCTAGCTAGTGGATGTGTAAGGGTCATTTCAATAGGTAACAGACCTTAGGGATTTAACTTTCTTTAGATAGTGATTTGGGTAGGATGAGAAGGGATACGTATAGGTTAAGGGGTAGTAATGTATTAGAAACAACGAGATGAGAGATAGGTTCTTCGTATTTAGCTAGAGTGTGACAGGTATGTAAGAAGAAAAGAAGATAGGATGATGTGAATATGGCTAATGGAAGTGGAGTGAGATAAATGAAGACTTAGGGAACAATGTGGATGTAGTAGATGAGGAAGTCAAGAAGATGGTGAAATTACGGATTTAGGGTTTTGTAATTAGATCAAGGTGATGATATCAAGATCTGAGATGGAGAAGGTAGGATGAGATGATGGAGAACGGGAATGATGATGGATGATAGTAGATTGATGTGGAAAAGATGAAATGGGTATGGATCTAGCTAATGGGAGTGATGGAGACAAATCAATAAATGGCAAGAGACTAACCTTTGATCTCTATGTTCTGCTAGGATCAGTGTTATATCGTGTTCCATATCAGCCCCTCCACATCTGATTTGACTTTTTTTACTAAGATCCAATGCTCAATTTATAGATCAAACAATATTGATGGATGGAAGAGAGATAAAGCTTCCCTCAAAATTGACAGCTTGATCCGCCATCTGGATTGTCAAATATCAAGCCTTTAAGTTGAACAATTCCCAACACTTGATTAAAACTAAATATTTATCTCTCATCATCTTCATCACTAATAACACCCCAAATTATGTGCTAAATTCAAGTAATTAGCAAAAAAATTTGACATTAAGAGAAATCTTCCTCTTCTTTGCTGTGGGGGTTGGCTTTTTATGTTAAATTCTTTGAAGAAGAAGAAGAATTTTTTCTTTCATTCATTCTCAAAAATAATAACTTATGATTTTTTTTACTTTAAATTTATAACATTTATTTGACTTCATAACACTCCTAAACGCTCCTAAAGTAGCACCTTCGTTCTTTCAGGTTACTAAGTCATTAGCATCACCTTCGGAACATTTATTTATGTTATTTAATAACATAACCTGTTCTTCATCTTCCTCCTAAAGTCGGACCTTGCAGAACATTGTTCGCTTCTAAAGTCTCTTCGCTCCCGCTCCTAAAGTTGCTTCTGCTCATAAACGCTCCTAAAGTCGCGCCTTTGATGATTTTATTTCTTTACTTCGTAATCCGTTCGTAAACTCTTCTGCTTCTCAATCGGCGAAGCCTCCAAGGTGTTCTCGATCGGCGAAGCCTCTCTAAGGGGTTCTCAATCGGTGAAGCCTCTAAAGACAAAGATGTTCTCAATTGGCAAAGCCCCTAGGTGTTCTCAATCGGCGAAGCCTCGAAGGTGTTCTCAATCGACGAACAGATTCTCCTATTTCATAATTTTGGATGTCTTCTTCATTTAGAATTTGGAATTTCTAGTTTTATAGCTGAACAAATGGAGCAAGAGAATAGTAAAGTACGATAGTAGGAACGGTCTCGTAGCAAACAGGAGTGGAGCTATCAAGTAGTGGAGCGAAGCGAGCTAAGCGAGCAAAGCGAGCTAAGCGAGCGAAGCGGTCCAGAGTTAACTAGGGAGGAAAAGCAAAGGGAGCAGAGCCCCTCGTCTTAACTCCTTTTAAGTCTAAACCCATCTAGCAGAACCCAAAGGTTCCACATCGAGGCATTCCTCTAAAGTAAAGGGGGCTCCAGACCTTTATACGTACCTTTACCCTTAAAGAGAGAGGAAGCTAAAGCTTCTATTCAAATAAAGGAAGAGGGTATTTTCCTAATACCCGAATCCATTCAAAAATCTAGTATCTTGGGGGCCCCATTAACTTATCTTTTTAGAATGTCTTGGGGGCCCCAATAGTATAATTTATCTTAAGGAGATGAACTACACAGGTTCATCGACCAAATACACAAATTAAAGAATTATCTGTTCGGAGAATGCGGAGATTCCTCTTAATGTAATTTAACATACTCGATTTCAAGAGGGCTTGCTTTATAAATAGACGGGACCCCCCTCAATTCCCATCAAGAGGAACACTACAGATTTGAGAAGGTAAATTCACACGAACCGATCCTAAAAGTCACATTCGAAGTAAACTTCTGCTGCTCCTCCTCCTTAAAAAGGCACCTAAACCTATAGTTTTAACACCAAAACCACCAGGTTTCTTGGCCCTAAACTTAAAAGGTGCAATGCAAATTATCAATACCCACTTTTCCAATTCTTGAAAACTTGAAGGAAAAGGGAAAAACATCAGAGATTTTAGTACCAAAATTACCTCTCAAACTTGTTCAAAACCCTATAGGATCCAAAACTCAAAGGGGAATTCCATAGAGGCCTCAAGGATCATTTAGCTTGTGGTGCCAATAGTGGGTTAATATGGACATAAATCAATGTTATCAAGCCCAAAATCATTAAAACTATTTTCATAACCGTATTTTGAATTTTGTGATTAAGTAGTTTTGGGGATTTTCAACATTAGATTTCCACAAAGATATGATTTTACTATTTTGAATAATATATTTATTTATATTATTTTTGGCATTATATTCAACTTTATATGAATTTCTCAGCACATTTTTTGGTTTAAATATTTGTTGTGCCACATGTTGCCATTTGATTTAATCGAATGACAACCAATCAACATATCCTGCAATGATTGGAACCCTAGTCATTGTGAAAAGTTTCCATAATGTCTATCATTGACTGACACAAAATTATTTTCTTCTTACACAGATATGATGTGGAAGAATAAAAAAAGACCCGAGTTTTTGCATGACAAATGCAAATTTAAAACTGAGATAGAGGAATTAAATAATCATTATTTTGTTTTTTATTCTTTTTACTGGTCAACATTTGCGGTGTTGGTCAAGTGGTGACACATGCAATCCACATGTACACGCAGCGGTCGCATTTATATGTGATACCCATGTATCCAATATTTAATGGTTGACAACATATAACATGATGATTTGGCGTTAGATCATGCAATGCCACACAAAAGTTTCTTATAATTAAAATTACTATTCTTTTGGTCTTTTTTCTGTTGTCTTATATGCAGAGAGACACATGGCGTGATGGGAACCAGTGATTGAGAGTGACTTGTTAAAATGTGTGCCACTCATTGAGGAGTCTTCATGAACTTCAAATAATACACCATAGATGACATGATGGTGGTGGCTGATAAGCCAAAATAGGGGTGAATTATGCAATTTTATAATCCCTTATCCTAGAAATTAAACTTTACTATTATTTTTTTCTTAACGTGCAAATGGATTTCTAGATCAATTTCTTGATCTCTCCTCTCAATCCTAGCACGGGCTTGTACATGCCGCCAAGCGATTTAGAAATGTTTTAAAAATGCAGACCAAGATTGACAGGAAAAATCACAAATTTCACTAACACAATGAAGTAAAAAGTACCAAATACAGATGATCCATGCTGGTTCTCATGTCTATCTTGCAGTTGTGAAAAAGCCCCTTCCAGAATGACTTCCTCAATTTGAATTTCTGCTTTTATACTTAGGAATGACTTCCAGAATGACTTCCTCAGTTGTAAAAATCACCATTTTAACCCCAATAAGAAATTAAATTTTATCCATCGATGTAAGCTTGATCTGAATTATCCAACAATACAAATAAAAATTTGAGCTCAATCTAACTTCATGATCAAAAGTTATTAATAAATAAAAATTGACCAATCTGAGCCGTTGTATCAATTTTTATTTATCTAGTTTTAAATTTGAAACACACAATCGTATGAATCGTATGTCTCCTCCTGATTGGCACCTCCTGATTGGCACAATCGTATGAATCACATTTTAAAATTTTTTTGGCATCTCCTCTCATGGCGCGCCACGACCCCGTGGCTGAAATAAGAGAAAAATAAAAAAAACACAAGATACATATCGATATGTACATACCTATACGTTTGTAATATCGCTAGCCAATCAGACTTGGCCACGTCACCTCTCATGCATGCGCATTGGATGCGCAGCACGGGCGGTGAACTTACTGCCCAAAGGAAGGTTTCTCACTGAATGCATTAAAGTTGTCAGATTCCTTTCAGACGGTCGAGATTATGCCACGTGGCCTTGGTAACTAAATTTCCCAAAATTTCACAAAAAAGCCCTGGATAAATTGGCACACCCAGATGGACGCTGCCCAAAAAATATTTACGCTACCCCTCAGCTTTCTCTCTCCTCCATATTTCCTAAAAACCATATAAGAATCCCGATTAATTTGATAAAAACTCTGCAAATATTTTAATTGGATCTTTACGACTGCAATGGGGGACCGAGTGGTAGTGGAAACAACAAAGAGGGAACTAGGACAATTCTTATGACAGTGGCACTTTCAAAATCATTGAAGCAATAGACTTGGGAGGAGAGAAAATAACTATAAATTTACAAAATTTTCATAAATCAAATACTAATAATATATAAAATCTGGATCTTGGATAATGTCATATCATAACCCGGGGTCGTCTCTTGAGAGGTAGTGTGGTTGCTTTTGATGATGCATCGTGGGATGTGCGCCACCAGATTGTATGGTATGATGATCAAGTGTAAGATGTAAAAAAACTAAATGGAACTCATGTAGGCACCCGTAAATGTTGTCGGGAGATAAGATCATATTGTGGGCTTCAATATGTGAGATAGTCTATCCACATATAAATATGTACTCATATACCACATATAATATATGTATGTTTATGTCTTTGTTGAAGGTGCATGGTGATGTTGGGTTCTAAAGGCCTTGATATGGATGACTAAATCAAAATATTCCGCAGCGGAAGACTTGAACGGAAATTCAACGTCATTAACAAAATCATGAAATGAATTACCTTTGCATGGATCGCATCTGTGATTTATTGGATCCCAGAGCGAGACGAGTCGAGCTGCTCAAGTGTGCAGCCTCTAGATGTATCCTCATGATCCTTGGCACGTCGAATCTCCTCCTTCTCATTGACGAGCCCGTTCTTTCTCCATCACCGTCGATACGTCATCCCGATCGCATCGGGAGTGGAGAGGGTTGTGGGGAGAAGGGAGAAGAAGGGGAAGGACCCTGAACAATTTTGGCCTGGGTGAATTTCATTCAGGGCCTTTCCCTATTTATACTTAGTGGGTATTTTTCATAAAACCCCCAAAATTTAAGTATATCTTCTGATGTCCAAAAGACCGTTTGTGTGAGACCCTCTAGGCCCATGTATAAGTTAGTTAACAAATCCAATGGCCCAATAACCTTGATTGGCCTTCCAAAATAATTAACTATATCAACATATCGATTAATTAATGTCGGATCCATTTAACCCAATCGATAAGTCGAGTCTCCAACACGTGGGTTGCCAAGCTACACCTCGTGTTCTAGAAGATACAAAGGAGTGTGTATCTACTCACTCATGGAACATGTTCATCGTCGGTTATCGTGTAGATATAATCTCTCATCCACCTGACTCTCCTTGGATGATTAGGGTATGGTCAATTGTCAAACCCTAATCGATCATACGAGTTGGTACTAATGCATTCGAAAATCATCGGAGAACTCTTCTTTGATATTTCAGTGCCTTGGCCAAGGACTTCATCGCATCATCTTCCTTGAGCTGTCACCTCTTATACCGGGCGTGGAAGATCCCATCTTGACTACTCAATCGTCTTTGTGAACTTCTTGATGTACGCGAACTAATACCGTTTAGAATTCTATGATTAGAGACTCATTGGCCATAGTCAAAGTACAACCATCCGTCCACAAGACATCTTTGGTGTCTTAGGTCTAAGGACCACTTACACAATCGTGAAGCGAATCAACCTGGTTGACAGTTTGGTATAATACCATTCAGGGATTCGCACGGATCAATTCAGTAAACTCTTTCCACTAAAGTGCATCCACTATCTACCCCTAGTGTCTCCACACTAATGGCTACGAGACCATCCATATTCATCATATGAGTGAGGCTAGATAGTGCTATTAGATCCAGATACTTTAATTTTCTTCTCGTGTATCCTTCGAATAGGAATGTTTAGAACATATGCTTAAAGACTAGTCATCTCTATATTATGATTTCAACATAATTTCACTTAGTCTGATGATGTATTCATGGACTTCAGTATAAGCATCATACTTGCACTATAATGAATATGTTCTATTAATGAACATTTAACGAGATGTGGAATGTGTGATTGGCTTGCCGGCCACATATATTTCCATCAACATACTTGTTAAATAATATATCTATATAGTATAGTGGTATTCCTATATTTCCCTAATGTGACATGTGGCGCAACGAGAGTCGTCAATCGCAGATAACAATGGAGAACCTAAGCCAATCATCACATTAAATGCCAAAATGGTTGAAAACCCTAACAGAAAGACATAACGACACTAACGAGGATGATGAGAGAGAAATCTTTTGATAAAATCAATGACTAGGAATCTTCCAACTTCCAGGCTTGATATCTGACGGTCTTGAACTTCAATTGAGCCAAAGTTTTAAGGGTAGCTTCTTATTTATCTCCTCTATCCATCCATATGGTTGGATCTATAAATTGATCTCCTGGTCTTTGTAAAAAACACATTTAAGCTCACTTCCTGCTAGAGAGGTAGATTGTAAATAAAGTGAAATTTGAAGCTCCATCAAGGGTATCTTGGTTTCTCTTGTGCTTGGATCAACAGAGAAGTGGGAAGGTTGATCTGTATCAGGAAGATTCCTTGATCTTGGTATAATATAGGGATATAAGGTTAGTATCTTGCCTTACATTGATGACTCTTCAACACATTTAGGTAGCTCATCTATCTTCAACATCCATTACCTCCATCCATTATCATCACTCATCTTCATCCATTATCATCCCTATCTATCATCTTCTATCATTTATAGCATGTGTCACCACACCATGCTATCCCATAACATGTATCATGTCTACTTGTTCTAAGAGAATCTAACTCATTATCCTCCCATTTCCCGCCTCATTCTACTTCATTCTCACTACCCCTATCACCACATCATCATCTTCATCCCTTCTTGTATCTCCATACTCCTATATTTTATTAAACCCTACGTTAGTAAATCTAATTATTAAACCCTAAAGTAGCTATTTCTTATCATTAACTCTTATCTCTTCTCACGTCATTGCTTCACGCCTTCTTACCCTCTAGCTATGACTAGATTATTCAAGATTCACTAATGATTCAATACTCATCTTATCTTCTCAAATCAATACTACCTCCATCATTATTACTATCTTTGCCCATCCACTACCTTGTACGCTATATGTGAACCTTCTCACCTACTCAAATTCACCCGATAGAGAGAGCTCTTTCTGTAGCAGTCGTTCCCTGTGGAGATGACCCTTGCTCATCCCAAAATAATTAAATTAACTTAAGATGAATGTTTTTTAATATTACTGGTGTAGATTAATTTCACATCGACGTAATTTTTACACCTTAATTTTGAGGTTATCTCTTAGCTTAGCGTTAGTTTTGTTTTTATCTTAAAAAAAATATATAATCACATGGAAAATATTCTACTGGATTTCTGGGCTCTCTGTGGTTAGAACCTTACTCAAATCTATACTTAGTAAGGAAAAAATATAAATTTTTTGTTTAACCTAACAATTACTGACGACGTATACTCTTTTTCTGTCTTATCAGTTGACAATTAATGACGACGTATATTTTTTATTTTTAAAAAAATAAAATGAATCTCTAAATAATCTTGGTCAAAAGAACCACACTAAGAACTTCGTAATCAGCAATTCTTGAAGCAAAATATGATCCAAGGGGTTGAAAAATGTCTTTTATGTTCCTCTTGAGGAACACATCTCCTAATAATCTTATCATCACCTAAATTGAAAATGTAAGGAACCTCCCAAAAATAAAATAATTCTAGCCCTAAAAAATATCTCTTAATCACTACGTTTATTTGGGGTTCTTCTTGAAACCAAATAATTCACTATATACACAAACCAATGAGTTTCTTCATGTGCTCAGCCTAAGAATATTTTCAACCAGAAAAGTTTAATACATGGGAATTGAAGTGTCTTTATGGAATCTAGATAAATGATCAGAAACAAAATTTTCATATCCACATCTGTTTTTAATTTATGTCAAATTCATGGAGTAGTATTTTTTAAAAATATAAACTTCCTTTACATAATTGTTGTACTAAATAATAAATACAATATAAATTTATCTAGAAAACAAATAATATCTAGAAATTCATTTACACTATATTTTAATGTACCAAAGTATCTCCAAAGGTCTTAGCATAATAGAAGGCCACCAGCTTCTTTTCATTTGTAAACCAAGCGCTGTGCCCACTGCATATTCAGAAGCATCTCACCTAAGTCTGGAGGGAATAATGCAATTTGGAGCCTATAGAACTTCTGCTTTCACAAGAGCCTGCTTAATTTGCATTCACTCATGTTCCTAAATCTTTAATCTCAAATTTTACATCTTCAGCTAATAACTGGTCAATTATTTGGATAATTTACCAAATCCTTTAATAAATAAACTATAGGAGCGTGTGTGGCCAAGTAACTCTCAAAGTTCCCTAATATTCATGGGAACGGGAAGATATTGGATCACCTTCACCTTAGCATTTTTCACTTTTAATCCACAATTTCTAAATAGGTGGCCCACAACGACTCCCTCTTGTCCCATGACATTAGATTTTTTTCCAACTGAGAGCCAGTCTATAATCAATCCTTGACTCAAGAGAAAAAACATCATTTCCAAAAATGAACAAGTCATGTTAAAAAAACTATGAGAATAAAGTACCATAACCAACATCATCAAAGGAATCCACTAAACATGTATTCTCACATGATTTTTCAGGATATTTCAATAAATTTTACATGTTTATTTCATCATCTTATTTTCCAAATTTTAATTCAACTATTCCCTTTTCCCTATCTGTTTTTGCCCTAGCTGTGACAAAAAAAGTTGACCTAAAATTGTGGGAGCCTTTTTAAGATTCTTGATCACCTTCATGTTAGATACCGAACTTCTATAGGGTTTCCAAATTGAATCATCTGATGATTTAGATTCACAAAAAATAGGTTATAAATCCCCAAAATTAAAAATATGATGTAAAGCTTTAAGAGATGTACATCGTGATAATTTGGTTCAACTTTATAATTTTTCAAGCATCATGAGATGGAATAGTAGGAATTTGATATTTTTGATCCAATTTGGCTTTCTTAGGTTCATCTACACCTGTAAGAGTCAGTTTCATTTCATCCACCTTTTCAGTTTCCAAAATATCGGGCAGCACTTTCCCATTTTTTCAATTTATAAATTTCATCCATAGTTTTGTGATTCTTTTTAGATGAAATATGACTATCAATAGAATGTAATTTTTTTAGGATGCATTTCAGGATGAGTTGGGAGTCAATCTGTTTCATGGATGTGGAATCGACTTTCATCCATTTTAGCCTTTTGTTTTGGGTTTACTCATTATATTTTATTTTCTCGCATTCACTCCATCTCCGTCTTGAACTCTTGAAGCATTCCCAGTCTGTCAACTTACATTAGCTCCATATTGTATTTCTTCTCTTGTACAACTCACCATAAGAAGGGTTAATATAATGCTAGAAGGAGTTTTGTAGATATCATGAGTAGGAATTCATTTGCTCCTGATGATAAAATCATCAAGGGTTATATTAGTAATCATTCATTTGCATGTTAGACTTAGTGTACATGATAAGTCAAGGGTTCCAAGAGTTTTGACCCAGATGTATATCCATCTCAAATCTATTAATGACCATAACATGTTCATGCAATGGGAAATAAAATTCTACATTATCAGAGCCAGAACAATGATAACAAGGAACAATATTTAATTGAGAATGATGGAGTCAATCATGAGAGATCAAATTATCTAAATGTGTAGTTAAATAAGAAACTATTTTTATTAGTTAACCAATTTGCCAATCAAGTTCAACTGCACTTTCATCAATCATCTCACCTCTTCTCAATTTTGCATTTCATCCACTATGCATTTCATCCACTAAGACATGTTTCATATGTTAGATTATGAAAATAAGAGAGAAATATTCCAAATGTTTCATATGGCTCTTCTATCTTGAATAATATAATGATCTATTTTAAATTTTTGCCCACAAAAATAGGAGCACTAAATTAAGTAAACTGTGCATTGGATCTTTGTCTTCTATTTACCGCGCCCAAAATTTGAATCATCACATTATCATTAAGATGATCATTTGGATATCTATTATTTTAGATTCATTTCTATCTCTTTCATTCTCTTAGAGATCATGTCTTAGTCTTCAACAGCTCACCGTAAAAAATATAATCAACAAAAATTCAAGGAAAATTAAAGAGGAAAACAAAAGTATACCTTCCTTTGCATTGTCTCATGACTATACTCGATTTATTTCACTCTTAGGTTAGTGAAATGTAAGTAAATCACCCAATAAAAACATGGCTAAGGGCATTCGCGAAAACATCACCAATACGATAGGCTCGATATTAAGGTTTAAACTAATATTGTTGGTGTTTGATTCTAATCAATAATTTATTCAAAACATTTACTTGCATAAATAATTTTTGCTAGTGATGAGTACAGGTCAGCTCCACATGGAACACCGATTAGGAATTTGTATTCTTTGAATGGAAGTGAAAGAGATGAGAGGAGATAATTATAAAATATGAGATAATGAATGGAGGAAAGTATTTATTGATATTGAGACAAATCATATGAAGAATAAAGACATTAGATAGTCTAACATTGAGATGGATGATAGAGAGAAGAGACTGTGGTGAGAAAAAGAGGTGGATAAGTAAAATGAGATGAAAATGTATTAAGATTAGGGTTTTCACTTTAAACAAAGAAGGAATGATGAGAGGATGTCAAAATTAAAGTTTGACATTAAGGATTGGGACCAATACTACCAGAACAAGCCGGGACTGTTGGTTTTCCATTTTGGGCAAAACCAGCCTATCGGTTCAGTTTAAGTCTAATGGTCAAACTAGAATGGGACCTGATATGATTTATAAAATTATTCATTGTTATGTTATTTTATTAAAACATCAAAATTTGAAGAAGCCAACTTTCTCTCACCTTCCCCTCAGTAGTCTCCCACCTCCTGCTCTAGCTGCCCCTCCCCGCATCCTCGTTACTGCTTCATGCCCCCCTCAGTTGTCTTGCATCTGTCCCTCCCACAACCACTACCGATCCCTGCTCAGCCACACCCCCCCTGCTCGGCTGCTCTTGCTTTCCCTCATCTTTTCCTTCGATTTTTTACGTCTAGGTTCTCCCTTTTTCTCTCCCCCCTCAATCTTTTATTGTGTACCCTATTCTTGTATATTTTTTTATCTTTTCATTGTAACAAATAAATGGATAAAGTTACATTAAACGTCTCAATGGCATAGTGATCCAACTGTATTTCTTGACAATTCATGCATACATACTTTAAGACTTTATCTTGATCCTGCAAGGTGTACTCCTCAGCCATGGGTGATGCAAATAATGATAATATATATGGTTTTTTATCTCATTCACCTCAAGAGCTAAATAAAACGAAGTCTTATCCTCTTTCTTTGAGAGTTAGAGTGCACTCCGAGGGCGAACAAATAAACCAGGAGGGTCAAGACATTTCTCAGATAAACAATAGTAATTTCCAACAGTCATTCTGAAAAATCCAAAATTCATAGTTCTTCAACTTTGAAAGACAAATTGGCTAAATATTTGAAATTAGATAAGAAAATGTTGAACAACCTATTGTGATCTTCGGTGAGTCATGTATGGCTCTTTTCCTAGGGCATGAAGATAATTTCGGATGATCCACACATGAGTTTTTTTTCCTTTGTTATAATCCACATGTCAGTATTTTCCAACTTGGAAAGAGTTTTCCCAAACATTGGTATTGAAATCATTTGGTCTCAAGGCTTATTCTTTGTCAGATATTTTGAGAGTATACTCTCCAATCTAAGAGGTATGATTTACAGACTTTCAACATCTCTGAGGCCTGATAACTACATTATCCTTTGAGAGTATAGTTTACCATCTGAGATGGGTGTATCATGATTAACATTTCCAGACCTTGAAATATCTTCAAGAACTTTGAAATCATGATATGGGTATATCCTAATCTTGGGGTTTTCATAAAATATTTGACATGTGCAGCCTGATTTTTCTCGTGTTAAATCCATTGGTCAATACCTCAGCAACCAAAATAGAAGGGACAGAGAAAACCGTGTATTTTTCTCTGATGAAGCTGCATACATTACCAGAGGGCAACCCCTCTCCTAAATCATCAGGATCATTTAATGGCATATTAGACCATAATGAGTTCAGGATATCACCATGAATATTAAGAAAATAGATATCACAAGGTAAAGTATACTCTCTCTCTCTAAACATCATGGTATTGTATCCTCTCTTCAAAAAAATGTAGAATATTCTTCATCTATCTCTCTGATGAGTAGTAAGATGTCCTCTCTCTCTCACACACAGAGTTTTATCAAGGTATGGGCAGCTAATCTATGCATGATGATGATCTTGACTTTTCTATCTACATCTTTATTTTGATCAAAATTTTAATTAATCATTTGGATTTTTTAATACCATTTAATGTAAAAATAGAGATCCAGGATGCTCCTATAAATTGAGGATGCTCATAGAATAAAACTTATATCATTTTTTTACAGTATTATTATTTTAATTTTGTGGTATGTCTTTTCAGATTGCTTATATCTTATCATGATGTGTTTATGTTTTTTTAAAATTGAAGCACCAAGATAACACCTCAGCAATATTATGTTCAATGTGGTCCAATGCTGGAATGGAGCCAATGCAAGCTAGTAAGCAGCAGCTTATGGGAAATTTAGATTTTTCAAGATAGATAATTATAGATTACTTTCTATTGCATTATTCTTTCAATGGGAAGTCCATTCCAATATATTTTTGTTTTTCTTTTATACATTGACGTTGACATTCACTAGTCAATAGGACTGTATCAGAACCAAACAAGATCAGATTGAACTTTTAGGTCTTTGTTAAAACTAGGACCAGATTGGAACTGTCAAATCCTACCTAAGATGATGAAGCGGCAATGAAAGTGGTACAACCAGACCTGAAAATAGAAGGGGATGAATCCAATATAATTACAATAAGACAGACTAGGATGCCTAAGGAGAAAAAGCATACCCTAGGTCCTTTCATTGTGCCAATATCATGGTGATTTGTTAATTTAAGAAAGCCTTTCCGTCTCTCTTTTGTCCCTCAATCACCCAAGACACCAAGAATCACTTCAGGGATTATTAAACTAACTTTATTTCTATCAGAGTGGAGAAAGAAAATTAGGATAATAAGCCAAAGTTTCAGCTTGATCCACCTTCTAGATCATCAGATATCAACCCTTCAAAAAGAATTAATCAAAGTCGTTGATTTAAATGATATATTTCTCTCACCTTGTGGATGCAGCCACTGATTTGTCATGTCTAGGGTTTGGTTTTATATTTTCTTGGCTATTTTAAAATGATAAGTCTGGATTTTTTTATGTTTCCTTGATCCACGGCTCTATTACGGATATGTGTCCCTCCACTGAATAAGATGATAAAGAAATCAATTAAATTCATGAAAAATTAAATAAAATTTAGAAAAGTATAATATAAATTATCCAAATTATAAAAATATTTTTTCATGAATTTAATATTAAATGATAAAATTATATTTTGACTGAAAAAATATTTTCTTTCAGACTATGATGTCAAAAAAATCCCTTCAAATCAAAAAAATTAAAACATCAATGTAAAAAAAGGCTTAATTTTTTTTGACTTTATATCAAGCATTGATAATCATTTTAATGCAAAGAAACATGCAAGCGTAGTGATATTAACCCAAACATTAGTGAATTACCATTACTTAATATGTAGATATGGCCAATTCATAAGGTTAGGTTATAAAGTTATTTTACCATTAAAATTACCAAGTTGACTGATACATGGGCATTAAGGGTCACACATATAAGATTTTAAAAAAATTTGTGGATATAATCAAATTTCAAAACTATTGTGAAAACTTTGCATTAAAATAAATGAAATTATCCCAAAAACTATGCATAGAAAGGGGCACCCATTTTGATACCCATGAGAGTTATTCTTGAATGCCCTCCGCTCTCTTCTCTCGCTATTCCCAAATGAAGCTCTCTGTAGACTAGATTGCACGAAAATCAGAATTCTAGTGGCACAGTTAAATGAAAAAATAAGTGATCCAACATGCAGATTTATAAGCCAGAAAATAGGTTATAGGTTAATGTTAATACCTAGTTAAAGAAAAATTATTTATAATGTTTCCTTAGTAAGCACAGACTTGAGTAAGGGTCGAACTAAAGGGAGACATAAATCAAATGAAATAAATTTGAGGATTTTCCCATGTGATTATTTGTATAGTTTTTATATAAGAAACAAAATATGAGAGAACAAATAATTTTCTTAAGCAAATCAAGTGGAGGAGAACATAAATTATGTTTGAATATTATTTTTGAGAAACTTTCTGAATACTATAATGTTAAAAAATCACATAATAACTACTTAAAATGTCTTATGATAGTTTTTGGCAGAGGGAATTAAGGTTTGGATGCAGGAGCACCCCTGACCTGGCCTGATGGATCTAGAAACATGGTGGCTCTCCGGTCTTCAAGCTCAGTGATAATGCAAAACTTGAGATGTATGATTAATTTTTTAGCACCTTTTGTGACATTCTAAAGCCTTGGGTCTTGGCTATCAGTTCTTATGACAACCAAACCACAAAATTTGAGTGTGGAAGGCATGAACCTCTGGTATCACTCCCTTTCGGGACAAGGATTCACTCATATTCAGTTTCCTAGAAATCTGATGATCCATTTCCCTTCTTCTGTCTACCCTAAAAATAAAATAGAGTGGAATCCAAGAAACACTACTACACTCAAGGCTGTCAAAATAGAGTTTTGAAAATAAATTCAAGGATGATTACAATAAGGAGGAAAAGGGTTAGAAAAAGGGACCCCAGATTGTCAGTATGAGAAACCTAGATTGTGTGACCAGGATTTGGTAATCTGGAAAGTCAATTTCATGTTCCCCTTTATAGCAAAGAAACATCAACCACTCACGTGTATTTCTCCTTAAAAGGATGCCCCCTTTGATTGGGGTTAAGCTCCTTTTGAGATCCAGATTGAGCCTGCTCCATAGTGCACTTAATTTTGCTTTAGCTCCCTCTCTCTTCCATCATTGATATAATGTTAATTCACCAACTTCCCAACTCCTGTGATATAATGAAATTCCAAGGAAATCATGAGAATGAATTAGGTTTAGTTTATAAATCATTAGATCATATTGGTTAGGACCAATTAAAAAAATTAATTTTCAATGTAAATAAGTGATAATGTTTATGTGGATATGAATAGGTGAATACATCAAAAACACAAATTCAATGTCATCACTGATGATTATGTGGGCACATCTAGAGGCCACAGACATGAACAACTCCTCGATAGTCTCAAGGAACCAATAAAATTTGGCTTTGATATGTGAAAAGATATGTTTTTGTTTAAGTCTTCTACTGCACAATAGCAATTGGAAAATGTCAATTGAGAAATTGAATATCAGCATATGACTCTTCCAAAGCAAAGTTAGTAAATGTCAAGAGATGAGGAATTGTCTACGTCATCCTATGTGATAAACTCAATTTTAGGGTAATAATTTAATGTTGTTTATTGGAGTACATCAAAAAAATTATAACCTTGAACCATTAAATAATTCAACTAGTAAGCAATGATCAAGGATCATCTCTGGAAGGAACAAATATTAGAAATGTAAAATATTTTTATATGGTGATTAGGGGATGATAAAATATATTTAATTAATGAAGAATATGTTGAAATGAGAAGGATTATAGTCAAAGATAGATATGTGTAATAATTATACAGGGATAAAATTGAATGAAATAGGTCGGCAAGGTGAATGATGATGACATATAAATTAGATATGGAAGGATGATGCGTATGGATATTTTGGATGAGTTGTGGATGGATGTGGGGGGATAGATCTAATGCTAAAGATGTCAAACTAATAAAAGGGTCAAGGACATGAAATTCGGAGGCCAGCCTTCTTTCCTTTGAATCTTGAATCAGCCTATACCAAAAAATACAATTCCAAGTTCTATGGATCGGGATTGATGTAAGAAACAAATACCCTCTTTAATAAATGCCAAAAGACTTCTTGAAACTTGCTTAAGGGAGTGAAAAATATCTCTATCTTTTGGACTAAGATTTTCAAAGAGCAAGGAAAAGGGGAGTTTCAAGTTAGGACTCAAAACTGTACATATGGAGTTAGAAATCTGAAAGAGTATAATGGTAATTCATCCAGATTCCAACAGTCATATGCATTGATTATAATTAGACAATATGAAACAGTAATCCTTTTAATTTTTAAATTTTAATGTTTTGTATTCTGCCATAATTTCAAAGCACCCTGCAAGTGTTAAGAGTAAAAACTAATCATTATGCCAACAATTTCAGCTTAAAAATAACCTGAAAATTTAAGGTACCATTATTAAATCCTTATATTCAAGATATGTTGGATAGTAATCTCCTGATGTAATTATCCTTCATTAAATCATCACTAAATTCAGCCTTTAAAATCCAAAGGTAGTAATTAGGATTTTGACAAAGTTATTAAACCAATCAAATGAGGTCAAATATTGACAAATATGTTAACAGTGTTAGAGAATATATTTATCTTCATGTCATAGAAAATCTACATCCTAAATTAGTGATTTGACTTGTTCACCATATGGTCAAACTAAGTAGCATTTTAATATAACTAAGGATACTATTAGATCTTTACTTATAATTAGTCAACTAGTTGACTGAGGACCTATGGTGCTTGACAACAACCCCTATAAAGGCAGGCAGTACTTTGAACATTCATCAAAACACTTATGAAATTATTTTACTAAAATGCCATTAAAGCTTAATCTTCAAGATGACTAAGAGGAAATTCAAAATATGCTTCATTCTAATGACCAAGGTAAAATCTAACTATGAGAAGGAATTAATGGCAATAACCATGGCATTTCATATCTGGCACCACTCATTGTTGGGTTCAATCACGATCGATGTCTGAGATGAATTCATGTAACGGAAGAAATATGAATCAAATTGGCTCTTTAACATCAAAATTGAAGGACATTGATGATTGAATTATCTTGAATGAAATCAAATCCACTATCATTTGAATCTTCATATAAGTCATATAAAGCCATGCATATGTCCATCCACTAGATGTGCCCACATGATTGTTAATTTAATATCATTATCTTCTTCTTGCTCAAAATTTTCAAAGATTCAAGATGATATTTTCATCATTTTAATGACACAAGGAGGGGAGGGCATTAAAGAAGAAGGGAGAATAAGGGGGGACAGCCAATTAGAATTTTCATAGATTGATAAGGTTATCAGATTTACATGGGTGTTTCTCACTTAGGACTTTATATTCTCGTATACTTCCTAGTTTTTCATGAAAATTTATCACAGTTTAAGTATATCCTCCAACAAGTAATATACCTTATGAGTGTCATCGTCAAGGCCCGTTAACCAGTCTAGTAGATGACTCCATAAACCCAATAACCATTGATTTACTAACCCAATTGATTAACTATATCTAACTTATGGATTAATTATTCATGATTTGATTTAACTCAATCCATACATCAAGTGGACAACATATGAGGTGCCAAGTTACACCATTTATTCTAGACATTTGTGGTTTAGGACTTTCAAAGGAGCAATCATATGAGTCTGGAGCATGACATGGCCTACTCATTTATTGCTCAAATACTTCCTAAGATAGGGCAGAGATAATAACTATCTATATGCTGTAAATATTTTATTTCTATCTCTTTTTTCCTGTACTGAAAATGCTCTAGAAAGTGGCTTGCCAGCGAGGTGAAGCATTATCCAGGTTGAGTTGTTTAACCTGATTAATGCAACTTTTCTAAAGCTTTATTTCGATCACTTTTCTTGTTTGCAATAAAAAAATGCCTAATCTAGTGGAATATAAGGTTTTATACTTAAGAAGAAGCATTAAGGACTATATACACAATCATTAAGATCTTTATAAAATTATATCCACGTTTTCCTATTAATTACTATCAATTCTCCCCTTCATCTCATTGATTTTGCTCTCTAAATTCACATTTTCCCCCTCTTTCCCTCTCTAAAATATTTTCTCTTTCTAAACCTTCATAAAATCCTTCAAATGAATCCTAAAAATTATTATGGATTTAAAATTTTATTATTTCTGAATATTTTATTTTCACTTTGATCTTTAAGTACCAAATCATAGGTCTCAAAATGGTCTTAGCTTAGATGCAGCAACAAGTCTATGAAGAGGATTGAGTGGCTATCATTGAAATAAGAGACATACTCTATGAAGACGCTGAAATGAAATCGTTTGAAAAATAGTGTAAATATTAGAGAAATAATTATCTTGTGATTTCCTGATGCATTGTTCCTAACTCGGTTGACCGTTAGGGTTTGACAGTTGACCATGCTCTAAGTCATTTCTAAAATTATTTAAAAATAAGGTATGATTTACACTAGTGTTCGCCCGTCCCGATGCCGGTACCGGATACCGGTATCGGGACGGATGCTGGACGGATGCCGGTACCGGTTTTTTCCGATATCCAGATACCGGATATCGGTATCGGATATCGGTTGCTACAGTGCCGATATCCGATACCGATATCCGTCCGATACCGTGATCCGTCTCCCATCTCAGGGGGACAGATGACGGTATCGGACATCGGATGCGGATATCGGTTTTCGATATCCGCATCGAATTTCATAAACATTTCATATAAGTTAGTTCTTTTATGAAATTTCATATAAGTTACGTATTTCGAATTTTTAAAGTTTTGAACCTTGTTTTCTGGCAACGGCGGGAGCGGGCATCGGCGAGCACCGGCGAGCAACGGCGGGCAACGGCGGCAGAAGGCAACAGGGGTAAGTCGATTTTCAGCTCTGTCTCTATCTTTCCTCTCAGCTTCCTCTTTTTCTCTATCTTTTCTCTCCCGTTATCTTCGTCCTCTCTCAATTTCCTATCTCTCTTCGTCCTCTCCCTCTCTCACTTTCATATCTCTATTTTACTTCTCCCTTTCTCAATTTCGTAGCTCTATTTTTCTTCTCCCTCTCTCAATTTCATATCTCTATTTTTGTTCTCCCTCTCTCAATTTCATATCCCTATTTTACTTCTCCCTCCATCAATTTCATAACTCCATTTTTTCTTCTCTCTCCCTCACTTTCATATCTCTATTTTACTTCTCCCTTTCTCAATTTCGTAGATCTATTTTTCTTCTCCCTCTCTCAATTTCATATCTCTATTTTTTTTCTCCCTCTCTCAATTTCATATCTCTGTCAATTTCCTATCTCTATTTTTCTTCTCCCTCTCTCAATTTCATATCCCTATTTTACTTCTCCCTCTCTCAATTTCATATCTCCATTTTACTTCTCCCTCTCTCAATTTCATATCTCCATTTTACTTCTCCATCTCTCCAATTCATATCTCCATTTTACTTCTCCATCTATTAATTTCATAACTCCATTTCTCTTCTCCCTCTCTCAATTTCATATCTATATTTTACATCTTCCTCTTTCAATATCATATCACTATTTTTTTCCCCATCTCTTAATTTCATAACTCTATTACTCCTCTCCCTCTCTCAATTTCATATCTCTATTTCTCTTCTCCCTCTCTCAAATTCATATCTCTAGTTTACTTCTCCCTCTCTCAATTTCATATCACCATTTTACTTCTCCATCTCTTAATTTCATAACTCTATTTCTCTTCTCTCTCTCTCAGTTTCATATCTCTATTTCTCTTCTCCCTCTCTCAATTTCATATCTCTATTTCTCTTCTCCCTCTCTCAAATTCATATCTCCATTTAACTTCTCCATCTATTAATTTCATAACTACATTTTCCTTCTCCCTCCCTCAATTTTATAACTCCATTTCTCTTCTCCCTCTCTCAATTTCATATCTCTATTTCTCTTCTCCCTCTTTCAATATCATCTCACTACTTTTTCCCCCATCTCTTAATTTCATAACTCTATTACTGCTCTCCCTCTCTCAATTTCATATCTCTATTTCTCTTCTCCCTCTCTCAAATTCATATCTCCATTTAACTTCTCCATCTCTCAAATTCATATCTCCATTTTACTTCTCCATCGATTAATTTCATAACTCCATTTCTCTTCTCCCTCTCTCAATTTCATATCTCTATTTTACATCTTCCTCTTTCAATATCATATCACTATTTTTTCCCCGTCTCTTAATTTCATAACTCTATTACTGCTCTCCCTCTCTCAATTTCATATCTCTCTTTCTCTTCTCCCTCTCTCAAATTCATATCTCCTTTTAACTTCTCCATCTATTATTTTCATAACTACATTTTCCTTCTCCCTTCCTCAATTTTATAACTCCATTTCTCCTCTCCCGGTGACAAGTCGAGCCGTGTTCCGAGAATGGCCGCTCAGAGGGGCGGCGAGGAGGTGCAGAGTTGGTTGGGTGGCTTAGCACCACTATGCGACACGTGGAACCGGCACCGTTGACAACGTGGTTGGCCTGGGATGAGTTCGACCAGTTCCTTGCGGAGACTGTGCCGAACGAGGATGTCTACACTCCACTGTATTGGTGGGCAACGACGGGGGCAAAGCGTTTCCCCTTGCTTGCAGCCGTCGCGAGGGACTTGTTATCCGTATGTGCGACGAGCGCCCCCGCCGAGCGCATGTTCTCAGTTGGCAACGCTATTGTCACGTACAAGCGTTCCCGTCTCTCGCCGATAAGCATTGAAACACTCATCACCGTGAAGTGTTGGCTCCGTGCGGACAACAAACGTTGGTACAATGACGTCGAGCTAGGCGAGGATATTGAGGATGACAAAGATGGTGGGGTTAGCTGTTCTCGAGGTACACGTCACATAACTCAACCAAATGTTATTTATACATATTTATCACTACTTATCACTTCTCTTATGCAACGCAGGTGACGATCAGGTGAGCAGAAATCTTTGACAGAGACGTTGGGCTTATGTTTTTTTGACATGGCTGCATTCATAGCCTACCCGTAAATTTTTTGACCGAATATCGAAAAACCGGATACCGGCGAACACTACTGTATGGTGTCTTTTGTATTAGTAGAGTTTTAATGCACTGGCCAGTCATGTAATTAAGTATCCCAAATTTACTACGACAATACAGTTGAATGCACTTGCCATTAATTTCTTCATCCCATTCACTAACTATCAAACGCCATAAATGAAAATTAACTACAACCCGTGAGTATGTTCGCTTGAAATGAAAATCGTTTCCAGTTCTTAATTCAATTAACTATGTATGAAACACCATAAACTCAATTAACTTAATATGTTCGTTACTCGTAATAACTAAATCTGCACTCCTCAATACACTAACTACAACACATGACTTCTACGCTCCCAAATACACTAACTACGCTCCCAAATACACTGACTACGCTCCCAAAAACACTAACTACAACACGGGACTTTGTTCACGTAAATGAAATTTGTATTTACTCTTTAATTCAGTTAACGCAAATTTATTATTATTTTTATGAAATACATCACGTAATTCTGTTAGCTTAAAATAAATTTTTTTTTCACTTCTTAATTCAATTAAGAATTATTTATTACTATTTTTTACTGTTTCTGATAACTACAACACGTTAATAAATATTTTTGTTACCTACATCTATGCTCCCAAATACACTAACTACAACACGGGACTTTGTTCACGTAAATGAAATTTGTATTTACTCTTTCATTCAGTTAACACAAATTTATTATTATTTTTATTAACTGCAACCCGTAATTCTGTTAAGGCTCACTAGCTACTCTTAATGTCTACTGACCTTGAACAGCTTTTAGACACATTGAGAAACCTTAACCTGGGATAGTTTGCCAAAAGTTCAGGTCATACCAAATGAGATTTCGAAAAGTACTTTGGGCCATTCAGTATTTGCATGAAGATCAGCACAATGGACACCCATCTTTCATGTTTCATAATCGAGTAGTTTGGATGGAGATTAATATAGGATGATGCATGTTCCTCAAGCTTGACTTAGGTTATGGAGTGGAATCATAAGCTTGGATAAGTTTTGTGCATGAGGAGCTCTAAGTAAGGGATGGAGGTGTTTGAAGGATCTGTCAACAATAAATCATTAAAAATAATGAAAAAATAGTTTGACCTTCAATAAAAATTCCCTAAATTCACATTACGGATAATGAAAAAAGTGAGTACAGTTGATAATAACATTTTTCATCAATGGGATAAGATCGGTATCATACAGAAGAATTGGGTAACAGGTAAGCTCACCAAGAAAGGTCCAATAGAGAGGCCTAGTAAAAATGAATGGTGAGCAAGGGGATAAGGAGGGAGACATGATTGGAGTTTGGATGCATGTAAGAGAAAGAGAGCACAATGTCGATATTGAAACATTGGGCGATGGAAAACTCAATGGAAAGTAAGCTCAAATCTGTGGGGACATGAGTGCCGAGTCCCTGAGTTTAGAGCCAACATAGCCTATAGACAGTTATGGTGAAATTGCAACATGGGCATGGAGCCAAAGGTTGCAGCAAATGAGGATATGTAGATTTCTGCCTTGATAATGGAGACATGGCTACCTTTACCATATCTGAATAAAAAGGTATGGACATGTGATAGGTTGGCACTCAAATTCATCTTGGCGAGCAGTGTCATTGCAGTTATTTAGGAATTTGAGGGCGAAGCCTTATCCATAAATTTAATTTGTGTATCTTTAATATTTTCAGTTTTATAAATATTTATTGTAACATGTGATTGATGTGTATTAAGCATATAAATTTAGCAACAAAATTCAATCTGAAACATAGTCAAATCTTGTGTATCCATATCAAATCATAATCATGCATTTAAATCTTTCGAATTCCTCAAATGTTTGATAAAATATGCGAAGATTCTGTATATTTTTATTTTATCCATAGGGAATATTTATTGTGAAATTTATAAAACTAAGATGCATCCTCATTGACTTCATAACATTCAGAATAGGAAGAATTGATTTCATTACCTGCTCGTAGACTCATCCTTCCAAATCTAGAAAAGTAATGTTTGCTTGACAAATACAAATGAGGGAGGAACAAGAAAACCAAGAATCTCTTTAAGTTTCTGAAAGCACTTTCTCTAATCAGAATGCAAAGATTCTTTCATAATGAAGGTTTAACATTTAAGCACTAGAAAAGTGAAAATTTCATGTCGAGGAAGAGAAGTGAAGCACTATTATCGTGTCAAAGCTCTGATCCAAAGATAATACAACTTATTTATAGAGGCTATCAAATGATTTCCGAACAAATGGAATACATGGTAGCAACTCAAACTATAGATAGAAAGCTATGTGATGGGAAACTTTCATGATTGGTCAGGAGAGAGATGGGACAGATTATAGTTAAGGGGAGCAGAGGCAAGCCTTTTCTTTCAATGCATCGTTAAATGAAAATAGAAACAGTGGTCTACTCTACCTCAATTCACTCCTAAAGTTTCTCGTCAAGCCTGAACCTAAAATTTCATCTAAATTGACACGATGACATTCATCTTCATCTTCATTAACTTTGTAAAATTCAGAGGAAGATGAATTTGTTGTCCCATGAGTATTCCTTTTTGTTGAATTTTCTACAAGGTGAAGTTCAATTCTAGAGATTAATAAGACTAAAAGGAAAGTTAGGAGTCACATCACTCTATGTTTCTTTATTGAATTCAGAAAAAAATACATTTAAAGTAACAAATGAAACATGTGTGCCAGACATATAAGATTTTGATCAGTAGACCACTAAAGATGTCCAGAAATGTTCCATCCAAGTTCTTTCTCTGCTTGATTAGTTAATCTAAATTCAAACCCCCCTAAATATGTGAAAGTTCTTTCTCTGTTTTTTTAAGTTTCTGAAATAAGGCATGAAATTATATATAATTTAAGGGCATTTTGGGATTATTTTATTTTTATTACCTTCATCTTTACAATAATTTCCATCTCATGCATTAAATGGATTATTTGGTAAAACCATGCATTTTAATGTAAATTTTACAAGTCCAATTATTTCTTAGTAAAAATGTGTTTGAACCATTGTTAATTTCAATGAGATTAATGCTCCCTCTAGTATGTCAGTTTATGATTTTGCAGGGAGGAATTCATAGTTGATGAAAGAAATAAAAATATATATATATGTATTAAATTTTTGGATTTTAGGTGGGTAGAAAGGGCTGAGCTAGGGCGCAGCTGCCCAAAGCAGCCACAGGGGGGCAAGCGCATGGTGCTCAAGCCTAAATGTAGCTAGAAAGTGCAAGTGCCTGGTGTAAACTCCACCACAATCCACCAAGGATCCTACCGAGGAGCCCACATAGATTCCCATTACAGATAGCCTAGCACGTGCATGGAGGAGATAGCTTTTATTTCATTCATCATTCTATAGTAGAATTTATAAAGCGATTATTTTTTTCTAATAATTTTATTTGAATGTTTCTTTCAGCTCCACATCAGCCAGGGCTGACAAGCAATGAGATTGATCACAACCTGACAAGCCACAATCTTAAGAAAAATAGAAAGGCATTACGATTGGGCTTTGAGCTGACCCATCCCAAAGCTTGCGTCATAACAGGCATGGCCATCCAGTTTTTTGAAGTAAGATAAGACAACTAGATCTTATTATCTTTGTTGATTTTTATTTATTTTTCTTTTGCAGGCTTCTGATTGGCTGTAGCGTCTGATGAGGATGGTGGGACCCTTGACAGGCATATCAGGATTTCAGAAAGATTTGATGGAGCCACTAACAAAGAGCCTCGCGTGCTTTGAGGGAACACTAAATTTAAAAGCAAGTCTGCTGCAATTTAATGACAGCCATTCTCTCCTTTTCACATGATATCCAACACCCAAGGGCAATTTCATCTTTCACTGCCCATGGCTGGCATCCTCCTGTCGAATGACGGTTTCCAACTAAGGGGGACCGCCATCGGCGATGAGACGGCCTGGGAGGACCCCCATGCCCAGTCCACATTATCTACGGCCATGGAGATCCTTCCGAGGCCTTAAAACTGGGGAACAATTGCCCTAAAATGGTATCTCCCAATCAAGAACCAAATCACCAGTGGGAGACCCATCTTGTGGTAAGAGGAGCCAGGGAGTGCAGTGACACATCCTCGACAGCTCCAACTTCTCAGGACGGCATTGAAGAAAGTCTGGAACACCCAGGATCTGCACCAACACGAAGGAAGACAAACATGGATGCATACCTAGGTCAAATGGTGGCGATCTTGGTTCTCCTAACCCTGCTTGTCTAAATCAGGGCAATCCAAGTTGATTGCTGCGCCAAATTTGAAATTTATCTAGTTCACAATTCATGTTTGCTTTCATACATTTGATTAAATTGTATGTTTAGATTGATATCATCATGATTCATTGTTCGACTGCTTTTAGGCATTCCATTGAACATATTCTGTGCTTTGGGTATTCTACACAATTTTCACTATTTTTCTCCCAAATTTTACCTCATAATATATATAACTATATATTAAATATTACACCTATATAAGTCATATTCTATTATTATTATCAATCTATTAATCATATGTTATTATACATATTCACTCTTAATTACTCTCGTTAGTCCCGATATCTTCTCTTAAACTCTCTCTCTCTTTGTCTATCTTGTTATTTAAATTAGTTTAAATAGGCTCTCTAGCTAGCTACTTAATTATCTTATAAATTTGATAATCCGAATTGTTCTACCTGACTTTCTTAATCTCAAACTCTTAGGACATCAAGTATTTCTCTGTTTCATTCATCTATATCTTAACATATAATCCCTTTTTCCCCATTTCATAAGAGTATTTCCTTGTTCTTCATTCCGCTTCTAACTCCTTAGTAAAACAATTACTCTTATTAATTCACTTCAGACATCTTATTAGAGCGAAATATTATTCACTACCTAACTAAATCTTAATCTCCTTCATTATTAAATCCATCTCCTATCTTATATCTGACTTATTATTAACTAAATGAATAACCATCCTATCTCTAATTAATAGTATTTTACTGTTCTATCTATCTCACTAATCGTCTATACTTCTTCCACTACCTACCTCAACATCACCCTTAATTATAGTACTATTAATTCATTTAAAATATCCTACTTCTTTATTATCTCTAATATCTATAAAAAGACATGACATATCTTATATAATCTCTCTAATTCTCTAGTTCTCTATCACACACCATTTACTATTCGTTCATCCATTAAATACTGTCTCCCACCAACAAATTACTCATCTTCTATTATATTCACTATCTTTATTATCATTATTACTTCTCCTTAACAATAATTCAACTATTAAATTCACCTCTAAAGGCCAAGCCTTGTGGAGACAACCTCGCTCCTATACATTTGAGTGACTTTTCTATTTTACAAATTTATTTGATTTAGGCAAATTAACCTACAACAACAGTACAATTAACATACGTGATTTGCTTTTATCACATTACAGGGATGATTGGTCAAGCTTAATCGATCCATTAACATAATTATTATTTGAATAATTCTTAGCACACAATAAAATTTGAAACTAAACTTAGGCTTTCTTACTACATGTTTAGTTATTGTGTTAATATCTTCCTATGACAAAAGAATCATTACATTAATAGAGAACTAGACTAGCAAATGCTTTAATATGGAACTTTGTTGTCAATAAAAAACAAAGGACCATAACAGCAGCTGGTTTCTGCTAAAACCATTGGAATCTCTATAAATACGTTCCAAAAGCAGTGGGGAAATTCTTTAGAGTTGACTGTTGCTGGAAGGTGCCGGATATTCCATTAGACTTCTAGAGGCATTTTCCATTCAATCGATTCAAACCTAATATTACTGCTCCTATTATTTTAACATATAGACCTTATTTACTTTCGTGTTTATAACATTCCCATGTGAGAACCTTACAATTGTAAGAAGAAAGCACAATCTTCTTATAAGTAGAGCCTGGGAACAGCTAATTACAAGAGATACCCAAAATTGAGGGAGTGGGGCAGAGATCTTTGGCCAAAATTAAAGAGATTTAGTTAGATGGAAACTATAAGGGCAGCGATGATTGAATTACTGGGAGTGCAGTTTTGGCTAAGTTGGGGGGAAGAACCTGTTGAGATTGAAGGGCAAAGAGTAGAACTCTTCGTTTCTGCTGTCTCCTTTAAAGTTCCTGAATTTCACCCACCAAGGCATTCCCCTGTCTTTTTTGGATGTCTCTACCTCCATTGTATTATCCAAGAAGACAGCAACTATCAGCCCAACAGTCGGCGCCGACAAGAAGATGGTGTTCAGAAACGCGTTGAACTACGCACAAATCAAAGTCTGAATATTTCTGTATTTTAAATTAATAAGGTAAAGTGATGCATAAGTAAAGTAGCAGAGAATAATACTCACCCATCCTGAATGCGTGTGGACTGGGCCGTGGCCAGAAGAAACCAATGAATCATTGAAAAACTGAGGGATAGATATACCAAGAAAGAGAGATAGACCAGTGACGATGAGATTCCTCAGGGAATTCATGTTAGTGAACTGGAGAAAGGATAACCCGACGGAAGCTGGCAGAAGTCGAGAAAATATGTTTATTTCGGGTAAAAGATGGAAATAAAGTTTATTTGACTTACCCACGAGTCCAAAGAACAGGCAGTACAAACCAGCAAAAATAGGGATAGGAATTGACGCAAAAATAGCGCCAAACTTCCCTGCAGGAAGAGAGAAATTGGAAATGAACAGGCAAAAAAATAAGAAAACTAGAGAAAATTCGACGGCATACCAAGAATGGAGAAGAAGATCATAAAGCCAGCAGAGATCTGGACGACCCTTCGACTACCAACTCGTGTAATTCCAAGAAGCCCAATGTTCTCTCTAATCACCAAAAAAAGAAACACTCAAATTCACAGCATAAAACACTCAAGAAAACCCAAATGGATAAAAATTATTGGCCGTACATAGAGACTGTAGAGCCCGAGGCTGTGCCAAAAAGACCATCAAGCAAAACACCTATTCCCTGCATAAGCATCGATAACATACATAAAATTACAAACAAAAAGGAAAATAGCATACAATACTATACGTTTAATGATTGTAGATAATTTGATAAGTTTACCTGCCACCCAATGCCTCTACTCAAGACATACGCCGGCGGAGGCGTTGCCATAGCCAGTCTAGAAGCCGCCAGGTAGGCACCCGTTGACTTTAGACAGAAATACAGTCAACGGATGAGAAAAATGGTACGAGAGTAAAGTTTAAACTAACATATATTTTTCTGAAGTATATTCAAGCATACCTCTATAAGCGAAACTAGGACGGCAGCCATCATTGCGACACAATGACCAGCATTAAACGTTGGTGGCCCCCATTGCAAAGGATATGGAAACTTAAACCTAAAGATAGGACAAAGTTTAATTACGTGGGCTAATTGTTAAATTCAGTAAACGACGTATTGGGGATGATTCAAATACCAAGGAGCAGAAGATATGAGATTAGCCCTGTCTGTGCGACAACTATCCTGTGTTATTTGCGATTTGTGCTTGTATGCTCCTCCCGCCGTCAAAATTAGGGCATATATCCAAATAACTGAGATGCTGATGAGAACAGGGAAGCGCTCAAAAATCGGCATCGCTTTTAGAAACTTTTGATGTTTCACATACTGCGATTTAAATATTCATGTTAATGTGTAACTTTAGACATTACTGACGAAGGTGAATTACGGTAAGCTGAGGAAATACCTGTGATAACCCGATAGTCAACAGTAGCATGGGAATCCCAATCTCAACACAATTACCCACCTAAAAAAAGCAAAAAAAGAAAAACTATCATTCTGAAGATGTTAACCCGAAATCATAGAATGGTAAGTTTTTACTGACTTACAGCAGGAAATCCTCTCTCCAAAAGCCCTAAACCAACCAACGCGATCACTGGTGTCGTACTCAGCGGACTAAAAAACCTGTAGTCTTCCGAGGAAAAAATTTAATTTCAATTAGATGACATGTGCTTCGGAATAGCTAAATAAACACAGTTTTGAGAAAACTTGTTACCTCGAAAAAATTCCCCATAGCTGACTATAACCAATAATAATCTGTAGACTAGATGCAAAGATTAAAGCCCCTTGTATTGCTCGCATTGTTTGTGAAAACCTCTGCGTATTTCACAAATATGAATGAGCTTCAAAGAGTCCCGCAGGAACATAACAAATTATGGGGATAAAGAAGCTAGGGAAAAGATTTGAAGAACATACTTCATGCGGATCTGAAATCCGCAACAAAGATGGATCTCGTATGATGTAAAATATTGGAATTACGTAGGAAAATGAACCTCCCACGACAGTTGGCAAGCGTGTTCCAAATAAAGTTTGAAGTAGAGTGTTGATACCAGACACAAATAACAGAGTCTGGATGACTCTTACCTTATCACCCTGATTCATGCATATAATACGAAAGAATACAATTAGCACTTTATCGAGATTATTGAAATGAACAGATCTTACATCAGTTCCACCCATGACGGGTACAAGAACAGAAGGAATCATGACTGACGTGCCCAGCACTACGATGTAATTTTGGAACGCCAATAAGATAGTTTCGACTGCATTAAAAAACTCCAAATTAATCAAAATATACCTGATCCTCACGAAAGAAACAAGGAACAAACACATGATGAGGATAAATCATGATCATGTACCCCGAGAAGCTCCATGATAATGAGAAAGAACGACAAAGGATATCAGACGGAAAGTAAAATTCAAAACAAAAATTAGTGCAAGAGCGACATGCAAGCACGTAGAGAGTGGAAGGGGAGGAAGTAATACTCCATGGAGGGTTGGAATCGACGCAATAATCAAGATCCTGAAGCTGTTCCATGGGCGGGTGGCTTATATCGGCCGCCATTACAAACAATTCACCAAAAAACCGATGCCTTGAGGGATGGCAAGCGAGCAGGAGAAGAAAAAGAGGAAGAACCGAGATTAAGAGGAAGAACAGTAGAATCACGCCTTCCGAAAACAGGAAGTTGAGGAAGAACTAGAGCGATCAAAGAGCAATCGACGACGTAGAAAGAAGAAATCCTCTCGATTTCCTTAAATCTCGCTTCCTTCCCTCGGAAAGCAGACCCCCTGTTATTTTTTTTGAATTTTTCTTGCCGCCATGACAGAAATGTCCTCCTAACTCTTCTTTAATTTCGAGAGTTACCCCCCCCCCCTCGACCTCCTCCAGAGAACGCCCACGGATCGACCAGTCATTGATCGATCGATCTATCGATCGATCGGGAAAGATCGTCCCGTCACGTGATGGTGACGGACGAAATTATGAGTAAAGTTCGTCTAGTTTCCTGTCCCGTCACATTTTTTTATGAACAATTATTTACTAACGTGTCTCTCGGTCTCTCTTTCTCTCTCCATGTTGTCTCTCACTCTCCCTCTGCTCATTTCTCTCATTTCTTGTATCTCTCTCTGCTCATCTCTCTCTCATTGATCATCTCTCTCTCATTTCTTGTATCTCTCTCTACTCATCTCTCTCATTTCTTGTATCTCTCTCTGTGATCATCTCTCTCTCATTGATCACCTCTCTCTCATTTCTTGTATCTCTCTCTGTGATCATCTCTCTCTCATTGATCACCTCTCTCTCATTTCTTGTATCTCTCTCTGTGATCATCTCTCTCTCATTGATCACCTCTCTCTCATTTCTTGTATCTCTCTCTGTGATCATCTCTCTCTCATTTCTTGTATCTCTCTCTGCTCATCTCTCTCATTTCTTGTATCTCTCTCTGCTCATCTCTCGCTGTGATCATCTCTCTCTCATTGATCACCTCTCTCTCATTTCTCGTATCTCGCTCTGCTCATTTCCCTCTCATTTCTTGCATCTTTCTCTGATCATCTCTCTCTCATTGCTCATATCTCTCTCATTTCTTGTATCTCTCTCGTTGCTCATATCCCTCTCATTTCTTGTTATGTCGTTGCTCATATAGTTTTAAAAATTATAAATACGACAGTATTTATAATTTTTTCCTTTATAATTTAGCATAGGATAATAAAGGGGTTTATACACCATAAGGCAAATATCCACAAAAAAATCTAGATGTAGAAGAAAGTGGAGAAATAAAGGATCATTTAAACAAAAAATTTAAAATGATTCTGAAAAAAATAATCTGATCTTTAATTCTAAATTTTTATTGGAAAATTTTAAAACTGCCATTATTCCCAAGTTTTCAGCTGACATTGAAATTGAACTTTGACATGGTTATTCTGTTCTATTCGTTTAAAACGAACAAAAAAATTGCACAAAAGAACGACACAGGGCCATGTTCGTTGTTATGTTCTCTTTTTGTGCAAAAATTAGAACAAATGTTCGAAAAATTCACACAATCCGAACAAAATCTGCACAATTCGCACAAAATTTGCACATGTCGTAAAATTCGCTCAAATTCGCACAATCCGAACAAATTCACACAATTAGAACAATTCGCACAACCCAACAAAATTCGCACAATATGGGAAAATATTTTGCTTAAAAAACAAAAAATTGGGAAAATATTTTGTCTCAAAAGCGTTTAGGGTATGAAAGTTTTGAAAGTGTCTTCGATCGGAATCTTCATTTTTTAATTTACATCCAGGATTACATTTAGGAAAAGATTGGTGTATAGATCGATCTCTTAAGAGCACAAAGAAGTTAATGTCTGAATAGAAATAAATATATGAGGAATAATGGAAGCCCATCACATTGGACGACTTGAATCATTTGTTTTAAAATCAAACTAGACAAAGGCCAACAATATTTCTAAAATAAGAAAAACCTTTTTGACGGCAAGCTTTTGCAGCTTGGGAACCTCCTCGAGCAAGCAGGCCTTGGTACGCCGGATCTTAGCACTCAAGGCGACTACGGTCGCCCTGTTCTTCTCCGTGGACACCTGATCTGCCTTCTGTAGAGAGAAATCGAAGACCGAAGTGAATCAAAAAATTGAAAATGCGAGAGGTCTGATAGAATTCGAGTTAAAAAAAATAATGAGTAAAGTAAGGAAAAATGATAATAAACCCCTTTTGGAGTCGAATAGGGTGCCAAGAAAGAAAAACATCACACAGCAATGAATATTCTAACATGAACTGAAATCAAAAATAAAAAACCGTAGCAACAACAACCTTAGAAATCTGATAAACTTCCGCTTCCTATTTCTGCCTCCACTATGCTCCTCATATTATACGACGTCCGGAGCAGCGAGACTGACTGTCGCCGACAGTCTGTCAGACACCGTAGAGACTAGAGAGTAGAGATTAGAGAGACACAGAGAGAGTGGAGTGGGAGAGCGATGAGAGAGAGGGAAAAATTCGAGTGGAGTTTTTTAAAAACGTATAAAAAATTTGCACAATTCGCACAATCTGAATTGCACATGGGTCTGTGTGATGTTCTGTCCAATTTTGTTTTTGTTCTGTTCGGATAACCAAACAGAACGCACAATTTGCACAAAACCGCACAATTAGAACAGAACTCACATGTCTATTTGAACTGCATAATGGAACGATATTAGATTAAATTTAAATGGGATAAGTTAAAGCTTGTATGAGGAAAAACAAAACTTCAAATGGAAGATGAAGATGAATGATTTTTTAAAGAATTTTTAGAGAAAGGTAGGGTAAATAAGGAATTGAATTTCAGAGAGAGACAATACGGAAATCGTTATAAAGAGAGAAAATAAGGTAACTTGAAACAGATCTATGAATATTTGATAGTAATTGTCGACTAAAATTTGGGTTAAATAAGTCATTTTAAGGCTCTAATTTATGCAACGAGATTTATAAAAAAAATTCATTATTAAGGGTCAAATCCACAATGAACACCTAATGAGAGAGTAAATTGCAACTCAAATATATTTTAAAATATTTTTTATGTTATTTTATATTTTGAGGAATTTTAAACATTTTCTAAATAGCAAATTCACTAAATGAAGGAAAACTAGTGAGAAATATTATAAATAAATAAACTAAATATTTATGTTATTATATTAAGTTATAATATTTATTATGATTTAAAAAAAAAATTGGTATTTTTTAGGGCAATAAATATATAGAACCTTAGGCTGCCCTTTTGGCCTCGAACTTTGTAGGACAGCACACCACCATGCAGCAGAACTGGGCAAAAACAAATTATGGACGAAAAATGATGTAACTTTTGCTACAAGAGGAATATTTTAGTGTTCTTTATTGCATTAAAAATTCTGAAGTCTAGGATATCATTTGGAATGTTTACCTAGAGAAACGAGTGAGATAATTCAAATCAAACATTCAAGAGATCACACAAACCTTGTTGTCACTTCCCCCAACGACCAAGTAGTATTCTTTCTCCAAGAATTTAGATCGCCCTTGAACTCTCTCTCTTCCGCCCTCTTATAGAACAACAAGTTGGAGTAGAAAATAAAAGATGAGATAAAATAGATGGAAGAAGAGATTAAATAAAAGTGCCCTAACCTTCCCAGCTATTGGGTTTTATTCTGAGGGTTTGGAGAGCTAGGATTAATTGATTTCCAACCTGTATCAACCTTCCTTCCTTTCTAGATTTGAAAATCTAGAAATTGATTTTCAAATTTAATTTCAAATTTCAAATTGAGGGTTAGTTCTAAAATTCGTTGACCCTATTTGATGTAACACGTAAAACGACCGGGATCAATCAGCACGTGTTACAACACAAGGAGATGAGAATGTGTGCAAAAGTATTATATCAATGTAATGCAAAAGTTAAGTTCAATGAGAAACACGCAGCACCAACAAACAATTACGACACTCAATTAAGTTGATGAAGTTTGAGTGATCACAATCAGACTCCTCAATGTCCATTTGGACCAATTAGACGTCTACGGCAATGAGGGGTAAGTTAATTACCCAACAATGCCCAATCCTTCTCAATAAGAACTAGGGGCACTACAAAAGAATTCCCTACCTCTCTCACAATTGTGGTGGCTAAATCCTACATAATGATTTTGAACTCTCGGAGGCAATTGGAAACACAATTTCAATAGCACTGGAGAAAATAAACGAACAGTGAACGTAGGGGAAGTGGTCGAACCTGAGGACTATGCCCGACATTCAAAATGGTGTAGTCCGTGGGAAAGGCGGCATGTGGTCGGGGCGTGAGGGCGCTAAGAGAGGTGTGGTGAGGCTTCTGGGCACTCGAGGGGCGTGGCGGCGTGTGGAGGCAGCGACGCTCTGATGATGATGGGGTGTGGCCACGGCAATGCTTGCGCGCAGTTAGCGCGCGGGTGTGGCAGGGCTTGGGCGCGGGCTACGCGCGCGTACGGTGGCACCAGTATGCTGGCAGCACATGAGGGGAGCAGCGGCGCTTGGGGCGCTGCGCTGCAGCTAGCAAGCACTAGCGGTGCGCGGGAAAGGTGGTGCTTGCACGCGGGCAACATGCGGGCACGATGGTGCTCGGGCGCGGCCGAGGGCGTGCGCGGTGGCACCAGTTTGCCGACAGCGCGGGGAAACCAGGACATGTGTGAGGGATCGCGACGCACGAGCGAGGCAGCCTTTGTGCATAGACAGCACGCGGGCGTAGTGGTGCCCGGGCGTGAGTGATGGCGGGGGCAGGGTACCTAGGGCTGACAGCGCGTAGAAGCGTGCGGGCATGGTGGCGTTCAGGCATGGCAGTGCTCGAGCATGGGTGATGGCGGCGCGATGGAACAGCGGAGGTGGCACGAACAATGATGGCAGCGACATAGGGTGGTGACGGCACGGAGCAGGCAAGGGTCGAGCTTCAAGAACGGCTCAAGAGAGCCTTTCTTGGGAATTTTTTGGATGAGAGCAAATCAAGAACTCATTGTTCTTGATGCGGGTGGTGAGGCAATTTGCTACGGCAGCGGGCAATGATGGCGACGGTTCCTTCACGGAGATCTCAACCTGGCAGGGCGTGGCGACATTCACCCACGATCAAATGCTAAGAAACGATAAACTCCCAAGGGGGAGGAGGGCGGGAGCCAAGTGAAGAAAAGACCTTTCAAATTCAATTAACTCCAACCTTGCTTCTTGGGCATGCCGTCCTTTATATAGGGTAGGGGCATGCCCAATTGGGCCTTAACGGGGAAGGACAGTCTCATGACGAGCGGCCTTCCCTTAGCGAAACACGAAATAAACCAAAGGGCGAGGCCGAAACACGAATAGGCCCGTCCGTAATTCAAAAGGAAAATTACAATTACACAAATACGAAAAGGAAGATAAATCGTCCGATGACTCGTCATTAAGTCGAGTACTTGAATGACAGGTCACAGACATCGGCTCCTGCTGCTCGATGTGGCTGCTGGCATCCGTTTGTGTCGGTGGCGAGATGGTCCTCCATCACTATTCCTAAGGAGATTTGAATGGACTTCTAGATTCATCTCTTGTGTATTGGACCTCTTCTTATTATCTAGGAGATGGCTTGGGTTTCTATTTTCCTCCCATTTGTATACCGTATTCACCATTATATTTGCCTAAATCCTGTTTTTCAAATAAAACTCCAAGAATATAAGAGAAATCCACTTGACGTGAAGCAGTTAAGTGGGGGAAGTCTCAAAAATCAATAATATATATATAAAAATAGCTTAGGAAAAATGTATCATAAATTTATCATTTTATACTTGAATGGTGAATAATGGAAGTGCAAATCTAAAAATAAATGATAAAAATAAGAATAAAAGCATAATTTTATTGATCAAATTTGATGTTATCAATAACTAAGACAAAAGATCAATGATCTATTTGTATGCTACAAATTTGTAAATGGAACCCGAGATGTAAGAAAATTTTCAACTGAAGCAGTTGTGTCCTTCCAAGCCAACTAGGGTTGGGCCAAGCCTCCTAGGTCCGTTTCCTTCTCTTCCCTGTGTTTTCAAACTAAATGGAAAGATAGAGGGTTAAAAGACAAGACTACCCTCATCATCTGGGCCTAATATGATTAGGAGACCTTTATCGCTCCTCCCCTTGTCACCAGAAGGATCCAGATCTCCAACGCCATTAGTTAGGTGGACTTCCCTTGTTTTCTATGTTGATCAATGGCATGACACCACGTATCCTACTAATGGAATTCAAAAAAATATAAGGAAGAGTCATCCCCAATTGATTATTTTAGGTGTTGTGCAAATCATGAGATTCCATGCGGGATCTCTCTCTTCCCCCCTAGCTGAAACACGCTACCTGTATGTGCTAAATAAGAAAGAAACAAGACAACCATCCAATCATTAAGCAAACAAGTGACAACACCGATCATTTTTGCCTTAATGTCCATACATATCATACAACATGTGAGATGGGCGTCATACATCCTACATATTTCAATGCTAACAAATGTCCTTTTTTTTAATGGGCCACAAATATGAGTACTATAGTTTTGATTATTATATAAAAATGGACCAACAAGCCTTTGTAGGGTAAAAAGTAGATCGATGATTATGATGTCATCATTCCATCGGTTTAAAAAAGTGACATGCCATATCCTTTGCTGAATAAAAAAAGATAGCCAATGATTAAGTGTGCCAATCATTGACTGAGAATTAGCCAGATATAGGTCGACAGGTGCTTAGGGGCTATTTAACCTCAAAATTATATATTACAAGCTTTTAACAAAACTAAAAGGGTATTTGCCGACGTCCAAATTAACTTATAAATAAACTAATCATCATGAAAGTCTAGAAAAGTATGAAATAAAGAAATAAAAGTTAATTGATGCATTTATTAATTCCACATAACTATTTTTTAAATTGCAACTTTATTTCTTAATAAACTTAATTCAAAAAATCTAAAAAAATAATAGAAATCTGGAAAATCATAAATTTACACTAAACCTAGTTTAACCAATTTATGTCATCATAACATGCAAATATGAATATTTTGATGCAGATGTTTATGAAATATACATGATTTTTCTGTGAATTTGCAATTCATCAAAGGTGTGTGTCTCTCTCTCTCATCTCTAGTATCTCTATTTCTTATCTCTGGTCTCTCTGCCTCTCATTTCTCAACATTCTCCCTATCTCTTCTCTGCTCTATTTATCTCATTTCTCGTCTCTCTCATCTCTGGTCCCTCTCTGGTTTCTAGTCTCTATATCTTTCATCGATGGTCTCTCTATCTTTCATCTATAATATTTATAACACATTAGAATTATAAGTTGAATATTATATATAATATTAGCAAATTCATGCTTTTGAGGTTTTGTGTGTTGCACAATCCACCTCAAAACTTCTCTGCATATCATACATGAAGTAAAATAAGGTCATAAATTTTCACATGTTGCTATAATCCACATTGCACTTGATGATCATCTCTATAGCTGAAGGGGGTCCGTTGATTTGGACTGATGGCCAAAAAGGACAAATAATCATGGTGTACACTCAAAAACCAGGCCTTTTAATCATGGTCCAGGAGTATGTGCCACTTGTTGGATTTCCAATAGCATGAATCCTATGATAATTTGGGAATTTGTTATAACTGTCACGCCTTCACATGACGAATATTACTTTAAATTCATTTTAAATGAAGTATCTTCATTAAATGTTAAGAAACTAATGTAACTTAGATGGCACAACTTTGTATCTCAAGATAAAAAATATATTTACTGAATGGTTTATTCCTGAAAAAGCATATTTACTTGATTCTAAATTGCACTATGTGTCAGTTAAAAGGGGTTGATTTATATTACTCTGGAAACCATTTAAATTTAAAATTTTGTTGGTATGGAGAAACTATAGAATGCGTCAAAAGAGTTCTCTCCTGTAAACTTTACATAATGCATGTCATATAGATAAGTTTCATCAAATAAAGCAGAGTAAGTGAAAATTGAAAATTGACAAAGATAATAAATTAAAAATAGAAAATAATTGGATTTAATTTATACTGTGTGTAAATGGATAATTAGTTTGATAAAATTTTCTCTTTCAATCTCTATAGAGTACTTAATTTTGCTATTTTGTATTTTTATTTATATTTTAATTATGTTATGGTTAAAATTACTTATTTTTATAATAATTACACATCTTTATTCATTGATAAACTAATTGATAATTAGATATAATAATATTGATATAAATAGATAATAGTGGTTTACCTAAAATTACCCACATCACATTTTAAAGTCATCAAATGCTCGTCTAAATCAAACTAATGATTGTAATAATGAATATGTATCAAGCTTTATTAGCATACAGAGACCTTTCTTACTTGTTGAATTTACGTGGGTATTATATTTTTCAGATAATAAATTATTTTTTGGAAAATACATTTAAACTGGTGACACAAGGGTTTTCACTCATCTTCTCAACCAACTATTCTATCCCAACTCTTTGAAATGCATCACCTTATGTTAGTCCATGCAGTACTTTTTGTGTTCATAAAACAACAGTGCAGAAAAGAATATATGATCTTGAAATTTGTGTAAAGAATTATAACTGATCAGAATATTACTATGTATGATTACTAAAACAATATCTAATAGATTTTAGAATATGCATTATAGTACATATGATTAGCCATATTATATCAGGGAAGATTTAGAATTTACACCTCTGGAAGCCAAAGCACCTTACGGTGCAGCAGTAGGTAATCTTGAACAATGAAAGTTGCCTAATCTAGTAATATTTTACGAGTAAAGAGGGCAACACCACTTGTAAAGCCCCCAATATCGCCTTGAGCGTGGGGTTATGATATAACTCAAGAAGAAGCCATGTTAACTATGTGACAGTGGTCGTGACTTATGGAAATTTATAAAGTCAAAAAATTGATAACACATCTCAAGTCACTCTCAATATTCATTGATACAACATTTCTATAAGGTACTGGTGATGGTTATAATAAATTCCATGAATTCATTATTTGACTTGGTAAATTTTGATGAGATCATAGTACATAATAGTTAAAAGAAGTGTTATAATATTTATATTCAAAGGATACTCGAGACTATCTAGTCCCACTCATATGATAAGTATGACTGATCCCGTACCCTTTAGTCAAGAGACATTAGGATTGAAAGTGGACAGCCATTAAAGAAAATAGTTCAAAGAACTGATCCGTATGAATTCCTAAATGGTATTTGGTGTCTCTCAGACTTGACACCAAAGACATCATGTGGTTGAACAATTGTCTTTTGATTGTTATATGTGAGTTCCTAATCATGGAATTCCAAACCATCTTATCATGGGTGAAGCAACAAGTTCAAGAATGGAGTTAATGAAGTACGACAAGATTATCTCAAGAATTTAAATATATCTAAATATTCATATTCAATGAATACTCGAGATGGACATCAAACTATCCATGGGCATAGAGGGTAACACACGTAATATTTATTGACATTGACAGACATACTTAAAGTTAAAGACTTTATGGAATATTACATAATAATTATAAATATAAAGGACACCCAATTTAGATGTCCATGCTAGCCAGACCTAGGTGGCCCTTGTCTTTCTATCTTATTAAATTGCAATTCACATTTGTGAGACATGATTGTGACAATATCTACATAAGCTCTTACAATATGTAAACATGTTATTTTAATAAAATTTTCAAAAAAATGATAAAAATATTTTATTGATAATGCATTTTTAAATCATATTTCAATTACTGCATTTTCCAAATGAAGTTCACAATTTTCTTGATTTATTGTTTTTTAACATAATTTTTTGACATTAATTTCACAGATAACCCATTCAGGTCAGTGAGAGACAAGGAGACTATTTCGATGACATTTTGATTGAAATATATGTGGCCGACAAGCCAATCACGTATTCCACATCTCGTTTCATGTTCATTAATATAATATATTCATTATAGTGCACATGTGATGCTTATAATGAAGTCCATGAATACATGATCAGACTTAGTGAATTATGATGAGATCATAATACAGAGATCACTAGTCTTTAAGCATGTGCTTTAAACATTCCTACTCGAAGGATACACGAGAAGGACATCAAAGTATCTAGACACAATCTGGCCTCACTCTTCTGATGAGTATGGTTGATCACGTAACGATTAGTGTGGAGACACTAAGGATAGATAGTGGGTGCTCTTTAGTGGGAAGAGTTCATTAAATTGATCCATACAAATCCCTGAATGATATTATACTGAACTGACAGTCAGATTGATTCACGTCACGGTTAAGTGGTCTTTAGACCTGAGACACCAAAAACATGTTGTGGACGGGCGGTTATACTTTGACTATGGCCAACGAGTCTCTAGTCATGGGATTCTAAATGATCTTAGTTCAGGTACATTAAGAAGTTCACGAAGACGATTGAGTGGTCAAGATGGAATTGTCCGCCCCCGGTATAAGAGGTGATGACTCAATGAAGATGATCCGATGAAGTCCTCGGCCAAGGCACTAAAATATCGGAGAAGTGTTCTCCGATGATTTCCGAATGCATCAATACTAACTCGGATGACCGATTAGGGTTTGACAATTGACCATACCCTAAGTCTTCTAAGGAGCGTCAAGTGGATGAGGGATAATACGTACACGGAAACCGATGATGAACAGGTCCCATGAGTGAGTTGATATACACTCCTTTATATCTTCTAGAACATGAGGTGTAGCTTGGCACCTCACGTGTCGGAGAATCGACCTATCGATTGGGTTAAATTGATCCGACACTAATTAATCTATATGATGATATAATTAATTAATTTGGATGGCAAATAAATACATGGGCCTAATTAATGGAGTCGTTACCTAGACAGATACATGGGCCTAGAGGGTCACACGCAAATGGTCTTTTGGACGTCAGAAGAAATACTTAAGTTTTGGGGGTTCTTATGAAAAATACCCACTCAGTATAAAAAAGGGAAGGCCTTGAACAAAATTCACCCAGGTCAGAATTTTTCAGGGGCCTTCCGCTTCTTCTCCCTTCTCCCCATGACTCCTCTCTACTCTTGATGTGATCGGGACGGCATAATGACGGCGACGGAGGTTGAACGGGGCTCGTCAACAAGGAGGAGATCTGACCTACCGAGGATCGTGTGTATACATCTAGAGGCTGAACACTTGAGCAGCTTGACTCAAATTACTCCAAGATCCTAGAAATCATGGATGAGATCCGTGCAAAGGTACTTCGTTTCATGGTTTTATCGATGCTGCACAATTTCACAAAATTTTTCCGTTGTGTGTCGTTTTGATTTCTTCATCCATATCTAGGCCTATAGAACCCAAGACATTTCAACCTCAATGTTATATTTGCATGTAGAGAAAGGATGAAACTACATGATCTTTCAGCAAGAATGCAGTATAGACCTAACACCACATTAATGATGTTGGATTGAATCTGAGAATCAATGCAACCCCTAATATTTCTTACTTATTGATTGAAGATTTGGCATGAGTCTTTGAGATGAAAAACTATCAAAATTTTCCTCTCAACTTCTGGAAGATGATTCTTTTACCCTTCACGTTAAGGGGTTGATCAAACTAATGGTTCAAAATCTAGTTCATACCTTGAATTGTAGTATGCTATCGAGCTGGCATTCATGCCAAAATTGTTCCCCATAGGCAAGATAAATGCCATTAGAAAAATGATCTGGATTTTCATCAGGACGTTGGTGAATCATTCAACAATGTATGGGAATGATTGATGGAGAACACGATATCATATTCACATAATAGTTTCCCTGACCATGAGGTGGAACATATATTATATGAAGACTTTAATCACTTGAATGATTGATGGTGGACACAATCAGCAGCACAGCATTCACGAGCAAATCGATGATGATGCCTTTGAAATTATTTAATTAGTGTCCAAAACATTGATCACCATGCATCACTAACCCAAACAATGCTGATGCATTTGAAATCATTTAATTAATAGCAGTTTTTAACTCATCAATTCTAAGGTAGTGAAAATCGTCATGGTAGTGAGAAAGATAGATAAACTAGTGGCAGGGGAAAAAAGCTTAGCTGAAAAGCTTGAGTAATTCAAAACCTCCAAAAAGTTCATTCATTAGCTGAACCAAGATGCATGAGGAACCAAGCTTGCAAGCTGTGCTTTAATCTAGACATGAGGATTCAGTACAGATGTGATTACTATCCACTAGAAAATCTGGTAAAATCAGTAATATATCCAGGGCTATGCATAGGGCCCACTGGACACAAACAGGTTCAATAATGACAGCATGAACACGAGCAACGCTGCTAAGGCTTTTGGATTTAGGACAGAATAATAGAAAAATTAATACTCTATACGGTTTGGATATCAGGATGCCCCAGGGATGTCACGATCAGTGCCTACTTCAGAGTAACCGCCTATGTAGGATATGATGATGCAGATGACGAAGCAAAGGACATTACGAAACCTTGTGACTCCAGGAGAAGTAGGCCCGGACAGACGATGAGGGAATACATTTGAATTCCCAGATCAACTTCCTTCTCAGCCTGCAGCAAACCCCAGGAAATTCAAAGAAAAAAGCTCTTTTTAAAAAAAGAACCCTTAAAACAAAATTACCTATTTATTATAGGGGTTATATCACGGTGTGGCCCGAACTTTTTCGAAAATTCAAGTTACAGCCCTTACTTTTTTTTTGCCGCGACACAGCCCGAAGTCCCATTTGGTCCGCAGCCTGTGACGTGGAGTCTACGTGGCTGCCAGGTGGAGTTCCGGCGGAGTCCACCTAGGCAGAATCCACGTGGCAACCACGTGGATTCCACGTCACAGTGCGATTTGAAGAAAGAAAGATTTTAGCCCGCCCAATGTGAGTCACCCGGGAGAGAGCTGAGAAAGGCGACGAAGGAGAAGGAGACGGTGGAGAAGGAGGAAGAAAGGGCGCGAGGGAGAAGGGGCTTCCGCGCTGATCAACGTCGTCGGCGTCGGAATCGTTGTGAGCACGCCCTCGCCCTCCTCGATCGGTTGAAGCGGCCGCCCTACTCTGTCGCGCCGACGGTCCTCACCTACAACACCGTCATCAACGCCTGCTCTCGGGCCACGGAGGTGCCCTGGGATAAAGAGGAGATGGGCGAGCTAAATTCATGCTCTTCCATACCCATTCGTTCATTTGTGCTTGCTGTTCTAGGGTTCATTGAAATTTGATCTTCAATTCTTCTTCCTCGCCGATTCTTTTTTGCTTTGATCCACAAGTGATGGTAGATTGCGGACTGACTGGATCTCAAATTTCAATCTCTCTCTCTTTAGAACTCTCGCATGAAGGAGAAGGGGGGGAAGAAGAATTCCCGCGGATCGGAGCATTGTCTTCAATTTGCCAAGAAATCAATTCTCCAGACGCAGCGAATTTGTTTTCATATGCTTTTTTTGTCAAATTCTGTTGGAAATTTGGTTTCTCGTGATTTGAATCAAGATTTATTTTAAGCAGTACAGTTATCCGGCGGATGGATCTGTTGATCAACAGATTCATCTTTGACTGTTTTGCTTCTTAGTTTGATTCATCCTAGGTTTGACGCCTTCTTTCCACGTCGCCTTTTCTCTTGGTAGATCTGTGCCTTTTCTCTTGCGTTCGCCATGGATTTAGGCTGCTTCAAGATTCAATTTCTTGCTTCTTTAATTGGTGGGTCTCTTTGCAGAGCAGATTCTTGTGAGGATTGAATCGTTGACCCCCCGGTTCCCTCTTGGCCTATGCTGCAAGATCTAATGGAAAGAAAGAAGAACACGACGGATCTATTAGCCGCCGGACGGAAGAAGGTTTTTCTTGCCCCAATTCCCTTTCATGTTGCTTTTTCATTGTTCCAAGCATCAGTTTCTTGCTCTTTACAGATATTTCATGCTATTTTTCTCATTTTTTATCCTCATTTCTATTCAGTTGCAGCAATATAAGCAAAAGAAAGATCATAAATCTCCCATGGTTTGTCGAGCACCTTTGAAGATGTTGTTGCTAGAAATTACCTTAAGGAACGCCAAGCCCTCCAGAAGAAAGCAGAATCAATCAAAAAAGGAGAAACACCTCAGAATAACTTCTCCTGCCTTTCCCAGACAACTGATGATGTACATCTGATTGCGATTCTGAAATCTCATCTTTATTTGAGCAGTGTCACTAAGGATTTTCTCCAGTCGCAGATTTCTTAGCTGGTCGATGAACGATAACTTAGTTCTACTATTGAAATTTTACAGCCCCAGGATCTGGCCAAGGCGCATTACAGTTGAACATTATTTTTCCTCCTACAGATGTGAACCTGCCTTTATTTTATTCTCTTTCATTTAACGCTTTTAGATATGCACCTATGTCGTTTGAGAATTTATTGAAAAACATATTTCAAATTTCCTATCTCGGTTGATACCGAAATTTTCAGGCAAGAAAAGCAAGTGAGTTGGCTGGATTCTGTGTTCCCCACAGATAAAAAACTCCAACGTAGGAGACTGAGTTCCCCACAGCCGGGCTGCATTCTGTGCCAAGTGAGACGAACAACTATATTGCACCATGCGTTTATTATTAATAAACAACATTTCAATAAAGTTAAACATTATTCTTGATTGGCAATTTGAATTTAAAATATGTTCTTGCTGGGTGAGAGCAAGGGACGGTGAAGGAGGCATTGAAATGACGGGGAGCATGCAGCTTATCAGCTTATCAGAGAGCTAATGACGGGGAGCATGCAGCTCGACCATGCACGGAGGTTGACCCAAAGAGGACCGGAGGTGGCCGGAGGTGGACTGCTTGGCTCGACCCTGCCCGCCCCCTTTGATGTGCCCCGGGCGTTCAATGAGGCCATATCAATTAGTCTGCAAGTTTTACACGAAGACAAAAAACAACAGCCCAAGCGATTCTTCATTTAAGAGAGAGACTGTAATTTCCCAATGTCTTGTTAATCAAAAGAGCAGCTCAAGGAAATCTTCCTTTAAGAGAGAAAGAGATCGTAAAATTTTCAACTGTCACTAAACAAGATGTGAAAAATGAGAGAAAGCTGCAAGAATGGAGTTTGAAAGTTTTACATAGAGACAACCAAACAGCCCAAGGTAGTCTTCATTAAAGGGAGAGAGACTGCACAATTTTCCAAATGTTACTGAACAGAATGCTAAAAATTAATAGCAGCCCTGGGTAATCTTTATTTACGAGAGGGACAGAGAGAAGAACTTTCAAAAGTCATTGAACAAGATCTTAAAATTGACAGAGAAAGTTACATATGGGCTTCAAGATAAAGATAGAAGATCATCGGTATTTTGAGAAGCAGTAATGTATGTCCATCAGGAGAGAGAGAGAGAAAGAAACCCACATGTAGCTAAAGAATGAGGTAAACCATGAAATCTAGAGGGAGACACAGAAAGTTACATGAATCGAAGAGAGAGCAATAAAATATGGGCTTCAAGATAAAGATAGAAGATCATCGGTATTTTGAGAAGCAGTAATGTATGTCCATCTAGAGAGAGAGAGAAAGCAACCCACACGTAGCTAAAAAAGCAGTAAACCATGAAATCTAGAGAGAGATAGAGAAAGTTACATGAATGGAACAGAGAAACCCTACCTCATGGAACTCCCGTAGCCAGGAAGAAGCTCGCAACGATTCCCGTAGCCAAGAAGAAGCCCCTTCTCCCTCGCGCCCTTTCTTCCTCCTTCTCCACCGTCTCCTTCTCCTTCGTCGCCTTTCTCAGCTCTCTCCCGGGTGACTCACATTGGGCGGGCTAAAATCTTTCTTTCTTCAAATCGCGTTGTGACATGGAATCCACGTGGATGCCACGTGGATTCCGCCTAGGTGGACTCCGCCGGAACTCCACCTGGCAGCCACGTAGACTCCACGTCACAGGCTGCGGACCAAATGGGACTTCGGGATGTGTTGTGGCAAAAAAAAAGTAAGGGCTGTAACTCAAATTTTCGAAAAAGTTCGGGCCACACCGTGATATAACCCTTTATTATATTACCGCTTCTCAAATTAAATTGGGCTGGTATCTGCGGCAACGTAGGACGGCCCAAAATACAGCCCAACAAAGGTTATTGACTCGGCAAAGCTCGCGGCAGTCAACGAAGGCGTTCTTTCCGCGTTGACCGGCCGGTAACGCTGGCATTTCGGTGTTTATTTTATTTTACATGGAATAGATTAAATTGAAAAAGAAAATTGAAGAGAGAGAAAGGGCACGAGGTCGAGACCTATATATTTAGAGAGAGGGGACGATTAAACAAAAATTGAATCTTTCGTGGAGTCCGTCCCCAATCTCCGCTCCTAGGTCGTCTTCGCCGCCATCGCTGAACAGCAGCAGAGCGTTGCCGAAGAGCGCCTTCGTTCTTCATCGCGATGCTCGATTCGTCGCAGACGGAGAGGAAATCCGAGTTTTGAGCGGTGAAAATCGGTTTTTTCCGCTGTTTTTGGGCTTGATTTTGCGATTGTTCTTCGTGGATGGGCCAATCTGCGTCCATGCCTCCCAGATCTGAGCCAGGAAGGCGGTCGCGGACGTCCTCCGCCGCGCGACGCGTGTTCTCGGATTGCGAGGACAGCGATCCGGCAGCGGCGGCGGCTTCGCCGATGGCGGATCGGGACAGCTCGCTGGATCTTCCCGATGAATGCTTGGCGATCGTGTTCCAATCCCTGGGGCCGGCGGACAGGAACAACTGTTCTCTGGTCTGCAAGAGGTGGCTGTCGATCGAAGGGCAGAGCCGGCATCGAATCTCTCTGGACGCGCGGGCCGCGTTGCTGGAAGCAATTCCGACGCTCTTCTCCCGGTTCGACTCGGTCACGAAGCTCGCCCTCAAGTGCGATCGCGGGTCGGACAGCATAGGCGACGAGGCGCTCGCGTTGATCTCGGCCCGGTGCCCGAACCTGACCCGGCTGAAGATCCGAGCTTGCAGAGAGGTCTCCGAGGTGGGTATGACGTCGCTGGCCAAGAACTGCCCCCGCCTTCGCAAGCTTTCCTGCGGGTACTGCATCTTCGGCTCCAAGGGCATCAACGCCGTCCTCGCCCACTGCCCGCTGCTGGAGGAGCTTTCCATTAAACGGCTCCGAGGGGACACGGAAGAGCCCGTCGGCGGCGGAGACGGCGACGCCGCCTTCCCCGCCCTCAAGACCATCTGCTTGAAGGAGCTCTACGACGGGCACTGCTACGGCCCTCTCATCACCGGCTCCCCCAACCTGCGGACCCTTAAACTGTTCCGCTGCTCCGGCGACTGGGACAAGCTGTTCGTCGAATTGCCGAAGCTCGTGCCGGGCCTCGTCGAGGTCCACCTGGAGCGGCTCAACATCAGCGACCGGGGGCTCTCCGCCCTCTCCTCCTGCGCCGACCTGGAAGTCCTCCACCTGGTCAGAACCACCGAGTGCACCAACGCCGGGCTCGCCGTCGTCGCCGAGCGCTGCCGCCGGCTCCGCAAGATCCACATCGACGGCGGCAAGGCGAACAGGATCGGAGACGAGGGCCTCGCCGCCGTCGCCCGGCGGTGCTCGAACCTCCAGGAGCTGGTGTTGATCGGAGTCAATCCGACGGCCCTCAGCCTCGGGCTGATTGCGGGCAATTGCCGGAACCTGGAGAGACTGGCTCTCTGCGGCAGCGAGACGATCGGAGACGCCGAGATCTCCTGCATTGCCTCCAAGTGCCTGGCCTTGAAGAAGCTCTGCATCAAAGGGTGCCCCGTGTCGAACCATGGCATGGAGGCGCTGGCCGGGGGCTGCCCCAATTTGGTCAAAGTGAAGGTGAAGAAGTGCAAGGCCGTGACCGCCGAGGCGGCCGACTGGCTGAGGACCATCCGGGCCTCGCTGGCCGTGAACCTCGATGTCGGCGCCGCCGCCATTCAAGTCCCGCAGCGGCTCGACGCCGGACCGGGCGGCGCGCTCGGCTCGGACCCCGGCACGGTCCCGCCGGAGCAGCCGGTCCGCGACGTGGGTCTGCCGGCAATTGGCGGCGGCGGCAGCCGGAGTTCTGCCTCCGCCGCCGCGCCCAGGTCTAGATGGCGGTTGCTCTCGAGTTCGAATCTCGTCGCCGCCACCTTCCGGCGGGTGTCCAAGCATGGTGGCGGCGGCGGCAGCTCACAGCACTCTCTCTAACGAGAAGAACACAAGGGGCATTGATCATCTGTCTCACCAGGTTATTTTTTGTCCAGATCCCTAAGAACGCCCCGGTTTTCTTTTCATGTTTCTGTGGTGTCCTTCCCCGCTTGGTTTACCCGCATTATTGATTCACTGTTTTCTCAGTTCTGATTAATCTCCAGTTCAAAATTCGAGCAACTGGTATCTGTCCTTGATCTACCATGGTCAGATTATGAAACTCTCTTTTTGGGGTGAATTCAAATGGGGGGAGAAGATCGTCTTCAATTGATCAATGACTTTGTTTTGATCATCTTCTTTTGCTGTGACCATTCAGTAGATAATTTTATTTATCAGTTGATTTTAGAAGAACAATCTAGTCAACCTTTATCTCCAGGCGATTGAGAAAACTTGGAAAAAAAGATTAATAACCGGGTACCTGGCTGATTTTTCCAGATAATACCACTTCAGAAGGACGAAGTAAGATATTATTAGTTGGAAATATTCTTGCACCTGGAACTCTAGGAGCCTATTAAGACCTTCATAGTGGAAAATCATTTCCTTCAAAAGGGCCGTATAATTTGTGTTGATTTGGGCACTAATGATGGAAGATTATGGTGCATGGTAAAAAAAACATCACAACATATTTCATCTGGTAAGGACCACATTGTACAGGACAAAATTCTGTTTCGGCTGGACCGCAATTTCTGTCCAAAACTTTAATGTGATGCAAGTGGACCAGATGTAATATATATATATATATACATATCTATCTACCTGGCGATTCTTCTCCAATACGCCAGCCAGAGAGAGATATATAAAAATACAAAGGTATTATGTATTCGGTCCCCTTGAATCATATACTGGACCCACTCTCCTCTAACTTCTCTCTCTCGCTCATTTTCTCTTTTCTAGTCTCCACATCTTTGGTACTCATCTCTCCTGGACTTATCTCTCTCATTCTCTCACACTTTCTCTCTTATTCTAGAGTAATCTTCCTCTCTCTAGTACATTTTTTCTTAATGATTGTCATGATCTGCAGAATAATGGCTGTAAATGAAATGTCCTCCAAAATTGTAAAATTGTAATGCTCCGGATGAATCTCTAGAAGCCCCCAATTGGTATTTATTGAGCGAAACATATTTTCTAAAAGTATTGAATTTAATTACTTTTGAATGGTGATGCATTTAGGATTAAGTTGGAGAGAGTTGAATGGAGTTGGTTTTGATAAAGTGAACGTGAGAATGAACTATTTTTTGGAAAAAATATTTTCAGGGATTAGATAGAATTTGATAAATTATAAAATATGAGTGTAATTAATGAGAAAGATTTAACGGATATGCTCGCTTGGGTTGGACTATCTGAATTGAGCCACAGAATAAGATAAAATAAATTCAACTCTTCCCCTGGGTTGAAGGAAATATCCTTTGCTCCTAGCTCGAACACCTATAATTCCACACTTGAGAAAAATCTTTGCATTTCTTCGCTTATAAACAATACATCAATTGGATATATCTTTTAAAACTAACATTAATATGCCAATGATAAATATTGGTAGTAATATTGATAAAAATTTAATACGCCAATGATAAAAAAATTTCACGGTAACTATAGAATAAGATCATTAAAATTGGGACTTATATCAAGATCATTTGAATAATTGAATATTTCTAATCTCTATGGTTCCAATACGACTATGACAATGTCAACATCTATGCCAATCAAAATGTGAGTTTAATTATATAGGAACTATTATTTGAAGTCCCAATGAAAATTATTAACATCACTGAAATCTAAAGTTTAATCTGTATCTGAAACTATATTTCCTTCAAAACATATATCTATTGACATCAGCCTCTTTCAAAAGTTATCAAAAAGAATTTTGGTCCACTGAAATCAAAATCATTCAATTAAAAATATTTTTACATTTTAGAATATTACATTATTATAATTTTATAACATAAAGCTCTTTACTGATACTCAGCGATCAATATTTAAGAGTAAGCCATTTTGGTGCAAAAAACAAGAGGAGAGGGAAAATGTGTTTTAAAATTTGAATTTAAACAAGCAGGCCTATCGATAAAATATAATCTATTTTTTATATATATTTGATATATTCAGTGCTCCAGAATATATAATAAAATATAAGATGTCACTGTACTTACAAATGAAGATGAGAGATCCATTTGAATCAATAGGATCAATTATAACAAGTTGCACAGGCATACCAAACAAATAGGTTTCACGAGCTACCTATCAAACTAGAAATTTGAGTCCTAAATTAATGCTCCCTCTCTTTCAGCTACTTTGCCGTATTCTGAATTCAATGGTTTCAAGAAATCCGCTACGAGCGTTTGTCTTGGCCCAAGCTAGAGCTACCCTCAACTGGTGTTCTATATTCCCATGATTTGGGGTAAAATATAACTGGTGTTCTATATTCCCATAATTTGGGGTAAAATATAACTGGTGTTCTATATTCCCATGATTTGGGGTAAAACATAACTCGTGTTCTATATTCCCATGATTTGGGGTAAAATATAACTGGTGTTCTACATTCCCATGATTTGGGGTAAAACTATAACTGATGTTCTATATTCCCATAATTTGGGGTAAAATATAACTGGTGTTCTATATTCCCATGATTTGGGGTAAAACATAACTCGTGTTCTATATTCCCATGATTTGGGGTAAAATATAACTGGTGTTCTACATTCCCATGATTTGGGGTAAAACTATAACTGATGTCCTATATTCCCATGATTTGGATAAAATACAACTGGTGTTCTATATTCCAATGATTTGGGTAAAATATTACTGGTGTTCTATATTCCTATGAGTTGGGGTAAAATATAACTGATGTTCTATATTCACATGATTTGTGGTAAAAATATAACTGGTGTTCTATATTCCTATGATTTGGGGTAAAATATAAGTGATGTTCTATATTCACATGATTTCTGTTTGGTAGCCCTTGATCGAAGAGTTGACTCGACATTACCAAAGTTGACATGGTTGGACTGGTTGATGCTCTGATCTAGGGTTGGTAAGAAAAGATTCATTCGTTCGCGATCATGCGAACGAACGAACACGAACAAACTAGTCACCATTGCCTCCCAACACCACTAGATCGTCAGCAAAGGGCATTTTCATTCATTTCAATTGACTGAGCTCATAAATTTCATATTGATCGAGCTCATTCATTTCAATAGATCGTCAGCAAAGCCCCCCCCCCACCATTATCACCGAACTCACCATCATTGCTGGGGAGCAGCAGGAGTTTGTTGGAGGCATCGCCAATGCCATCTGCAACGTATAGTGGAGGTGGGCTCCGATTTTCTCTCCGAAAATTATCAGTTTTTTACTTTTGCCTCATTTTCACTCCGATTTTTGCTCCAAAAATTATCATTTTTTCAGATTAATATTCACAGGATAGGTGTCTTTGATTTTGCGAAGAATTGGGTTCTTTGCGAGCGTTATAGTTTTATTTTTTCCTTTGTGCTTCTGAAGAGGTTTGAATGTTCGATTAGGGCTTGGATCGTTAGCTCGGATTTGTAGCCTGCAAATTTTGAAAAAAATGTGATTGATAGGAATCCATTATCGTGTGTTATCGCCTATCGTTCAAATAATTTTCATTTCAGGATGCACAAATCTAGGTTTCTTTGATTTTGCTCATAAATTTCATTGCCAGAGACTTTTTTTTGTTGAGAAGAAGCGATTTACATTGTGGGGTTAGGGTTTGAATGAAGTTTGTAATCTCGCATTTCAGTTATTCGTTTGGTGTAGGTTCCTGTTGATCAGAAGCTACCATCGCTATATCTTCTAGATAGCATTGTGAAGAACATTGGGCGGGAATATTTGCGTTGGTTTGCTGCCCGAATCTCAACGGTATGTTCATGAACTGTGTTTTATTGTGCTTTGGTGAATCTCCATGGTTTATATGTGCTTCGGTGAATCTCCACGGTTTATATGTTCTTCGGTGAATCTCCATAGTTCTTCAAAAATATCATCTGTCAAATAAAGAATGCACATGTCCAAGTTAATGTTATACTTCAGCATGTGTTATATGGTGACACAGAGCCATTTTGTCCAGTCCAAGACATACTTATTGGAGTAAGTACCAAGCACATCCTTACAAATATTCTTTCTCTCAAGCCAGCAGACTTCAAGTTAGAGCCCCACAACCCTACAGGACACGGAAGAGAAGTGGTGAGTACTCGATGGAATAACAAAACATTTTGGAAGCGTCACAACTTCACTCCAACAATGATTATTGTTGTCCAACGTAATGTCAGTCATGTTGCCTCTTCACTCCTTTGATGTTTTTGAAACTCAGTTGCTAGAACAGTCTATTTAGTTTTCAAATTGAACTGAACTTTTTTCATCTTATAATATTAATATTAGGATTTACACTATATTGAATCATCAAATATATATATTAATGATTACGTATAAATTAAGTACATATTTGTTCATCCATAGTTTTAAGTCAAATAATCTTTGCACTGATTGAATCATTAAGTATATATAAATGCTCGTGGTTTCATATCTACTAATTAATTTTGTCAAATAAACATCAAGTGACTAATGCCAAACTTAAAAAGTAACAATTTTAAGCTTAAAAAATAAACCAACGTACTTACTGTTGAAAATGATAAAACCATACACAGGCTTAAAAAATTTTCAAACAAAATGATTACTTTCGTGCAATAGATTATTGACATTACTGGTATTCCTTCGATGAAATGTAGTATTCATGTAGTGAAGTTAAAAATTAACAAATTTACTTCAAATTTGGTGTTCTCCTTAAGTTTGATATTTTATACTTCTAGACTAAAAGCTGATGGGCAATGTTTTTCCAATTGTCCTCAATAAAAAGTTCATCAACATATGAATCTGCTCAATTAAGGAGAAAACTGGATCTTATAATATTTATATTAAGATACACAGTATATTGCTAAAGAAATAAAATGTGGAGCCCTGAAATTTGTTCTTCTCGCATTCAATATTACAAATAGAGAGAACTACATGAACCTTCCCAAACTTGGCCTTTAAAAATTGTTTTATTATTTCTCCTTTTCAAATACTTATGTAATATGAGGCCACTTCATTTAATCTTGAAACCACCTCACAAATATATTCTGAAATTATATTATGCTCAAATTTCATCTATCACACCATTGCCAGAGTGCTCAGGTAAATCAATTTACAATTTACAATGCACAATTTTCCAAACAGTACACATAAAAAAGGGGCAACCTCATTTGTACTCACACCAGTCATCGTTGAGTGCCCCCCTTTCTTCTATTTAAAATTTTTTAATTTATTAAAATTTTGTATTGTTCGTGTTTGTTCGCGAACAAACATGAACGAACCGAACACACACACGAACCGATTTTTGGGGCTGTTCGTTCTTCAATGAACACTGTTCGTTCGAAGACAAAACACGAATTTCCCTACCCTACTCTGATCACAGCTAATTGACTTGGCTGATGACCAAGTCCATTGTAGCTCCAGGCCTTGAAGGCCAGCCAAGCAATAGTTGGCGGTGTAGATGTGGTACCCCTTTAGAATGGACATAGAATGGGCTAACACTGGAGTTTATTGACGTAGCTGGTGACATTAGAAAGATTGTCATCTAGACTATCATCTAGAATGATTGTTGTGATCCAAAGCTTAGAAATTTGAAATTAAAATTATTGAAGATCACTTAAACCTCGTTGTCGCTTTCCTCCAGGGTAGGGTGTTACTTTGTCTCCAAGATCTCGATCAAACTTGAAATCTCTCTCCCACACTCCTGTAGAGCTAGAATAGATTACAGAAATAGGATCCACTTGGTCACCAACACATTTTACGAGCAAGAGTGCCCTAACTCTTCAAGCCCTTCGATTAATTACCTATGATTTTGACTATATGGCTACCTTTATTTTCAAACTTGATCCATGTCCCAGATGATTCGAATTCAAAAATAGTACTGTGGTTTCGTTCCATAATTCTTTAATTTATTTGACCCAACTCTTTAAAAGGGCTTAATTGGGCTTGACGAATGATCTTCCTGTGCATTAGACATCTTTTATGGTCTTGACCATGGCATGGGTTTCCTATTATAGCCCAGGATATGGCTTGGGTTTCTCTTTTTCTCACACTCACTTCCAGGAATCACCATTCAACTTTATCCAAGTCCTGAGCTTCAAATAAAAATCCTAGATAAGATAAAAATCCATTTGACTCTGAATCAAAAGGGGTTAGTCTCAAAAACCAATAAAATACTTAAAACAAGACTTAATAGGAAAAAATCACGATTTCAAATATCAACCTTAGATGGTGCATAATTCATGTACAAACTGAAAGTGTAATGCATGAAGTACCACATCTGCCACCCAAATAAGAAGTCAATGCCCAAATGCTTCAAACCTTACTATGTAACCCAAAGCCTTGGATCGGTGGCCAACCGTCTTGACTTATCACCCGAGGCACCCTTTCAATCCATATTCCATGTGTCTCAGCTGAAGTACACTGCTGGAACCACATACTGTATTTGGTAAATCCCCATGGGACTCTTTGCTGGCAGAAATTGCCAGGTCCTGTTGGCGTTCTGTCACTCCTAGTAGACATGGTCGTTCTGTTCTGTTTGTTTCGAACGAAAAAAAATTCACACAAAAGAATCGCACAGGGCCTCATTTTTTGTTCTATTCTTTCTTAAATAAAAACGAACAAAATTCGCACATTCGCAAAAAACTAGAACAAAATTTGCACAAAGCGAACAAAATAACCGCACAAGGGTCTGTGCGATGTTCTGTTCCAATTTGTTTTTGTTCTGTTCGGAAAATCGAACAGAACAAACAATTTGCACAATTTGCACAAAAAGAACAGAACGACCATGTCTACCTCCTAGCAAGGCCTGCGGGTTCTCAAATAATGGACTGGACTTCTGAAATTTGAAGTAACACGTGAACTAGCCTAGAAGCTTCTGACCAACAATTGTTCGGACTTCCTGTTTGAGGACAAGCTGGTCACAACAAGAGGGAGCACTGGTGCGACGCACAATCAAATCTTTCATCATCAGACTTAGTTATATTGTCTCTCACCCACCCTTACCGTTTCCTCTCACAAATGTTCATTCCTGCACCCAAACTATGCAGCTGGTGTCCTCCATCCCGGGCGCCTGTCTGCATTATCTGAGAATGTAGATTTCAAACTGTATAGCGATAACATATTGGAAGTATTTGGAAGTACATGTCGGTTGTATCATTGTTTCAAAATTTGATCTGAAATAAATATAAAACTGACATATATTATCACACTCCGCTAAAGTACTAAAGTACTAAACTGACATATATCAAAAGTACGTGCCCTGAGATCGCTGAATCTGATCTTACGCAACACAAGAACAGTGAAAATCGAATACATGGCACACAATTCTCAGGGACACACAATTTATTGTGATATATCACAAGAAGTGCTAAACTTTCTCAGCGACACACAATTCTTTGGTTGTCATATGAAAATTCATGCAGAACTTGGAAATCAATAAGAAAATTTATGTTGAGGCGCCAAAACCAGAAGATATTAGCCTAGAAAAGAATCTCCCTTGGTCATCAAGCAAGGATCGATTATGTTAAACCCACTAACTTTGTTCAAAGATCTCAACAAAAAGGGAAAAGACATCATACTTGCACTGTTTTCCATGGAAGCAACCCTCTGATGAGTTCTGACACAGGCTTCTACCTCCTGAAAAAAACCACATACTCAATACGAGCTGCAATAAAGAAAAACAGATTTACGGAAGAGATGGATGCAAGAGTTCCTCACCTGCACCGTCCTATTTATTAATTCATTCTGCAGAAAACTGAAAACCCTTCAAAAATTCACCCCAAAACTCAGAATAAATCAGAGCTTGAGGAAGACGAATTCCTCCACGGCGGGGATCTCGCCAATTTTCTTCAGGGCTTCTGGGTGGGGCTCGTCATCAACGCCTATGGCCATGACCGCGTGCTTCCTGGGGGCTATCCGGCCCACACTCATGAAGCTGACATTGACATTCTGTTCTCCGAGGATGCTTCCCACCCGTCCAATCATGCCCGGCTGATCAACCTGCCGGCACAAGATGATGCTGCCCTCGAGGCTGACGTCGACCTGGAAGGAGCCCACCTTTGTCAAATGCGGCAACCCATCAATCACCTTCCCTTCAACGGTTATCTCTCCTGAATCCGACATGGCACTGGCGAACTTGGACTCCACGTTGGCGATCTGGACCCTGATGTAGTCCAGTGGATCCTCTGGGGACCCGTCAAGGAGGATCCGCTCCTCTATGATCCTCATGCCCCGCTGCTTGGCCGTGAAGTCCGCGTTGACCAGGTTGATGAAGACGCTGGAAATGGGCTCGATCAGGCCCTTTGTGATCATGGCCCGGAGCAGGCGCGTGTCCAGGTCATCTGGTGCTCTTGCAGTGGCATAGCTTACTTTGACTGACTTCACCCCACGACCACCCGACACGAGCTGGACGGCCAATCTACCCAGTTTCTCAGCCAGTGTGACATAAGGTGCCAGTTCTGATAAGACCTGCCCATGAGGATGGGGTTAAGTCTCAGATTACCAATAATAATGTGAGGTCGTGCATAATAAGACACAAGATCTTTGTTCATTATAGTAATTTTATGAATAAAGAAGAACATAAAGACATTAATGCATCTATCGATTTGGAATATCATCCTACAAAGACGATATTGGTTTAACACAAATTCATGAAAACTATTTTTTTTTTAAGTTTCTGATTTTATGTGTACCTCAGGGGGAACCATGGGAGCGTTCACTGCAGTGGCAGAAAGCTCTCCCTTCAAAGCACCGATGACAGCTTCAGCAATTTCAATGGCCACTCCTTCCTGTGTAGTCGTCACAATGATGTCAACAATCACGAGGTGTAAGAAAATTAAGGTAGATGATAGCGTGCTTGCTCACTTGAGCTTCCATGGTGCTGGCGCCGAGATGTGGGGTCACAGTCACCCTTTCGTGCAAGACCAGCTTATTCCCAGCGGCAGGAGGCTCCTCGGTGAACACATCCAGGGCAGCCTGTTCAAGCAAAATCACCAGACCAGAGAATATGATTATGATGATTAGTTAAATTGTTTTGATTATGATGAGGCAATGATATTAGGACCTGTGCAACTTTGCCTGAGTCCAAGGCACAAACAAGGGCATCCTCATCAATGACACCACCACGGGCGACATTGATGATTCGGACGCCAGTCTTCATCTTTGCGAAGGCATCATCGTTGAGGATCTTCAAAGTTGTTGGAGTGAGAGGCATGTGGAGAGAGATGAAATCTGCAGAGGATATGGCCTTGTCAAAGGACACTAGATCAACACCAATCGCATGAGCCCGGTCTGCAGAAGCATATGGATCGTGGGCTACGACGTGCATCCCAAGGCCTCTGGCTCGTCTCGCCACTTCCGAGCCCACCTTTCCAAAGCCCATAATGGCAAGTGTCTTGCCGCCGAGGGAGACGCCAACGTACTTACTACGCTGCCATTTTCCTGAGAATAACCAATAGAGAAAAATTGACAGGATTAGAATAGAGACCATTTTTGAGAACAAGGTTACAAGATAAATGAGTTGAATCTAGTATGAGGTGGGCTAAATGGACCTCATATTAAGGTGTTTACAGGAAAACCTTGAAGCTTATCCCTTGTTTCAGGACAAGACATAGGCAAACTACTTCTTGCATTCCTTACAGCCTTGCTAACGTAAATGGATTATGACGGGAATTATTGACCAAAGATTTCTAAACATCCTCCAATAAGCTCCGAGAAAATGTGCCAATGGAGACGAGGGGAAAAATCCATTGACAACCTTCCAAAAGCGAAGAAAGGTAGCGAAGACAGTGCCACTACATAAATTCAAAGAGTTTAACCACACCATCACATTTGCTCATTTATCTCTTTTGAACCACAAGAGAAAAACCTGACCGAATTGATCTGAGGGCACTTTTACTGAATCTAGAAATATCTCAGCGTTCTTCTAGATTTTTTCTTCACAATCTCAATATGCAATTAGAGAAATAACACAGAAACGACTCTACAGCGATGCCATTGAGTTTTATTTGCATCCATTTCACCAAATTCTCGACAAAAACAGGGTCAGGCTCTATGCGATCGACCCAATAAATGAGACATAGACATGGTCGTTCTGTTCTGTTGTTTTAAACGAACAAAAAATTCGCACAAAAGAACCGCACAGGGCCTTGTTCTTTGTTCTGTTCTTTTTTTTTCAGAAACGAACAAAATTCGCACATTCTCACAAATTCGCACATTCGCACAGAACTAGAACAAAATTTGCACAAAGCGAACAAAACAACCCCACACAGGTCTGTGCGATGTTCTGTTCTAATTTGTTTTTGTTCTGTTCGGAAAACCGAACTGAACGAACAATTCTCACAAAAAGAACAGAACGACCAGGTCTACATATGAGACACAAAGTGGAATAAGCAGATAAGCGATAGGCATCAGAAAACACCACCGAAACAGGCCTACCAGGAGTCTGTGAATGAGGTCAAAGGAAAAAGAAAAAAAAAGAAAAAAAGAGAGAACACGCGAGAGAAAGGTTACCGGCTTTGAGGGAGGCATCGGCCTGTGCAACATTCCGAGCCATAGCAGTGAGCAAAGCTATCCCATGCTCGGCAGCAGCAATCGTATTAGCGGTAGGCGCATTAACAACAAGACACCCATGCTCAGTAGCAGCCCCAAGATCAACATTATCGATTCCAACCCCAGCGCGGCCGACGACACGGAGCCGTCCCCCAGACGACTCAAAGACCTCGCGGGTGACCTTCGTCCCGCTGCGAACGATAAGCGCGTCACAGAGGGAGATCTTCGTGCAGAGCTCTTCCTGCGTGAGATTGTACGAGCAATCAACATTAGCAAACCCTTTGAGAACTTCAAGCCCCGCTTCGCCGAGCTTCTCCGCGACGAGCACGGTCGGCCTTGCGCCCAGCCCACCCGATGCAGCAGCTACAACGTGGAATCGGCGACGCCATTCTCCCTTCTGGATCGCAACGGAGGCAGAATCACGCCTCCGGGACGAGATACAACGAGATAAACTGCTGGAGAACGAGATTGCCATCGATCCAGAACGCGGAGCAGGAGGCTTCGTCAAAATCGCCGTGGAGGATGTCGCAGCTGCAGCGATCGTCGCCATTGTTGACCTTCCGAGCGGATCTCAGATCTCAGCCTTCTTCCTCCTCTCTCGATCGCTCTCCTCCGTTCTTTCTCCACTCGCTCTGCGCCAGCTGAGCGACGGCGGGCTTAAATAGTATCGGCTACTGTTCTTGTTACGTCACTAAATTGTCGATGTGGGAGTAAACTATTGACTGGACGTGCCGGGCCCGATTTAACTCTTTTATTCTATTTTCGGTGAATGGAATAAAATATTGCCCAAATGTTTCGGTATCCGGGATATTTTTCGGTGCGAGATTTGGAGGGCCAGAGCGGAAAAGATCTCTTCTGGATGAATATGTAATTTTTATTTTATTAGTGGCTATTGTTAAAGTTTTTGTTTTAAAGAGGGCTTCATGTCAATTAAGCTAACAAGTTCCTGTGCTAGCCCACTTGGCCCGTTAGCATTCGGCCCAATAAGGTGCCGATTTGGAATTTGGAAATCAGGGTTTTATTAAACCCCCCTCTCTCCTCATCCTCTCTCCTCTCGTTCCTCTCTTCTCCCTCTCTCTCTCTCTCTCTCTCTTCAGGCGTTCATGGGGAAGGATCTAACGGAGTTGGACAAGGAGGTTAGCATTCATTCGATCTGATTTTCTGTCTATTTCTAACTCTAATTTCCAATTTCTATCCTTCTTCCGGACTGGTTGAATCGTTTTTGTGCTGTTGATATCGCTTTTGCATCATCTTCTTCGATAAGAGGGCAATGCTCATTTGTTGATTTGGTTTTTTTGAGCGCATTTGTGGCATGAAGGAGATGGCTGTCACAGTTTAGTCGTTAATTGATTTGTGTCTCTGCGGTTCTGATATTTGTATCTTAATTGCTTAGGCGCTCGTTGGGATAGTAAAATTATGCCAGAAACTTGGTATGAAGGGTGAGAAAGGCAACTGGAAAGAATTTTTGTCGACGTTTGACCGAAAGTTTGGAACCAGCGTAAGTGACCCAGCTAAGAGACCAGTCGATATTCTAGTAACTTTTCTGCAGTCTTTTACCCGGCCAGAAGATTTAAAGGTAATGCAGCGACTTTATCTTCACACAATTTTGTGAGTATAACGTCTGAAACTCTCTTATTTCTTTGTTTTTAGTTTTTATCAAAAATTATGAGACGCATTAAAAATCTCAAATCAATTGAAAGTATGGTGAGAGATTTGCAAGGAAGCGAATCGCCGCGGCAGGTACGGCTCGAAATGTTTTCTCTTTTAATGTTGTCGTCGATTCGTTTCCTTTGATTTAAGTCTTATTCTTAGACAATTTAGCACTGAGAGGGATAATATTGAAAGATTTAAGTGACCAGAGCTAGTTTATCCGCAGATTGTGATTAAGGGTTTGACGTGTGACCTCCTGAAAAGAGTGAACCTACAGTTATCCATGATGATTCTGTTTTTAATTTTCAGTAATACGTTTGATTCTTATGTGCCAATAATTTTCATTTCGGAGAATTTATGAAGATGTCATATGATACAATGATATGAGTTGATTATTTATCTTGATATTTTGAAATACGCGAACAAAGATGCGGCTCTGGGCCTTTATCCACATGATGCTCTAGTTAGCAAAGAACCACCTGAAATTCGGAATCTTGAAAATGTATGCGATGGCTAATGATGGGGTAACTTCAGATGGCTAGGACTGCTGGAAAGATCCGTCATTTTACGTCAATTAAAAAAAAAAATGATTAAAAACTAATTCAGACAAGCAGAATGCACCTTATCTTGGAAAGAGGTTCATGAACTTAGGGGAAGTGCGCAAGGCCTGCCTTAGCACATTTCTGAGATGCTGGGCCTAATGGGCTCAATGGGCCTAGTTACTTTCTTTGGTAGAGATGCTGATCCAGCTCGCTCACCCTCCTGGCCTGCACCAATAGATGATTATCAGGGGCCTATCAATCGCCTTCTCTGGATGTTTCATTGATTTTTATTTCTTTTTCTTATTCAATGTATCTCTTAGGTTTCTAGTTATGTCATTTGTACTCCTTAAGTGAATTTAGGTGGCCCATAACTGGGCTCACTCATAGTATTTAGGGCTTGTCCCAATCCTCTAATGTAACTATTGGGGGGTTGCCCACTTGTTACGCAGAGTTTGCCAGAGAAGGGGAGAACTAGGAGAGAAAATAAAACAACTATCATTTTTTGTTCCATTGCTGCAAATCCAATTGTAAAAGGGGGCCGTTGGTATCATGGTATTAGGTATAAATAAACTTTTTATTAGGTCATTACAACGTTAAAGCTGTAACTTTATATGGGTAGAACTGCTAATAAATAAATTAAAGGTCAGGATGAAGAAACACTAAGTCTAAGCTACTTGCTAATGTAAGAGGTGTTCAAACGAGAAAGGTTGAGTTTTAGAGTTGCCGTTGGTGTTTGGTATGAACCCTTAGTGCATGGGGTTTCCGACTGAATTAAACTATATTTTTTAATGTTCTCATTACCTGGAGACGTTAAAGTAATCGTTACTCTTGTGTTTCGTGGCAAATTTTTGTACAATATTAGCATTGTTTGTGTTTTAAAATATTTTAGAAGAAAACTCTGTTGGTTTTATTTGTAATTCAAGTGGGACTGATCATCTATCTGGCGACTTTCCTGTTTATGTTTCATTTTTGCATTGCAGAGACTAGTCAGTATGACTGTTGGACATCAAAAGTACATTCGGTATTATTCTTTTCCATCGCACGAAGAGGTCTGTCGATGTTTGGAACTTTTTTTACGCTTATTTCCACTTGTTGCTTTATTTGGAAAGATCCATCCATGCTTTAGTTACTGGTATATTGTTGAAAAGCAGGAGGGCAAGGTGTGCCTTAAGGACTAAAAATGATAGCGTTTTTCTCGCCTCTGGCAATTTCCCCTTTTTATGCGTCTCAAGAAAATATTCAGTATGGATTTATGGAAAATTTTAAATTTTAAAGAATGAAATTAAATTCAGATGTTGCACTGATTCTGTGATTTTTTTTTCCAACGCATCACCACCTGTCGGCTGTTTCATGCACAAGGCATTTTGACACAATTTTTAAGTGTATAATTTTTTTATTCGATACTTTTCTCTATCTAATTAAATAAGACTACTTTATGAACGTACCAGTGTTCAATTTCAGAATTTTAAAATGGGCTTTTGTTCTATTATTTGCAGTTTTCAATGGAACCCAAAGTTGGATTCTTTCCAGGACTTATTTTGTTTTTTATTTTTTAAAATCAGGGCTGGATTATCGTACCTTTGCGCAAAGTTTCTAAATTGGCAAGAGTAGATTCAATGATTTCTATCGATTGTGAGATGGTCCTTTGTCAAGATGGAACAGAAGCAGTGGTCAGAGTTTGTGCTGTGGATCATGACTTGGAGGTACATTACTTTGTATTTACAGTGTTGTCATTATGATCCGGCTATTACAAGTTTCTAACCGTTTGGTTGGGATATTTGCATTTTGATCTTGATGATGGAAACCTATGCATTAGATTTTATGGAGTCCCGTTTATTCTATTATCCTGTTTCCTTTCTTTTTCTTGTTACGCCCTTGTAATGCCTAAAAATGTGTCCATTTTTTTCGTCGAGATTTGGATCGGAGGATCCGAATCCAATATGTACAATAAAGCAGGCATTTGTCCTTATGAAGAACACAAATGGTGTCCCAACATGATCACAAGGATGAGGATCACATAGACAGACCCGTCTTTTCTCGTCCTCGTGTTCCCTTTAAATAGGGCATCCCTCCCTTTGGGAGGCCAGCCAGCAAGAAGTATTATGAACTTGAAGCTGTTCATCTGTTCTACCCTCAACCTCTATGATCCTCATACTTGTGATCGTCTCTACGATCCTCATCCTTGTGATCCCTGTGTGGTCGGTATCAAGGAATTACCCCCAACTCCTACAAGTTTATGTGCTAACCAATTTTCAATTAAACAGGTTAAACTGGACAAAGTAGTGAATCCCAACAAGCCAATTGCTGATTACAGAACGAGTATCTCTGGGATTCGTCCAGAGGATTTAGTTGGTGTTACCTGCTCGTTGGAGGACGTGCAGGTATTTTTTATTTATTTTTGGATATTTCCCATATTTGCTATTCTCCTCTTCTAAATGTGACAATCTGCAGAAAGCACTGAAGAAATTGTTATCCCACGGCACAATTTTAGTTGGCCACAGTTTGCACAACGACCTTACAGGTCAGATCCATAATAATAACATATTTTGTACATTTGTAATTTTCTGCATCCATCATCTTGATTTCAATGTTAAACTGTTTTTCAAGCAGCTCTTAAAATTGATCATGCTCGAGTCATCGACACTTCATTCATCTTCAAGTGCTTGGACATGCCTCAGCTCACGATACCTTCTTTAAACAGTTTGTGCAAGGTGAGATTCATGTTTCATGTGTTTTCATTTTTGTAAAACTTGAGCTACTGCTATATCTTGTGGTGTCGAGAGCAGTCCATCTTGGGAGCTCCGGTAAGGAAAGACGGGGATCCGCATGACTGCCGGAGAGATGCCGAGGCAGCTATGCAGTTAGTTCTTGCCAAGATCGAACGCGGGATTGACTATCCCGTCGCCGTCGAGATAAAGGTCCCCATCAAAGCAACTAGGCCATATCTTTTTGATTTACATTGAAATTGGAACGAATAACAAGCCTGTTACCATGTTCAGGTGCCAAACCCAGATTTTCCGGCGCTGTTACTCCACGGAATACCCCGCCGCGTCAACCACGAGGAGCTTTTGAGATTATTCTCTGAGAAGCTCAAAGTGGAGGTCCAGGTCATAAGAAATACTACTAAAGATATCTTTTTTTTCACTTATTCCTACTCTGGGTTTTCTTAATTTGTTTGTCCCATTTGTATTTTTCATTTTTTGCAGAAAGAGGTGAGACTTCGGGGTAGAACCTACACCACCTACGCCGTCTTCCAAAACCAGAAGGCCGCGGCTAAATCATTCAAAAAGCTGAGGGGTCAGGAAACTAGTGTGCGTCGTCCACCTCTAGATAATTTTTATAAAATCTTATACCAGAGCTATGTTTTCCATCAAATTATCAATGAACTTGCCCCTGATAAGATTTTGGTGCCAGGATTGTGGGGGTCGGCCACAAAAGGAGGTGTCTTTGGAGCTCAGCAGCGGAGAGACTGTCCGCTTCTACGTGCGGAAGATGAGCCCAAACAGCGCCGCCACCCCCACCGCCGAGTCTGAAATAATGGTCTCGGTCAACGGCGAGGAGGCGAAGAGGCGGAGAGTTGACCTCTGATAAACGGCAGGCCCGTCATCGCCCATTAAGGTCAGGAATTTATGCACTCGGAATTCATGCAATGGCCTTTAATATGGATTACCCAAGAATGTCTCGGAAGAGCACCAAAAATATATGGACAACAGGCAACAACAAAAAAAAAAAAATGCGAAAAACCCACTAATCTTCGAAGCAATTAAATTTAAATGTACAGTGCTCACCCTCGGGTGGGTTTTCCTTTCCCAGGTTCCTGACGACGGTGGGCCGGTTTCAACCAGGGAGTCGGCTTGGCCGGGACAGTCACCTCCAAAGGAGCATCAATCTTCCACCTGAGCGGAATTTTATGATCAGGACTTTACATTTAACATAAGATATGAATTTTTAATTTTACCCAGGAGGGAAGCGGCTGTCGGGGCGGGCCTCGGCGCGAAGCCACCAGAGCAAGACCTTGGAACCGCAGTCGCCGAGGGGCTCCAAGCTGGACAAGCGGTGGAAGAGGTCAAGGGGGTTGACCATGTTCTTGGTCAGCTTGGCGAAGTCCTTGACCCAGTCTGGGGTGCCTGGGTCTCTCCAGAGGAGTCTGGAGTTGAGAACGAAGCCGGCCCACTCCATGGCTTGGGGCAGAACCACGCCTTGTTCGCCCACGTAGACAGCGGCGGCGGCGGCGTAGGGGCGCGGGTCGAAGCCGTGGAGGCCATCGAGGTTGCCGGCGGCGTCGCAGAGCGGGCCTTGGATGGGCATGGCCGGTGCGCCTTCTCTGATCTCGGCGTCGGTCGGGCAGGTCGGGCCAGTGCAGCCGGCGTGGACCAGTATGCCCATCGACATGGCCCCCGCCCACTTCACTGCCTGGATCTCGTCGAACATCTCCGCGCCGTGCACGTTGCTCTCGTCCATGAACACCACTATCCCGTCCAGCTTCCTCTCCCGGATGATCCTGCCCCCGCCCCCCCACGGATGATTCAGCGTTTCAGTTGGCGCAAGAAGCTTCGAGTTTGGCGAAGTAATGTTGGATTTCAGAGGCAGACATTTTGAATTTCAGAGGAAGGAAGTTTGAGTTTCAGAAGGGGAAAAAGTTTTGAGTTTCAGAGGAAGAAAGTTTGAATTTCAGAGGATGAAGTGTTGAATTTCAGAGGAAGAAAGTTTGAATTTCAGAGGAAGAAAATTTGAGTTTCAGAAGAAGAAATGTTGAACTTCAGAGGAATAAATGTTGAACTTCAGAGGAATAAATGTTGAACTTCAGAGGAAGAAATGTTGAATTTCAGAGGAAGAAAATTTGAGTTTCAGAGGAAGAAATGTTGAACTTCAGTGGAATAAATGTTGAACTTTAGAGGAAGAAATGTTGAATTTCAGAGGAAGAAAATTTGAGTTTCAGTGGAAGAAACGTTGAATTTCAGAGGAAGAACTGTTGAACTTCAGAGGAATAAAAATTGAGTTTTTTCTTAAAAAAAAAAAGAATAAAATTGAGTTTCAGAGGAAGAAAATTTGAGTTTTAGAGGAATAAATATTGAATTTCAGAGGAAGAAAATTTGAGTTCTAGAGGAAGAAATGTTGAATTTCAGAGGAAGAACCGTTTCAACTTCAGAGGAATCAATGTTGAACTTCGGAAGAAGATATGTTGAATTTCAGAGGAAGAACATTTTGAATTTCAGAGGAAGGAAGTTTGAATTTCAGCGGAATAAAAATTGAGTTTCAGAGGATGAAATGTTAAATTTCAGAGGAATACAATTTGAGTTTCAGAGGAAGAAATTTCAGAGGAAGACACTTTGAATTTTAGAGGACAAAATGTTGAATTTCAGAGGAAGAAATGTTGAATTTCAATGGAAGAAAATTTGAGTTTTAGAGGATGAAATGTGGAATTTCAGTGGAATAAAATTTGAGTCGCAGAGGATGAAATGTGGAATTTCAGTGGAATAAAATTTGAGTCGCAGAGGATGAAATGTGGAATTTCAGTGGAATAAAATTTGAATCTCAGAGGAAGAAATGTCGAATTTCAGAGGAAATTTTTTTTGAATTTCAGAGGAAAAAAATTTGAACTTCAAGTGAAGAAATTTCGAAATCGCGGAACAAATTTCAAATTCGGCGAAGAAACTCCGGAACCGAGGAAGAAATTTCGTATACGGGGAAGAAAGCGTGAATTCCGGGAAGAAATTTTCACTCTAGGGAATAAAATTTTGAATTCGGGGAAGAAAATTTTGAATTCGGGGGTTACCTGAGGCCGTGAATACGCATACGAGACTCCGCGCGGTGGCGCTCGGGCCACTCCGACGGCATGGCCTCGGGGAAGGGGACGTGGACGACGTCGAGATTCGAGCGGCGGAGGAGCGCCGCCGTCTCCTCGGTGGCGGCGCCGCCAGCCTCGACGACGATCCAAGTAACCTCATAAGGAGTAGCCATCAAAGAATGCATCACGCCGGAGAGATGCAGCGCCTGGAACGTCCGAACGTGCGTCGGCGTCACCGCGATGACGCGCCGCGGGTTGCGAACGCCGTACCTGAACCGCTGCTCGTCCTGGACTCGAGCCAGGATCCGGTACGCCGCGAGCACCTGCTCGGGGTCGGGGTGCGGCCATGGCCGGATCAAGATCCCGTGCCGCCCGACCACGACTCGGCTCCGGCTCGAGATCTCCCCCCCGCGGTGGCCGGAATCGGCGATCGGCGCCGGATTCGACGATTTCAGAACAAAATCGCCGCCGGATTCGCGGCGGAGGCTCGGATTAGGGCTGGCAATGAGCAGCAAGAACAGGAATCGCGAGATGCGGAATCCGATCGCGAGGCTGGCCGCGCAGCAGGCGCCATGGACGAGGAGGAAGAAGGCCGCCGCGGGGGACAGCTTCGCGAAGACGAAGCCGGATTCCGTCGCCGGAATACTTCCATCGCCACCTCCTCTGAAGCTCCGCCGCCCGGCGGCGTTCGTCGGCTTCATCCCTAACCTCTGCTCCGCGGAGAAGATCGGGGGAGAAGTGTCCCTCTCTTTCCTTTCTTTTTTCTGGTCGCAGTCCACGACTGGTCCGGTATTTATACTTTTTACCCGTCCTTTTAAATTTTAAGGACGAAACAGCGTGAAGAAAGTTCAGCTTGTTTGACCTCCGACGAATGAACATCTGAGTTGGAGTCAACAACCGGGGTTTTAGTTGCGCCGTCAACGTCAGGAGAGGAGAAGCGTACGAAGAGAGTATAGTTCTGGGACGCGGACGGGGGATTTTTTCGTCGTCTGACGAAAAAACCGTCCCGTCCAAGGATGTGGACGAAATTCTGGACTAAAATTCGTCCCGGGGGGACGAGCGGACCGGATGGTTTTCGTCCTGTGGGACGAAAAAACCGTCCGTCCAGAGGTCTCTGACGATGGACAGACGAATAACCGCTGGATTCACAACCGACGGGTGAGATGTAGCCACGTGGCCTCACTATTCTCTCTCCTCCTTATTTCCCTAAAAAACTAAGATATATATATATTAATATATTAAAGTTAAAGCCGGCTGGCCTTCTTCTTCCGTCCAGCGGCCGCGCTCCCCCGTGATGGCCAATGTTCTCCGGCGAAGTCTGCGCTGTGGGCTGCCCCCTGACCGCTACTTTCTCGGCGCGGCCCACCGCCACTGCACGACCAGCTTCTCCTCCGTGGCGGGCAGCAGCTCCTCACCCCTCGCCTTCAAATCTCGCTTCGCCGCCTGCGCCTTCGTTGTCGCCGGCCTCGTCGACATCTTCTCCAAGTGCGGGACGAAAATTCGTCCTGAGGGGACGGTTATCTTACTAACGGACGAAAATTCATCCCGCCCTTCGTCCCTGAACTGAACCCGGATGTTGGACGGGAAGAAATTCGTCATGTCCCATCCATTGTCCACATCCGGGACGGTCCGGAACTATAGGAGAGAGGGAGAGATTTGGATTGACCGTTTGGGAGAGAGATGGAATGTTAGGGAGAGAGATGGAATGTTAGGGAGAGAGATGGAGTTTTGGAGAGAAGGGCAGAGAGAAAATGTGAGTTAGGAGAGATTGATAGAGGAAGTTAGAGGTAGGGAGTAGAGAGAGAGTTTTGGGGAAGTGGAGAGAGATGGTTAGGAGTGGAGAGGTGGAAAGAGAGTTTTAGAGAGAGGTGGGTAGAGCAAATTAGAGGCAGAGAAGTAGAAAGAGAGTTTCGGAGAGAGGTAGAGAGGGGAAGTTAGAGGAAAAGAGGTACTCATAGATCTTTGGGGAGAGGTAGAGAGAGAAAGATAGAGGTGGAGAGATGGAAAGAGAGTTTTAGAGAGAGGTAGAGAGGGGAAGTTAGAGGAAGAGAGGTACAAAGAGAATTTTAGAGAGGGGTGGATAGAGAAAGATACAGGTGGAGAGATGGAAAGAGAGTTTTAGAGAGGTAGAGAGGGGAAGTTAGAGGAAAAGAGGTACTCATAGATCTTTGGGGAGAGGTAGAGAGAGAAAGATAGAGGTGGAGAGATGGAAAGAGAGTTTTAGAGAGAGGTAGAGAGGGGAAGTTAGAGGAAGAGAGGTACAAAGAGAATTTTAGAGAGGGTTAGATAGAGAAAGATAGAGGTGGAGAGATGGAAAGGAAGTTTTAGAGAGAGGTATAGAGGGACGTTAGAGGAAGAAAGGTACAAAGAGAATTTTAGAGAGAGGTAAATAGAGAAAGATAGAGGTGGAGAGATGGGAAGAGAGTTTTAGAGAGAGGAAGTTAGAGGAAGAGAGGTAGAGCAAGAGTTTGTAGAGGGAGAAAGTTGGAGGGAGAGATGCAGAGAAAGACCTTGTGGAGAGAGAGTTAGAGATAAATAGGTGGAAAGAGAATTTTTGAGAGAGTAAGAGAGAGAGGTAGAGGAATAGAGGTTGTAAGAGAGTTTTAGAGAGAGGTGCATGTATAAAATTAGAGGAAGATATATAGGAAGATAGATTTAGAGAGAGGTAGACATAGTAAGTCAGAGGAAAAGAGGCAGAAATAGAGTTTTTGAAAGAGGTATATTGATCAAATTAGAGGGAGAGAGATGGAAACATAGTTTCAGAGAGAGGTAGACATAAAAGTCAGAGGAAAAAAGGTAGAAATAGAGTTTTATAGAAGTAAAGCGAGAGTCACAGGCAGATAGGCAAAAAAGAGAAAGTTAGAGGAAGCTATGAAGAAAGGGAGGTTTAGAGAAGTAAAGTGAGGAAGTCAGAGGTAGAGAGATAAAAAATTAGAAGTATAGAGGTAGAAATATAAACTTTACACAGAGGTAGACATAGAAAGTTGAAGGTAGAGAGGAAGACAGAGAAAGTCAGAGGCAGAGAAGTAGAAAGAGAGTTTTAGAGAGGTAGGCAGAGAAAGTCAGATGCAGAGAAGTAGAAAGAGAGTTTTAGAGAGAAGTAGACAGAAAAAGTCAGAGGTAGAGCAGTGGAAAGAGAGCTTTAGAGAGAGGTAAACCTAGAAAGTTGGAGGTGGAGAAGAAGAAAGAGAGCTTTAGAGAGAGGTAAACCTAGAAAGTTGGGGGTGGAGAAGAAGAAAGAGAGCTTTAGAGAGAGGTAAACCTAGAAAATTGGAGGTAGACAAGAAGAAAGAGAGCTTTAGAGAGAGGTAAACCTAGAATTTTGGAGGTGGAGAAGAAGAAAGAGAGCTTTAGAGAGAGGTAAACCTAGAAAGTTGGAGGTAGACAAGAAGAAAGAGAGCCTTAGAGAGAAGTAAACCTAGAAATTTGGAGGTGGAGAAGAAGAGAGTTCTAGAGAGAGGTAAACCTAGAAAGTGGGGGGTAGAGAAGTAGAAAGAGAGTTCAAGAAAAGTAGAGAGATAAAGTTAGAGGTAGAGTGGGAGTATTATAAAATCAGAGGCAGACAGCTGTAAAGAGAGTTTTAGAGAGAAGTAAACAAATAAAGTCTGAGAGAGGTGGAAAGAGAAAGTTAGAGATAAAGATAGACAGGGGTAGGCAAAGAGAGAGATCTAGATGCAAAGCTAGAGATGATGGGTAGAGAGAGAAAGTTAGAAAGAGAAAGTTAGAGAGAGAGAGAAAGAGACAGACAAGGGGATTGGGATGGAACGCTGAATGCTTCTGCCCTGATTGGAAGACACGGGTCAAAGAAGCCAACAGCATGTCCATCTCCGTTGACAAGAAGCGTACGAGGCTTGATACGTATCGCCATACACGGGCTTCCGCTCAAGCCAATCAGAGAGAACCACGTGGCAGGAGGGATCTTGGGCTAGACGAATATTAGGTCAAAAAATTATTGGGCCGAAGAGTTAATGGACCGGCTTCGGAAAGGCAGGGTTTTGCATCTCCCGGGAGGCGCGCCGTAGGAGAGCGCCACGATACCCTCTCCTGATGCCAAAGGCGTAGTAAATGGACGGTGAGGATGGCGCGGAGGGAGATCCGGCGGTTCAGGGGGCGGCCTTCGTGTGGGGGTTAAAAGGGGGGCTGAGGGCGGATCGGGTCTTGCTTGGCGTTTCCTTTTTCTGGAGAGCCACCCTTGTTCTTCGCCAGGCTCTCCCTACTCGCCGCCGCTTCCTTCTTCCGCCAACGGAAGATTCTGGTTCGTCCTAATCTCTTCCCTTTTCGCGATTTCTTTTCCTTTGTTTCCCCTTTTGTTCTATAATTTCCGGTTTTTGTGGATTTTTTTTATTGTTGGAGGTTACAGTGATGCGCTTCTTTCCGTTTATTCGATATTCTGTTATTGTTTAAGCTGTGGCTGATTGCGTTCTTTCTCCTTTGGCTGTTTATTTTAGAGATCTGATGAATAGGTTATCTTGCGGCTCGACGCGGGTATTATTTGTTGTGCTTTTGAGCGTGGTGTGGATCCGTCTCCTGTTTTCCTCTTTTCTTGATGAAAACAATATGTGGAAGTTTTCTTTTCGTTTTAGCTGTCGCAAGCGTTTGATTTCATCGGTATTATTGTTCCTGTTTCTAAATTTTAGGTCGTTGTAGCTCTGTTGCTTGGGATTTGTTGGAGAATTTTTGAGAAAGCGTACAATGTTTTTTATCTAGGTTCAGTGTGTTGCGCATACAGATTTTAATCCTTTTGCAGCGTCGTGTAAGGAGCATGAAATTTCAATGTCTAGGAGCATTCAGCGGGCTAGTAAAGTCTAATTGTCGTAATATTGGGGGAGAATCTACTCTGTAATGTACCTTTGAAATTTGGTATATCATCTGCGCTATGTCATGAGGGCGGAGATTAACGAATACTCTGCGTTTGTACGAAGGAATAGCCCTACAGTATGCTTTCCTTCCTCATGTGCATTATGTGTGGGGAGAAGAACGATTTTTTCTCTCTCTCATTCAGTTCAGAAGCTTTTGATCTACATCTTCTTTTTGCCTTTTATCAACATCTTGTTCTTCGCTTTTGATCTTCACGGTGATTAACTTTACACTTCTTGATTGCCATCTGAAATAGCGAGTAATTTCCGGCGTTCCAATGGTTCAGTACGGGTTGTAGTTTTCAAGTTCACTTCTGTTTTGTCTGATATATCGGCGGTTCTGAGTACTTTACATTCTCGGGTTTCCTAACGTCAATTAAATTATTCATTGTTAACCGTCTTTCTATCTTTACTTATTTTTTAATCAGTTTAGCATCTATTACGAATAATAACATTCAATTGGAGGACTATGTAATATCAAGGAATGACAATCAGTTGATCCATAGGTTTTTGTTACGAGTAGGAATAATTTGTCATCGTCCCTTAAATGGGTGAAATAATTTTCTTTTGTGGTGTATTACATTTTTTCAAGATTCCGACTGATTCTTAGATATTCTATGATTTTAGGCACGATCATGTTTCTTCTTAACCACTGCACGCATCTCTTTCTCTCTCATCCAACATCTCTCTTTATTTTTTCTCTTTCTATAAATCTCTCTTCTTACTTACATTATGTTGCCGTGAATTTTATACTTTTAGGATTGGGGTTTCAGGTGAGCTATTAAATTCATGCCTTCGTTTCGTTTTCTTCACATTTATATTTATCCAAAATTTACTATTCAGATTTCGTATCTTTCAAAATTCACTTATTCGATATCTGGTATATGTAAGCAGTTGTTTCATTCATTTTATGGTTGATCCTCAGTTTAGTTGTTTGGATAAATTATTATGATCTTTTAATATCGGTCTAATTAAATTACCAGCTCATCCAACGATACGTTTTCTTTCGTGAAGTTACCTGGAAAGTTCCGTTTCTCCTGAAAAGCAGGCAATTATTCATTGCATTATATTTCTCGGTTAATAAAACAGAAAGCGGTAGGATGTAGTGTGCTTCTATATTTTCATTTCTTGTATACGTAAGGGTATCTGATGCAGCTTTCAGTACCCCTGAAAACTTCTTGATATTTATTATGATTCGTATTCGTGATTTGTTCTTGATATATTGCTTGAGATTCCGAGTTTTTACTATTAAAGTTCTTTGACGAGCATTATTTTGTACATTACTCCGCAGTGTTTGATTTCTCGAGCTTCTACACTTGTGCTTTACGACAATGGCTGGTCTGGCACCTGAGGGCTCTCAGTTTGACGAGCGTCAATATGACATCAAAATGAAGGAGTAATTAATTCAGACCAACATACTTCTAATAGTTTTCCACTCAGTAACCATTTAGTACTTCTTCTCAATAATTGTGTTCATAACCACCAACCCAGGCTGACTGAAGAAGGGCAGGATTTCTTCACCTCCTACGATGAGGTTTACGAGACCTTCGATTCCATGGGCCTGCAAGAGAATCTGTTGAGAGGCATCTACGCCTATGGTGAGACCCTACGCTTTCTCCTTACGTTTTGTCATCAACCCTAATTCTTCTTTCTTATCCAAGGTTTCGAGAAGCCTTCTGCCATTCAGCAGAGGGGGATTGTGCCCTTCTGCAAGGGCCTCGACGTCATCCAGCAGGCACAGTCAGGCACAGGAAAGACGGCAACTTTCTGCTCAGGAATTCTTCAGCAGATCGACTATGGCCTTGTGGAATGTCAGGGCCTCGTTCTGGCCCCAACGAGGGAGCTGGCCCAGCAGATTGAGAAGGTCATGAGAGCGCTTGGCGACTACCTTGGCGTGAAGGTTCATGCCTGTGTCGGTGGTACCAGCGTCCGTGAGGACCAGCGGATCCTCTCCAGTGGAGTCCACGTCGTTGTCGGCACCCCTGGCCGTGTCTTCGACATGCTCCGTCGCCAGTACCTCCGCCCCAACCAAATCAAGATGTTCGTTCTTGACGAAGCCGACGAAATGCTCTCCCGTGGATTCAAGGATCAGGTCTGTCTTCCTTCCGCGATGACGGATGGATGGCTATGGAATGTCCTTATAATGGGTTGTTTATTTAATAAATGCAGATATACGAGATATTCCAGCTGCTGCCGTCGAGGATCCAGGTGGGGGTGTTCTCGGCAACAATGCCGCCCGAGGCGCTGGAGATCACTCGCAAGTTCATGAACAAGCCGGTGCGGATCCTGGTCAAGCGTGACGAGCTGACGCTGGAGGGTATCAAGCAGTTCTACGTGAACATCGACAGGGAGGAGTGGAAGCTGGAGACCCTGTGCGATCTCTACGAGACGCTGGCCATCACGCAGAGCGTGATCTTCGTGAACACTCGGCGCAAGGTGGATTGGCTGACAGACAAAATGCGGAGCCGCGACCACACGGTGTCGGCGACGCACGGAGACATGGACCAGAACACGCGTGACATCATCATGCGTGAGTTCCGCTCGGGCTCGTCGCGTGTGCTCATCACCACAGACCTGCTGGCCCGCGGTATCGACGTGCAGCAAGTCTCCCTGGTCATCAACTATGACCTCCCCACTCAGCCAGAAAACTACCTCCACCGTATCGGTCGCGGTGGACGGTTCGGTCGTAAGGGTGTTGCCATCAACTTCGTCACCCGCGAAGACGAGCGCATGCTTGCCGACATCCAGCGCTTCTACAACGTCGTCGTGGAGGAGCTCCCTGCCAACGTCGCCGACCTCATCTGATCATTGGCGGTGACGAGAAGGAGGGTTGTGGGTGGTGGTGGCAGTGGCGATGGGGAGATTTTATGGCTGGCCGGCAAGGCACGGCGCTCTTTTTGCAGTGATGTTTCAGTAAGTACTTTTGGTATTTGATTAATTATGCTGCATGTAGGATTTGGAGTCTGTTTGAAGGATCTTTGGAGTCTTCTTTCATTTTCTTTTCGGTGTCAAACCCCCCTCCCCTCTCCTTCTCCTGGATTTGTGTTGTTTAATTATCTTTTCCTCCTGAGACTGCCAGATGCCTGCTGTTTTGCGGATCTTCTGAGACAGTTTGAACCTAAACTCCTATATTGCTTTAAAGGATTTGAATGAATGGATGCCTTAATGTTTTAAGAAGATTATCTTGCCTTCATTTGAATATCTTATCTTTCAAATTATGTCCGGTATGTAATCAATCTCTTATACACATTATTAAAGCGTTAGGGTAAAATAGGAATAGAATACACTGCTCTTTTCATGGCGAGGCTTCCAACTGCCCGTTGGTTCAATACGTTATGATGAAATTAGACTCAAGTCCGAACAAAAATTCAAACAAAAAATTGCATTGAAATTATTATTTTCTGCTATTTTATAGAAGGCCTGAAATAGATGATCAACTCTGGGATTAATAAATGTCTGGATTCTACTTTGATTGTATTTCTTCTGTATCACAAAAGCTTGGAGTTTAAAATTCACAAAATGTGGTTTAAAATAAGCTCTAGATCGATTTGATTGCATGTTGAACAACAGGCCATGATTATCCATTTATCATGCAACATGACCCATTTATATCTTCAAAATTCTGTACAACATTGAAGATTGTTGATTTTATCTAAAATGACTGAGTTGATGTTTCAACGAATTTTTGGGTTAGGGTTTACCTAAAATTTATAAGGATTGTTCAGCCCTTATTCAATGTACTACGACTTAGGTTATCTCTTTCAAGTAATGGAAACAATGTTATCATCCCCTGATATCTTATTAGAAAAAAATAAATCATGTAAGAATGAAATGCGAATAGTACCTATCATCTCCATGATTATGAAGATAGATGAAAGGGAAACAAGGTCAATCGGTAGGACTTTGTTTAATTACATGAACATTTTTATATCCCTTAATGCTTGTCAAGTTTTCAAATCAATTGGACATGATTTTTCTAGTCACATGACAAGCTCAAGACTTCTATGTATGGATTATAATATTAGATATTTTTGTGAGAAGAAAACCTTTTGCGAATTTTCTTATTGTCATGATTATGTAAGATTTTTTTTTTACTTTTTTACAATATTTTAGGAAAAATATGGGAGCTACTTGGATGAGTAATCTATTATCTAAAATTTCAGGATAATATAAGTTCTACTTAATGATAATTAAATACCTTTATAATTAAATAAGTTTTTTCAGGAAAGAGACATCATAGTTCCCCTAAAATTCAACGTTAGCTTTATAAATAAATGAAAATTGAGCAAAAATCTATGCAGTTTCTCTAATACTAGATAAATTGTAAAATTTTCAAAAGATTTATACTTTTATACTAGACCACATAATCCTATTGATCCCAAATAGAAAAACATTGTTGCATTCAACTTTGGTTTTTCTTTATTTGTTACGATGATTCAATTTCCTTTAATTTTTCCGTAAAAATGTTGAAATTAATTTTATATGATATCTGGCATGTCATTGCAGTTAAGTATGCAAGGTGATGAAATCAACTGAAGTTTTTATAGGTTTTATTGGCTTTTTAGACATTTATTTCATTGATAAATGATTATTAGCATATAATAGATAGCTTAAGAGTATTTATATTGATTTTCCAAATTATTGGGTTAACATCTTCGAGGATTGGAGTGGGAGATTGGTTTAATGGGTCATGGGACCCCACATTGGGTATCAACCACAGATTGAATCTTAACCCCACATCATACAATATCAGTTATGTGGTGTGTGGGTTGGGTGGGGGTGGCATGTGGTGCATGTAGAGAGACCAGGATGCCCCACACTCTCAAGAACATGAGACTTATGAGTCATATTAGTTCATACATATTTAAACATACGCCTTGGATTCTACCTTACATGGTGTTAGAACTTGACTATTTATCACCTTGCAAAAAATCTATGCCAAGTGAAAGAGTGCTTCACATTATGTGGAAGGATGAAAAAAAGACAGTTCAATTGTGTTATAGATTCGTCCAGAGGATACAAAGGCATGAATCATGGGACTCTCTCCTATACAGAATCAGCTTGGGGTCAAGATTTCATGAAGCTATAGTAGGCTTCTTGTGGAAACCTGACCAAAAAAAACTTTTTAAATGTAATCATACACATTTTAAAACTATTCTGTCATAATTATCTTCCATATAAATTTAAATTTTGTGAAAAAATACATTTCATGCATTGATTGGATCATTGAATTATCTCTGCATTTTCCACCATGAATTTTACATGTCTTGAAAATTGACTATGTGATGGGGACAATATCATGAAGTCGTGTTTACTTCGACAAAATAAAATCAAGATACATATCCCCACTAGAAGAAATTAAAAAATAAAGATTAACCAAAAATAAGGGGTGGCCACGCAACGACGAACAACCAGCAACAATGAGCAGAGTGAAGCCTGCGAGGACAATAACACTCAACTAGCCACCCTTCACCACTTAAGGCATTCAGATCTAGCCAGCACGAGCGCTCAAACAGACAATGCCAAGGCATAGGGAGAAGGGTCTTATAGGCCCATAAAAGGAACACAATCAATCATCATAAGTGCCTGAAGCTTGCATCATAATGGGGTGACTTTAAATTTAAGTGATAATATAATCTTAACTATCTGATCTTCTGAAAGAAGATTGGACATCCCAATGTAAACCCCAGAACTCTTTTTGTTTTGCATATTGTGATTGGCTAGTTGTGGCTAACAAGGATGGTGGGTCCTTGCGCTTGAGGATTCAGATTTGGTGAAGGAGTCTGACGAGGATGGCAGCTAATGATGAGGCAGGGCTGACATGGACTGTGGTCCACCAATTTATAAAATATGGTCTATGGCTGTGATTAAATCACAGCCATTCAACCCTATCTCAAGAAGATCTGACAACCAAGAATAGATAAGTGAATATGTACCATTGGTCCTTGTGCCCATCAACTCGATGGTGGATACTGCTGATGGAAACATGCTGGTGTTGTTCTGATCACACGTCTCTTGGGAGAGCACTATATCACACAATATAAATAGTTTAACATGATTATATTTAGAAATTTTTTCTCACTAAATTAGTTATATATGTGTGTTATCAAGCCTAAAATAAGTCAATCCATTTTTAGAATGATGTTTTGAATTTTTTGAAATGTTAAGCATCTTTAGAGAAGTTTCTGAGAAAATATTCGCAAAGTAATAATTTTCTATGTCATAATATGATTTTTTATGAGCTTTTAAACATTATATTAATAAAAAGTTGATTTTTCTAAACCAATGCGCACATTTTTGGGTTTGTAATGAATTTTATATGAAATTTATGAAATTTTTGGGTTTATGCTTAATTTCATAAGAATTTAAGTGATTATTTGGGTTTTTATTTCCAACGTGTCATGTGTCACCATTCGATTCATTAAAAAATGACCAATCAACGATTACCATTTATGATTGGCGACTACCATTCATTAAAGACAAAACTGTTATGTCATTTATTAGTAACTTTCTCTCTCTCTTCCTTTTTTTTATTTGTGGGAGGATGTGGCCCAATAAAAAACACTTTTTTTGCAATAACTGTAATATGGGGACCAATGCTCGAGAATTTCAAATAATTATTTTTTTATCCCTTGACTGGTCAACAATAGCAGCATTGTCCTTCGTGTCTCTAGACATGTAGCACCACATGTATATGTGGCATACAGCAAGTGGCACACATGTGTCCCCCTTTAATTTTGGTTTTTAAAGACATAAGCTGACATGGCACATGCTGACACACGACCATGTCAGAATTGTATGCCTTTATTAATATTAATCAAATTTTGTCTTCTTTAGGCCGTGACATGTGGCGGGTCAAGAACCATTGATTGAGGATGATGCGGCGCAATCCAAGCCAATGACTACATTTAATGCCATGATGATACAAACCCTAAAAAATGAATATGAAGGTCATGAACGAGGGTGAGGAGAGAGAAATTATGGATTAAGTTGACAACCAAGAATTATCCAACTTCAAGGCTTGATATTTGAAGATCCATAACTCTGATCAAGCTAAATTTTTTAGGGTAGCTTCCTCCTTCTGTCCTCTAGCTACATATATTATTGGATCCATAAATTGAACCCCCCATCTAAAAAGACATCTTTAAGCTCACTTCATCCTATAGAGGTAGATTAAAAGAAAGTGAAGTTTTGAAGGTCCATCAAGAGTATTCTTGGTATCTTGAGTTCTTAGAGAATCTCAAATGAGAAGTTTATCACAAGTAGAGGCTAATTCACCAAGAAGATTGATTGAAATGTTCATCACTAACTTTAGATTTATATTTGATCATAAACCCTATTCCATGGTTGTTTGACACCAATGGTGCTATGCACAAGTAAAATAGCTGAGGTCTCATCGGAAGTTAGAGAACTTCTTCAGACACCACCTGTTTAGGAAGATCAACTTTAGTAGGATATTACATAATGGAAGTGTTCCATTGACTAACATTATAGCAGATCCATAGACGGAGCCATAAGCTCAATGTATTTTGAGTATCACTCGTATAGAAAGGGTTTGTTCGCTAAGTGGGATTGACTTTTTTCCAAGGAGATTGATGGAATTATATGTGGCCGGCAAGCCAATCACACATTCCACATCTTGTTCCATGTTCATTAATAGAACATATTCATTATAGGGCACATGTGATGCTTATAATGAAGTCTATGAATACATGATCGGACTAGTGAATTATGATGAGATTCTAATACGGAGATCACTAGTCTTTAAGCATGCATTCTAAACATCCTATTTGAAGGATACGTGAGAAGGACATCAAAGTATACAGATAGAATAGCACTATCTAGCTGCATTCATATGATGAGTATGGCAGGTTTCGTAGCCATTAGTATGGAGACACTAAGGATAGATAGTGGGTACTCTTTAGTGGAAAGATTTCACTGAATTGATGAATGGTATTATACCGAACTGTCAATCAGGTCAATTCATGTCACGGTTGTGTAAGTGGTCCTTAGACCTGAGACACCAAAAACGTATTGTGGACGGACGGTTACTTTGACTATGGCCAATGAGTCTCTAATCATGGGATTCTAAACGGTCTTAGTTCAGGTACATCAAGAAGTTCACGAAGACGATTGAGTGGTCAAGATGGGATCATTCACCCTCAGTATAAGAGGTGACAGCTCAAGGAAGACAATGCGATGAAGTCCTTGGCCAAGGTAGTGAAATATCAGAGAGAAGTTCTCTGATGATTTCCAATTGCATCAGTACTAACTCGGATGACCGATTAGGGTTTGAAAGTTGACTATACCCTAAGTCATCCTAGGAGCATCAAGTTGATGAGGGATTATAAGTACACGGTAACCGATGACGAACAAGTTCCATGAGTGAGTTGATAGACACTCCTTTTTATCTTCTAGAACACGAGGTGTAGCTTGGCACCCCACGTGTTGGAGACTCGAACTTTTGATTGGGTTAAATCAATATGAGATTAATTAATATATATGATGATATAGTTAATTGATTTGTAAGGCCAATAAAGGTTATTGGGCCATTGGAATCATTAAGTAGACTGATACATGGGCCTAGAGGGTCTTTTAGACATTAGAAGAGATATTTATGTTTTGGGAGTTTTTATGAAAAATACCCACTTCGTATAAATAGGGGAAGGCCCTGAACGAATTCACCCATGCCATATTGTTCAGGAGCCTTCCCCTTCTTCACCCCTCTCCCAACACCCCTCTCCATGCCCGATGCGGTTGGAATGATGTAACAACAACGATGGAGGTAGAACGGGACTCGTCAACGAGAAGGAGGAGATTTGACGTGTCGAGGATCACATGGATATGTCTAGAGGCTGCACACTTGAGCAACTCGACTCGTCTCACTCCCGGATCCAAGAAATCACGGTTACGATCCATGCAAAGGTACTTCGTTTCATATTTTTAATGATGCCGTTCGATTTCGTTCAAGTCTTCCGCAGCAGAATATTTTGATTTATTCATCTATATCAAGGCCTCTAGAACCCAACAATCCCGAGCCTTGGCATTAGTGTGCCACTACACAATCCACAAGGACACACCTAACGCCCCCAAATTGTCTTGGCACTCCGCGCCCTATGTCATAGTCTCTTGGCAGGATATATCCCCTCTCTCGGCAGGATACAGCCCCGCCATAGAGCGTGAAGTACCAATGGGCTGTGACACATGCGTCGGTGGCCTGTTTGTGAAGCCTGCCCAGCCCGTGCACACACGACCAGAACTGCCTTCAAGCACGGCTTTGGCGGCCAACATGTGCAACCATTGCGGCCTGTGCCCGTACCCTGCTTTGATCCGTCATGCACGTGTGTTTGCGAGCACGAGCACCATGTGAGAGTTGGCTTCAAAGATCAGGAACTGGTATCACCATCCGTGATGTGTGTGTTGCCCATGCGACGAACTCGTGTCCCTATCCCGAGTCCAAGTATATGCAGATACACACTGCACAGTTAGCACACATGCCTAAGTGTAGGAATGTAGCCTACTTTGGGGCCTAACACTAACACATACCTTACATCTATCTTTAAGTACCGGTCCATGTGGAGAGGACTTCACTCTACACTATAGTTTCAGAGTGAGAAAAATAAATATAATGTTTCTTTGATCGAAGAAAATTAAATTTACAAGGAAATCATAAAATTAGACGCCTAATTTGGTTTCATCATCACCAATTTAATTTTTTATCTATCATTTTGTTTAATATAGTTTTAAAATAATTAATTTCATGATATTAATAATTTTTTCTTGATTTTTCTTATTTTTGATGTTGTAAGCTTTGGGTGATAGAAAGGTCTTCTATCATTCAATTTTGTCTTATTTGATTATTTAATCCACTTTCAAACATGTTTGAACTAAACATAATTAATCATTTAAAACTATTAAAATTTGTCTTATCTCTTGGCGCAGCCCATCCTTACATCTAATTCTATTTTTTGTATTAAATTATGAGAAAACAATGAATTACGAGCGGACTTTGAGCCACAATTAATCTTATATAGTTTTAATCCCTAATTTGGTATCATTTGCCTCTGACAAATTTTATAAGAGTTATTCACGTTGGGCTTAATTTCATATCTGAAATAAAATTTCTGGATCACTTTATAGGAATGAAATATAAGTTTTGACATATTTCTATAATAAACATGGGAGATTCTCTCACAAAATTTATGAAAAAAAGTTGTGGTGGAGAAATTTTTTTACTCTAGATATTTAAGTGGGATTGCTTGAAAAAATTCTATTGAATTAAAAATACTTCGTCAATTTTTAAATGGGAGATATGTTTTCTACCAGCTAGAAGTTCAATTTTTCCTGATAAAAGTCAACCCAGTCAAGTGCTTTGAGCATACAGTTATTAATCAAACTTATTTCAAATTTAAATAATTTAAATTTGATAAGAAATATTTCATTAAAAATTAAAAATGACAAAAAATCATGAAATTGAATGAAATTATTCTAAATATTCTCCAGAAATTAGAAATAATACTTATGGCTCTAGTGAGTGTTTGAAAAAAAAATTAAATAGTCTCGGTTTATTTATTTTTGGCTCCCTCCTTATATGAGGTTAGGAGTATTTAGATTCAAACTTATTACATGAATTAAAATTATTTCAAGATGAATATTCCAAAATTCACTTTCTCTATTTATTTTGAAATTTATTGGCATATTTAATAAAAATTTAAAAGCCTGTGAATTAATTCTTTTAAAATGATAATGTCAAAATAGTTTTCAAAAGTAGTAGTTTTTTTTTCGAAAAGAGAGCCAGAAAATATTTCAGTTCAAGACAATAGTTGATATATTAGGAGTTCCATCCTTGTTCGTGGCCAAGAAATATGCCACTCTTATCCTTTGTCAGATGCGATCGTTAATTGATATATTAGGATTTCCATCTTTGGTCGTGGCCAAGAAATATGCCTCTGTCGGGAGTCGTCAGATGCAAGTGTGCAGTGTAGATGGATGGGTGGCATAACAAGGTGCTCGACTCTTCAAACATATAATAATAATGATTCTAGAATGAAGGTAGACAGTAATTTCAAAATAGTATCTATTTATCTAAAATCCATGAGTAACTAGATGGAGATTATATAACAATAATGTTTTTTTTTGTTTTACATATCAAGACTAAATCTGTGAATGGACACCACGAAGGATGATAAATTTCATAAAAATATAATGTTTATTATAAAATATGCAAATACTTGAAGTATAATGTTGATTAAAAATATTAATAAAAAATAATATCCATTAATTAAAGATTTTATTTATATCCTGATATACATGTATCTTCACTTTATCAATTTTAAATTAAAACTTATCCTAAAAAAATGAATATTTGGACACACCATTAAGAGATAAAGTATCCACCATATATATGTATCTACAAAAATCGTATAGATTGATTTCTTAGTCTTGAATGTATCCTATTTATTATTATTTGTATCATTGATTAATTTTAAATGTAAACGAATTAAATCAAAGCTTTTATTTCTGTCACAGGAAAGAAGTGTGCAAGAAAGCTCCAGTTTCTAAGACATGAAGTTAGATTTAACCCACTGTTATTTCAGTTGGCAATTCTAAATAGCCAATTTTTTGAGATCGGTGACTTTTTGTCACTGTATCTTGATTGATACCATGTGGCGCCAAGAATGCATACTATATAAACTAGTTACATCCCATCACAGCCAAATGATTGTTTCATTAATTCGTGGCTATCAGATACACCCAATTATATATTTTTAACTCACAAGGAAATATTGTGACCGTTAGATAATCCAGAATATAGTTATACAAGATCCGTGTTTCTTTTGTTGAAAGAATACAAGATCTGTGTTTTAATCTCCCTATCCATGTCATGATGTGCGGTGATTTATCATTTGTATTTAGATACGATCTGAAGAACACTGAATAATATCTCCACTCTATCCCCACGAACATAGTTATATTATCAAAAAATTAGTTGAAGATTTGTGCCATTATAAATCATTGCACATGTGCACTCTTAGATCATCATGTGTGTGGCATTATGCTGTCATAACTATTAGCTTCAGGTGCATAACTCAAGTTTTCTATTACTTAAAATTTGATAAACGATCATGAAAAGTTATAAATTCAGAAACAAAAAAAAATTCTTGACAGATTATGTCATTCTAATCCAGTATCTGTTGAGCCAGAATATTATGCTGAAACATAAGTTCATCTATCCATTTTCCGCCATTCAATAGAGAATCAGCTAAGACAGATATGTGGTTTTAAATAATGCGCCCCAGTCATTTAGTCATTTGAAACGCATTCATCTATAGTTTTAAAACCGAAGCAGGCTTAGCAGCTTGACTCAACAATATAAGGCACCCTCAATTCATACTAGTGTTTTAAAGACGTGCTTTCATATCAAAGGAGTCTAAAAGGAATTAACCTATTCGATGAAAAAACCCACTGTAGAACTTGGGGCCACTTTTTCATTGATAATTTTCATCCTTCAAAAACTTTCCTAATTATGATGTAAAGTTTCTATGTCAGTAAATATTGTTGAAGATATCGAATATTTGATCATAAATGAGTCGATTTGACAAATCCGTTGTTCAGAAATTAAATGGCCGCGTTCTCCCCCGGAAAATAAAACTTCACCTAAATATGTTTTGTTAATTTCCAAAGTAGACCTCCTAGAAAACATTTACATCATCGATTGCAGCATCGGAAAATTGGAAATGATAGTTGAAAGAAATTATCATGCGCATGAAAGTGGGAGCAATTGATGTTATATTTTGGTCATTATCATTATTGTTTCAAACTATCTTCAAGGATATAAATACCCTGGATTGATTTAATTTTTTCCCGTCTTCAAATCATTTCATTCCGTCTGATTGAAGTTCTCGCTTTTCAAAAAGTGTTTACAGTCACGGTTTTCCATTTGTCATGTACGCGGCAACGAATAATCTGACGAGCGAAGAACAATTCAAAAAAAAATAACAGACCTAAAAAAGACCATGAATATAAACATCCGAAGCGGAAGAATCGGTCGTGTGTAGGTAAACATTAAAAAATTAATCCGACTGTTTCATCCATCCATGCGTCATCTTAGCTTTGTTCTCAAGTTCTGACCTCGTCGTTTAAACGGGCAACCATTTCAACTCGTCAAACACATGATTCAACAAGAAATTCAACTGGAGCTGAACGTGGAATGTTGGGTGGTGAAGTCTCTTCGTACACACGACGAGCCGATAACAATATAAGTATCATCACCATCACAGAGACTGTCAAAGTTAACTTTCAAGGAAGAGACAATCGTTCATCATCAATTCATCACCATCATGGCCAATTCATTTACATCTCCGAGAAGAAGAAGGACGATAACGGTAGCAGTGCTCTTCTCGCTTCTCTTGCTAATCTCCTCTTCAACAGCCCGGCCTACGCCAACGATTGCAGAAAGTACCAAGAACTCGAGCGGCTCGCCATGCGTGAAAGAACCAAATTCTCCTGTAGGGGGGGCCAGAGCCTCGCATATCCCTGCACCTCCAACAAGACCTAATTAATGTATCAGTAGATTGTATTCTTCGTCTGAATAGTATCTGTATTCGCAATGGTCCAGGCTTCTCATGTAAGCTGAATAAACATTATTACGATCCGGACGTTTAATTGTAATCAGTGTTAAACTTTACTCGTTGAACAGCGGGGTTTCATTTGTATAGTTCAAGCTTCTAACAACGATTTTCGTCCTGTTATACGTCCATGCTTATGTTTCGTACTTAGAACTTAAGACTTGTCCGTATCTCGCACCGAATGGACCAATCTGTTTAAACTACAAAATCGTAAACAATTACTTTCGTTGTGGTCAAGCTACTTTTATCGGCTTAAGTCGGTGAAAATGATGCATAATCGTTGGGTTTACATTTTCATATAGGGAAATATAGAGTTTCGTAGAAGTCCGTTAGGAACCTCTAGCTAGCTCATAAATACCCATCTGTATGAGCTGATTATTGATTATTAATATGTGTTAATTATGAAATATTAACTTACAAGCTCAATTTGGATTTTCAGTAGATAATGTGAGTTTAGCTTATCTCAGATTCATTATTTCAATACCAAGCGGGTCAGATAACATAGATCATTATAATAAATAACCCATTTTAAATAGGAACCAACCGCCATAAGTTGCCAATCAACAAATGAGTAAGTCAAGGTTTAATCACTAATGATGCAACTCCTTAAGCCTACTATTTCGTGGAATGACCAGCTCACAATGCAAAACATAATGATCTACATATTAATTAATTATGTTTCATGATGGTTTTTCAACTAGACAGTAATTTTCTTATTTGGGTTTCTTGTTTATTGATTTTTTTTTATTTTTGTCCCCGCAACAAAATAGGTAGATCAAAAATCTTATTAATTATTCTCCAACTGGCCAAATTCTTTGTTAGGATTTAGTTTAGTTTCTTGATTTGAAACATAGGGGCATTTATTCCACAACAATCGTTTGCAAGCCTGGTATTTATGAAATATAATATATAACTTGAATTAAAATTCATTTTTGCTCATTCTTTCTGCAGGACTAAATTCATATTGTTTCACGTTTTAATACAGATTTCAAAATCAAACATTCCCAACTAATTGAGTTATGCTACCCATAAAAGCTTTAAATTTAGAGTGGTCAATTTCTTGGTTTATAACTTATAGTACTCTTTGATCCCCCTATTTTCATTTTCAGAAATATTATATTTTTTCAACGGAGAATGAACTATTAAATTAAAATTATTTCGGTACGAGTTTAATGTATATTTCATCTATGCTGGAGTATGGATTATTCCATTAATAAGATATTACATCTCCCAATGAACTATCTAATTGCATACCAAAATATAACATACATCATTATCTTTCTGCATATTTTTGGTATGAAAAAGTTAAACTAGATTTTTCAGAAATTCTAAAATCTAAAAAAAATAAATCTTGATTATCTGAATTCAAGAACTTTTCTTAGGTTTAATGAACCAAAATTATTATGAGGAATATAATTTAAAGATTTTACCAAATTATTCTAAGGAATTGAATCATTTTTAATGAATTAACTTTGACAATACAAATGAGGAATGTTTCGTATCTTTCATTCAAATTGAAAGGTTTTTTTAGATTGGAATGTAAAATTTTCCACCATTGTAAGGTTATTTGATATTTTCATTTATCAATCAATCTATAATATGTTAGCACTTTCATGAGCCTCTAGATCATACATTATTAAACATATGTACAAGAATAGGTAATTTTTATTTTATTGATGATGAATTTGAACTAATTCGTAATTTCATAAATTCAATGTCAGTCATTATTAATTATATGTCATTACTTTCGGTTTTAGACATGAATGAAATTGTTAAATTTAATACTGTATTTTTAATTTTCTGTCTACAATGTGTTTAACTTCTTTGTAATAAAATTCATCATAACACCATGATAATTCTTATTTGAAAAAATATACTTTTTAAGAATGATAAACCCGGGGAAAAAATGATTGATTTATAATGGAAAGTATTCTAAAAATATTTTTTTCCTAAATTCATAGAATATCAAAACTTGTTATCAAATCTTGGCATTATAATATCATCGCATGAGCACCCTACCATGATCAGGGATATGCCCAAAAAATAGTGAGAAAGTGCACGGTTGTAATGTGACATGCATTGTGATAATTTCAACAATTTTACATGAATTTAAGCTTTATAACAAAGACATTCTCATTTTATCAAAATGAATTCATGGATATGATCAATGTTTTCCTGTTTGTGAATGTTACAGACAATATCTATGATAAAATATTTATCTGAATAATTATATGACATTTAAAATCATGTCATTCTGTAACCATTAGAGCATCTTTGAAATGTTAAATTCCACATGACGCACTATCTATGATTTCATAAGTAATATTTTAAGACGATAGAATTTGCGTAGTTTTATTGCTGATGAATATTTTTCTGCATTACATGTACAAAAATTGGTGTATAGTTGCAAAATCTCTGAGCAAGTTTGATAGTACATCGGGTGTGAGGGAAAACTGGAAGAAGTGTGTTGGGCCAACAGGAAGAAATCACACAAATGTGCATCAAGGAGAAAGTGAGAGGCATATGGCTGTTTAGAACACTAGCTCCTTAATGCCAGAGGAGCTAGTTTAGAACACTAGCTATTTAGGATAAAAATTGAGGAGCTAGTGTTCTAAACAGCCATATGCACAATTCTATGCCAGAGCTCTGAACCAATGGGTAAATAAGAGAATAGATTATACAAATATAGAAGGGTATTTTAGTAACTAAGCTATATGCACAAGTGATTGAAAGAAGAAACTCTTTTTTATAACATTCTCATTCCATTGCAAAAGGCCTGATCTGAAGGGAAGACATGGATGCAAGTTGAAGAACATGTACGTTAGGATCTCATAATTCAAACACCATTAAAATCCTAAATATCCATTGATGTGTCATCTGCCATCCCACTAGCACAGAAGTTGTATATCCATGATAAAATTTCCACACCCCGTGGGTTTCGTCATTGTATAACACAATTTTTTTTATAATTTTTTCTACCTCTCTCCTGTGGAAATCCTTACTAACCATTTATTTTTAGAGTATCTAAGGTGAAAAGAGGGAAGAATAGTTGTTAATCTGGAGTTAAATGGACAGGTAAACACCCCAAATTTGGTTCTTTTTCACACATCACACAAATAACATATATGCTAACACGTACTTCTTATTACACAGTCAGAGGTTACAATTCATTTCAAGTGTTTTTGCATTAAAATATTGTACAGTATAGAATGATGAAAAACAAAAAAAAGTACCCATGCATGCTGCTGTTTGGGCGCTCATGATTCTCCACTCCCTTGGTGTCGTTGCCTCCCTGTACAACTAAACAGCGAAAACACCCTTACCCAAACTATGGCTGCACTTATCGAGTAGAGGATGATGAGATTTGACATCTGAGGGGTGCATGGATATGTCAAGTGGTGGAGTACATGCAGTTTATGAAAATTCATGTGAAGAACCAAAAGGACATAATTTTTTTTTTCTATCCAAGGTGGTTCAATCATTCTTTTTAAATATTTTTTGAATTATTTGAAAGCAGTCCTTATCATCTCCTTATTTCTGTATAAAAATCCCAGTTTTCAAAAGCATTTTTTTTTCTGATCCCTTAAAGATATTCTATTTTGCCTATCTCTCGTCAAAGGAAGGGCCACTGTCCCTATCAGACTGAGACCTTCCCAATAAGGGATAAGTTTAAAAGTGTGTTATGATTTGATTTATTCTGATCTATGGACTCATACTGGATTCTCAATCATGGCTTAGAATCTTAAAGCTTATTTGTTATTATTTAAACTTAATTTTTTTTATTCATTACCATTACGCTGTGAAAAAGTTTTGAAATCACTATGAGAGCATGTACTAAGCTCACTAGTTATTTAGAACAAAATGTATTTTGACTTAGACATTTTTGAGGGAAATTATTCTAAAAAAATAATTTACATTTGATAAAAATTAATATTTATTTATTATCATAGTTAATTGATTTTTATTTTTTTTAAAGATAGATCTTTTCTGATGTTTTTTTGAAAATTTCTGTAGACCATTTCTATTCTTAAAATTTTTTCATAAAAATGGAAATTTCCACATTTGTTGTCTTAATGTTTTTTCTTACTGTTAATAATTTATTTTTCTTATTGATAATATTTCAAAAATGTCACTTACTTATATAAGTGTCATACTGGAGTGATTCTTATGCACTGATTTGCATGTTGTTATATGTAATTTGGACTGAAAACACTAGTAGTCTCTTTCAAATTAAATGTAATGAATCATTTTAAATTTTAGACCTGTTTTATGAAATATCCAATATAATGATATAATTATTAGATAAAAGGGACATCATAATTTTTGGTCCCAAAAATCTTAATTAGACCAATATTTTTATATGTTTAAATCAATTTGCTACCCTTGAATGAGTAGAAATCAGAAATCTCTAAAAAATCCCCAAAAAATATGATCTGAAGTTTTTAAAATAATTTCGTATGAAGGGATAATATCATTGATACTATTCTTATGATATATTTGAAATTCGAGCTTGAAATGGGCGAAACATTATATTAAGTATCCCAAAACTAATCAACTATTACAAACATGTTGTATTTTAGCATATTATTGTATTATCAAATCTCTTAATCTTAAAAAATCTGGCTGGTTGGTCGTGCTACATAGAGAGAAACTGTAAAAATTTTAAAGTTAGTTCTGAATGGATTAATTTTTAAAAAATTAAATTGTCTTTTATCATACTATTGCCCTGCCATATAATTTTAACCCAAAATCAATCTATATATGACTGCTATTACTGAAAGGAAAAAATATAAAAGTTTAAATTTGGCTACAAAATATGATAATAAGAAGTGGGGTTGGGAAGCTTGTGTTTTGTCGTTGAACGAACACTGTGCGACGATGAATGAACAGAACAAAGATTGTGTTCATGTTCGTGTTCATTCGTGAATGAACATGAACGAGACGTGCCTCTGGAACCTTGCCATTTTAATAAATGAAAATAACGAAAATTGCTTTACCTGAATACTCTGGCAATGGTGTGAGAAATGAAAATTGAGCATAATATAATTTCAGAAAAAAAATCGAGTGGTAATTTCAAGATTAAATGAAGTGGCCTCATATCATATAAGTATTTGAAAAGGAGATATACTAACAAAAAATTTAAAGGCCAAGTTTGGGAAGGTTCATGCAGTTCTCTCTATTTGTAAAATTGAATGTGAGAAGAATATATTTCAGAGCTCCACAGTTTATTTCTTTAGCAATAGACTGTGATTTTAAATTCAAATATTATAAAATGAATTTTATCTCCCTAATTGAGCATATTCATATCCTAATGAACTTTTTATTGAGCACAATCGAAAAAATATTGATCATATACATATATTTGGCTCTTTGTCCATCAGCTTTAAGTCTATCAATATCATATCAAAGTTAAGGAGACACTAAATTTGAAATAAAATTTTTATTTTAAATTATTAATAATGTCAGTAATCTATTGCACAAAAATAACCATTAGTTTTGAAATTTTTTAAGCTTGTGTATGTTTTTATCATTTTCAAAATTAGGTACTTTTGTTTATTTTTAAAGCTTAAAATTGTTATTTTTTAAGCTCGGTATTAGTTACTGGATGTTTATTTCACATAAATATTTAGTAGATGTGAAACCACAAGCATTAATATATACTTAATGATTCAATTAGTACAAAGATTATTAGAGTTAAAACTATGGAACACGCGTTCGTTGGCTAAATTTCAAATCTCAATTCAATTTGAAAACTAAATAAATGTTCTGGCAACTAAGTTTCAAAAAAATCAAAGGAGTGGATTACTCGATGAGCCATCTGTTGCTGCCCCTATGGGTTAATTCGACAAGTTTTGGAGAGGCAATACCACTCGCATTTCGTTGGACAGTAGTAATCATTGCAGAAGTGAAGTTGTGATGCTCCCAAAATATGTTGTCATTCCATTGAGTGTTCACTACTTCTCTTACATGTCTTGTAGGGTTGTGGGGCTCAAACTTGAAGTCTGGTGGCATGAGAGAAAGGATATTTACCTCAATAAGTATGTCTTGGACTGGAGAGAATGGCCCTACGTCACCTCTATTGGCATTGTATGTCTCTTTGATGTTGTCATTACCGTATGATTTGGAGTCTGAGTTGATGACAACAACAATCGGGTCTTGGGGTTGCTTTGCTAGTCTTCATTGGAGAAGTCGTACACTTTGCTATGGTAGGCGCCTTTGTTGGGCTCTTGCTTCCTCCATTGTCTTGGCGTGGCCATAATTGTAATCCATAGTACCTGTTTTTCCAGAATTCACCTGAAATGTCTGAGAGAAGTGATGTTCCAAGGCAGTCAAAAAAGTTCAGAAAGATTTTTTTAAAAAAATAATGACATCCAAATATCTTGTATACCAAAATTTTAAAAATCAATTAACCTCTTGTGGTACCTAGTAAGAAATTAAAAACTAAACGATCAATGCGTTCATTTTTTGTACTACGAAGAAATAAAAAAATGCATGATAAAAATGACATATACCTGGAATCCCTAGGCTACCATCCTTCCTCTACATTTTTTTTTGTCCTAATCCTCTTCCACTAATTCGACCTCTTAATTCTCAGGTGATAACTATGCTATGTGGATTTATAGATGTTGTTGCCTCAACCAACATTTTAGAGTCATCAATATTGACATGTTCTCTGCCGAAAGTTGTGAACATTTATACGTTTAAATTCCATGTCTAGCAGAGAAGAAGTATTCAACTGGTGCACTAGATACGCAAACAAGAAGAAAATCTTGTGCCAAAACGGAGAGCTTAGAGAATCTCTTGCAGTCGTCACCTTGTCACCATAGGAGAGCATCAATCGACACATGAGACATCTGTAGGTAATTTTGTAACTCATCATCCAGGGATGGAGTGACATATTCTTATCGCGGGAACGCCTGTGCAAGCCTCATCTTGATGGACGGCATGTAGCTCTCACCCATCCCAGGTCCCTCATCATAATTCATGCATTACTGTCAACTCACTCCATCACCTCAAATGTTGTTGTCATCCCTCAAATTTGAGACTTCCTCCTCACTAACGTTGTTCAGAAGTATTTGCATATATGCCACCAATGGAGTCTTTTGGAGCAATGTTGTCACCAAGTTGTCTAACTTAATATGTGGTATGTAACTGATGCAGCCGAGAAGGTAGTATTTCCTTGAATTTAAGCCTCATATTTGGAAAGTTTTGCTCTCATGGCTCTACACGTGATTTGGATGGCAGCACGTTGTTACACCGTGAGGACAACACCGTTTAGGAAAAAGGCGTCCTTGGTCTATGGCATCAATATGTTCACGAAGGTGTTCGTTAAGGACTTGGAGTAATGATAAAATTGTTGCCGCCATCACATGCTTGGAGCTGCAAAAAATATCTGACGCTGCACAGAAAGGTTCTAAAATTCGAGCAAAGTGTGCCACCATATGCCGCTCATGGTCATATATCACAATATTTTTCTCCGCTGCGCTCCCTAGCTCAAAATTTTCCATCTTGTACAACACTTTTCTCTTTTGATATGCGACTTGAAACATTTCATGTGTGGAGTTCTACCTAGTCTTCACATCCAACACCAATTTTCTACTATTAGGCATCTTTAATTGCATACACCATTGGGCATTGCTCCTCTGTCTATCATCCAAAGATGAAATGGCTGCAACAATTTGACGCATTTGTGTTACTAAGTCTCCCAACGAGGCAGATCACCAAGCCCATTGTCTTTGTGCTTCTTCAGACTCCCTGTCCACTACCACTGCTGCCTCGTCAGGTTTAAGTGGAGGTGGAATTCCCAGTGCCTTCGACCCATCCTACACTACAAGTTTTATGACATACGCAATACAAGGCATATGCCGATTTCTATCAAAGCTGGGGTTCACTTTTTGTATTGCATTAGTCAACGATGTAATCATCGATATATTGTTATTTGAGTTGTTCGTTGTAATAGCAATTACTTTCTTCCACAGGCCAAAGTCGACCAACACCTCTAGGAGAGGTTGTGTTAGGTAACTCTGGCTATGTGGACTATAAATTTTATTTACCGCCAAGACACATTCTTCAAGTATCCATTCATTTGTGACCCAATGCATAGTGATTCCCAATTAGAGTATCATATTTTCTGTTGTCCATGCATCTATTGTTAGGCAAACTGATGTCGGACGTCATCTAGTTGGGTATCGAGAGGATGTTCTAATACAAAGATGATGTTTGACGTCGTCCGATGAGTGATTTCCCTAATGGGGTGTGACTACGTGATGCAATAAATCCTAGGCAGATGTACGTGCATGCCTCGACTCATGGGTATTAGTCGAGCTCTGAGCTCTAGGATGGGCAACCAATGATAGTGACCTTCTGACCCTCGTCGGAGAGACGACAACAACTATGACGTCGAACAGAATAATTTTTTTGACGCTCGCACGTAATGGACGGGTTTAACCCATACTTAAGAATTCACTCGTGACTTAGTTTTCTTGATAGATATTTCTCTCACCTAAGTCTAACCTGAGCGCGATGGAGTGCAGCCAAAATATACTGAAAGACGTAATATAACTGACGAGCAAGGGAAAAAATGTACCTCGTTGGTGGCAGGGTTCGTCGTGGTTGTCTTCGTCAGTATGTGGACCAGTGCGGGCAGATGCAACAGGTGTGTGCCAGAGGCAGGCACGACGTAGCTTGACAGACGGTGGAGATGCGGGTTTGAGCGGGCCGCTGGAGGAGAGACGAGGATGAGGTGGAGAGACAGTGGTAGTGAAGGGGCTCGAGCGTCATCCAAGTCCAATGGGCTAGACCTTAAGCAGGTTCAGCGCTAAATGTAGTCTGGCGGCAAACGCAAGTGGCGTTGGAGGTGATGGAAATATATGTGGCACGCAAGCCAATCCCACCTTCCACATCTCGTTACATATTCATAATAGTGCACGTGTGATGCTTATAGTGAAGTCCATGAATATATGATCAGACCTAGTAAATATGATGAGATCATAATACAAAGATCATTAGTCTTTAAGCATGTGTTCTAAACATTTCTATTTCAAGCATACACGAGAAGGACATCTACGTATCTAGATAGAATAACACTATCTAGCCTAACTCATATGATGAATATGGGTGTTCTCGTAGCCATTAGTGTGGAGACACTAAGGATAGATAGTGGGTGCTCTTTAGTGGAAAGAGTTCACTATATTGATCCGTACGAACTCCTGAATTGTATTATGCCGATCTGTCAATCAGATTGATTCACGTCACAGTTGTGTAAGTGGTCCTTGAAACTGAGACACCAAAGACATATTATGGATGGACGGTTGTACTTTAACTATGGCCAATAAGTTTCTAATCATGGGATTCTAAACGATCTTAGTTTGTGTGCATCAAGAAGTCCACGAAGGGGATTGAGTGGTTAAGATGGGATCGCTCACCCTCGGGATAAGAGGTGTCAGCTCGAGGAAGACGGTGTAATGAAGTCCTTGGCCAAGGCAGTGAAATATCGAAGAAGACTTCTCCGATGATTTCCAAAAAAATGCATCATTACTAGCTCAGATGATCGGTTAGGGTTTGATAGTTGACCATACCCTAAGTCGTCCAAGGAGCATCAAGTGGATGAGGGATTATACATACACAGTGATCGATGACAATCAGGTTCCATTAATGACTTGATACACACTCCTTTGTATCTTCTAGGACATGAGGTGTAGCTTGGCACCCCACGTGTCAGAGATTTGACCTATCGATTGGGTTAAATCGATCCGACATTGCTTAATCTATGTGATGATATTGCTAATTAATTTGGAAGGCCAATAAAGGTTATTGGGCCACAAGAGTCATTAACTAGACTGATACATGGGCATAGAGGGTCACACACAAATGGTCTGTTGGACGTCGGAAGATATACTTAAGTTTTGGGAGTTTTTATGAAAAATACCCACTTAGTATATATAGGGGAAGGCCCTGAACGAAATTCATGCAGGCCAGAATTGTTCATGGGCCTTCCCCTTCTTCTCCACTCTCCCCACACCCCTCTCCATGCTCGATGCGATCGGTATGGCGTAACGACAACGATAGAGGTAGAATGGGGCTCATCAAGGAGGAGGAGATTCAACGTGCCGTGATATCATGGATAAGTTTAGAGGCTGCACATGTGAGCAGCTCAACTTGGCTCACTCCGAGATCCAAGAAATCATGGATGCGATCCGTTTAAAGGTACGTTGGTTCATGTTTTTGTTGTTGTCGTTTGATTTGTTCAAGTCTTCCGCTGCAAATCATTTTGATTTGTTCATCCACGTCAAGGCCTCTAGAACCCAACATGAGGGACATAGGCCGCGCGAACACCATGGTCGTAGTGTCGGCGCGGAGTTCAGCTTCAACAATTTACTCAATGCTAGACGTTGGATAGATAGGACGCTATCACGTAGGGTGACTGAGTGAACACTACAGCTTGCGGATGGCTACCGTAGAGGCGCGAGTCGGAGCTGTCACAAGCGTCTGGCAGGTGATGTGCATGATGGGACAACACTAGCAGTCGAGCGACTAGTCCCTCATAGGCTGTCATAGTCGTGAAGTACTGATGGCCGACAGGGTAATCTGATGGCCAGATGGCTGAAAGGGAGAGCTCAGTAGATTCATCGGGATTGGGTACCCTTATAGAGATCTGCATCCAGATGCTCGTCACGTAGTTGACGCTGGGACAACATAAACGGCTGAGTCAATTATCATGTAGTTGGCTAGATGGAAATATCTGTTTGTCTCAACTGGCTGAGTTTGACCAATCTACAGTGGGGGCATGCGCGCACGGTGGTCCAGGTAAGACTTTGCAACTAGTGCGATGTGCGTGAGTCGTCGGTCTTACTGGCACGCAGGCTAACGAGCAGTCCTGCATCAGAGGAGTCACCGATGGTGGTGCAAATAAGTAGGGTTGACCATACTGCAACGGGGAACACATGCGCACAACTGTGAGCCGGGTTTATGACAAGCGCGATGCACAACCATGTGCTTTGCTCGCATCTGGTTGCCAGGGCAGTCATGCACCGGGGAAGGTCATCCTAGGTGGTGCACCACATTGAAACTCGTCGTCGGTGAGTGGAGGCTCAGCGGTGCGTCTGATTAGTGTCTTTGGTGACGGTGAATCAAAGAAACACGTCCAATAGGTCGAACAGCAGATCGTCGGACTGCGGCGGGTCTACAAGAGGAGGCGTGCACATCCCTGAGTGATCACTGTGGTTTCAATGGACACAGATAGCACTACCATCAGCGCTAGCAGAGAGTTTTCTGCTCTTGTTTCGACGTCACGTTGACCACGTGCAGGAGATGTTTGGATGACCATAAGCCTAAGCGGTGCTGGAAGGTGGGGTTGTTCTCTTTCTCACGTCCAACCCGAGAAGATGCAGGGTCGTAGCAGCCAAGGGCAGTAATTGCCAAAATTTCTTCCCTTTCTTCCCTTTCTTTCTTCGTTCTTCCTCCTCTTCTTCCTCTTCCTCCCCCTCCTTCCTCTTGGTGTGAGATCTGGTTGAAGTAATTGCCAAACTGAAAAAAAAATGCCAGATCTGAGATTAACTTGGGCCCATCATGGCCTTATATGGGGCCATGATGGGCCCTTACAAGAGAGTCCATTAGCCCTTTAAAAAGGGTCCAACATGGAGGGTCCATTAACACAAGGACCATCCAAACGATAGATAGACGGCGATGACAAAGATGAATATGACGAAGGCAATGACGAAGACAAAAATAACAAAGACGATGATGAAGACTAAAATGACGAAGGCGAGATGAAATCAAAATGTGAGACAGATAACACCGATGGACCACGCGTGGACAGTGAGACATATAAATCTGGTGAGAATCTCCTTTGTTCTCTAAAATGTGATACCCAGTAAGAAGGTATTCTGCCTTATTGGCGAACCCAAAATTCCAACAATATATCGTTGACCTCTGGAACTAGACTCCTCCTCAGACCTTGGGACTTGTTTACCTTTCAGCCGATCGCACAGCTCCTTACGGGTATTCTGCAAGTGCCTCCAAAACATAATTATTGTCCCATCTTTGTTTCTCTCAATAGTTGTAATTCTTGGACGATTGTTCTCCTTCCACACAATACATTCATACTGCTTTGGGTCGTGTTCTTCAAAATATTGCATAGCCTCCAATTCTCGCCCACAACGCTTTCTCTGTGAGGTTACCAGAGTAGTTGTGCATGATTCTCATCTACGGTTATGGTGTTTTGCCATTTCAACATTTGCATCCATCTTATTTGAATTTCTACCGGTATGAGCTTCGTCAGCGTTCATAGATGATAAGCTTTTCCAAGACGCCTCCTTTAAGAATAAAGAATAACGCAACTGTTCATGTATTGCATCACTTCTCATTATCATTATGAGACTAGTCACAAACACATAAATTGATATAAATAGACATATAAAAAAGCAATTTTAGATATGAACACTCGTTACACACACACAACTGAAGGATCAAACATGTAGATGTTGCTGCATATGACCATTCGTTACAGTCTACTAATCAATAAATCAGCGTATCATTCGGAATATGCACTAGAATCAGAACAACAAACAAATAGCAACACAAAGAAATACATAAATCGTATAGTAATTTGGAATCAAACCATGTCCGCAATGAAGTACCTTACTATAGTTAGCCAGAGGAGGATGCCTCGTCAAAAGGTGTAAATGTAGACCGAGAGCTGTCGATAGGGGCTTGCTGGATGTAAACAAAATTGCGATGATGGTGATGAACTGATGATGAACGATAGTCTCTTCCTCGAAAGTTAACTTCTGCACGCGTTGTGGGCTTGACAGTCTCTGTGATGGTGGTGATACTTATATTGTTATCGTCTCGTCGTGTGTACGAAGAGACTTCACGACCCAACATTCCACGTTCAGCTCCAGTTGAATTTCTTGTTGAATGATGTGTTTGACGAGTTGAAATGGTTGCCCGTTTGAACGATGAGGTCAGAACTTGAGAACAAAGCTAAGAGGATGCATGGATGAAATTTTTTTTTATGTTTAATGTTTTAATGTTTACGCGCAGACGACCGATTCTTCCTGGACTTTCTTAGGTTTGTATTTTCTTTCGTGGTGTAAGGCAGAAGTTCCCTTTCCCTCTATTGACGACCGTATTTCAATGAGTTGGTTACATCACTTCAATGGAAAACAGTGGCTGGACAAGAAAGCTTTCATCGAGAGATTATTCTAACACAATATGAAAAGAGAGAGCTTCAGTCGACTGGATGAAATGAGACGACATCACCAAAATGACCACACGAAATCAAATAGCACTAAAAAAACATCTGCTGATACTATTTTTTTTTCATGCACAAAAGTAATTGTTTTTATCATATTATGCGAGTTCCATTCATGTAAGCGGCATAAATGAGATCTGCTTTGCATATGAGCAGAATATCTGAGCTTATTTTCTTCTAGAGAATAATGAAAGTCATTTCACGTCAATAATTTCATCAAACCTATTCATATTTTGGTAAAATTTTGGATTATTAAACTTGTATGTAGTGACAGGCCAACAAATGCATCACTGCCACAATAAACAAGAAACTAGGTATGATCGCTATCAGTATAAAAATGGCCCTATTAACTTCATTTACGATTCATTTTAGGTGAATCCATGTCCTCGAACCTCGTGTGGGATAATTTGAGGATCACATTTCTTGTTGACACATACTTGAAGCCTGGTTGGGTTTGAAATAGCTTTTTGAAAACTAAATGACTCGATCACATGATCTGAAATTGGACTACGATCAAAGCTGATCAAAATGATAAAACTAGCATTTTATAATAAAGTGATAGAAGGTTTATCAAAGCTGGCACCAGAATGATGAAATCTCTGGTATCTTTATTGGATTTTATCTCAAAATTTTTGTTAATTTCTAAGGTCTGTAAGACTTGATATATGTGCATATGTTCAATGAGAACAGAATTAAATTGGATAGAGTTGATAGTCAGGACCTAACACCACCATATGATTGAGACCTTATATAGATGTAGGGCACCTCACAGAATAATTATTAAAGAGAACCAAACTAAAACAGTAGGAGTTTCTATTTTTCCGGTAGATTTGGATGGATTAAAAATCATTTCCTGTTTTGTAAAAATGCATATATTTTCCCTGTTTTAAAACAACGAATGATAACTCAAATTTATCTTTATTCATTTATATTTTAAGAGAGTTTCATTGGTTACTATTGCTTTTTAAATAAATATATGGATTAAAATTCAACAATTAGTTTCCAACTTTTATGGGAATCCTCAATTATCCGTGTCTATTCCATATAACTTGATGAACTTTTGATACATGTAGATAAGGATAAAAGTAGGAGATTGATAGAATGAGTATGACCTGAATTTGTATGCTCCATTAATTTCTCAAACTCTTACATACAAAAATATCATTTTATAACTTATATCTGATGAACTCATTACTCATTGTATCTGAGTTTAATCAATAATATTTATTCATCTTTACTCTTATGGAATATGACTAACAAGTTATGAATAATGGTCATCTCCTCAGGGAATATGAATATACTTTCAATGATATTTAAGGCGATGAGTGTTGGGTGCTACAGGCCTTGATATGGATGAAGATGAGGATTCCATGCAAAGGAAGACACATAGTGGAATCATAACATCATAATTAAATCATGAAACGAGGAACTTGTGCACGGGTCACCTCTGCGATTTCTTGGATCTCAGAGTGAGATGCGTTAAGTTTCTCAAGTGTGCAGCCTCTAAACGTGTCAATGCAATCCTCGGCATGTCCAATATCTGCCTTCACCTTAACAAGTTCCGTTCACCCTCCATCATTGTCGTTATGTCATCCCAATTGAATCGGTAGTGGAGAGAAGATGTGGGGAGAAAGGAGAAGAAGGAAAAGACCCCTGAACAATTCTGCCATGTGTGCATTTTGTTCAGGGCCTTCCCTTTTCTATAATAAGAGGTTATTTTTCATAAAAACTCTCAAAACTTAAATATATCTTCCGACGTCCAATGACCATTTGTGTGTGACCCTCTAAGCCCATGTATTAGTGTAGTTAACAACCCCAGCGGCCCAATAACCTTTATTGGCTTTCCAAAGCATCATATAGATTAGTTAATGTTGGATCGATTTAACCCAACTGATAGGTCGAGTCTCCAACACGTTGGGTGCCAAGATACACCTCGTGCTCCAGAAGATACAAAGGAGTGCGTATGGACTCACTCATGGAACATGTTCATCAGTGACTATCGTGTTCGTAAAGTCCCTCATCCACTTTACCCTCGTTGGACCACATAGGGTATGGTCGACTGTCAACCCCTAATTGGTCATCTGAGTTAGTACTGATGCATTCGGAAATCATCGGAGAACTCTTCTCTGATATTTGACTACCTTGGCCAAGGACTTCATCGCATCATCATCCTTGAGTCGTCACCTCTTATACCAAAGGCGGATGATCCCATCTTGACCACTCAATCATCTTCGTGAACTTCTTGATGTGCCCGAACTAAGACTGTTTAGAATCCCATGATTAGAGACTCGTTGGCCATAGTCAAAGTATAACTGTCCCTCCACAAAACGTCTTTGGTGTCTCAAATCTAAGGACCACTTACACAATCGTGACGTAAATAAACCTGTTGACAGTTCAGAGTAATACCATTCGAGGATTTGTATGGATCAATATAGTGAACTCTTTCCACTAAAGATCACCCACTATCTATCCTTCGTGTCTCCACATTAGCAACTACGGGAATGGCCATACTCATCATATGCGTGAGGCTAGATAGTGTTATTCTATATGGATACTTTGATGTCCTTCTCATGTATCCTTCAAATAGGAATATTTAGAAATCATGCTTAAAGAATAGTGATCTCCACATTATAATATCATTATAATTATCTAAGTCAGATCATGTACTCATGGACTTCATTATAAGCATCACATGTGCACTATTATGAATAGGTTCTATAAATGAACACGGAACAAGATATGGAATGTGTGGTTGCTTGTCGGCCACATATATTTCTATCAGTGAAATGCAATAGTTATTTGGTATGAGATAGAAGTAAGAGAGAATTCGTGAGATGGTAAGGTCATAGTTAAATTTATAGAGGGAAGATTAAAATATAGAAGACAAACAGATGTAGAGAGAAAGTGAAAGAAATATATGAATAATGGATTACAAGTATGTTGAGGCCAAGAGAAGAGGGATAGAAGTGTATTATTCATTGTTACTTATACATTGCCAATATAACAATTAATATTAAACATAACATTATTAATTAGCTGATATAATCTCTCTAATTTTAAATATGAATCTTTAATACTTATCTAGTGACACTATAATAGTATTGCATCTGCGTAGTCACTATAATTTATCAATGGATTAGGTTATCATTTGAACTTAATATAAATAAATATATTATTTAAATTATTTTATCCTTTTTATTATTCATAGGTTTATACAAATATAGCCCAAGGATGGTTGAAAAAAATTTAAAACTATCTTAAAATAGTTATTTTATATTACAATTCAATAATAGCATTCCTCATATTTTTCCCTTATTTAGGGTTGGGGAAAAAAAATTTGTTCATTCGCGAACATGCGAACGAACGAACACGAATGTGAACGTAAAAAATTGCACAAGAAAATGTAGGCGAACGGTTCGCAAACAGACGAACCGTTCACGAACATGTTAGCTTCCCAATGCATCCCGCCAGGTGTTCTCCCCCCACTCTCCCCCTCTCCCCCTCCACCCCCTCCCCCCTTCCCCCCTCTCCTGTAGATCGTCCATTCCCTCCCCCCCCAACTCTGGTGGCTCCCTTTCCGACAAACGACAGTCTTTCTCTCCGTAGCTCCCTCTCCACCGGCTCCCTTCTCCTTCCAGCTCCCTTTTCTCCATCGTTCCTGACTCATCCCTCTCCTTTCTTCCCTTCTCCCTCCCCCGTTAGACCTCTGCCTGCCCCTTCTCCCCCTTCTCTCCATCGTCCCCAACTCCTCCCTCTCCATTCTCCCTTTCTCCCACCCGTCAGACCCCCCGCCCCTTCTCCCTCCAGCTCGCTTCTCCCCCTCCATCCACGTCAAATCTCAGTGCTCTTCTCACTTCTCTTGCTAATCTCCTCTTCAACAGCCTGGCCTACGCCAACGATTGTAGAAAGAACCCAGGTCCCTGGTTCTCGCAGCCCACTACACCGGTTCCCTCCTCCTAAAAGCTATGCCCAGGCCTTCCATTACCCAACACCTCCGATATAGTGTTAAGGAAGAAGGATTCGAAATGCCAACGACAGTTATCTCACCAACCTATCGGAGCTTGAAGAAAGCTCTGCAATTCAACACCTGAAATGCACTCTCCACATCCTAAGAGATCACAATGCTCAAGCTTATCTATATGTATCAAAAGTTCATTAAATTTTATGCAATAGAAGTTGGAAACTAATTGTTGATTCTAAACCTTATATTTTGAATTATTAACCAATAAAATTATCCTTAAATATAACTGGATAAAGATAAATTTGAGGTATCATTTTTCATTGTATAATGAGGAAAAGAAAGGCAATTTTATAAACCAGGAAATTATTTTTAACCCGTCCAAATATACTGCAAAAATAGAGACACCCACTATTTTAGAGTTTGGTTCTTTTTATTCATCATTCAGTGAGGAGCCCTACATCTATATAAAGTCTCAGTCATATGTTGGTTGGGTCAAGTCTAAAATAACAACTCTTAACAATTTAACTATGTTTCCATTGACCGTATGTACATATATCAAATCTTAGAGGCCTCAGAAATAAACAAAAATATCAGGAAAAATAAAATGCCAAAAAAACCAGGCATTTCATCATTCTGGTGCCAGCTTTGATAAACCTTCAATTACTTATCTGAAAAAATATTATTTTTGATCAGCTTTGACAGAAATCTGATTTCAAGTTATGCATATAAAATAGGTTTCTCAATAATCATTGAACTCCTCCACCTCTTTATAATCTTCGGAGTTGAATCAATGACAGACACCCAAGAAAACATTATGGATATTGAAATAACCTATATTGAGGCCTAGAATTTTAGGAGATATGAAAAGATAGAGTTTACATAGATAGGATTATTTATTTAAAGATATAAGGGAATGATGGGTAAAGGAGAGAGACAAATATGCCCACAAAATTTTAGCCAAATCCTCCTCCTGGATCCTTAGATATTATCTTTCGGAGTATGATGATTATGAGTCATTCATTGTCACTCTCCTCTTTTGATTAGTGTGCCATATTTCCAGAGTTTCAATGTAATCCTAGTATTCATTGAAGATTATGTGCAGATTTCTATGTTTCTAGCCTTGAATTGGCGTGAGCCAAAACTGTGTCCTCGGGGTCACCAAAATGTGTGTATAATTGCTTGATTGATGGTGTCTAACTCCAACATTTTTTCCTTTCAATAAATCTGGAATTTACATTTATATCACTGTGGTGGCACTTTAATGTTTTATTTATTGCATTTTTGAGGGAAAAATCTCTCTCCCACCAAATGTCCCACAAGTTGTGTGACATTCATTCCAAGTCTAACCTAAAATTTTTCTCTTGCTGCCACCTGTCTCGGCATATAAAAATAGGTGCTTAATTTCATGATTTTTGTATTAGTGTGTCAAAATTTGTTGTGCCATAGTGATACCCACATTTTATTCTTTGGTGAAACCAATGAATTGGAGCATCCAATTATTGATCAAAGGCAATGAATGACCACAATCCAAATCAATGATATTGTGATACAAGAATATATGGTATTAAATTACAATAAAGGTCATCCAAACTACATAAAAGCTTTAAATCAAATCCATATAATGTATTATTACATACATTTAGCATGAATTTAATGTCATAAATTTTCATAAAAATAAGAAAAAATCTTTAAAAAACAGAACATAATTCTCAAAATATATTAAAATATTTTATTTTTTATAAAATTTTCATAATATTATTTTAATTTAAATAAACACATAGAATTTATTATATCAATGCAATAATTAGGTTGTTATCAAACCTCTCCCTCCCCAACTTTATTCATTGAAAGTTCCATCTCATTCCCCTAGAATATTTTTTGGGACCATCCATTTATCTTGGTAAATTAAAAGACATGAGTATGATGTCTTAGCAGTATAAATCACAGCTCTTGTGATGAATATCCCCGTGAAATAATAGAACATCCATTATCAATTATATTGTGGTTTTGGAAAGAACTGGTGGTCATGATAATGGCAGTTTACGTACAGCCCAGTATGGTATCATGTCATCAATGGTTGGGCATCACATCTCTTGTAATCGAGGTTACTATTTGTCCACAATGGCTAATTAAAGCTAGGAATCCCCACTAACTTTCCTCTCACTTGAATGTTGAAAGCGGCCATTCTTCTCCTCCTGTTTTAGCTCAGAATATTAAAGGAGTGGGAATAAGAAAATGTGTAGGAAGGGATGAATTCAATAATGAATAACTATAACTAAATTAGGAAATAAATAAAGAAACTTGACACAGTAGACAAAGAATCAAGGATATAAGAAGGGTGGATTTTTTAAAATAACACATAATTCCAAGATAGTGAAGGTAGTTGAAAGAAATGAAAATACTTGAATGTCACTATCTTGACCACTCAATCGTCGCAATCGTCTTCGTGAACTTCTTGATGTACACAAACTAAGACCGTTTAGAATCCCATGATTAGATACTCATTGGCCATAGTCAAAAGTTCATCCACAATCTTTGGTGTCTCAAGTATAAGGACCTCTTACACAACCGTGATGTGAATTGACCTGATTGACAGTTTGATATAATACCATTCAGGGATTTTTACGGATCAATTCAGTGAACTCTTTACACTAAAGAGCATCCACTATCTATCTTTATGTCTCCATACTAATGGCTACAAGATCGGCCATACTCATCATATGAGTGAGGCTAGATAGTGCTATTCTATCTGTATGCTTTGATGTGCTTCTCGCGTATCCTTCGAATAGGAATGTTTAGAACACATGCTTAAAGACTAGTGATCTCCGTATTACAATCTCATCATAAATCACTAAGTCCGATCATGTATTCATGGACTTCATTATAATTATCACACGTGCACTATAATGAATGTGTCGTATTAATGAACATGGAACGAGATGTGGAATGTGTGATTGGCTTGCCGAACATATATATTTCCATCATTAAGTTTATATTTTTTTTCATAATGACATAAACAATTTCCTCTTCAGTTTTATCAAAAATGTTATTTTATTTCAGTTTTTTAACAATTTGTCCAGATTCAACATCCAAACGTAGTGTATTGAGTCATGTTCAAGAAGGGTTATCTCAGCACTCCTAGAATTCAGTTTACCAGGTGATCATGGAGTGTTGATTGTGCACCAAAGATCAATGGTACTGAAACCCAGAAGTCAATGATGACAATTGGGAATCACATAATTATTAGTCCACGGTTTTTTCTCCCTTTTTGTGTATTCCATATCTCATTTGGATTCATTTTATTGGCTCTAATAATGGAAATTATGAGGCTGTCAAGAAAATCACACTTTAATGTTTGAATTTTACTGAAATAAATATGAGTTAAGTATTATTCCCATGTGATATTTGGTGCATTTTTATAAGATCATAATATAGTGATTACTATTATTTAAACAAGTATTCTAAATACTTCTATTTAATGGATACTTGAGAAGGACATCATATTATCGAGAAATAGTAGCAATATCTAAACCTACTTGTATGATAAGCATAGCTGATGTTGTAGCCATTAGTGTGGAGACACGAAATATGGTGGGTACTCTTTAGAGAACAGAAATGATATGTACGAATCTCTGAATGGTACTATACCTAAATGTCAATCATATTGATTTATACCACAGTTGCATAACCAGTTCATTGATGAGAGATACCAAGCACATTTTGTGCATGAAAGATTATGTTTTGACTAAGATGCATTAGTCTCTAATCATGGGATTCAATAATGGGTCAGCTTGGATATGGTAATAGCTTGGATATGGTAATAACCCGATCGATGGATTCAAATATGGGATAGTTTGCCATCAGATTACGAGGAGGTTGATATTAGGGAACACATTATCTAGTGACTCCCCTTATGCACCAATACTAAGTGACACATTCTGGTACCTAAGTGATTCATGAATCTTGCATGGATGAAGGATTATACATATATGGTAATCGATGATGGAAAAGGTTCTATGAGAGAGCTCGATAATTATTCTACATCTTATAAAGCACAAGGTGTATCTTGGCACCCCAAGGGTGGAAACTTAACCATCAATCGGGTTAAACCGAGACTTGATTAATCAGTATATATGTGGATTTAGATAATTACATGGTTGGTGAATAATCATTAATGGGTCTAGAAGGTCATTTTCATACTATTCATGGTATTTGGTAGATATACTTAAAGTTATAAGAACTTTTATGTAAAAGTACCTAAATCGGCATAAATAGAAGGAGACACCCATTTTGGGTGTCCATGCTTGCTACACCTAGGTGCCACCCCCTTTTTCTACCCGTCTACACACCTCACTCATTTCATTGAGAGAGAATTGAGTGTGAGGAGATCAACCTGATCTTAGAAAATATTTGGACAAGAAGAAGAAGATATGCATCATTGCATTGATCACATGGATGCATCAAGGTACCAGGAAAATGAACAGCTTAAAGAACCTCTCCCAAATAGCAAGTCATGGTATTAGTTCTCCACTAGGTAAATGTGATTATTATGTCTTCCATTGGTCCATTGAAAATTTATTTACACCTTCTGCTACATGAAATGTGATTTCATTTCCTCAATCAAAGTCACTAAATACCAACTTTTAATGGGTGTCTTTTTTTCAGCTATGATGTTGACCTCAGCATTGTTAAAGCTAAGGGGGAATGTAGGATCCAAGGAAAGGCATGTTTTGGTAACTATGTCTTTTTTGCAACAATTTTACTTATTCATTTTACCTTAAAAATTTTTTATGTGTTTGTTTCATGAATAATTGCATAGATTTACTGATGGTTTTCCAAAAGTATGATAAATAGTTGATGTGTATGTATAATCTTTGAGGATAGATATGAATAAATACATAGTAAGTTATTCTAATATTAAATGATTAAACTTTGGTGTTTGAATAATGAATTAATAGTGTAAAAATCAAGGAGGTTTAGAAATGTTTTGATTTTCTGCTCTCTAAGAGGGCTTAAAGCATTTCACATTTACTTAAAATTGTATAACTATCTAAGGCTATGCAGTTAACATGGAAAATAGGAACATTAAACCTGAATTTAAGCTTCATTGGTAATAAATAAAAAGCTTCAATGGAAACCTTAGTAATAATAATAAATTTTGGGTACACAATTTTTTTACTATTTACGTGCTAGTTATGCAATTTTAAATGTGACGGGAAGAAATTTAAAATTATGGTTTCTTTCTTATAGTATTTAAATGTCTATCCATTGTATATTTAGGATCTATTTCAAAATTTTATATTACTTTACTATTTCTATCACATTTAATTAATGTCAAAGTCAAAATTAACGTTATATTAGAGAATAAATTTTAATTTATTTCATATAATTATCATGAAATAATATTATTTCATCATTGTATTATTAAATTTAAACTTAGAGATAGGCTGTGGATACGACGCATCCACCATCTCATATTGACTCGAGCCTGCAGCTCAGCACTAGCATGTGACCTCCTACACTCTTGGGGCATTCCGGTGACCCTCGCCCCTAGCCGCATTCAGTTACAGGTTGTTTATTGGCTCCCACCGCCAATCGGCATCCTCAAATTGAATGTGGATGGTGCGGCCCAGGGGACCCCGGGGCCCGGAGGGGGAGGTGGTGTCCTCCGAGACCATACAGGGACTATCCTCTTTGCTTTCTCATCTTTCTATGGCATACAAACTAATACAGTAGCCAAAGCTATGGCAATACGTGATGGTTTACTCCTCTACGAGGAACGAAACCTTCATAATATCGTCGTAGAGTCGAACTCATACGTGTTAGTTGACATGCTTCGTGTAGGTACATGCTCCCAATGGCGACTACACCCGGTCTGGCAGGACATCATGTGGTGCCACCCTCGCACAACTAGCGTTTGACACCAGCTGTGAGAAGGCAACCAAACAGCAAATGCCCTCGCCAACCACGCGGTACACACATGACTTCCTTCATCTCTTTTTCTTTCTTGGCAAGCGCTCCATACAACAGCTAGGGGATGCTATTGTGTCGATCATCTCGGCTTGCTGACCCTCCGCACGCGTCAGACACTCATGATGGCGGGCCCAGGGGAATGGCAGATCGCGTGAAGCACTCGAGATGGGGGCACTCACCCTCCCACCTAGCCGACGACGTCTCAAGCCAGAGGGGTGGACTGCGCCCGCCTCGAAGGAGTTCCTCGCCACACACTTCATCTATGCCATATGACGCCGGTGAGGACAGCTCCAATACAGCTCCATCATCGTCATCGCGGGGGGCTCTAGTGGGACGTTGACGTGCATACTTCACTGAGCACCTGTAAGGTATCATTTATGTATCTTTTCATTTTCTGAACATGGGCGGGGACAAGTGGGATCCGAGTGTAATTGGGATATTTATACTCGTTCCACGCCTATAAACACTTATAAACACTCCACTTATCTATAAAATCCCCCTGGGTGGCTACCAGGGCATGGTTGGATCAGTCTAGGGGCACAACCACAAGGTTGGCCATACCCGGCACTGTGTCTTTTGCCAAAAAAAAAAACTTAGAGATAGAAATTTCTAATTTTTTTAGTAAATATGCCATGGAGAAATGTATTGATATAGCCTTTAGCAACTAGATTTTGTATGAATGGGAAATTTTTTATTTTTAATCTTAAAATTATCTATCTAACAAATATGTTTCATTTTAAAATAAGTCCATATATATCATCACATTTAAATAAGAGCTATTCTTAACTATAAATAAGCTCACATCAATATTTAATTGAGTTAATTACATGGCGAATATTTATTATATATTTACAAAGATAAATTCTAAAATTTTATTATCTATTACTCCATAGCTTTCTTATAATGCTTAGGTTTATTTGCAGTTTTATAATGGATATTATTCAGTTTATCCATGAATGTGTGAGTCAAAATGAGTTTTATAGATTTAAGAACTGGCCATTAATGTTTATGAAATGTCAAAAATATTATTTTATAATTGGTAGATAAATTTTTGGACCAAAATCGGATAAGAAAGGTACGTTTTGTGAGTATGGCCACTTAAGGATCAATAAGATGTTGGGAACATAAACTCTCAAATATGATTTTCTTATTCTCTTCAAAATTTTAATCTCATCAACTCACGTTGTAAAAACAGAATCATCATGTTGTTTTCATATAACAACAGCTCTCTTGCTCGGATGCTCAAATCTTCATCTGAATTCTCTAGCATGCGCTGTAAAAATCCTCCTCTAGAATGATCAAACGATTAGAAATTTGAAGTCTCTCCTGAAATTGATCTTGAAATCGTCGTCCACAATGATCGAGCTATCTGAATCTTTCTTGAAAAAGAACTTTTTGTGCAGATTGGTCCCTTTACCTTCTGTTGTAATTCATTCTTAATCACGTATTTTTGATCCATGCCTAAGTCCACTATATCTTGTCATATCTGATATAGCATCTTGCATTCGTCTACATTCTATCATAATTATAATGTCAGTGTACTTCCTTTTTTAGGAGTTCCAAAACCATGAAGAGCATGGAAGTGATGGATATTTTCCTGAAGGATGACTGTTGAGCTGGAGATAATAGTTGAATTTTTATTTTATTTTACATGAGTTCGTAGATAGTTAGATTTGTGTGTGTTGTCTGAAGTTTCTTATGGCTGATCATTGAGAGCCTTTTATTCAATTCTTTCATCTCATGAGAATTACATACTTGAAGTCAAGATAAAGTTAGGTTATGCTCAATAGAACTATTGTATCCAAATTTATTTACATTTATGTTATTAGATATTGGATGAACCCAAATGAGGCATAAAATTATACATACTTAAGGGGAATTTTGACATCAACCTAATTTACCTTCATCTTTATAAGAATTTTCATATCATGCATTAAATGGAGCATTTGGTTAAAACGATACATTCTAATGTAAATTTTGCATAATTTAGAAGTCCAATTATTTTCATCCAATATAATTTTTTACGTTATTAATTTTAATTTAACTTCTTTCTCTAGTGGTTATTCCACTTTTTTTAGGGACAAAGATGAATAAATGAATAAAAAAGATAAGAATAAGAAGAAACACACACATATAAAAAATTGTTCCAAGAGTAAAAGGCAGCTAGCTAGGTGCAGCAGTGTTCAAGCAAGCCACAGGCAGGTGAGCGTAGAGCACTCAAGCCAGCCCACAACAGATGAACATCAATGCTCCAGTAGTGATGCCTAGAAACTGCAAGGGGAGGTTGAGGTCCATCAAAGGAAGTTTACAAAGGCCCAGCGTAGAGGTAGCCTACACACGCTCGGGGGAGATGGCATTTCATGTCATATATCTAAGTCTGTAGTCAAGATTTTAGTTGAGTTTGTTTTCAAATAAAAGATTCAATCTCATTTTTCTAACTCTGCCTCTTTGAGGCATTTTGACGAATACCTTCTGGGCATTGATGAATTTCTCTACTTCCCCCCAATATATCCTAATTTCATCCCGATTTTACATAATTAAAAATACTCTATATATATATATTACATATTTAAAGTCTATAAACCGTAATATACTATTATATGGTATTTCATAACTATATATATTAATACACGCAATTAACTCAATAGCTCTCTATATTTTCCTCTCTCACCTCTCTCTCCTTTTGTTCTTTTTTCCCACTACCTAAGTTCTTCTCCTAAAATCAAACAAAATATATTCTCTCTATCTCTCTCAATCTGAAAGTTTTAACATATATATACCCCTCCTTCATTAGTCTATACATAAATAAAATAATCTATGCCTTATTATCATTCATATTATGATCCCTTTCTTGTTCATGCTTCTTCTTTTTACATCTTACTAAAATAAAACAATCTTATTTACCATCTAATTATATCTTGATATCCATCATTACTATATATATCTCCTACCTTAAATATAACTTACATCTTAATTAAACCAAAAGAATTGCCTATCTTATACTAGGGAAGGTCGTGCAGTTTGGTCTGATTTTTTCAGCCGGCGCGCGATTTTTTTGATCTCACAAAAGCACGGATCAATGTGCGGTCTGAATTTGTGCGATGAAATCAGACCGCACATTGCACAAAATTGGACAAAAGATGAGCGGGAGGGAAGAACGAGAGAACGAGAGAGGACCGAGCTGCGTACTCAAGAGAGGGAGGCAAGAATGAGGGGGAGAGAGAATAGTGAGAAAGAGAGAGAAGAGAGAGAGATAGAGGGAGAGAGAGCGAGAAAGAGGATGAGAGAGTTGAGCGCGAGAAAGGGATAAGAGATAGACAGAGAGAGAGAGGAAGAGAAAGGAATGACCCAGAGAGAGAAGAGCAAGAGAGAGAGAGGAGCGTCGTCCGACTATCTTAAACGAGAGAAACAGGGAGGAACGAGAGAGAGAGAGAGAGAGAGAGAGAGAGAGAGAGAGAGAGAGAGAGAGGGAGAAGAGCTCGAGAGAGAATCAGAGAAAGAGGGAGAGAAAGGAACGAGAGAGCGAGAGAAGAATGGCAGAGGCCCTGAGAAACAATGGAGAGTGATAGAGAGAGGAACGAGAGAGAGAAGAGTGCGAGAGAGAGAGGAACGAGAGAGCGAGAGAAGAGCGCTAGAGAGAAAGAGAAGAGTGATAGAGAGAGGAACGAGAGAGCGAGAGAAGAGCGCTAGAGAGAAAGAGAAGAGTGATAGAGAGAGGAACGAGAGAGAGAGAGAGAGAGAGAGAGAGAGAGAGAGAGAGAGAGAGAAGAGCACCAGACGCCGCAGCCCGCAGACCCTTAATCCCTATTCAAAATCTTAGAAAAAACCGGCCCAAAACCACACAATCGCACCGCACATGACCATGGCCGATGTGCGGTGCAATTTAATATAACGCTGTCCGAAAATTCAAACCGGACCACACATCGGCCTAAAATCGCACCGGTCACACCAAAGGACCAACCCTATCTTATACTAAGCATAGTGTTTCATTACTCTTTCTAGCTTATTAATCTTGCATACCTCTTCCACTACCTATCTTAATAAATCCATTCATTATAACAATATAAATTAACTTCATTATCATATTAATCCATTCATTATGCTTGTTATGTCTAATATATCTATCTTATTAATCCTTATAAATGATATAGTTAAGATGATAGTGTGTCATCAACAACCTATGGATGTATGCACTCTTGGATCATCATATCTCTTTGACATGATGTTGTCTTATCCATTTATCATAGATGTATGTCTCCATTTTCAGATGCCTTAAAAATGGAAAAATATAGCACTCAGATTTTATTTTTTGCTCAGCCGTGCGTGGGAAGACATCATGCGATGCCGCTCCCGCATAGCCTGCTTTTGTCATCAACTGAGAGAGGGCAACCCGGCAGCTGATGCCCTCGCCAACCACGCGGTACATGCACGCACCCCCTTCTCTCTTTTTCATACTTGGCAGGCGCTCCCCCCCACGGCTCGCGGCTGCTATCGCCTCGATCGTCTTGGCATGCCCACCCTCCGCACACGGCGCATCCTTGTGACACCAGGCCCACGGGATTGGAGGATTGCGTGGACTGCTAGAGCTAGAGGCGTGGACAGCGCCCGCCTCGACTAGCGTGTCAGCATGAACTTCCTCGATCCCTCTCGACGACGGAGAGGACACATCCGGCAGTACATTGTCATCGCGGAGCAGCTCCGGCGGGACGACGGCGAGCACACTTTCCCGAGCGCCTGCGAGGTATCATCCATGTATCTCTTCTTTCCTTTAAAATGGGCGTGGACGAGTGGGATCCGAGTGTAATTGGGATATATATACTCGCTCCACGCCTAAAAACAATGAAAAACACTCCACTTTATAAATAAAAACCCCCTGGGTGGCATCTAGGGCACAGATGGATCGGTCTGCGGGCACAACCCTGGGGTTGGCCGTACCTGGCACCGTGTTTTTTGCCAAAAAAATAGAAATTTTTTTTATTTTTTAAAACAAAGATATTACGTTGTTTTTATAACGTAATATCTTGTTAATATTCATAAGTAGGATTAGTATGTTAAAATGTAGGTCAGCTGAACATTTGATAGCCTTGAACGGATCATCAAACCAGGACATCTATGTGGTTTTATGCCATGTGCAACATAGGTTTCACCGTTGAGAACACGTTTATGAATAATTTTCAAATATAAGCAAGCCTATAAGCTTGGCTCAACAATACATGACACGTTGTTCAAAGATGTGGATTGATATCTAAGTACTCTACAAAGAATTTACCTCGGGTTGAACAAAAGCTAACATGGAAGTTAGTAATCCCCTTTTTAGATTGATAAATGTCATCCTTGCAAAAAAAGCATCATATTATTACAATGATACATTTTTTGCTTGTCATTGGATACAAAAAGGATATGAAATATTTTTAGATAAAAATTTAAAAAACTGAAGAATTTGCTTCCAGAAAATAACTGCCATGATTCATTTAATTGAGAGAAAAATTTATCTCCTAGAAAAAGATCTCCAAAAGGTGTTATGTACATTTCCAAAGTTGACATCCTGAGAACATTTGCATAGTATAATAAGAAGCGGAGGTTGAAAGTTATCCCTTTCCGCATGCAATATAACATCATTTGACATTATTTTATTATTATTATTATCAATTTCCAAATTAACCTGGTGAGCCTTTATTTTCTTAAGTTCTTTTTCTTCCCCCCACTCCAATCGTTGTGTACCGTGTGCAGAGAATCTCATGAGGTGATATCTCACTTTTTTTCAATGTTTTTTCTTGAATAACCGGTTCGTTGAAATAATAAGAGGGGCTGCAGGACAACATGTGTGAAGAACAATGCTGATAATGACAAGCCACAAAAAGACCACGAATAGAGAACAGCATTAGCAGATGAATCAGGAGTATTAACGTAAAAATATTAAAATTAATCCGACGGTTTCTTCCATTTGACCCTGTTGTAATGATGTAATCATAAAATCATTAATTATCAAGAGTTAATTTTTGGTGTGCCATAAAATACAAGTGAAGATATTGAATATTTAAACAAAAATGAGTCAATTTGTATAAATTTATTGCCAGCAAGTAACCGACGTGACTCAGTATTGTATACAAAATTTTATCCCCATGATAAAACATCTCCATAAAATGTTACCGTCATTTCCAAACTAAACCCACTAGATAACTTTTACGCGAATGAATGTAGCATAGGATAACATGAAACTGTAGTTGAAAGATATTCTATCGTGCAGGAAAGGTGGCATCGATTGACTTTATTTGTTTATAATTAACATTATGAAATATCTTCGCGATCATTGATGCCCTGGATTTATTTATTTATTCCCCAATTAAAATCGTTTTATTCCGTTTGACTGAAGTTCTCACTTTTCAAATGTGTTAAGAGAAACCCACAAGGAAAACTATCATTTTTCTAGTCATGGTTTCCCATTAGAATGACGTATGAAGCTCATTTCAAGTTAGTCCTCAAACGGGAAGAACATTAAATGCATTACAAAACGTGCAAAAAATTCGGATAAATACCAAAACAAACCTCAAAAGGACTATGAATGATAACAGCATTAAGTGGAAGAATAAGTCGTATGTACATGTGTATTAAAATTAATCTGACGGCTTCTTCCGAGCTAATACTTTGACCTTGGTGTTCAAATGGGGTACCGTAACGCCATCCATAACGATGGTGGATCTTCCACCAGAACTTTCTGTGTGCAGAATAAGCAAGATCCAGAGAAGGAACGAAAGAAGAGGAGAAAAAGAACAAAGTCAAGACGCAGAAGTGGTTAATAAAGAATCATATTGATCATAATAATCCACAAACCCTTGTATTTTTAGTGATGAAATGTTGGGTTCAGTATGGTTAAATTCAATTTAATTTAAATGTACACTTAAATGGGTGATTACGCTGCATTAAGAGCAGTCAGATTGTGTTTGTATTTTTGGCTACAATTCTTGGATTCCATTTTTCACTGCGGGTACGTCTTCAATTTTGTGTGTCTTAGTTAGAGTTAGTTTGGATCGTTAATTTATACTTTTTTCATTTTGAGATATAAACTTGCAGTTCTATTTCTATTCCCTTTAATTATCCTTAATATTGCGTACATTGGCCGAGCGATTTGGGATATATGTTAATTTGTTTAAGATATCCTTTAACGGGGAATACCATTTATTTTGAGAATAATTAGCTCATAAATCTCATTTGTATGAGCTAATAGCTAATTATTTATCTGCTTAAGTTCTGAGTTAATGATTTACAAGGTTTACCTGAATTTTCAAAGAAGAATGTTGTTCGTAGATTATTTAAAATTCATGATTTCCACCTGAAATGGATCGGGTAATAGAACTGAATACAATGAAATGGATCCAAGACGAGTAGTTAAGATTGTTGTATTCCTCAATAATAGTGTTTTCAAAAGGTTGATATTTGTAATATTCTATCTAATGTAAAGATAGTGAGATGGTTTGTTTTAATCGTAGCTGTTATAATTGAGTATAAGTACAAGATTTGATTTAATCCTGGCCATCTGTATGTTACCTATCTGAGATCTAATCAAAGTCATTGTAACTGATTATAACAGCTAGGTTTGATATAGTCCGAGACATTTACATATTACCTATCTAAGATTTAGTCCTGTCTTTCTATATTTAATCATATCTATCTTTAATCCTAGATTTGATCCTAACTGCTAATTCTCTTATCAAGTATTAGGTATGTGTCACTTTATTACTAGTTAATATTTAGTTTAAGTCCTATTGATTAGCGTTGCTGCTAACATGGCGGCTTGCTGACTCCTCTTCTTCAATAGTAGCTTCAAAAACTGTCTGGTGCAGATAATGACGTATTCCCATGAGTTGTGTCTCTAGAAGGCCACCCCATTTAATCAATACATATGCTCCACTTTCGGGCTTCCTGATGCAAACCACGTCTTCCAGTTCCAACGTCAATTCTATCTCATACAGAAGCAGGGAAAGTTCCACCACTTCCATGTTTCCATGAGCCTTGCAAATTTTAAAAAGTTTTAACATCGGGTGAAGCAATAAATTAGCTAATAAGTCCAGCTTGTATACCCCTTTGTTAATTTCCTTCATGATCTTCAGGAGCTTTATTATTTATGAACCAGCTTCTCATTCTCCTTGTATAAGAATAAAACTTTAGGAAGACCATGCAGCCCTCATCAAATGTCAGATCCACATTTTTCTTGTTTGCTACCAGCTTCATCAATGTCTGGACTCTTTGAAGATGTATGTATGTTTAATGGTTGTATTATCTCTTCTCGGATGACCAGGACTAGATCCTTTATGTAAGAAGGCAGAAGTATCCTTCCATTAAACCAACATATAAATGTGTCATGAAGATCTCTGGATGGTGTGTGTTATCGTGGCAATGTTTCACCGAATCTAGCCAGTGACATCACGACTTGGGTTTTTCCCTTGAAAAATATCTAAGGAAAGACTTTGATGCCTTCCATGACCTCCATTTTTCAATTCTTCTACGCGCGTACCCTAGGCATATAAGCAGTTAGGTTCCTTACAGCTTGTCCATAATGTATCTCTGAACCCCTATAAAAAATGATGGTCTTGGGTGTGTTGTATAGCTTCACAATTTGTCAATAGAACACCTTTGTGATATCCTTCACCAAAAAATAGGTGAGGTACCAAAATGAAACAAGAGTAATTGTTTATGTAGTCCACCACTACGAGTATGGCATTGTATTTGTCCAATTGTGGTACTCCCTCCCAGATTCCCATGGGGAGAGGTTGTAGTAGTCATGCAGTCTCTAGTGTCATGCGCACCCAGATTAAAATATGAAATGAATAACCTTGGCACGGAACATATCCGTGATTCCTTCGATCCTCGAGCAAGTCGTGTGGATTTGATCATGTGTGCGGCCTCTAGGCATATCCATGATTCCTTTATTCATCATGTTTTCTCTTACATTGATTAAATAAACACTCCTAATTAGCTTTCATATCTTATTAAAATAAAAGTGTATTCACTATCTAACTAAATCTTAATATCCATCATTATTATATCTATGTCTTATCTTATATATAACTGATAAGCCAAAAATAGGGGTGAAAATTACGCAAATTTTTTTAGCCCTTGTCGTTGTGAATTTTTGGCTTATGCAATAAAATTTATAAAACTCTACTAATATGTATAGTGATAAGTATGAGTGTCGTCCAAGGGAGGCAAGTAGGAATTTCAATTTGATTTTATTTTTGGTGTTTTAGATCCTAATTAGAGTGAATTTGATCTTCAATGAGGATCAAGTCACCCTAATTAGGTGAGAATTTAGAGAGGGGGGTAGAAGAGATGAGATGAAAAGAAGAAATGTGGGCTCTAGATTGAATTAATTGATCCAATTGGATGGATCAAAGAATTCAATTAGAGAGGTTGGAAGATATTTTTGATTTAAGTTTTGGTTGGTTTTGAGAATTTGCTAAATCAGAAATAAAAAGGGAAATCTTAATCTCCTAAGAATTAAAACTAAATTTTTTAGAGTTTTCTTTTGGAATGCAATTGAATGCCAAGGTAAATCCCTCAATTTCTCCTCTCAATCCTAATCAGGGCTTGTACATGCCGCTCAAGCCAAGCGATTTAGAAGTTCAGATCAGAATAGAGATGAAGAAACAAACAACTTAACCTAATTCATTCAAAATGCATAAAAGTTCAAATACAATCAAGGAAAAAAAGTACCAGATAACTTGATCCAAGCTAGAGCTCCTCCCTGTCTTGCAGCTGTGATAGAGCACCATCCAGAATGAGCTCCCCCTCTCGAAATTTAGCTTTTATACTTAGGTTATATGGTAAAAATCACCATTTTACCCCCGTTTAGTAGTTAATATTTATCTATCAATGTAAGCTGGATCTGAATGATCCAACCATACAGATAGAAAGAGGGGATCAAGACGAACAAATCCATAAAAAAATCATCTCAATCAGACTTCAGGATCAAAAGTTATTAATAAATCAATTTTAAACCAATTTAATCCATTGGATTTAAAATTGATTTATTTATTAGTTTCGTTTTTAAACACGCAATGATGTGTCGCTCTCTCATTGGCTGGCGCATTTTGAATCCTCCTTTTTGCAGAAAAGTCCTTAAAAAGCCTGGAATTGCTTTTGGACGCCACCCAAAAGTAATTGCGTATACGCCCCTGGCACACTCTCTGTCCTCCGATTTCTCCTCAAAAATTAAAAATATATATTAAAAATTGCAATAAAACCCTGTAAAATTTTAAATTGGACCTTTAAACCTGCAATGGCGACCGAGAGCTGTTTTCAGGGTCTTTTGCAACGAAAGTTCGCAAAAAGGCCCTTGAAAGTTTGAAAATAATAAAAATACTTCTTTTTCTATTATAAATATACTTTTTTTCCTTGAAATAAATACATTTCCTCTTCAAATAAATCTCAGAAAAATCCTAAAAATTCGTGAAAAATTCTAGAAAATTCTAGAAATTTCACTGATTCATTCCCATGCTGATAAATGTCGAAATAAAATATTAAATATGCCATTTTCATTCAATACTACTAATCAAATAAATAACCTTCCTATCTTCAATTAAGAATAGTATATTATTATCTTCACTATATTATTAATCTTATATACTTCTTCCAATTCCTTCATAAATATCATCCTTAATTACAATATTATGAATAAATTTCATCATCTTACTTACTATATCCACTATCTATAAAACTATTAGTCCTAATAAATGATATAGTTAACATCCTACTTATAACTATCTCATATCTTCCTTTTACTACTACTTTCTCTCACCACTTATTATTATAAATAGTCCTAATTCTCCTTAACTATAACTCAACCATTAAATTCACCTCTAAAGGCCTGTCCCAGTGGAGAGGACCTCGCTCCCATAGTACATTTGAGTGAGTCTTATATCATTATGAATTTTATTTAATTTTGAAACATTAAAATTACAACGATAGTAAAATTAACGACGTAGTTTGCATCCATCACAAACGTAAATATGTATAGACAGTGCGTAATTAAGGAGACCCACACGATAGAGTACACTCAACTAAAGGAAACTCTTGAAAATACTATTAATGTACACTGGGTGTCCATCATTGTGGACGTTTGGACTACTACAAACAGTCATGCCCATTTAGGCATAACTATCCATTGAATTGATTCAAAATGAAAGCTTAAAGAGCATATCCTTCACCTCTGACATACTGAAGACAAGCATGATGGAGATAAAATGAGTGGGCTCATTGCTGAGATCCTGTAAGATTTCAATATTTAGTAGAAGGTGTGATCACCAACGATATTTACAGTGGAAAATATAAATATCTAAAATTTTACTAACATGCAGGTATCTATTATATATTTATCACCACCTACAATGCTGCAAACAACATGACAATGAAACACGTTATGGCGAGAACATTTCATCCTATGAATCAGCATTTACTGCTGATTGACATTTCCCATGTGTGGCACATATCTTGAACTTGATTGTGCAAGGGGGCCTAAATAGCCTTTGTGTGATGCCAATGGAAATAGAGCGATGTGTGTGTGTGTGAGAGAGACAAAGTGAGAGATCCAATTGACACATCATACCAATGTATCATGACCTCCCTTGGGAGGGCAGTGGCCCAGTTTCGTGAACTTGTAAAAGTTGTTTCTTGTTCACCTAAAAAAAATGCAAACTACACCCATTTATGCAAGCATGTGTAATGCTAAACAACAACAAAGTCGAGATAGATTGCCAAATAGGGTGACTCGACTTACACTATGTTGCACGGTGCCATAGATAAGCGAGAGATGTGCACTCATCTGTACAAGTGATAAGAACTATAGCATTAAGCTTCAAGAGTGGGCTATGTTGGAGGATTTTGCAACACACTAGCAGTATTTCTGAAGGCAACTAACTTCATAAGTAGTTTAAAGCTTACCACCACAACCATGGTTCTTGACGTGACCAGGACTACATGGAATCACCTCAATGATGTCTTAGACCAATTCGACAACAATGATATTTTTTTCATGTTGGAGATGTTACCAGACTCACAAAAGGAATCCATTGGGGATGCATGCAAGGCCATGAAGCATAAGTTTGACAAATATGCACCTATCATATGCTCCAATGAATGAGTGGCAGCAGCAATCCTCCTTGATCTATCAATGAAGGTGGCTCTAATTGAACCTCAAAGCCTTGAAGACTCCATTGCATACCAACGATCGTGTCTCCATAGTTCACTTAATCATGATGAGCATCTTACTCTTGCGTGGCCAAAGGTAGTCCCCAACATACTCATGTAATTGCTAAGACAATGAAGGAGGTCAAAGCTAGCATCAGTTCCAAGCCGAAAGCATGACCATACATGAGCTGCATGTCTACATCAATGAGCCTCTCATTGGAGATAATGAAGACCTTCTGAAATGGTGGATGGTCATCGATGTGCAAGCTTAACTCTCAATGTCAGTGACAAGTACACCAGCGGAGCGACTCCTTTCAATAGGTGGTAATGTCTTGACACCAAAAAGATCACTCCAAGATGTGGAGAGTATTGAGCTTTTGTGTGCATTACACTATTGGATGCGACTGGTAACCTCATCCAGCCATGATAATTATGTATCTTCATTTGAAAATATGATAGAGGTAATTATTACTTTAATAACTTTTCTGCATTTTAATTTAAATATAACTCAACTTATATTGGTTCTTGCACCTGAACATCAAGATTGTGTGAGAAGTCATACCTGCGGGAGATCCTTTGCAATTTTACCTTTTTATTTTGTTTTCTTGGGTGTATGACACGTTTGCAGTTATAATACTTTGATAAATTTATGTTAATTTTTCTAGTTCCACAACAATTATCTGACAGTCGGCGTTGCCCTTCATTGGTCCTCTTCAACGATCATCGTCCCCATCCTCAGTGATTCCGTCTTTGTCCTTAGCAATCCCATCCCCTCCTGAGCGATTGTCGTTTCCGTCCTCAGAAATTGATGTCCCCATTCTCAAAAGTTATCATCCCGGTCCCCATCATTAACGGTCACTGCCCCCTCCTCAGCAGTCATCATCCTTGTCCTTTGCAGTCATCTTCACTTGGTCATTGTCCCTGTCCATTAGTGTTCTCCCGTTCCGATACCAGTACCGGATGCGGGTATCAAGACAGATGCTGTATCGGATACCGGAAAGGGAATTTCCGGTATCCATTTTTACCGGATATCGTATCGGATATCAGTTGCTATAGTGCCGATATCCGATATCGATATCCATCTCAATGTCGTCATCCTCCTCCATCTCAGGGGGGAGGATGACGACATGGGATATTGGGTGCGGATATCGGATTTTGATATCCACATCAAAAGGATACTTAACAAATATTATTAACTGATAAATGTTCAGCGTTACGAATGGATTAACGTGGGCAAGAGAGTAATATGATGGCTTTCTGATTGATTACACATCTCATTTAATATATACAGCCAAATATTTCCAATTTCTTCCATATGTGATTACAAGATTCGGGTTTGGTGTTAAACTCCAAATCCCATCATCCCATATGGAAGAAAATAGAACTTTTCATTTCTATTTATTGGACGATGTGTTACTATGTTAAATGATGAACATATAAAAGGGCCTTTTAATATAGCGATGGTAGAATAAAATGTTATTTTACCATTAAATGTATAGGCGGACTCATTTTATATTTACAAAGAAAATTTTCTACTTTCTTCCATGTGGGATAACGGGATTCTGAGTTTACATTAAACTTCAAATCCTGTTATCCCATATGGAAGAACATAAAAATTTTGCACTCTATATATTTGCTGAGGTTGAAAATACATCAAAACCATAAGTCATTGAATGTGATGAAAAGTTTTTTTTCTGTCGATACTGGATATCGATATCCAGATATCTAAATCCGATGGGGACCTATTGGGAGACCTATTGGGTCGACCCAATGGGGTCAGCCCAATTAAGCCAAGACTTAGCCAAATCAGCCAAGTCTTGCACAATGCGCTCCTTTGCCTGGGGGGGGCACACTGCCAGCGCGCAGTCTGACGGGCAGAGGAGTGTCCCTGCCACACAAGTGCCACATGTAACCGCACAATATTGCACTATGGCAGCTATGAGGGGGAAAATCCAGTTTTTGAAGTGATAAAAATCGATTTTTAAATGTTATTTTTTTTGGGATTCAAAGTGGGGAATGCTGTAGGATCTAGAGAGGGATAGCAATGGATTTTAGAGAGAGAAAGGAACTACTCTAGAGAGAGAAAATGTCAAAATGAGGAGATGGTGAGAGAAAATGAAGAAGGGGTGTAGAAGGTGTATGAGAAGGAATTTAACTCCCTAACCTCTATTTCTTCTATATGTTTTATATTTATTAGATTAATAAAAGGTTGAGTTGGAAATCGACCTGAAAGAGAGTTGGATTCAACTCCCTTAACTCCATTTTCCTTTGATGTGCTTGTTGCGTCATCCCTTGAGCCTCTCTCCTCTCCATTTCTTCTATTATCATATTCCTCTTCTACTCCATCATTTGAGCTGTCATCTGCATTATGGGTTACTGAGGGTTAGAATTAAAATTCTGACCTTGTTGCATTCCATGATTAGGGTAGATTGGATCTAGAGGGGGTTGATAGTGATGTTGTTGTGTTTGGTAAGGTTGAGCCTACTGGCCATGAGGGCCTTGATATTGACTCCTTTGTCAGAAATGTTGGTTAGGGCCTGGTTGTTGTAATTTTTCTTCCCGTTTTGTAGAGGCTTAGAGTCAACTGCATTGAGTTCCTGCTCATCATCATTTTGACATTCCCCTGAAAGTGATCAACACTAAAGCAAAGATGATAAGAGCCATTAGTGGGGTTCGGCGAGTTAGATCTCATTAAATATTTTTTTATCAAGTCAGTGAGCTGTGCAATTCGTTTATCTACTCTCTCTCTATGTCTCACTTTAACCCCGCTATCTCAACACTAGCTTCTAGGCCATTGACATTCAGGACTCCTCATTGTCTTCCTCCCCCTTGCCCATCACTTCTACATTGAGCATTAGTCTGTAAATCATTCTCTGAAGCACTTTCAATTATACTGATAAGATCTTTTCATAAGTGTCCAAGAAGTTTCTATTACATCTATTATATAGCTTGGTTCTAGAGATCTCATTAATCCCTTCATAAAATATTTGAGCTATCTCAGTTGTGATCATTCCATGATGAGGGCACCTTTGAATTTGATTCTTAAATCTCTCCCAAGCCTCATTAAAGGCCTCCTCTCCTTGTGAGAAAAGTAGAATCTTTTTTCAAAGGGAATTGGTTTTTCCCATAGAGTAGAACTTATTCAATAGGCAGTTTTCAATTTCTTCCCATGATTTGAAAGTGATCACCAAGTTCCTAAACCATTCCTTAACTCTATCTTTGAGGGTTAGGAAAAAATGTTTCTTCATCAAAACTTTCGAGGAGATTCCAAAAAGTTGATAGATGGAACATTTTTCAGTAAACTCGTCAAGGTATGATAAAACATCTTCTGAAGTTAATCCATTAAAGGTAGGTAAATAATTTTGAAAACCCATGTCAATTTTAAAAGAAACATTAGGTCCTAAGGGTGCATGGATTTTAGTAGTTTTATTTCTACTATTTGGTTTGTAAGATTCTCGAACGGTTTATTTTCCATAAGAATTCAAGTCCTTCACTATCAGTCATTTTACCTTGGGAAAGATCTTTAGAGGGACGGGTAGAGGTAACCTCTTGTGAGACTTCTTTTTTATGTAGTGTTGCAGGGTCTTCCTTGACAGCTTTGGATGATCCTTGAGCTCTTGTCAAAACCATATGCTAAAAAGAAGGTTAGTAATTTGGTTACGGGTGATAGTCACCCCTAGAAAATGATATGAAATTAAATGTGAAATGCTAAATTCAATAATTATAGCACCTTGCCCCCGACAACGACGCCAGTTGATAACTCAGATTTTGAAGTCTATTAGTGATAAAGTAATCACTAGTTACAGTCGCTTAGGAAATCTGAATTAAAATAATAATATTTATAAACCTTACTATGGAGAGTAAAGGTCTATCCTCATAGAGCAAAGTAATAGTTAGTGAATTTTCAGTATAAAATATTTTGGGTAGATTTGTATACGTTTTTTTCATACTTATAATTTATTATCTATAAATTAAAGTAACTAGATTTACTAAAATTATGATTAAGAAATTTTATCCATATGAAAACTAATGCTAGAAGGAAATATTAGACAAAGTATGATTTTTGAGCATTTTAAAATTTTTATGGAATTATTTTATATTTAAAATAAAATAAATTTAACCGTCTAACTGTCGGAGGCATTGGAGTCGTCTGGATGTTGTCTTGCTGCTTCAAGACTAACCTGCCAACAAAGGTGAACAGTTAGGGATGAGAGAAAGAAATAGTGATCGAACCTCTTTGTCACAACCGCCGAGGCCCAAGGTGATCAAAGACTCTTCCACATCTCCGTCAGCTCTTGCTCTGAACACCCCTGCTCTACTGAACTCTCACTAAAGATAAGAGGACTCAAGAGCAATTGCACCGAGACCACTAAATCTTGAATTTAGATTGAAACAAGAGTGCGTATTACATTAGATTGTGAGGGGTTTATACAGGGAAGAGAGAGAAATGATGACTCTTGGATCTCCTAAGGCCTTTAATGGTCCAGAACTTTTATGCAGCCTAAATCCAGATGAAGGGTGCCCTCCAATCAGGTTTGAGTCCACCAATTGTTCCTCATTATGGTCGCTCACTTGGCCTGCTTTGTTTTTGAAGATTTGGACTTAATGAGATTAAAGGCACATTAAAATCTTGTAAGCTGTAACTTTGAGCCACTCCTAGAGCTCTGAACGTGGTTTATGAGTCAAGTAGGGTAAGCCTAAACGAATACTTATAAATACTCAATTACTAACTTAAGCCAACTTCATGAATTAAGTGCTAAATGATAGTTAAATGATAAATTTAAATATTTATAGTCACTAAAATTTTCACTTAAGTATGTCATTTAGCACCAACTATTTGATTCATCAATTATCTCTAATAAATTTATGGACAGAGAGCAAATTCTTTGTAATGTCAGGTATATGTAATATATCCTTTAAATACAATATTCTATTTGAAGTTGTAATTTTTGAAGAACCGATTGATAAACATATTTATAGTTGATCGTTTTGTAGGTAAGGACATGGTTGATTTAGTAAGTTTTGATCTGCTGTGACATGATGCTTCATCTCACTGTTAGGGTACCATCCCTGATTTTCTTAAGTAGTAGAGATGAATGCGTGTGCATTGGCCTGCTGATTTTGGTTCAAGAATCTTGAATTTTGGAAGTTCTTTTGTAATTCTCGACATTCTCTTGCTCTGTGTCCAAATTGGGAGCACACTGACATAGAGGTTGAAATCTTTGATTTCTTGCTCTTCTTCGTCCTTTGTTTTGAAAAAAAATGTGTTTTGACCAAAGGCTTTCCTCTGGTAGCTGGATCCTCGCTGATTTTTATGAGTATGCAGGTTTTTAGCCATAGGCAAGAAATAATTTCTTTCCTCTTCTTGTTCAAAAACCAGGAATGCATCATGGGATTTCAGGTTAGCAAATATCTCATCAAATTTCAAACAGTAGAGGTTTGCATTGATGCTAATAATGAATTGTGAATATGCTGATCCTAATCCTCTTAAAAACGCATAAATAGCAGATGACTCATTCACAGGATGACCCATTTGCTCTTGTGACTTGACCACATCTTTAAATGTTTTATATAATTGTCTATAGATAGTGTACCTTTCTTCATGTTGTGGAACTGTCTCTATAGCTCCATGGTTCAAACTTGATTCCATCCAACAAAAGTATTCTCTAACTTCTCCCAAGCTTCTCGTGAAGATTTTACCTTGCTTATGTGTGGGCAAACTGATTCAGAGATAGTTTGATGGAGGAACTTTAAAACGTGTTGATCTATTCTCCACCATCTCTTGAATTCTGAATTTTCTGTCATATTTCCTTGGGCGTCTGTGATTAAAATTGGAGGGGAAATTCCTTCTATGAACTTCATTAAAGCATACCCATGTAGAACTGGAAGCATGGAGCTCTTCCACATCTGATAATTCTAGCTATACAACCTTGGGTTGATTATAATTCCCAGAGGAATTGCATTTGGGACTTGTCCAGCAGTTGTCCCGCTGATTTCGTCAGTAGATTATGCAGGAGTGATTGTTTGAAGAACTTTCTCCAGCCATCTTGATAGGCGCTTTGCGCTCTGACACCATGTAAACGTTTGTCCTCGTTCAAGACCGAGCAGGAGAGAAGAGGAGAAGAGAGAGGAAGAACACATTCGAGAGGTTAAGATTGTTGTATGCTCATTCCTTGAAAAGAATGTTTAACAATGTTCTTATTTATAAGGTTTCTAGTTATAACATATATAGATAATTTGTTATAATCGTAGCCATTATAACAAGTATGACGGCTATGTTAAAACTAATCCTAATCGTTGGATCCTATCTATGAATAATCCTATCTATATTGGAACTTATACTGAATCCTATTCATCTATTCTCCAACGAGTATAAGGGGTACGTGTCTGATTATTACGAACCAATCTTTATTAAAAGCCCTATTGGTCCACGTCATCTCCGCGAGATGCTTTGTCGAGTTTGTAACTCCTTTGAGAGAGAGAGAGAGAGAGAGAGAGAGAGAGAGAGAGAGAGAGAGAGAGAGAGAGAGAGAGAGAGACCAAGGTAAGAAGACAAATCAGCCGCCGTCAGAGAGCAGGAATCCCTGCAAACTTCTGCACAGCCCGCCTCTATCCAAGTTTTATCCATTACCTGGGGCCCACCCACCGCCCCTTCTCCTCGGCCCAATATCTCAAATACCGACTCCTCCATAAATTTAAAATTATTCCCTCCAATGGAATAAACCCATTATTTAAATTCCAGTAAATCTAGCGTTCTATTACATTATTTTAATTTAAAATAATATGGAATCCTTCACCCACGTCGGACGGTAGTCTACACGTCCACGTCTCTCCCTCTGATCGGCGCCGCTCTACGCCTCGGCCCTCGCGCCATCGCCGCCTTCAAAGCACCCAATCAAAAACCTCCACGTGTCCAATGAATTCCCTACTAAAAATAGAACAAATTACAAATTCCGAATATCCCCATAAATTTCAAACCGTTGCAAAAATGTCTTTGCTTGTCCTAACCCGGTATTCAAGCAAGACGTGACGCATCCCCCCCCAGAACCCGGTAACTACACCGCCCGGAAAGCGGTGACCCGATCCGACTGCCACCCCTATATAAACCGGCCGGTACCCGCATGCCACGATAGGCGCGCTCCCCTGGTTCTGTTTTCTTCTGCTGTTCCTCCTCCGATCGTCTTCGACCGCGGGACGAGGGTTTCATGGCGTTCCTTCGGCCATTGCCGTCTCTTTTGATCGTGTTTCTCGCGATTTGCGGTGTAGCGGCGGAGAGATCGGAGGAGGAGATCAAGCTTCTGTACGAGGGGTGGCTTGTGAAGCACGCCAAGGCGTATAATGGCCTGGGCGAGAAGGACCAGCGCTTCGAGATCTTTAAGGATAATCTTCGGTTCATCGACGAGCATAATCTCCCCGAGAACGGTCATTCCTTCCGCCTCGGCCTCAATCGGTTTGCTGATCTGACGAATGAAGAGTTTAGGGCTGCGTATCTCGGGGTTAAGCCCGGTCAGCAGCGGCTGAGGAGGCTGAATCAGGCGCTGAGCGATCGGTACCGTTATTCTGCCGGAGAGGACTTGCCGGAGGCGGTGGATTGGCGGGAGAAGGGGGCCGTCGCGCCGGTCAAAGATCAGGGCAGCTGCGGTATGTCGAATGTTTGATTTTTGTTGTTGTCGTCTGTTCTATGTTCAAATTCTCTGTTTTTTGTCGTTTTGCCTCGCAAACATAAATTTGTCCTGGCTATATTTAGGCTTTTATATTTGGTCGATTTCTGCCGCTGGTCATGTGACTGTCCCTTTCCCCGATCTCAGTGTTATTAAAGGCCTCCCGCTGAAAATTTTAATGGCGCTGATAAATTGAACGAATGATTCGATGCCCTCGTAGGATTTTAGATTAACCGATTTAATTACTTTACCGATCCAGAGGATAAATAAAATTTACGGTCTGCTTCCCAATTAGTCCCCTCTCTAAAGAGTTCGAATTTCAAAACAATCTTTTTGATGGAGATTTTTTTTCCGCGGAACAATTATTCGACATTCTCTGATCATCGATGAACGTCCATGATTTTGAAGGGAGTTGTTGGGCCTTCTCCACCATCGCTGCCGTGGAGGGAGTGAACCAGATCGTGACCGGGAAATTGATCACTCTCTCCGAGCAGGAGCTCGTCGATTGCGACACCGCAGAAAATCAGGGATGCAACGGCGGGCTGATGGATGACGCCTTCGAGTTCATCATCAACAACGGTGGCATAGACAGTGAGGATGACTACCCGTACAAGGCCCGGAACGGGCTTTGCGACCTCCAAAGAGTAAGATTTCATTTAGCTTATTTTTATCTAGTTCTCTTCTCCTGATCTGTTCTATCTTCTCCGTGATTCCTTAGAAAAACGCCAAGGTGGTGTCCATCGATTCCTATGAAGACGTGCCGACCAAAGACGAGCAGTCTCTCAAAAAGGCCGTCGCCGGCCAGCCAGTGAGCGTTGCCATTGAAGCAGGCGGGAGGACATTCCAACTCTACAAATCTGTAAGACCCTTTTAACTTTTCAGAAACTCTCTTTAACAAGATTATGATGAATATTAACGCAGCATTCTCCATTGAAATCGCGGTTCAAACTAAGCAGCACGATTTATTTTTAGTAAGTTAAATGTATTTATGACGTCGATGACCTTGAGGTTTGGAAAAGTGTATTTGTTGAATATCCAAGTGTCGTCTTTTATCATAAGCGGCTTACCGACACAAAACTATCTTCAAGAACTGTCATGGTGACCGATAGGTTTTGATTTAAATTCTACGAGTCTTTAACATGTTGATGACCTTTAGGCTTTGATGTCGTTTTGTACGCGGAAACTATAACGGCGTGCTTCTGTGAAATTATTTTAAGAACTATGATAGCGAACATTCAATTGGCATGGATGATTGAAGTCGACTTGAAGATAATTGGCAGAGCAAATACTTAGTGGCCAACTAAGGAAATTGTCAAAGACACTTGTAGTAAGGTTCATTGATGTGCAGGGGATTTTCACGGGGCGCTGCGGCACCAATCTCGACCATGGGGTGGTGGCAGTGGGCTATGGGAGCGAGAACGGGACGGACTTCTGGGTAGTGAGGAACTCGTGGGGAGACAACTGGGGAGAAGACGGCTACATCAGGATGGAGAGGAACCTTGCCACCGGTGGCGGCGCCGGAAAGTGCGGCATCGCCATCGAGCCGTCGTACCCGGTGAAAAAGGGGAAGAACCCACCGAAGCCGGTGCCGACGCCCCCGACGCCGGCACCGCCACCGCCACCGCCACCGCCCGCCGCCTGCGACAGCCACTTCTCGTGCCCGGAGAGCAGCACCTGCTGTTGCGTCTACCAGTATGGCAACTACTGCTTGGCGTGGGGGTGCTGCCCGCTGCAAGGCGCCGTCTGCTGCGACGACCATTACAGCTGCTGCCCTCGCGAATTCCCCATCTGCAACCTCAAGCACCGCACCTGCCTCGCTGTGAGCTCTCTTTCTCTCTCTCTCTCTCGCTCTCTCTTTCTGTGTCGGCAGATGTTGACTTTTGCTCTTTTGACTTTGACTTTTGCTTGCAGAGCGAGAACAACCCTTTGGGTGTGAAGATGGTGAGGCGGGTCCCAGCCCAGCCCCGCCTGGTCAGCGCTATCTGAAAGAGGAAGGGGAAGAAGGCCTGTTCTAGCTTCTGCTGGGCTCAGTCTAATTTGTACATAACCGCCGGATCCGCTGGTTGCTATAAGCCGGGTGATCTGCTTCGGTTTTATTATCTATCTTATTATCTTTTTCTATGTTCCAACAATGGTTGAGAAATTAAATTTCTGTGGGCGGTGTCTTTCGTCCCCAGGGAAAATCTGAGAAGAATCCTGTGTTGAGTCGACCAATTTTATTTAGTACGACCCATTTCCGACATTTAAAATTTTGGGCCTCGGGTGCTATAATATAAATTTCTGCCGTAGGCTTTACCCGTCCCATATCTGATATCTGGCTGAGGCCAGTACGGGATATCGAATCCAAAATTTAATTTCCAAATCCCTGCCAAAAATGGTATCCAGGTATCCAGATCCGGATACCGGTTTAAAAATAAGCACATTCAAAATGATCAAAAAGACTTCCTGCTCTGCCCGTTGCATTCACTGAATGTGAGATGGGCTCTGATTGGGCACCGTGATGATAACAAATTTGCACATCTTGTTTTGGGCCAGACGAAGTTCTAATTAATAAGTGAAATATTAACAGAGAACCTTTAAGATATGAAAAAAATGCTCAAAATAACATTAAATATGGTTCCGATTGCTTAATTAGGCATCATTATATATTGTAAAAGTTATTGTAAAAGCTGATATCTGATGTCGATATCTGATATCGTCATCTAACCTTTGAGAAGAGGTGTGATGCCGGAATGGATTACGATATCTGATATGGGTACTGTAGCAACCAATATCTGATATCATCAAAACAATATCGGATATGGGTACTACATGCCGCACCACCGGGCAGTAGGGAACGACATGTCCGGGATGTGATTCCCGGGACATGATTGAACGGATGGGCGTCACGCGTCCCAGCATATGTAAAAGAAACAGTCATGTTCCCGTCACGCGTCCCTCCATAGGGCATCCCATCACGTCCCAGTCACCGTGACGACGTCACTGTCACCGGTGATGTGAATAAAACCCTATTTGGAGGACAGGATCAAAGACTTCTGTGCAATTATTTATAGGCGGCATTGGTTTGGGCCTGCAAAAAAAACAGGGACTTCTGCGCAAAATGCCAGGAAATCGAAATGGCGATGTCACGTGGCGAAATCTCAGACATCGGACAGCTAAAAAATAATGATTTTTATATGTATTTTCTGTCCATTTTAACTTTTCAAACATTCCGTCAGGCCCGTCATCCGTGACAGCCGTTCCGTCACGTCACGAGTCCGGGGCACCCCGTCACCAGCACGACCACTTTGTCATCCGTCACTGCCACCGTCAACGACCTCTAAAACCGTCACGTCATCCGTCTGTGACGTGACGGATGACGCGTGCGGATCCCTACCGGGCTGTATGCCGAGTCTTCCTATTGGACAATGGGCCAAGGGGGACTCCGAGTCAGCCCAATAAGGTGAATCGGAGGGGGTACGTGTCATCTTTATCTCGGCCCGAGTCCGTGCGCTTGGACTCGCTCTCTCTATCTCTCTTCTCTCTCTCTCTCTCTCTCTAGAAGAGTATATATACGATTCTAATTAGAAATTGGGAAATCCTTTTTGTGGAGGTGTTGGGCATGGAGGCGCCGGTGGAGGTCGCCGCTGGGGAGCGAGAAGGAGAGGCGAGGAACGAGGGAAGAGTCGCCGGCGAAGGAGAGGCTATGGCACGGCCGGTTGTGGCGGCTTCGCTATCCGCCGCGGTTGAAGATGATGATGAAGGTGATGTTTGCAGGATCTGCCGGAATCCGGCCGACGCCGAGCGGCCGCTGCGATATCCTTGTGCCTGCAGCGGTAGCATCAAGTATGTTCATCAGGATTGCCTCCTGCTTTGGCTCGATCACAGCAACGCGCGGCACTGCGAGGTTTGTGTTCGTCCCCTTTTTATTTGTCTTTTACTTGAGATTTCTCTGCGTTGACGATTTTGCGTGGTTGATTGCTGTGTGTATTGTGTTTGATGCGGTTTTTTTGTGCCGATTTTGGAGACAGGATTATTGTGTTGTTTGAATCCAGATCAAGGAAAATACGTTGAATTTAAGGTTTTGGATGTCATTGATGTTCCAATTTCTACTTCGGGAAAGTACGTCTTGTTCAGGATTTAAACCAGTGCCACTGCTTGGATCGAACTTATATTTGCTTTAAGCTTTGATATTTCTGGCCGGTTAGGTTCCGCAATCAATATGATAGGCGATTTCCTCTTTTTCCCCTATACTTTGCCGTCTTCTACGTTTGAATCTAAGAATCTACATGAACAGCAAGTGAACTAGTCGATTTGGCGAATCATTTAGACGTGATTTTAAACTTGCCACTGAAACCTAGTCGTGGAGTTTTCTTTGTTTGGAATGTTCTAATCTCTAAATTTACGTCAGAGTAGTCGTTGCCTAAACAATTTTACTTTCCAATTCTCTTCCAGATAATTCCTGGAAAGTTTTATTTCATTATCCTGGTGTATAGTTTTCCTTGTCAATTTCTTTCCGAAAAGAAAAGTCTTCCTTAGCAATCGCAACCATACCCAACCCTGTTGTGTTTGGATTTTCATACTATCAATACGTTATTGAAGATTGGTTTCTTCTGTTTTCCCAAATCAGGATCAAGCGTTCAATATCAGTTTTCTGCCTTTTTCCTCAAGTTAAAAAATTTCAAGCACGTACGCCTTGCTCACACGTTAAAGCTTTTTCCAAGTGAAATCATGTAAAATGTTTAAAGAAATAATTTGTTTATATATCTTTTCAACGAGATGAGTTTCTTTTTTCTCAAAAATCACTTTGGATTTTTACCCTTTTGAAGCATTGATCCGATGATTAATTTTTTAGTGCAGGTTTGCAAGCACCCATTTTCTTTCTCTCCAGTCTACGCCGACAATGCTCCTGCGAGACTGCCGTTTCAGGAATTTCTTATCGGAATGGCTATGAAGGCATGCTCCGTTCTACAATTCTTCGTAAGGTTGGCATTTGTGCTCTCTGTTTGGCTTCTCATAATACCCTTCATTACGTTTTGGATATGGCGCCTGGCATTTGTGAGAAGCCTCGGAGAAGCACAAGTCTTGTTCCTCAGTCACATATCCACGCCTCTAATTCTCACAGATTGCCTACACGGATTTCTATTATCTGCAAGCATCGTGTTCATATTCCTTGGGGCTACTTCTTTGAGAGATTACTTCAGACATCTACGAGAACTAGCTGGGCATGAGGCTGAGAGGGATGATGATGTTCAAGAGAGACATGGTGCTCGTCTTTTGAGACGGCCTCCCGGGCAAGCAAATAGGGTTAATCCTGGAGAAGTAAATGGGGAGGATGCTGGTGCGCCGCGTGGCATTGCTGGGGCAGGTCAGATCATCAGAAGAAATGCGGAAAATGTTGCTGCCCAACTTGAAATGCAAGCTGCTCGTCTGGAAGCCCATGTTGAGCAGATGTTTGATGGTCTTGATGATGCTGACGGGGCGGAAGATGTGCCTTTTGATGAGTTGGTTGGCATGCAGGGCCCTGTGTTTCATTTGGTTGAAAATGCTATAACAGTAAGCGACCAGAATCTCCTCGTTTTTTATATTTTCAGTTCTCAGTATTTGGTATGTTAGGCTATCTGTAAATGAATTATGGGGTTATATGTGCTACAAATGTTATTTTGATGTTTTTGGACCTTATAAAATTCCTTAGATTGTTGATGTTTTTTATGACATATGTCTTATTTTCAAGCGTTGACAAGGTAATTTTTCTTGGCATTTGACTATTTTTTATGCTTTTCTTTTGTGGGTGTAGTGCAAATTTTGATTGTTTGTGTTCAATTTTGAGTGTATTTATGGATCCATCATTATTTTTTGCCGCATTTCCTTTTTTGTCGTAATTTCTCTCTCATCAGGGTTGCACTATTATCTTGAAAACTGTACTGCATGTGAGGCTAAGACATGTGCAATATTTTTCCGGCTTTGCCTGTTTATACTTATTAAAGCAACAACGTTGAATAATTCAATAATCTGATGCAAATATCTCACTTTTACGTTGATAAAATAGTCTTTATAATTTGGAAGTACAGGTTTGTTGAATCTATGTATGTCTTTTGAAAATTATGCACATGAATGTATCTGTGCATCAAATTCATCTAACATTCTCGAGATCTAGAGTAATCTTCTTGTATCGTTTGCTTGGCAGGTTCTTGCAAGCAATGCAATTTTTCTCGGCGTTGTAATATTTATCCCCTTTACATTCGGGCGGATGGTTGTATATGCACTTTCTTGGTTTTTCTCTTCATCATCATTATCATCTGCCACACTGTCAACTCTATCAGAAGCGGCACTTCCCATCACTAATGAAACCTTAAAGACTGCCCTAACAACCGCAAAGAACCTATCAGACAATGAGCAACTCTCCGGACACATCATGGGTGCTGTCTCCGAGTCCATGACAAACAACACCGGGTTTGACGTCGTTGGAAACATCATTAATGCTTCTGCCTCAGATTTATTTAGAACAGGTGCCAGGTCATCGCGCATATCAGACGCCACAACTCTAGCCGTCGGCTACATGTTCATCTTTTCTTTGGTGTTGTTCTACCTCGGGTTAGTAGCCTTGGTTCGGTACAGTCGCGGTGAGCCGCTGACTAACCGGAGGTTGTCTGGGGTCGTCTCCGTGGTTGAAGCATTTTCATCACTGTTCAGGCAGTTTTTATCTGGAATGAGGCATCTGTTGACCATGTTTAAGGTGGCATTTCTTCTTGTTATTGAACTCGGTTTATTCCCTTTGATGTGTGGTTGGTGGCTGGACATCTGTACCATAAAGATGTTGGGGACGACCATGTCTCGAAGGGTAGAGTTCTTCTCAATCTCGCCATTGTCAAGCTCTCTGATTCACTGGATAGTGGGCATTATATACATGCTTCAGATTAGCATCTTCGTCAGCCTTCTTCGCGGGGTAAGAAACACCTCGTGTTCTTTGTCTTTCCCAATTTTTGTTGAAGAACATCTTGTCCAGGAGGAAAACTTTTTGCCGGCACCCTTTCTATCAGCTATAGCTTTTTGCGTAGTTGGTAATTGCATGTCTCTTAACAGTAAAATATTTTTTCAGGTATTGAGGAACGGGGTTTTGTATTTCCTGAGAGACCCTGCAGATCCGAATTATAATCCTTTCCGGGATTTAATTGATGACCCAGTTCACAAGCATGCCCGCCGCGTTCTCCTTTCGGTTGCCGTGTATGGGAGCTTGATTGTGATGCTCGTCTTTGTGCCAGTGAAGTTAGCCTTGCAATTGGCTCCATCAATGTTCCCGTTGGACATCACGTGAGTACAAACCCGTTCATACATCACAAAGAGAGCATCGTGATTGTAGGTTATTTGACACGATTTCGGATGACAATGCAGGGTGTCCGATCCGTTCACGGAGATCCCGGCAGACATGCTTCTGTTCCAGATATGCATCCCATTTGCGATCGAGCATTTCAAACCAAGGGCTACGATCAAGGCGATACTTCATCAGTGGTTCACAGTTGCTGGATGGGCTCTTGACTTGACGGAGTTCTTGTTGCCTCCACGAGGCGAAAACGGAGGAAATGAGAATGAGAATGAGAATGGCGATCGGGGAAGGCAAGACGGAGTTGAACAGTTGCTTCTTCCTGAAGCTGGGGGCCGCGTCGACGATGATATTGTACGGCCACCACCGAGGATTGACGATGAGATTGACGACCAGACAGATTCTGAGTATGTTGTCTCCATTTTCTCTCTCTAACTTTTGATTATATCTTAATCGTAGTGATAAGCTTAATGCTTGCTCAAATGGCAGATACAGCTTTGTGGTGCGGATTGCTTTGCTGCTTGTGCTGGCGTGGCTGACGCTGCTGGTATTCAATTCTAGTTTCATCATCGTTCCCATCTACCTGGGCCGGCTCTTGTTCAACTCAGTCCCCCAGCTTCCATTCACCCACGGCATCAAATGCAATGGTAATCCCCTGCCCCCATCTATCAATTAATATGAAATAAAGATGGGCTCCTCCCTCACCAAGCGATCGTCTTCTTTGATCAGATCTCTACGCCTTCAACATTGGTTTCTATGCGATATGGAGCATGGTGGCGGGGTCGAGATATGTGCTGGAGTACGTTAAGAGACACCGGACGAGGGTGCTCCTCTCTCAGACCTGGAAGTGGTGCGCCATTGTCTTGAAGAGCTCCGGGCTCCTAGCCATCTGGGTGAGCAAAAATACATTAGTCTGAACTCGATACTCAAAGTACTAGTTTTTTTATGGGTTTTCGGTTGCTTTTGCAGATTTTGGTGATCCCTGTGCTCATCGGGCTGTTGTTCGAGCTGCTGATAATCGTTCCGATGCGGGTGCCCGTGGACGAGAGCCCGGTCTTCCTGCTCTACCAGGACTGGGCCCTCGGCCTCATCTTCCTCAAAGTTTGGACTCGCCTGGTAAGAAATAATCAAAAAATCTTGCCATCTTGCTTTTGCTTCGAGCGGTGATCCTGGTGAGATGCCGGATGGATGAATGGATTGATGGATTGCAGGTGATGATGGAGCAGATGGCGCCGTTGGTGGACGAGGAGTGGCGGAGCAAGCTGGAGAGGGTGAGGGAGGACGGCTTCTCGGGACTGCGAGGCGTGTGGGTGCTGCGCGAGGTGGTTGGCCCCATCGTCATCAAGCTGCTGACTGCGCTCTGCGTCCCGTATGTTTTCTCAAGGGGGCTGTTCCCCTTGCTTGGCTACCCGCTCGTGGTCAACTCCGCCGTCTACCGCTTTGCCTGGCTGGGCTGCCTGCTCTTCGCCACCGTCGCCTTCTGCACGCGGCGTTTCCACCTCTGGTTCACCAGCCTCCACAACACCATCCGCGACGACCGCTACCTCATCGGCCGCCGCCTCCACGACTTTGGTGACCCTCCCCCCCAACACCAAGACTGATACACCGAATCAAATGCCCTCCCTGCTTGATGAATCGATGTTAATGATGATCATGATAGAGTTAGAAGTGTAATTAGAATTACGCGAGCTTCTTGGCTCGGCCGGAGGAGGCGCCGGGTTCGTCCTTCTTGTGAGAAGATCCGGTGGTTTCAGGACGGCGGGCCCAGGCAGGGGCGCGGTCAGGCTCGTAGCGGTAGTCGTAGAAGAGCTCGTCGCCGGCATTGATGCGCTCCTTGGCGAAGATGCCGACCCTGTGGTCACCAGCCACCATGATCACCTTGGCATAGCAGTTGGGGTCCGGCGCGTGGTTGGCGAACTTGAGCTTGTCCCCTTTCCGGCAAGCATCCAATACAAACTGCGGGGCACGGCCCGAAAAACAGAGCAGAGAATTTCAAACAAAAACATAGGGAGGATCATTATTTGATAATAAAGAGTCTTTGAGTAGGGGGGATGGGATTGCCTGGTCGTTGAGGTTGAACAGGAAGGAGGAGTTCTCGCGGTCGTAGATCTTGCCTCGCTTGTCGGCCTCCCGGTGCGAGATGAGCTCCCCCGTGTACTCTCCCAGGTATTCATGTTTGTTCACGCTGTTCTGCACATTTATCTCCCCCAACCAGATGAGGAGCACTAAAGAGAGAGAGAGAGAGAGAGAGAGAGAGAGAGAGAGAGAAGAAAAGAATGCCATAGTGAATTAGAAGAAACAGAGAAAAAGAGCCAGATGGTGAATAATAGAGAGAGAGTAAGGAAGGAGATGGAGAGAGAAAACATGGAGTGAAATAGAGAGGGGTAGCGAGGGAGAAGATATGTAGAGTGGAGAGAGAGATACGTACTCTGAGGAAAGCCCCCCACCCTGATACGTCAGATCTTCCAAGCAAGACCTGTTAAAAGAGTAGATACATCCATGGAATTCTCATCATACATCCATGCATCCATAATGAGATACAGAGCCAAGATTACACCCATTAAAAAAAAACTAATCAAGCACTGATGCGCAAATATGTTGCCTAGAGATGAGGATGACCGCATGACACTGATCGATTTCTCCATTCTGTGAATGGGTTTGCCTGAAAACTTAAGGCTATTATGATATTTTCTCATGTAATAATAAAATGGACGCGAATGCTCAGACATTTTAAGAAAACAGCAGTTCCCCAGAGTTCAGACAAACCGGACTAATTTTACTTAGCGAGGAAGATACGTGGGTGTGATAACTAATGATAGCGCCGATTAAATATAAAAATAATAATGATGAGAAATAAGCAGTTCTAGGTGACAAGAGTTGCAAAATTTTGGGTTGAGTCTCACCCTTTGTTGCTGTTTGAGAAGCAGCTTCATGTTCCTACACTCATAGTTATCTCCCCTTTGAGCAGGGCCGCCCAAGGTACCATCGCCACAGCTAGAAAAGTCACAGATACGAAACATCCATCATTTATTGCAACTACCAAGAAAGGCAGTTTCCTTGTTCTGTGAATTTTGGAAAGGAATGAGGGAAAAAACCATTTTTTTTTTAAAAAAGAATATAATTTATTCTCGACCAGTACCCTAAAGTCTTCCATCCATATCTTCCAAGATTATTTATAAATAACGTGGGTTATTTCTAATACGATCCCCATGTAGATCTAACAAAATCAAGAAATGGGACGACAGAGAGAAGAGAATAGGAGAGATGAAAGAGGGAGAGAAGGAGAGAGTTGTTCCCCTCATGCAAAGAAAACATAAAATGAGCACTCATCAAAAGGTCTCTCTAATGACCTTACAAGGGGGTAGCCCAAAGATTTTCAAGAATCAGTTATTTTCTTACCTAAAGCTCAGTTGTTGACTGAGACTTGTTGACCAGGTTTTCTGTAATGAGTTCTTTTCAAGACTTGAGATTACGATTCATAGCGGGTGCCCCTTACTGCGTTGCAGTATGGACACAGAAAATTACACCCGCCAGAAGAAGCATCTCAATTTCCACATTACATGAAATCTTCGTTGGCAAAAAGAGTACCGGACGTATTGCAGTTTAATACATAATGCACGAATTTAGAAATGAGACATATTGCAGTTTAAAACAGGAAAAAAGAGGGAAAGGATAAATTAGAACATAAGGGAGACATACCCAACCCAGCAGTTTCGGCAGACATCAGGATCGCATTCCCTACCCGCGGCAAAACACGGGCATTGCCGACTTCGACACTGACTCTTAGCACAGTGGCATCCCCTAAACCTGTTCTTACATGTCTTGGAGCAACTACATCCAAATAAATTGCATACATCCATAAGTAAATAAACGGATTAGAAATGTAGCTTCGGTAGAGATACTTGAAGAAAAAAATGGCTTTATAATAGTGATGACAGTAGAACTAATGTTTTCTCTGTCCCAGGATCAAGTCGTCATCATCACCCAGAAATCTTCATCGTCCTCCAAGGAGAAGATGAGTGATGATGGCGATCACATCATTGTCTTCCTGGTTCAGACAATAAATGAGGACATCGTCTCGTCATATGAAGTACTAAAAAGCTGGTGTCAGTCGGCAGAGGGGAATCCTCCTTCCATCATCATCATTATCATCATTGTCATCTAACGCTGCTAAGATGGAGACAACAATTTCGTCATCGTCATCCTGGCATGGACAAATGCCAAAACAGTGTCATAATCCATCATCATCGAGGATACAAATGATAAGTAGAGCAATGAAATGTAGATCACTTGAATATACCATCATCTATGATTTGCAGACATTGACAAATTTTTATTGAAAGGATAGGTGACATTGACAAGAATCATCATTGTCATCCAAAAACAGTCACTGTCATCACAATCGCCAGCATCTTGAGCGAAATCAACGATTTTGCCATAATCACACTGGTCAATGATGAAATCACCATTGTCATTCAAACTGTGGATGATAATGAATGATGATGAACATGATTGATTTTCAGTGAAGATGACAATTTTGCCATTATCTCACATCCTCTGAGCAAGGTTAATAGGAGAGTGACGTGAGATGATGACAAGACAAAAACGTCTTCATCGTCCTACCAACGGATGACTGACAATGACAAGACAATTCCATTGTTGTCATCACATCGTCTTGTCAGTAATGGAGAACAGTATAATTAACTCTATCTACTCGATTCTACTGCGGGGAAGTAAAACAAGCCTGTAACTCTTTTAGAGTTCAATTGAACAGGAGGAAAAAGATCCTTACCCGCAGTACTTTTCACAGCAAGTCCCGTTCAAATGACACGGACAATCCTTCCCGCAACCAAATTTACAGTTACAGGGAGTGTACTGACGACATGGCTGATCCTTTTTCTCGCTAATTCGTTTTCGGATGGAATGATAGCCGGCAGATTTCCAGGTATATTTTAGACGACGGACACGCCCTCGCCGCCTCAAAAACTTTGATCTTCGTCGGTACTCACCACCCTGGTTATTGTTCATAGGAACATCAGATAATTCTTCATAAATATCATTAACATACAATGTTTGCAAATTACAGTCTTCCAGCTATCAACCTTCGTATGGCCATCAGGGTGGGAGCATGCTTGATCGCCTGCGTTATACCTGGCTTTATTTTCAGCAAAGTTGATATACTGATAAACTTCTGAACATGTCTTCATACCACTTAAAAGGTTTCTGGCAATCAAACAACTGTACAAACAATAAACTACATGCCGTCAGATCTTTAAATCTGAAATCAATCAGGAGATAGATGATGGCAATTTCATATAGTATGAAGATAAGCTTGTTGCAATTCTGAAAACAACCCCTTTGGCTAATGGTAGTGCCACACAACACTTAACATTATTTGACAGCTAACAACACACAGCAGAAAAGAGAAACCAAACCAAGCTTCTATAACTAAACAGACATTAGAGTGTTCAAACATTTAATACAACTTGACAGCTAAAACTTCATATCGGGGAAGAGGAATCAAACCAAGCTTCCATGACTAACAAATATTAGAGTGCTAAACTATATTTCGAAAAAAAAATTAGAGTGCTGAACTACAAGACATCAAAACTTTAAAACTGAAATCAATCTGGATGCAGATGATGGCATTTTCTGGCAATATAAAAATAAGATTGTTGCAATAATGAAGTAACCACCTCCGCTAAATGGTTAGTATTACAAAACATTTAACATTATTTGATAGCTAATAAACACAACACAAAAGAGGAACCAAAAACCTGATGAGAAACTGACCTGTTCCTGGCAAAGATATCGATGCCCTTCTCCAGCAGGCTTTTCTCAATGACGCTCCAGGTTTTGCCAACAGTTACGTGTTTGCAAATATTCTCATCAATAACCTCTTCTTTCTGCATTGTCGTTCCATCTACAGTCTCTGTGTCACTCTCGACTTTAGATTCAACGCAGTCTACGGTACTTTTCACAGCAGACGTGACCTTCTTGTTGCGCTGTTTCCTCACTGCCCGCGGTTTCAGAGTCTTCTTTTGCGCAGAACTCTCACCTTTGATTAATTTTGAAGGAATATTGCTTCCAACAATACAATCAGATTCTGAAACACTCGATTTTCTCTGCCTTTTATGCAGGTGACTGAGCACTCGGTCAGCAACCCTTTTCTTGTTCTTTCTGAGACTACTGCTCCTTCGAAGTTTAGGTCTTGAAGGAATTGAAAATTCTTGAATAGGGGGGCTTTTCTCCCCAGATCTTACTTCTGACTCTTTATTTTCATGACACTTCTTTTTCTGATAACGCTCATCTTCAGGAGATCCCAGGGGGGCACAACTTTCTGACATGGACGCCTGGATATCATCAAAAGAGGGGAGATGAAACATTACGATATATGTCGAATAATAAGAATAGTTTGGGCTAATCATGGTGGGGCCCACTACCTGATTTAAATCGGGCTTATAACGGCTAGTTTTACTAGCCGTCATAAACGTTCAAAATAGCCGTTAACCGGCATGTATAAATACCCATATGAGTAATGAAAAATTATCCTTTCTCTTTCCTAAAGCTCTGTCTCTTCCTCTCTCTCTATTCTATCCTCTCCTCGCTCATACTTGCTTCAAGGGAGTCTGGTCAATTTGTCATGGTATCAGAGTGGGTTTGACTGTTTTACTTGAAGTCCTTTTGCTACAATTAGATCATCCTACGGGAGGATCTCAATCTGCAAAAGCTAGGGTCATCCTACGGGAGGATCTCAATTACAAGGCATTATGTCTGAGGAGTCGATGAAGATCCAGGCTCCGATTGTGTCGTCTACATCATCCGGGCACCAGTTAATCATCCCTGATCGATGGCTGACGCATCTCCCAGTACTTGCAAAGTGCAATATATTCAATGGCCACAATCTTCTGCTGTGGGAAAGAACTATCCTAGCTGCCTTGAAGCCTCGTAAACTCCTACACCTCTTGACTGAAGACTGTCCAGACGAAAATCATCCAGACTACTAGAAATGGACCATGGAGGAGGAATTCGTATTTGGATGGATGCTTGATTCCCTCTCTTCAGAGCAGCTAACAAGGTACACTTCATATGCAACGTCTAAAGCTCTATGGCAAGCTATCCATAGAAATCATTCGAAGAAGAATGACAAAACGAAGATGATCAATCTCATCGTCTAGTCCTATACTCTCAAGCAAGGAGATACGGATGTGCTTACCTAGTCCAATAAGCTGAGAGATATTCACAATGAGCTGGATCATTGTCGCCCACCGTCCACTGACCTAGTGGCTAGAGCCATGAGGCAACTAATCGCCTCTGTCAATTCCTTCTGGGCCTTAGACCAGAATTCGAACTGATCAGGAGTCAGCTCTACAATCAAGAAGATGAACCCTCATACGACGAGGCTGAGTCCAAGGTGATGCAAGAAGAAAGTCGTTTAAACTCTGTTAAAGGAGCTATTGAGAGCACAGCTTATATAACAAAAGGTCAGATCCAGCAGAACGGTGATCAAGAAATATCGAACAAGGAAGATATTTTTTGTAACTACTGCAAAAAGAGAGGGCATACAAAAGACAAATGCTGGAAACTACATGGAAAGCCTCCTCACATTGCAAGAGCACATCTAGCACAGCAGGAGCAAAATTCTGGTAATCCTCTTCCCTCAATGCAGGACCTCCAGAAGGTGATGGAGGAACTACAAAACTTGAAGACGATCATCCACTCTGGATCTGTCATCGGCTCCACCTCAATGGCCAATACTGGTAACAATGATTTTTTAACGAAAATAGCTTTGTTTACTAAGGATCTAAAAACTGCCAGGATCCTAGATTCAGGAGCGACGGATCATATGTCATCTAGGAAAGAATCCTTCATGACATATGAAAAAATCACTCCTGGGAAGCATGTACAAACTGCTGATGGAACACTACTTCCAGTAGTGGGAATAGGCAATTTGAACATACATCCAATTGGTGAACTCCAAAATGTATTGCATGTTCCAAAACTTTTTGTAAATTTAATCTCAGTACAACAGTTAGCTAAGAGAAAAGAGAATAATGTTCTTTTTGATAATATGGATGCTTATTTGTGTCATAAGGAACTCGGGTGGAGGATTGGACTAGCTAAAGTCCAACAAGGACTCTACTACCTTCCATGCCAAAATCTTGGATCCTTAGGAGGAGGCCAGACAAAAATGGTAGCTACTGCTACATCAAAGGAGTCACTCATGGAGATTCATCAAAGAATGGGTCATCCATCTTTCTATCTCTTAAAACACATGTACCCTCACTTATTCAAAAACTGTTTGGTGGAAAATTTGATATGTGAAGCTTGTCAATTAGGAAAATTCAAACGAACTACTTACCCACCGAGTAAATCTTATACGACTAAACCTTTCCAAATAATCCACTGTGATGTTTGGGGACACTCTCCACAACAGGATATACTAGGATTCAAGTATTTCCTGGTATGTGTAGATGACTATAGCAGATATACCTGGGTGTTTCTTCAGAAACACAAACACGAAGTGACCCAAAATATCAAGGGATTATGTGCATTGATCAAAAGACAATTTGGTGACTCAGTACAAGGACTTAGAACAGACAACACCAGAGATTTCCTAAACAACGGATTACTAGAATTTGTTACTACTGAAGGCATAAGACATGAAACTTCATGTCCTTATACCCCACAACAAAATGGAGTAGCTGAAAGGAAAATTGCTGATATAGTGGACAAGGGAAGAACCCTACTAGTGCAGGGAAATGTCCCAGCAAACCTATGGGGATTTGCAATCATGACAGCTACACAAAATATCAGATGACTATAGCAGATATACCTGGGTGTTTCTTCAGAAACACAAACACGAAGTGACCCAAAATATCAAGGGATTATGTGCATTGATCAAAAGACAATTTGGTGACTCAGTACAAGGACTTAGAACAGACAACACCAGAGATTTCCTAAACAACGGATTACTAGAATTTGTTACTACTGAAGGCATAAGACATGAAACTTCATGTCCTTATACCCCACAACAAAATGGAGTAGCTGAAAGGAAAATTGCTGATATAGTGGACAAGGGAAGAACCCTACTAGTGCAGGGAAATGTCCCAGCAAACCTATGGGGATTTGCAATCATGACAGCTACACACTTAGTGAATAGACTTCCTTCAAGGGTCCTAGATTTTAAAAGCCCCCTTGAATTAGTGCAAATGCACTACCCCAATGTGCGATTAAAGACAGGATTACTTGTTAGAATATTTGGCTGTGTTGGCTACGTATACAATCATACACATAAACAGAATAAGCTATCTACAAAAGGTTTGAAGTGCGTTTTTATTGGATATTCTATTACTCAAAAGGGATACAAGTTATATCATCAAATTACCCGAAAGTACATTGTATCCAAAGATGTAGTATTTGATGAGACATCCTTTTACTACAAGCTGCATGGTACTGAAGCTCATAAAGACATAACTCAGTTACTCACAAGTGAAGTAACACCAACACCAAATATGGACCCCAACCAAGAGTCAAGTGTAGAATTTAGATTGCCAGAACATGGATTTGACACTTCTTTTACTGAGCCAAATGAGACCGCAAATGAAACTGAATCTACGGATCTGAGTCAACCAAATGAAATAGGAGTCATGACAAGAAAACTGGAAGGGGTACACCAATTGACCCCATATCCAAAATATTATCAGAGGAAGAAGAGGGAAGAATTGACAGGCCTTGTGGATTTGAATGAAGGGGGAGTAGAAGACAAACTCACTGAAATCGAAAACGATAATGGTGGGACAGACTGGCCAATAGCCCTAAGGAAGGAAAAACGAGCTTGTGCGAAACCTGTACCATATTCAATGGTAAATTACTTGAATTTTAAACAAATCTCACCTGAATATAAAGTATTTCTCACTACAATACAAGACATTCAAATACCGAAATCTCCAATTGAGACCATGAAGAACGTTAGATGGAAGGAGGCTATGGATGAGGAAATGAGGGCCCTACTACAGAATAATACATGGGAGATAGTTGATCGACCAAAAGACAAAAAATTAGTGGGCTGTAGATGGGTGTACATGATAAAGTGTAAGTCTGACGGAAGTCTAGATAGGTATAAGGCACGTCTGGTAGCCAGAGGGTATACTCAAACATATGGAATCGACTATCGAGAAACCTTTGCTCCAGTTGCAAAGATTAATACCATTAGAATTCTTATTTCATTAGCAGTAAATTTAGACTGGCCACTAAATCAGTATGATATAAAAAATGCTTTCTTAATGGAGATTTAAAGGAAGAGATTTATATGGATATTCCCCCTGGTTATGAGGACCAACTGAGTCAAGGTAAGGTATGCCGACTTCGCAAGGCTTTGTATGGTTTGAAACAGTCACCCAGGGCTTGGTTTGGAAAGTTTGCCCAAGCTATGAAGAGCCTTGGCTACAATCAAAGTAATGGGGAACATACTACGTTCTTTAAACTTCAAAATGACAGAATGATTACAATTTTATTGGTATATGTGGATGACATTATCATTACTGGAAACAATCTTAGAGAAATCGAGAGTCTTGAAAAACATTTAAACAAGGATTTTCGGGTTAAACAATTAAGACCTCTAAAGTACTTCTTGCATAGAGTTTGCAAGATCAAGTAAAGGGATAATAATGACACAACAGAAATATATTCTAGATATTCTAAATGAAACGAAACATATGAATTGTCGTGCAAGTGAAACTCCAATAGAAGTCAATCACAAATTAACTATTAGTGAGGATGACCCTAAGGTCGAGATTAGTTCTTACCAAAGCATTGTGGGAAAATTATTATATCTCTCACATACACGACCTGACATATGTTATGCAGTAAATGTACTTAGTCAGTTTATGCATTCACCTAGAAATTCTCATTTTCAGGCAGTTAACAGAATTCTCAGGTATTTGAAGGGAACCCCTGGACTGGGCATCACGTACAGAAAAACAGGTAAGTTAGACCTTATTCTATACACCGATTCTGACTTTGCTGGATCCCGTCTTGATTACAGGTCTACTACGGGATATTGTACATTCCTTGGAGGAAACCTAGTCACGTGGAGAAGTAAAAAACAGAGTGTAGTCGCAAAGTCGAGTACTGAAGCTGAGTTCAGAGCAATGTCAAAAGGCATCGATGAAGCAATGTGGATCAAAAGCCTACTTGATGACTTGAAGATTGCATACTCAACACCAGTTATTATCCGCTGCGACAACAAGTCCGTCATCAGCATTGCTCATGACCCAGTCTATCACGATCGAATGAAGCACGTGAACATTGATAGATTTTATATACAAGATCATCTGGAGCAAGGAATTCTCAAGACAGGACACGTCAACTCTGAGGAGCAGTGTGCAGACATCTTCACAAAGGGTTTACCAATTAAGCATATGCAATATCTGGTGTCCAAGCTTCGAATGACTAGTATACATTCCTGCACTTGAGGGGGAGTGTCGAATATGAAGACAAGAAGAAAGAACAATTCTTGATACGCAAACAAAGAGATTACAAGGGGTTTTATAGGGAGCCCTAATGGGCTAATAATAGAAAGGGCCCTTAATGGGCTAATAATAGAAAGGAGCTAATAATAGAAAGAAGAAAAGAAAAAGGAAAGGAGACAATAATGTCAACACTCCCCCTCAAGCTGGAGCGTGGATGTTTTCCACACCCAGCTTGGAACAGAGCTCCTCAAACCGAGGGGCATGAAGCCCTTTGGTGAAGATGTCTGCAAGCTGTTCAGCTGACGGAACATATGGCGTGCAGAAATTTCCCGACTCAAGCTTCTCTTTAATGAAATGTCGATCGATCTCAATGTGTTTTGTACGATCATGCTGGACGGGATCATGAGCAATGCTGATAGCCGATTTGTTGTCACAGAAGAGCTGAACAGGGAAAGAAACCGGACACCTTAGTTCACGAAGCAGTTGGGTAATCCAAAGTGCTTCACAAAGACCATGCGCAAGGGCACGGAACTCCGCTTCAGCACTTGATCGAGAGACCACTTTCTGTTTCTTACTCCTCCAAGTAATAAGATTGTTTCCCAAGAAGGTGCAGTACCCAGAGGTCGACCGACGATCAACCACAGATCCTACATAATCGGCATCAGTGTAGACTTCTAGACGCAGACCACTGTGACGACGAAACATTAATCCACGGCCAATGGTGCCCTTCAAGAAACGGAGGAGGCGATGGGCAGCATGAAGATGACTCATTCGAGGGTTCTGCATAAACTGACTTAGAACACCCACTGTATATGCAATGTCGGGACGGGTGTGGGTGAGATAGAGCAGTTTGCCCACAAGTCTTCAATATTGTCCGGGCTCAGCCGGATCTTCATTCTCATCCGCACCAAGTCGATGACTCACATCAATCGGTGTCGAAATAGGCTTGGAGTCTTCCTTTCCCAGCTCGCAAAGAAGATCCACTGTATATTTCCGCTGACAGATGAAAATCCCACTCGAAGAATAAGCCACCTCAATACCAAGAAAATATCGTAATGGGCCAAGATGACGTATGGCAAAGTCCGACGACAGATACATAGCCAGCTGAGTAATGGACTCCGTATCATCACCCGTAATGATAATGCCATCCACGTACACGAGAAGAATAGCCACTCCCCCGGACGTGGAATGACGGTAGAAAAGCGTGTGATCTCCATTACACTGACGGTATCCCCGGTTCTTCATGGCCATGGTGAAACGGCCAAACCAAGCACGAGGAGATTGCTTCAAACCGTACAGCGCTTTCTTCAGGCGACAAACAACTGAACTCGGAGTAGACGGCACTAAGGAGGCATATCCAGGAGGTAAGGCCATATAGATCTCCTCAGTCAAATCACCATGAAGAAAAGCATTCTTGACATCATATTGCTGCAATATCCAGCCCCGATCGGCGGCAAGAGCCAAGAGAATCCGGACAGTGTTCATCTTGGCCACAGGGGCAAACGTTTCCTGATAATCAATGCCATACTGTTGGGTGAACCCTTGCGCCACAACACGTGCCTTGTGCCTTTCAATAGAGCCGTCGGAATTGTGCTTTACAGCATAAACCCAACGACTGCCAACCAAATGCTTGCCCGACGGTAGTGGAACCAGATCCCATGGGTCATTTAGGGCAAGTGCTTGTAGCTCCTCCATTGCCCGACGCCAATGAGGAAGAGAGAGGGCTACGTCCACCGTCTTTGGAAGGGAGATAGTGTCAAGGGAGGTGAGAAGAGCGTGGCAGGATGGGGAAAGACGATGAGATGAGATGGATGCGGCTAATGGATACAATGGAGAAGGACGAGGGCAAGACACAAGTGCTAATGAAGGATTTTCAAGAGGAGTGGATGAGGAGGATGAGGGAACTTCAGGGGTAGGAGGAACACGAGGCTTGCGACGAGCAAGAGTGATACCATAGCGTTTTTCTGGCGGGCAACGGCGTATAGGTAAAGGGGCACAACATAGTGGGATAGAGGGATCCGATGGGGACTCTGCAGGAGGGTTCGATGAAGCAGAGGATGGATCTTTAGTAAGGACAGGTGGATTTGGGATTGGTGCAGGCAGAGGATCAGAGGACAAGGTGTTCATGGGAATATCAGATGGAGGCTCTTCGAGAGGAACAGGCAAGGAAGGACTTGGGACAGGTGACGAGGGAGATGAGTTAGGAAGAATAAGAAATTCAAGGGGATTTGATTGAGGTGGTAAAGAAGGAGGTGGAGAAGAAGAGGGGTAATACGGAGTGAATTCGTCAAAGGTAGCATCCTTGGTGACAATAAATCGACGAGAGGGTGGATGATAACATCGATAACCCTTTTGAGTAGAAGCATAGCCGACGAAGACACATTGGATGGCCCGAGGATCAAGCTTGTCACGACCAAGATGGTGGTTAGGAGCAAAGCAAACGCACCCAAAGACACGAGGGTAAGATTGGTTCGGAGAGAAATGTTGGGGAAGGAATGCTGGAGACAATCAATGGGAGTAGAGTAGTTAAGTACGCGAGACGGAAGACGGTTGAGAAGATGAATGGCAGTTAGGACAGCTTCAGCCCAAAAATACTTTGGCACATGCATGTGAAATAAGAGGCTCCGAGCCATTTCAAAAATGTGACGAAATTTTCGTTCTGCAATTCCATTTTGCTGGGGGGTGTAAGGACATGTGGTTTCATGGATGATGCCTTTTTCTTGGAAGAAAGTACTTAACGTGGAATTGACATAGTCTCGGGCATTGTCGGAGCGGAAGCGACGAATAGAAGTGCAGAATTGAGTTTGAATGAGAGAGTAGAACTGAGGAATAACAAGGGAGATCTCTGATTTATTTTTCAAGAGATAGACCCACGTGAAACGAGTAGCGTCATCAATGAATATACATAACCACCGAGCACCGGACGTGCTATGAACACGGGAGGGTCCCCACACGTCGGTGTGAACGAGAGCAAAAGGAGTCGTCAAATGGGAAGAAGAAATGGGATACGTAGTACGATGATGTTTAGCAATTCGACAAGCATCACAAACAAAGCGGTCCACAGAGTGGCCTTGGAAAAGTTTTGGAAATAAACGATAAAGAGTAGCAAAGGATGGATGGCCGAGGCGTCGATGGAGAAGCCACAAACGCTCATGAGACGCCGAAAGGGGAACTGCAGCGGCAGCAACAGCGAGGGGAGACAAGGGAGATCGAACAAGATAGAGACCCTCATGCCCTCAGCAATGGAAATCGTCCTCCCCGAAACCTTATCACGATAAAAACAGGTATTAGGAGTGAATGTAAGATCTTGGTTCAGATCACGAACAAGGCGGGATAAAGAAAGAAGATGATGAGCAAGCCGTGGAACATGAAGGACTTTAGTGAGGTTCATCGAAGGAGAGAGTCACACGACCAATCCCAGCCACAGTGAGAAGATCACCGGAAGCTGTTTTAACTTTGGAGGAGCCGGAAACGGGTTCATAGGTCACAAAAGCTCTAGGATTGGGTGTCATGTGGGCAGTGGCACCAGAGTCAAGAAGCCAAGTGGATGATGATGACGACGGAGATGGTGAAGGAGGAGGAGAAGGAATGGTGGACATACTCGCGTTAGCTAGAGAGCACGAGCCCACGACTGGAGGGTCAAGCAATCGCCGAAGACGTTCCACTTCTTCAGGTGTAAAGCCGGGAAGAGAAGCACTCGCCGAAGACGCTCCACTTGGAAGAAGACCATAGGACAGAGGCACTTGACCAGGCATCGGTACTTGGTTGACAGAAGGTGCAACCGTAGCGAGATTGCTCTGTTGTGTTCGCTTCCGTTGAAGCTTAAAGCACGTCTCCTTGGAGTGACCCCGCTTTTTGCAGTAATTGCAGAAAAGGGAAGGATCACCTTTGGAGGATTCCTCAGTCCGAGTAGATGGACCACGAGACGAAGCTCCTGCTCCAGTCGATGTGGTCGTCACCGAGGAGCGCGTGGAGGAAGACGAATGTGCTACAAGTGCAGAAGCCGGGGTCTGGGACTGCTGAAAGCGAGATTCTTCAATTCTCGCGCTGCGAAGCGCATCCTTGAAGGAAAGCTCTTTCTCCCGGTGTATAAGCTGAGCCCGTACCGCTTCATATTCCGGGTTAAGTCCTATAAGGAACTGAAAAACCCGAAGTTGAAGAGTGTACTTGCGATCCACCGAGTGAGGGTCCGGAGGCATGTAGTGATCAATCTCATTCCACAGAAAAATGAGTTCTGTGTTGTACTCCATGATCGTCCTGTCTCCTTGACGCAGATTGGCGGCCCGATGCACTAGCTCATACAGTGTGGCAATATTATTTTTCTTGGAGTGGCTGTCAAGGGCCGCTTCCCACACGGCCCGGGCAGACTCAAGAGACAGAAATTCACCCTTGATACTCGGTGAAATACTATCCAAAAGCCATCAATGGACCACCCCTTCAACGTCTAGCCAGTCATAGTACTTGGAGTCTGTCTTGGAAGGCCCTTCTTCAAGTAAATGACGCATCAGTCGTCCCTTGAGAGTAATCTGGACATATTGCTGCCACTGAAGAAGGTTAAAGCCGGTGAACATCCCATCTGGAGGCATCCGAGGCAGAGAAAACGGTCCAGGTGAAGCCGACCAATTCCCCGACTCAAGAGGTGCCTCCGAAGCATTTGACGTTTGACCCACACTGGGTGGCGTCGATGCTGGCGTCGATGCTGGCGTCGATGCTGGCGTCGATGCTGGCGTCACACCGGAAACCGATACAGGCTCCGTCATCTTGATCACAGAATGAAGTGTCGCACGAGGAGCACACGGCTGCAGGAACGCCCGCGGCTATTGGCTGCGTGCGCGGCTGAAGAGTCGAGGAGGGAGCGCGGCCGCGACCGAGAGGAGAGCGCGCGGTCGAGAGGGAAGCGTACGCTGCCGAGAGAGAAGCACAGCCGAGGAGGGAGCGCGGTGCGGGAAGCCGGAAATGTGGCCGGAAAGAAGCTGCGCCGCCAGGAGCAGGTAGCCAACCGGAAGGGGAAGGAGCTCAAGATCGTGGCGAATGTAGAAACGCCAGAGATCGGAGCTACGGTCGAGCCCAGGAACCCGTATTAGGGTTAGGGTTAGGGCTCTGATACCATGAAGACAAGAAGAAAGAACAATTCTTGATACGCAAACAAAGAGATTACAAGGTGTTTTATAGGGAGCCCTAATGGGCTAATAATAGAAAGGGCCCTTAATGGGCTAATAATAGAAAGGAGCTAATAATAGAAAGAAGAAAAGAAAAAGGAAAGGAGACAATAATGTCAACAGAATAATAAGAATAGTTTGGGCTAATCATGGTGGGGCCCACTACCTGATTTAAATCGGGCTTATAACGGCTAGTTTTACTAGCCGTTATAAACGTTCAAAATAGCCGTTCACCGGCATGTATAAATACCCATATCAGTAATGAAAAATTATCCTTTTTCTTTCCTAAAGCTCTGTCTCTTCCTCTCTCTCTATTCTATCCTCTCCTCGCCCATACTTGCTTCAAGGGTCTGGTCAATTTGTCAATATAAAATACAGAAATAATGTTAGTGGATTAATGCGCATTATTAAAAGTTGAAGTACATACGAGGCAATAACAATGCTTCCCACATGGAACTCCGTCATGATTGCTCCAAGGGATTTGCTTTTCTGACTAAAAGGGAATGGGAAACAAGAATACGTCATGCACAGCTCGCAAATAAAAACAGGTGAAAGTGATAGCATCTTACAGGGAATATGAGATCTTGTGAGCATCCATGCAGTCTACAATCAAAAACCTGCAGCATAAATTGCGCATACAAACATTGATCTCAGTAATAAAATAAGAATTGACTGAAATATAAAATCATGATGCATGCTTACCAAACAACGGCGACAGAAAAGATTATCAAAGGAATCAAGTGCTGCATCTAAATCTTTTCCCTCAATCTGCAGATCCGTTGTGCACTTCTCATCTTTGGTAATATCAGGGGGGCTCTCTTCCTTCAGGATACTGTCACATCTCGCCTGTTTATGATGTTAGATTCCCAACTAATCTTGATAAAAGCAACGTTGGGCGGGGATTTATTAAATTCTCAGTCGATGTTATACATTATTTGTATCACAAAAGGAAGAAAGGAGAAATGAGACTGATGCAGCCTGCAATAGACAGAGTGTTTACCTTTATCTCAGACGCTTTTCTACCAAGACATTGTGCGAGACAATCTACTACGCGATCAGACAAACCAGTTTGTTGCAAGGTCATCCTGAAATACGTAGGATAGTTTATAAAAGGAATAAAAAACTGGATAGTCAAATTAATAAGACAACTGTGTCGTGAAACCTTCAGGTGAGAAAATTTGTAAAAAATTACGCATTAAAACAAATTAAACTTTCAACAGGAGGTAACAAGGTAACTCATAAAAGCACTTCTGGATAGAGTTTTTCTCACAATAGGAAACGTATTTCCATCCAAGTCAACAGGATTGAAACGGAAATTCACGCCAAGAATGCAATCCACAAGAGCGTTTACATGTGAAAGAAGACGAGGAGAATGGAGAAAATAGATGAGAACAGAAGGAATGTAGTCGACCAGGAGATTGAAATGCCATGTGTGAAGCTAAGGGATGCATGGGAGGGTGAGGTTCCTTAAGATAAGTCCTGGGAAGGACCTTAACAAGAACTCCCCTTCTTAAGTTTTTCACTGGTATCTTCTGTATATTAGCTACAGCACAGGGACCAAGATAAATCTATGCGGATCAACGACCTTCACACACCAAACAGGTAATACCATTCATCCTCTATCATTAATAACTTTTGAGTATATTGTCTAAAGGTGAACCAAAATATCCACGCAGAATCGCACCATTAAGCATTTATAAGATACTCATATAAGTTAAAAGCCATTGTAAAACTCCCTTTACCCCCTGAATATGTGTCACGCCAAGTAACTAGATAGTTAAACGAGTCAAAATGGTTCAAATTTTAAAAGGGAAACCTCATCATCAACCATGACCTATCAAAGTATCCGTGTACTTTGTCTTTACTTCTTTTTAACTTGTTCTATTGGATATGTGTTAGTGGGCCTCTCTATTACCCTATGAACTTTGTACTTTCCTTCCGGTTATTTAGATCCGGGCTTCTGTAGTAGGAAAGTTTGTCGAGGAGTAGTCCAGCCGTGTTGGAGGAGAATTTCCAGTAGTACTGCCAAACAATGATAATTGAATGGGAAACGCTTTCTCACTTTCTCTTCAGTGAAAATGATGGATTCCAAATTCCATCCACAACTCCCAGGAATATATTAACTTTCATCTGAGAAACTGAGCATTTGAATCATAATCTCAAGCAAAGGAAGGACGAGCTTTAACTGAATGAAAAACATTCACCGTGGTATTGCCCAGTATGTTTCTGAAATTACAGTCTCAGGCTGTCATTTCGTCAACGGACATTTCATGACGATGCAATCAACAAACTACAATAAGTTTTCCTTTTGTAGATCTTATTTCAATTGAAACTTGACGAATCAGTCCTCTTGCGCATCACTTTTTGTATAAATATTCTGGTAGGAATTTTAAATTAGAATTCTTCAATTAAAAATGAATCATAGTCGATTCACTAAACAAACTCCAGCTGAAGCCAAAATTTATGGCGTGCATAACTATATAACGAAAAAAGCAAGTATTACAGGAACTGAATGCCGCAGAGAACCAGAGGAAAATAATATATTAAGAAAGAAAAACATAACTCCGATCTTTTCCTCACTGAATCGTACAACTCTAACAAATACTTAACACTAATCTGTTCGGGGAGAACAAAGGGATTTAAAAAAAAAATTAAGCATTACCGACCATTGTAAAAATATCAGGGACTGAAAGCAAACTAAACAAAGTACTATTAATCTTTAAAAGGCACCTCATTAACTTATTCACTAAACAACATATGTACATACCGAATGACATTATCTTCATTTTTTGTAAAATCCTTCTTGTCTTCTCCATTTTCAATCGTCTCTTCCTCGCTGTCACTGCAGATTAATGCTTCCCCACAATTTTGGTCATAATAAATCCTCCTTCGGCCTACAACAGACTGATCTTCTGTCATTCGCTGATTCCTACGAGAAAAAAAAAAAAGAGAGCTGGATTTAGTTATTCTGTATCTGCAGCATGAATTTGGAGAGCCACCATCTATAAGAAAAAACTATGAACCGCAAATACATAGACAGGTAAGGATTCTGCACGAAGGATCAGTAACAAACGCAGCACCCAGTTGAATAGTATGCAATTTCTGCGCAAGACCACAGAAAAATTTTCGACTGATACAGTGGCCAGGTTCAATCGTAAACCTGAAGAGTTAAAATAAAGAGGGTTTTATCTTTGTGTGAGAGTTATGGGGTTTTAAGCAAAGTGACCCTGGATTTTACTCTTTGCTTTAGAAACACATGCACTCAAATGAATGGTAAAAGATTTTGCTTCGTTTTTCTGTTCCAAGGGCTCTCCCGGGCCATCTTTCTTTGATCACTTGCTATAGCTAGATTTCTTTTATTCTGATGGACTGCATCCTACATGATGTGGCGATTTCGATTTCATTTTGGTTTTGGAGGGAGCGAAGGGTGGGAGGAATCAATCTGCTCATTCATTTACTTTAAGTTCACATTAATATATATATATATATATTAAAAGCCGATTTTCTTCGAAAAAGGATCTTTTATCCCTATTTGGGAGGAAGGCGTCAAACGTTCATATAATCTTATCATAGTCCCAAAAGATACTAGATCGTCTCCTTCCCACAAGGCCTTCAATCTCTTTGATTATTCATATCATCTGGTATTCAAAACAAGGATTCTACAATTTCTAGATAAAGAAGAAAATTGATTGACTAGATACTTCAACAAAAAAAGGATAAGGGAAGTTGAAAAAGAAATTTGGAGAGATGGAAATGAGAGGAGACGAGAAACTAATGAACCTTATGAATAATCAAACTTACAATGTTTGATATCCTCTCCTCTTGCAGAGAATAATAGTTGTGGCATCCCTCGCTCTTTTCAAGTAGATTATTTCTTTATTTCATTATTCGTAAAATCTTTCCAACAAATATAAATCCAAAACAGGAACGGAACGGAAAAAAGTATTTCTATTATCAATGAAAAAACTCGTCCCCCAACTTATTTTAGGAATTACAACATTACTACCCAAAATCTTGATAATCCTATCCTAAGCGTTCTTGCAGGGTATTTAGGCAACCCTCAACAGACAAATAAGAAAGATACTAGACGAGCCACTAGGTTGGGTCGGAACAATGATCAGATGGGCCAAAGTCTGGTCAGCCTGGGAGTGCTCCTTCACTGCGTTGATGATAAGTCCGCTCAAGGACCTTATCACAGCATCATGGGATCATCCTTGTGTTTTAACTTATACAAAGTAAAAATTCTAAAATAGTGAACACTTCATACGACAAAATTTCTGAACGCATGGAGCGCCAGTTATTACACAATTCATTGGAAAACATAGGACTGTGGTAACAACATGACATCATTCTAGGTTCAGTTCTTTCAAAAAAAAAAATCGTTCTAGGTTCAATGAATAGAAGAAAAAGCCAAAACACAATTGCATTTGCCTGAAACCTCACCTATCCAAGAATACCCAGGTAGTATATGGAGGGAGGGGAGACATTGCAGGAATCTTTAAAGGGCGCAAACCGTTCTTCCCACCGTAATTGTTCCCTGACAAGACAGTTGTTGACGTGTTTGGATTATCTTCATGGCTCACACAATTATCAATCCCTCCATTCAGTTGGTCAAAACCATTTAAAGTGCATAGTAAGTCTTCTTTTTTTTTCGTCAACAAATTTGGAGTTTCATCAATATCAGTTATCACATCTTGTCTTGTCTGCAACAATGAGTAGGTATGGCTTGTTGTCCTACATAGTTTCTGCCTGTTCTCCTCGACTCTTTCCTGAAAAAAAAAACACGGAGAACATATAATCTGAGAGATGGGACAACGGATGGGAACAAATATACCAAAAGTGAAAACCAAATATACTAAGTTTAGAAAAAAAGACCGAATTAAAGAGTGAGACAGAACGAAATAAAAAACATGGTACTCTGAAGAGGCTATCACTCTAGCTCGTATAAAGAGACATACCAAGAAAGTATACTAGAATACTAGTGTCTGTTAGACATTAAAGTACTTTCCGAACATGATCATTCTATGATTCAATTTAATGACCAATTAGAAAAGGTAGAGGCATAACATGGCACTAAGATGTAGCTTCATAAAGCATTTCAAGGACGTGTCTTGGCAACCAAGTCCTTAGAGGTATAAGAATTGGCTAACAAGAGTTGAAATCAACCAATTACATGACAAGTCGTCCTGGCAAATTGCCTGACCTCGCAGTGACCGGTATCCTTTGTTTGGACCAAGCAACCTATCAAGCAGAATTACAAACCTTAATATAATTGTATCTATCATTAGTAATAATTCCCTTCAAAGAATTAATGTGTAATGTGATGTCCTTTGTCGAACGAGTAGACTCTTGCCCTTCCGACATCTGCCGAATACAGCAAAAATAAAACAAAAAAAATTATAAGTATCATTTACACGTAAATAAGAATAAAAAGGAATTCAAAAACATAATTAACTCATGAAGAGACGGAAAATTTATGAATATTTCCATATGTTCTAAGAAACATGGGTTAAAAGGAAGCGAAAGTAGGAATAAATTAAGAAAAAATCAGCTAAGTCCGCATAATCACCCATGTTCGATTAATCAACACAGCAAACTTCAAAAGTCTCACGTGGCATAAAAGTAAGAGTGTACTTCAACATCAACAACCAATTAACACAAAACCGAATTGGCTTCGGGAAACCTCTTTCACTGAAAAATTAAACGAACAAAAATGTCTAAATGGCAAAATTTCTTTTAAAAACGGGGACTCTAGCAACCCAAGCGGACAGAGCACGAGAGAGCCCATTTACAAATGTATCCTGCTTAGAATAATCGCGTGTGCTGTCTAGATATCTTATTTCTCTTAAACTGATTTAGTCAACCGAAATAAGAAATTTTTACTTCCTTTTCGACAGAAAGCAGACGTTTATTCATCTTAGAACGGTTCACGTCAGGCAGCCGATTTCCATCCTCTGTAATTTACGTTTGAAACAGTTATAAGCAGAGTCCCATCGATGACTTCAATTACGAGCGCTAAGACTTGCTCAGTTCACAATGATTTTTGCTCACACAAGAGCACAAAAAATGACAATGGCCATCAAAAAACGCAACTTTCTGAAGAATAAAGCATGGCTAGATTCCCAGACCACAGAAAAATTTCAGTAACTTTCTGATGGCCCACCAATGAAGTGAACGGTTAATAGAAAGAGAAATTATCAGATGAAATCTCCGGGTCGCGTTTGGAAGAGGCGGGCGAGGTGAATATTTTCAAATTTGTTCAAAATATCCGGTTCTGCCTTATATCATCCCTCACACAATGGATGCATATTTTAAAAGGAGCAACACAACGAACACGAAAAATCCTTTCCGAGCCTCTCAATCGGCCGCCACATTCATTTTAACGCATAAACAAGCCACAAAACTGTTCTTAAACCAAATCCAGTAGATCAATGCGCAGAAAACTCGCGCCTCGCAACCCACATTGCCATAAAAAACCTCGCAGATGACGGTTAGTCAACCAAGAACGGCAGCTCAGACAAAGACTCGCCCAAACGACTCCCGAAAAGAGGAATCAGACAAAGTTGAAGATCAAACGGGGGGCAGATTGTGGACGGGCGTACCTCGAGTTCATCGGGGGCGTTAGACTTCGCAGCGGCCGTCGAAGAAGAAGCTTTGATCACCATTGCTGAAGGCAGAGGTCGTTGTCCTGGTCTGCGGTGGGGGTTCTGGAGAAACCCTAGCCTGGGAGAGGACGACGACCGAGAGGGGAGGACGGGGGCAGTTCTCCTCGCCACCTGAGGAGCACTGCCCAGATCGCGAGCCGAGTCTTGCTCTACCGGCTCGTTCAATTTATACCAAAGAAGTATTTAAATATTTAAAGAGAGATGGAGAGAAATGGAGAGAGAGATACAGGTATGGAGAGAAATGGAAAGAGAGATACAGGTATGGAGAGAAATGGAAAGAGAGAGAGAGAGAGAGTGAATTAGACATAGTGAGAGATATATAGAATTGGAAAGAAATGGAGAGAAAGAAAGAGAGGTAGTGAAAGAGAGATATATACATAGAGAGAGATGGAGAGAAATGGAGAGAAATGGAGAGAAAGAAAGAGAGATAGTGAGAGAGAGATATATATAGTGATGGAGAGAAACAGAGAGAGAGATATATAGATATGGAGAGAAATGGAGAGGAAGAAAGAGAGATAGTGAGAGAGAGATATATATAGTGATGGAGAGAAACAGAGAGAGAGATATATAGATATGGAGAAAAATGGAGAGAAAGAAAGAGAGATAGTGAGAGAGAGATATATATAGTGATGGAGAGAAACAGAGAGAGAGATATATAGATATGGAGAAAAATGGAGAGAGAGAAAGAGAGATAGTGTGAGAGAGAGAGAGAGAGTTGAAAAAATGGAGAGAGAGGAAAAGAGATACTGAGATATATATATATATATGGAGATGGAGAAAGAGAGAGAGATAGAGACGGATGAAATGAGGAGAGAGAGAGAGAGAGAGAGAGAGAGAGAAAGGGAGACAATGAGAAAGAGATGTAGAGACGGAGAGAAATGGAAAGAGAGACACATATAGATGAAGAGAAATGGAGAGAGAGACATATAGATGGGGAGAAATAGAGAGAGAGACATACAGATGGAGAGAAATTGCGTGTGAGAGAGAGTGAGACAGTGAGGAAGAGATATTGAGATGGAAAGAAATGGAGTGAGAGAAAGAGAGATAGTGAGAGGGAGATGGAAAGAAATGGTGAGAGAGAGAGGAGACAGTGAGAAAGAGATATTGAGATGGAGAGAAAGAGAGGTAGTGAGAGAGAGACATAAAGATGGAGAGAAATTGAGAGAGAGAGAGAGGGAGACAGTGAGAAAGAGATATGGAGATGGGGATAAATGGAGAGAGAAAGAAAGGTAGTGAGAGAGATATGGAAATGGGGAGAAATGGAGAGAGTGAAAGAGAGATAGTGAGAGAAAAATATAGAGACGGAGAGAAATGGAGAGAGAGAAGGAGAGTGATGGGGCGAGATATGGTGTCTAGAGAAATGACAAATGGAGAGATAGATAAATGGAGAGAAGTGGAGAGAGAAGAGAGAGAGAGATAAATAAAAGTCAAATAGGGTCCAGCTTTTTCTAATTAAGAGGGGTTAAACTCGGATTGGCGGGCCAGTGAAGTAAATAAATTTTGATTAAATAGTAGGGCAAGGTCAACGCCATACGTTGTGCGTTTGCACCGCAAACAAATCAAAATGATGGCGATAAACTAAGAAAATTTAAAGAAAATTTTTATGGATTGTTCTAAAAATTCATCACAAAATTAGCCCAACATATGAAGAACTAGGGCGAACTTGTTTATGACTGAACAACATGGATATGGGATGGATATCGTATGGGATGGATGTCGTATGGGAGAACATTTGGGGACATCTCTAGAGGAAAATACATGTTGAGATATCAAATAAATATGGTTGAAATGCATTAAATTACATTTTGTTGTTATTAAATTACATGGATGTGGGATGGATATCGTATGGGAGAACATTTGGGGACATCTCTAGAGGAAAATACTTGTTGAAATATCGAATAAATGTGGTTGAAATGCATTAAATTACATTTTGTTGTTATTATTTCATGCGTAGACGAACTTTCCCCGTTCTTTCGAATTGATGCGTGAAAAATAAGTTTAATAAGGTGTATGTTTAAATTTAGTGATAAAATCACGTGCTATTGCGTCACCAACGAGATTCACCCTTCATTCATCTCATAATATGGCAAAACATATGGGAATCATCTCGAAATTCATAAATATTGTATGTGGCTCGGAATTTATTTACAGTTCAATATCATAAAATTTGTGGTAATAGTTTGTGCGATGAGTGATCCTAATGAAAAACTCAGTAACTTTTTTGTTCATTTCAAAATTCTGAACTTAAGCATTACAACAAGGACGCAGCAAAATAACAAAATAATTGGTTTTTTGATATAGTAAAAAGTAATTAGATTTTATACAGCAAAGGGTCAATAAATGACAACCTAAACTAGATAGTCCAAAAATACAAGGGTACTATGGTAAAAACAACGATGATAAAAATTAATTAGTCGTATCATAAGCTCAACTTTAAGCTTTTGCAACAGAAATAAAATAAGAAGGATGTTTGGTGCGACTATGGCATGTGGCTCTAAATCAACAAATAATGCAAGTGACTCAAAATTATATAATGCTCAATATCATAAAATTTATGAAAATAATTATTATGATGACTTATTCTAATTAAAAACTCCATAAACCTCTTCCTTTTCAGAATTCTGAATTTAAGCATTGCAGTACAATTACAGTCAGATAATCAAATAAATAATCAGGACTCAAGAAACAACATCTCAAACTAGAAAGTTCAAAATACAGAGGTCCCATGTATGGTGCACAGTTGGAATGGGATGGTTTTTTCGTCCCGGGGACAAAAAACCATCCCATCCACTGTCTCTGGTGTTAGACGAGATGGAAAATTTTCCTCAGAACAAAGCACGTGACGGTTTTTGTTTCAGGATGAAAATATCGTCCCGTCCTCTGGCTTTAGATGGGATGCAGGTATGTTCTTAAATTTCAGTTTATGAATTTTTATTTTATGACATTTTAAAACTTCTATGAATCAGGACGTCTATTGTCTTCCATTCCGGATGTCATATGGAGTAGCGACATCAAGGGTGCACCCGTTTCTCAACTGGTTGGTTCCCGGACGGGACGGTTTTGAGACAACCCCAAAAAAATGGGACGTGGGATGGGACGAACGCCGTCCAGTGTCCCCATCCTGGGTGATCATGCACTATAGTTCCATGGTAACAGCAACAATAATAAACATTAATTAGTGTTACCATAATCTCAAATCTAACCAACAAAAAAATAGTCTACCCTTTATAGCAAAAAGGAAACAAAAAAAAGAGGAGAGTTTGGTGCAATTGACCAAATACAGAACAACAAATAATCGGACGGCTCTTAGATGAAGTCCTGGGATTATAGTGCGGAATTGTCCAGGACGGAGACGAAGGACGGGACGGGACGAAGATTGTCCTGTCCTTCATCACAATTTTTAGACGGGATGGGATTATCTTGCGCCAGCATTAGGCCATTCAGAATTAGACACGTGGCAAATCACATGCGCCGAGACCTCTCAGGCTCCCACTTCACTCCCACGGGATGCAGAAGCCTTCCCGTCCGCCGTCCAAGCCCCAGGACAGTTATTTCGTCCCATCTTCGTCCCGTCAACCGGACGGGACGACCATTTCGTATCGTCCGCGGCCCATCAATCGTACGGAGGCGACTTTTCGGCCCGTCATTCGTCTCGTCAATCGTACGGAGATGACTTTTCGCATCGTCCACTGCCCGGCAATCGGACGAGACGACGTTTTTCGTCCCTTCGTTCGTCCCGTCAATCGGACGGGACGACTTTTCGTCCCGTCCGCGTCCTGGGATATTCCCCCTTTCTATTAGGATAAAGCTGCCTGGTTCAACCAAAATCAGACCAGGAAAGAAGAAGAGCGATCGGAACAGGAAAGAAGAAGAAGAAGAACGAAGATCGGAACAGGAAAGAAGAAGAAGAAGAAGAAGAGCGAAGATCGATCAAATTGGGCGACCGCGGCGGCGGAATCGGCCATGAAGCTGCTGCCATGGCCGCAGAAGCTCCCCCCGGCGACCCCCGTCCAGCGCGGCGGCAGAACCCCCTCTCCGCAGCCCCGCACCGCCAGAATCGGACCCCGACCGGTCCAGGCGCGCGCCGATGGCGCGCCACCCCCGCTCGAGATGGTGCGGGGCGGCGACGGGGTCTGGTCCTCGGCGGCGGAGAAGCAGCGCGAGCGCACGGCGGTAGTCCTCTGGGACCTAGACAACAAGCCCCCGCGCGGCCCCCCCTACGACGCGGCGCTCGCCCTCCACCACCTCGCCGCCCTCTTCGGCCGCGTCGTCGACGTGGCCGCCTACGCCAACCGCCACGCCTTCCTCCACCTCCCCCAATGGGTCCTCGACGAGCGCCGCCAGCGCAAGGCCGCCGACGCCCTCGAGCGCCGCGCGGCCCCGCCCGAGCCCTACCTCTGCGCCGTCTGCGGCCGCAAGTGCCGCACCCACGCCGACCTCCGCAAGCACTTCCGCCAGCTCCACGAGCGCGAGCGCGCCAAGAAGCTCGCCCGCCTGCGCTCCCTCAAGGGCAAGAAGCGCCGCGCCTTCCGCGACCGCTTCATAGGGGCCAACCCCAACTACGAGGAGGCGGCTCGGGAGCTGGTCAAGCCCCGAGCCGGCTACGGGCTCGCCGCCGAGCTCCGCCGCGCCGGGGTCTTCGTCAAGATGGTCGAGGACAAGCCGCAGGCGGCGGACGCGGCGCTCAAGCGGCAGGTCCAGCACTCTGTGGCGAGAGGCGTGGACTGGCTCGTGCTCGTATCCGACGACTCGGACTTCGCCGAGGTGGTCAGGAAGGCGAGGGAGGCTCGGCTGAGGACCGTCGTGGTCGGGGATTGGAAGACCGCGCTGGCCCGGCAGGCTGATCTCTGGTTCCCTTGGGAGGGCGTCGAGAGCGGGGAGGTGGGCGAGGAGCTCGAGCTCAAAGGGCTGCCTTTCATGGCCGCCGACCTCGAGCTCTCCTTCTCCGACCCGCCTGCCGATTGGGAAGACTTGGGCAGCGTTGTGGACGAGATCGTCGCTTCTGCCTTCTCCGATGATGAGGAGGAGGAGAGAGACCGGCTTCTCAGAAGCTCTGCCTTTGATGACAGCGACTGGGACAGCGACGAGGAAGACGACGACGACGGGTTCTTGTGATGGGCTTCGTCTCTCTGAAACGCTGGAAATTGGAGGGTTGATGGGGGTTTTTGAAGCTTTGGACTCCCTCTGGCGCTGGGAATGAGGTGATTGACCTGTGTATTGTTATTTACAGGGGGAATTGATACGTCTCATCAAGTTTTTTTTTTTTCCTGATTCTTTGAGGGTGATGATTTATATGGCGGGGGGGAAGAAACATCTGGGTCATTTTCTTTTCCTCTTTTTTTCTGTTTTTCGATACACAGGCTCATCATCTTGAGTTTCCCAAATCCAATCAGCTGGCAGCTTCACTGGATCTCTGGCTCAAGAGGTATAGTAGAGTCCAACACTACCTTTTTGGGAGATAACCCAGTATATATATATATCTTTCAGTTTTTCTTGATATGATGATGTTCCATCTTGTATGTGCTTTAAAGTTTATTTGTTTTGTGTCGTGGAGCATGCACTTAGTTATGGATCCATAGGAGATAACACTGAAACCGAGAGGAGCTCACCCTCACCTTACATGATATGCAAACATCATGTGGGGGATTAGATAATCTCCACTACTTGTGTGCATTAGGAACCACACATGGCTTTAATAAGGGGGAGGCAACACTTCTGACCCGCAAGTCTCTTCAAGAATGTAGCGAATTCAGCAACCTTACTATTTTAGGTTCCATGAGAAGACAATGATAGAAGTCGATTTAGAGCATAGGGTTTCAACACTCAATTTAGCTGAGTCAAGAACACCGTGATGATCCAGAGAGGTGTTTCACACTCCTATTTATACTTACAGTCCTCTACTAAACCAACTTGCTCTGGTCTTTGCGACCTTATCTCAACAAAGTTCTGGAGGAAAATATTTTGCGCAAAAATTAGAACTCATGTTATTATTGTTGGGTTCTAAAGCCGTGACTGACATGGATACAAAACAAAAAATTGTAAGAAAATTTTTAATGTTGATGATCCAATCACAAGTGCGAAGATATAATCCAAATTTTTTTGGTTTCTCAAGGGAACTGTACTGTGTCATTCAATTTTCTAACCTGTTGATGTCCTTAAGTGATTCTCGAGATGTTGAATCTCCTCCTTTATCTCAATTAGTCCCATTATTACTCCAACATGGGGACACGAAGGACGGGCACGTGAAGGACTTTAGCCTTGGTGAATTGACTTCCGAGCTTTCTCAGACTATACTTCATAACATTCTTTCATAAAAATTATTAGGCTTTTGCTATATCTTTTGAGGTCCAAAATACCATTTATGTGGAACCCTCTAGGTTCATGCATTAGCCTAGTTAATGACTCCAATAATCAATTGTCAAGTTAACCCAATTGATAAGTTGAGTTTTCAGCCAACGGGTAACAAGATATACCACTTGGTCTAGAAGATACAAGGCAGTATATCAACTCCCTATTAGAATTTTACTGTCTTTGGTTGCCATATATGTATTTTCCTTTATTTGCTTGACACTCTTAGGATGGCGTTGAGTATGATCAACTGTCGAACCCTAATCATTCATCCTATTTAGTACTTATGGATTATAAAATTATCAAAGAACTTTATTTTATACTTTCACTACCTTGTCTAGGGATTTTATTGTATCACCTTCTTCGATTCCATCTTTTATACTAAGGATGTATTATCATACCTTGACAATAGAATCACAATCATAAACTTGTTGATACATCTAACTTAGGATGGTTTGGAATCTCATTAATATATACTTAAAGGTTATAGTCAAAATACAACTACAATATGATCAACTTGATTGACAGTTTAGTGTAATACTAATAAGGTATTCATACTGATCTATCCAATGAAGTTTCCCCTCTAAAGTGCACCCATTATATGTCGTTAGAGTCTCCTCATTAATGGATACAATATCAGTGATTAATCATAAAATATGGTTAATACCACTTTAAGCTCCTGATTTATGCCAAAAGTATAATAACTTCCTTTCTAAGCATGGACTAAACCAAGTGGTATTATATAAAAAGTATAATGGGGTTAATACCACATAGAATAGTTGATTAAAAGTAAAATATTAATTTATACATATATGCATAGATTTTATAGAATTCTTTTATAGTATATTTTGATGAATTTTATATGAAATAATTTTGATAGAAACAAGGGAAAATATCTAAAACTAATCCTATAAAATTATAAAAATAACTATTTCATTTTTAAATAAAATTTACTAAATTTCTAAGGTGTTTAGAATTTATTGAGAATTTTTAGGACAGGAATAAATTATAAAAATAAATTACCTTTCTATAGGATAACTTTTTAGCATAGTCTGATCCATGGTAAATAAAATTTAAAAAAGGTGACAGAAACATGTAAATAATTGAAACATATACCAGTGTTTTTTACAACGGTTATGACCAAGATGGTGCTCTTTCTTCTTCTTCTTCTTATTGTTATTCTTCTCTAGATCAACACATTTACATAATTTCTCTCTCAATATGAAACCCTTAAGAAATAGGACAGAAGCCTAACCATACTTGATTCTATTGAATCAAGTAGATTATGCTTATTGCTTTTCTTAAATCTTTACTAATATTCAGAATTTAGGTGAGTAGAATATTGAATTCTGGATGCAAATGGGAGATAAAGAAGCCTAAGCCATGACCTATATCAGATTAGGATATCTAGAGCTCAACAAGGAGGAGATATTCTACTCATATTGCTTCCTGATACGGTGACTAAGCATCCTTCTCATAACCTGCTCCTAAACTCGCCCCTTCTGTTATCTTTACTTCTTGAAGAACGTTGGATAACCGCTCCGTCACTTCTGCTCATACATTTGTGGCTCACTTCTGCTCCCTTATGCTCCTTGCTTGGTCAGCCATTATTTCTTTCTTTATCCATTGGATAACCTTCATCTTAATCTTCATATTCATTTACTGCTTATCATCTTTGCTCCTAAAGTCGCACCTTTTGCTCATCGCTTCTTCGCTCCTAAGCGCGTCGCGCATCTCTTGCATTTGCTCCTAAGCGCATTCACTTCTTCGCTTCTAAGTGGCATCGCGCCGTCCGCTCGTAAACTCATGCCTGAAGTCGATGTGGTAAGACCTCCTTCCCTTCTGCTCTTCCCTCTCTCCGTTCACACGGCTATCAAAGCAGAGGAAGGGTTAGCAGCAGGTATCACAAGCCCTCTGTCCCACACATCTATCCAGAAGCAAATGTAGTTCACCGGTTCAACCGAATGCTCGTATCTCGACAAAGATCATGCGAGCGTGCAGTTATGCTTTGGATGCTTCACCATAGACGACCCAATTCCCGTTCTTTTCCGGTGCACTCACTTTGTATCTCCGGCACACAAGGAAGTGTGCGGTGGGAAGCAGCCCTAGCCTCTGTCAGCCAATCATTGCGCTGGCATCTCGCATTCATGCCTCCTTTTTACTACCGCTCGGGGATGTAGTTGTAGATACATGAGTCTTAGTGGGTCGTTGGCTCCACTAGTTGTCTCCTTCCATGACATGTTGTTGTCATTGCCATATTCCATATGTCACTTAGTCATATTTGCCTTGTTCAGATGCTGAACCTCCAAAATAAATGGAGGACTTCATTCAGTGACTCCGCGATCGCCCTCTAAACGATCAGAATAAGGAAAAGCTTGAAGATAATTTTTGTACTCTATTAATTTTTCAGTTCCTCTAGTTGGGTGGGTGCCGGGTCAGTCTTTCAGCCATGTCCCCATGAAAACTGTACGTGCGAGTATCCTCACATGCAGCTCACGCCATTTGATTGGGCCAGCCCTCACTTCACACATGTAGTAAAATTGAGACTGCTCGACTTTGCTGCTTTCCCTCGTAAACGCTCCTAATGTCATGCCTAAAGTCGAACCTGCTCGTAAAATCTTCCGAACCTTTTCAAGAATGAATGAGCCGTTCATGCTGAACCTTCTATTTTCGTCAAATGATACAGCCTCCCTTGGCTCTTTGATAACATGCATATTTACTAGTTTAATATGATCATATTTACATGTCTATTTGCATTAAATCATTTATATTTGCATGTTATCAAGCTTAAAATGATTAGATCTATTTTTAGAATGATTTTTTGATTTTTCTGTATTTTTTGTGTATTTTGTGGGAATTTTCTGACAATAGATTGTAAAAGAATATAATTTTTTAGACAAAATATGATTTTTTGGATTTTTTTACATTAAAATTTGAAAGATATGATTTTCTAATTTGAAATATATATTTATATGTATATTTGGGATTTTATTTTAATTAATATGAATTTTTAATATATTTTTATCCCTTTAATTTGTGCCGCCATGTGTCGTCGTTCAATTTGTCGTACGTTGATGAATCATAGCGGTTGCTGATGATTGGCGACGACCAATCATTAGTTAATGATTGGCGTCAGCCAATCATTCTCCAGGCAATCATCGTGAAGCGGAGATTGCATTTATGACTAACACATAAGATATTTACTTTTTCCCCATGCAAGATGACGTGGACGAATAAAAAAAGGCCTTATTGCAATAAATGTGTGCATAGGTCGATGCAGGAAATGACAAAAATCTACTTTTTGTCTTCCTTTTTCTTTTCTTTTTCTCCTAATGACGGGCGATGTGGCCCGCCCACGTGGCGGGGCGCCATGTGTACACTTGGCGTGCACATGTACACGTGGCGCACTCATATTCTTCCGTTGATGAATAAAAAAAGGGGGAAAAGGTGACGTGGCGCACGCTGATGTGCCACCATGTCAGCCTCGAGAAACAATCTTTCTTTCTCATTTTTTATTTGTTTGCCCTTTCTTTTTGTCCTTTTTTAGGTACATGTGGCGACTCTGAAAAACACACGTGCAGAAGATGAAAAAGCACATAATCTGAAGCGATTTGACTGTTTAACGAAAATGAAAAACATGGAAGCGTCAGCGACGCTGATGAGGAGAGAAAAGGAAATCAAAGGCTAGGATTGACTCAACTTCAAACATCCATAACTTTTGATCTACAGTTCCAATTGAGCTGAAATTTTCATCATTGCTTTGTCTTCCTCTCCTCTTTCCATCCATACCCTCTGAGCTATAAATTGAGGCTTGGATCACTATGAAATTCATCTTGAACTTGCTTCCTACTTGTGTGGGTTGATTGAAAGATAGTGAGTTTTTAGATCCACCAAGGGTGTTCTTGGTGTCCTGGGTGTGTGGGGAAGCATTGGAGAAGAAGGGAAGCTTACCGATGCTCATAAAATGCCATGATCCTGGTGGAACATAAGGATCCAAGGACAGTGTCTTTGCCTTACGTAATTTATTTTCACGACATCATAGTTATCATAGTTAGGGTTTATCATCATCTTTCCACTCGCAATTTACTTCCGTATATCCTCGTACCTTGTCTCTATCCTTTCCATCACACTGTTCTACATTCAACCACTACCATCATTCACACACTCAACCATCATCTTGTCTTTCATGTTCACTTACTCTTTTCTTTAAGTTAAATTAATATATAACTAACATCCTTTTACTCAATATCAATAGCTCACATTATCTACTCTCGTCTTCATCTCTTTTCGTGTTGATCATCACTATCATAATAAATTAATTCCTTACTCATTGTTCTTTGTGGAGACGATCTGTACTCATCACTAATTAAATATTTTTAAGTACGGTTTCATATATTTTATTGAAAAATCTCAATCACCAATGACGAATTAAAATCCCTTAAATATGAGATTATGACTCTTCCACCATCCGGGCTTCGTTTTCTTTGGAACCTATGTGTTGCTCCCCTAGCGCAGGCCTACCACGCTTTGCGACTATGACAATTTCATCTCATAATCCGATATTCACTTCGGCACCGTAGTCCCAACACAAGATCCATCATATCTTAAGTTTGGGATTCTTGTCCTTTATACAATGAAGAGGTCTCGAAGAAAAGGTTTGAGCTATTGTCAGTGCAACCACCAAGCAGCTTCAAAGCCAGAGTGTGTGAGGTTCTTTATTTCAATTTCTTTCACTTACACTCCATTCAGATTCATCTTCATCGCTGCCGCTCATAAAAATTCGCGCCTGCTCATAAGCACCTAAATGCTCGTAAACTTGCGCCTTGCTCATAAATTTGTACCTGAAGTCGCGCCTTGCAGAATTTTTTGTATTGGCATCACCTTTAGCTAAGACTCGGTAGTCCAACCTGCCAAAATCCAAGAGATGCTAGTAGAAGATAGACATGCCCTTCTAATTCAAAGTCCTTCACTTCCCTCCACGTGATTTATTCTATTGCAGTGGGACTGAGTTCCAACTCAGCTAATTTTCTATTGAGTGAAATTAGCATTCAATATAAAGTGATTAACATCACCTTACTTTGCTCGTGTAATCATTGTTGTAACTCAGAAAACTCAGATTGAGCTAGTTGCAACCAATGAAGAGTACGACCCAACATTCCAACCCAACTTTCTTGTAGAACCTAAAGCTTTAGGTTATGCTTTTGGCTTTGTAGCAGCAAGCCAGCCTAGCCTGTCCCAGATCTTCGCACCATATGCGGAGCCCTTTTTTAATCCAAAGTATTAGACCTTGTTTCAATCTTCTTTTTAGTATAGGCTCTTTTTTTGTTTCATTTAAAGATGGTTGGCCTATCTGTCTATTTATCTGTATGGATGACAGAGAGTTTATCCATCGAATAAATGAAAAAAATGAAGTAAAAGTTCAGGAACATCTGAGTTTCTTTCAGAACCTACTAATAAACATAATTTTGTGATAAATTATACCATCATTTACGCATATATAATATCATGAAATGATGAGTTTTTACATTTTACTGCTCAACATACGTTTCTTTTAACTAACCCCACTTGATTCTATGAATCAAGTGGATTAGATCTCATCTTAGTTTAAATGAGCACAGATTTTGAGTTGGAGATAATGCACATGGGCAAAAATGAATCAAGGAGGGTGCATGGACCAAGTCAAATAGCAGTTATGGATCAAGATGGATCAAGTCAAATGGCGGTTATGAATCAATATGGACCATTCAAAAGCTCCAGGCAATTTAGAGAGATGAATTTCTATAAATAATATCTCAAGAACAATGATAAAGTTGTCTAGAATTTTTGTTTTAAGAGAGGAAGAGTTGTTTGATTTTGAAATTCTGTAAGACCCTCTTTTGTTGATGAGCAATTGAGTCAAGTGAAGAAGACAAAGCTGAGAAGATTCTAAGAAGAAGGATCACTTCCTAGCCGTGGAGGGGCGTGACACAAGGTATGTGTGAATTCTTAGAATACAGTATTTGTTGAATTGCTTTTAAGACAGGATAAGTTAGGTTAGAAAGTAAACAATTGTTACTTTCTAACATTTCTAACAAATCCTGTTTAAAATTGTTCTCAAATCTAAGTTTTAAGTTGAGAAACTTATAAAATTAGGATTGAGAGCATTGTTGTCCACAGATTGCACACAACAGTTAGTCGCAGACGTACACACAGTGCGCAGCGGCTAATCGCCACCACACATAGCACACACGGCTGCACAAGCTGTGTGCAGCCATAGACTGGAGTCGCACGCAGCTTTGCAGCCGTGTGCTGTCGCACACACTGCGTGCAGCAGTTGACCGCAGCTGCATGCACAGTGTGCAACGACTGATCGCAGCCGCACAAGCTGTGCGCAGCCACGATCAACCTCCGCACATTACCGTGCGCAACAACATACAGCTCCCACAAAACAAGGACAGATCTGAGACTTAGTCCAGATCTGTCTAAATTTTAAAAGTTTAAATTTCAATTTGAGATTAATGAATCTCAAATTAAAATTTAATAAATAAAAACTAAAAATTAAATAATTAAAATCTTAGTTATTAAATCCGATATTTGAATCTTAAATCTGTTTAACTTTAAAACAAATATTGAATAAAATAAATAAATAAATAAAATAAAATAGAAAGTATTAAATTGAAATAAATAGATTGACCTGTTCCTTGTGGTTCGACCCTTACTTACCCTAGGTTAGTGAGGAAATTTAATTGTTGAATAATCTCAAATCCTCACACATTGATGAACTTAGTAAATCTTAAAATCATTCTTTAAAACACCAAAATTTGGGATCATCACCTACCCACAAGGCAGTTGCCAATAGCTCCGATTAGTCATCTTTAGTCCGCTCTTAGGTCGCGCCATTGCGCCTAAAGACAAGGAGCACTCAAAGTTCATCGGCATGGATTACATTACCAAAAAGAATGAGATCGGGTTACAAAAAGTCTTGGAAATTGATCGCTCTGCTTCTTCTGAATCTTAATCTGGATTGACTCTGTAAAATTCGTCTTAATCTTCATTGGCTTCTTAGCAGATTCATCTGAATTTCTTGCTTCGGCTCCTAAGCGCCCGCTCGTAAACTCGGGCATGTGATTCCGCTTTACTTGAACTACCCTCTAATCTTACTTCCCTCTAACCATTATATGGATATCCAGTATGATTATATCCTTTGGCTCTAATCTATCCAGCAAGGGAGTAATGTATACCAACACATATATCAATACCTATCAAGATATGAATCCCTATAAGGATAAGGTTTCAGTCTTATTTCCTATAAGGTCAACTATGTGTTAGTGATTATTGTCCTAATATCCATTACGATTATAACCTTTGGCTCTAGTGTAGCCAGCAAGAGAATACAGTATATCAGAACATATCTCAATACCCAAAAAACAAAATAACATTATACATTTTTAATGTGAATGTATTACTCTCTATATGCGTCATTTGTGTGTGTGTGTGGCCAAGCCCCAGCTTGCTTGTAGTCGGCATTCCTAACTAGTAGCGTACTTCTTACCTTTATTATAACATAGCTAGCTTTTTCTTTCAGCAAAAAAAGCTTAGCTATTTGTTTGGATGGAGTAACTTTACTATGTAACCTGGATAAAGATTATGTTTACATAAAAATGTTATCCATCAGAGAAATCATAACCTTGTGAGCAAGATGTCGATTTGGTCTGTCATCCTCCTCATTATAGTCCTCCTAGAATCAATAGGATTTTATCGGAATGCATCCTGCCTTTTCACCTTTGTAGTCCTATGCATAATGAGTATTGTTGGGTTCGATGCCTTGGTTTGTCCATGGAAATCACGTTTCCATGGATGCGGAAGCGTGGTCGATCGTTTCTCAATCGATCTTTAAAACAAAATACTGAAAGTACCTTTTGGGGAACTTATTTCACCCTTGACATGCTCACTTTGAGATTTTTCAGAAGCCGTTCACGCGTCCGGCCTCTAGAAGTATCCACGCGATCACTCGGCGCTTGGATCTCCACCTCTTCCCTTCAACTCTTCTTGGAGACTCTCTCCTTGGTTGATGTAGAGAATTAAGAAAGGAGGGGCTCTCAAATCAGGCTTGCATGGGTGCTTCAAATGATACCCCTTTCCCTCTTTATATTTCACTTAAGGTTTTTCTCAAAAACCCTCCAAAGTAAAATATATCCACCAATGACCTTATGATCTTGTGTGTGTGACCCTCTAGGCCCATGTATCATTCTAGTTAATAACTTTAATGGCCCAATAATATTTATTGATCAACCGTATTTATTAACTATATCAACATATAGATTAATTAAATAAGAATCGATTTAACCCAATTGATAGGTTAAGTTTCCAGCCCGTGGGGTGCCAAGCTACACCTCATGCTCTAGAAGATACCGAGTAGTCTCGAACTCTCTCATGGAACCTTTACCGTCATCGGTTACCGTATATGTATTATCCATCATCCGCGTGAGACTCTCGAATGACTTAGAGTATGGCTTATCTACGAACCCTAGTCCATCATTCAATTAGTACTAATGCGTAACGGGGATCATTAGAGAATGCCTTCTCCAATATCCTCACTACCCTGGCCAGGGATTTTTCTGCATTGTCTTCCTTGAGTCAATCTCCTCTTATACCAAGGGCGGATGATCCCATCTTGACCTCTCAATCATCTCCGTAAGCTTCTTACTACATCTGATCTATAACTTATTTGAATCCTTTGATTAGAGGCTCGTAAGTCATAGTCAAAACGTAGTCATCCACTCACGAAATGTCTTTGGTGTCTCAGGTCAGTGGATCACTTATACAACCGTGACTTGAATCAACCTGATTCACGTTTAGGTATGATACCCTTCAGGGATTCAAACGGATCAATTCAGTGAACTCTTTCTCCAAGGAGCACCCACTATCTGTCTATAGTGTCACCACACTAATAGCCACAAGATCAGCTTTACTTATCGAATGAGTAGGATCAGCTAGTGCTATTTTATCCAGATAATTTGATGTCCAACTCAACTATCATCAAATAAGAATATTTATAACACATGTTTAAAGACCAGTGATCACTGTATTATGATCTCATCATAATTCACTAAGTCATTGCACGTATTCATGGACTTATTTATAAACATCAGATGGAATAATAATGAACATAAATATTTTATTCAATGGACTTAAATAAACATGGTAGTATGATCGGCTTGACGGCCACATAATATCCATCAAGTAATATAGCCCCAACCATGGCTACTAATAAAATCAGACTAGGAATAGTAGGTATAAATTAAATTGCTCAATGTTTCCAAATTAGTCCAGCTTCGTACCTTTCCGACATAAACTGTATATCTCAGAGGGGTCATATTTCTGTGGTTGGTAGTAATGGAATGGTTTCATTATCTAAAATGACGAACATTTCCCACCAAAGGATCAGTCCAATAATACCATTCACTAGTAAATAGCGTAATACTTCTTTATTAGTCTCCGCTATTTGAATACTGAACATCATAACCACGAATAGGAATGAAGCGGCAATAGCTCCTATATGAACTACTGGGGAGATCATAGCGGATAAGTCGAGACCTAATAAAATAAGTAAACCTGAAGTGTTGCGAAAGACTGGGATGAGAAACGAAACTGAATGTACTAGAATTTTAGCACGTACAACCATCAAACTAGAGACCAAAGCAGGGCTCGACAAAACAGAATGTATCATTCTTTGAGAACCTTACCTGAAATGGAACTTGAATGCTTATGTAAGAAGACAGATTCAAGTCGATCTATTATGGCTAGCGCAGTTGTTCGTATTTCATTTTTTTCTTCGAAGCCAAGCTCTAAAAGAAAGCTCTGAATGACTTACGGAGTCTCAAATCTCTCTCGATGCTGATAAATTTTTATGTATGTGTCCAGGTCAATAAGAGGTTTGGCTTGCTTCTCCCACCCTTTTTAGCATTCTGGCATAATAAGTCCCTATCTGGATGGAGGGGGGGTGAAAGAAGCGTCGATAGTTTATCCAGTTTTCATACATAGAAAAGAAGCTCGGTTTTCATCTTCATTTACTTTGTAACCTGATCGTAAACTCGCCTCTTCTGCTCCTAAAGTTGCGCCCACTTGTAAACTCGCGCCTTCTTCTGATTCATTCTTTTTTTATCCTAGGCATCACCTTTTGTTCCTAAAGTCGCCCCTTAACGGATAACGTCAGAACCTTGCTGCTATAATGATGTGCAATCAAAACACTTTTGTATTCTTTCAACAAACTCCATTAACTTCGCTGCACCCCTACTTCCCTTTCAGCCCTATTGAGTGTAATTAGTATATACCTTCGAATGTTGGAGTTTCTTTATGTTATGTTTTTGTTTTTTTATTTCGGGATTGTATAGTGTTGTTAGCTAAACTACCTTCTCTTTTTATTATACGATATATAATGTAGGTATCAATAAGTTTATTGATGGACCGGTGCGCTTGGGTCCCTGCCTTATTTATAAAAATACCCTTACATCTTCCTCCTAAAGCCAAACCTTCATCTTAGTCTGAATTGACTTCTTAGCAGATTCATCTGAATTTCTTGTTCGCACCTAAGTTGATGAATTGTTTCATTCATCTTCATCGCTCTCTTGTAAATGCGCGCCTACTTCTAATTCATTTTTTGACTTTGTGACGCTACTACCTAAAGTAGTGTGTGGCACCTTCACATGGAAAGCCTTAGGCGCTTAATGCATAGGAGCGTAGAAGTGTTAGAAAAAACTGACCGACCCTTAACAGGAAGAACCCAACCATACTAAGAAGCCGACATTCATCTTAACTGTCGTGTAAGTAAGTATCATAACTAGTGATATACTTGATATCCAAATAGCCAGCGTTTCCTCTTTGGATTATTGATCTGGCACATGGAGCTCACTATTTAACATTTATCTCTGGTTGTGCTCCCTGTACTTCAATCATTCATTTTTTTGATGACTTGTTCTGGTTTTGGTAACAATGTCTCTTCTTTAATTAATAAGACCCATTATAATTTTTCTAAATCAGAACCTTCATTAACTTCTCAAATTTCTAATTCTGTTGGTGGGTGAAGTATACTACTGAATTTACGAGCGTATTTATGGAAGCAAGGTGCGAGTTTATGAGCGGGCGCAAGGTGCAAATTTATGAGCAGGAGCAAGGGAGCGAGGAAAAATAACATACAAAGAAATGGAATAGACTTTATCATTTTGCGCAGGCATACACTTGAGCACTACAGTTTGGGTCACAACAATTACGTTAGTGATTACTAAATAAAGCTGGTCAGGTGAGAGGTGGAGCATGTCTTTTGTCTTATTAGTAGTTGCGGATACCAGACCTTTGATCAAAGATTGGGACAAGCAGAACTATAAGATTATCTAAAGGTTCTCAAAGACATTTTTTTAACATAAATAAAATAAAACAATGAAAATCAACATTCTGAGGGCACAATTTTACGAGCGGGAGCATAAGGGGCACATCAAAGTCAATGAAGATGAAGATGAAGATGAATGTTACAAAGTTAATGAAGATTCACATGCTAATAAGTCAATGAAGATTAAGATGAAGATGAATGTTACAAAGTCAATGAAGATTCACATGCTTATAAGTCAATGAAGATTAAAATGAATGTTACGAAGTTAATGAAGATTCAGATGCTAAGAAGTCAATGAAGATTAAGATGAATGTTACGAAGTCAATGAAGATTAAGATGAATGTTAAGAAGTCAATGAAGATTAATCTGAAGAAGTTTTGCAAGGTGTGTTTACGAGCGATAAAGAAAAGAAAGAAAAGAACTGAAAGAAAGAGATGTTATGAAATAAAGAACCTCATGGCATTACTTTTGAGACAGATCTTATTCCTCTACCAATTCTTGTATCTTCGTATCGATCCATTTCTAACATTGTTCCCTACTTTTCTCAAAGGAGTAGATCACATCCACTTTTAAATGAACCCTACTTACCTCCATAAACATTTCCAGAAAGTGGATGGCAGCTTTGCTCTTGAAAGTACTGCTAGACAACAACATAAATGGATAACCTTTGACGAAAGTGACTTCGGTTCACCAGCTCAACTCCTCGCTTTACGTTAGTTGCAAGTTTCATAATCCAGCATCGGGTATTCCATTTCGATCCAAACCTGCCATCCCACATCTATTTATTATATGATTATATATATGATGTATATACGAAATTGTGAGTTCTACCTGATAGAAGAGGGAGTTGTAGCGAAGGAGAGGGATTGAGAGGAAGAAGAGATTGGGATAGAGGAAGAAAATCCCATAAAATAAACCACGGAATGTTCAGCTATTTATAGGAGAGTCTTGGCGGTAATGCATTTAATATTTGCATTAGCCACTATGCCAGACACCATATTGTCGGGCATGATGACTTGGGTCAGTACTATCTCCAGACTGACTCAGCCGACTCCTGGCGTCTTGGGACAGCGCAAGAGCCGTTATGGAGCAGTGTGTTGGAGACTGACGCGGGCGTGCTTTATCGCTTGTGGCGGCATCCGTACGATCTTCTGGAAGCTTCTGTGTCATGTCGGAGGTGGAGCGGTGTGGTGATCGTACACCTATACTCGAGTAGCCATCATCGTCTTTGACACTACCTTCTTAGAAATAACTTTATTTTCATACTTTACGAGGCGCGACAAGTGGATAATTAAAAATTAGAACCTGAAATAAAAAGAATAAATACTTTCAGAATCGTGTTATGCAAGGACCTATAGGCCGGGCCAGGGCTCTGCGCACTTTCTTTCTGTGTGGGATGATGCTGGGGAATGCGTCGAGGCTGAAAACAACAACACAAATCCTTCAGTGATTAGTATTACCTCTACGAAATGGCGCATTGGACCAATGGATAAGAGAACTGAGACGGCTCGGGCACTCTACTTACGATATACACTCCATCATATGCATATCAATTTTTTATTATGGACCCAACATTTCCATCTATCTTGTCTCCAAAATAGACAGAAAGATCAGGAAGTTCTGAACAAAAGCTCTTTCAATCTATCAAAACAAACCATCTATTAATTGATTTAAAACATTCATCTCACTTTTTGTTAATTTTCGCCATGCCATAATAAGAAAGAAGTTGGCGAAACAGCTGGATGAGCTACAATCTCAAGTGGCCAGCAATATTTATTCATGGGAAAGTCAAAGATTCTATTAGGATTTCGAAGAGCCGGTGCTACTGCTGCCTGCGTGTAGCAGCAGCACCATGAAAACTGGTACACTAAGGCAGCCAACAATGTAATTGGACATAAGTCCAAGATCAGATACAAAGAAGGGATAAATACAAGTGCAATTAGATGAGTCAAATCTTCTCAGCCTTGGGATCTAATTACAAGGAATCAGAAGGTTGTTATATCTTGAAATATTGCCTGAATCCACATTTTCTTTAATCCTGCCATATGTAAGTAGCTTTCAAATCTGAATTTATGGAGTTAGTTCTACAAATCATGCCTCCTTTTGACATGGTCTCCTAAAGTGGGATAAGTTGGGCCCTTTCTCCTCCTTTTTGAGTACTAGATATCTTATTTTGATATAGTTCATGGCTTAGGCTTCTTTTTCTCCCATTTGCATTCAGAATTTAATTTTCTACTCACCTTAATTCTGAATTTTAATAAATCTTTAATAATAATAATAATAATAAGTATAATCTACTTGATTCAATAGAATCAAGTATGGTTAGTCCCAAAATCTAATAAATTTGGACTCAATACATAATTTATTTTTTTATAATTTTACTCATAAATTATGTATACTATGTATGTATAAATAAGAATAAATAATTCAATAAGGCACAGTCATACATATTTGTTACTATGTTTTAACTTTCTGATTTCCCCATACTCGTCATATGAGTTGGAGTCAATACTAAAATTCTATCAAAATATTTTGACGTCCTTCTCAATTATCATTGAAATACTAAAATTTAGAAAACATGTTTAAAGACTAATGACCTCTGTACTATGATCTCTTCATAATGCCCTTGGTTAGATCATGCATTCATGGATTTCATTAAGAATAACTCATGTGCGTGATATGAATATATATTACCAGTGAGCGCTGAAGGATATATGGAATGTGTAATTAGCTTGTAGGTCACATATATTTATGCCAATTCATTTGGTAAGAATACTAATACCAAAAGGATGCTAATTTGATTGAAGGAATATAAAACCTCCCTTGGGGAAAGATCTACATGCCTAATAAGGGGACACATGGATCAGATTAGACCCACTTAAAGCATGTAAAATGTATTAATTATTATCTCCTTTCACAAAGGCAAAAACATGAATAAATTCCATAAGTGCACAAAAGAGTCATGTTTTTAGGAGAAGCTGGCACCCATGTGTCTAAGTCATTGTACTTATGGGTGTATGTATAGGGAATGCCATTGTTTCTACACTTCTCATCATTCATCAAAGTGGAAAGTGGTTGTTGTTTTATTCTTGAGTCAAGATGAATTTTTTTGTGACCTCAATAATAAACTAACTTCTATAGTACTCAAAGCACTGTGATGTATTTTTAAGGCTCATCCAAGTAAAATGCATTATAGAATGTATTGTCCCTGTCATCACATAAGGTGATATATCAATGTCATCATTCATAAATGCAATTCACAACCATCTCGCGGACTCTGAGCATCATCATTATGTAATGTCAATAAAAGTGGAAAAGTAATAATATGGATAGGGGTTCAATAACTTGCATTCATCTCATGGACTTATCATCAACATATGCATGTGAGTTAGTAAAATAATGAATGTTATCATTTGCTCCATAGACATTAACATTATTCATACATAAACATATTTATTATTATTGTATATTTACAGTTAATAAAATATTAAATACTATGAGTGAATATAAATCATAACTTTATCGTGAATTTTTACTCGAGCTATTATGGTTATTCCCTATTTTAAGGGAATTTTTATTTCTAAAATTATTTTATTTGATATCTATTTAACGAATTTTAAGTTTATTAAATCCATATTTTTGGGATAGGGGAACACTATTACTGGTTAGTGGATCACATAGTGTGATGGTGAGAGCAATTTGATGGAATTTTATTACTTTAAAGTCAATATCACATTACACATCTTGTTCAGAATTCATGAATATAAATAAAGTTTGATATTATTCATGTTCAAACTTTATAATAAGTTTCAAATATTTGGACAATTGAATTATTATGAGATTTTGATATGGTGGATGCTCATTTTAAACCCATCATAGAGATTTCCATTCATAGTATATTAGAGAAAAAAATATAACTATTTTTTATAGAATCACACAATCTACTCATCAAATGATGAGGATGGTTGATATCGTAAAACTTAATGTGAAGACATTAAAGAGAGATGGTGGGTGCTCTTGTGGAAAATATTTAACTAACTGATCTAAATGAATTCTTGGATGGTTTATAGATCACATTCATCTAAGTTGATTCATATCATAGTTGGGTAAGTGTTCCTTAAAGCTGAGACACCAAACAATTCTTTTCATGAATGATTATGTATTACTTATGACTTGTGCGATAGAAATATATGTGGCCGGAAAGACAACCACACACTCCACATATTTTTCCATATACATTAATACGATGCATTCTTTGTAGTGTATGTGTGATTGATTATAATGAAGTCCATTAATACATGATCTGACTTAGTGAATTATGATGATATCATAATACAGAGATCACAAGACTTTCTAATCATGTATTCCTATTCAAAGGATACTCTAGAATGACAACACGGTATCAGGATTGATTAACACTATCTAGTCTCAGTCATATGATGAGTATGGACGATCCCCTAGCCATTATTATTGGTGTTCTTTAGCCGAAAGACTTCACTGAATTCATCCGTACAAATCTCATTGTTTATCAAGTTGATTCATGTCATGGTTGTGTAAGTGATTCTCAGCCCTAAGATACCAAAGACATAGTGTGTAAAGATGGTCAAACTTTGACTATGACCTATGACTTCATAATCATTGAATTCTAAGCAGTCTTAGTAGGAGTGCATCAAGAAATTCACAAAGATGATTAAGTGGTCAAGATGGGACAATCTACCTTGGTATAAGAGTAGAAAACCCAAGGAAGACAATGAGATGAAGTCATTGGACAAAGGCAGTGGAATATATGATAAGAGTTCTTTGATGATTTCCATACACACAGGTGCTAACATGTAACCAATTGGGGTTTGTTAGTTGATGATAATCGAAGTCATCCTAGGAGCATCAAGCGGATGAGTGCAAAATATTTAAAAATCCCAGATGATTTAAAAATAATTTGGGCACATATATGAAAAGTAATATTTCTTAAAAAAAACTTCTGAAATGATTCAAATAAAAATTTTAAGTTATATAGGAATAATAAGGATATATGTATAAGAACTTTAAGGATATATTTACATTGGCTTTATCAAATGACCTCAAATCATTTTATCATAAATTTATCAATATTTCTGACTGAATGGACACTTGAAAAGGTTAATGATCAAAATATTAAGTCAATATTTTTTAAATCTATCATTTCATAAGAAACCGGAGTATATGAACTTAATATTTCATAATATTCTTAAAACTATAAATTAAATTGAAGCTCCTCAATCATGTGAGACATCTACAGGCTGGCCAACTGAAGTCTACAAGACTTATAGTGATTTACTTATTTAATATAGCTAAATAGTTAGGTGAAAATTTACAGAAAATATATGCTCTCATAATTTAAGTTCCCTTTACTAAATCTAAGAACATTTAATGATGTTTGATTTTTTAATAAAGTGATACCTCCTATATATCTAAATTGGTGATTTAATCCTTTCATTAGATTAATAAACTTAATCTGCGTAATAAACTTAATGCCTCCTATATATCTACATTGGTATATTTCTTATTTATTCCAAAAAGCTGAAATTTAGAGAAAATGTAATGGCTATAATGGTTATATATGTATATTTTTTGGTATTTTATAGGAAAAATGTATTTCAAACTCAAAAGTACAATAAACTATCTGATTTTGTCTAAATCACGGTGAGAGTCTAAATCATTAAATTCAATGGATTTTGACATGAAAGTGCATTTTTAGATTTTTTTTCCATGTGTAAAAGGAAAAAAAATCGACATTTCCAAATTAATTATTTTATTCGAAGATAAATTAAATGAAAGAATCACTAAATTACAAGAATTTTGAACACAACAAATGGAACTCCAATAGAGAAAAATTAATTCCCTAGAAAATATAAAGCATTAATATTTTAGAGATTTCTGGTATTATTTTAATGTGAATATATAACATAAATTTCATAAGTGGAAATGAAATAAAAAATATGGGGAAATTGGGGTTTGTAGAACTGGTAGTCAAAAGAGCGTTCGTGAAAGGCAAAAAAAAATCACTTCAATAAAATATAAAATAACTTAGGATCTTTTATTCATGTATATTAGTTTTGTATTTATCATATATTATCATTATATTACAATGAAATTACTCAGAATAAAAATTGAGAATGTACTGTGAGACAAATCGAAGAGAGATGATGATGCACATGTGGCATTGTTGAGGCTTTAACTAAAAAAATCTATTGATCAGTGTTAAAATTCTGGATCTAAAATAGACCTTTTAAGTTTTAATACTTAAATAACAAATAAATAATTTTTTGTTGGAAGTTTAAGATAAGGAGGAGAAAAATGATAAATCAAAAGATAAGAGAAAAAGGGATTGGATAAGATGAAACTAATTAAGATGTGGTTTACTGAAGGTTAACCTTGGCTTTTATATTTGATGGTGAGTGCTTTAATATCTGAAATAAGGTTTCATAGTATGATATGAAGCTTATTTGTGCATATACGGATATATATTTTGTGAAATATTTAATAATTTAATTTAATACATGAAGTATACAGTTTGAAGATAAAGGAGATACAAAATGGAAACATGAGAGAACAGAAAATGTACATTTAAGATGGTGAAATGTAACTACTTTTATACCATGGTGAATCCAGGTGTCTAGCACACAATGATGGACTTGGTATGCCATGTAAATGTAGGAATTTTAATCTCTTCATTGGTTCCCATGTAAGTTTATATCAAATCTCACGTGGGCCCAAACATAGGTGTGCCATGGAGCTTACTAAGGCATATGATACTTTTATGGTATTTTAAAATATTATTTTTAGAATATATATATTTATTTTTACTTTTCTTGGCGCAGGTGACATGGACCAATCAGAAAAAAGGATTTATTTTTTAGCAATAAATGTGTTGTGTGGCCTGAGAAAGAGATGCTAATATTGCTCTCTCATTTCTCTCTCCTTGGAATAGTCAACAATGACAACGGGGCGATGTGGCAGCACCATAGAGCGCCATGTGTACACGTGGCGCATACTGTTGGTTTAGAAGGGGAAATCACTGACGTGGCATGCACTGATGTGGCGCCACATCACTACGACAAAAGCTATTAAAATATATTTAAATAATAAACTATAATTATTCCTTTTTGTCTTTTTCCCAAGGCAACATGTGGCGTGACAGGAGCCATCGATTGCAGATGAATTTCAGCCAATCATCACATTTAATGCCCAGAAGAGGCCAAACCCTAAACGAATGTTGTGACGGTGCTGACGAGGATGTAGAGAGAGAAAATTTTGAATTAAATTGACGCTAGAAATCATCAGATTTACAATCTTGATATCTGATGATCCAGAGCTCGGATCAAGCTGAAATGTTAAGGGCAGCTTCTTCTTTTTATCCTCTATCCATCCATATGGTTGGATCTACAAATTGAGCCCCCAATATTTAAAAAAAAACATATTTAAGATCACTTCCTCCTAGTGAGGTAGATTGAAAGAAAGTGAAATATTGAAGGTCCATCAAGTGTCTCAAGTGCTAGGGGAAAATTCAACAGAGTGGGGACGTTGATCTGCAGCAGGAAGACGTCGTTATCCTACAAAATATAGGGATCCAAGGTTAGCTTTTCGTCTTACATTGAATCATTTCCAACACGCTTAGTGAGTTTATCCATCTTCACCATCTTCACCATCTATCACCTTCATCCATTACCATCCTCAATTCACTCCATCATTGTCCCCTACCCATCCTCACCTTAACCTTCATTTCATGTGCTCTCTAAATCGTGACGATCTCATTACGCATCTCTCTCCTTCCTATTTCAACCAACACATATCACTACGCCTCTCATTTCTACCATCAATCTACCTCATTCTCGCCATCTTTATGATTGTATCCTCTTGCGTATACGCCAACTACCATGTCATTGTTACGATCCCCTCTTGCTCTCCTTTCTCGTCCACCTTAATCCCAAATTAGTAAAAACTAATTAGCCATATATCATATTATTATCTACTCTCATCACGCATTCACTACCGTTGAGATAAGTCCTCTCATCTTTGCTTCACCCAATTGAGATCGTACTTTCCCTAATATCGGTTCCCTATGGAGAAAACCTGTATTCATCACTAACTAATTAAATTATTTACGAGTATTGATTATAAGTTTTATTGATTAAACTCAAATTCCCAACGATGTAATTACCCAAATTTTGAGCTTATCAACAAGATCGTGGCATAAAAGTAAAGAAATAAATTAAGTTAAAAATTTAAAATTTATAAACTAATTCCAATTGAGAGGAAATACCATCAATCAATCTCCCACATTGATTTTTATCACGATTTCAACCTGTTAGATGCTCTTCATTATTAGAAAAATTGATCTTCTATCGATTCCCACTATCCGCCTATGGGGAGGTAATTTACTATGACTACTTATTTAGTATAGGTTACTACTAGAGTGTCGTCGTTAGTTGATTCTGTTTTTTATCTACCCACCAATTGAAAAAAACAATATTTGGGTGAAATGAAATGGGATTAATCTATACACATCACCTTGAAAATAGTTTAATTTAATCTGATTAACAGGATTTCAATGAAATTAATCCTAATTTGGTATGAATTTTTGGCAACTTAGATTGGAATATTTAAGCATGTGTACCTCCAATCATATAAGTCAAAAAATCCCTGAAGCTAGTGAAATTTTTAAGCTTATTATCTAAAGATACTAGCCAGAAGCTTAGACAACATTAGTACCCAACATCCTAATACGCACCATGAAGTCATTTCCCAATCCTATTTTGGAGTCCTGGCACGAAGAATAAAACAACAGAATTATCAAATGAACAAGATTCCCAACATCATAGAAAAATGTTATAAAATAATTAAGAAAATGTGGATATTTCAAAAACCAGATTAAAACATTACAAGTTTAATGGAATTTTGCAATGAACACTAAGGTGCATTCTTCGCTTAAAAAAACCAAGAAATTAATTTAAAAGTAACCATATTCTAATATTCTCATGTCTCCGTTTTTTCCACAATAATGATGTATACATTCTACCATGAAAAATGTTACCTGGTTAATGACAATAAAATAAAATTTACAGATTTATATGATGTATATTGTAAATGAAGGACCATCAATCTCATTATGAATTGTTGCCCAGTTCTCACTTTTCATCATGGAACTATCATTTTTCAACTCCTCAATTCTCCATGCTCATCTAAAAATTCACAACAGCAATAATTATTTCTGCACTAAGGTGTACCTCATGAACGTGATGATCTCACAATTGGGAGAGAAAAGTGAAAATATGGATTTTTGGTTGCACAGACAGAAAGGAACTCTACTGCAACACTAGCTAGTCAAGGGTAGGTCTGTGAGCCAATGCAGTTCCACCATTCCAGGGATGTTTCACTCTAACACTTTGAAACATCTCTAACACGTAGAATATTTTGGTGAGTCAGTTTTTTCATTCAAAGCCTTTTGTTCCTACATCTGTCCCAATGAAGGGGTGTGAGCTAATACACAAATGCCAAGGCGTTGTTATTCATACTATAACATAGGGATGCATTCTTTTTGAAAGGGTCAAGAATGGTGATGGTGGGGGTCTCCCATTTCTTTGGGATCATGACCTCACACTTCAATCGTTGGCTGTACATACTCTTAGAGGCAGGGTCATATTAATGCACTTTGAGTAGGGGTTAACTTTGTTCCTGAGTGGAAGATAATGGATTCGACAAAGCATCAGTATGCCTCATCAATGCCTTCAAAATACATGATTGTTACTCTTATTGTCTTCAAGTCTCTAGCAAAGTTTTTGTTTTGTAAATGGCCATAGGATATTATGAAAGTCAAATAACATCTCTTACTAGTCAAAGGAGACACTCATGTCATTATTCATCATAGCTAAGATCTCATTGAGTCAATGCTCAGATGGAAATGGCCAAGGCTCTCAATCGAGTGACAACATCCCCCCGACAAAAAAACAAAATTAACCAAATTTCAGCTCACATCACATCATCCTTCCATTTCCATATAAATCATCAACATTTCCTTTGTAGTCACCATCATCTTCATCACAAACTATAGCCCCCCCGGCCTCCCTCCCCCATAGCCTTATCAGTACTCTTATCTGCACTACAAACATTGAGTGAGGTATTACAAATACACCACCAACACAAGGAACATGCTGATCTGTATTGGATTATTCACTAACAGATCTATAGTGTATCCATAAGCTCTTGAGCGTGGTAGAAATCATCAACTTGTGGCTTGAGACATTGTCTATGGTGATTGCATCAACCTAAATTAGAAAAAAAAGCTTTCTACAAATAGAATAATAAAAGGGAGGGCAACTCGGTTATTGTGCACGCCTTGGCATTCAGCCTAAGTATCCAACACATGGGTCACAATTGAACTCATATTCTCACTATCGTACTAACCATAGAGCTCTCAAATGGTGAGCACACCTCCCACTGTCTTTCTAGTCATTGCATTGTGATACAGAGTAGGCTGCTTGAATTTTTGGTTCTCCACTCATCCCTATCTAAGGACACCTTGGGGATGTTGGATAGAAAATCCATTAAGGTCCCCTTAATGACCCCATCCAACTTTTTTGTGGCAGCCTTTATCACCATTGAGCCCGACATGCTAATATTCATCTTGCCACAAAACTGCCACATGATATTGAATGCCTCATTTGCGACAGTCCTCCATGATAAACGTGTGAGAAAAATGAATAGGGCTATATCTTTCATTTTCTCCAGGTTCTTCATCATGGTTTTTACATGTCCATACATCTCAGGTATAGAACATTAATCATGAGTAATGCCCTTCATCTGATCACAGAGCCAATGCTGGTTCCCTTGCAGATGTTGTTAGAAGACGTTCATATACTTGTATGTATGCCTCATCAATCTATTTCACTATGAGTCAGCTTTGTGATCATGATATGGTAGGCAAGCCCATTTCCTTGCTCAAACTATCATAAAATGGTGCATTATTGCAGCCTTTAAGGGATGTCAAGCATGTGACATACATGACCAACCTTGCATCACTACTTGAACAGTGTCTGGCAATTATGTTTGACTAGACTTATAACACACATCTATGTTAGTCATGAGCATCATCAGGTTTGAAAACATTAAATAAATATTGAATAATAAAAATAATTATTAAATAAATTGCTATCACCCAAGTTACCAACGCCCATACCGTGAAGGATTTCTGTAAATTCAGGGACATATGACATTATGAGTTATATATGATGGCGTCTATTATAGTTTGTCATGTCACAGGTTGTCATGTGATGTCACCGGTCATCAACCATCTGTCATGCTCCTGTTTCTGTCACGTTTGGGACTTGTCAAACTCTACATGTTGCATACACTCCTTAAGGAAACTAAGGAAAGAAGCATCAAAATGCCTCTTGACTAATTACACAAATACTTGTGTTTGGGTAAACTTCAGAAGTGTTTTGACCATTCTTGGCTGAAAACCTACCTGTTGTCATAAAGTGAGAAAACATCCAATTTGGAATGGGTGGTTAATCACATCCCTTCTGAATCAGCTGATCCGTTGTCAGAAGCCCATCATTGTTTAGAGTAATTACTTTGGACCCCATAATTTTTTATCCCGCCGGCCAACTGCATACAACTATTAACTGAGGAAAGCCGCCAAGGCAGGTGGTTTGGCATCCATGCAGAGAGCCGAAGCTGTAACTGGGCCAGAGCAGACATCACAGGGCCCAGTTCTCTCTCTCTCTCGCTCTCTCTCTCTCTCTCTCTCTTTTTATCTGCCCTTCTCTCTCTCTCGATCTCCCGTGATCTCTCTCTCTTAATCTCCCCTTCTCTCTCTCTCGCTCTCTCTTGATCTCTCTCTCTCTCTCTTTATCTCCCCTTCTCTCTCTCTCTTTATCTCCCCTTTCTCTCTCTCTCTCTCTCAATCTCCCCTTGTCTCTCTCGCTCTCCCATGGTCTCTCTCTCTCGCTCTCCCTTGATCGTTCTTTCTCTCTCTTTATCTCCCCTTCTCTCTCTCGCTCTCCATTGATCTCTCTCTCTGTTTATCTCCCTCTCCTCTCTCTCCCTTGATCTCTCTCTCTCTCTCTCTCTCTCTCTTTCTCTTTATCTCCCTCCTCTCTCTCTCTGTCCCTTGATCTCTCTCTTTATCTTTATCTCCCTCTCCTCTCTCTCTCTCCCTTGACCTCTCTCTTTCTCTTTATCTCCCGTTCTCTCTCTCTCTCTCTCTCTCTGTTTATCTCCCCCCACTCTCTCTCCCTTGATCTCTCTCACTCTTTATCCCCCTTGATATCTCGCTCTATCGTTCCTCTCTCTCTCTCGCCCTTCATGTCTCTCTCTTTCTTTATCCCCCTTGACCTCTCTATATCGTTATCCTCTTCTCTCTCTCTCTCTCTCGCCCTTCATGTCTCTCTCTTTCTTTATCCCCCTTGACCTCTCTATATCGTTATCCTCTTCTCTCTCTCTCTCTCTCTGTGTTCCCCTTATCCCTCTTATCTCTAACTCTACGGCTATCTCTCTTCATGTCTCTCTCTTTGTCCCCCTTGATCTCTCTCTCTCTCTCTCTTTATTCCTATAGTTATCTCTTCTTCTCTCTCTTTCTCTATGTTTATCTCCTTCTCTCTCTTTGCATTCTTGATCAGTCTGGGACTCTGGGTTCTTGTTAGGCTGGGCCAGAAGCAAGCATTAATGGCATGCCCACATAATCCAGAAAAAAAAAACGAAGAAATGGAAGGAGCCCCCATAAATGAAAGAAGTGATCACCATCCACACTCCACAGAAGGGCCAGCCGCCGCATCGCACAAGAAAACAACCTCCCATTGGCGGTGCCGCCGCCGCCAAGTCCGCCATGCAAGATTCTCCCGTCATCCGTCTTTCTTCCGGCGCCTGGAATCCTGATGATGCTGCAGCCGAATCCTGCCACCTGGCATGAAGATTCGCTGACTTGGCGGCGGCGGCGGCGGCGGCGCCGCCAATATGAATCCGTCGCCGCCGAGGCAGAGGTTAAGATTCTCGGCGGTCCTCTCCGATGCGAGAAAGAATTGGATCCATAAATGCCAGAATTCCAGGTTTTCAAGGAAAAATCTTTTCGAGAATTGGGTTTTACTAAAATTCTGCACGGGGTTTTGCTCCATCTCGTTGGAAGCCGGGTTGAAGTTGGTCGCTGCGTCTCTCCCGTTGCACCCAATCGCGGCTTTCTCGTAAGCCCTGCTCACCAGAACGCCGTCAGATTGCTACCTTGATCGATGATTGATGAGATTAACGGCGACGATGCGCCCACCTCGCCGCCTCCAGCTCGGTGTCGAAGAGCCCCAGATAAACATACCTGTTCCAGTACCCGACAATTATCTCAATAATTAAAAAAACACCAGTTCCCGTACCCGACATTTATCTCCATGATTAAACAAATACCTGATTTTCTAGTTATTTCTTCTTCCCCGGAATCCGATAATTATCTCAATGATCAAACAATTACCTGATTTTCTAGTTATCACTTCTTCCCCAGAATCCGATAATTATCTCGATGATTAAACAAACACCTGATTCTCTTATTCCTAAAGCTTCCCCAGAATCCGATAATTATCACAAATTCACAATGATTAAACAAATACCTGATTCTCGTATTCCCAATTTTTCCCCGGAATCCGATAATTATTTCAATGATTAAACAAACGCCGGATTCTCTTATTCTCACTTCTTCCCCACTATCCGACGCTATCTGGATACTTAAAACTAATTCTTACTTCTTCCGAAGAATGCGGAAAGTTCAGCAAGAATTATCAAGAGGTCCGCTACTGTGGTTCTTACTTCTTCCCCAGGAGCAGAAAATTATGTCAAAAATCAATGATGGATGGTGGCTAAAAATTTATGCAAGAATGATCGCAAAATTACTTCTTCCCCAGAAGCTGACCCATTCTCGCTTCCCATTTTCCGAATCTGTGAAGGCTGACGCCGCGGAACTTGGAGCTTCCCCGGGGAAAACCAGAGCTCTGTCGCCTCAGCACATGAACAAACTCTTCCTTGCTCAGATTCCTCATCTGCCATGGATCAAACAAACGCTGAATTTCCTTTCTTAATAATGCAATCACAGATGAATTCTTCCCGGTACCTGCTCCAGATCTTGTTCGTAGTCTTCCGCTTTAGAACAATGTCGGCGTCCGATCCCCGGAACTTGATCGCCGCCCGGTCGTACGCGCTGCGCACGGAAGAACAGATCTTGAACGAGACTCAAAATTGTTCTAAAGCGGCGAAGAGTCGTTACCGGGCGGCCGCGTGGGCGGTGTCGGAGCCACCTGCAATGACAAATTCATACCAGTCATTCGACCAAAGATGCAGAGAAATTCGACGCGTGCAGCTAAGAAACGAAGGATGACTACCGAGGTAAACCTGCTTGCCGCAGTCCCTGCATCGAAAATTAGGGCAGGAATCCGTCAATCCACGGCTCAATTGATCGATAAATTGATCTGATAATCGTCAGCCGAAGCACAAACCAGATGTGCGATTCCCATCGGCCGGTTCTTCGGTAGAAGGTGACGCCACGGTACTGCGAGCTACGCGATCTGGGACCTCGTCTACTCTTCTTCATCGCTTGGCCTACCGAGGCCAGAACAGAATCCCGGCGAATTTCCATCTCCCCCGCTCTCCGATCTACATGAACAGGGAAGAACTGACGAGTCACCCTCTCCGATCCTTCAACGCCGATTTGCCTTGCGATGTTCATCGAAAACCCGAAGATCTCGCAAGAAGTCGCGATCTCGTTCAGATCCACCGTCCCCGCCGCCATTTTCGCCACAGTACCAACCTCTGCGTCCCAAAACCTAGTATCCATCAAAATTGGCGAAGATCACCCTATATCCGATTTGATTATACCAGCAGCGAGAGTTAGAGAGATGTATGCTTGCCTCATGCCCGAAGCATCTCTCTCTCTTCAACAGCCCGAGTACAACGATCGCGGACGAATGATAGATATTACGTTCGGTAATTTTAACGATGTAAACGAGGAGGAGCTCGTCGGGATCATCATGAATTCATGATCATGATGAGATCATCTCTCTCTCTACCGGCTCTGAATGGCCAGAACTCGTGATCAGACGCCAAGAGAGAGACATTAAGAGAGGGAGATTTACATTTTACAGCTGTGCTTGTTACCGGAGCCAGGTGGAGTAGTGGCCACGTGGCCGCATCTCTCTCTCTAGAATCTCTCGTATGAACGAGGCCGAAGGTCGTGTGTTGAGAGTTGAGAGAGAGAGAGAGGGAGAGTGAAAGAGGTGCCACGTCAGCGCCACGGGGGATTGTCCAGGTGGCAGCCAGCGGGGCAGACGGCGTTAGAGATCGGGGTTGGAGCCGTCGGGGCTGGGGCAGCGGTTGAGGTCGGGGTTGCGGTGGGCCCGAGGCGGCGGCGGCGGCGGCGGCGGATCCAAGTCGAGATGGCGGCGCTGGAGTTGGATTTCGTCAACGCGGGCGCCGACTTCGGTGGCCAGCTGGCGGATGGCGGCGGCGGAGAGGTCGAGGGCGGCGGGGGAGACGGCGGGGACGTCGTCGGGGAAGTTGAGGCGGGCGCAGGGGCCGCGGAGGTAGAACAAGGCGGTGTCGTAGGCCCGGGCGGCGGCTATCGGGGAGGAGTAGGACCCGAGCCAGATCCGAGAGCGCTTATTGGGCTCGCGGATCTCCGCGACCCATTTGCCCCACTTGCGCATCCGAACTCCTCGGTAGGGCCGGTCGGCCGCGGCGGAGGGGGGGTCGTCGGGGCGGCGGCGGCGCGCGGCGGCGTCGTCGGAGGAGGGGTTGGTGGTGAGCGCAGTCATGGGCGGGGAGCCGGCGCTGGTGGTGCAGCACTCGCGCTCCATCCCCCCCCTCTCTTGTCGCTCTAGAAATGCGCTTGCCAGGCAGGCCGGCGGCGGAAGGGGGACTCACCCAGCGCATTTATACGCCGGCGCCCCCTCCTTATTCGCCAAGCATCTGTCCCCTTCTCTCTCTATCTCTCTATCTCTATCTATATCTATCTCTATCTGTATCTCTCTGTCTCTCTCTATCTCCATCCCTCTCTCTCTATCTCTATCTCTACCTCTATCTCTCTCTGTATCTCTATTTCTATCTCTATGTCTATCTCTCTCTTTCTATCTCTTTATATCTCTCTCTCTATCGATATCTCTCTCTCTATCTATATCTATCTTTATCAATATATATAATCTCTCTGTCTATATATCTCTCTCTTTATCTATCTATCTATCTATCTATCTCTATCTAGTATCTATAGAAGTTGTACATGAACTATGCTATAGTTGGGTTTTAGAGAGAGAATGGGTGTTGTCGTTGTATATAACATGACCCAATCATGTGATAGTTGGACCATATCTGCAGTCTATTGGTCTATGTTACGTGCTTTCTTGTCCCGTTCTCTCTCTCTCTCTCCGGATTCGCCGTTTGTCCTGTTCGACCTTTTTCTCTCACAGGGTCTTTAAGGGCGCTAAGGCCTAGCCGCCGCTGAGGTTTGGCCCGTTTCCCAGATCAAAACTTCACTGCTCCGGTCGCGACGACCGTGACGCGGCTGCCAGTTCCCAGCTCTCTCTCTCTCTCTCTCTCTCTCTCTCTATCTCTCTCTCTCTCTCTCTCTCACTGTGTGTCTTTGAGGAGACCCACGTCGCAGTCTCCTCCGAAAGAACTAGACGAGGGGAGGTTCCCATCGACATGGTCGGCTGCATCACGTGAAGCGAAAAAGACTCGGAGAAGGAGAGAGAAGTGAGAAGAGAGAAGACAGAGAGGAGAGAGGAGAGAGAAAGAGAAGTGGAGAGAGGAGAGAGAAAGAGAAGTGAAATTAGAGAGAAGAGAGAGAGGAAGAATGAATAATAATAATAATAATAGAAAGAAGAGAGAATTGAGATGAGAGAAGAGAGAAGAGAGACGAGAGACGAGAGACGAGAGAAAAGAGAGTCGAGAAAAGAGAAGAGAGAGGACTCAGAGGAGAGAAGAGAGAATAAGAGAGAAGAAAAGAGAAGAGAGAAGAGAGAGAAGAGAGAGAAGAGAGAAGAAGAGAGAAATAAGAGAGAAGAAGAGAGAAAGAAGAGAGAATAAGAGAGAATAAGAGAGAAGAAGAGAGAAGAAGAGAGATTGAGAGAACAGAGAAGAGAGAAGAAGAGAGAAGAAGAGAGATTGAGAGAACAGAGAAGAGAGAAGAAGAGAGAAGAAGAGAGATTGAGAGAACAGAGAAGAGAGAAGAAGAGAGATTGAGAGAAAAGAGAAGAGAGAACAAGAGAGAACAAGAGAGAAGAAGAGAAGAAGAGAAAAGAGAGAAGAGAGAAAAAGAGACAAGAGAGAGAAGACGAGAGAAGATGAGAGAAGAAGAGAGAAGATGAGAGAAGAGAGAAGAAAAGAGAAGAAGAGAGAAAAAGAGAGAAGAAGAGAGAAGAGAGAAAAAGAGACAAGAAGGAGAAGAAGAGACAAGAAAGAGGAGAGAAGAGAGAGAAGAAGAGACAAGAAAGAGGAGAGAAGAGAGAGAAGAAGACAAGAAGAAAGAAGAGAGAAGAGAGAAGAAGAGAGAAGAGAGAAGAAGAGAGAAAAAGAGAGAAGAGAGAAAAAGAGACAAGGAGAAGAAGAGAAAAGAAAGAGGAGAGAAGAGAGAGAAGAAGACAAGAAGAAAGAAGAGAGAAGAGAGAGAATAGAGAGAAGAGAGAGAAGAGAGAGAAGAGAGAGAAGAGAGAAAAAGAGACAAGAAGGAGAAGAAGAGACAAGAAGGAGAAGAAGAGACAAGAAAGAGGAGAGAAGAGAGAGAAGAAGACAAGAAGAAAGAACAGAGAAGAGAGAGATTAGAGAGAAGAGAGAGAAGAAGAGAGAGAGAGTGTGGGCGGTTGATGAGGGGAGTGCATCTGAGTACCTGCATTGCAACTTGCAAGTGGGACGCGCCAAACGGGTCGCCGATTGACCCTCTCGACCCGCCGTCCACCATTCAATGATCATTATTCGATGTGCTCGCAAATGTATGAACCAATGAACACCCCAAACAACCTCAAACTCATCTCTTCGAGGCCATCACCTCTCCTGCAGTTAGAGACCCCGTAGACTTCTCTTTCATCCGATGAAGAGAGAGACATGGATAACTTCACTCCCTAGTCTCTCGACATGGCATCTCTCTCTCCTCTCTCCCTCTTCAATGAGCAGCCGACCACACCGGCGCCGTCCCATCTGTTCCAGACCGGTTGTTCACTTGAAGGGTCAACGCCTTGCCTTAAAGGGCATCATCGTCTTGACTTGATTCAAAGCCCACCAGTCTGCCACCGGCTTATCAAAAGCCCTCTGTAGCTTGACTTGATTGTTATTTTTAGGTTTATGTCGCAAAAAAGAAACAAATGCAGAATGGTGGTTATCCATTTTCCTCAGAAAAGGAAAGTTCATTAGTGAGCTGGTGACAGCCCAGAATGGGAGGGAGGGGGGTTCGTGGAAAGGACCAGAAATGGAAAGTTCTTTAGTGTGCTTGAAAGGTCAATGAGTAATGTGAAGTGTCCATGGAAAGTCCCACAAAGGCCTGGCAATAGCAGGAAAAAAAACATTTAAAATAGGATTGCTCAGCAGTGACCTTGGAATAATATTAATAGCATGACTTTTTTCACAACAACCCCATGATGCAAGTCATCATAATGACATTATTATTAATTAGAATGCAGGTCGGGAACAATTATCACAATATTTAAGGAGTTTGACAAAGTATTGGGTAAGATAATGTAATTTAATTTATGTATCTGGAATATAATGGACTTCAAACAATAAATAATATCTTTGAGATGACACATGACAACTGTTTTCCACGTCTATAACCCCATCTTCAATTAGAGTGTTTCCATCTTCTAGAGTTGAGACCGTGATAAATCCTACTCATCTTAGAGATGCTGTCTGTATTTACTACGACGAAAATGGTCGCTCACCTATTGAAAATTATATTATTAGCTAGCAAGTTTATTATTTATCCTATGTACTACATTCAACTCCAGCTACATTAATTATATTACCAAATCCAGTTCTATGGCCTGCTACCTTGGCTTGAATACTTATGTTAATGTACATATACTTCTTCGTAATGGGGTTTTTTTCTCAGCTGCATTTTAATATGATATCTGTCAGTTTCTCTGAGCAGGGAGCTTCTACAAAAAATATAATGAGCTAGTCCTTATGGAAATACCCTTCAATGAGTAATTAAATGGATGAAAAAATCAAAGAGGCATAGTAAGATAATGAAAAAAATTGAATGGGAGTCTTAAACAATGACCATTGACGGAAATATAATGGCATAATCACTTTTACCACTGGCCCTTGATGAAAGACATTTCTTGAATGCATCTTAACTCTAGTCATTGACCAAACACTCTGTTGATTTTTAATGGAATATCCAGTTTTAATATAAACAATCACAATCAATGCACTCATGCGTAGTTTTTACAAAAGTGTGTCTGAAACTATAACATTGAAAGTCTCAAGTATGATGTAAAGTGAGATTCAGTAGAGGAATAGTTGACAATGCAAGAAAAATCTTTTGGAATTTACCAAGTGTCAATACATTAGTTGAGGATAAACAGAAAACTGAAGAGCTTGATATGATCTTCCATTCCCCTACTTCATGAATTCGGAGGAAGTCCTCCTTTGGAATTTGGAATTTCTAGTTTATAGCAGAGTGAGTGGAGCAAGAGAAAAGTGAAGTATGACAGTATGAACGGTCCCGTAGCAAACACGAGTGGAGCTATCCAAGCAGTGGAGCGAAGCGGCCCAGAGCTAATACAAAGGAGGCAAAAACCCCTAGAATGGAGTCATTTCTTCAGCTAATTATTACATTCTAACCTGATCTTCATGAAAAAAATTAGCTGTGTGATGAATGATATATGAAAAGAGTATATTCATATAAAATATATTGTACTCTTTAAATGAATGAGATAAACTAGAATACATACATGTACATCAATTCTCTCCTAAATGACATAAATTACCAATGGGTTTGAATACCCCTTGCATGCTTCTTGCATTCAAATTAAATATAAGTGTGTGTTATGCAGAATAACGTGATTAAATGTAGTTTTAAAGGGATATTCTGAGTTTTTTAGATTTATTAATATTTTGACCGACTTTTCTGTTATATTCTAATGTGCTGGTTATGATTTTTTTAAAATTATATTCTGGAAGATATTAAATTTCTACTTCAAAATCTATATTATATATATATATTATTTATATTGTATATAATAGAATTTATTTTATAATTTTGGACTTAAATTCCTGCCCTGCCACTTGTCGCCATTCGATTCGATCAAATGGGGACCAACCATGGTTTTCAGCAATGATTATCACATCCAACCATGCCACTTACTGGAAATTGCAATGCCATAACGGTCAATGATTAGCTGATGCAAATTTAATTTTTAATCCATAGGGTGACGCAGACCAATAAGGACAAGAAGTGATTAAAAGTGTGATAACTGTGTGTGTGGAGACTAAATAAATCATTATTTTTATGCATTTCTTAAAAATAAAACTAAAAAAGGGCAGCACGCGTGGGTGGCATCACATGATTGAAATAAAATGAAGAAGACATGTCAGTTATAAAAATAAAGAATAAGGCTGTTGATGTGGTGCACGATGACACATCATGCATTTGATAATCATATTATTTTATATTTTTCTTAATTTTGTGTGCATTTAATAATCATAATAATCATGAAAGACGATGAGGATGCACCAATCATAAACATAAGAATATTTTGAGGTTTTTTAAGTCCCCAACATCAAGAAGAGGAAGTGACGCTAACATTGATGAGGAGAGAGAAAGTCAAATGGATGTCTAAGATTTCTGCGACTTTAGAGCTTGATATCTGATGATCCAAAAGTCTGATTTAACGTCCATACCATCAAGTCTAAAAATTGAGGATGGAAACTTGAAAAGAAATCCTTAAATATTGCTATGATTCCGACATTCATGGATTGATAGATAGGGAGTGGATTTCTCAGATCCATCTGATTTGTTCTTGGTATCCGGGTGTTTGAGATGCGGCAGCTCAGAAGAGGGTGAGCTTTCATGCACTTTTGAAACATCGTTTCTGATGCACGATGACTAGGACTGACGCTGGTGGGATAGGCTAACTCAACTAGGGATGGATAAAACAGACCACAAATCAACACAATTGATTTTTAAAAATTTAAATCCGGTGAACATGTTGATTTTGCAGCCCCTTTCCTCAATCAAGGGAGGGAGAACTGTCTTACAACCACTGTGGTGAAAACAAATTTCCAAATTCAATAGCACAAACAGTTGATCACGAGAAGATTCAAACATATTCAACTAAGTCCGATGGCGGTGGAAAAACACACAAGAAACACTGGATACGTAATACCGACACCAAAGAGGGAAGAATGGACCTTTGGCACAAGAGTACTATGAAGAGGCGATGCAAAAAATTATCGACGCATTGTTGGGGGGATCAAATAACGTGCGCTTCGACAGGGTGTCATGGATCCAGCTGTGTTGGCGACCGTGGGGCAGGCGGTTGCGAGCGATGGCCAAGCGGTTGGGCGACGGCGCCAGTAGTTATATGCGGCAGCAGAGCGGGCAGGTGGCTGCGCGCAATGGGCGCGGACGGCGTTGCGCGCGCTGAGCGCAAGCAATGCGACGCACGGGTGGAGGCAACGGCGTGCGATGGATGCGCTGGTGGCGGCTACGGGCAGAAGATCTTCTCTCGACAACAACAACGGCGGAGGAGAGGAGACTAGGGCAACTTTCTCTTAGAAGAAGAAAACTTCAATTATAAAAGAAAATCACCAAGTAATTTAGTATAGCATTGGCCGATGTATAGGCCTTGGAGGAAAGAGAAAATTTAAAATAACTGTAAAATTCAAATCTAATTTAAATGATGCTTGGATCCCGGGTCTGAAGTTGGTGCTGGCGACGTGTCATGACATGGGACGTCTCCTGCGGTAGTGGTGTCACGTTCGGTGATGGTGCGTGGTCGTGTGCGCCACCAGTTTCTCGATGAAATGTAAGGATCTACAGTAAGGGTTGTCACCATACATTGGTTCTTTTCATCATCATTGTTATCGTACATCCATCTCATAGTCCCATTTTACCATCACATCACCACTTTACATTTTTTGTTCATGTCTTATGCCTTTGGCATTACCGTGTCTTCATCATCATACCATCATTCCACTTATGCAAAGTCTTCTTTCATCACATCCCTACCTTTGTACTTACTTTCATATCTCATTATCATCATTCCCCCTTTCTCTCACTTGTGTTCTAATATCTTCCATTTCACTATGCCCTATCCAATATAATCATATTAACCTTATTAATACTTTTCACCTTCTCCTGTTACGTTTTCCTCATCTTTCAACCTCATATTTTCATGCGTATTTACTATCATCGGATTAATTATATATAAAGAATATTAAAATTTTAATTACCTTTACTTGTGGAGATAAATCACACTCATCACTAACTCGATTGATTTAAGTGATAACATGTGTATATTTGTATTGATTAAACTAAAAAATCCAACAAATTAAAACCATAATTTTTATTTTATCTCTTTCTAAACTTGGATCCTTCAATTTTTCTAGGATCATACATTTTTGTTTGCAAAAAAAGGATAAGAAAAAAATGAAAATTTCAAATACTTATCTCAACTAGATTGAACAACTAGGATCACAGAAACGTTATCTTGCTGGTTAGAAATTACTGGAGCATTCCCATAATGATTTAAAGAGAGATGAATATAAACATTATATGTAGGGCATGATAAAAAATATTGTCTCTCCTTTCCATTTTTCCCATTGGTTGATTTTGAATTTATGAAGCTCCTTCATTTGAATTTCATGCTCCTCGTTAAAATGGAAGTAACATGTAATTACAGACGGATCTAGAACAATGCCCACACCTTTCTAGCTGCTACTTTGACGTTCAAACCCAAAATTTCCCCAATTTGGTGCAATAGTCCAAAGAAATAGCTTTAAAAATCACATGGGATGCTCTAGCCCATTCATCATCATCCAATTTAATTCCTATAAATTTCTATACTTATGGTACTAAAAAATATTTATTATTAATAAAATTGATTGATATTGAAGTCAGAAGGGTTAATTAAAAATACCAAAATATGCATAAAATGATGCTTGTATTGAATTTATAAATATTTAAATTATTTAGTAAATAAGAAGATAAATTCAATAATTGTAATCATAAATTATGGTGGCACACACGACCAACCCCCATCATCCGGCGGGACAACACCACTACAGGAGGAGATGACTCATGTCACGATATGTCATCATCATCAACCTCGGACCTGGAATCCGAATTTCATTTACTGTTAGATTTGATTTCTGAAATTTGTTTCAAATTTCTAGTAATTTCTCTTTCATCCAAGGCCTATAAATAGGCCATTGCTGTAATGGATCATTGGTGATTTTTGGAAATGAATATTTCTTCTAAAAAATTGGCCTCTTGACCGTTGAGCACCGCACACGCCATCCACCGCCCGCGTCACGGCGCCACCGTGCACCACACATCCATGCAGCCACCGCCCTCCTCTGCAGTCCGCATTGGCCTGCATCAGACACCTCATCCTCAGTGTGTTACCTCAGTGCGTGAACTTTGCATCCTTAGTTGGATCCATGTTTCCGATCTAGTCGGAGCGCACGTCAACAGCTCCCGCCATCAAATGTCCCCAAAATTTCTTGCATTGCCCTATCGCGCTACGCCTGCACTCTAGATACACTTACCTCTTTGGGAATCCTCATTACTTTATCCAGTATTTTCTCGTTTGTTTTTCCACCGCCGTCAGACTTAGTAGATAAGGTTAGTGGAATCAGTTTGCGTCTTCTCATAGTCGATCATTAGAGATATTGGATTTGGAGCTTCATTTTCACCGCGGTGGTTATAAGATAGTCCTTCCACCCTCGACTGAGGAAAGGGCCTGCACCATCATCATTTTCTCTAGATTTAAACGTTCAAAAATCGATCGTGTTGATTTGTGGTCTATTTTATCCATCCTTAGTTGACCTTTAGTATACCCTACCCGCGTTAGTCCTAGCCATCCTGCATCAAATTCATGTCAAAATTCACAGAAGTATAGGCACAATTTTCCATTTTATAAACCTCTCTTTGAAAAGTAAATATTCCTCCTAATGTGGATCATAGATAAATAAGCATGATCTAGATAATAAATAAAATGTTGAAGAGGCTGTTCAGACTCCATTCCTTATCAATAATAGTCCAACACTTTGATTTTCAGCTATTCTACTCACTCCAAAAGATATCATATCCAATTTTTGGTTCGAAATATATGTGTCTTGTATATTGGTCCACAATATCTTAAAATGGTATTCATCCACTAAAAAGCAAACTTCCCAACATATTTTCTAAGATCAAGGGTAAATGATATTCTTAAAGCTGGATTTTTATAGTCACTTGGATTCATGAAATGATGAACTAAAATTTAGGTGCTCATTATCCATTGATAATTGAATTAATTAATAATTTTTTTAAAAAATCTTGACTTGAAAAATTAAATGATTATCTACTGATGAACAAGGTTCATCTTCAAAAGGAATTATGATTAGGGAATTGATGCCTTTCAAATGGTGATTAGGTGGTCAGAAGATGTATTTAATAAAATAATAAATATGGTGATGAGAATGATGACTATTAGGGATAGATATATAGAATTATTAATGTTTCTAAATTTATATGAAAAGAGACATGATGGATGATGATGACATGTGAATTTAATTAGATATGGATTCATAGGTATGGATGGATGGATGTGGATGGATTAATACAGAGAAGAAGATGATAACATAAGTGCAAAGAACTTCCTTTAGATCCTGTTTTTCTTCTACAATCACGACCATTTCCAACAGCAGAGGAAACCCTCCTCCTCTCTTTTCATTTCTCCATCTGATCATTGATGAACACATAGAAAACTTGACGGATCTCAAAATTACATTATTTTACTTGACCAGCTAATGTAAGTGCAATTCTAAGAGGATTTTAACATGGATAGATAAGTTTATTTTATATTGAAGATGGTAAAAATGAATAATGTATTCTCAAGGCAAATATGCCCTTAAATTTATCTCAAAACACTTTATGGACCATCAGATATTGCATTTTGAAGTTGGATTGTCGTGAGCTGTTGGATTTTCTCTCCTCATCAATCCATATGTCGGATCACCTGTAGTTCATCAGAATTTGAGAGGGATGTACTTTCTCTTGTGCACATCGGGTTATGGAGTTAATATTTTTTTGTTTCTTCATTGAAAAAGTATAAAAATTCCCTAAAAATAGGTGATTTCATTGGAAGAAAGAGAACTCCACCTGAAGTTATATTCTTTAATAACCGTAATAGCACTCTCTTAGAATAAAAAATCTACTTTATTGGAAGCTTAGTTCGAGCCTCTACAAATAACAAGCTAGAGATGCCTATTTAAATGAAAGCCAGAAGCACAAAAGAGGGACATTTTACACATTCTTTTATTTCATATTTTATTTGATGAAGATCAATAAAATAAGAACTCCAAACTCATACTTGTATAGAACACAGTTAGTCACTTGCTGGAAACGATAAAGAGATTCTTTCCATGACTATGTACCAGTTTTGGCTCTTTTAGCTTATGCCTGACCTGTAGATTTTACGAGCAAAGGCGATTTTGTACATCAAGGAGCCTTTCATAGTCATAGACTTTGCTGGTTACCAGTGGGGACATACATAGAAAAATAGTTTAACATTCCTGAGACGCAGTAACAAGTTATTATGAAACTAATATCTTTAATTTTCTATACTTATGTGTACCAAGGTAATTATATGTAAATTTTATGATGCTTAAATTATTAGGTATGTTTTATAACTATAATATGCTTTTTTCTACATTTTTGGGTATCTTTGTTGACTTTTTTTGACATCATATTTGTAAAGAAAATAATTTTTGAAGTTGGAGCAAATTTTTTATAATCTTATGGCATTCAATTCATAAATAAAATAATATTTCAAGTTGCAATATATTTTTTAAATACTTTTATATGTGAACAAAATATCTATAATTGTTTAAAGACATTTTAAGAAAATTTTGGGTCTATTCCTGTGACTTCACGTGTTAAAATCTCCCCATTTAAAGTTTAATAATTGGCCAGTCCCAGTGCTAGCTCCAACCAATGATTAGCCTGAATCTAAACGCACATTATTTTGACATGTGGCAACATCTAAATCCAATGATTTGCACATCAATTATCACAAAAGGTGTCACTATGGCATCATGAATCGCCATGCCGTAATGACTAATCATTTGTGACTAGATGAACAAATTAGCGATTTACATTGTAATCAATGCAGTTTCAGAATTTGATAAATTGGGAGATGTGGACCCAGAATGCGAGTTCTTGTGGTGCTTCTTGACTTAAGTAGAGAGAATAATGATAATGATGATGTGGGAGATTCAAGTGAAAGTTTTTGATGCATCATCTTATGATTAAAAAGTGCATATATGTGCCAGTTTTGGGAAAAGGAAATTATATGGAACATGATGCATTTTTTTGTGGATTATGAGGGTGTGCTTTTGGATTAGAGAACACGCATCATTCAAAGTTAAAAGATGAGGTCTAAATGCAAAAATTAACATGAAATCTTCAGAATGTTGGATTGTAGTGCCATGATTCAAAAATAGAAAATTCTTTTACAAGAAACTGAAGTTGTAATCACTTAAAAATAAATATCTAAAACATTATAAACCATATGTAACTTTTGGGGAATTTTTTCCACTCTTGACTTACTCCATTGGAGATTGTTCTGAATTTTTTCATGTGTCCGGCCTCTAGAAGTATCTATGCGATCAAATTACTCTGGGATCTCTACTTCTCCAACTCTTCGAGTAGTTCTTGTAGATATTATTGCCATGAAGACTCTTTTTTTGGATGGGTGGAGAAATTGAGGATAAAGAAATGGTGGGGGGAAGCTCTTTACTTAATATTTTTCATGAAAACATATTAAGTAAAAGTTTATCCACCAATGTCCTTAACATCTGATGTGTATGACCCTCTAGGACCATATATCATTATATTCAATAACTTTAGTGGCCCAATAACAATTATTAAGCAACCTTATTAATTAACTAAGGAATGATTTAACCCAATTGATAGGTTAAGTTTCCCTCCCGTGGGGTACCAAACTACTCGTTCTCTATAAGATACATATTAGAGTTTGAACTCTCTGATGGAACCTTTACCACCATCAATTACTGCATATGTATAATACTTCATCTGCGTGAGGCCCCTAAAGACTAAGGTCATAGTTAATCGTCAAATTAATACTGATGCGTTATGGGGATCATTGGAAAATGCCTTCTCTAATATACTCACTAACATGACTAGAGATTTAGCTGCATTTTCTTCCTTGAGTCAATCTCCTTTCATATTGGGGGCAGATGATCTTGTCTTAACCACTCAATCACCTCTATGTGCTTCTTACTATATCTGAGCTAAGACTTATTTTAATCCCATGTTTAGAGACTCGTAAGCCATAGTCAAAACATAGTCGTCCATCTACGGATGTCCTTGGGGTCTCAAGTCAATAGAACACAAATAAAAATGTGATATCAATCAGAACACTTATAGAAGCTGATTGACATTTAAATATAATACCATTTTGGGATTCATACAGATCAATTTAGTGAACTCTTTCCCCATAGAGCACCCACCATCTGCCCTGTGTATCTGATGATGTCAAATTAGATTAGTAAAATTATGCTTTTATACTTAATTTTTACCACATATGTTTATGTTTATACTATCATTACTCACCATTTAAGGATAAAATGAGAAATTAATGTTTTATTTCCTAAGCTCTATTTTTATGTATTTGATTGATTTTTGACACTAACCCCACTTGACTCTTTAGAGTCGAGTGGATTTCTCGCATCTTCTTGGAGTTTTATTTGATAAACAGGACATAGGTAAATGAAATGGTGAATTTTAGATACGAATGGGTGGAAATCAGAAATCAAATAAATACAATGGTGATACACAAGAAGCCCATTCTAGAAGCCCACTCAAACCTTCTTAAAGACCGGGTTAACTAAAGACAAGTATTGTAGAACTAACCCACAATTTGAATTTAAATGGTCCATTCTCAAATATGAGAAGGAGGGCACATGGATCCAGGCTGAAAATCAAGAAATCCTATTCCTCCAATTTCTTGGAATTAAATCCAATGGCTAGGAGAGTTAGGGTGCTTCTATTTATTCTCTTCTCCCCTCTCTTTGTATCTCATCTTGGACTTCTGCTCCCAACTTGTTGTTAGATGCCTAGGGCATCATATTTATTTGATTCATTCTTGTTCTAAAAGAGTGTGGGAGAGAGAGTTCAAGGGTAATCAAGATTTTTGGAGAAAGAGCACCTCTTGGCCCTTAAGAGAAGTGACATGAAGGTTTGTGTGATATCCTGAATGTTTGATTTGAATTTTGTCATCATTTTATCTAGGTAAACATTCCATAGGAAAGCTAGACTTCAAGCTTTCCAACGCATCTAACGACACTAAAAAAATCGTTATGTAGCAGAAGTTACAACATTTTTTGTCCACCACTCGTTTCTACCACAATTTCACGGCCAGAAATGCAGCCTAAGGTTCTATTTGTCTTTAAAGTCTATTGCTTGCCCTTGAAAAAATCTTAAAAATCATAATAAATTATTAGAAATTATAATACACAACATAAATACTTCTTTTATTTGTTTAAAATATTTTTGTCTAGTTTTCTATCATTTATTTAATTGATTTCCCTATTTAGAAAATAGTTAAAAATCCAAAATATAAAAAATCACCAAAAAAAGTTATTTTAAAGCTTATTTGAATTAAAATTTACTCTCTCATTACCTGGTCCTTGTGGAGTCGACCCTATTCTAAGTAAGGAAAATGTTATAAATAGTGTTGCATAAATCAAAACCTTAAAATGACTTATTTAACCCAAATTCTTGTTCATCAATTATCTTCTACTACTTAAGGTGACCTTAGAATTATATATATACTTCTTAATTACTTTTACTAGCCCTTTATTTTCTCTTAATGTCTCTCTCCCTATCTATCTAGCTAGTTAATTATATCATATACTTACCAAACTCTCTTAAGGTTAAACTCTCAGGAACTATATATAAGTATTTGTCTATTCATCTAATCTGCATCTTAATAAAGATATAATTCCTTATCTAACTAAATACCTCTATAAACTAATCACTGATCTCTTATTTCTATAATCTCTTATTCCCTATCTAACTCAAATATTAATACCATTATCCTTACAAGTGACTCATATTCTTATATAGCTTACTAATAATTAAGTAAGTAATCTCCTAGCTTCTATTCATAATATTTTACTATTCGTCCCTCCTTTATTTATCTTCTCAACTTCTTCCACTACCTACACTAATATCATCCTTAACTAAAATTCTATTAATTCATCTTAATATCCTACTTTCCTACTATCTTTAAGATCTATAAAAACCTCTCAATAATACCTTATATTTTCTCTCTTTGTTTTGTTCTCTCTCTTATCACTTACTATAATCATTATCCTTAATAACTCAATTATTATATTCATGTCTAAATGCCAGTCCCTGTGGAGACAAACTTTAACTATACGTCTGAGTTTTATATTTTTATCAAACTTATTTGACTTCGGCAAATTAAAATTATAATGACATCTTTTTCTTTGTTTTTGGTGTTGCTATTCAATCCTATTTCCTCGTGAACTAAATCTGTCTAAAAAAATAACTTTGTCCCCCATTTCCTCTACCTTATTTCATAGTTAGAAAAATCCTAGGTTACTTAACTAAGAAAAAGATGGCCTTGATAGAGAACCTAATTCAAACCCCCCTAGGTTATTCCTTAGCCACATAAACTAATACGTCCCTCTCTCTCTCTCACTAAATCTCTCCCTCCCTCCTTTCTCTCTCTCATTTGCGGTCTCCCTCTCTCTCTCTCTCATTCATTATCTCCCTCCCTCCATCTTTCTCTATCTCGTTCTCTCCCTCCCTCCCACTTTCTCTTTCTCATTCTCTCCCTCCCCTCCTCTCTCTCACTCATTCTCTCCACACCTCCCTAGTTTCTCTCTCTCATTCACTGTCTCACTCCTTTCTCTCTCTCAATTGTTCTCACTCTCCCTCCCTCTTTCCCTCTCTTATTATATGCATCCCTCACTCTCTGTCTCTCACTTGCTCTCTTCCTCCCTCACTCTCTCACTCTCTACGTCCCTTCTCTCTTTTTCTGTATGTGTTTTTTTCTCTCTCTCACTCTCTCTCACTCAACCTCTCCCTATTTCTATGTCTCTCACTATCTCTCTCTGGCTCCATGTCTTTATCTAACACACACACACACTCTCTCTGACTCTCATTTTCTCTATCTACTTACCTCTCACTATTTCACTCTCCCTCTCTATCTCTCTCACTCTCTCTCTACCCACCTATATCTGTTTCACTCACTATCTCTCAATCTCTCTCTCTCTCTCCCCATTCCTACCTATGTATCTTTCATTTTCTATCTTGATATCTTCTGCTCTCCCTCTATCTACGTTTTTCTTTCATTCACACACTCTTTCCCTCTCTCTTTCACTCGCACACTCTCCATCTCTGTGTCCCTGTGGCTCTCTCTTTTTCCATCTTACTCTCCCCCCCTCAACATTTTTCTTTCCTTTTACTCTCTCCTCCTCATAATTTTATATATTTTTTCCTATCACTTTCTCCCTTTTTAATTATTACCCTTTCCCTCACTCTCTACCTTTGTAATTCTTACCCTTCCCCCCTCTCCCTCCCCCTTTCTAATTAGCTTTTCGTATCATTTCCTCCTTTCTAATTATCATTTTTTTTCTCTCTCTCTCGCTCACTTACTCTATCTTTTCCCCCTGTCACTCTCTCACTCTATCCCATCTATATTTTTCCTTTTACTCTCTACCTCTCACTCTCTAACTTCAACATATATTTCTAACACCCTTACAATTCATGATTAAATATTGATTTATTCCAGCATGATAATGGTAATTAAATCGAAAGGGAGATCAAGCTTAGTGGAATTCATAAAGGTGAATATTATGTTTTTGAAACTTGACATAATAATTATAAGACACTATTCATCATATTGATGTTTATGATAAGATTTACTTTTATTGTTGTATTGTTTCCATGAAAAAAATAGCATGTTTCTATTTTAAAATTGACTTTGAACTCTTGCATTTTTATCAAAGCTGTTACATTGATTTTGTAACTTTGACTTTGATATTTACTGCAGGTATAGGTTTAGTTTTTGCTAAAACCAGACCGACCCGGACTATAATTTTCCCTATTTGCAGCTATTCAAACCGAATTTCTGTTTTTTCTTTTAAATCATTTTTTAGTATCTTATTTGAGATGAATATGAAATTATTTAATGATATAATGAAAAATGATCTTTAGTGACAAACCAAAAGCTTTGGATCATGATACATGTGATACCATCTCATCTTCACTCCTCTCTTTTTCATGTTCTTCACCATATTCAGAAGAGATTAGTTCCATTTGGTAACTCGACATCCAAGAGGTATGTGGACTTGGGGTTGATAGAATATAATTGTGTATTCAGCATCAAGAAAATAATGCTCAGTTGATGCTTAATGAATGGAAACTATGTTCCTTACCCCCATATATCAATCATGCTCAGAGAAACTATGAGTATAAATAGTAAGGATAAGAAAACCATAGATTAAAGCTCCTTGGTGGGAGGATGATGTTCACTTGCTCTTGGTCAGTGAGATCAGCAGCTCATGAATGTCCTTACAAAATTATCCTTTCCATTTTAATAAAAATCCAACTAAAATATGAAATCAAATCGTATCTGCGATATCAGAAAACAATCCGTTTACTGGACTGTGTTGCATTTCATAAAATAATCAAGTTTATTCCTTGGCTAATGCCTTGTCCATTCCTTTTAAAAGTGATTTGGACACGTATAGCTGTACTAAGATTCTTGAGCTTTTCTCTTTCTGTAATTTCTCTATTTAAGGTCTCATCTTGTTTGTTTCTTCATGTAGAGCCTCTAGATCATCCTTCAAAATATCATTCTCCATTTTCAAGGCATGCAAGGCTAGGGGGAAGTACAGTCAAGAAGTTTTGGAGAAAAAAATGTACAAATGTGTTCCCCAAAAAGTTGAGATTTCACACCTCTTTAAGAAAAAAATGGGTGGTATGATCTTTTCCACATTTTTTTCTATTCTCTTTACCATGTGATAAGTCCAAAATTAGTGTCTTAATGCCCTTGTTTTAATTCATACTTAACCAACAATATTTATGAAAATTTCCACTTAAATACTCTATAATTAATACAGAGCAAGCAAGGGGTCGATCCATCAAGGGATTGTCAAACGTCATCCGTCACGTCACACGTCACCGTGACAGAAATGTGACGGATGACGTAACGGTGATGGTGATGGAATGCAGGGGTCATGACGGTGACGGTGAAGCATGATGGGCTGTACGTGACGGTGACATGATGGTGACGGGATACCACGGACGCATGACGTGACAAAATGTCCGTCACGGATGACGGCCGTGACGGATTTTAATGCATTTTAATAATGAATTTATTGACAGAAAAGATAAAAATTTTATTGTTTTATTAAATACATTTCAATAATTAATTTGCTGCCGAGAAATGTGTATAATTTTTTTAAATTAATTTCTTGACAAGGAAATTAAGGATTTAGTGACGCATTCTTTAATAGAATTGAATAATTTTTTTACGGATTAAAAATTCATAATTACATTTTAATAATGAAAATTATGAATATAATAATTTAATAAATTAATATATTGATGGAAAATGAAGGATTTAGTGACTTATGGTTTAATATGTTGTGATAATCAAATTATTGACGTAAAATTCAAAATATAAATAAATTAATACTTAAGTTCTTGATTGAAAATTTTAATATTTAGGGAGGTTTTTCTTGAAAACAATTTAATCATTATTTTTAGGAATGTGAAATTATAGATGTAATAATTAATTTGTTGACGGAAAAAGTAAGAAATTTATTTGTTTTTTAAATACATTTCAGTAATTAATTTTTTGCCGGGACATGCAAAAAATTAATTTAGTAATTAAATTATCGATGGAGAAATTAAGGATTTATTGATGCAGTCTTTAATAGAATTGAATAATTTGTTTATGGTTTATAAATTCATAGTTAAATTTTAATAATGAAAATTATGAATATAACAATTTAATAAATTTATATATAGATGAAAAACGAAGGATTTACTGACTTATGATTTACTATGTTGTGATAATCAAAGTATTGACGTAAAATTGGGAATATAAATAATTTAATAATTAAGTTCTCGATTGAAAAACTAAATATTTAGTGAGGTTTTTCTTGAAAATAATTTAATAATTATTTTTATGAATGTGATATTATGAATGTAATGATTAATTTGTTGACACATCTTTAATAGAATTGAATAATTTGTTCACGGATTAAAAAGTCATAGTTACATTTTAATAATTGAAATTATGAATATAATAATTTAATAAATGAATATATTTATGGAAAATGAAGGATTTAGTGACTCACCAAATGACTTTCATTTCGTTCACTAGTCATGACTTTCATCAAGATAATAATACAATAATGAATATAATGATGGAGAAATGCCGAAATTTTCTCGTTCAAGAAGAATGTGTGATAAAAAAAATAAACGCTCATGTTGACAAAGCAAAATGAAGATTTACTGTCCAACAGAAAATAAAAAAATGTCAACCAAGTTTGCAAACCGTTGCAACGTTTGAATGTTTGCAGCGTGGCCATTAAAAAATTCAAGAGGAAATTGGAAACACATACATGAGAACATTTACTGAGAACATTGGAAACAAATACTGAGAACATTTCACACTGCAAGCCTTGAATGATACACGGGGAAGAAACTTTGATTTTTAAAGAAATCCTTCCCCTACAATGGAATTAGGAGGAGATTTATTTCACCTGCCTCTTCCTGGCATGAAGTTACACATACATGGCAGAGACACCCAAAAATAAATAAATAAAATTGAATATTGTGGCATGAAAAAGTACGAATGCTGTGAGGGCCGGGTAGGAATGAATAAAAGAAAAAGGGTATGCAGTTGCAATGGTGAGAAATACATAATAGACATGATTTCGTTCTAGAACAAAGAGAACTAGCGGTATCCAATATATCAAAGAAATGATCACATCACACGCCAGCGCCTCATGTAATTGATAAATATCATATAACCAGTAACATTTCAAATGATCTCTATTTTGAATGGGGAGACTGAGAGACTAAACGCGTCAGTTGCTTCTTGAAAGTACCAAACTGAGGAATTTACACGACCTAAATGAGGAAGGGATTACCCCCCGAAACTTCAAAATCACATAAAGTAAGTGACACAGATGAACTTACCTAAATCAAAGCAAAGACATGTACAACAATACTCTTATCTCAAATCCTGACTGAATATTCATTGAGCAAGATTGGCTTCAGACGATAGAGTTCTATCAGTTTTATCACCCGCATGGAGAAAAAAAACTGTCAAAAGTCATCGTCTGAACAAATTCTGCACTGAATTAATCACCATTCAATCAGGCAAATGGGTATAAAAAACCTTTGGTTTCTGCTGTGAGTCATTACGAGCAAAGCGGGAAAAATGGTAGATCGGAATGGAGCCCAACGAAGCAAAACTGGAAATGGACCAGACACCATTAAAAACAAAATAATTAATCCCATTGAACCAAATTGGAACACAAGCCACTAAGAATAAAACAAATTTCAGAAGCCAAATTGGAACACAAGCCACAAAGAAGAAAACAACTTTCAGAAGCCAAATTGGAACAGACGCCATTAAAAAGATTTGGGAAATTTGACAAAAAATAGGATAAATGATATAGATAATATAGAAAGTATTAAGAGCGAGAAAGAAAACTGTGATGAAAAAATAGAGCGAAAAATTATCTTCTAATAACCTGGAACCAAAAGGAAAAACCTAAAGCCAATAACCAATAAAGTGATGCAATAATGAAAGTTCATGTACTGGTCGTGGTTTTATTATGAAGACACTCCAAGGTTCAACACTAACCTCTCGTTTAGATCTAATGCTTTTAGGACCTCTAGTTGACAATAGAGTATAACGTTCAGGTATGTTCGGAAGAGAATATAGGTGGTTGGTGCTCAAAATGGATTTAAATATATTGATTGAGAACTCAAAATGGATTGCGAGTTAGTTCAGTTCTCCAAAAAAAGGTACCAGCGCTCGGCGAAGACATCGGTCAAGGAATAAAAATGAAAGAGATAATTTTCCCAACCAAGATCGCCACTACTGCAAAGAAATTGTCCAGTAAAATTACATTAGAAGATTGGACCTATAGAAGTAAATTAAGAGTAACGACTTACACTAGTCTTCGTCGTTAGAAAAGTCATTCGCACTGCCTCCATCGCACAGCTGAGCATTCTCGGCATGTAACCAACACTTGACTGTGACCAGGAACTCGATGCTTTCAGCATTAAGACCTGCCCACTTGAAAGTGATGACTGCACATCCCGCAGAGAATAAACGTTCTGCTGGGGCACTGATTGCACATACTGAGAGAAACTCTTATGCAAGGGTAGAAAGTCGCGAGTAGGTTCGTGCGCCTATGTGTGCCCACCATCCCAATGCTGTCTCATTGTCCTTCCTCCTCGTTAATTGTAGATATGCCTCCAATTCCTTGGCTGGAGTTGGTACTCGTCGTTCCTTCTCCCTAGCTGGCGCTACGCCCTTAATAAGTTCTGCGAGTTAGTCCTCATCCTCGGGGTCGCTACAAATTATGTCTTGCTCACCATGTTGGGGCATAAGTCGGCGGACAAATGCCAATGCATCCTGAATGCCACTAGGATCGAGTGATGCTCCCTTGTTGAAAGGGTCAAGAATTGCTGCTGTTGTCATCGCTTAGTTTTTCGAAATCATCTTCTCATACTTCAACATCTTCCACTTCATGCTCCCACACGCTTTGCAGATGGATGCAATTTGAGCAGCGGTCATCCTTCTTCTCGATGTGAATATTGTAGACATATCAAACTTCATCAAGATTGTGTCAATATGTCACATCAGCGCCTTCAAGATGTGGATCACTTCCACAACTCTCACTGTCTTCGAGCCACTAACATATTTTGACGTCCTATCAAAAGGCCCTAGAATGTTGGAGAAGTCTGGCAACATTTCCCACTCTTCACGTGAGATTCTCATGTCCTTATCTGTCACCGACATGATTTGTAACACCATAAAATCCATGACTTCTCGCTTCTCCAACGCGGCATGCAACATCTGATGCGTACTATTCCACCACGTTGGGCAGTCTAATGGGATTTGGTTGTGATTCTTCCGTATGTCGTTGCACGTCTTTACATATTATTGTCGTCGTTGTGTCAATGCTCGAATGCTTGTCATTAATTGCCGAAGACGGGCAATAGCGTCCCCCAGGATGAGGCCACTATCATGAATGACCATTTTTGCATGACTTGCCACAACCTCCTGTAGGGCATCCAAATCGTCTGTATGAATGTCGTAATCAGGTTCATATGTTGCGTCTGCTGTGCTGCTATCAGCAGTCCTAGGAGGAGGTGTGGTCACTGATACACGTAATGATTATAATGCAGCCTGGACGATGATGTTCAACACATGGGCAGCGCAGGGGACATGTCAGTCCTCCATGAGGTGTGGTCAGTGATACAAGTTCCTTTGCAAGCAGTGCTATCATCCACCCGTTACTTGATGCATTGTCCGTAATGATAGATCCAACCTGCATACTAAAAACGTTAGTTTTGCAATAAGGTAGTCGCCGACCTTCATCTTCAACCCGAAGTCTTCCAACGCTTGAACCACTACTACGCCCATATTCTCACCATTGTGTTTACCCACTAGTTCGCGTATAGAAAGTACAAATTTGTATAGTTCCCACCAGTTGTTCACCCAATGAACCGTGATGCCAAGAAGACCACACAAATTCTCAACGGTCCACGCATCAACCGTCGGGGAGACCCTGGGGACATTTGCCAATAACTCTATGAGCTTCCCCTTCATGGTCCCGTATAGCTTACGCGTCGCATCCTTTATTGCCTTTGAACTTGGCGGGTCAATTGTCGTCTTCGCGGCATACTTCCACATAATCTTGAACCCCACGTTGTCCACTATGGCCCATGGGGAGTCCGTGAGGCAAACACACTGCACTATGATCTCCTTTGTCTTCTCCAGCATCTTCTTGACAGTACCACCCTAACTATAAGCCTCAGTTATTATATGTTGATAGAGCTCGTGGTAGTCTGCTATGACTGAACTCCAACTACCTCCAGAAAATGTTTGTAGACCCGTCTTTTTGCCGCTTCAACCTATTCTGCAATGGGTCAATTTTTCGGTCGCGACATAATAGGCACACCCATGTGTGTGACCCAACCTCCATGAAGTATCACAATTTTTCAGCCTTCCCTTTACGTTTGGGACGTGACGGTCTGACCATCGTTAGAGGGGTCTCTCGAACATCCTCCTCTGAGGACTCCACCGCCACGTCAACACACCCGTCGCCAATTTAAGTTTTAGTAATTTATCTTTGAAGGAAAGGCAAAAAAGCTTCACAATAAAATCCATGAAGAATATCATCACCATTAATACTAGAATACATAGGACAAAAGAACTAAACTTATAAAAAATGAAAAAATTCCCTTCATAAACATATATATTCAAGTTAAGCACCATGACAATTCAATCATAAATTTTAGCATGTAAGAAACGGGGATAAAGCTTCACATTAAATTCTATGAAGAAGATCATCACCAATTATGGAACCCCATCGACATCAACATGATTGTCAACAACCATAAGTTATCAATGTCAGCAAAGGTCAATGACATTAACATTGCCAATTCTAATAAAAGTTTCCGAAAAAATGATCAAGGGAAATTCAAAGGTTTACAACCATATAAGATAAGTAATAAAATTTTGAACTCTTTTCTTTTGATACTTAATACAGTTTCAGTGAGCATAATTTTCACTATTTGAGACTGAAATATAGAATTTTACATAAAAATAAGAAGCCAAATAACTTATGTATAGATAATTACCTGATAACACCTACGTTGCCAAGACGAGTAGACACAACAGGAATCTGGTTCTCAACTTTTGAAATGGCTATCAATAGATCGGACATCACTTATATGCAGTGTACACATATATAGAATGAAGAAATTCAACAACATGAGTATTTTGGTAGTATCGACTTTAAAAGATGACTGGGCACCATACCAACAACACATTGACAGTTGCGATTTATTTGAAAATTACGAAACAAGAAATAGAAATCAAGAAATCGAGAAATAAAATCAATTTCTTTGAACTGAAGAAATTGAGATATAGGGTATCAGAAAATTGGAGATAGGGAGATAGAAAGTTAGAGAATTAGAGATGGGGAGAAATAGAAATAGGGAGATCAGAGGGGGAACTGAGAAATAGAAAGATAGAGAAATAGGGATATCTGAAAGGGATGGAGAAATAGAAAGATAGAGAACTGGAGATAGAGAGAAATAGAAATAGGGAGATCATAAGGGGATCGAGAAACATGGATATGGGGAATTGGGATGGAGAATTTGAAAGATAGAGAATTGGAGATATGGGGAATTGAGGATGGAGAAATAGGGAGATCAGAGAGGGATCGAGAAATAGGGAGAATGACAATTTGAGATAGGGAGAAAGAGAAATAGGGACATCAGAGAGGGATCGAGAAATAGGGAGAATGAGAATTTGAGATATGGAGAAATAGAAATAGGGAGATCAGAAAGGGATCGAGAAATAGAAAGTTAGAGAATTGGAGATAGGGAGAAATAGAAATAGGGAGATCAGAAAGGGATCAAGAAATAGAAATATAGAGAAATAAGGATATCGGGAATTGGGGATAACGAAATAGGGAGATCAGAGAGAGATCGAGAAAAAGGGAGAATGCGATTTTGAGATAGGGATAAAGAGAAATAGGGAAGTTAGAGAGGGAGATCAGAGGGCAATGATCGGATATAGCATGGAAAAACAAAAAAAAATTCACAACACACCGCGAGAGAGCGAAGAAGAAGATCCATGTGAAAGGAAAAGTTCCACAGTTCTCCACTTCTCCTTCACGAATTGCAACTTGCCAGAGAAGATCAACGTGATCTTCGACGGTCGAAGTTCTGACTTCGAGTTTGACTTTGACGGGCTTCCGACTTCGAGTTCCGACTTGGCGACTTCTACTTTGACTTCGACGGTCGAAATTCGACTTAAGGGGACTTCGACGTAGATAAGTAGAAATTAGATTACAATGTTTATTAACATAGTAAAATAAATAACATTATTGCCGTCACCAGTGACGATGACATGACAGAACAAGCACCTAGGGATGCGTGACGGGTACATGATGGATTTTTTAGAACCCTCAGATGCGTGACGAGACGGTGATGTGATGAACATTTCGTCACGTCATTGTTCGTCACGCATCGTCATCCATCACGTCTCATCCGGGGCGTCACGTCCCAGACGTGTCGTTCCCTACTCCGGCAATCACCGGTGGTGATGGCGGTGAGGAGCGGGCCTTCGGGTTAGTTCAGGCCTTCGGGTCGGTCGATCGGGTCAACCCAATTGGGCTTCGCCCAATTGAATCAAGACTTAGCCGTTTTGACTAACTCCTGCACAGTGGGCTCTTTCACGCGATAAATGATAAAACTGATTTTTTAATGGGATTTTTTTGGGATTTGAAATAGAAATGATAGAGTCTCTAGGGAGAGATTGGAATGGTTTTAGAGAGATAAAAAATGAGTTTAGTGAGAGAAAATGATTGAAATAAAAAGAGAGTGTACAAGGCGTTTGAGATTGAATTTGAAGGTGTAAATGAAAGATATTTTTTATGAAATTTTTAGGGGATGAAATAGGGATATGGATAAAGGTCTAGAAAGATAAAGAGCTCATTCTAGAGAGAGAGATTATGTAAAATGAGTGTTTAGAGTGAGAAAGTGATGTATTTTAAGGGTAAATGGATGGATAATGATGGGGAAAATGTAAATCTAGGTTCCTAAAACCTCAATGCAAGTTTACTAAGCCCCTAATGCTTCCTCTCAATTTTGGATCCTTATATTACTCCAGGATTAGACATTTTTCAATGCAAACAAGAGATGGCATTAAGAAAAAACTTCAATAAACTTACATCAAGCAGGTTGAACAACCTGGATTCTGAAAAATGCCTTGTCCTGCTGGCCAGCCACTTGCTAGAGCACGTTCAGAATGAGGGGAAATTAGGGAGAAAAGGAATATTTATACATAGGAAGAACTACTAAAATACCCCTTTGGGCATTTTCTATTATCTTTTCTTGCCATTTGGCCTCTTTTTCTTCATGGGTTGAGAGCTTCCCCTTCTAATATTCAACTTGTTTCTTTGGAAGGCTTTTTAGAACACAATGGGCAGGTCAGGTAGTGGCCCATCTTTCTCAGATTTATCTTTTTAAGGTTCACAACTCCACTTGATCCTTTCAAGCCCCTTTGTAGAACCACTAAGCTCTTGAATATGCTCCAATTCCCTAAGAATTGCATCTTCTAATTCCTGTAAATTTCTGCTCATTTTTAAGTATAAAATAATCATCAGTAATCAAACTTCTTGACTTCATAGAAGTCAAGGAGGTTGGTGAAAAATAAACATAATGTGCAAAAAAGTGGAAGTTCTAGCTAATACATAAATATTTGGTTATTCAAATAACAATAATGTGATAAATTCTAAATTAATAATGTCAAAAACATCTAAAATGTATGGAAATATACATGCATTTATCATGTTATCACCATGAAACCTAATATTGGTGGTGAAGCATTCGCTCAAACTGTTTTAATATGAAGAACTTGTAAAGGTCATCACTGATTCCTGATAAAGCAAAAATGGGGTGTATTAATGTGTCGTTGTTATAAATTTCACTTCTATGAAATAAAATTTATGAATTAGTAATCTCACTCAAAGACGTACAATATGGCCATCTCCTCAGGGATTGGATCTTAGAGATAGAATTAACTAGTGAGTTAGGAGGTAGAGATAAGGGAGTCTAGAGTAGTAATAATAATAATGAGTTTTATGATAATTAATATTTGAATTCTAGATAGGAAAATGTGGATGAATTCTCTGAAGATGGTTTAGTAGAATATTAGAAGGAACTTGAGAGAAAATAAGGAAGAGATCATTAAAATCAAGGTAGCAATTAAAGAAGATAAAACACTACTAGGTTTCGTGTAGATGACTACAAAAAATTACTTTACAAAGATAATTTTACCATTTTATTTTATTTTCAGCTCAAAATTTATATACTGAAACTAAATGTAAACTGGAGAATTTAGGTAATTTTTATAGAATTTTCAGAAGCTGATTTATGTATCAAATTCAGAGTAAATGTTTGAAGAAGATATGTGTAGGAAGTGTTCGACGAAATGCTTGAATGAAAGATAGTGGTTATATGATGCTTTTATAAGGAGCATAGAGGGGTTTTTAAGTGTATTTTATACAAAAGAAATCAATAAAATAAGCTATGTCATTTTTTTTAGTATTAGGTATTTTTAGAGATTTTCGATTGGTTAAAAGATATAAAGAAAATCGTTGAGAATTTTTTTAGAAACTGACGCTGAATAAATGTTCGATGAAATGCGTAGAAGAAAAAAATAATGAAAAGTGAACTACTTGTGCCCTGATGGTATGAACTTTTCAGTGTCAGGTTTGGATAGATGAGGACTCACCAAAAAATTCTCGTCGTTTTGGAGTCACTGGCGTCTTCAGACGTCCTTTCTTGCGAAGTCTTCCTCCAGGTAAATCACTCAAATCTCTCCTCTTCTATCACTCTCTCATAGGTCTATCCTCAGATCATGGCTCTTTCACCACCTTTGACCGAGAGAACTGAGAGAAATTGAAAAGAGAAAGGAGGACCTCCCCCCATTTTATACTTCAATATTCATATTTTGAATGCTCTGAAAAATATCGGCGTTTAGGGCCAGACAATTAGTTTTTAGAGAATGAGACTGCTCCAAGGTTCTTCATCGGCGATATGGGACCATTACCCTCTGATTTTTTGTGGCGATCAGGCAGAGATGTGCTCAGTCATCGCCAGAGTTTGGTTGCCGGTGACGAAGCCAACGGTGATGGGTAGAAAAGGTCGATCTTACCCCTTGACCGTTGGATCTGCATCTTGGGGGTTCAACAGCTAAGATTAAGTCATAGCCGTAGACCGCCTTAAGTTCTGTGGTACGTGCACAATCAACATAGCCATGTCAGCGTGGTGCTCCACTTGCCATTGCGTGATTTCAGGGGATGACTCACCTCTTGTTGCTGAGTCATCCCCTGAAATAGAGAGAAAAAGATATTAAAATAAATGGAAACTGATCTTGACCATTTTATCTTCTTAAAGAAAAAAAATCAAGATTAAACATCGGCCTCAAGAAAAGTCCATGTCGAGAGGAGCTTGGGCTTGGGCCGTGCGAAGGCCGACTCTTTTTTTCTCTAACTGGTTATTCATGCGGCAGCCTGCGGGCAGCTCAATTCACATTTCTCATATTTTCCCCTGCTCGGCCCATAATTGTCTGAAACATCCAGTCATATTAATCCCATATCAAGTTATTTAGAATTCTCAATGGTATATAAATGCCGAAATCATATAGCCATTGAATTTAAAAGAAAGAGAGAAGGACTTAGCTTGTGTCCAAGCACGGGCATGACGCTATTCATACTTGATGAGCTGTCGTGTGATGTTGTGGCTGTGGCTGCGCGTGTAGCTGTGGTACTTCGGGGTCCTTAACGCTCGGGCTACGGTTGCGGCCGTAGCCCTTGGCGGCTCTTAGTTGCCAAAATCCTTTTTCTATTTTTATATATTTTACTGTACCAACGATTTACTTATTATGTCATATTCATGCTAAATTCATTAAAAAAAGGAATTTTACATAATATATGAACAAATGCATGAAATAGAATTTATTTATCTTATGTCATGAAGCATGTATGTTAATTCCATTATATAGACATCGTATGCTCCTCAAAAATATTAAATTGAAATAATCAATTTGGATACATCAATTACTTATTCTTGTCTTAAGGATAACCACTTTTTCATTCATATCAATGATCATTGTGCACTCTTTAGGAATATCTGGCACAAAGTATAGGTGCTTCCTCAAAATTTCCAACTTCAAGAACAATATTTTTTTCTCAAACTCTAAAGCTCAAAATAAGAGTTCTCATGTACTCAATTGCTGCTATCGCTATCTTTCTATCCCATCAACAAAGTGTAATATGCGAGTGGTAGGTGTCACATGTCCTATTAGATGGTGTGGCATTACGACCCAACCTAGGGTCCATAAAAACATTAGGGAAACATATTCCACGAATGTCACTAGTGTTTCAGGGATCCTATGAATCCTTTCTATTTAGCGAGTCAACCATGCATGATGTCTTTATTTTAGGATTCTAGCATGCTGAAATACAAGATGTGGATGCACCGCAATGTGTATTGTTGGTTTCATCAGAATATTTTTCATCCAAAATAGACTAAAAATTAAGTTATTAAAATTAATTCATAGAGGTAGGATTTCCCATTATGGTCCCCGATTTCTCAGGTTTAGAATAGGTTGGGAAGGGAGTTGATCTGCTCACGCTGCTACTCAAGCTTCCAATCTGTCAACTCATGCTATCAACACTTCATTCAGCTGATTGAGTAGTATCCTCTGTGTCATCATCTCTTGAGATGGGTGTGATGATGGTGTCGACTAGGAATAATTACTAGGATGGGGTTGATACTGTTGTTTGGGTCCCCTCCTTGGCCAATGCGAGTCACTTTTTTTTTATTAGCAAAATCATGGTGCGGGGTACGTCCAACCCTGCGGTTGTGCCTGTATCCTAATTACACTTGGATCCCACTCATCCACACTCATGTGCGAGAAAGGGAAAAGATACATAATTGATACATGGCAGGCTCGGAGAAGGTCGCTCGTGCTAGCGTCTCTCGAGATCTCCCCGCGGTGGTGGTGATGGATGGAGTATGGGTGATCCTTCCACCGTCAACAGGTGGTGTCGATGTGGTGCATGGTGGGGACATTAGTCAGGCGAGAGAGCGAGTACTTCCGCTTCCTGCACTACATGCAAGTCACCAATCGTAGGGCCAATCTCATGGAGATGTACACACAGGTCAGCAAGAGAGTGAGGAACCAGCGTAGCAGATGCAACACATGGAGTGCATGCAAACCAATCCACTGGCTGCAGATGTAAGCGTTGAGGTGCGCAACAAATGAGGCTATTAGGCGAGAAGGTGAGCTCTCCCGCCGCTAACACTCCATGCAATCCACCACTCCCGCAGCCTCTCCTTCAACAGTGTGTGACACATGCGAATAGACGGCAAGCCAAGGCATTCAATGTGATAGCATCCACGAGCGGTCAGGGGGAGATCCTGCCAAAAAAAGAAAAATGAGGTAGGGGTTCGTATGTATACCGCTTGGTTGGTAAGGGCATCTATTGTCTGATTTCCCTCGCGTAGCTGGAGACAAACACTAGTTGTGCGAGGGTGGCACTGCATGATGCCCTACCATACACAATCAAGCTGCCATTGGGAGTATTTACCTGCATAAAGCATGTCAACTAACATGTGAGTCCGATTCTACGACAATATTGTAAAGGTTTTGTTCATCACAAAAGAGTAAACCATCACGTATCGCCATAGCCTCAGATACTGTATTAGTCTGAATGCCATAAAAAGATGAAAACACAAGTATAATACTCCCTATAGCCCTCGGCTGGCCCCGGGTTCGCTTTGGCCGCACCATCCACATTCAGTTTGAGGGTGCCGATTGGTAGTAGATGCCAACAAACAACTTGTAGCCGAATGTGAATGTAGGTGAGGGTCACCAAAATGCCCCAAGAGCGAAGGAGGTCACATGCGAGGGCTGAGATGTGGGCGCAAAGTGGTAGAAGATGGTGGGTGCCATATTCATTGCTCGACTCTTTACATGATATCCAAGGCGCACATGGGAGTTCCTACAAAACAAGAATAATTTCACCCTTTCCATATCTCCCATAGTAAGCTATGATGACGTGGAGGAAGGGGCTCCATTTAGAGTGTGTTGGCGAGAGATACATGTTGCCAAAACACTCTAATGGTGTTAGAGTAGAGGAGGTACCGAGGAGTGGACGCCAATGGTGTGTGATTTGGCGCAAATAGTCTAGGGTTGTCTCACTATGGAAGAAAAGGTGCTCCATAATCTCAACCAGGGGAGATGTGCGGCAACAATGGCAACATGAACTGAGGGAGTGACTGATACATGTCACTCGATCATCATTCAGGAGGCCACAATGCAGGAGCCTCCAAGGAAAGAAGGAGACATGAGTAAGGATCATCGGATGTCAAATACGATGACCCTAGGGCTGGATGGGGGATTTCTCACAGAAATGCTCCCAAGAAGATCTACAATAGTAGGACCCATCGAGGGTAAGCGTCCAAATAGCATAGTTGTGAGTAGTACAAATGGGAGTATGTTGAGCCTGGGATAACATATCTAATGGAAGGCCATGCTGCTCCCAAAAGGTGCCACGTGTTGCCCATGAGAAACTCTGCCACGGTCAGTTGCAGGTGATGTGGTATAAAGTGGGGCTGATGGGCTAAAGGCTCGTCTGCAAGCCATGTGTCATCATACTAGGCACTAACCGCACCTCTGCTGAGATGACAATGTGTGACCTTAGCTATCTTTAGCCAATGTCGCTACCAAGTTCACCATCTACAATTGCACCAAATATCCATCTCTCTACGAGCCCACTCCCCATAATTGGTTGAGATGAAACTCCCCAATGGGGAGTGTGTGATACGCATACGCCACACGAGCTCCTTCTAAAGCATGTCTTGGACATCCTGAAGGCGTTTGATCCCTAGACCCTCCTCTTCTGACGACTGACAAGCTTTCTCCCAAGAAACCCAATGGTGGTGACTCTCTCCCTCGAGGTGACCTGACCATAAGAAACGTGCACACAATCGCTCCACAGAGCGGAGGACTGTGAGGGATAGTGAATGGTCCGCTAGGGTATGCACCGAGATACTCATGAGGACATGTCGAATAAGTTGGATGCGTCTTCCAAGGGATAGAAAATGAAGTTTCCATCCCTCTAGTTTCTTTCTCAATTTGGCCAACAAGGCATCAAAATAATGATGCCTAGCCCGTACGAGAAAGATAGGGCATCCTCGTGTGTATCGGGTGTAGTGTTCGATAATTTGAGAGCTCTTTACAGTGGTGGATGGATTGAACATAAAGCTGCTCTTTGAGGCATTGACAAGCTGGCCAGAAGTCCGCTCGTACGTAGTGAGAACACTCATGAGTTCTTTTTTTTTTTAATGGCAAAAATCACGGTGCCAGGTACGTCCAACCTTAGGGTTATGCCCGTAGTCTGATCCAGCCGTGCCCTGGATGCCACCCAGGGGGTTTTTATTTGTAAAGTGTAGTGTTTTTCAATGTTTGTGGGCGTGGATCGAGTATATATATCCCAATTACACTTGAATCCCACTAGTCCACGCCCATAGTTAGGGAAAAGAAAAGATACATGAGTGATACCTCGCGGACGCTCGAGGAAGTGTGTTCGTCGTCGTTTCTCCAGAGCAGTTCCACGAGGTCATTGTAGCGCATGGTGGCGCTCTAGTCGGTGTGGTTCTTCATCGTCGTCGTCATGTGTGCTCGGAGTGGGCGGAGTGACGCTCTAGTCGAGGCGGGCGCGGTCCACGCCTCGTACGCCAGCGCTCCAGGCGATCCTCCAATCCCACGGGCCGGGCGTCGTGAGGAGGCGGCGTATGCGGAGGGAGGGCAAGACAAGACGATCGAGCTGATGACATCCTCGGGCCATGGGCGGAAGCTTCTGCCAAGAATAGAAAAGAGTGGAGTGGGTGCGAGCATGTACCGCATGGTTGGCGAGGGCATCAGCTGTCTGGTTTCCCTCTCTCAGCTGATGACGAAAGCACGCGATACGCGAGCGGCACCGCATGATGTCGTTCCACGCTCGACGTAATCACCACTGGGAGCATGTGCCTGCACGAAACATATCAACTAATATCTGTGAGTCCGATTCCATGATGATATTATGAAGGTTCTGTTCCTCACAAAGGAGGAGACCATCACGTATCGCCATACCCTCGGCTACTGTATTAGTTTGTACGCCATAAAAAGAAGAGAAGGCAAGAAGGAGGCTCCCTGTGTGATTGCGGAGGACACCTCCGCCCCTTGCTGGCCCTGGGTTCCCTTTCGCCGCACCATCCACATTCAATTTGAGAAAGCCTACTGGCGGTGAGAGCCAATAAACTACTCAATACTAGATGCGGGTGGCGAGGGGGGTCACCGGGATGCCAATAGAGCAGAGGAGGTCATATGCAAGTGGTGATTGGCTGTCTCGCAGTGTGAGGAGAGGCTGAATGCATCAAAGCCACAGCTGAACTCGACGCCTGATGTCCTCAGCTCGCATAGGTGTACCTGCAAAACGAGAAAAATTTCGCGCTTTCCAAATCTCCCATAGAAGATAAGCTATGGTGATGGGGAGGATGGGGCTCCGTGCAGAGTGAGTCGGCGTGAGGATAAACTTGCCAAAACACTCAGAAGGTGTCAAAGGACGAAGAGACGCCAGCAGTCCACTACCGTCTCGCTATGGAAGAAAAGATGATATATCGTCTCTGTGTGTGGGGGAGAGTGGGGCAGTAGTGGCAGCGCGAACTAAGAGAACAGCCTATCCGAGCCACTCGGTCGTCAATCGGGAGGCCTCGGTGGAGGAGTCTCCAAAGGAAAAAGGAGACACGTGTATGGATCGCCGGGTGCCAAATGCGCTGACCCTAGTGCTGTGGGGGAGATTTCACACGAAAATGCTCCCACGAGGAAAGACACGTGTATGCTCCCTGGGGTGTGAGTGTCCAGATGGCACAATCAGGACTAAGGTCAAGATGGGTAGTCTGGACGTCGGATAAAGTGGCCAAGGGAAGGCCGTGCTGCTCCCATAGGTGTGGTGTGTTGCTTCTAAGCAACTGGGCCACTGTGAGGCGCACACTATGTGGTACGAACTGAGGATGAGAGGCGAGTGCCGCATCAGCATGCCAGGTGTCATACCAAGCGCTAATGTCGCCTCGGCCGATGTGCCAACGGGTCACGTGACTCATCTCAAGCCAATGGCGCTGCCATGTCCGCCATCGCTTGGTGCCCCAAATATCAAGCTCGCGTCGGGCCCATTCTTTGTATTTAGCTAAGATGAAACTCCCCAATGGGGAGTGGGTGGTACACATACGCCATACCCGTTTCTTTTGAAGCATGTCTTGGACATCCGAGAGGCGTCTGATCCCTAGACCCCCTTCGAGCGTCGGCCGACACACTTTCTCCCAAGAAACCCAATGGTGACGTCGCTCCCCCTCGAAATGACCAGACCATAGGAAGCGTGCACATAGGCGTTCGACAGAGCGGAGAACCGTAAGTGATAGTGAGTGGACCACCAAAGTGTGTAGCGGGATACTCATGAGGACATGTCGTATTAGTTGGATGCGGCCTCTAGGGGAGAGGAAACGTAGTTTCCATCCCTCTAGTTTCTTCCTTAGCTTGCCTAGCACAACATCAAAATAATGATGACGAGCAGGGCCAAGGAAGATAGGGCATCCAAGGTAGTCGAATGGAAGCTGTCCTCGTGAGTATCGTGTGGAGTGCTGAATGATCTCAGAGCGCCTCATAGTGATGGACGGGCCCACAATAAAGCTGCTCTTTGAAGCGTTGACGAGTTGGCCAGAGGCTTGCTCCTACGCTGTAAGGACACTCATAAATTCCTTGATGGATTTTTTAGATCCATTAAGGAATAGGATGGCATCATCAGCAAATAAGGAGTGAGAGATGATCGGGCAACCCCTCTTTGTAAAGTACGGTTGGATGAGGCCTTGGTTGATCGCCCGTGTGAGCGATCGGCTAAAGACCTCCTCCATCAATATAAAGAGGATGGGTGAGATAGGGTCACCCTGCCTGAGTCCCCGCGTAGCCGTGAAAAAGCCTGTGGAATTTCCATCCATCAAGAGGGAGAAGTGATTCTCCCTAATGCAAGCATCGACCAGTGCGATGAACGCATCCGTGAATCCGAAGCGGCGCAACACTTCGAGGAGGAAGTTCCACTCAACTCGATCAAAGGCTTTCTCCATATCAAGCTTGATGATGACGTTAGAGCCCAGAATATGAGTGTCTATCGACTGGGCTAGCTCGTATACTAGTGTGATGCTGTTATGGATCTGTCGACCCTTGACAAAGCCACACTGTTCTGGCGAGATAAGTCTATCAATGAAGTGTCCAAGTCGGTTTGTAATGATCTTTGATGCAACTTTATAGCATACATTACAAAGACTGATCAGACGAAAGTCACGGAAGGAAGTGAGGGTGTCCACTTTTGGAATAAGCGCCAAAAAAGTGGATTTCCAACTCTTTGCGAAGACTTTACATCGGAACGCTTCCTTGATAGCTAGGACCAAGTCGGTGCCTGCCACATCGCAGCACGCCGTATAGAATTCTGTAGTGAAGCCATCGGGTCCTGGGGCTTTGTTACGGCCCAAGGAGAACACTACCTCTTTGATCTCCACGCGCGTCGGGGTAGCTAGCAAAAATGCATTTTCCTAGTTGGTCACTAAGGGGGGGATGGAGGTCAGAATATCCTCGCTCATAATAGTGGGCTGCGAGGAGAGGAGGGAGTGATAGTGCTCCACGCCTGCACCTGCTAGCTTGATAGGGTCCTGGCCATGCGTCTCGAGGAGGGTCGTATAGTTCGGGCGGGCTCTATGACGGATCGAGGCGTGAAAGAAACGTGTGTTCCTATCACCCTCTCGCAACCATTGGATACGCGATTTTTGGAGATAAAAAATCTCCTGTCGTCGCATAGCATCCTCCAGCTGCTCTCTAAGTCGTAGCTGTCGCTCCCCCATGTCATCTGTCGAGCACTCCTGTAGGTGACGGTCGACATCAACCAATTTCTGTTTAAGCTCCTCTACCGGGGAATGGACATCTCCAAAGATATGGCGGTTCCACCATTTGAGGTGGAACTTGAGGTTGCGCAGACGGTAACTAAAGTTTTCCATAGGTGACGTAGAAATGGAACCGTGCCAATGACTACGTACATATCTATGGAAATCACTATGCTCTAACCACATGGTTTGGAAGCGGAATGGGGGGCGGCGAATCTGATGACTCGAATCCGAGAGGAGGAGAATCGGTGTGTGGTCCGAGTAAAGTCTCGGAAGGAACGCTACCGTGAGAGTGTCCTGCATCAATGCGGAGCTATTCGTGAAACAGCGGTCAAGCCGTTTGTATATACGCGCATCCGCTTGGCGTTCATTGCACCAAGTTCACTTCTCCCCGGTGGTAGGTGGTTCCACTAATGAAGTGTTGTGAATAAAATCATTGAAGGCTTGCATAGAGCGTAGCCGAGGAGGGCGGCCCCCTTTGCGCTCGCTAATGTCCCGTATGCAATTGAAATCTCCGGCTATAAACTAAGGGAGTTCAACTAGTTGCAAGTGAGAGTGAATATGGCGAGCGAGTTCTTCCCAGAGGGCCTCCTGCTCAGTGTGTCTATGCGGAGCATACACAATGGTAAGTAGATAAGGCTTTGGGGAGCACAGCACGTCAAAAGTGACGTATTGTGTTCCTTCGGCCAAGAGTGCGATCGAATAATCTCGCTTCCAAAGAAGCCACAGTTTATTTGATGGATGGCAGTAAGCATGATCCATCCCAAGTTTCCTCGCGATGGTTGGGGACTGATCCGATGTAAGCATCGGCTCTAGTAGCCCCACGATGCCTAATCTATGCCTAGTAATAAGGGTAAGTAGATGGGTTTGGGTGAGAGGGTTACCTATCCCTCTACAGTTCCAAACAAGACTTGGAATCATAACTCTATCGGCTCGCATGACGCACCCGAGATCGGGTGTAGTACGTGCGGCGTGAAGGTGGGGGTGATGCATGTGAACGGCGTCTCGAGCCAGAAGGGGTATCCACATCCGAGTCCTCGGAGAGGGAGATATCATCCTCCGCGCCGGTGGAATCCCGACCGCTAGTACTACTAGAATTGTCCTCCGAGCTAGTGAAAGGGGCTTGACAGTTTGTCAAGCGTTCCACTTGTTCAAAAGGAATATGCGATGGGTGGAGGGCGGGTGTGGGGGCGGGGGAAGGACGTGGAGGGTGTGGAGGGGTGAGGGAGGGGGCGGGAGCAGGGGGCGGAGGGGGAGGGGGCAGGAGCGGGTGCGGGGGCGGGGGGGGGGGTGGCGGGAGCGGGTGCGGGAGGGGAGGGCGCGGGAGCGGGTGCGGGAGGGGTGGTGGGGATGGGTGCGGGTGGTGATGTAGGGGGGGTGGGGATGGATGCGGGAGCAAGGTGGGAAGAAGAAGAGGGGTTGTGTGTGGGAGTGTAGGAAGGACGTGGTGACGGGGAGGATAGCGAGGCGATAGGTGTGGCAAAAGAAGGCGTGGGGAGCGGGGCAGGTGATCGAGGAGGGGTGGTAGATCGGGCGGGGGAAGAGGTGATGCTAGCCTCGGGGGCATCGGGGACCATCAGTAGGGCGAAAGAGTTCGAGGTACGCATGTCCTCGCTGACCTCCTTACCCTTGCTGGAGGAGGGAACTCTAGTGCGTGATGGGGATTTGGGGCGCTTCTCAATACCCTTCCTCACCCACTGGGAAGTGGCAGGGGCAGGCTTAGCCACTAGGGGCTTGGTGGGCCCGTTGGGTCGTGGGGACGGGGGTGTTGCAACAGTGGGCTGCACCGATGTAACCACAGGTCGGGAACCGGGAGGCGGTTTCGCGCGTCGCCCCTGGGTGTCAGAGATAGCGGCCACAATATAATCATCGTAGGCCAAGGACGGGAGGTATTCCTCCTCCGTGGTGGTGGTTTGTGTCGCCTTTTGGCGACATGTATGTAGGGTGTGTCCTAAGACAGTGCAGTGTGTGCAAAACCGCGGGAGGTTTTCATATACTATTGTCTGTCGGATCATCTCATCCCCATTCCGGATCAGTATCATGCGGTGTAGAGGGGCGAGTAGGTCGACCTCGACACATACCCGGGCATATCTTTGTCCGCTCGTATGAAAGTGCCGATCGTACTAGCTAGAGATTCTAAAGCCGCGGGTGTAAACAAATGTGGTCGCAGGCCAGGAAAGCCTATCCACACCGGGACGGAATGGGGAGAAACATCACGTGAGTTCCCTGACTGCTCGGCCACCCAGCGAAAGGTATGCATCGTGGAGTCCTTGATCGTCCATGTCGTACGGCTCCAGGCCCGTCGAAAGTCATCGTCCAGCTCGAAGCGAATGAGTACACTCCGATGATTCCGTGCTCCAATGACCACCGATCCAAGGAAGTTGCCGAATGCTGCGTATCCTCTCGTGATGTCATCGATGAGCGGCCGCTTCGTCGCGAACCACCCTATCAGCGTGTAGGCAAATGGCGCTGCCATACGTGTTACCTCCTCCTTGGAGAAGGTAACCAAGCGAACACCCTTTGTGTCAATATAATCCCTAGGGGGGATCGAGTTATCATAAAGAGGGGGAAGAGTAGGCTTTGGGAGTGATGTAGTGGGTGGTGTATGTGTGACGCCCGCCACCCTCGCTGCCCAAGTCATACTCGGGACTGATTCTATACCGTTAGTAGTGACCAACTTGGGGGCCTCATTCACCGGGCTTGGGTGGACATGGTCTCTCGGGTCCGGACGATGTGAAGGTGTGGAGGTGAATGCAGTACTATGGTTGACAAAATCACTCTGTTGGTCAACGCCGTCCGTAGTATCAAAACAATCGTCCTGCCTCAAGTTAGCCGGTTGGTCAACGCTGACCGGCTGGTCAATAGTAGCATCGTGATCGATGGTGATCATTTTTGCAACGTTAACCGTGTGGTCAACAATGACAGCTTTGGTTAACGTTGACCGTTTGGTCAACATTGACTGTTTGGTCAAAGTTGACCCTTTGGTCAAAGTTCCCCGATTGGTCGACGCTGACCGTTTGGTCGACGTTGACCATTGGGTCGACGTTGACCGTCTGGCCGACATTGACCGAGTGGTCGATGTTCACCGTTTGGGCCTCATTGACCATTTGGTCGACATTGACTGTTTGGTCAACGTTGACCATTGGGTCGACGTTGTCCATTTTGTCAAAGTTGACCGTTTGGTCAACGTTGACCGCATGGTCAATGTGGACCATGTGGTCAGTGGTGACCGAGGGGTCGGCAGGGATCGGATGGTCGGCGGCCGACCGGTTGACTCGGTCGACATTGGCCGAGTTGACCGGTTGACTCGGTCGACGAGGGGCCGAGTCAACCCGGTCGATTCGGTAAATGATGACCGAGTCGACTCAGTCAGGTTTGACCGAGTCGACCTGGTCGACTCGGTCCCGCGTGACCTGATTGAACGGGTCGACCGGGTCATTCCCGACCAGGTCGACTCGTTGATGAGTCACCGAGTCGACCGGGTCGAGTCGGTCGTTCGCGACCCAGTCAACTCGGCCAGTAGATGCCGAGTCGATCAGATCGACTCGGCCTATACTGGAACGTTGGTAGCGTGCTGAGTCATGCCAGTCGACAGAGTCGACTGGGATTGACCCAGGTGACGTGGCGTTCGGGCTGCGGGGGTGGTGGGTACCCGAAGACGTGGCTGCATCGCAGCCTTCTCTCAGGTAGTCTCTTGGTAGATCAGACGGCAGAGATAGGTGAGAATGGTCAAAAAAGTCGGGCGTTGGCGGTAACTTGACCGCCAACGGTCCGATTTTTTGAACTGCTGGGATGTCCACCGTGGGTCCACCATCCAGACCGTCCGCGGTGCGACACTTGTCGACACCAACGGTCCGGATAAGCAGACAAATTTCACTCGCCGTAATGATGGTGGACGATGGCGCAAGAACGGGAAGTTTTTGGGTTTTTTTAAATTCGTTTTTTTTTGTTTTTTGTTTTTTCCCTGTCGTTAAATCCATCCAGGCTGTCGCTATCGACGGCCTGGATGGACACACGTGGGATAATATCCAGACAGCTGACGTGTTAAGCATGTCAAATGTGGGGCTCGGCTGGTCCCGCTGGCTGCTCGACGTGCGTGACACGTCAGGCGACCAGCTAGGATCCGCCACTGACTCAGCGGCCCGCATGGGATTGCGGGCCGCGTTCTTCATTTTTTCTGATTTTTTCGGCGAACGATGAATAAAACGAAGATTTCACATGACAAAAATATACGAAATGTAAAACTGAGCGTACCTTAAGATTCTTCGTCCCGAGACGAACAATTCAAGCCCGAATTTCGCACGATTTCGTGTAGTATATCGTTCAAATTTTGAAAAATAAAAATCAGAAATAAAAAATTACCTTTGTACTTCAAATTTCTCCAGAACGAGCTATACTAATCCGTTTGAGGAAATCTTTGAGTTGATTCCAATAGATTTTAGCCTTCCAAATCCAATGGAACCAGTTTCAGCTCAATACGAGTTCAAACGCAAAAGTTATGAGCAAATCGCCGATGTCAGTGAATTCACATGTCAAGCAAACTTAGGGATACTCATGAGTTCCTTAATTGATTTTTTAGATTTATCAAGGAAAAGGATGGCAGCATCTCCAAATAAGGAGTGCGAGAAGATCGGGCATCCCCTTTTCGTAAAATATGGTTGGATGAGGGCGCGGGCGATCGCTCGTGTGAGTGATTGGCTGAAGACCTCCTCCACAATATAAAAGGGTGGGTGAGATGGATCACCTTGCTGTAGACCTCTCGTGGCCGTGAAGAAGCCAATAGAGTTTCCATCAACCAGGAGAGAGAAGTGATTCTCTCTAATGCAGCCATCAAGGAGAGCGATGAATGCATGCGTGAATCCAAAGAGACATAACACTTTAGTAAGAAAATCCACTTGACTCGATCAAAAGTCTTTTCCATCCAATTTGATGATGACATTCGAAACCCGAATATGTGTCTAAGGACTGGGCTAACTCATGAACTAGCATGATATTGTCATGGATCTATCGACCCTTGACAAAACCGCACTGTTCAGGTGAGATAAGTCTATCAAGGAAGGTCCCTAGTCGGTTTGTAATGATCTTAGATGCAACTTTATAGCATACATTGCATAGAATGATAGGATGAAAGTCACTAAATGTTGATGGAGTGTCCACTTTTGGTATAAGCGCCAAGAAAGTGGATTTCAAGCTTCGAGGTAAGACTTAACGTGTGAAGATCTCATTGATAGCAAGCACCTAGTCCATGCCTATGATATCCCAACATGTTATATAGAATTCTGTTGAGAATCCATCCGGTCCTGGAGCCTTGTTCTTACACAAGGAAAAAACTACCTCCTTGATCTCTGCTTGTGTAGGAAGGGCTGTGAGTAGTGTGTTTTCTTGGTCGATCACCAAATGAGGGACGAAGGCGAGTACGTTCTCACTCACGACAGTCAATTACGAGTGATAGTACTCCACGCCAGCTGTCGCTAGTTGCACGGGATCATGGTTATACATCCCTAATTGGGTTGTATAATTAGGACAGGCTCTATGGCGGATCGAGGCGTGAAAGAAACATGTGTTTTTGTCACCTTTGCGCAGCCATTGGATATGCAATTTTTGGAGATAGAAAATCTCCTGTCGTCGCATAGCTTCCTCAAGCTGCTCGCTAAGTTGAAGCTTGCACTCTCCCGCTTCGTCTGTCTAACCATCATGTAGTTGTCGCTTGATAGCTGCTAGCTCCATCTTGAGTGTTTTGACTAGTGCGTGTACGTCTCCAAATACATGTAGATTCCACCATTTCAGGTGGAACTTAAGTTTCCTCAGTCTATAACTGAAGTTCTCTAGAGACGATGTAGAGATTGTTCCATGCCAATGGTTGTGTACAAAATGATGAAAGTCGTCATGCTCTAACCACATAGCTTGGAATCAGAATGGGGGGCGGCGGACTCGAGTACTCGAGTATGGAAGAATGAATATCGGTGAGTGGTCTGAGTAGTTTCTCGGTAGGATCTCAATCGTGATAGTGCAGTGCATCAGTGCACTGCCATTAATAAAACAATGGTCGAGCCGCTCATACATACGTGCATCTTCGTGGCACTCATTGCACCATGTCCACTTCTCACCTATGGTGGGGGGCTCCACGAGGGATGCCTGATGAATAAAGTCATTAAATATTTGCATAAATCGTAACTAGGCGGTCGTCCTCCCTGGCGTTCTCTAGCTGCCCATATGTAGTTGAAATCCCCAGCTATAAACCAAGGGAGGTCAATAAGTCGGGGGTGGGCCTGGATATGTAGAGTGAGTTCCTCCTAGAGGGCCTATTCGTTGGAATTACTTGCCGAAGGGACGCAGTACATTACTTTTGACGTCTTTCTTCCAAAAAAGCCAAAGCTTATTCAAGGAATGGCAATAAACATGATCCATTCCAAGTTTCCTCGCAAAGGAATGGGAGTGATCCAATGTAATAATTAGCTCAATAAGTCCAACTATCCCTAGGTTGTGCTTTTTTATTAGAGAAATGGGATGTGACTGGGTTAGAGGGTTGCCGATCCCTCTGTATATGGCGGTCGGGCAGTGAGGTGAGTATATTGGGTGGGGATTGTATATGGCTAGGATGGGATGGCGGGCTAGGGATGTGGGAGGGTGGAGGAGGTGGGGGGTATGTAGATGGAGTTGCTAGGGGAGCGGGGTGATGGGAGAACATGAGAAGATGAGGGGGAACGAGGTGGCGGTGGAGGGGATTGGGGTGATGGGAGAACATGAGAAGATGATGGGAGGGGGGTGGGGATGCCGACCGAGGGAATGATGAGGGGTAAGAGGGTGTAGGCCGAGAGGAAGATGAGGGGCGGGGGATGTATGCCGAGGGGATGTAGGGGGGTGGATGGGGGTGGTTCCAGAGGAGCGCCGACCTCTGTGCAATCCCGCATATCAAATCCGTCTAGTACGTCCAAAAGGGCAAGTGTATTTGAGGTGAGGGTGGGTGCCCTAACCTCTTTTCCCTTTCTCGGCCGGAAGCTAATGGAAGGAACATCCTTAGCCTGGGGTAGGACATGGGTGCGCTTATCAGCGCCCTTCTTCACCCACTGTGAAGTTGTGTGTGTAGGCTTGGCTGGGACAGGTTTAGCTGACATAGGATCTTGACGTACACTAGTCACACCCTGTGGCGTGGGGATGGGCCGTGAAGGGGGAGGCGGTTTTTGGTTAAGGCGACACCCTTGGGGGTTGGACTTTGCCTCTAATATGTATTCATCATAGGGCAAAGGGGGAAGGTATTCCTCCGAGGGCGAGGTGGCTTGTGACGCCTTCTAGCGACACGTGTGGAGAGTGTGACCCAAGAGGTACAATGTGTGTAGAACTGTGGGAGGTTCTCGTATACGATGGGTTGGCGAATTAACTCATCGCCATTACGAATGAGTATCATACGATGGATGGGTTTGAGTAGATCTATCTCTACACATACCCTGCATATCCTGGGCAATTGAACAAATGTACATCTTTGTCAAGACGTATAAATGTGCCAACAACACTAGCAAAGGATTCCAAAGCAGTGGCGTGAAGAGATGTGGCTGTAGTCTAGGGAAACCTATCCATACCGGGATAGAGTGGGGGCAGTGATCTCGTGAGCAGCTCGTTTGCTTGGCCGTCCATCGATAGGTGTGCATAATAGAGCCACTAACCATCCAGGTGGTGAGGCTCCAAGCCTTTCTAAAGTCAGCTTCCAGTTGGAAGCGGATGAAAACACTCTGGTGATTGCGTGCGCCAATAACTACCGGACAAAGAAAGTGTCCTGGCGCTAAGTATACCCTCGTGATGTTATCAATAAGAGGACACTTCGTACAAAATCTCCCTATCAAGGTGTAAGCAAATGGTGCCGCCATTCAGAAACCCCTCTTTAGAGAATGCAACTATTGGCACTCCTCTTTGGGGTCATAACATCATAAATAGGGGGAAGTGTATTCTTGGGGAGTGGTGAGATGGTAGCCGCCTATTAGGTTCCCGCCACTCTAGCCGCCCAGGTCATCAGATGTGGTCCACCGAAGAGGTTCCCATTAGGCGAAACTCCTCGTGACTTGTCTTGTGTCTTTTGTGCTTCTGTTCCAATAGGATCCCTCATGTCAACCCGTGCCGACCCGTGTCGGGTGGAGTCGGCAAAAGCAGGGCTGGCCCGGTCGACTGGGTCTACCTGGTCGGGTTGGATCAGCTCGTTCAGGTCAAAACCAACTGGAGTGAGTTGTGCGACACAATCGGTGTCAGGTGGGTCAACTAGGCTAGTTCGGTCTAGATTGACCGAATCGGTTGGATCTGACCCTATCATTTTGATCGAGTCAACCCTATTAGAGTCAGATGGATCTATCATGTCCGATCTAGTTGACTCAGCAAGTTTGACATGGTTAATGCTAGATGCTTTGACCTGTTCCTCTTGGGTTGACTCTATAGATTCAAACAGGGTGGGCTGGTCAAATTTTGCCTGGTCAATTGTGTCCAACCGGCCAAACTCGGCTAGTTCCACTTGGTTCACCCGACTTGGATCAGTCAATTCAACCAGGTCGGACTCGGTCGGATTGACAAGAGCGACACGGTCGGACTTGGTCTCGTTGACCAGAGCGAACCAGTTAGACTTGGTCGGGTCAGCTGGGTCAAACCTGGCCGGACCAATAGGGTCGACCCGGTCGGGATCGATCGGGTTGACCCGCTCAGACATGACCCGGTCGGCTAGGTCAGACCTGGTCAGATTGATCGGGTCAACCCGATCGGAATCGGCCAGGTCGACCGGTTTGTACCCATCCGGGTCAATCGGTTCAAAAAGGTTGGTACCAGTCATGTCGACTAGGTCGGTCGGTATCGGATCAATCGGGTAGATCTCCCCAGGCTGGTCGGGTCAACCCGATCGATTAGTGTCGAGCTGACCTGGCCTGATTCTGTTGAGTCATCCAGGCCATCTCGCCCCAACGACGTTGCATCAGCACGTGGACCCTACTAATCTATCAGGGAGTCCATCTCATCGGAGCCATCTGATCGGTGCTTTGTTGGTTGAGCCAATAGCGAAGATGATGTGGAAAAGTCTTGAGCCGAGTTGACTTGGCCTATCTCGGCCCAATAAACTCGGCAAGACAATCGAGTAAAAAATGGCTGATGACATGGCATTTTCTCGATCGTTAGATCGGTGGATCCCCTCGATATCTAAAGGTGCAGATACCTCGGAAAGGTCAAAAAATACGGCTGGCACAGGGAGCGAGATTTCTGATGGTGCATTTAATGCATTTTCGGGAAGCTTTATCGTGGGCTGTGACGTGGCACTTCCAACGGGTGGGATCAGATCCATCTCGGGTTCGTGTGAAATCTCAGCCGTCCAATTTAATATCTTTTTCTCTCTCCTAGTCGGAATATCCAAACCGTTCATTTCAGAACGCTCTTCCGGATTGACAGTGATGATAGACGCCACGGCGTTGAGGGCCCCAACAGCATTTAATGTTGTCGGCGAGTAACGGGCCATTTTTTATTTTTTATCCTTTTGTGGGTTTTTTTGTCCTTTTCCAATTTATCTGCACCACCCGATGCATCCACACTGTCAGAGCCAACGTGGATGCTCGTTAGGGCTGACGTGATCCCAACGATCTCGTTTGACGCGTCAAATGCGTCAAACGAGCCATTATAGATCCGCTGGAAGCTCGTGGTCCCCAGTGCCGGTCTGGCCGACGTATCTGACACGTTAGGCGGATGGCTGTTGGGAACATCCAACTCTGCAGCCTGCATTGGATTGTGGGCCGCTAAAAAATAAAACAAAGGAAATACAAAAACTCAAAATTGTATCATCAAACTTCAGCTAAAATGAAGAAAACAAGAGGAAAATGGTACCTATCGATGCGCCTTGCCGAGACGGACATGTTAAGCACAAATTTACATTGTATCGACCTTCCGAGCCACGATAATTTTGACAACTAAAATTTGAAACAAAAAACTTACGTCAAATCTTCGATTCCCCCTATTCGGAGTTATACAACTCTGTTTAAAGCAATTTTGGGTCATTTCCAATAGATTTCAGCCTTTGGAATCCAATGGAACTTGTTTCAGCTTGATCCGAGGTCAGACACAAGGGTTACGGACGAATCGCCATTTGTAGAGGAGATTTAGTTTTTGAATACGAGTCTCTATCTCTATCTCTATCTTCTTCAAATGAAATTCTTGTACTTCAAATGAAATTCTCAAATGGGCATACAACCGGAGCTTATCACTAGTATTGTGGCCAATGTACACTAGTATTGTGGTTGTTACTATACATATTATTAAAAAAATTATTCTGTATATGTCTCCTTTGTTGGCCTCTTTTATTATACTGTGTACATAAGTTTTTATCTTGAATCACCATCACATCTTGGTAGGAAGGCAATCATATTCCTCATGTTCTGAGCTAGAACTGAGAATCCAATAAGATGTATCATGATTCCTTTGACGGTTAGTCCGTTGGAGAAGTAAATAATGCTAGCATGTTAACCAATTGAGTTTCTAGTATTTTTCTAATTTTTCATCATTATTTTATTTTGAACTTGTTTTGCATTTATGATGCCTTCCTACTAGGTGTAATAGGTTTGCATCTATGACGCCTCCCATCCTATGTATAATAGTTTTGTATCTATGATGTCTCCCCACCTAGGTGTAACAGCTTTGCATCTATGATGCTCACTGTTCTCAGTTACAAGCATGATCAGTTCTTATGATTCATCTTTCTACTTTCTCATAAAAGCTTCTTCACTTGAAGCATCCAACATCATCCCATCATGATTTATGTCATCATAGAATATCTGCACAATGTCATGTGCAGGTTCATTGTGATGAGGGAAAGATCTAGAGTGCTCCCTCCTTCATTCCAATGCATCATTCAATGGCTCACCTATTTCATGATGAAATTCTCTAATAGGATTTATGATAATCCTCATATTAGGAATAGGCTATAAATATTTTAGAAAAGTTTTCTCTATTTTATCCTAGTAGTTCATATCCAATTCTAAATTTGAAAATAGTTAGTTTTTCTTGTATCTCAAAGTGAGTGGGAATAAACTCATATTTAATATATCAAACAGAAGACTGACAGTTCTTCATCTCAATCACTCTAGAGATATCCTCAATAAAATATAAGGGATCTTATTTAGCGTTACCTAAGAATATGAGACAGGTAGACATACGGTATGTGAGTCAATTCCAAAGTTTATTCCTCACCAATGAATGTGTGCATTCACTATGGTAATGGGCTTGCACTTAAGAGGGGTAGAATGATCTCTCAACCTCATTATCATATTTCCCTAATATCCTGAAGACACAATAAATTTATCTGATTCAGGTGAATATGTATTGTGAGATGAAAAATGTCAGCGAGCAGATTTTTTGTGATATATTCCTGTTTATATATGGTAAACCAAGATTAATTAGTGGTTCTCCACAAACTTCTCAATCAATTGAAAAGTATTTAAGTGGACAGATATCTTCTCAATTCTTACGTGAGACATCTAAGATATTGTGGAAACTTCGTACCAACATCATTGTTCTGGATAGAACAATGTTAAAGCTTGTAAATATATCCTTTCATCCAAGGTGCCCCCAATTCTCCTGGTTTTCACTCGTAACTCCTAGTCAACCAAAAAATCAAAATAAAGGTCATATAATAACATTTCCATTATGTGGTAAGTATGAATTTACCTAATATCAAGCAGTCATACCTGCAAGTATAGTAAATGATTATAAAACATAGGTGTCAATAAAAACAAAGCAATCTAAGATAAAATTTCACTTGATATATAATTTTTCTCTACGTGAGAAAGAAAATATAATTATATCAATCACACAAATATAGGATTTAACAACTCAAGAAATGTATGAATTTTATCTATACTACATTACTTATTTTGAAGTTCTATTGATTCTGTCAAGGTCAACCTTCTCTGTTCCAGTTAGCTCATGAAATAAATATAAATATAACTCAATTTTTGGATGCACCCAAATAGCAATGATCCCCAGAAACAATGCCTATTTGATGAAGCAAATTAGGCACTATTATTGTATTTTGTTCTTCCACTACGAAAATAAAATAAAATATTTTTTCTTAAACTCAATTGAGATGTATAGTTGTGGTGAGGTCATCTCCTCATGAACTGGGGCATAGAGATAAATCCAACTTATAATTATAAAACAAGAAGATGAGATAATAATCACAATATGACATATACTACATATATTGCTATAAAAAAATAAGCTCAGTAAGGTGACAAGGAAATAAGAAAGAGAATACTAAGAGTAATTAGGTAATGTCTTTATGTGATGAGTGAAGATGATTTAATGATACAAAATAGTATGTCGCTAAAAGAGGTAAAAGAGAACAATTGAGACAATATATGTATATAGAGGAAATATATTTATATTATTTGTAAGTGATAGGTAGGGGATACCTGTGAATAAAATATCTATTTATATAATAATTATTATTATACAAAGTATAGATGTTTAGATAGGTAGTGCGAAATGAAATTTTAATTTATATTAAGATATAAGAGCAGAGAAATAGATAGAAAACGAAACAGTGGCAAGTGGAGTAAAAAGAAGGTATTAACAGATTAATTATGTGATTTCATAAGAGGGTGGATCTGACAGATATTATGTGGTCGTCAAGCCAATCACACCACCATATTTATTTAAGTTCATTGAATAAAATATGACATTCATTATTATTCTAGTTTGATGTTTTATAATGAACTCTATGAATATGTGAAATGACATTGTCAATTATGATGAGATCATAATATAGTAATCACTAGTCTTCAAACATATATTCTAAATATTCCTAATTGATGGATAGTCAAGATCGGTATCAAATTATATGGATAGAATAACACTAACTGATCCTACTTTTACAAGTATCCCTGATCTTGTTGCTATTAGTGTGGCGACACTAAGGACAGATAGTGGGTGCTCTTTGGAGAAAGAGTTCACTAAATTGATTCGTATGAATCCTTGAATGGTATTATACCTAAATGCCAATCAGGCTGATTCATATCATGGTTGTATAAGTGATCCATTGACCTAGGACACCAAGGATATCTCGTGAATGGATGCCTACATTTTGACTACGACTTACGAGCCTCTAATCATGGGATTCAAACAAGTCATAACTCGGATGTAGTAAAAAGCTTACGGAGATGATTGAGTGGTCAAGACAGGATCATCTGTCCTCGGTATAAGAGGAGATTGACTCAAGGAAGACGATGCAGAACAATCCATGGCCAGGGTAGTGAGGATATTGGAGAAGGCATTCTCCAATGATCCTCATTACGCATCAGTACTAATCAAATAACGGATTAGGATTTGACGATAAACCATACCCTAAGTCTTTCGAGAGTCTCACGCGGATGATGGATTATAGATATACAGTAACCGATGACAGTAAAGGTTTCATGAGAGAGTTCAACACTACTCAGTATCTTCTAGAGCATGAGGCACCCCACAGGCTGGAAACTTAACATACGATTGGGTTAAATCGATCATTATTTAATTAATCTATATGTTGATATAGTAAATTAATAAGGTTTGTCAATAATTGTTATTGGGCTAATAAAGTTATTAGCGAGAATGATACATGGACCAAGAGGGTCAAATGCATAAGGCCATAAGGGCATTGGTGGATATATTTTACTTTTAGGGTTTTAAAAAAAACTGTAAGTGAAATATAAAGAGGGAAATGGCTCTCATTTCAAGCACCCATGCAAGCCATATTTGAGAGCCCCCCCCCTTTCTCCACTCGCTTCTCCACTCAACCAAGGAGAGTGTCTTCATGGTGAGAATATCTTCAAGATTTTCAAAAAGAGTTGAAGAAGATGAGGTGGAGATCCAAGCGCCAAGTGATCACATGGATACTTCTAGAGACCAGACATGTTAATGGCTTCAGAACAATCTTACAGCAGCAAAGTCAAGGGTGGAACAATTTCCCTGTATGGTACATGTGATGTATGTTATAAGGATCGATTACGAATCGATTAACATCCTTCCGCATCTATGGTATCATGTTTTCCATGGATGAACCAAGGCACAAAACCCAACATGATCATCTTAAGAGAGTGTGAATGTGAATATAGTTATACATTTACATAGTGTTTAACTAAAATACAACAGAAATAATGAAGACATTTTGGAGAGGTAGAATGCCACCAGGTAATTGAAAAAATGAGTAACCAACCTATCTCAGGGAATTCATTAAAGAACCAGTACTTTCTATCTTGATCCAACTTAACCTAAGAAAAATAATACATTTCGCCAATAAGTGTTCATAAATAGACAGATTGCCCTGATTTTATGATACTAGCAAAACGGGTCACCATTCACTAGCTCCTATCGTTGGATCTCCCCTATCTCATGTCTTTTGTGATGGTGCAGATCTGAGCCTTTTGGAGCTTCTCAACAACCTCCCTGACTTCATCAAACATTCAGTGATTTTTCATCACTCTCATCTAGCTCACAAAGATGCAAAAGGGTCTTTAGTCTCTTTCAGAGTTCCAAAACAAAAGATGGGGAAAATCAAAAAACAGTATTTGAAGGGCAGAGGAAGAGCCTACGTGTGCATTGATTGCATGAGCAACTTCATAAGCTATTTGGAGTAGCATAGGATTGAATCTCACCCTCCTTGTAACTAGGGGCCATCGTCTAGTCGAGGAAGGCAATGGCCATGGTTGGAGATTGACATCTTTATCCTTGGCTGTCTGATTTTTTTAAATGAAAGAAAAATTTTCTAAGATTAATTATAGTTGTGTAACCTCTTGTTAAGTAATATTCCATTGTCCTACTCCGCCAATGACATGCCACCACCACTTCCAAATTATGGACCCCACCCTCGTCGTCAACCACTGCTGTCCAATAACGGTTTTTCAAAACGAAAAAAAGTATGAGGGCGTTATAATTTTTTCATCGAATATACTTTAAGAATACTGGACAGTCAAAATCATATCATTGCATTTAAATATTGGCCGTTATGAATTGGATTTGAGCTGGGTTGGCTCAAAACCTTGTTTGCCTCAGTTTCATATTTTAAGGTTGAGGTGATAACATCATAAATTTACATATAATTATCTATAAGTTATAAGAAAGTAAACATTAATATATTGAATGTATCCTCTTATTTAGTAGATAATTCTATTACTTCTGATCTTCATAAAAATTCATTTTATACACATTTTAAAAATTTTAAATAACCTTGTTTTACTTCAATGTCAAGAAGCTTTATTAGTGCTTAATATTTTCAAGTCCCATCAGCGTAAAAAAATTCCACGAGTTAAATTGGATGATTATCACTGGCGCTTTCTATGTGATTTGTAGAGATTTTTTGGCTTATTGGACCAGATTGGAGAAATTTCCTTTTTGGGCTTCAAAAAACCAGTTGGAGCTATATGGGACATAACCAGGATCCCTCAAGTTTTAATGAGTGATAATTACTAATGACATGGTATTTTAATAGTGATTTCATGTATATATAGTTTCATTTCCTTGAAATAAGTGTAAATGCAGTTTATTTAGGCTTAAAATAATTTAAAACACTTTAGAATAAATTTCTGACTTGTCTTAATTTTTTTATTGTTAGTATTTTGATAATTATGTTCATGAAGAAAATAATTTTATCTACCAGAATATATATGTATTTATTTAATTTTTTGGTATTTATTATTATTGAGAATGGTAATCTGATTTTATAATTTTATGGTATTTATAAAATTATACATTTCAATATTTTTAAGTTAGAACACATATTTGAATTTATTTAAATAATTTTATGGAGTTAGTTTTTGTTTTTTTTCCAAAATTTTGTACCTTTCTGGGTATCGGCCATATGGATCAAGGAGTGATACCATGACATGGTAGAGAATGATTAAACTTTGAACCCCCTCTATCCGTTCATACCCTCTCATTTAAAAATAGAACCACCATCTTTTAAAACAAGGCACCCTTGAATTTTGAGTATAATTATGATTAATGATTTGCTCATTCAAATCACTTTTTGATCCTTTCTTGAGTTTTGGCTAAAAAAGATTGGAGCGATGTTCAGATCAAGACCCCTGAAGATAAAGTACCAATCATCTTGTTGAACACATGACAATGAGGTTACTGTAATATTCGTCTTTTTCAGAATCTTCATCCTTTTCCTAAGTTATCATTGTCCATAATAATATAGGTTTTAACCATCCCTCATGCTACCACCATCTCTGCCTCCATACCTCACCCATTCATTGTTGCTCAACACTAGGTTTCTGCAGCCATTTCAGCCACAATCTGCAGTAGTAAACTGTGTTCTGTCCAACCTTTTGGCCCAACTTCCCATCACTTGGCAGTGTTACTGTTGGTCAGGAAATTTATTTATGTTTAATTATTATTTCTCATAAAAATTCCTAAAATTATTCTATTAAATTATAATAGATCAGGAAAGATATTTTCTAACCTTCCTAGAATTATATTGAATTAATTTTCACTACTTTGCTTTTATTAAATTTTATTCCTATATATATCCTTAAAAAATATAACTAATTGAAAATTCAATATTTCAATATTTACTCTATATGAATTCTACGTCTACTCCCTTTGTGCTCATAAGAAACCTTAAACCATGTAATTAACCCTAATTTTTAGTTCATCAAGGACCACAAAATTCAAATGAAGGAGCTTGAGAAACTCAAACTCTACCAATAGGAAAAGAGAAAGGAATATCAAGGAGCCAAATAGGAAAAAATAGAATGACATTTTAGATCATTCCCTATTTATAAGTATTCTCTCTTCTCTATTTATTTACCTCATTCTGGATGTAATCTAGTATTCGCTAATTAATAGGACAATGCTCTCAAGGATCATGGGTGTTAAACTTGGTTTAAGTAAGTGTTTTGAAATGTTCATCCTTTGCTCATATGTTGCTTCTTAAGAAAAATGCTTCCTAGAAAACTATAGGGATCCAAGTTTAGGAAGAGAAATTGGGGTCTCAAGAGACAAGAATCAATAATCAGGAAACCTAGATCTGAAGTTTCACCATCATCCCCATCCAATTCCTCTGATTTTCCATTGCCTACCTTTCTCTCTATAATAAAATTTTCTCTCTCTAAACCTTCCATACTACCTTTATTTTCTATAATCTAAACATTCATTAAACAGTTTATCCCAAGTCTTCTTCATTCTAATCTCATTCAAATACTGTTAGAAATTTAAATCCATCTAGGTGGAACCCCATCCCGTTATGTTTTCTACACAACACAATTTTGGCTAACTCTAGCTTGATCTAGGATCCCTTTACCTGGGTTCAAACCCTGTTCATACCCTCTGCCAAGTGCCAGAAATGACCACCGAAAAGGTGATCATGATTTTTTTAGCATTTAAAATTGAATAAAAATAAATATTATTAAATCATGTTTAGTATTTTTCATTCTACACCTTAAAAAGATATAAAAATCTGCAAAATACTATTTATCACTTCTAGTCATCTTTTCTTTGAATTTAATTTTAAAAAAATTATAAAAATCTAATGTATACATTTATCTTTTATAATATTATATAAATTTAGGATGAATTATACTGGACAGATTTAATCATTTTTTTACCTTCATGCTGAAATATAATTGTATACATCCCAATACAAATATCCTAATTTTTTAACTCTCAAACTTATTTTTTTTATTACCAACGTTAGAAATATTACAAAATCAAATTGCTTCCTCATTGTGGATTGAATTCGTACTGTAGAATTTATATAGTATTAAGTGAAAAATTAATTTAAAATCATTTTTATTTATGTCTAAATTAAAATGGAACATAAAACCACTTAATTGGGACTTACTATGAGACTTGAACTAAGGGAAGACCATGGGTAATCCCTAAATGACGTTATACCTAAACATCAATAAGGTTGACTAATGTTACAGTTAATTAAGAGGTCCTTAGACATTCAACACCAAAGATGTCTTATGCATGGGCCTCTATGGTGTGACTACAACGTATGAGTGCCCAATCAAGATATTTGAATAAGTTTCAGTTGGGGTATAAATAAAACTACAACTATGTGATTGTTTGCCCTCATTATTAGAGGACACTATTTTAAGGAAGAAGATGCATCAAATGTTCTGGCTAGAGTAGGGGATATTTTGGAGAAGAGTTTCTCCACTAATGTTCATTACAAACCAGAACTAACTAGAATGACAGACCAGGGTTTTATGGTGAAACATATAGTAAGTCATTCAGTAGTCTCACAGATGCTAGATTATACATATATGGGTGTCGATAATGATAAAGGTTCGACACGAGAGTTAATACTTTAGCGTATATTGTCCAGAGTACAAGTGGTAGCTAGTGTTCGCCCAACCGATATCCGATATCCGGGAAAAAATGGGACGGTGCCGGATATCGGATATCGGATATCGGTCGATATTCGTCTATAAGGGGTTAGACGGATATCGGTATCGGATACCGAAGGTGGAGGGACGAGGCGGATACTGGATGCCTGATATTGGTTTTCGATATCCAGAAGTCGGAGACGGATACCTGATGCCGGATATCGGTACCGATATCGATAAGCGATCTATCTCACTCATTTATAATAAATGAAAGATATTTTTATAAAAATATCGGTGTTGGATATCAAAAACCGATATCCACACCCGATATCCGATATCGTCATCCTTCCCCATGAGACGGAGACGGATCTCGACATCGATATGGATATCGGTATCGGATATCGGCACTGTAGCAACCGATATCCGATACCGATATCCGATACCGATATCCGATATCTGGATATCGGAATGAGCGGATACCGGAAAATTGCCTTTCCAGTATCCGATACAGCATCTGTCCCCATACCGTCATCTGGTACCGGTATTGGGACGGGCAAACACTAGTGGTAGCATGGCCCCTCCATGGACAAGAAACTGAGCCTATCGAGTGGGTTAAATCAATCCTTAATTAATTAATATGTATGTTGGTATAGTAAATAAACACTATAAGGGCATTAAAGGTGTTAACTAATCTGATACATGGGCCTTGAGGGTCACACCCATAATATCTATGAACGTTGATGGATACACATAAATCATACGACATTTTATGTAAATATCCAAAATACCAGATTTGGGATCCCCCCTTCTCATATACTCTCTGACACAAGTGTGACTAGATGGTGAGATGATAAACCAGATCTTGAAGGAGAACTGAAGAACTTCAAAAACAAATTCATAGTTTCATGGATTGCGTGGATATTTCTTGAGGCCAAACAAGTGAACAGTTGAAGATACTCTAGGGAGTAGAGTGAGAGTGGAACCAGTTCCATACAAAGGCGATATGATCACCTCTAGTTTTTTAACCCAGCTTGATTTATGTGATTTTCAATATGTGAATCATTGTTTGACAATCAATTAATCCAAAAGAACCCAACGGTTCTCCAGCTCTGCACAGTTCAACCTGCGAGTGAAAGCATGGTTGGTTAATCCCTTATTGATAAGAAAGAAAAAGAAGAGCACTATACAAATCTTGTGCATTAAGAAAAGTTTCTGATTAAAAGCTTTATAGTTATTAATCGGAAAAGACTCAAGGAAACTTTTTGGAAGAATAACAAAATGATCTATTGTAGCATTGGCTTATTTATAGAGCCTTATTAAAGAGACAAATGACTATAAATTTAACAGTTTAAATAAAATCCTAATAATAAATAAAGTTTAGATCCTGAATTGAGGGTTGTCGATGATGGAATGTCATGCCACATGCCATCTCTTTAGAGGTGGTGATGTCTCTTCAGATGGTGGGGAGGGGGTGTTTGGCCACCAAAATATCAGCACGCCTAGTTATACGATGGCAGATTTTTTCAGAAGACTGCTGATCAACTCATTATGAAGTAACTAAACATAAACATTACAGTGGAGATCTCCTAATGGTACTTCATAAACCCCAATAACTTTTTAAATGATATTTCCTTATACTTATAAGGATCATGAAGTAATTTTTTTTCTTTAAATATATATTTTTATTGCATGGAGTGCAATGCTCATTGAATACATGGCCATAAAATCAAATTACTTTACGAGCCCATTGAACAAAAGGGAATCATGTCTGAAATTTTAATTTATTACCGGGTTTTAAATAGATCATTTTTTTCTGCAAAATAACACTAATAGAAAAGAGTTAAGTGGGCGTGAAATTGTCCTTTGACCAGCCAATTGATGCGGAACCAATCATCCAATATGAAATTGACACACCAGTTTTTTTTGTTTCAACTCTTCCGTTTAATAATTAATTCAATCACAATTACTCGGGAAATGAGATGAAAATGTATTTCTCATTGTCTTATATCTCGATTCGCAGTAGCTGTGGAGTTTTTAATTATCTTTAGATAAATTTTTTTCTGTTCCTAATGTTAAATTTAATGAAATATGTCCTTAAATATGATCACGAAAACATAAACGTCACAAGGAAGCTAATCGATCCCAATGATCTGAGAGCTAAAATTACATGATGGAAAGTTGATTCGCATTGTTTCTTCAACATTGTTGAGATTAAGTATAAGTTAAATTTTTTAGAGTTTCCTCAAAAAATTCACATTTTTACGGTAGACATAATACATGTATACAGCGGACTATTTATGTTAAACATTGAAAATATGTTTCCGCAATTCCCAACCAAGTATAACTGAATGTACTAGTTCCCTATCTCCTTTCTGAATTACACTGAACATTGACCCGAGAAGCAAATCTTTTATTCTGAAGAGTTCATGTCTTCAAAATTGAAAAAAATAAATAGATCTCGTATTTTGCCCATTTCGACGAAACGGCTCCACAAAATGGAAAAGATCAACAACCGGCTGGATAAACACAGAAACCCGAATCATTTTATGCACTAGTAGGCATAGATATTAGTGATTATCTATGAGAAGAATCTAGTCTATATAGAAAATATTTTGATTGTAGAATTCTCCGGTTTTGTTTTAGAAAAAATATCGATATTGATACCTGGACTAATATGCATAGATCAACAACCGGCTAATAATTTCTTCATCCTAGTTCATCAGAGATCTCGGGAATGCCGGGCTTTTCATCTCCCCAAGGGAAATCGAATACAAGAGAAATCAACGCAGCGAGATTGCATGATAAATTAGGGCTAATCCGCGGCAACAAGAACCGATCGAACAAAGTAGGAGCAGAACAAGGAGGCACAGACGCCATTGGATCATCTCTGAGAAAGCAAAAGGCAAGGCCGGACCGAAACCCAAGAACTCAGAGAGAAATGCAATGGCGCCGGCAAGGAATCAAACCTAAAAACCCCACCCTGCGGCCGGCAAGATCAACCTCGAGCGCGGCTGATCTCGTCGTTGAAGTACCGAATAGAGTAGAGACAAAGCGAAAGATGAACCTCGTCCTTGCCCCAGCGAGCCTTCCCAAAGGGGGGCGGAGATCTCCCCGAGACGGCGTCCAAGGGCAGAGAGCGGAGAGACGACGAGGAAGAAGGGCGGAGGAGGAGGGGGCGGAGGTAGAGAGCGTGGAGGCGGCGGAAGCCGCCGAGGGCGAGGACGACGGAGCGCAGCTGGTGCGCTCCGCAGCCGAGATTGGCCGAGTGGCGCACGCAGACGGCTTCCCACAGCCGCTCGTCCTCCGCCGTTCGCCGCCATTGCCGGCTAACGCAAGCTGCCCTCGCCAGCGTTCCCGGATCGACATGCTTCAACACCTCGAACAGCAAATCCTCTCCAATCCCCATCTTCCCTTCTTCTTCATCTTCTTCTTCCTCCTCTCTTCTCCTCTTCATCTCTCTCGATCTTTCTTGCGCAGAAAGACGAGGTCTTCCTCCTACGCTTGTTCTTGAGGAAGCCGGGGTATGGAAATCGCCCCTGGATTTGGGGTTATTTACGGACGGAGCCCTCGGAAACGACAACGCCTTGTCGTTACGCGGGCTTGGACTGTTCTATGAGAGGAGAAACGCTCTTGCTTTTGTCGTTTTACTGGGTCGCGATCCCCGCCGTCCGATTCGTCGGTCCGATCCTGGCCGTTGATTTCCGCAACATCCTGCCGCTGTCGTTTGTCTGTCTGCTTCTGTCCGCTGTCGTTTGTCTCTCTAAACTATTCTTTTTTCTTGAGAGAAAAAGATATAAGACACGGCTCTAAGGTTTTCCTTGCCGTGTTTTCATAGTTTCTTATTCAGAGAAATAAAAGCTGATAAATAATAAAACTGAACATATGAAATTAGGACTGAAAAAGGAAACTATAGTCAGGACTGCAGTTGACAGATATCTAACAGATCACTAAAATACATTACCTTTTTTAAGAAGAGGATAAAATCAGAGACATGCCCACTGGATCACAATTCAGAAAAATGCAGAATCGGATGATCCCATTTCTAAAAAGCTTTCAGCCATACCTTGAAATTTTTATTCCATCGCCGTTGCAACATCTGCTAAATATTCCAAACAGTGAGCTCCAGCCGCGCGAGATTCTGAGGGAATCAAAAAACTAAACTGGCCAAGTTCATGAAGGCGCAGCAGCCATAAGTTCTCCCCTTGATGAAGCAGCCTGGTCTGCGACGGCGACGACAGAAATATTCTCAGAATCGGTCGAGTATAATCTTGTTCCGGCCTTTGGAAGCACCAAATCAGTGATCGAAATGAGCTGATTACTCGCCGATCCACTGCGAGATGAATCGGAAGACGAGGGCGAGAGCCGTTTGATGTGGGAACGCTGGCAAATGATCCTGCCCTTGTTCCAGCCAGAGAAGGAAAACGCTGCAGATGGCACATTGCCCCTGAGGAACTCATAGGCTGCCTTTGCAACCGGTAACCCTCTTGTCGCCGAGCTCTTCTCCATCTCGCCGCGTCTGCTTTAAACAGAACAGGATAAGAACATGGTGATGGTTCCCATGGAGAAATTAAACTTTGGGTCACGATATGCAGGATGAACGACGAGAAAATGAATGATGGTTTTTATTAGATTTGGCTTCTCATTATTTATGTCATTCAAGATAAGAATGATGGTCATTCCACTTTAAGTATATCAGAAAAATAAATTTCTACACGAGTGCGGGTAGACTAGAAAATCCAATTTAAAAACGTATGTAAAAAATAAAACAGGGAGCTTTAATCAAGAAAAGAGGTGGACCTGAGACACAGGGATTTGGAGAAATCGTGAATATAAACATATTTGCGCTTGGAGAGAAAAAAACTCAGGCCATCTCATAAAATCGAGAGCACATCCAACAGTAAAATAATGAATGAAAAATCTATTGTGAATCACAAGTTTTTTTTCCCAGTCTACAGTCGTTTACTAGGTTCAGACATGTATATGTTCTCCCCGTTTGGTACGTGTCGTTTAAGCCACTCGACCAGCGTGTGATTAAACCAACAACAATAGTTAAGGAAGACCGACCTAACAGCCAAGTGATAAAATAAGATAAATATTTTTTCTACAGAAGAGGATCTATACAAGTAAATACCGAAAATATGAGAGAGTGTGATAAACATCCACAAGTAAAAGACTGTCAATTTTGACGAATTAATGGGTAAACGAAAATAACACTCACGCTACTACAACCGCAGCCAGCTGAGGAAGGTCATCTCCCACACCAAGTTTGTCATGAATCTCATTTACCCACATTGAAATAGCAGTCAAAGCGCCACCAACTGACAACCTAGTAAACAATAGCAACTCAGTTATGCTGACTAAGAGAATATAAATAATTCCAATTTTTAGTAGAACTGCAGCAATACCTATGAACGTCGACAGCCCACACAAGTTTATTTGTACGAAACAGTTCAGGGAAAAGGCCACGTCGAATGGCCTCTTGGAGCACTCTAGCAGCTCGTGCCCTTTGACCCAACCACCAGAGTGCCTCTAAGACTGCATTATACAATCGTACAGCGACACCACAACCTTGCGAATTTAATCTGTCGAAAACATATTCCACCATCTGCCAGTTTGATTCGTCATCATAGTCACCCTTTATCATGGACCCAATCACTTGGTGTGCATTGGAGAACTTGTTCGTTTTCATTTCTTCCAGCAACTGGTTTACACTATCCCACCTATCATGGCAAAGACATCATCAGATCAACGTGAGACAGTTTAAACAGTTTTTAAAAAAATAATCAGAAACTTACCTATCATTTTTAGCATAAACTGACAACAGCAAGCAATATGCTATCACACTGGGCACGCTGCCAAGCGATTGAATCTCCGAAAATAGCTCTCGGCTTTCTTCAATCAGTCCAGCGCTGCAGTAAACATTCATAACCCTCTCAAGCGTCTGCTCATCTGGTTTGAATCTGGCGTCCTGCATCTCCACATACGCTTTCAAAGCTTCCTCAAACTGCCCTCCTTGGCAAAACGCCTCGATCAAGCCATTGAAAGTACTCCCATCTCTCTGAATTCCCGCATCATCCATCCTCGAAACAATCGCACGAGCCTCAGTGAAAAGCCCACCACGTGCAAACGTGTGGGTCATCGAATTATAAGTCTCTAAACTCGGCAAGCTGCCAACTTCATGCATAGTATTGAAGGCAACAATGGCTTCTTCGTACAACGCGGCCTGCCCATAAGCTTCCACAACTCCACTAAAGGCCTTAGAGCTGGGCACAATTTCCCTACTATTCACGTATGACAGTATCTTCCTTGCACTTTCATGAAGACCCCCTTTCCCACAAGCAAACAGCAGGCTCTCAAATGTCTCCATGTTGGGCTCAACCTTCTCCTCAACCATGTCATAGAACAGAGTCACCACCTCCTTGAAGTACCCACCTTCTCCAAACACTTGAATTAAGATATTATAAGTAGAAGCATCAGGCTCAGTAGTCCCAACTTTCATCTCCAAGAACAGCTCCCTGACGTCATCATACTGGCCACTCCTCCCATAGAGATTGAGCAGAACGCTGTAGGTGGAAGCATTTGGGGTGCAGCCAGCCGACTGCATCTGCCGGAGCACGCCGACGGCGGCTTTGGCGTCGCCGGCGCGGGCGTAGGCTTCCATGAGAACGTTGTAGCAGGCGGGCTCGGGGGCATTGCCTTCCTCCTCCATCTCTCTGAGCAGGTCACTCACTCTGGAGAGGCGGCGGAGCTTGCCGAAGGTCTCGACGAGGTAGGCGTGGGTGACGACGTCGGGGAGGACCCCGGCGGCGTTCATGGCGCGGAAGACCATCTCGGCCTCGTCGCCGAGGCCCCGGCTGCCGCAGGCCGCCAGCAGAGTGTTGTAGGTGACGAGATCAGGGTGAATTCCCTCATGCCGCATCTGCCCAAAGAGCCCAATTAGAGTGTCCCAGGGCACCTCCGTGGCCCTGGCGCAGGCGTTGATGACGGTGTTGTAGGTGAGGACCGTCGGCGCGACGGAGTCGGGCGGCCGCTTCATCCGTTGGAGGAGGGCGAGGGCGGCCGCGTGGTCGCCGTTGCGGCCGAAGGCGTTGATTAGCGCGGTGTAGGAGAGGGCGGAGCGGGGGACGGCGTTGGCGGGCATGTCGTGGTCGAAGATGTCAAGGCACTTGTCGAGGAGGGCCTCGCAGCCGAGCACGCCGATGACGATGGCGTGGATGTGCTCGTTGGGGCGGCACCAAGACTGCCTTTGCATGTACTTGAAGAGGCGGAGGGATCGCTGCCAGTCCCCCCGCCGGGCGAATTCCTTGAAGATGAGGGCGAAATCGTTGAGGGAGAGCCGGTTCTTGAAGGATTCCAGGCACCGGGCGATGCTGCCGCGGGGCGGGAGGCTGCTCAGCTTGTCGATGACCGTCTCCACTTCGTAGCTGTACTTTCCCTTCTCCACGCGCACGCTAGGGTTTCCGAGGATCATCTCCCTGGGCTTGGATCTGGCCGCGGAGAGGCCCCGGCTTCCTCCGCTGCCCGCCGCCGCCTTCGTCGCCGTCAGGCTGGCGGCGCCGCTGCAGCTGCAGCGGAGGGGGCCATGGCGGGGGGATTTGGCCGAGGAAGGGGAAGATTGCGAGGTTATGGGGTTACCTGCGGCCGAGGATTGGACGGGGGGAGGGATGGAGAAGAGATGGAGAGCCATGGATTTCGCCGCTTGAAGAGCTTCGAGAGGGCGGCTCTACGGGCCGCCGCTTGAGCTTCCGGCGTGCTCGGCGGCGGAGACGGCGGCGGATCGGCGGCGGAGCGGCGGCGATGGCCGATTTCTCGCGGAGGGGAAGAGGACGGATATCGAGCCACGGCGACTGTGCTAAAACCCCCTCCCCCTCTCCCCGCAAGAGGATATAGAGAGTTTCTCTCGAATCGATTCCCCCAAATCGATTTCGGCAAATCGATTCACCCTTTATAAAATAATGATTCAGATAGTTCCGGACGTGGACGGGGACGGTGGACGGGAAGAAGAACAGGACGCTTTTTTCGTTCCACGATATCAAAACCGTCCCGTCCAGTCCTCTCGAGACGAATTTTTCGTCCCGTCCCTCGTCCCGGTTGAAAAAACCTGTTTTATATTTTTAATATGTCAGTATAGGTTTTTCTAAGTTTTGTAGAGAATTGGGCCAGACTATTATTATTAATGATTATTGTTATTTTTAAAATCTGTTTTTAGAGTTTTTAAGAAAATGTTCGGGACGGAGGACGATTAGGACGGATGACGATCCGGTTCAGTTCTGACGGACCGGAGGCGTGCTAAACCGGACCGGCCGGGGCTGGATCCCGGGGGAGAAGTAAGAACGAACAAGAGAGAGAGAGACAGAGGGAAGAGTGTGGGGAGGAATGTGAGAGAAGAAGGGAAGGGGAATTTTTTTCCTTGGATTTGTGTCAAATTTTGTGGTGATTGATCGATTTGGTGATGCTTCCGACGTCGTCGAGAGGGCGACCGCCCTCCGGTCAACGGCCTGTCGCGACGTTCTCCCATTATCTTCGGCGAATTGTGAAGGTTGTCTGTCTGTCCGCTTTTCATTGTTGATTCGTTGAATCTCTGTCTTGATTAACGCTTTGTTCTAGTTTTTTTTCTCTGATCAAGACAATTTGTAGATATTTGTGTGTATGTTCTGTATAGAAATTATCGTCCATCGTTCATTGGTGTATGTTTTGGTTATTCTGCCGTATGTTTACTTCTCGAGATCGCTTTTTTTTCGACCGACCAGAGGCTTTTTAGAATGACTACCTCAAAATAGAGAGAAATCACCTCGAATTATATATCTGTAGTTAATGATCAATCTGTTGGAAAACAATGACAAAACTTTTTACATTCTCTATTGGGATATAGATCCCTTTTATGTTTCCGCTCATCAATTATGTATAGATCCTTTTTTACATTCTCTCTTTTTAGATCATATTGTAAAGCCAGTAAAAAATTAAACTCTTAGCATGCATTCCGCCAAAATGATTTGTACAAGGGTTCAAATCGTGGTTCTGAAGGGGAAGTGTCGGTTTCCTCTTCTCAATGTCCTCATACTTTTTTCATGTTTGATTATAGTGGCAACAAATGGATTTCGAGTACACATTCTGGCAAATGCTACATCTTTGCACGTCGCCAAAAGTTGTGTACGTATTCTTAAACGTTCTCAGATGTGTTTACTCTCTACTTTTAACTTTAACTTTAACTTTTGTTAAGAATTTATCTTAGATATATTTTCCTAGTGTTCGACAACCAGATAATCCTTTCTAGGCTGGTGAAGTGAATTTCATGGTTCATTTTAGTTGAACTGTCCACCAATGCAAGTACATTCTTCACTCGAATTATAGTGTCAATATGTTTGTGATGTTGACTATTTTTTAAAGTTGTGTCGTATCGACTTCTCTAATCAGCATTTTCTTAAAACTTGAAACACTTTTTCATGTTTATTTTTGTTTCATCTTTATTTTTGTTGTAATTTATTTTTTTAAGTGTATACCCAGGTTTGCCTTTATTTGATGTATTAGCATGCATTGTTGGCTTCGGGCCGCTTAGGAACTCATTCTTCAAGGCAAAGGAGGCACATCGTGACTGGATACATCAATAGATAATTATTTGATTGTAGGGTCTTGAGCCCTATGGGACGTGTAGAAATTCTATACTGACAAGTGAGACAGAGAGAAGATCAGGAGAAAGAGAAACAGCGTGGTGGGAGGAGCCTGTCGCGTGAAGTTAGACAGTAAAAGAGAAAAGCGCAAACTCACTTGGAATAAATGGGTAGACACAAACCTCCCCATTTGTTCCAGCAAGATGTAGTTACAATAACTTTGGAATTCCGGCCAGTGGCTCCACTTATATCCAGATCCAGTTGTCATAGGTAAAAATATTACTATTTTAAATATTACTTAAGATGGAGAGGTGCAAGGAAACGAATACGAAAACAGATACTGCATATTTATGATGTTATGATGTTTATGATGCTCATTTGTTTCGGTGATTTCCGCATTTCTCATTGAAACCTCTAGAGTAGTGTTATTTATTACCAGCCGTTGGCAGCTGAGACTTTCCATCTCACTGTCTTCCTTCTCTGCCTGTTGTGACCCTAGCAATTGAGGAAAGGACTTGACAAGAAGAGAAATACTTCATTGATTATTTCTTTTTGAAGAAATATATTTTATTGATGATAAACACTGGTTAGCTATTACTTATACTGGGTTACATTGATTTTGTTCTCCGAGTACCGGATATGGGGGATCCGAAGTAAACGGATCTGATAAGGGTAGTTATGAAATAGGATGAGTTACAGACTTGGAAAGAATATAAAAAGAGACAGCGCCTGCTGACACCTATTCGGGGCCATGTGTCTGTGAACTTTGGTTTTAGTTCATAATTTTCATGAATTGACGTTTTGATGAAAACTTTCTCCTCAGAATCATTTAGGGAAGATTATGTCGCTGCGGAAACCAAGTCCTTCTCTAAGTTAGCCAATTTTAGTGATCGAAAATGCGATATCCTTTTTCACTCATGAAATTTCAGATCCTTCTCTTCTGTTTATTTTCCAGGATTCAGAGTGTCTGGTTTCAGAATCATAGAAATCCATTCAGTGGGGATAGAAATCCAATTTGAGAGATAAGACAAAGAGAGAGTGGAAGAGGGAGTGTGGAAGCGATAGAGATGGAATGGAGGAAAAGGAGCAGGGAGATTAGGCGATCCTGATTCCCTAGGATTCAAGGAGGGAGAAGTTAATAGAGTAAAACTCAATTACATTTGGGGGCTCCATACCATTCATCCCATTCTCTTTCTACAATAAGAATTCATATCTTACTTCCAGGTGGTTTGTATTTTGCCTTTATATCCAGAAACTGCCAGTGTGCAACACAGGTACATGGTCGCCCAGAAAGTCCCAAATTCAACTGTCTATTTTTTGTCCATCGCAATAGTTTGGTAGAGTCCTATTAAGGACAGGAGATGGTCCTAACCTTTTGCTGGATCAATAAAGGTGCATATTCCCTGAGTGTAATAGAGAATCATGGATGAATTCATTATTGAGGATTTCTTATCCGACTTGGAGCTGTATCTGTGTGTTCTGGTGGCAAGACTACTGCACTGTACTTCCATTCTCCATTTATCTCCTTGGAATTCTCTTAATTCTGGAAGATTAACCATAGGCATCTATCTTAATTCCTCAGAACTGATCGATTTTGAAGCGTGGTTTATGCCAAACACTCGGTGCTGTATTTCAGTATTGTTTTTAAGTGTTAACGAATAATAGTCCCAAAAAATTGTCTGACAGATCAGCGGCTGATTATTGAAGTACTTGATAGATTAGCGGCTGGGGTTCGGCTCGTTTAGGACTCTCAATTTATAGTGCTTGGAAGTTTGTGGTTACTTCCCTTAATGTAATTTAGCAAAGATGCTCTTCTTCTTGTTCGATATCAGTCCTTAAAATTTCATCTTCACACGTTCTTGTTTTTTAACTCTGACTAGAAGCAAGCAGATGTGTACATTTTTGGCGTTAATCTTGACCAAAGATCGTTGTAATGAAACATTTATGAGATATATGTTTTTGTGAAGGACACTTTTCTTCTCTCCGATCTATACTTTTCCCGCTTTTTCTTTCCTGATAGAGTTATTAAAAACTGTAAAAACTGAAGAAGAAAAAAATAACTACCTGTCAGTGCATCACGTTTTTCTCTCTTTATGCCGGAGATATTTGGAACATTGGGCTTATTCTCTCTGTGCGTCATCGAACTAGTCAGCTATAAGCTCTCGTGTTATCTTCGTCAACTTAGACAGAGCATTCTTTTCAAAGTTTACTTGATTCACTTGTGGTGATTATTGATCGCATTGATTCTTCTTTTTTCAGTACCGGAGCCTAATTTTCCCTTTTTATTATTTTGTCGTTAGATGTGATGTGAAGTTCAGTTTATTTATTTATGTCCTGCTGAATGCATCCCGTATCTTATTCAAATTTCTCTTAATGATGGCATGTGCCTCTGGACCCTGGAATCAGCTATCAGCATACAAAGTACCACAAGCGTAAGTTTCCGCTTAAGCAAAGTCATGTTGAATTTGAGAGAGTCAAATAATTTTAGGGTCCAACACAACTTTTTTTAAAAATTTTGATAAATCTGTAAATGGAGGCCTAAGCATTTGTAATTTTTATTCTCTATTAAAGGTGTAATTGATGCCGGGGCAAAAGGAAACTACATTAGTCTAGATTTAATTTAGAACACGTCATGATATACTTCTTATATTAATTTAGAGATGATTGTAAATATAAAAATAATGAGTTAATTCACCGTCCGGCCATTCTGCAGAATTCTCACATCAACAGCCTGCAGAAGTCCGATTCTATTCTTTCTCTTTCTAAATTGTGCCAATTATACCAGCCTTTTTTAGCTTTCCTGATAGCTGTAGAAATGTTGCTGTTGAATCGAGATTTTTTTTAATGTTTCCAGAAACGAAGAACCAATGGGCTCGAGATGATCCTGCATTTGTTGTTATCTTCGGCCTGTTTCTGGTTGTTGCCACTGCAGCGTACAGTGCAGCGTAAGCTTCTGGGATCTCCTATCATGTTATGTTTCTTTAGAATACACCGAATCATCTGTTCTCACTGGAAGCAGTAAACCAATAATGTGTTGTTTTCTGATCTTGCATGAATCACAGGTACTCAGAAAGTGCAGCCCATGCTACCCTGACAATGATATCTGTGGTTTTTGTACATTTATTTGTGATTGGAGGGCTATTGGCCACATGCTTTTGGTAAGAGTATTATCTCATAATCTTTGCCTGAACCTATTTATAGTTTTCCGTCTTATTTCTGGGGTTAGAATGCACAAAATTTGATGTGGCTCATTTTCTTGAAATGTGTACGCAATAGCTTTCATCAAGCATTGATGTGGAGAGCGCTACCAAATACTTTTTTTGAAAATAAAATGATATTTTTCTGATTTGATGATCTTCCCAGGTTCTTGACAAATGCCTATCTTCGTGAGGAGTCCCCAAGTAGCCATGTCGTAGAACAGCGTGTTGAATGGTACGCTCCCTATTTCTGCAATTCTTCTAGAATATGTAAGGCAGATTTGGTTCTGTTTTTTACCTCCATCTATCTTTTAATTATTTATCGACTGGTGATAATTTATTCCTAACGTCAAAATATTAGGGGATGAGGATTTTGCCGAGCTCCGGGTTGCAACTTTTCATCATTCAAGTAAAGAAGAATTTTTTTTGCGAAATCGCTAGCCTTTCATGAATCCTTTTTATAGCCCTGTCACTGGTAAAATCATTAGCATGCCCATGTTGGAAAAGATTCCGATGCTTGCGCACCGGACATTCCAAAGTAGATAATTGGATGGCTTTATTTTTCTAATGTAGAATAAAACGAACGTCACAAAATCTCTGGTGTTTATTTCCCCTATTTTTTCGCCTACCTGTTACTTGATAAATTCATCTTGATCTACCTTACCTCCTTTTAATCCCCATCCTTTTCCATTTTATGTTAAAAACCCATATATTTCATTAATGACAAACTTTTACTGATTTTAAATATTGATCATGATGGGCGCATCTCTTTGACACTTCATCTTCTTTCTCGCAGGCTCTATGCATTTGACGTCCACTGCAACTCTTATTTCCCAGCCTTTATCCTTCTTTACGGTAAAACTTGAGCAAAATAAATAAATCTTCGAGACAATGATGGATACAATGGAATTTCCGTTGCAAATCCATTTAGTTGTTAAATATATTTTTTTCTTTGCTTACACTTCTAAAGTTGCGTGTTGCGACATATCTATAGCACAACTCGCTTTTGTTGGTGTCAATCCAAAACATTGGCAGTCGAACGCCACCGTGGCTAAATATTCTCGCTGATTAGTTTCATGTTGTCTGCAGTGGTCCAGTACTTTCTGTCACCGATCCTGGTTGCCCACGGCTTCTTCCCTCTTCTTCTATCTAATCTGCTCTACATGGTGGCCTTTTCTTACTACAGTTATCTCAACTTTCTTGGCTACGATGGCAAGTGGACTGGACCCACTTTTCCATTTTTTCAGTATTTTTTATCCGCAGATTGAAGTATCTCCGTTGTTTGTGATCTGCCCCCTGTGTTTTTATTTTCTTTTTTTTGCTTTGCAGTTTTGCCTTTTCTGGAGAAAACCACCTTCTTCTTGTATCCTGTTGGCCTGGTCTTGATTCTCTGCCCTCTCTGTGAGTACATCTCTCTTTAATCTATCTATGTATATCCATTTATCTATCTATACCTCTCTACCTATCGATCTATCTAGATAACTCTATCTTTATCTCTCTGTATATCTCCATAACTTTCTCATGCTTTCTCCCTCTCTAACTTTGTGATGTTCTTCCTCTCCAACTTTTTCTTGTTGTCTCTCTCTCTCTAACTTTGTGTTGTTCTAACTTGCAGTGATCCTGGCCCACTTCAACCCGACCAAGTATCTCATGAACCTGTACTTCGGCTAGAGAAACCTTCACTTGCCCATACCATTATGTCATGTCAATCACACAACACTATGATCATTAAACCTAGCTAATTCTCCTCTTTTTTCCCCTTATTGGGTGGATGATTGGTTGATCTCAGGCGTTTCGGACAGTGTAGCAATAAATTAATAAAAATATTAAGTTATTATCCACTTAATCCGACGGAGAAAGAGTGTGGGGACGAGGACGGGATGCCTTTTTTGTCCCAGGGACGAAAAACCATCCCATCCAAGGCCTCGGATGCGGGACGAGACAACACAAAGTTGTCCGCCGGAAGGAGGGGATGATTTTTTCATTTTGGGACAAGAAAAGCGTCCAGGGCGAGGCGTGGGATGGGACGTGGGACAAATGTACTAAATTTTCATTTTATAATTTTATTTCAAATTTTAAAACCTCTATGACCAACTGTGCTAAAGGCTATAGCTGATATTTAAGCAGTATATTGTGCTAATGCTGTAACTGGACCACCCAGAAGAAATGGGATGTGGGACGGGACGAAAACCGTCCGACGTCATCGTCCAGAGGATCGTGCATTGTGCTCCGAGAGAGATACTGAGTCGGTTCATAGGCCCACTAAGGCCCATTAAGACGGCTGGGAATTATTAGGGTGGGCCCAATAGAAGGCCCACTTTAGCCCATTTGAGGGTGAACGAAGTTTGATATTATTGGCGTGGGCCCCACAACGACGACCCGCTCGGGCGACTGGGGGCCGTAGAATACTTCCCCGATGAATCTGGACACATTTCCGACCCGATTAAAAGCGCCTCCCAACGTGCACCCCGCTACGGACCGGCACCCTGGCGCTCAACGAAAATCTGCCCCCTCGCGTGCCTATAAGGGCGCCATCTCCGTCCTCCTGTACTCAGCGACACGCACGGAGCGGTGCGTATAGTTTATATTTTTTTCATCAACGAAGCTGAAAACGGGATTATAAAACGACCCCGAAGACGAAGAACGAAGAAGACGAAGAAGAAGAGAGAAGAAGAGAGAAGAAGAGGAAGAGGAAGATGCTGCTGCGGAGATTGGAGCTGTGCGTTCGGCTTCTGCAATTCGCCATGGAATTCGTGATCATGGCGGCAGAAGCTGCAGAAGGAGAGCTCCAGCGCAGCGAGACCTCCTCCGCTATGCCGGCCCGTGGCTCGGATGGCCGCCGCCGAGTCTCTCCCAGCGCCCTCACCCTCATACTATGACCGGGAAAGGCCCCCCTCCTCGACGCCCAATCGATTCCTCGAAATATATCTATCGAGGATCGATCTGCGAGGCCTGCTTTTGATGGTCAACGGATCCGATTGTGGAGGAGTTTTCCCTTTTTCCTGATTGATTTGGGCCTTTTGAACGCAAGGTTCATCTCTCCCCCCTGCGGACTGCTTGTGCAGCCGTTGATTTCCTCGGAGCTGTTGATAAATCTGCTTGAGCTCCATCAGAACGTCCGCAATTCTCAGTCTGGCGCCCCCCACAATTGGATATAAGTATTAATCATCACAAAAGTGTATTTTTTGCGATAATTTTGAATATATGGCTTTGGATTTGGATCTGCCTGCCAAGAGATCGCTCCTTAACTTTTATCGTTTTTTTAGGATTGCATGGGACTGTTCTTCAGAATTGGAAATTCCTTTCGTGATTCTCCCTCTCTTCTCGTTTCGCTAACGTACAAGACAAAACGTGCAGACAAAGAATTCCACCCTGAACAGTTGACGCTCATGTCAGAAAAAAAAGAGCTGGGGGATGGGCCCGCTAAAGAGCTGACATGGCGATAAGTTCTCAGGTTGGAACTGCATTCACGATAAGAAACACGTTCCAATTTAGGCTGTAGCCAAGGTGTGTAATTTATAATTTAATTGGGTAGGAGTTTTTTATATATGCTTGGAGGGTTGATTTTGATTCTGCTTGAAAACGGAGCTTGGTGAGTTCTAGGCTGTAATATATTTTTTCAATTCTTGTTTTCTTTAGCGGGTAGTATTGCCTACGGCTTTCTTTATGTTCATATTTTGAGTTGCTTGTGGTCAATATTAGTTGGTGTGGTTACAAAAGTTGTCAAAATGGTGAATTGACGATTGAACATTGGTCAAATAATTCCAAAGATCATTTTGATACAGATTTAGCTTCACCTTCTCTGATAACTGTAATAATTCATCTCTGTCATTTCAAATCTGCTCCAAAAACAATGGGGTTGACCTTTGATATACTCCAATGGGCGTGTCATGATGTACTTACTCATAGATGCAAAATAGGTGGAGCTGATGTTCTCAATCTAATTAGGAAAGGGAAACTGAGTGGAGAATGAAGTCGACTGAAGAAATGCAGAAGGGAAGGCAACCTTGGGGGCGGGGTATTGCGAGAGATAGAGATGAAGAAGAGATGGACACGAGAGGCCCGGGGAATTCAAGCTAGTTCAATGTCAATTCAGTTCTGTCCTCCTGAGGGAGTGCTTATTATATTAAAAGGGAAGGCCAAAAATATAAAAGATTCCCAAAAAAATACCCAAATGCCCCTGAAGTTGGGTGAGGATTATATCAATCCTCCCCTTTCCTATCATAAGTTTGTCTTCAAGCTACACTAGTGAGATCATCCGCATCTGTGTCCTTGTCAACATAATTGAATAGGAGTTTCTTTTTGTAGAGATGCTCGAGAGTGAATTTGTCGTTGCACTGGAGATAGAGACACTAGGCTTTGTGCACTTTTTACTCATGGGTGAGGCCCATCCTTGATCAATGAAGCAAAGGCGTGACATAATCATTGGGTGTCGTATATTTTGCTTGAGTGTTGAAGAGAGGATCTCTGCAAGGCGGCATCATGTTGGGAAGCTGGTGTGGTGGGAGAGTGGGAGTGTTAGACTTCTACTTGTACTTTTGAGTTACGACCAGTTCATAGATATGCAGCAATCCCTACTTCAGTTACGACCAGAAGACGGACCAGAAGACAGTTGGGCATGGAAAAATGGCCCCTTCTCGGTCGAGAAGGCTTATACGATGATCCAAGACGGGCAAGAGGAAGACATGGCATTAGTCAGTGCATGCAGGTTCGTATGGGCCACAAAGTCCCATTGAAGGTGAGGTTTTTTGGGTGGCTGCTAGCAAGGATAAGATTAATGACAAGAGTCTTTCACAAAAAGTTATACCCAGATACTTTGTCACAATGCGTGCTGTGTTTGAATGGGGAAGAAGATTGCAAGAATCTTTTCTTTGAGTGCTCCTTTGCTCGCACGGTTTGGGCCAGCCAGATACTCTCAAGGATGAAAGTGACAACTGAAGAGGCTTTTTGGGATTTGGCACAGAATTACGAAGGAAGAGGAAACAAGGAAGGGGGCCGAGCACTCACGGTGTTGTGGGCCATCTGGTTGCATAGAAACAAGGTGTTGTTCAGAGGAAGAAGGGCTTCTACTGATGTAGCTATATATGAAGCAGGACTTAAGGCAGCATGGTCCTCGCGAGCGACGGAAGATGAAGGGAGGTTCTGAAGATGACTGAAAAGTGAGTAAAGGGCTTGTAAGGTCTTGATGGGAGGCTCACCGATTTGTTGGGTGTTCATCCCTTGTTATAGTTCAAAGAAAAATTTACTTTTGAGTTGGCCCCTTTAACAGAGCCTGCAAGTGTTTGAGCTGGGCGATGAACTGGTCAACTGTGCCAGATTTTGAAGTTTATGTGTATAGTGAATTGCTTTACATAGATCCATAGAATTTTTTTAATGAATTGCTCCTTGAAATCCTATCGATTGAGAAGCCTGTTCGTGGCATTGCAATAGGAGAACCAATCCTTCTCATCGGCCATGAAACACCCCTTGAGCAACTTCTGTCAAGCACTGTCATCAGCAGGGTACCAACAAAAGTTCTCCTCCACTTTTTGGAGCCATCAAAAAGGGCTGGTTTGGTCCCGTAGAGAAGGGTGGGGGGGTCAGGCAGTGTTATATATATTGTAGTGTCTCGGAGAGTAGATGCTGGGCAACCCCTTCTGTCTTCACTAGGCTGCAGCGGCTGTCCGAATAACAAGAGGTAAAGGGATCCTCAATATGGTCTATAAAAGTGGTGGGGCATGGTTTTGGGGATGTTGGACCTGAGGGGTCTTTTCCTAGTTGATTGTGTCATACCATAATCAATCCTCAATAGGCCTTGATGTTGTTGGCTGAGGGTCGCAAGTTGGAGTTGCATCCCAGGCTGGTTTAGGCAAGGGGGGCGATTATAAGTCACCAAACAAGGTCATTGTGGTTGGCCCCCAAGAAGCCCAAGATTGAAGGCCCAAAACTCAGGCAGGGCTGGTGCCATGAGACCCATCCTGTGCGTTCTCAATAGGCTTGATGGGTGAGGATCCACCAGGGAGTAGTGGCCCTAGCGAGTTTGTCCTCTAGGCTAATGTTGGCTAAACTCATTAGGGGGAGGGGCTTTGCAAGTGAGTGAAACAAGAGCTCACGCCATAGGTGGAGAGGGGGTTGGCCAGAGGTGCTTCTGTGGTTGTCAATGAAGGAACAATCTGCGGAAGCAATGTGTTACCCAACATCTTTGCAAGCATGGATTCTAATCAGCCATATTCACTTGCACAAAGACTAGAGATGTGCCATTTTCTGCTTGAAGACCATCCTCCTTATGGTGCTATCAATTACTCTGCCCATGGGAGGCACAATGTTGGTGTTAATAACCATCTGTGTTTTGGAAGGTTCTAGGGCTGTTTTCTGAGGCATTGGTGGTGCAATGGGCCTAGCTCTGTCATCTTCTTTGCATTGCTACCCTACCTATTATTCTTGCGACTTCACATCTCACTCTGATTAAGATCTACACTACTTTCTTCCTACTAAGGGCATATTGAGAAAAGTGTACTTAAAATTGTATTGCTACAATTACATTGATAGATCTTGATAGAATGTTACCAAACTGGTATCAGAGTGAGAAATCCCTACACAAATTATGGCTGTCCTGAAAGCTACGGTTGAAACTTGGTAAAGGGCCAAATTAGGATGACAAACTTCGTGGAATACATTATGGATTAGTTAGCTGCACTTAATGCCAAAGTTGGAGAAACCTCTTGTAATGCAGGGTTGCATGCTCTAAACAACTCAGAAGTTGATGGAAATCGCCTACAACATTACATGAAATCACAAAAGCATTTAGTGAATAACGACTTCAAATTTAAACGAGGAGATTTACCCATTTTTGGATTTTTCAACCAAACTCAAGGTTTTTTTAATTACACACCAATGCTTAAGGATAAACTGCATCTTGTTGATTTGCATTTGGATGATACAGCATTGGATTGATTTCCTTATGTTGAGGAAGATTTTGGCACTACCAGTTTCCTGGACTTTAAGGAACAATTTTCCAGCTAATATGGCTTATCTGACCATTCTATGCAGCCGGATTTATTTGAACTACCACAAACAAGTCTGGCGATCGAGTACCAAGCTGAGTTCGAATGTATTGCAGCTAACTTGCCTCACCTAGCTCTAGAAGTTAGGAAAGTGCATTCCTCAAAGGATTAATACCAGAAAACTAAATTGGGGTATTTTTCTATAGGCCTTGTGGCCTTGAGAAAATTATGGGTTTATTTGTAAGGGCTGAAATGAACTTGCAAGCATTATGTAGAGCTTGGCAGCATACCCCTGTGCAACCCAATTCTCTTGTGAACAGATAAATTATCAAACATTTGTGACTAATTATTTATATTCCCATGGGACTAATCATTCAAAGAAAAGGGAAAATGACAATGGAACCAGCAGCAGTACATGTATCATCATTGACCCCTGCTCAAACTAGCAATGGCAGTGTCAACAGGCATTGTTATATGAGGTTGGCAGATTCATATCATCAACAAGAAAAAGATACAGAATGATGCTATTTTTGTAACAATCGCTTTGCTCCGAGCCATCAACATAAGAAAAGTTTGAAAATGACCATAAATTGCCGTTAGGGAAAGAAATTAATAATGTCAGTTCAAGGACCACTTACCCAAATATCTAGTTGGCTATCTCTATTCTGCATATATCTCTATTCTGGCTGGAAAAGAGCATCACCAGAGTCCCTCAAGATACAGGGTAACTGTTATGGTAATATTGTATCAATGAAAATAGTTGATAGAATTGACCGAATGCCACAATGTTCCACGATGATATTGTTCGATAAGGGAAGGCAGATAACAAGATCTGGACGTCCTCTGCTTCACCAGCTAGGCTCCTTCCTCGATCAGATCTGGACGGCTTCCGCTCCTTGGTGAAGCTCCTTCCTCGATCAAGATCGGGACAACCTCTTGCTTCGATGAAGCTCTGGCTTGGATCAAGACCTGACTCCAACTCCTTTCCCTGCTCCTCTGGCCTTGTTTGGCAGTATAACCGTCGAACCTGAATGTCAAGAAAACAAGAATGTCTCTACCTGGTCTGCTCAACCTTTATTAATAGGGACACACCCCCACTCTTGTCTTGGTTGATATTTTTGGTCAACAGTGGCTGTTGACCGCCCTCTTATTCTTTCTTATGTATTTCCTTGAATAAAACTTATCAGTAACATGTTGTGAATGCAAGGTATAGTGATTATAGACAGGCGGCCATGCATAACTTTATTAATCCCTGAATCATTGCTGGCTTACCAATTTTTGTAGTAAATGATCAATATTTTACTGTTATGTTTGGAGATAGCTTCATCAAGACTTCTAAATTAATTTTGTCTGGACATTTCTCTTTGTATCCAAGGACTTGAAGTTCCCCGGAATTTTTTGCCACTGGCTTTGGGGGAAACTAGATTTGGTTCTGGCCTCAGTGGTTGCAGCCTCATGATTATTTATGTCTAAAAATGACCTCCTTAGTCCCCATATATTATGGAAGAAACAATTGGCCCTAGTTCAAAATATTAGAGGATTTTTTCCCTAGAGAGATACATCCCATCACACTACCCAAGAAATTGTGTAGTGCAAGATTTAATACCGAGCATTGCTTATGGGTTGATCACCTATCTCAGGTGATCTTCCCTCTTTTCTTTCAAAAAAATATCAATAATTGCATTCTACATTTAATTCCTTGTTGTCATGGTATTATCAGTTCAAATTTCTCATTATATTGATAAATTATGTAGCATGTATCCTTTGTTTTTGAATCTCTTCTCATGTTAACTCCCAAGCAAATCCCAGATCATAGAATTCACTTCATACCCAATGCCAATCCTATTATTATCCATTCATTCGGATATTCCCACCTACCAAAAAGTGACCTTGAGAACTGATAGAAAAAATTATAAAATTTCACATCATCCTGCTTTCCATCAGTCCTGCTCTCCTCGCATCCATGACTTATTGAGGGCGTTTCGAGTGTGAGCGTAATATTATTTGGGTTAACTAACATGCCAGCGATGTTTAAATCATTAATGAATTCAATATTCAACCTTTGCGCTGTGGTGTACTTGTTTTCTTTGACAACATTTTGATGTATAGAAAGGATCATGAAGAGCATGGAAATCATTTATGACTAGTATTTGAAATTTGTGTAGTACAACAATCTATGGATCAACTCCAACAAATGAAAATTCATGTAGACAAAATCATCTATCTTGGACACTACATAACAAAGGAAGGAGTTTCCATTTATGCTTACAAAATCCAGAGTACACAAAATTGGCCAAATACAAGCACTTGCAATGATTCTAAGGCCTGACCAATTACTATTAGAATAAATGGTAGAGCTTGCTGCTAAGACCCACACTCCCCTGAACCTACTCAAGAAGGAATCTTTCAAATGGGATGAAACTACTGAAAAGGCCTTTGATTATCTTGAATAAGTGTTATCATCAACACCAATATTGAGCCTGCCTTATTTCTCAAAGCCATTTTAGAGTAGCAACAGCTACTTCATTGCATTGTGTGGGAGCAGTCCACATTCAAGATGCATATTCATATCTTACTAAGGCTCTTTCATTATTGGCACAGACAAAGTCTGCATACGAGAGTGAATAAATGGTAGTAGTATGGTTAATCCAATAAATAAAAGATTTCTTTTTGTTCAGAAAATTCTTCATTCACATGAATAGGTTTTCTCACCAAGCGATGACCTCACCATGCGGATCTTGAGAGACAAGTACGGTCGGGGATTAAACTAGGATAAGAAAATAGCCCCAGTAAAGGGGTCGTCAGCATTCTTGAAAGGCCTCAAACAAATCTTCCCCAAGGTCCGGGAGTTCTACTCGGTCCGAATAGGCGATGGCTCTCTCTTTAAATCTTGGATAGAACCCTGGTCGTCGCGCAGTCCCTTGCAAGGAGCATTCCCTTGGTTATTTTCACTCGCACAATGCCCTGACGCTACAGTAGGTGAATGCTGGGACAGTACCTGGAATCCGAGGGTTGAAGGTGTCTTGTCAGACCAACGAATAACTGATTTCTTGGGCTTTCAACAAGCTCTAAATCAGATCTGCCCTAACCCGGGGGATCAGATGGTTGGGATTGGACAAGAGCTCCTTTCTCAGTGGGGGAAGCCTATGCACGGATCCGATAGGGCAACAAGGAAGACAAAAATATGATCCAGGTGTGTCGAGCCATCTGGCATCTTAAGGTTCTGCTTAAGGCCAAGATTGTTGGGTGGCTCTTGCTCTAAAAGAAACTAATGACCCAAGTCTTTCTCAAGAGGACATATCCAAATGCCCCGACAGTTTGCGTGTTGTGCAGGAGAGATGACAAAGATTGTAATCATTTATTTTTTGGATGCCCTTTCGCACACACAGTTTGGGCCACCCAAGCACAGTTGGCGGTGAACACGTCATCAGAGGAGGCCTTTTGGGAGTCTATGCAGAGGATCGGTCTGCAGACATAGAGAAGAAGGGGGCCGAGCACTGACAGTGCTCTAGGGAATCTATCTACACAGAAATGAGGTGATCTTCCGGAGGGGGAAGGCCTCTACAAACGGGCTCGCCCATGAAGTAGAAGATCTCTTTGTATCATGGTTTTCCTCATGGGGGGATGAAGAGGGAAGAGGAAAATGTATACATGTAATAGAGTCCTAGGGCTCAAACCATGTACTTGTCAGGTGGTTACCGATTTGTTCGTGTGATCGCCTCATATGTTTTCAAAAAAAAACAGGCGTTCTCTGAAATTTCCTATGAACCAAAAAACAATACCCAATTCAATAACATTATTGGGTTTCGGAATCATTAGGATATGGTTATGAGGTCTGGCGTAAGGTTGGCAGGAATAATGTGATGGTAGATTTCTTATCCAGAATTCCTTCTGTCTTTATACCATTCAACAGCATATCAGTTATTCATTGGTTAAACAAGGTAAACTTGGAAAAGGAGTTTGAGACTGACTAAAGATTATCTCTCGACAAGGATCCCAAACCAACAATAAATTCCAGAATATTCATTACACCATCCATCTCAATCTTTTACTCTTCAAGAACTATTTGGTATCACCTAGTACATCCTCATTAATTCCCCTAATTTTGAGATAGCTGTGAAATGCAAGGGTCCAGGGGACATGGATGATTTCTAATCTAAAAATTTACTTCCAAATTGCATGGTAGCATTATTGACCCTCGATGAAAAAATATATAAAGTCGTATGTCTATGCTTGTAGTGCAATCATATACCCCCAAGGGTATCTTTGGCGTTTTAGCTTATTAGGGGCACTTCAGTCATTTGATGTTAAGGATAAGTTGGTTCCTTCCTTTATAAAAAAATGTAGCCCTCCCTTGAGGAGGACAGTCAAGAATTAGGCTAAGATCATCCTCCCTTAGCTTGCTATCTCTATCCTCCTTGTCTCGGTCCCTGTCCCTTGCCTTTCCAGAAATCTCCTATCGTCTTGATCATCTCACTGGATCTTTCACCACTTCCCCTCCAATCCAATCCAATCCCTACCCTGCCAATTATTTTTTTCTTGTCTTCGACATTCCCCATCCCCCCAATCATCAACCCCTCCCTACATCTTTAGGCGTCTCATCCCTAGTTGACCTTTGCCTCCTCTGTTCGACCAATCTGGGCATTTTTGTTCTACTCTCCACCCCCAAGGAACATCTTCCTTGCATATCCTCTATTTCCCTCCTGATATGAACTTAAATCAAGGTTCCTATCAATGTAGGAGCTAGCTCGCTCCAGCGCCACCACCCGTGTTGCCACCGGCACCTATTCTCTCCATCTCTGCCCCGCCACATTGATTGTGCCTGCCTCCACAACTGGCTCCATATCCCCCACCAGAATTTCTTTCCTTGGATGGAAGGATACCACTCAATATGTATAATTGTCAATACACTAAGCAAATACACACTTTTTTCCTGTAAAAGTTCCAAATAATGCCAGATATATTTCTGGTATATTCATCCCAGAGACAATGTGCTTGCATGAAGTACCCAAATTCATAGTATCAGATAGAGAATGTATGTTCACTAGCACCTTTTGGAAAGAATTACACAAAGCTCAAGGCGCATCCATAAAGTTCTCTTCACCTTACCATCCAAATAGCGATGGTCAATCAGAAGTAACCAACGACATCTTAGAAAGTTACCTCAGGCATTTTACATCAATAAACAAAAGCAATTGGTGAAAATGCTATCATGAACAAACTTAAGCTACAATATCTCATTCTATTCTTTCTTCAAAAAAATACCTCATAATATTCTTCAGTCAAAATACCACCATTAAAACTATTCAATGGACGAGACCCACCACCCTTTCTAAGATATAGTTCAAAAAACACAAACATTGAGTCTGTAATGCTCTCTCAGAAAAGAAGATCAGATTCTGACACAAAATCAATGACTATCAGTCAAAGGTGAAGGACCAAATTAAAAAAAATGGTGTACTAGCATACAATGTCCAGTGTAACATTAATGGTAGGTTTTATCAAGATCTTTGTGAGAAAATCTAATATCTTAGGAATTGAAAAAAATTTCCCAAACTCCAACGCCATGTTCAAAGTACTGATGTATTCTAAAAGCAATGTACAACATTCTCAATTGGAAATTAGTTGGTATTGGAGGGGAAAAAGGGGCTGTTATGAATAGGAACTTTCCTTGGACCTATCAGGACAAGCAAACCAAGAAAACTCCAGACAACACATATGAATCAGAGGGACATGTACTGAGTAAAAAGACAATAACAGATGGGAATATTACCTTTCACAAAGGAGGTGATTCCAGTCAAACAATCTGAAAATGATTTGACAAGTTTTTGAGTTGTAGGCTGGATTTGATTAGTTTTCTTGAGTCTTCCCTTCTCATTCTGATCCATATTAACACTGTTTTTCCCCAAGGTACTACATATTGAGAAAATGTGGTTGAAATAATATTTCTAGCTTCATCTAGATAGATCTTGACAGGATCATATCACAACACAACACAATTATTGACTTTTTTGCCCTACCAACTATTGTGACTTAAAATTTGAGATGTGACAAGGACGAAGAATTGTCTGACATTCCATTTAAAAACTAACTTTGAACCTATGGTATTAGGATTCATGCCCTATGATCCTCTATATGACAATGGTATGTGGGCCGTGGGATATTCTAGGTCCCAAAAGGCCAATAAGGACTATCATCCCCTTGTTTTTTCCTTGGGATATTCTAGGTCCCAAAAGTTTATCTAGGACTACATTTTTCTATGAGAAATAGTATTTTTATTCCCTTGGTACTTTCTGATGCTTAATAATGCATCCTCAGCTCAATAAATGTTGCAAAACTTGAACTGTATCTAAAAATATTTAATTGATTCAAGGAGCTATCTTGTGTCCACAGAACTAAATGATTTTTTCCTTAATCTACAAGGAGTGAGGTTGAATTCACATGAGAAACACCTCACTGGGAAGAAGAATACAAAGAGAAGAAGTTACTCAAGAATAAAAGATGTATTCTAGTTTTCTTCTTTGGGGGAGCGTGGAACTGGCCTCTATATGCAGATTCATGGGCACAGTACGAGATACTAACATGGACAACATCAAAGTATTATTGGTCTTTTGGGATTCTTTGTGTGAAATTGAAGGTGACAGCAGTCATTATGTGGATTTTAAATTGCAAAAGTAGTCATTATATGGAATTTGGTCAAGTACATTCAATAACGTCAAAGTATGAGGCTTTGTTGAAGACAACAGTGCAATTGAACAAGAGTGTTGTTTCCACTTTTGAGATTCTGGAACGAGGGTGCTCATGAATCATCAAATCTCAAGTGGCATTTAAAGTGAAAAAGCAGAAAAATGGTAAACTGTTTTGGTCAAGTATTTTAAATAGGTCAGAGCGCAATTCCGTTAGAATCCCGTATGTATCATATCATTAGGTATTACTGACACACTCATTGGTGATTAAAGTGGGTTCGAGTAGAGTAACAACTCCCACTTGCTTTAGTACAACAATTTAAAAGAATAATGAGAATAAATCAAACATGAGTTATTGAATCCATATAGATTCAAAGGATGAAGTGATTTTTTTTCTGAAATTTTTTGAACTAAAGGCCATATAATTGCTTCAGAATTTTTTTGAATCTCATAGTAGTTTTTTCTGATAACAGGGGGCCACATCGTGTGGCTTACAAACTTCATTTTCCCTCTTCCTAGACATCTTCCGCAGGTTTGATATTTGGGAATTCTGTCACAATCTCAATTCTTACAACCGAAAAATCAGAATCCTAATATTCTCTGTTTGGGAGGTATTCAAAAGATTACTTACCAAGTGATGTTCACTTGACAGACCTTTAAAGGGATGGTGTTAGTGACTTCCATCTCAAAAAATGAAGGAGAGACTGATTCAGCTCAAAAAATGAAGGTTTTGATTCATGGCATTTCTCTGTCTGGCCATAACGACATAGCAGCCCTGCAATGAGGAAACTCAAAGTGGAAGACATAGGGAGTATGGATATAAATGATAACCCCTTTACTCTGTCTCTGCTTGTTAAGTCTCTTTGGACTCTTATACTAGGGATTGAAAATTTGTATGGTGCAGCTTACCTGCATGTTGTATGCCTACATTCCATAACATAGAAGCTATGTGTCGGTTGTGGTGTGGCTGGATAGAATATATAGTCCAGAAGTGTGGACCCATGATGCCAATTACGGCCAGGCTAGTATATATTAGAAATTTCTTTCAAATTATTTTTGAATTAATGTGTTTGTAGTCATACCTATTACTTCCTACGAGCGTTTTTAAAAAGATTCCTTTAATTATATTTTAATTTTGATTATCATGAATTCTTAAATAGTTATCCAGACTTTAGGGTATTACAAATTTCATAAACGTCAGTTAATTTTGAATTTTAATTACTATTATTTTTCTCATCATAAATGGGATAAAGAGAGTGTGTGGGAGAGAGAACATAGCATGGGGTATGGCAAAAGTCACAGGGCTGCAAAAAAGTGGCATAGAAAAAGGAATATAGAGACAGTGCGAGAGGAAAGATTATGTGAATCATGAAGTTGGGGTTTGTCAGGATTTTTACTGGATACCTATTATTTTGTTGTACCAAAGGTCACTACATGCAATTCACCGACTTTCTATCGCGGTGCAGTTTGACAGACATCATTACACTTCACCATATGCCTCTTTCAGCTCTGGAACTTTATAGCAAGGCCCATGTTCACACCTGAAAACTAGTCAAAGGCATATCATTTTTGAGTTTTAAATATCTGTATACCCATAATCTATCTTTGTATGGTCCATTCGGAGGACATCACCACCTCATCAATTGATGGATGCCATCTTGGCTTTTCTCCACCACATTAGCAAGCCTTGCCACGTCCACATAAACCTGGATTTTCTTTTCCCCCTAAATTGATGCAAACAAGTATCAACATGAGTTGATTTCTTATTCATATTTTTTTTCCTTTTTCTTCTTTCGTTTTATCAATTAATATTTGATTTCTTTTATGTGCCCCATTTTTCATTATGCATTATAAATAAATTATACTTTGTTTGAAGTAGGAAATGTCATGCAAAGCCATTTAAACAGGGGAAAGTCTTTCTCCTTATAATTAGACTTCCCTTTTACCTCCATCCTCTTGAAGCCTCTCTCATGGTGCCTCTAGGATTTCGTGACAGGAAATTTTGTTTCACATCACAAGATGCAAGACAAATAGAGAGACAAAATGGGATGGTATATGACAGCTCAATGGGACATAAAATGACTTATTGTCATGTCCCCAAGCCCAAGATAAATGATGGGTTGCACAGGCCAATATGAATTCGAAACCAATCTTTTTTAGGTTAAAAAGTAAAGAATCTTTCTTTTTTCCAGTATTTCTATGCAATGTTTTTTCTTGATTTCTCCTTAAAAACATGTTATCCTCAATTTAGAGGGTTTTCAGATACGCATCAAGTTCATCCTTGGGCAAAGACATGGGTGTCCATTCTATGTTATGTTTGCATATTTATTGTTATAGAGCTGAAATCCCCTCTAGTCCAACTGATAAATTGGGTGGGGGATGCCATAACATCAACAGTGGGAATACATCCAACTTTTAAAAGGTAAATCAAGTTACACTATGTTCTGTTCACTGTAATCTAGCATCCTCCGTGTAGTGGTTGGTTCTTCAAAAGTGATAACAGTAACCTAGTTTTGAAGAAGTGTCAGTACAAATTTTGGGTGCTTCAACTTCATTATGTCACAATCAGAGCTCCAAGAAGCGCATTTTCTCATTGGTAAGGAAAGTTGCACTAAGGAAATTACTGGAAAATGATATCAACGGGGGTCATCAGTACCTTGACTAGAACACTATAGTTGTGTTAATAGTAGTGTGGAGCTGCGAAAAAACATGATGGATCTAGGAGTGGCTTTAAGATATCTATAAAATACATGACATATATCCTGGACAGTGAGACTTGAATTCAACCTTTTTGAGTGTCAATGGTCAAGATTTTATCATGCCAAGGAATTATCTCCACCAAAACAAAGACAAGCATAAAGTGAGTATGCTTCAGCTGGAGGCCTGGAGTATGCATCAGCTACCAAAGGCATCCAGGCTATTGGATCTGACAACTTGGATGAATCCTAAGGTAAAAAACCCTCAAAAAATTTTCCTAGTAGCATCACACAAGTATCAGGACATCATGATAACACTTAACATAATCTGGTGGCAAAAAGCATTCTTGATAGCCTTGGTGTCTATGGTTCCACAGTGTACCAGATTAGCGGCCAGGATATCTCCAAAAAGGGCACTATGATGCACATAGGAAGTGTGTTCCTGATAGCACTTAATGTTTTTAGGGCCGCAAGACATGGCATCCAGGTTGCTCTTGGTCCCACATGAAACCACAAGAACATCTAGGATCTTTCTAGGCAGACATCTAAGCCTCCCTTAAAAAATGCATACCCAATAGCATTTACTGATGTCAATCAAAGAAACATGTGATACCAGTCTGGACCATTCCTAGTTCCACGTCAATGGTGATGAGCAGTAAGATGTAGAGGAACAAGCTGCCTTAAGTGCACCTTTTTTATAAGAAACAACTGCATTTAATGAGGCAAAAATGATGGTTGACATTGAATTCAACGTAGTCATTGATTCCATCTTAGTTATCCACAATGTCACTTCATTAGTGTATGTTTCAAAATTAATGTGGCATCCAACAGTGCATTAAGTGAACTGTCAGACCCTTGAACATGCACATTAAATTCCAAATTTAAACAAATGAAAATAGTCATTTATTGGTGGCCAAGATGCATCCAGAAAAATATAATGTGACAGTTGGGCACTCAAATATATCAATTACCTTATAGCCCATTTTTTTTACTTTTTCTCTTACTTCCTCACTACTAGACTTGATGATTCCACAATCAAGGGATCTGATGGTTTCTATGCAATGTATGTCGATACACAATCAGGACTAATTTCATGATTGGTTGGACGATATCGATGTTAAGCATAACAACACTAAGGCAGCATGTGAGATACATCAGCCTCAACCCTCGTACTCAGTTGATCGCTTGACTTTAGACGATTGATGAATTAAGTAATGTCAACAAGGTTGATCTTTCTCACCCAACCAATGTCGATTGGGTGTCCGAATCGTTTCAACCAAGCATCCCATCCCAGTCTGGTCTTTATCACTCAAATCTTGTTCAATCAGCTCCAAAGAGATTCGTTAAAGTTTGGTTAACTCCATACCCAATTGTTTTGAATCCAATTGACTCTAGTGGCTTATTTTAGATTGACGAGGTTCATGATGAAGGGATCAATGCTGGCCTTGGAAACATTTACTTAGTCAATTGTGATCCGGTCATTGCTGACCCAATTACCTTATTGGTCATGTCAACTTGGACCTGATCAACATCTTGACACAATCAACCCTGACCAAAGTCAACTTGTTGACAGAGATCAACCCTCATGTGATATTAATGAACCATGTTAACTTTAATTATGTCGTTTAGGACCCCTAATTTATGTAATAATTATTTATAGTTTCCTTACGAGCATAGAGTGATAATCAAATCCACAAAAAGCAAATATTGAAAAAGTCAATTTTAAATTTGGTTTTTTATATTTTTATTTTGATATTTATTTTAGGAATCAAATATAATTTAAGAAAATAAATTAGTGAAAATCAATTCGAAATAGTTCTAGGAAGTAGGGAAAATATTTATCTTAATGAACCTTATAATACAAAACTATACAAATATATTGGGATATTAGTTGGCATGTATTTGCATCATCTCCGTCAGAGTTAGTGGAGCTATTTCCTTCATCCGCTCCACTACGCTCACGTCCACCACCATCACTGTGCTGGGGAAGCGTCAGGTATGTTAGTTAATTAGAATTGATAAGGATTTCTCACGTCCCTTAGTTAAGCAAACGAGTGGGGGGGGTGTGCAGGTGTTGCAGATTTTACCAATGGTGACCGAGAAGGAAGTGGATACATACCCATGAGCAATAGAGTCGATGGTGGCATGGGGGATAGTGAAACCTAAGCTATCGACTAGTATGAGCTTGGAATAAGGATGAAGACTCGAGTCAAAAACAGACTAAGATCACACAAACCTTGTCATGTGCCCAACAGGCCGAGTGGTACTTTCTCTTCATGAGTCTTGATTTGGATGTAACTCCTTCAATTCTTCTGTTAGGAATGTAAGAATGAACCCAAGAATCAGCAAATCACTCCACTAATTGTAATTAGAAATAAATCTATGTGTGACTTTTTACAAGGATAGGGGGGTCTCTTGATCCAAGATAGAAAATGGATGGAGGAGGTAAAGAAAAAATTACCCACAACAGTTCACCCCTAAACTCACTATAGATTATTAGATAATATCATTCAAAGACGGATTGATGTCAAATGTCATCGGTGACGTCGTCCTACGGGTAATTCCCTAGTGGATGAATCTACGTGATGTAGTGATCCTTGGTGAAAGTATGTGCAGGTCCCAATTCGTGAGGTTTCACCAAGCTCCAAGCTCGGGGTTGGGTGGTCAGTGACAGTGATGATGACCTCCTGATCCTCGTCTGAGCGATGATGGTGACTATGGCGCGAAGCGGATTAAATCCGTCAACACTCACACGTAATGGACAGGCTAGGTCCCTACCTAAGAAATCACTCAAGAAGTATTCCGCTTAGTGTATTTTCCTCTCTCCTATTCTAACCCGAGCGCTGTGGAGTACAGCCGAGAGATACTATAGGCGATAAAATTAACTAACGAGCAAGGGAAGTGGGGTTCCTTGTTGGTTGTGTTGTCCATGTTGGCGTACTCGTCGGTGCAATATCTAGAGCGGGCAGGTTTGGCTGAGGTGTGCCAGAGACAGGCACTGCGTAGCTCGACTGGTGGCAGAGGCGCAGCGTCAAGATGCATGATGCTAAGGAATTGAAGGTTGCAAGGGCATGCTGGCAGCGCGTCAGGCGGGGCACAAATGCACGACAGTTGGGCAGCACAGGCGTGTGGGCGGCACTAATGGCGCTGGCTGCGTGGCAGCGCAAGCGGTGCAAAGGGCAATCGGCGCGGCGGCGGCTTGCAGCGGCACTGGCTGCACGGCACGGGCAACACAAGTGGCTTGCAATGCGGGCAGCTTGCGGCGGCGCTAGCCGCACAGCGCGGGCAACGGGGCGGTTTGCGGCGGGTGGCGCTTCCTCTTCTCCCTTCTCCTCCCTCCCCTTCTCTCTTCTTCTTCTCCTCTCTCAAAAGACCAGCAGCAGTTAAAATTTCCAAAATGAAAACCTAGTCTGCCCTGAGTTGGGTGCCCATCCTCCATTATATAGGGGTCATGGTGGGCCCCTTACGATGGGTCCAATATGGGGGGCCCTTTGAACATGGGGGCCCCCTGTAAAGACCAAAAAAAACATGAAAATATGAAATGGATGTGCCCGAGTAGGGTATGGCCAAAACACGATGAACATACGGTTAGGCCGAAACGGCAGACATCCAGACAAACTCACAAACATAACCACGTGCCGAGGTAAAATCAAAACACCCAAATACCCGAGCATGCATACTGGTTGACTTTACCGGAGTGTCTTCACCTTCGCCTTGGCGTGTCGGTCAGGCTGGACACGAACTGGCAGGCCTGTTGATGATGAGGGTGATGGCTCCGACAACATCTCTGATGGAATAGGGCTGCTTGCTCCATCATGGATCCATCTAAGCCATCAAAATTTCTCTCTCTTCCAATCAATATTACATGGATTTCCAACCATACACAAAACTTTAGGAAGACCTGAAAATGTCAAGAAACATGTTGAAAATATTTAAATAAATTCAAAATTATCTTTTTAACTTATAAAAGTATTTTCTTTAATCATTTGACATTCCAAATTCCATTGAAATTCCAAAAACTCAGGAAAATCATTAAATTATTTTAAAATATAATAACTCCTACAAATATTTTAGTATAAGACTTACAAAACTACAAATATTTTATGTATTTAATATTAGGAAATTTCATAAAAATAGTACAAAATGGAAAAGCCCTAGAAATATATCTTTGAATGAAATCAGAATTTCATTCAAAAAATCTAACAAATACCAATAAATATTTTGATAAATCTAAGTATATATTTTTAAAATTATATAAATATTTTTCTATGAATTAAGTCATAAAATTATGTTAAAATACCACACGATTGGGAAACTGTCATGAGCTGGTTAAATATTTGACGAAAATAAAAGTATAAATACATTAAATACTATGAAAATTAACACGATATTCCTGATCATCAGGTCTCCTATTGACTGGGGGGATTCTTAACCCAGTGATGAACTCAAATTTAGGTTGTCAATTTATCTTTGATAATTGAGTAAATTGATAAAATTTAGAAGACTTGGACTCAAAACGAATATGATTAGCTAGTGATGAGAAAAGTTTGTTTCCACAAGGAATAATTATCATGTAATTAATGTATTTATAACTATTTATTTGGGGATCAAAAGAAATATTTATAAGATGAGAAATATGGCATGATGAGAGGGGATTAATACTAGGTATATTTCATAATTGATGTATATAAATGTTCAGAAAAATGTGATAAGTTCCATAGTGGATGAAGATGATGATGGGTAATATGAATTAGATAAAACGGACAGTTATGAATTGGTAGATTTAGATTGATGGATGTGGACTAATGGACGTGAATGGATGGATGGATTGGAAACAAAAGAAGACAATAATGTAAGTGTAAGGAACTCATCAATATCCTTATCTTAGATCAGGAGGAAGGATATTAAACAGCAGAGGGAGATCCTTCCACTTATATTTAACATTCCTAATTTTGATTACAAATACCACTTACAAAGCACCAATATTTCTTTCACCAATAAAATTCAAAGTGCAAGGAACTCATCAATACTTAGGTAGGACCAGCTCTAATATGATTAAACATGGATAGAAATGTCAATTTATTGATCAAAAGAATGGATAGATATATTAAATGGATGCAAAGACGCATAGCAAATTTTAATTTGAAACTCCTCGATATCTAGTTTTGAAGTTGGATCATTGTGAGTCATCAGTTTTTCCTCTCGCATCATTGGTAATTCTGTTATATTGTCAAAATGTTGGTGGAATCCTTAGACTTGTAAAATATTTTCAATAACTAGTATGTCACAACAATGACAATGCACTTGAACCTCTTAAACTCTTGAAGTGTAATCCACTTGAATTTCCTTTTAAACAATTAATCAAATGCCACGTGTACGCACATTTCGTATTCTTTTATTCACCTTTATGTGAACTTTGTTTATTGGATTTTTCCCTCCTAAGTTTCTAACCTTTCTCCTTGCCATTATTAGGATTTAAATTCTCAAATTTTACGTTGTGGATATGTGTTCATGCCTTCCATCGCATTTTATTATTAATAAAATTGACTCATTTTATTACGACATCACGTGTCTCCAAACATTATAAAAAAAATTAGTATTAAATTATTTACTAATTATGATGCCATAATGATATTTTTGCAATGATTGGGAAGACCAATCGTCAGAATGAAATAGATTGTGACACATGGTGAACACAAAATAAACCTAGAAACATACATACAAAATAAACCTCCAAACACACACTCATCAACAATATCTTGAGGATGCATTTAGCCCAAAGGAACTTCAAAAGGCCAAGTTATCATTATATCTCTCATACAGCATATTTGGTACGTTTATATATATCAAGATAGCTTTAAATATGTTCAACCATCCTGATATGCTAGAGTATGTATAGAGGTTAACCTATTGGCACCTATACTACATCCACGATCCTCATGCACAATGGATTAAAGAAAATTTATTACCCTTTTTTTATGAGGATTTACCATAGGTCTATACACACTAGACATTACTTAATCATATTATCCACATTTTTTGCCAAAAAGGGACTTAGTCACTGCAAGAAACTAAGCACATTATACTTCCATCCTTACATTGTTAAAGTTAGACATGCTGCTTGGGGTCATCAAGATACTAAGTTCACACAAACATTGACATTCAAGACACCAGTAAACCCCACCCAAAGAGCTCTACAGATGACACCATATTGTTAATCTCACATCAATTGAGAATGCATGTCTCTCCACGATTATCCATCTCCGCCCACCATAGGATGAATGAATGTGCACATCTTATGTATCCCGATACATTAGTTATGGGGAAGGCTATCAAGATCTCAAAAACATTTGAGTTACTTGTCCACCTGGATGACGAAATGCATATAGTGGGATGGGATAACTGAGCTCTATATGCACCCATCCCCATCACTCGACCAAGAGATGAAAGATGATCAGTTGGATTAATAGGGAAGAGACAGTATTTTTAAGAGAGGAAATATTTTTATAACATTTTTTTTAAGAGTGAAGTAATGGATAAGTGTGGAGAGAGGGACCAGTTATAGCACCATGAGATGTGTAAGATTTTCAATCGATCATGGAATATTTTTTAATTTTTAATAAGATATAAACTAACGGAAATAGAGAGGAAGATGTGGTTATGATCCGGGCTTTGGGCCAGGTCAGCTCAAACCCTGTCCTTGGTCTTTGTCTTGTTTCTTCAATGTCATGCCCCAAGAGGCCGCAATTACTGCCTTCTTATCTTCCTCTGCCTAAACCATTCAGTGAAAAAAGAAACATTTTTGTTAATCCCATATCAAAGAAATAAAAAACATGGTCGCTTGAAAATCCAGCCAATCATTCATAATTGATTTCTAATACTCCTCGTGTGAGCTGCTTAGCAGGCCTCCTTTGGCTTCACCCATTAGCTCTGCCTGCACCAAGGGCCAGACCCTCAGCCAGGGAGACTTAAGGCCTTACTCCTCAATGTGGGTCTTGCTCCATATGCCTGACTTTGAATTTCTAATTAAGAGGCCACTGACCTGCCCCCTTTTATTCTTTTTATCTTTTCTCTTTTTATTGATATTTCTTCTCAAGGAATTCTTCATGTCTCTCATGGTCTTCCCTTTTGTTTTATAACATAAAATAATTCAGTTACATTGTTTTCCCCTCTCAACCTTTCATTCATCACTAACACCCCATCTCTAACTCCATTCCTCCCCCGTGCTCCCCCTCCCTTCAATCTCTACTGCTCCATCTCACAATTGTCATATATTTTCCTTTCTCTACCTCTCCCTTTACCTTAACCCCTCCGTCCATATCTAACTCAATTCTTCTCCAGTTTTTCCTGTTGTCACCCTAAGTCCCCTGACTCATCACAATTCTCCCTCCCCCTTAACCACCTCCATCACTCACTCTCTAATATGCAACACCTAAGAAATAAATGTGCATGAAATATAACTCACAGGGAAGCAGACAAAATGTGATGTAGGGTAATATAAACATAGTGTCAGCTCCACAAGAGCACAAAAAGTCAATCCCTTTTCAGATTGCTAATGTGTGCCACTGCACAACCCTTTTTATGACATGTGGTGTGAGGCCCCTGTGATGCGAAACTTTGAGTAGTTTGGGCGGGGGCACTGCACAATGTTGCTCACTCAATGAAGTGTGCACCAAGCATAGGTTAACGCATGACCATGTAAGAATAATATGATATTCTGCAATAAACTCATTGTATTCATGTGAGAAATGGTGTTAAGCATACTATAGGTGCAATGATGGAATGGATTTCATATAATTGTATACCCTCAAAGGTATCATCAGCTCTCTAAGACCATTAAGGTGCATTTTGGTCATTGTGTTATCAGGCATTTCCTCAAAAGTATTCCCTACTTAGCTCAAGGCTCATTACCCCCTACTTACCTCAGTGCCAGTCCAATATTAACGTCCATAATACAGAATATGAAATGTCATTAGAGAATTATCGATTTAAATTATTTGTTTTGTTTTAACATCTCCCATAAAATTGTAATTTTTTGTGCAAGAGCATTTAAATGATACTCATTTACTTATAAGTTTATTGGAACAAATGCTCAACAAGGTAAACTTTGTAGATTTTTTTTAGAGTATGAATGACCTAATGGTATGGTGTCCCATTCTTAAACTTTATTCAATTGGTCATTATTTCTTGGGTTCCTCAGATGATTTTTAACCAGTCATGTTCAACGAATGCTGACTAAAAAACTAAAGTATAAACTATTAGATGGGGTGTCTATACATTATCACATTTTATAAAAGGAGTCTGTTTGGACATTGTATACCCTGAACTATCCCCCTGAGTTTATGATTTAATAGGAAGTACAAAGCTTAAAACCTTCATACAACTAGGTTAGGTGAATTAGAGAAAGGGAGACCTCTAGTGACATTCCAGCTTTCTCCTTTCAGACCCAGCCAAAATAGAATAAAATACCTCTTCTCTTGGTTTTGAATATCTGAATATTGCAAACTAGCCCCTGTAGATAGCTTTCATTTAAAACATCACAATTATAGTTATTCTCGATCAACATTTTTTGCGTGGGAGAGCTTCCACTATACAAATATGTAAATTGTTCCCTTGTTTCATCTCCGTTATCTAGGGTTTCAAGTTAGCTTTATCTTGATATTTGCTAGAATAACTATAAAATTGGTCAATATGTGTATTGTGGTAAATTCAGTTAACCAATCTACAAAGTTTGCCTCAAGATGCATTGAATTCAAATCAATAACTCGGACATACGCCAATTAAGATGATCAGCATGAGTTGGGGGGTCATCTGAGCAAAAAATGTTATAAAACAAGAAATACTTGGAATATTTATCGACTGGTCATCAAGCTATGATCCCAGTGGCTTTAAAAACAATAAAAACATATTTCAAGAGGGTCCTATTTTAAATTAGACTTCCTGATTCCTAATTTCCTATCCATGGGAGGCAACGATGGGGCTAGTTTCTAAAACAATTTCCAAATATTTCAGGTGATAACTTAAAAATAAACTTTTAAGAGGGTGACCCACCATAAAAATCTGGACTGCAAGCACACTCTAACTCGTTACAAGCACAAGCAATCGACGGAAGAACACAAGAACGTTCTTGCTCCTTTAAAATCCCTCCACTTCCACTCTGCAAACGAGAGTTCATCCATCGTCTTCCTCAATCAATTCTGGGTTTCTAAGGTTTTCCCTAAAGCTCGTAGTTCTTCCAATCTTCCAATCATTTCACTGATGCTATCTTTCTTCGAATAACTTGAGTAGAGCTCCAATGGCGAAGACGAAGCTGGGGAAGAAGGAACTCGACTATTTCACGATAACGGGTACTGATAAAATCGTCAAAGGTACGTTCTTTCATTCCGATTTCTACGTTTTTAGCTTGGTTCTTAGTCTCAATCGTGGGGGATTGGACCATTGCAGTGGGGGACAGCGTGCTCATGCGCGCCTCAGACTCAGACAAGCCGCCGTATGTGGCGAGGGTGGAGAAGATAGAGATCGATCATCGCAACAATTTGAGAGTTAGGGTTCGATGGTACTATCGTCCCGAGGAATCGAGTGGCGGTCGCCGCCAGTTTCATGGGGCGAAAGAGCTCTTTCTTTCTGACCATTACGATACCCAGAGCGCTTCTACGATTGAAGGCAAGTGCACGGTTCACTCTTTCAAGAACTACACCAAGCTGGAGAATGTCGGCGCTGAGGACTTCTTCTGTCGGTTCGAGTACAAGGCTTCTACTGGTAACTTCGTTCCTGATCGTGTAGTCGTGTAAGTCCAAATTTTAGAATTTGTGTTATTTCTTCTGGTTATGTCTTTGTTTCTGCAAGCGTGCGTTGTTCGTAATCAGTTGCTTGGGTTGAACCTGAAGATACTGTAAATGCGAAATGCCCTACAACCCAGACGATCTCATGGTGCAGTGCGAAGAATGTAGGGATTGGTGAGTTTTTTTTTCCAAAAAAATGAAGTTTAAAATGGAAATTTAGTTCATATGTTTACTATGTTTCGAGAAATGTTGCGTGATCCTGGTGCCAGTATGAATTGATTGTTCTTTTATGAAACAGTGTGAACTAAATGTGCTTCTAAGTCTCTGGTGGGGGTTTCTTGCTCAGCTTTAAGCTCTTATTGTATAGTTCTTGCTTGGCTCTTTTTCGAACAAGTGTCTTCCTAAGTTTTGATTAACTCGTTGATTTTGACAACGCGGAGGTGTGTATTGTCTTACCTGAACTTAAATTCTCTCTATGAACCAAGCGTATCGTCTGTCATCATATTTAGTCATACGGCCGTCTTGCATCCAAATATTGTGTTTTTGTTGTAGATTTTTTTTTTTGCGTGAATATTGAAATTTGTCACTGTATTTTGCATCCAGCATTCTAGACCTATTAAATTACACAGTCCCGCCGGGTTGACCGTTGGCTTGACTTAATTATTATTATGTGAATTATTTAAGTGAATTATTTTATAACGGAATTAATTCATCTTTTGAAATGGGATATTTAGTTCATCGTCAAATTTTTGTTATAAGTATGTCTCAACTACATTTGTAGAGGTATTTTTGTTAGGACACGCATCCCACTGTTATCTCCTTGTAACAAAGGAAGTTTTGCTAGTTCTCGTTTTTTTAAAACATTATGCTAGTTATCATTTTTCATGGTTGTTTCATTTTTGAAGGAATAAATCTGTTTATTGTTAAAGTTTTCACGGTTGTTTAACCTTTCACTTTTCTTATTTAAGTTGAGAATGCAAAAGAATCGTTATAGAGACATCATCAATTGTACGATAATGACGCCCCAATCATTGTTCTTAATGACATTTTTCAAAATAAATCATTGTTATTAATGATGCGGACGATGATGAGACTAAATTGTCAGTGTCATCATCAGCAGCATCTTGGCATGGACGAATGACGAATGTGATGACAGCAAAAACTAGTCATCATCATCATGACCATCATCAATATCATTAACTTTGAATTCATGGGAGTGTTGGAATAGGTTTCATCCCAGGTGCCTGAGCATGTCCATAGAGCAGGCGAAAAAGCTGGACCACTTCCTCTGCTCCGACTGCGCTGAGGACGAAGACGCGCAATGAAACATGGATACATTTCCAGTATCTCCGCTGTCTGAGCCCAAGGTGAGCTCTTAGATAGAATGAGATAAAAAAAATGATAAAAAATTGTATGACCCCAGAAGAGATAAATCTTTGGGAGTTAGTTTGCAGGTGGAAGCAAAGCGTAGAAGGAGATAAGGAGGGACTGGTAAGGGAGACTGAAGGCGCTTTCTTGATGTACAAATTTGGGTTTAAGAAAGCTCCGTTTTGTGACCTTCTTCCCTACTGTAAACGTAGATGTTATCTTTATTGCCTATGCCACGGATGCTCCTCTCTCTATGTACAGAAGACTGAGGCCACCATGGATGGGTTTTCTCTTAATGTTGATAGTAGCCCAAGACTTCGTACAGACACTGACAAAGTCAGGTACAGATACTGCAAATGTCGCATTTGCCCTTTTCATCAATGAATAGTAATGGCCAATATTATTCGAATTGTATCTTTAAATTTGTCTAAAATTAAAAGATACAAATGCAATTAACTATTTTGATGTCACCAAAACTTCAAACATAGACTATATAAGCCTACATATTAGATTCACTAGAGAGTTTGATATAGTGAGTAGGATGTGCACGGCTCAAAATCAATTTTTATATCAAAAAAAGTTTCAAATATAAATTGTGGGCATTTTTCTAAAAGCATGAAAAATATTTCCCCTTAATAATATTTCCCCCAAAAATGTTTACAAATGTTTCCCCTAATTATAATAATGTCTAGATGATTCTCTGTGTTCTCCTGAATAATAAAGTAAGGATTTATTTTAGGAACCCGTGCAAATCTGAATATGAGTCTGGTGCACACCATACGTATTGATCATGCAGAGAATAGTTACACCCATAATGTACTTTTTAACGGTCATATCCATAATCACCCCATGTTGATATAGATGTCAGAGTAAAAAAGGTTTAGATTCAAGATGATGAATTTTATATCCCAAATAGTCATAAGGCTCAGATATGGGATATTTTTGTTGTTATGTTGATATAGATGTCCTTATGTGTAGGCATTTTACTGAGGTTTTTTAAGTCAATTTCTATTATCTTCAATTTCACTTTCTTCTTATCTTTACTTTGTTTATTTACCTTTAAAAATTGTATCTAGGTCCTTACTCAAATATTATCATTGAGAACTTTCAATCATACTGGATAACTTTTCACTGATTATTATTTTTTCAAAATAATGTTTATTCTCTCAAATTATCTACTATTTTAATATATTCTTCTCCCTTTTCATGTATACTAAGTATCTATCCTATTCTGATTTATATAATCTAAGATGAAATCATAATTCACCTCTCTCATTTACTAGTATAAAGTTAGTACTTTTGAAATCACAAAAGATTCATAGTATATGGATAACGATTTTGAATTAATTTAATTATTTTTATGAATCAGAAAAAACATATTATTAATTTTTTTTTAATAGTCTATCATGTATAAAATTATTTCATTCCAAAAGTATCATCCTTTGAGGATAATTTATTTTTTGGAATAAAGTAATACTATATAGGATATGATATAAATTATCTGTGTAATAAATGTATACTGGAATTTAGTAATCACCTTTTGAGGATAATTCATTCATTAAATTTTCTAAACTAGAAGTAAATTGTCCTCTTCATTTGTTCAATATTTTTAGAATAAAAATTGACAGTACCTCAAAGGTTTTATTAAAGCTATTTTATTTCAATGTTTCATAAAAAATTTAAATCACATAGTTCAAAATTGACAGTACCTCAAAGGTTTTATATGAAGCAGAGGTATAGTTTTTATAATTTTTTTACTTTATATGTCTTCACTCTATATCTTGGACACATCCTCCCCTTTTGTTCTCTTTTTCCCTTTTTTGTGGATGTACATTTTAAATCATATTTTTGAAAATATTCCTTAAGCCAAATTGAACTTAATTTTTGTATTCAATAAGTTTTTTCTTAAAGTTTAGTCATAATATATCCTTATGTAATATGCCTAAGATGTACTAGATTTCACATTTTTCAACTTTTTAAAAGAGTTATTTTAATTTTAAATGGTAATCTAATATGCCTAAGATGGGGCTGAAATAGACTTTATTAGTCATTTATCTTATTAAACCTAATTTAAAATGATATATGGGAGACACAGACTTGTACGCTAATATGACTATTAAGTTCTAGATAACATCTAGGCTACGACATTGGGGTATCATCATTCCCTCGGTGATTGATAACCAATTGTCGCCAAATTGCGATTAAAAAGCGCAAAGGTTGAACAACACACCAACCCATTTAGCAAAGGATGGAAATAAATTAAAATTTATAATAAGATATTGAAAAAAGAACATCCTCTCACACCAAGATCAATGATCACTAAATCCAAAAACCATAAACTTTGTTCAAGAAATGTGTCATTAAAATTTTTATAGATATTGAATAAACTTGATGCCTTGTGTCCACAACAGCACTCTAATTCTAGAATAATGACTGGACCATAAAGGTATGATGTAATGTGATACATAAGTCAAAACCAACATGGATGAACGTTAATATCAGAGGTAATGGACGGCCTGAAAGATGGGCCACAGTAGAAATGCCACCTGTAGTATGATCTAGAAGTTCTAGTGAAGATAGATTCACATTAATGACAATTAAAACTTAGAATGTGGTTGATTCGAATTCCTCACATGTTAGAGCTGAAGGCAGAATCCAATTTTGAACTGATAAATAAATGTTGTGATAAAGGAGTGTTTCTCATGTGTGAAATATTGCAAATCTGTCCCACAAGTAAATATCAGAACCTCAGAGTTCAATAATACATTAACTTGATTAACTTGCATGATGGATTGCTTTAAAATAAGGGATGGGAATTAAAAAAAATCCTGATGACCATGTGGACTTCCCAATATTCTATTGTCATTAGTTTATTATTACAGTACCATAAAATATAATGACATATTATAAATGACATTGACAAAAATCTAAAAGATTTACAATCAAACTTTTCCTCAATTGTATAAAGCCCAACTCAGCTTAATATGGTAACCAAATAAGTAGTGAATAGTCATTCAGATTCAATTGATAGTGATAACTTCAAATTAGATCAATAAGATTATGCTTTTATACTTCTTTTTGTACCATATATTTTTAGATTTGCACTAGCATTATTCACCATTTAAGGATAAATGAGATGTTTATGATTTATTTTCCGAATCTCTATTTTAATGTACTTTATTGATTTTTTAGACTAACCCCACTTGACTCCTTAGACTCAAGTGGATTTCTCACATCTTATTGGAGTTTTATTTGGAATACAGGACTAAGGTAAATACAATGTTGAAAATTTAGGATACAAATGGAAGGAAAGTAGAAACCTAAGACATCTAGTAGATACTAAGAAGAGGCCCAATACACAAGAAGCCCACTCTAGAAGCTCATTCAAACCTCTTTAAGGACCAGGTCAACTAAAGGCAATAATTATGGAACTAATTCACAATTTGAATTTGAAATGTCTAGTTTCAAATTGGAGGGAACGTGTATCCAAGATGGAAATTAATTAATTCTAGTCCTCCAAACCCTTGGAATTAATTCCAATGGATGGGAGAGTTAGAGCACTTCCATTTAATCTCTTCTTCTCTCACTTTGTATCTCATCTTCGATTTATGATCCCGACTTGTCGTTGGAGGCCAAGGACATCAGATTTCTTTGATACATTATTGTTCTACAATAGTGTGGGAGACAGAGTTTACCATGATCAATATTTTTGGAGAAAGATGATCACTTGGCCCTTGGGAGAAGTGACAACAAGGTTCGTGTGATCTCCTGAATGTTTGAGTTGAATTTTCTCACCTTTTTCTCTAGGTAAACATTCCAGTAGATAGCCTAGGCTTCAAGCCTTACGATGCATTTGTCTTGAGACATTTGTCTTGTAGATTTTTCTGATGCATACGGTACTGAGACATTTTTCTTGTAGAAAAACTTACAGTATTTTCAGTCTACTACCCGCTGGTGCCCAATTCTCATGCCTGAAGGAGCAGTTGCCCGCAAGGTGCGGCCAAAGGTTCTCATTAACGTTGAATCTTATTTATTGCCCTAAAATTACCCAAAATTTTCTATTAATTACATTTAATTATTAGAGCCTATCTAACATAAAATATGTATTTAATTTATTTAAATCTGTAATATTTTGAAAAAGATGATTTCAGATATCTAATATAATTTTTCAGAAAATTTTAATGTTGAAGTCATGCACAAACTTCAATGACTTTATTTACACTTATGACTGCTCAAATTAATCAAAACTTTTAATTGTGCCAGTTTAAAATTTTGAAGAATTAAACCATTTTATTTTCTGTCTCATATTGAATGCATGTGTCAATTTTCTACATGTAAAAATTATGAACGGGCACCACTGTGTATGAAGGTCATGTATGACGTACTTAGGCCCCAATTTTGAGGTTCTCCTTTTTTGAGGTTCTTCTTTTCTTCTCTCGTTGTGAAAGACACATTCCTCTCTCCTTGAAGAAAACTGTATTCTGATTTTTTAGATTCTTCTCAAATCTATGATATTTTATTAAATCAAACCAACTGCAAATGATCCAGAATCTTGTTATTTCATGCAGGGTTTGAGAAGATAAGAGGGAGACAAATAGCATTTTTCAGATGGGTGAATTATGCGACCGTTTGTGACATGATTTTATTGTGGAGATATTCACTAATATTTTTGAGGTTCTAGTGAACATAAAAGTTACTATAACTTAAACTAATGAATATAATTTTGATTTTTTTTTTCTTTTGATACAACATTGAGAAAATCCCGTGGATTAAAATACTGACCTTTGTTCCAAGAAGGTTTGCTGGAGTCATTGGCAAACATCTTTTAAAACTAGGACCATATAAGTTACATGCATAGAAATATGACCATTTAGAAATCACACTGTGAATTATACTTCTAATATGATTGCCTTCTAGATATTTTTCAAATCAGCTTCGAGATACTTTTGAGTAAAAATATGATTTATAACTTACATACAATTCCATATGTTTTTTTAATTATTATTCTTTTCCATTCATTGAAATTATATCACAATTGAAATTCCAGAAGGTTAAAGGTATCAATGAATCTAAGTGGAGAAGAAGAGGGCTAGAGGAAAGAACCTCAAGATAAAGGGAAGGTAGCTTAAGGAAAGTCAATCTATTTATGTTGAAATCTGGTTTCTAGGTTTAAAATTTCAAGGTTATATGAAACATCTAATAAGTAGCATAACTAAATTAAATCATTAGTGGTGAAGCAGCTCTTGAATATCATCTATACCTCAGATTAAAATGAATTGTTGAGAAATACTGATCGATACTAAGGATTAATAGTTGTATGATTTGAGAAATATTACTCTGATTAAAATTTCATAGCAGTGATGGATGATAAATTTTGATCCAAAAACACATTCTTTCGTATTTCTATAAGGCTTTGGGGGTTAACTTGGAAGAGGTCGCATTCTGATCATCTTTTGAAGACCTCAGGGGTCAATGACATTAGAGCTACATCAAGTTTTTCACTTTCTTGATATCCTTGAGAAACTGCCCTGCTTCTAAGTTTTTGTCATTTGGGATCCTTATACAAACTAGATTTAGTCCCCATTACGCCAACAACCTGGATATCCCCAAAACATAATTCAATACTAGCCAAAGCTGAAAAAACTATTAGTTGTATCTCCCATATTTTCCTCCTCATTCTCTAGATAGAAAGATCATAGCTCTCTTAGTTACACATTTAGAATTAATAAAAATTTTAAAGGTCCTAATTATATTCCCCCCCTTTTATGTGATATCTTAGCCTCTTAAACTAATATTTCTGAAGCAAGAAAAATCTCTCTGATAAGAAAAACTACCACCTCAAACATTATTGCTAAACTGAAAAACATTATTCCTTAATTTCTAATAATAAAAGGGTCATTATTATCATATCAGTTATCAGAATAATATTTAGTAACCCCAAATTATATATTTTTATGTTTCTCCAAATCACTGGTTACTGATCATAAATAAAGTTATTTTAAATTTTTTCATGATTTATATTTTTTTTAAAACATAGTAATTTTTATCATGTATTATACTTGATGAATATAAGAAATGCTATTTTAAAAATATTTGAAATAATTCATAGAAATATATGTGAAATATTTGAAGTTTTTCACCATCTTACCTACTTGAGTACCCTTAATTTAAATAAATGGTACAATTGAGTCGATAATATCTGAAAATGTACACATTTACTCATGACCATGAGAGTAACATTTCCTTCTTTCATTTGATGGTCAAGTTCCAGGAGTTTTGGTACAGTTGGAGGACTGTGACAGATTAATGAGATCATCCTCCTTTTCATCTGCACATTCCATCATCATGATCATCGAATCTTAGGCTAGACTAGGTGGCAATGATGATGATTAATCAAAGGGTGGAAGATAATGGCGTACCTTTTAAAAAGGATGTGGAGGATGATATAATGCCTAATTAGGATGATGGAAACATGAAAAATAAGGAAAAATTAAAAATCCTATTTGATTTATGTATCCATTCATATAAATATTTCTCTTTGATCTATCTCTTTGAGAGACATTAAAATTATTTAACATTCACAATACATTCAAAGATAATTTTATGTTTGAGATAAACATAAATGATGCATGTAATCTGATCTCACAATAATTATATATATCATCCCATGAATTTTATATGAATTTAAGCATAAACATATTTATTAATTTCAAATAAAAACTTTTTATCCATATTTTTTACATTTTTAACAAACACTGCTTGACTTGTATGCCAAGAAGTTTTATTACTGATGAACACTACTTGACTCGTATGCCAGGAATTAAATAGGATGTTGATTAATGGGCTAGAACATCACATGATTTTTAGAGCAACTATTTAGGCTATTGGGCCAAACTCGAGAAATTTTGGTTACAGGTTTTAAAGGAGAAACTAGAGTGACATGGACCACGTCTTGAATCCTTCCTCAATTATTTCTAACTTCATTTTTTAATGGAGCTTGTTAAGGGTCTTTCAGATCATTCCTGGTGTATAATATTAACTTCATATCTATCTCTGTCTCTCCCTCCCTCTCTCTCCCTCTCCCTTTCTCTCCCTCTCCCTTTCTCTCCCTCTCCCTATCTCTCTCTCTCCCTCTCCCCCCCTTTCCCCCTCCCTCTCCCCCTCCCTCTCCCCCTCTCTCTCTCTCCCTCTCTCTCCCTCTCCCTATCTCTCTATCTCTCTCCCTCTCCCCCTCTCCCAATCTCTCTCTCCCTCTCCCTCTCTCTCTCTCCCCTCTCTCTCCCTCTCCCTCTCTCTCTCTCTCTCTCTCTCTCTCTCTCTCTCTCTCTCTCTCTCTCTCTCTCTCTCTCTCTCCCACTCCCTCTCTCTCTCTATCTTTCTCGGTCTATCTCTATTTTTCTCTCTCTCGCTCTCTCTCTCTCTCTCTCTCTCTCTCTCTCTCTCTCTCTCTCTCTCTCTCTCTGTCTCTCTCTCTCTCTCTCTCTCTCTCTCTCTCTCTCTCTCTCTCTCTCTCTCTCTCTCTCTCTCTCTCTCTCTCTCTCTCTCTCTCTCTCTCTCTCTCTCTCTCTCTCTCTCTCTCTCTCTCTCTCTCTCTCTCTCTCTCTCTCTCTCTCTCTCTCTCTCTCTCTCTCTCTCTCTCTCTCTCTCTCTCTCTCTCTCTCTCTCTCTCTCTCTCTCTCTCTCTCTCTCTCTCTCTCTCTCTCTCTCTCTCTCTCTCTCTCTCTCTCTCTCTCTCTCTCTCTCTCTCTCTCTCTCTCTCTCTCTCTCTCTCTCTCTCTCTCTCTCTCTCTCTCTCTCTCTCTCTCTCTCTCTCTCTCTCTCTCTCTCTCTCTCTCTCTCTCTCTCTCTCTCTCTCTCTCTCTCTCTCTCTCTCTCTCTCTCTCTCTCTCTCTCTCTCTCTCTCTCTCTCTCTCTCTCTCTCTCTCTCTCTCTCTCTCTCTCTCTCTCTCTCTCTCTCTCTCTCTCTCTCTCTCTCTCTCTCTCTCTCTCTCTCTCTCTCTCTCTCTCTCTCTCTCTCTCTCTCTCTCTCTCTCTCTCTCTCTCTCTCTCTCTCTCTCTCTCTCTCCTCTCTCTCTCTCTCCTCTCTCTCCCTCTCTCTCTCCCTCTCTACACACATTTTTTTGTGCTCTGGCAGTGGTTTGCCAACATGACAAGGCTCTCCATGATCCGGGTTTCAACTTGATTTAAGTCTTTCGAAGTTTTTATCATTTGCTCATTGTTTTCTTGCAGAGAAAAAATGCCGAATCTTGGCATATTATAATTATCCAAGTTTTGGAAGAGGCATTGAGTGCTCAAGACACGAGAATCAATAATTTAGGAACCTAGATATAAAGCTTCATCTCCATATTTTCCCATTTTCTATCAGTTCCTCCCTCTAGGATCCAAGCTTTTCTCTCTATAATTTAAATATTAATCTCTAGTTCCCGTGTAAAAATTTCTTCATTGAATTAATGTATTTTGGTGGCATTCCTCCCCCATTCTGTTATTCAGACAGCCAAATTTTGCGCAAGACTAATGTTAAATATATGTTGGTTAAATTAATCAGGTGCTTACCTTTTTGTCAAATATGAATTCAATAAAATTCTAAAAAAGTTATAATCATAATTTTGTCTTGTAACTTATCTCTTCTGTTTCAAGGTTAGAAATTTCTTAAATTGAATTTCTGCCTCCTTATGGATCAAAGCCTTAATTTTCCTCTATAATTTAGAGCTTATTAAGGGAAAAAATCACTTTAAATATTTTTCACTAACTATAAATTGAAATAAAAACATACTACTCTTCAGTTGGACATGATTATCCTGTATTTCTTTCATAGTTATCCATTCTTGGACAAATTTATATCACCTTTTTTTAACGCCATTCACCTTTTTATTCGCATAAGTGATTGAAATACTGCATGATACCATTTATATGAAACATATATATATATATATATATATACATAATACATGCCTACACATTGCTTTCTACTTTGTAGTGAATAGAAAATTTTGCGCAGAAAATAAATTAAAATTTTTATTTTGGAACTTTCCATCAGTGTTCGCCCGTCCCGATACCAGTATCGGATTATGGTATTGGGACGGATGCTGTACCGGATACTGAAAATCAAATTTTCGGTATCCGTTTTATCCGATATCCTGATATCGGATAATGATATCGGATATCGGTTGCTACAGCGCCGATATCCGATATCGATATCCGTCTCGATGTCGTCATCCGCCTCCGTCTCAGGGGGGAGGATGACGATATCGGATATCGGTGTTGGATATCGGATTACGATATGCAACTTAGAAGGGTTGTATAAAAATTTATTTTAATCATTATCAAGCAGCCGTTAAGTCAACGTGCAGAAGAGGTTCGATGGGAGCTTTTAATTTTAATGAGGGGCACATTTAATATATACAGCTCAAACCTTTTTTTTCTCTTTCCTCAACTTCACATTATTTGGTCATCTTCTTCCTCTGAAGCTCCTCCGCTGCTTCCATGGCAGCCTGGTTATCCACCTACAACTGTTTCATTTCCTCTTCTTCTGACTGCTCCTCAAGCCATGCCCTGACTTCCCAAAGAATAAAGCAACATACAGTTTATTTCACCAGATATGGAAAAAATGGATATTTGTCCGAAATGGAAAAATAAAATCAGAGTTGAATGCAAGAGAGGATAGTAAAAGTGATGGTCTCTACGGTGACAGTGAAGGCACTGACCACAGCAGTAGAGAGAGTCGAGAAATATAAGAGAATTTAGAGAAAAAGTATCAATCATCATTGTAGCAGGGTATGAATAATGAGGACGATGATGAATATAACATGAGACATAGAACCCTGACCTCTGGTATTTCCTTTTTGCCTTCATTATCGTTCATCTGATTAATATTCATATATAGTGGAAATTTTCCATCAACAGCTCCCATAGTTTTGCTTTTGCTCGTTGGAATCATGGTTGTTGTTATCATCTTCAAAAATATTGATCCTTAATAATCTGCAGAATTTTAGAATCCAATGGGATAATTATTCGTCGTCTACAAAAGATTCACCACTTCATTACACAACCATAAGACTTTCATCTTCTGGAATTCAAACTCTACAATTTTTAATTGTCCTTGTGGTGAGCCTGATTTCAATAAACACATCCTTACAACCACATGTGCAGCTCATGAAATAAAATGTGGTGATCATGACAGTAAACCGTTGTGGAGGTGCTGCTTATTTTCCTGACAGTGACACCGGTAACAAATCACCACAAAAATTGGAAAATCACTCGTTTAAAAGATAGATCACAATAAGTTTTAAAGCTCAATCAGCTCATGAATCGAGAATTTTTCAGCACCAAGCTGGCGGACAGATCTACCTTCCACTAATGGCTGGACAATTGGAAGGCTCAGGGCACACCAAGAGAAGAGTTCACACACATGTTTGCCTTCTCGCCGAATCTTCAGGCCATGGTTTGATAATCCTAGGATGGCACGTGGAATCCAGGTTTGGACAACACCTTGTCAGACAAGAGAGAGGAGGATTATATGAAGACGCTGGAGTCTTATTGCATCTATGTCCATTGCATGAGACACAGGAAGGTTGAGGGTGGATAGGCACTGATACGAACCATGATCTAGGTTTGCATCGGAAGGTGGTTGGAGGACGAGGCGAGGCAGAAGTTCCCGGGATAGAGAGGTGAAACGGGAATGATAAGCGGGGTCAATCAGAGGGGGTAGAGGGGTTGACCAGGGACGAGCCGGCTGAAGATCCGGTGAGACGATCACAAGGATAGGGTATCGTTGGATGGTCAAGGGGTCGGGACCGAGACGAAGAGAATTGAGATAGTGAGCCAAGAGGCCAATCTTACCTTCAGTCTTGACTTCCCTCCTCAAGGGAAGGCTACACATACTTATAAGAAAAGGAAACAATCTACTCTAAACATGAAATGACTAAAATGCCCCTAGCAGGCTAAAATCCCTAAGATACCCTTTGGGGGTAGAGGATCATATCAGGCACATCCTCCTCTATCTGGGATGCTTATGTGAGGCCCAGCCAGAGAAATTAAGAGGAGGAACTGGTAACCATCCCCGCTTGTCATGTCGTATGTAAACAAAAGAGGCCCCTGAAGGTATGGTTTTTTGGTTGGTTTTGCTAAAGATGATTGTCAGCATTCATCTGATGTTGGAGAGAAGCAATGGAGAAGCTTCTTCTCCCCTTGTCCAAACCCTAGCCGCCAGAGGAAAAAGGAGATTCAACCAACCATGATAAGTCATTAGGTTTTACATCATAACCCAGTACTTATACTGGGTTTTACACTTATTGGGTCTCGTGGACCCGATATGAGAGATCCGAATTATAAGGGTGCATATCAAATAACAGAAATACATGGCTTTAAGGACATAAAGAAAAGAGAAAGGTGGACGTCTGCTGACAATGACACAGGTCGTCAAGAGGTAGATCCGGGAATCCTTGGCAGAATTTATTATGTGCACAGGAGGTGTTGAAGACTACACCCACCTTTTCTTTGAATGTGCATTTGCCTGAGCAGTTTGGACCCACCAGCCAAATACAGGGTGGTGTCTCCTTAGAGGAGGCCTTCTAAAATTCTACGCAAGGCGGTGCACCCAGGAGGCGAGAGGAGCATGGCAGACCCAAAGCAGTGCTCTGGGCAATATGGCTGGATCAGAACACCGAAATATTTAAGAGAAGGGAGGCATCATCGGATGGTGTTGTACCGCGAACAGAGGACGTGGGCACCCTATAGGTCTCATATGTACTCATTGAGTGATCATATTGGAGGATCACTGATTTTGGTTGATCTTCCTCTCATTTTTCAAAAATCTATATATGAATTGGTTAACTGATTCAAAAGATTTATCATAAAATGTTTAAGCCCAAATAAGCTCATGAATATGACAACTGATTCAAAATTCTATCACAAAATGTTTCCACGCTCAATCAGTTAATGAATTTAATAAACACAACAAAAAAATACTGACATAGATATTTAATTTGATGAGGTATATGAGCAACACATGAATAATGTACAACGAGAGGTTCATAGTCCTCTCCACACAGATTTTTTTCTAAACTTAGCATCTGTCCCTCAACTTATGTATGCTGATAATGATCACCAACAAATTAATTGGATTTATATCAGAAAACCTATATCATGGGAAGTACCTGAGAAGCTAGTCACAGGTATTTCATGAAGCCAGTTCAAGGTAATAGTATTTATTATTTACAGCAGAAAACATATATTGCAGGAAGTATCTGAGAAGCTAGTCTCAGGTATCTCAGAAAGTCAGTTCTAGGTATTATTAACATTGTAATTGTTAGTGATATATTCCTATATCGGGCTAATGGGCCCTGTTCTATAAGCCCATTAGCCCTTTATCTCTCTTCTCTCACTTAGGGTATATATATATACCCTCTTCTTCTAACATCTTTGGTACATTATTCTATTTTCCTTCTCACTCCATCTCTCTTGATCCACTTCCCCCTCCTAGGGTTAACATGGTATCAGAGCCAATGGCTCTCTAAGGAGTGAGATCCCTCTACCGGACGAACATTCCCCGCGCAGACTATCTTCGCCGTCGCGGAACCGTCTCCATTCTCTTCGGAACTTCCTTCCGCTTCCGCAATTTCTTCTTCATTCCAGTCATTTTTGGTTTAAAATCGTTCCTCTTCCGATTTTCATCCTCAAAATCTTCCATACCGTCTTCCTCCTTCGATTTCCGGCGTCTGGCGGCCGTTCGAGCCCACAGCGGCAGCCGCAGCAAGCGCCGAACCGTCATCCCGGCGCGTCATCCCGAGTCGATACGTCAACCGATCCCGTCTGAACCGTCATCCGATCCCGTCCGACCCGTCATTCGATCCGATCCGATCGATCACCGTCCGAACCGTCAACCGACCCGTCCGAACCGTCATCCGGACGATTTTTCCGTCATCCTCTTCATCTGTGCGTCATCCCGAGACTGTTTTCGTCATCCATTCCGTCATCCGCCCCCTGGACGGCCCCATTACGTCCTCCAGGCCCTGTTCTGGCCGTCTGACTTCACTCGTCTCCGTGACCAAATGGAGTCCCAGATGGCTGCCCTTCAGACTCAGACCCAGACCCAGTCCACGTCCTACTTCGGCGGTTTTGGTGCGTTTCAGCCCTCTCCTTCCTCTGAGTGGTACTGTGGTCATACGGCTCTTCACTCACCTCTCGTCTCTGATACTACGTGGGTTCTTGATTCGGGGGCCACCGAGCATATGACCCCCTTCAATGACCGGTTTGTATCGTACGAGAGGCATCGTGAGAGCCGTACCGTTCTTACGGCGGGCGGTGGACGTCTCCGGGTGGCCGGAATCGGGGCAGTTTTTGTGGATGGCCTCGGTGTGGTCAACAACGTCCTCCATGTGCCTGATTTGCGGGCCATTCTCATGTCTCCGCAACGTCTTGTTGATGCCCTTATGTGCTCCTTTCACCTCCAACCTGACGGCATGTTTCTGTCTGACAAGGTGGGAAGGACTACACCGATTAGGCGGGAACATGGACTGCTACTGTTGGACGACGGGGGGCGCTCTTCTACTTTCTTGGTGCACCGGGCACTTCGACCAGCCGACGAGCAGTGTAGAGGACGTCTCCAGTTGGCTCACCAGCGGCTTGGCCACCCTCCTTTTTCTACTATGCAGCGAGTTTTCCCTTCTTTATGTACTGGACTCGACTTATCGAGTGTTGTTTGCGAAGCCTGTCAGTTGGCCAAGCATCGTCGATCTTCCTTTACTCCCTCTGAAATGCATACGAAGAGTCCGCTGTATCGGGTTCACAGTGATGTTTGGGGACCGGCCCCGCAGCCTAGTCTGAGGGGGCACCGCTACTTCGTGATTTTTGTGGATGAGGCCACCCGGTATACGTGGGTCTATTTGCTGACCACGAAGTCAGAGGTCACATCCACCGTCCGACATTTCTGCGCCATGGTCCAGACTCAGTTTGGTCGTGGTATCCAGCGGTTCCGGTCGGACAATGCCCGCGACTTCGTCAATACCGCACTTGCCTCATTTTTTGCGGATCGTGGAATCCTCCACGAAACTTCATGTGTAGCTACGCCGGAGCAGAACGGTATGGCAGAACGCCGCATTGGGTATGTCACTTCCACCGCCCGGACGCTGTTGGTGAACTACCAGGTGCCTTGGCAGTATTGGGGTGAGGCGATTTTGACGAGTACCCACCTCATCAATCGTCTTCCTTCCCCTACATTGGAGTTCTCCTGCCCCCTGGACCGGATGAATGCGACTTTTTCGGATATTTCTCTGCGGACGGGTCTCCTTCCTCGGGTCTTCGGCTGCACCGCCTACGTCCACGATACCTCTCCATCACGGACGAAGTTCGATGCTCGTGCTCTGAGGTGCATCTTCGTCGGCTACGCATCCCTCCAGAAGGATACAGGTGCTACCATCCGCCCACAAGGCGTTTCTTCATCTCGGCAAATGTCACCTTTGCCGAGCATGAACCCTATTTCGGGACTACTCTTCCTCATCCCGCCTCCCGTTGGATGAGGCTCCTTGCTCCCCACTTGGGGCCTGTTCAGTGTGGAGCCCACTGCTCAACGCCACCCTCGTCTCTCCATGATCCTTTTCCCGTTGATGTCCTTTCTTCTCCGTCGGTGACACTGAGGGGTCCTTGGACGTGCTGTCCACTCCTCCTTCGCTTCGGCACCCTGCCGCCTCCTCCCCGGGCATTCTCACTGGCCAGGATTCTCCAGCTCCGTCCTCACAGGATCTCCCCTCTTGGTGAGTCCTCTTCCTCTCCTCCCGGTGAGTTGGCTTCTTTCTTCCCATCCGAGGATGATCCTATCCTCCCTTGTGCGGGTGACTCCACTTCCCTTCCCGCACCTTTGTCTCCCCACCTCTACTTCCGCTCATCCTCCGTCGGACGATTCCGCTCAGCCCTCTATCGATGATGAGGAACAGCTGGGTTGGCCTATCGCCCTTCGGAAGGGGGTTCGTCAGTGCACTCGCACACCCCGCTATCCTCTATCTCATTTTCTCTCATTCGACCGGCTGAGTACTCCCTACCGGCTGTTTCTCACTCGCATCGAGTCGGATCCCATTCCTCGCCGTGTAGCCGATGCTATCGCTTCTCCTCATTGGAAAGCGGCAATGGACGAGGAGATGCAATCTTTGCTCAAGAACCACGTGGGATGTGGTCCCCCTTCCTCCTGGCAAGAGGGTGGTGGATTGCAAGTGGATCCACACCAAGAAACATCATGCGGATGGCACCTGGAGCGGTACAAGTCTCGCCTCGTCGCTCGGGGGTTCACCCTATCATATGGAGTGGATTATTTCGAGACCTTTTCCCCGGTGGCGAAGATGGAAACGGTTCGTCTTCTCTTGGCATTGGCAGCTCACTTCCATTGGGGGATTCGGCAGTTTGATGTGAAGAACGCCTTCCTACATGGCGATCTGAAGGAGGAGGTGTATATGAAGCAGCCCGAGGGGTACACCCTTGGTCCTCCCGGCACCGTCTGTCGATTGCGGAAGTCCTCTATGGACTGAAGCAGTCACCTCGGATGTGGTTCGGCCGTTTCTCCTCCGTTCTGAAAGCCGAAGGGTATACTCAGAGCAACGGTGATGCCTCATTGTTCTTCCGTCATCAGCCGACCGGTGTATCTATCCTGGCAGTGTACGTCGATGATATTTTGCTCACGGGTTCGATGCTGCGAAGCTGTCCGTCTCAGTGCTGCCTGGCCAAGGAGTTTGAGATTAAGACTCTCGGCCTCCTCAGATATTTCCTTGGCCTTGAGGTGGCTTATTCCCCCGGGAATCTTCGTCTCGCAGCAGCAGAAGTATGCCGTTGACCTGCTCACCTGACTGGTATGACTGAGTGTGCTCCGGTGAGCACTCCCATTGATCCCAACGTCAAATTGGGCAAAGGAGGACTCTCCACTGGTGAATCCTTATCAATATCAGCAGCTGGTGGAAATTGCTCTATTTGACACACACTTGGCCCGACCTCAGCTTTGCAGTCAACTTACTTAGTCAGTTTATGCACTCGCCGAGAGGTTCATCGCCAGGCCGCCCACGGGTACTTGCATACCTAAAGGTTGCCCGGGAAGGACTGCTCTTCCTCGGAGTTCGGACAGAAAAGTGAAAGTGTACACTGATGCAGATTTCGCCGGCTCGATTGTGGATTGCCGATCCACCACCGGGTACTGCACGTTCATCTTTGGCAGCCTAGTCAGCTGGAAGAGCAGCAAGCAAGACAAGGTATCCCGCTCAAGCGCGGAAGCTGAGTTCCGCGCGCTCGCCGATGGGGCATCCGAAGGTCAGTGGATTTACGGGATCCTTCACGATCTTCGGGTGGAGTATTCCCGTCCCATCCATTTTTACTGTGACAACAAGTCAGCGATTGCACTGGCCTTAAATCCGGGCCAGCAGGGACGGATAAAGCACATGGAGCGTGATCGCTACTTCTTTAAGGAGCGTGTTGACGAAGGGATTTTTGATCTTGACTTTGTTGCATCCGCTGATCAGGCGGCGGACGTCCTCACCAAGGGACTTTCTCGTCCACTTCTCCAACGTGCGGTGTCCAAGCTCGGTATGGAAGACATCCATACTTCGCTTGCGGGGGGGTGTTAGTGATATATTCCTATATCGGGCTAATGGGCCCTGTTCTATAAGCCCATTAGCCCTTTATCTCTCTTCTCTCACTTAGGGTATATATATATACCCTCTTCTTGTAACATCTTTGGTACATTATTCTATTTTCCTTCTCACTCCATCTCTCTTGATCCACTTCCCCCTCCTAGGGTTAACAGTAATACACAGTCTCATGGCAAACAGTCTGCTGAAAATAAGGAATATGACAAGAATGAGAAAGAACGTCAAGAAAAATATGAAAAGACAGACAGATATATGCACACACACACACACACATAGAGAGAGAGAGACGGGGAATCAAATTATAGCAGTGTACCAAGCTAGGGAAATCTCAGACTGTGGAAAATAAGACAGATCGAGAGACTTACAGAAGATCATGGAAGGAGTCGGCTGACTTAATAAATTACACATGATTTTGATCACCCTCCACAACATAAAAGAAGCATTCGGTGTTTGATGGCGCGTCACCACCGGTCGTCATCGAGCCAGCAGCAGAGGAGCAGCAGGACGTCCCCGACTCAGCACCCGAGGAGCCGGCACTACCCAGCTCGCCACCGAGACGAGTCCAGCCACCACGACAAGCCGCCGCAGCAACACGGGATCCCGCATTCCGTTACTCGGCATGACGCGGACGCCGACCACCGGAGCACACCGTTACAGTTAGTTACTTTATCTTATGGTTTTTTCCCTTTATTCGTATTGTCGTGTAGCGGGGGAAGGGCCCATATGAGGAACCCTTCTCCCCCCCCCTTTTTTATGTTGGGCCTGACAAGCCCGTTTCCTATTTTTCTTGCTTATTTTCCTTCCTTTTCTTTTGTGTTTTTGGACTTAAGGAAGGGCCCATCTTCACCCATATATAAGGGGAAGAGGTGGGCGCTTCCCTCACCTTTGACCTAATTTTGAAGAATTGCACTTTGAGAAAGAAGGGTCAGGTCGTGGAGAAGAAGAGAAGAAAGAAGAAGAAGAGAAGAAAGAAGAAGAAGAAAGGAAGAAGAGAAGGAGAAGAGAAGGGGAAGGGAAGGAGACCACCGCTGCACCCCCCCCTCGCTCGAGTCACGTCGCCGCCGAGTCCGCGTGACCGCCTCCCGCGACCGCGCCGATAAGGCTACCGCGGCGCCGCTCCTCTGCCCGGCCGCCGCCGCCGAGCTCGCGCGGCCGTCCACAGCGTCGGCGCGCTACCGAGCGCGCGCGCCTCTGAGCCTGCGCGGCTCGCTCGGCCGCGCCGCCGACCGCCCTACTGTCGAGTCCGCGCGGCCGCCTCCTGCGCCCGCGCCGCCAGGGCCGGCGTTGCGCCGCCCCGCTGCTCGAGCCACGCCGTCGCCGCGCCAGCGCAGCCGCCTTCGGCGCCGCGCGCTGAACGCCGCTGCGCCGCCCGCCCTGCGCGCCGCGCGGCCGCCGCGCCGCGCAGCCGCCAGTCGCGCCCGCGCCGCTGCCGATCAGCCGCGCCGCCTCAGCCGCGCTGCCGACCGCGCGACTCGCCTGCGCGACCAGCAGGGCCACCAGCTGCGCGACCTGGTCGTGCCGCCGCCGTGTGCCTGCCCGACCGCCGCCGCCGAGCCGCGCCGCGTGTGCTGCCGCCGTTCCTGCTGTCGCGCGGGCGCCGTGGGTGCTGGCGCGCTGCCGCGGCGAGCCGCTCGTGAGTGGGACCTGCTCGACCGGCGCGCCGCCAAGCACAACTGCGGGTCCGCCGTGAGCTTGCACCGTGAGTCCGCATCGATCGTCACCGCCGAGCTGCGCCGCGCGCGCCGCCCCCGCTCTTGCTGCTGCACTGCTGCTGCTGCGCCCGGTCGCCTCCCCTTGTCACGTGCTCGTGATTGGCATACTCCCTCACCAGTGGCTCCTCTCGTGGAAGCTCCTACTCGAGTCAACCGTCGCCCGGCGTGGGTACTGCTACCCTCGCTTCTTCGGTCCTTATTTCTTACAGTACTCTTTCGTATTGCCTCCACCGCGCTCGGGTTAGATAGGTGAGTGAGACAGATTGAGAGAACGACGAAACAAAGACGAGCGTCTTACCTGTCCGGTACGAGTCGGGACGCCCCGACGCGTGTGAGCATTCCAGTGGGAGTTATCCCATTCGACGGCGTGCGCGCCCTCGACCCACCTCGGACGACTTGGAGGGCTGGTTCGACCCAGCTTGGCGACCCCGTCCCCGCTCCGGGTTGGCTCTCATAGCTTGTCGGCGCATTGCACGTACCATAGTAGGACCATCATCCTCGTTATCGTCACACATACATTCCTGTTCTCCGCATATCCATCGGTTGACGTCGCGGACGTGAACCGATTAGTTAGTGATACGACACCGAGTCCCTACCCTCGGTGACGGTCGGACGCCGTTGAGACGACGTCCGGCATCAGTGTTCCTCCTTTGAGAATTCTAAACTTGAAGAAGAGAGTTAAAAATTTAGTTAAGTGGCAGGTTTCCAACGAATGCGCATAAAATATTTTTTTTTGAAGTAAAAATGACCATGAAATATACAGGAAGATAAACTAACATTTCAGGTCACCCGTAGTTTCAAGCCATTGATTGACAAATAGTAGCATTATCTCATATTTTCTGCATAATAATGTTACACTTTCTGGCTCATGCGGCTTCAGCATCTGAGACTTCTATGCCACGTTTTGAGATCATCCACAAGGGCAGAGCCAACATCTGAAGAGCTCTATAAGTTCAATCATCTGTCATAAAAATATGATTGTTCAGTCTATCCTCAATTGTTTACCATTCTCTTGACCCAAGTCTTCCAGTCAGACGTGTATCATATTGGAAAAAACCAGTCTACAACTCTCCCATAACCAAACAAATATGAGGTTATCACCAAGAAGTTGGAAATAGAAGTCAGATTCTGACAAGAAAACAAGAAACATCGTATGAATGTTTATTTGAAATCACCCAATAATTAGCACCAGACTTCCAATTCAATTTTTCTTTGTGCAACTGAAACTATTGTAGTCTAACAATAAAAAGGGCGTTGAAAATGCAAAGGCAGCCATAATTAAAATCAGAATTATGGTTTTACTTCCATAATTGATAAAGAATACGTCCAGATAATGACCTGATTGGCAACAACTTGAATCGTTGGAGATTACATAAGCATCAAAAAAGTATTCTTTCCTTTGCACCTTTCTCCCTTGAGATTAATGATAATTTTTTTCTGAAAGAAAGATTAGTGATAATTCTAAGACTAGGCAACTGCTCCATCAAGCGTTTCTCCCTACTCTCGATGGCTACTCTCTCCACATTAAGTGGCACCAAAAAGATCAGCAGAAAGATGTTATGATCACTCATAAAAAGCTGTGAAAGCACAAACCTTCCATTCTCACATTCTGTTGAACTTGAGCCGAGAGCTGGTAGCAGAGTTTTGCTTTGATGTGCATGTTCCTATCTTACTCGGCAAAGGAAAGCTGCAACAACCCCCCATAGTTTTTGCAAACAGCATCCTGAAATTTTGGCATTCATAAGGCAATTGTACAGAAAAAACAATATTCAGAACTTATCCGACAAGGATGGGCTTTACATAAAATTGCTGTGATGATCCAGATCACACTGTAAGCTGATACTTCAGGTATCACTCGCGTAACCTGATATGTTCTTCTCAAGAACATACCACTGATGCACCTCCAAGAGACCTCATTAAGTCAAGTCACACATGTGACTTGACTATGAATAAAGACCAGACTGGAAGGAGAGAATGAAGCAGTCAGTATCCCAAATTGGCAGCGGAAGCTGAGGCTGGAGCGTGCTAATCTTCTGCAACCAGAAGGAGGAAACGGAGCTATATCCATTATCCCATTGTTATCAATCTCACATCAATCTCATCAACCGCCTATGGCCGCTCTTCTCACCTACATCTAGTTCTTCCCTCTGTTCAATTACAGTTGACCGATACCAGTGACGTTTTCATCACTCCTTCCCACAAATGCAGCTCACATCAATATTTCATCATCTTTGATTCAAACCTAAGAATTAAGGAGCCAAATTCACACATGAACATAACTCATGTGTTGCCTGACTTCCAAAATTATGAATGTTACGATAAAATCAAGATCTGGTGATTAAATATGACTATCGTATTTTTCAAAGGAGAGACAAATCTAATCACAGAAAATCGATACCTAATGATGTATGAGTGAATCTCATCATACCAGAAGAAATATAGTAGATATGACTGTGCCTTCCATAAAGTTTGGGAACCTATTCAGGAGATTTACAATTCCATTTTGCAAAAAGCCCGATAAATGACAAGGCATTTCAGCACAATCTCCTTGAGCGGGTCATTGGGAAAATTAATAGCAAAATAGTCGCAACAGGATTTCAGTAGACGCTTTCACTGACTTATCAAGTCATCCAGAAATGTTTTTTTCCAAAAGTAGGCACTTATTTGACCATCGCTCTAAATTTTGATTCCCTCTTCCAGGGTTTGAACTAGCCTCCCCAAAGACTAACCTATCTACATTTAATCTTTCATTTGGCCTGGATTAAATTCAATATAATCAATATTGGCGTACTTCCCAATTTCCATGCCCCCTTGGCCCGGATGAAACTCTTCCTAATGTACCCTTTTAACTGTGCACCTTTGATTGATGTATAAGTCAGACTACCGCATGGATTAGATGGAAGATATCTGGTCATGTATTACACTAGATAAATTAGGAAGATAGATAATCACCAAAACATATGTCAATCCACAACCTAAGTCTTTGATGTGAGCGGTTGGCTTGGAGGAACTGATGTCACTGATGAATTGCATGCAGTCTTTCCGGATCCCCTATGTCATCTTCAATGTCATCATGTGATCAGATGATGAAGTAGCCTCATAAGTTTCCAGTCATGGGAAAATCCATTCAATCTCTTCATAACTTTTTGATGCCTGAATGTTAAGAATGCTGGTTTCTCAGATTCACGAATATTAAGATGTAAACACCTTACCGTAGTGCAAGTAATCTTCTGCAGATGTTGTGTTCTTCAAAAATATTGGTTTTTTTTATAATTGTAAATGCCATTAATTTGATGTCCAACAACATTGATGATTCAACCAATCCACAGAGAGCATGGATTCAACAACTAACATAGGGATTCACTTATCTAATCTATCATGCTTTCGTTCAAGTCCAAGAGATTCTGTCGGATGCAAAAAATTATATTTAGCAAGAAAACAAAAGAGATGTCTCAGCACCTGTAGCGAGGGAAGAACATTGTCGTATAAGCGAGAAAAGAAAACTGAGAACTCCTTCAACCTGAAAAAAGACGCAAATGAAGGAAGCAAACTGTTTCTCAACAATATGCAACAAAATAAGAGATGTGTGAACTTCAAAATAAAACTGCGAGTTCTTGAGTCCAGTGGTTGAATAATTCATGACATTAAAGAGTAAAACGACAGGACTAGCGTAACTATATAGGGATACAAAGCCAGAATACCTCACAAATAGCATTTTATTCATGATTCAAAGAAAAGAAGAACACTCATTTCCACTAAAGAATCCTCGAACATCAAAATTCTCACAAATACCAAGTGAAGAGAGCAATGTCAAAAATATAACAACATCAGAAAATTCTAAAGGAGATTACCTTTTCAGGACACAAAAACAAATGTATAACTCTTCTATGTCAGTGTCTACTTTCAGCTCTATATACTGCCGCAGAAATTCGGAACCTATCAATAAAATTTCTTCATCGCATTCTTCTTCTCCAGAAGACAGAGAAGGAATAGAGAGAGAAAGGGAGTGGAGTGTTGAAGATAGAAGACCATCAGCCCCATTACAAGCGTGTGTCCCTGAGATGGATCTCAGAATTAGGGACCTGCTGTTACTGAATATTCTAATCCATTTGGGAGGTTTCCCAATCCAAAGATGAAGTTTCAAATCTTCAATGGTGGTGAAAGACTCGTTGATAGAACTGCACGAAGGATCAATAGAGGCCTCCATATTTCTGTGCGCAGGTATGGCTTCTTGCAAATAAATTTTTACTTCTTCGGGTAATTGATGCAGCATAAATGCATCCACTTGGCTCAAAGATGAAGGCATCAGATCACTTCTATCAATATCCAATGACGAAGTAGCCTTAGGAACTGAAGAATCTATCACATTTCTAGTCTGCCAAACAGAATGAGAAGCCATCAGAACTTTGACAGTGAAGACAGTCGATAGTCAATGATAGATACATACCATACTATTACCCGGACTGGAATGCTGAAACTGAACATTTGCTTCCACATTAGCATGACTTGATGAGTCCTCTTTGTCATAGATATGCTGCCAAATCAAGGAAATAGATAGAAAATAAATTCGGGCAGAAACCAAAGTTTAGTGCATTAACTGCCTGAAGTGTGTATAGAATTTTGCCCCATGCTATTACATTTCCCATCAGCATAATAGTTACATAGATTAAGACATAGGAATCCCTCATTGCATAATAACTATCTTTTGTCAAACGAAGATTTTTGCAACTAATTAACCATGTATTGTTGAAACACTTCATTACATGACCTGTTCGTGATCCAGGTTTCTAAACTGAAATTTCTATTTGTTACAAAATCTAAGTAGACAGCATGAAACAGGGTTCAATCAAGTTGCTCGTAAGTGAGGCTAAATCAAGAAGAATCATTTTCGTCACTTCATCCCAATAGGGTTATTTTAATCATTTTTCTCATTGTTTGTATTTCCCTTTAAATAGGCCAGACAAGGAGGTTCAATCAAGTTGGTCCCTCTTTGTCTCCTCCATGTGATCCCATCCTGCTGGTGTTACTTCCCTGAGCGACGTCCATTCTGTCAGGCCCTTCCTCTTGTCGAAGTCCATCTCAGCATCACCTCCCTCCGCCGATGATCATTCCGGTGTCTTCTCCCTCCCTTCCCATCCTCAACCCACGAGTTTCTACTAAAATATGAGGTCAAATCCTCATTTAAGTCCATAGGGGGGACTAAATCTGTACTATTTGGTTCTAATGCTTCAAGCTCCTTAACAATGGGTCCAATGAGTGATCTTTTTCGCACACATTGCAGACTCATGGGACATCTAAGGGAGACGTACTGTAAGGCTCTGATATGATCCCCATCATATGTAGGATTACTTTGTAATTTCTCACTCTAGGTGCATTTTCGCCATTAAGGTTGTAGGGTGTTTCTTCCTAGATATTTGTAGCCAGCGGTGGAGGAAGGCATACAAGAAGTATCAAATGGAATGGTCTTGGGTATATCCCTCACCTCCCCTTAGATTGGCATTATCCATCCAACAGCCTCCTGCAGATGCCCTTCCCTACAGCATCACCAAATGCTTCCCCTCTCCCCCCACAATGAATTTACCCCGGTACCTCCTCAGTCTTCTCTTGAACACCAAAGATCACCTACCTCGTGGCAATCATCTCACCAGATCTTCAGCCAGTTCTGTCATCAATCCCAACCCCTTTCTGGTCAATACCCTCATCCCCATCTCAATGTCATCTAAGCTTCGTCAATATTTGGAAAAGATTCTTAGATAGAATGCTAGGGTTCTAACAGCTCTTTGGCTGCCCTAATCAGAACCAAAGCTATCATATCATTTTACAAGTGGCTGCATCTTCCCAGGGTGAACCAGCATCATGGCTCATCATATTGTAGTTTCCAGTTTGCCCTAGAATTTCAGAAAATTCGTTTCTATCTTCTCGCCCATGGCTTGACTCCATTTCCACCTCTGATATGTCACCAAACCCTCATCTCTTCGCCACCAATGAGCCATGCCCCTGTAGTCATAAGGTAACCACTATATTCTGTGCTCTTCTAATAGTTGCCAGAGTAGGTAATTGCTGTCACCTCTTACCCATGTCCTTCATGACACTTTTTTTACACGGTCATTAACAGAATATAATAGTTTATTTTAATGCTAAAGAACAGGTATGTAAAACTTTGCTACTTTGTCGACAAGGTGGTAGAACTCTCTGAATTTTGCACCCATGAGAGTGTCCATAAAAATTCAATATTAGTTTCAACGAATTCTATCTTTGATACCCCAGTTGAGATACTAAAGAACATCATAATCACCATATCAACAATTAGGTTTCATGAATAATAAATCATGTGAAAACGATGGTGGCAGAAATCTAGTTAATGTTTGACCACCGGAAAAGCAGTACTTAGTCAAGAGAATATCATTTAAAAAATAAATATTTCTAAAAATATCTAAGAGTAAAAAAGATTGCAAAAATGAGCCACAAATTTCTTGATTACATGAGCCCAATTCAGGGAAATTTTCTAAGCGGATTAAAACGGCAAAAGACTACCCATACTTACAGAGGAAGTCTCATAGGAAGTGGTATCAGAATGCATAGCCTGCTTACCCTTGTCCACTGCAAATGAATGAATATATTCAATAAAAATAATTTTATTTCATAAAATGGATAAAATTTTACGAGTAGTTAATACATGGCTGTTGTGTCATTTTCTCACCCAAATTAAGCATGGCCAAGAAACCATCTTTTCCTTGACAGAGTTTGTCATCATGTTTTGAAATAAAAACAGACAACTTCCCTTGATAGATCTCATTCATCTCTGCAATAATTTCAGGAGGCAGACCTTTTACAACATCTATATCTAGTTCGTTAACTGGTGGCAGTGATGAAAACTGGGTCTCTGATGATGTCATCTGGACTTGATTAGCAGATGAAGGAGCACTTCTGAAAAGACTGCATGCATGACCAGTGTTTCCGGGGCTGCACTCTGACCCAGTGTGTAGAACTGAAATAGCATTGAATTGACAATAGAATTGAAAAAAATCCATAATGGAAATATGATAAGTAAATTTCAATGGCACGAGTCTTACCAGGGTTACTAACTAATCCGTCCTTCATAAGGTACTCTGAATTTCTTGCCAAGCCCGATGCAATCCATGATTTGAGCACGTTGTTTCCATGCCCTTCATCAACCAAGAAAATTATTACGAAAATTTATGAAATGCAATGGATATGCAGAAAACTACCATTGCGGCTATTATTGTAGAGATTCACAAGGGTGTAGAGGAAGTGGAAGCAAGATGGAAAGGAGTGAGAGGATAGAGTCGAAAGTGGGTTTCCCATCCATATGTAGTAGGTTTCCCATCCTTATATAGGAGTAGGAAACCATAAGACAAATTACACAGAGACCCCAATCTCCAACTCTCCCCGCAAGCCGAAGAATGGGATATTCAACTATTTGTATGAGTCAAAGAAACAACTGAGAAATACACGCTCAACCATTGTGGCTATTATTGTAGAGATTCACAAGGGTGTAGAGGAAGTGGAAGCAAGATGGAAAGGAGTGAGAGGATAGAGTCGAAAGTGGGTTTCCCATCCATATGTAGTAGGTTTCCCATCCTTATATAGGAGTAGGAAACCATAAGACAAATTACACAGAGACCCCAATCTCCAACTCTCCCCGCAAGCCGAAGAATGGGATATTCAACTATTTGTATGAGTCAAAGAAACAACTGAGAAATACAAGCGATCATATATGATTCTTTTGGCAAATCAGAAAGATATCTCAAAAGGGAGGAGCAAGAATAGACCGCCCTCTTTATTCATTGGCATTTACTGCTTCAAATTTATTCTTCTAAGTTATATCTCTTCTCCTGACAGTTACTATCATCAAAGACTGAAAAATAAGATGCCTAAAAGTTGAAGGTTTCATAGAAATCAGCAATTCTGAAATAGAGAAGTGAGATTTGCAGTGAATTATACTTATATCAGCAGACTCGAGCTTTGATAACTGCAACCCAATTCCACGAACATCTTCTGGCTCTGGAAAGTAAGTGCGTTCAAGATTACACAATACTAAAAAGTAAAAAATCAATGACAACAAATATTTAATTGATTAAAGGCCAATTATGTATCATCGAGATAATATGCGTAAATTGGTATCAACTTTATAAAAAAATTGAGCTGATTTGTATGGTAACTTGAAAACCATTCCCTGGGAAACAGAGATTATTTTAAAAAGTTCCAATGCATTCTTAAAGTGAGCTTAGCAAAGAATTCGAATTTCAAATAGATACCAAATGACCATCTAGGTAGTTTTAGTTCACATATCCAGGTAATGAAGAGTCACATGTCACGGCATAGAAGTTGCCAATGGGGAAGGGCTACCAAAAATTCTAGAATCTTGAGGGAAGAGTAGTGATAAGAACCCGCCGGTTCGTACGAGGGAGAAGACGGTGGAGGGAGAGGGAAGGTGTCGGGGCGGACGTCGGCGTGCCGGGATGGACTACAGCAGGGCAGTTCCGACGGAGCGGGGGTCGCAGGAGAGCTCGACGGAGTGGACGTCGCCGAAGGAGAGGAGAGAGTACTTGAGGGAAGCAACTTAATGATTCAGGTCCTCCTTCCCACAAGGAGGGCTACATACTTAAAGGGAACGTAAAGGGAATGTCTAAAGACAAAAATGCCCCTAGTGGGCTTACTGGATCGTATCAAGTAGCTATATCAATACAGACATGACTCTGTTGCGTGTTGGGAGAGCAGAGAGCATCTCTGATTTGACCTCAAGTGCATCATATCTATATAAGGGGGGATAGACCAGAGAGTAGGCACAATCACAGGGGCAGGGGAATTGCAGGGTACCCAAAGGGACTGAGACACAAGTAGAGGAGAGAATTCACTTCATTTCTACTATTTGCTTTCCCTCCTAAAGAGAGGCCTTCCCTATTCAAAGTTAAACAAAAATAAAGGGAAAAGACTAATATGCTCCCTAGAGGACTGAAGTGATGGAAATACCACTGAAGAGGTTGGGGGCATTAAAATGATTAAAATGTTCAGGGCATTTAAATGTTTTAAGACCAATAAACATTTGGTGAGGATGAGTAGAACCTTCGAGAATGATATCTCAACGAATAAAAATACATAAACACTGTAGCTTTGTCTCAAAAGTTCAAAAACATTGTCCAAACCATTTAGAAAGCTATGATATTGATTTCTAACAGGACCCTGCACCAACGTTTCACAAAGATAAAAGTATGGACGCCTTTATCCTTCCTAGCATATGAATTTGGGGTAGGGAGTGGCACAAAATAGGACCTGAAATGGACCTAATAGGGCCATAATGAGGTGTACCTGAGAATTTATTAAGGCCCCGCTCAGGGTCTATCATTGACGGAAGACGAAACTGCCCCCTGCCCCCCGTCCATCAGGCGTTATGACTCGCGGGAGTACCGCGAGCCATAAGAAGGGGGCCTGAGGAGCTGAAGACCATCAGCACAACTTGTAAGCTCTCGATCCTTCTCTCTCACTCTTTCCTTGCCCTAACCTCCTCCTCCCCTTGGTCTTCTCCAGCGAACTTCCCATCGTGCAGCCGAGTCTCCTGACGAACCGAGGGAGCTGCGTGCATCAGCCTGCATCACGCTCACTCCTCTCTATTTCTCTGCTATTTCTCCTTCTGCACCGGACCTCTGTTTTGTGTTGAGAATTAAGTTGAATTCGTTCTGAAGTTTGGGTACGAGGGTTCCAACAGAATTCATCAAAGGAAAGGTGTCTAGAATTTTCTTCTATAACTGAAGTTGATTTTTTTCATACACATGCTTCCGATAGATTTTCCTGGTGGAGTTATCTAGTCATTTGGTGGAAATTCTTACAACAATCCCACTCTTGAAGAATGATCATGACAACAAGTGAGCACATGAATGTGATGGCAGGTGAAATCCTAGCAGCTTGGCGGTGAAATGGAACTAAAGCCTTCATGTGGAAATTTTTTATTTTTGAAAATACCTTCATGTGGAAAGTTGATTTTGCTAAAGCCTATGACTGTATTGATTGGGAATTTCTGTGGGCCTCTATGAGGACGAGAGGATTTCCAACCGAGTGGGTGCAATGGGTCTGAAGATGCATTACATCCCATTCATTCTCAGTACTGGTAAATGAAAGACCGACGGGTGGTTGGATCCACCCACAGCGGGGGGTCCGGCAGGGATGCCCTTTGGCACCGCTACTTTCGTCCTAATGGTAGATGCATTGGTGGTTGTACCCAGGGCTTGCTTAGCTGATTTCAGAGAGCGAGCTTCCTAACAGCCATTCTGCTTCTGCAGTATGCCGATGACAACGCTTTCTTCATGGAGAGCTCAGTGGAAGAAGGTAAAAACTTTGTAGTTTTGCTAAACCTGTTTGCTGATTCCTCAGGGTCAAATCAACAGAGCGAAATCCTCCTCTGTTGGCTTTGGACTATCACAGGATGAAGAGGCATAGTGTGCCTGAGCTCTAGGGACGCCCATTGGGATGCTACGTATGTGATACCTGGGTTTATCGCCGTCAAGGGAAAGGCTTTTGAGCCCAGATTGGAAGAAGCGATGAAGAGGAGATTGGAAGGATGGCAGAACCGGGTGTACTGCTGCAAGAGATTGGAAGGATGTCAAGAGAGTAAGGTTAGTACTGCTGCAATCAGTGCTCTCGGCCATTCCGACATTTCACTTGTCAATATTAAAGCTGCAGCACGGAATCGGAGGGCGTCCTGAGGCCAACATTTATGGCAAGGACATGAGGCGGGGAACGGCAAAGGATCTATAGGTGGTTTTCCAACCAGTGGAGCGAGGGGGTCTGGGTGTGCTACACTTGCAAGACATGAACAAGGCGCTACTGAAAAAATGGGCCTGCAAAATTATGGGATCAGATGAAGTCCTGGTCATGAAGGAAATGCGAGACAGTTATGGCACAGAGATGAACTGGGACCATCACACAACCCCAATTGGAGGGGCATCTACATTTTGAAGCACTTCTTTCGCTTAGTCCAGAGGTTTTTTGATGCCAGACTACGAGAGGGATCCCTATTCCAATTTTGGACACATGATTGGGCGGCCTGTCGCATGCTACAATAGAAGTTTCCACGCTTCAACCAGCTGGCAAGGAATCCACAACCATCGGTTAGAGACTGCCAGGACGAAGCATGGAACACAACTTTGGTGGGTGCCCCTTCGGACCAGAGGGTAGAAGAACTGTTGAGCACGCAGCAGGCTTTATTACACTTACGACCTTTGAATGGGGTAAGAGATAGTCAGTAGCACAGCCTTTCTGTTCAGGAGGCATACAAGAAAATTTGAGTGGGCCCTACAAAGGATGATCCTATCATCCTTACCTGCTTTGGAAGCAAAAGCTTCAGCTAAAAATAAGGATATTCGCATGGTTACTGATAAGGAAACTTATTATGACCAGAACCTTCCAGAAGAGCATGTTCCCAGATACACAGTCAGAATGTCCCATGCGCACAGTGGGAGACGGAGATTGCCCTTATCTTTTCTTTGAGTGTCGATTTGCACATGCAATAAGGAGGCAGCAGAAGCTCATGGGGGTAGACATGATTTCCAATGAGGCATGCCGGGGTTCAATCCGAGGCGTGTGCAGTGGACGTAGGGATTGGGGAAGGGCCTTCACAGTGTTCTGGGTGTTTTTTTTTTTGAAGAAAGTAGGGCAGACCACCCGGAACCGGTGGCCCACCTGTTACCATTAAAAATACGATGTCATGTACACACCATATACAGATGTGGCCACTAAGGCCTTCACTTTACCCCCCTAACCCCCAAAAAGATATTAATGTCTCAATGTCAGAGATGACGTTCTCAGTGTTATGGGTGATATGGCTGCATCACAACAAGGTGGTGTTCAGGGAAGGGCTGCCTCAACAGACAGTGTCCTACATGATGTGGATAGCCTCCTTACATATTGGTTCCAGAGGGAGGGTTGAATGGAGAGAAGGACATTAAGGTCATGTACCACATGTTAATTTATCTATCATTTATTACGAGTTGATTACCACTCTCAGGTGATCTTTCCTCTTTTTTCAAAAAAAAAAAAAAGGTGAGCAAATGAATTCAAATAAACATTCCAATGTAACCCCCCAAAGGAACTATTTCTAATTAATCATCCTAAAAGCCGGGATCCTGCGAACCTTAGTTACAACCTAAAATAACACAATTACTATTGGGGGCTACTCACAACTGATAAACATCTTGGATTCCAATATTTTTGTTTTTAGCAGCTGTATTTGCTTCAACTAAGACAGCAGGTTCACATTTATTAAACACTTAATAGACATTCTTGAAAATAGACAGTCCAATTTATAAAATGACCAAAATTGTATTAAACCCACTCACCCACATGACAGGAAGCAAAGAGCTCTTTGCCAATCTTTGTGAGCGTTTCTTCATCATCGATGGCACTAGGAATCTAAGAGAGAGGAATCAGGTATGGAAAAATGCACAGTACAATAAAACTACGAAAGGATAAAAGTTGATTTTATCACCTTCACTGATTTACTCATACTTTCACACTCGCCGCATCCCAAATATTTTGTCGGCTCAGCAGCTCCTTTTTTTCGTTTTCTAACCTGAAAGTCCCCAAATAGCCAGGAGTGTGCATTCGGTCTGTCAGAGGAAAGAAATCTTCATACCCACAAAAAAATGCCAACACTTTAAGGATTATCCAAGCACTTAAATCTCATGTGCTGCAACAGAACGACTTTTTTTGAAAAATTAATAATTCCTACCTTAATTGTTACACTTCGCCCTCTCACACCAGCCCCCTTTAGCCTCAAGGAGACTTCCTTGCAAAGACTTTTAAGAAAGTAGTGACACTGAAAAAGGAAAGTTACTAGGCTATTACATGAAAATTACAAAAAACATCTGAACCTGGTCAAATCAAAGAGAAATAAGGAAACCAAGGCGAGGTACTCACATCATTCAAATCTCTGAACCTGATACCCCAGTTCACTTCTGCACCAACAGATTTCATTTCCTGTTGAGAGAGAAAATAAACATCCAGCAGAATCTAACTTACCCAGTCCACCTTACTGCCAAGGGAGATATTTATTTCAATTTTATAAATGTCGCGTTGCATTATAGCATCAGATATAACAGGTCACTTCCAACCAAATGTTCCCAATCTTTCTCCGACGGTGTCTCAGGTCAGTAAAGACATTCATTAAACAAATAAGTACCTAAATACCATTAATAGTTCAAGCATAGGGAGTATATATTTTTTAATTCCTCAAAACTGAATAATCATCATCTACCAAGCAAATAGTCATCATGTGGGATTGACAAGAGCAGAAAATTCTAATTTCTCAAGTTATGCTTAGCTCATTCAAAGAGATAAAATGGCCATCTCCTAAAACTGGAAAGTGCCTTCTCCTCAAAGAATTCGACCTCCACCATCATCTCCTATAATTAGTATCCACGTTAATATTGACACTACAGTCTTTATCCCAGGTCCCTATATGTGCTTCATATGCCATCAAAATAACAAAAAAATAACGTTTTTTCACTGATTTTTCGCTTGCAATCCCTTTAACAGATGTCTTGCCAATGGTGTTTTTTCACCAATCCCCTCCTTGACGTAATTTTTTTAAAGGACTTGCATTATTTTGGGAAAGGATCTCCTTGAGGTAAGATGGAAAGAGTAGACTTGCATTATTTTGGGATAGTCAGATTGTAGGCCTCAAAAAGTTATGACTACAAAAGGTAACGAAGGTCATCAGGAAGAGGTAGCTCCAAACCCAGACCCTTCGGCAGAATGTGTTATGTGTACAAAAAGCGAAGAAGACTGCACCCATTTCCTCTTCGAATGCTTGTTTGCCTAAGCATTGTGGACCCACCAGTCAACCACAGAAGTGGAGGTCTCCTCAAAGGGGGCCTTCTGGGACTCTACACAGGGCGGCACTCTCAGAGGACGAGAGGGGCGTGGTCGACCTTTGCAATGCTCTGGGCAATAAGGCAGCATAGGAACAAGGTCATCTTCGACGGATGGGAGGTATTGGTGCTCCGGCAATATGGGAACAAGGTCATCTTCAATGGACAGGAGGTTTCAGGGCTCTGGGGAATATGGTAGCATAGGAAAGAGTTCATCTTAAACGGCCAGGAGGTATCAGTACTCTGGGCAATATGCTGCATAGGAATGAGGTCATCTTCAAAAAACGGGGGGTATCGGTGCACTGGGCAGCGTGGCTGCATAGGAACGAAGTCATCTTCAATGGATAGGAGGTATTGCCAAACACTGTGGTACAAGCAGTGCTGAGTCTCGCTTCTGCACAGTTTAAAGGGCTACAGCCAGGGTGTGGGTGGCCCTCAGGCATTATGTGTACTTAACAATCATATTTATTTATCACACTGGGAGGGTCCCCAATTTGTACTGTCCCCTGTTTTTCTTCAAAAATATAGTTCAAAAGGTAAACACCATTCCCGAGATTTCCCATCAAGGTAAAGAATTATAAACATGACAATATTCATTTGGTAGAAAAAATATCCAAATAAATTCAACATTTAAACATAACTTTCAAGAAACATGCCCACCTTTAATTTATACATATCTTTTATTTATATTATATTACTCTATCCTTGCTTTCTCTATTTATAGAATTAATATCCTAAGTGATTCCATCTTATGAAGGATCAGAAAATGGCTCCTTTTATAGGTCTTTATTTAGGATAAATATTTAAGCCATGTAAGTTGGGGAATTTTTTTTAAAGGAAGGTTAAGAGACACGACCCTATAAATAAGAGGAAGAAGAGATCAGATAGTAGTCCTTTTCATTTCTTGAAATCAGAGGGCGATGGTTACACCGTCAGAAGGCCAGAGTAGCAGGAGCCAGCCTGCTGATCTGGAGGAGCTTGCTGACGCAGAGGATCCACAAGGATCCAGGAAGGAGTTTCGCCTGAAGAAGAAGGGGTCGTCCAGATCTGGAGCTTGCTGACATCGACGAGCTAGTCAAGATTGGGGAAGGAGCTTCACCTGAAGGAGGGGCCATCCAGATCTCTTATACTCCATTCTTCTCACCGTGTTCGTTCTTGTTCAGACTGGGACCTGCATTGTGCAATTCTACCATATTCTTGAATTTCAGTTAAAACTATTCCATTGATACCTTGGAGCGTATCAGAAGATAACCCGGAATTAGAGATCAATAAAATATTATATAGATAAAAACATGTGTTACAAGGATGACTGAACTCGTACTCCCCGCATGTCTTTCTAAACCAGGATGCAACAAGACCCTTCATTTCGTGAATGATGATGTCCATCGAAGCTGTCCTCCCCTTGAAAACAATCACATTACGATGCAGCCATATAGCCCATAGCACCACAAATATCTTTCCCCCCCCCCCGGACTCTCTCCTGAATGTTCCACCCTGAGAGATTCAAAAGGCCTTTCTAAAGTAATATCCACCCCTGGAGATTGTTGGCTAGCCAAAATTGCCCCAGCGAACATGCACTTAAAGGATAGATGAAAACAATCTTCGTCACCATCTGCATTCAGAAAACACTTGGTCGGAGTTCGCAAGAATAGCTTCTACCAGAAGATTCTCCAAACCAGTCTTAGCCAGAGTATCAGCCAACCAAAAACTCACACCTTTAAGGGAATCTTCTACTTCCATATGACCATGCGTGCATGAATGGTTGCCATGTCTTCCTCAGTCAGACCATCATGCCGGGACAGAAAAGAGGCACTCACCCACACAAAGTCATCCTGGCCCACACTCTGTGTGGTTTAATATGGGTTAGAGAGTTTTGCATACCCTCTGGTCTGACAAAGCCTCCTCAAAATTCAGATTCTACGATCATTTGGAGACCTGAGTCTGACCATCCTGCCTGGACAGAAAAAGAGGCACCCTACCACTCAAAGTCATCCTGCCCCCCACCGTGTGAGGTCTAGTATGGATTAGAGAGTTTTGCATGCACAAAAAATCCTCCACCCTTCGGTGTGACAAAGCCCCCTCAAAATTCAGATTCTATGATAGCCCAAACCCTACGAAGGCTGATTTGGCGCCGTTAATTTGGAGACATGAGAAACCCACAAAAAGATCCAACAGCGTGGAGAGATTCTTAGCTTCCTCCACAGATCCCTCCAGAAAAAGTGTCTTTGTTCGCATATTGCAGCAGTAGACCCTTTGGGAAGCTCACCATCTGGAAACCCCTCAGTAGGCCGTGTGAGCAAACCTTAGTCATACATATGGCAAGGGTGTACACTGCTAGGACGAAGATTAACAGTGCCAAGGGACTTCCATGCATGACCCCTCTTTGCGGATGAATCCATCCACCCTCCGAACGCCCATTTACCAGGACTGAAAACGAGTGTGAGATAGTACATTTCCTGACCCAGGCCGCCCATTCAGCTGGAAACCCTCTCTTCCTTCTGGAGGACCACATGGAAGCCGTACACTTTTATAGTATCTACCTTCCAAATCAATCCATTAGTTGCCTTCCTCTACCATATGTTTACTTCTTTTTGTATTGAAACATACTACCATGTGTTTACTATCTCCTCTGCCATGTTTGTTAAAAAAACAAAACTATCTCCCTTGCCATGGCAGTAACATCCACCAATTGTCTACCCAGAATGAAGGCTTACTGAAAATGTTTGACTAAATCTCCAATCACCACTCATAACCTGACTCACTAATTTTTTTTCAATGATGAGGTATATCAAGTTGGACAACGAGACGGGCCAAAAATATCCAATTCTAACTTCCCCCTGGCGCGTTGGCACAAGGAATAAGTGTGATCCATTGAGACTCTCCATACCATGATTGCCTCTCCTGAATTCCAACATGGCCATCACCTCTGATTCGACTAATTACCAAAAATTCACTATGGAAAGAGACTGGAAAGTAGTCTGGTTATAAAACCCCGATCCCCTTCTCCATTTGAACCCTTGGTGGCCATCCATACCTCCTCTATTTTTTTTGAAACATTTATAACGCCCTCACCAGCTCCACTTGTTGCTCCTGTGTCACCCTGGTTGCCCCCTTACAACATGACTTCCATTAGCTACGTTCCCCTTGTTCATAAAAAGTCCTAAAACGATCCGTTGAAGCTGAACCAATAGCATGTGTGCCAACAAACTCCAGACTTCCAACCTTCAGCCTCAATATCTGGTTTGACTACCTCCTGTCGATCGCCATTATATGAAAGAATCTCGTATTTGCATCGCTCTCTCTCAGCCCAATCTGCCCCAATAAACGATGTCTCCGATCCATCTCCATCTTCCTATCCTCCTATGTGACCACATCCCTAGACTCCCATCTTTCCTTCACCTTGTCTTCTAATAAAGCCACTCCCCCCCCCAAGAAACTCCAGCAAGTCCATATAAGTTAGGGAACTTTGAATCAACTCAATGATAATTCGACCATTCTGGTGCCTCTCTCTCATCCTTGGAGCATTGGCCTTGCAACATAGGGTGGCAGAATCGGCCAATAAGATGCAAGTGTATCAGGCACTGCCAATGATATACCATTATTGGTACAATGAAAAGTACCAGGTGAACAGTCAAAAATGGCTCAAGACTCAAAGTTAGAATGCCGAACAGATGCAAAAATTTACACCATTCACCATATGATTTGAGATCAATAAAGATGCTAGCATTTTTTTCTCTTCATCATCATTCAGCCCAGTAAAGGCATCTTGATCCATTTACCATATTTCCCTTATAGGATGTAGCCCTGCTTGTTGGGGGACAGAAAAGGATTATTTTACTAGTTTCGCTTCCTTGACAATGTCCAACCAGTCAAAACTAATGGATTTATCCACTCTACCATAGCTTGAGCTCTCTCCAGCAACGCCCACCCTGACAAAATCTTCCCTTGGCAGCATCCATCCCACTGATCTCCTCGTATTCTAATTTTGAGATACGAACCACATCGGTCCGTACCCAATTGCATCAGACACTAGTGAGTTTGTCAATGAGTGAGTTCAAGGGGAACTTGGGGCAATAAAAGTATTGATCAACATTGAGAGATACTCTAGCATAAGACAGGGAAGAGGACATTATATCAAACCTGAACTTCGCGAACCATTCGGTGATCGATTCCTCTACAATAATTCCACAGCATCTCACCGATCTTTTTCCCCAATTCTTTCTGAAGTACTTCCTGAAGAAAGGACCAGAACGTCTTTAACATTAATCAGGGAGTAAGGAAAACCATAAAATTGCAGCTTTAGACCAAGATCCTAGCGCACAATAATTGTATAATAAATTAATCCAACCACATCTAATTAACGAAGGTATAATTTCTCAAAGAAAGAATCGATGCAAGTTTATAGTCGTTAAAATGACAGATAAGCCATTTTATTTCGCAGAACTGGTGGAAGAAACTAAACTGGATGAACCAAGTAGCCTTCTCATTAGTTTTTTTCCCCGCAATGTACCAAAGATGGCTGTCAGTCCATTGTACCATGATCATAAAACCATCAAATGAGGGTCAATCAAAACCAAAATGCATCAAAATTAGAACGTGTGTTAAAAATGTCTTTACCACATGGTCAAGCAAAACAAATCCAATCCCTAATGCTACAAATCCAGATGAGTCAATCTTAGTCAAAAGTGGCACTAACATAAAATGGTTAGAGATAATGCTGATGGTCCCAATACAACAAATAAATCTCTTTTAAATATAAATACAGTATCTTTATATTGGACTTTTTGGTCTGAAGACCATTAAATACATATGGCATGTTGCAGATATAATACAGAATATGATTAAAGCCAGTGCAATCGCATGTATCTACCCTGTTCGCTTTCTGATTCCCCAAGATATTCCAAAATTCACAGATGATTAAGGTGTTTCAAAACAGAATAAAAACCATATCAGTTAACTACAGAAAATAAATCCAACCCTTTTGAAAGTAACCGATACATCAATCAAGAAATGTACGGTCAAAACAATAAAAAAGTGCAACTCAGAAAGAGCACTAAGAAAAAAATGCAACGAAATCTCGAACAGTAACCTTTGGTATCTGACGTAGCTGAGAACATGTTTGGATATTATGGCTTTCCAACTTCTCGTTCAAAGTATAACCAATGCCGGGAAGAGCGTCAACTGGAAGTTCTTTCATATAATCCTCAACCTGAAGAGAGCAAAAAAACCCATCTGAATGAGCTCAGATCAACCGGGACCTTGAGAGTTCAGAATAAGGAGACATCATAGTCTGAGGTTGAATCTTCAATAAACAATGAGAGAAGAATACAAGAATCCATAAGAGGACAAAGATCAAACGTAGGGCTCCGTGTCGTGGTTTTCAAAAAAAAGTTAAAAAAAAATTCTCATTGATTTTCATCGCTGAACTTTTTTAAGTTTTGCAACATTTGACACACACAAAGGGAAAAAAAATGAGACCAAAGATAACAAATGAATAAAATAACTATCTAGCAGAAATCGATAAGAGGCTTTGAACAGAGTTTTTTCCCCCTTCTGATACAACATCAATGAAGTTCCTCACTATAACATCTGATTCTCTGCAATAACGATTTGTCAAAGAGCTGGGGACCTAAACTATCCAGGACAGATCATATTCAGAATATTACCTTCTCAGACGGGATATAAAATTGCCCATTTGGTTTTGCGACTCGAGTAGCCAGGCGCGCCATCAGCATGTTTACAGAAATTCCTGCACTTGCAGTACATCCTGTGGTGTCTATGATTTGCTTTCTGATGACAGAAGCTAATCCCTCGGGATCATCCGTGACTCCTGTTGCATCCAAGAAAGCTTCATCACAGCTGACAGCCTACAAGCATCAAGAAACATTAGTGCCAGGAAGAAAAAGAGATGAGAAATTGGATAAATGAGTTTAATAAAAAACCTGTATTTTCGGACAGTACTCGTGCAATATGGTATAGAACTGATCGGCAACCTGGAACATCCAATGATAGGTTGTTAAGATTAAAGACCCTTCCTACAAAAGTCAAATTATCTAGCGTACCTCTTCATAAGCATTAAAGTCATAAGGAAAAATAGCAAGCTGAGGACATAGAGTTTTTGCTTCCCTGACAAACATTCCCGCTTTTATTCCTGCCAAAAAAAATATTTATTTAGTAAGGGCCAATCTGAAAAAATACTTACTGTCAACAAGCCATCGTAGGATTTGGACCAACCATATTGCCTAGCAGGATAGTTAGCTGAGGATATTTCTGCCGTGCCCTTGGAATTATCTGAATGGCTGATTGCTACAGGTTTGTCGACTAATTCTGGAAATCTTCTAATGACTACTGAAACGAAGAAAGAGTCCTGAAAAAGGATAGTGTTTTAACTCTGAATAGTCATAACTGTATAAGGTTGGGAGAAGTTCGTAAATGACATGCAAAGGCCTAATGACAATAATAGAACTGTAAATATGACCACTTCAGAAGTCGTAAGAAATCCTTACCATATCAACATGAATGATGATTGGCTTCGAAGAGGCAGACTCGTTAACAACATACTTTCTCTCGCTCGCACCAGAGGTGTTCTTTACAAAAATTCTCTGGTAGCGATTCCTCCAGGTTCCAATAAAATGCAGCCTTGAATTCTATTAAAGAATATGCAACCCTCAAATATTGAAAGTGAGTAAAGACGATAATAGCAGTATATGATTAATTCAAAAAAAATAGCAGGATATGACACGCCTAAGAAATAGGTGAACTGAACTAGATTTTTTCTTATTTATAGTTTTCAAAGCATTAAACAAGTAAAACGAGCATCATAATTATCTTCCTTGGGAAAAAATTTGAAGTAGATTAAGTTTAATATATCTACTTATGCTTTATGAGAAATAACATATGACAACGTTATACAATGTCAAAAAGAAGGTTGATGTTATCTCGGCAGTTGAAAATGACAACTGAAGCCAAAGTCCTTTCAAAACAAGATATTACTTCTTCTTAGTCACCTTGAAATAGTTTTCAACAAAATTTGGATCCCCCAGGGTTGAATGTTGTTCACGAGAAGACGATGATTTTGGAAGAAACTCTTGACGCGCTTGAATAATACTGCTCTCATCTTTCATCCCTATAGAATGGTCTTCTGCTTCACTCCTGTCCCCAAGGTTTTGACCATCAAGACCATCGCTGTCCTCACGACCTGTGGTATCACATTTTCTCAAGCGCAGAGTTTGGTCACTGTCACATCCGATCGATTCTATTGATGTGATTTGCTCCGCGATTTGTTCAAAGAATGGATTAACTCCAGACTGTGCACTAATTTTTGGGGTGAAGAATGCAGACAATTTCTGCTGCTTTTGAGTTGCATGCGTGAATTGATCCAGCAAGTAGGGCGCACCTGGGAGCGGCAGAATCAGAACCTTGCAGATGAAAACATACACATAAAAACTTATCTGTTATGATATTTTACGAACGACTTTCAGTGACTGCCTTCTAAAAAAATTTGGATCGTCTAATTCTTATTGAAATCAAAAGAAGCGGAGCAAACAAGAATGGCCAATGTTTACCTGCTGAGCATTTGTAAATCAAACTTTGTTTTCTAGATTGACGGGGGAACAAATGCATGAATTGAAATTTGAAAAAATGGCAAAATTTTATGTAAATTATTGTCCCAAATAAGTAGAGTTTTAGAAGAGCTTTGTGTTGAGACAGAACAGAGGACATGACGAAGAAGGAAATAGCATTAGACTGGTTTTAGGACACACTTTATCATACCTGCGCGGAAAACTCAAAAAGACTAAACACAATTCCATATCAGGTTGAATTTATTCATTCTTCTTCTTTATGAATGTCTGCTCACCACGAGTATGCTTAAGTAGTTTGTGTCAGACCTGGTGAGTAAAATATACTGTGACCTGATCCCACACTGCTTCTAGTCAATTTTCTAATGGACATAGTAGAATGATAAACACTTTTTCTGCTGATTCACGATAATGCATAGTACAAAACTCACAGCCACAAATCCAATTCTTATAACATTCATAATATTTCGGCTTCTAAACAAAAAACTACACAAATGTGATACATATATGCATGTAAGTTGAGTAAGATGCAGATTCTAGTTCTTTCCGGATTGTACTGGTCGTGAACCGCTTGGCTCGGGACGCCATTAAATGAATATTGTAGTTCATAACTTGTCCTTCTCTCTCTTTCTGCTCCCTCTCTTTCTCCCTCTTCCATTACCTTGTTAAGATCGAGAAGCCTAAAATTACTAGGTGACGTGTCAGATAGGGCTTTCCGTATCAACTACCACTCGATAAGGTGGTACGACCCCCGGCGCGAGGCCGCCGCTCGCCGCGCGCTGCGAGGCGCGGGCAGGGAATGCGCGGGCGTCGTCGGATGAATGCACTTTTCAGAAAAAAAACAAAACAGTCAAGAAAATCCTTCGTAAATCTTCAGGAAGCTAACTGGTCGACACTGAACGGGTTTGTAGTTGCCATCTCCTAAATACCAGCACAGTATTTTAGTCTAAAAGGGTGAAAAAAGCTAATACCGATAAATAAAAATTTACAGATAGCAATGAAAAAGAAAAAAGAGTTGGCCTAAAGTCTGAGATGCGTGAGGAGAAAAAATATAGGAAACAACCGAGCAATCTAGATTTCCATGGCGATTAAAAATGATCCAAAGGTGTAAAATAAAAATATTGGGACAGAAAAATTAAAGGAAAACATGCACGGTTAAATAATCGCCTAGGAAGTTACAATTTAAGAGCCTGTTTGCAGCCACGGAGTCCATGATCCATGCAGGTTTTACAACGGGAAGACCTCTGCTGAATGACCTATCAAAAATAAACGAGACAAAAAAAATTAAAAAAAGTACCGGCAAAAATTAAAAAGTATACGATGAAAGTCTCCAGTAGAAACTCCGCAATTAAATCAGGTTTTAAATTTGGTGGCTTGGAGGTCGACCTAAGATTCTTCATCTTAGAATGAGCAAGTTGGCTGCACACAATGTGCGTAACTGTCTGCCTCGAGAAGTAATTTTCAAACCGACCGCCGTGTTTAAGCATACACATTCTCAGCTCCTAGCAATAAATCACACCAAAGTTTAAGTCCAACGTTCTACAAAATCAAGCACCCCAGGAATCCAAATATGTCTACCATAAAGGGCAAACCTGATGAGAAGGAACGGTATAGCCGTCCACAAATATAGAAACCCCGCAAAAGATCCCTCTGTCTCCACCGCTACCAGATTGACAACTATCTCCGTCCCCGCTCACATAAGATGAAGCAGAAGCGTCCGCATCGAACTGGCCCCGCAGCTTCTGATTCTTCGTCTCCATATAGCTACCACGGCCATAAAATCAGTCCAAATACCGCACAAAAAGAGCAATTACAGCAGAGAGAGATCGAGAAACGAATTACCTGGAAAAGTCAGCAAAGGGGGCCCGTCGTGTTGCGGATAAAGAGGAGGAACTCCGTCCACTGACGCCAAAGAGGTTCCCGGTAGCTCTTGAAGATTCTGCCCTAGAATTCGCCCCCCTGCCGCTCGATGGACCGGCAGAGGGACGCCGCCCTCGCTTCCTCGAAGAACCAGACGACTCGCGAGGGGATTCGAAGCTCATGATCACGCCACGGCGAGATCAAGCTTAGAACAATCGGAATTTCTTCAAGAAATCTCGCAGCCAGATCGAAATTCCCCACCGCCTTTTTCCCACAATCGAAGGTCGGTTTTCTTGGAGAAGAAGATTGTCAGAATCCCGCTGACCACTTATATATAGGTGGCGGGAATGGTGTCGTGTTTGAAATTGCCACGTGTCGTACGCACACTGGCCTTACGTGGCGTAGAAATCTTGGCGTCATCTGATATCAGTCTGAACCTCGGAACGGTAAACAGAACGAATGCTTGCGTTTATTCGTGCCGTCCGCCGTCCGTTCCATCTTATTGAACCGTCATCAGTTCCCGAACATTTATAATTCAATTTGGAAGTTTAATATGCGCAGGATCTTAAGTCCCATATTTTGTCTGGTTTCAATTATTCTATCGTGTGAATAAATCTATGGATGAGAAAAAATATTTTGTTCGTTGGTGAACATGCAAACGAACACGAACATGAGCGGTCAAAATCGGACACGAACATGTTCATGAACGGTTTTGCGAACAGATGAACCGTTCGCTAACAAGTGGCATTCCCTAGGTAATGTTGTTTGCAATATAAATTATTATTTTTATAATAGTAATTAGTGTTCGCCCGTCCCGATACCGGTACCGGATGACGGTATCTGGACGGATGCTGTATCGGATACCGGAAAAGCAATTTTTCGGTATCTGCTCATTCCGATATCCAGATATCGGATATCGGTATCGGATATCTGTTGCTACAGTGCCGATATCCGATACCGATATCCGTCTTGATGTCGAGATCCGTCTCTGTCTCGGGGGGAAGGATGACGATATCGAATATCGGGTGTGGATATCGGTTTTCGATATCCAACACCGATAACTTCATAAAAATATATTCCATTTATTATAAATGAGTGAGATAGATAGCTTCTCGATATCTGTACTGATGTCCAGATATCGGTTTTCAATATCTGGATATCGAAAACCGATATCCAGCATCCGGTATCCGTCTCCGACATCCGGATATCGAAAACCGATATCCGGCATCTGGTATCCGCCACGTCCATCCACCTTCGGTATCCGATACCAATATCCGTCTAACCCTTTATAGACGGATATAGACCGATATCCGAAGTCCGGCACAGTCCCATTTTTTCTCGGATATCGGATATCAGTTGTCCGATACCGGATGACGGACAGATATCGGTTGGGCGAACACTAATAGTAATAATGGTAGTTTTTTTATAATATCAGAAAGCGAGAGGGACAACGGCAATCGCTTTCTCTTAGGGATGGGAAATTCCCAGTTCGTGTGGAGCCTACGCTGTTCGTCGACAAACAAACAGGGAAAATTTATTGTTCATGTTTGTGTTCGTTTCATTCGGGTTCGTTCGCGAACCATTCACGAATGCTGTGCTTATTAAAAAGGCCAATAAAAATGTATGATCGATCAGAGAGATAGAGAGAGAGAAGTGAGAGAGGGAGCAAGAGGGAGGGGAGCATGGGATAGGGGGTGGGGAGCGAGAGAGAGAGAGAGAGAGAGAGAGAGAGAGAGAGAGAAGGGGGGCAGAGGAGAGAGAGAGGGGGTAGGGCACAGGAGACAGGGGTTCGGGGAGAGAGAGAGGGGGGCACGGGAGGGGGAACGGGGAGAGTGATTAGTATGTTTGGGTATTTTTATTCAATTATCGTATTAATTTTGTACGTTTAAACTTAAAAACATGTTTCCCATAGTCTAGTCTATTATAAACAATATATATTGTAGACTTAATATAAATAGATAGTTATGTTGGTACATTTATGTTGTGCATGCGACCCTGTTGCCCTTTATACCAATCTAGTAAATGATTCGTACGTATTAGCTAATATTGGATCAATTTAAGTTAGTTGATAGATGAGTGGCAAGCAAGTGAGGTGCCAGGCCACACCGTCTGCTGCAAAAGGTATAAAGGGGTTCGCCAACCCTTCCGTGGAACCTTTTTTCATCATTTAGCATATATGAATAATCCCTCCCTGTGTCATGCTCCTAGATGACTAGTGGTAAAGTCAATTATCAAACCTTTACTGATCATCATAGTTGACACTGATATCAAATAATGGAACACCTTTGATATCATTGATAAGTTGGCCAATGACTTCATAGCACCATTTTCCGCAGGTTGGTTTACTACTACGTCAAGGGAAGGTGATCCAATACAGCTCAATTACCTTCTTAGACATGATGGGTCCGAGCAAAACATGTTTGAATCCCATAACTAGGGCCTCGTACATGACAATGAAAACACACCCGACCTTCCACCACTTAGAATTAGCGTCTCATATCCAAGTACAAGTTACACAATTATGACATGGATCCCCAAAGAGGTATGATATCATCCAGGAATCCATATTGATCAGTCTAATGATCTATTTCTCTCAAGACTGCTGCCAATCTATCCTTTAGTGTCTGCACTCTATTGGTGGTTGGATCAACCGTACTCATCATACAAGCACGAGCATATAGTGCTATTCATCATTTACTCATCATACCGTACTCATCATTTACATAATTTGGTGTCCCCATCTAGTATCACATTATAAGGAATATTTAAAGTACATGTTTAAAGACAAGTGATTGGCCCACAACGATTTCGTGATAACATATTATTTGTTACATATTGAGGTAACGTGGAATCTGTGATTGAAACGTGTGCAAGGTACAACTCCATCATTACCAACATGTAAAACTACGATTTCTCAAGGAAATAAAAAACTACAAAGTGATAGACACTGCAATCCCTCAGAGGTTAATTATACAAGCATGAATATTTAACTGCTAGAAAAATGTCCTAGCCTCAAAATGGCAAATATAAGTCAGTCAAATTTCTACACAGAAAATTTTGATTTTGAACTCAAGCAGCCTATTTTATTCTACAATCATTTTTCTATATCGGATATATTATGATTCTTCCAACAACCTCACGCCAAATGCCATCTTTTTATCCTGCTTCTCCCATCTACCTGAAGCAAGTTAAAAAACTCCAAATCGAAGAGGAGCTTCTAATCCTACACTTGATCCACGATTCCAGGGTGAAAATTTCCTCATCATTGATGATATGCCCAAGATTCGCGAAGCCCTGAAACATACATTGTTGAATAGAATGCATTAAAAGACTATTGCATCATACTCTGGATGATTTCTCATGGAGGTTATAACGACAGCTAAAGTTGAATATACCTTAAATTCACACTTCATCCCAGCCTGTTTGAGAAAAACGGAACCCGCTTGCCCAGCTGAAAATAACACTAACTCGTCGGCCATTCCATGTAACCACAAAATTGGAGTCTGAAAAATTTTAGACGCAACAAATGAAATACTTTTAGGGCTTGTGACACTTTTACAGAGAAAATGATCATTGAAAATAATGATGAGACATGTTACATCATTGTAAAGTGACAATTATGGACACTAGCTTTGGAATAGATGCCTGCACTTGCTCCTTATTTCTTTCATGCTAAATAATTCTCAGTTATTTAACCACGTAATATCGTAATTGGGTATCACACCTTGATACCAATGCATGTAACTTTTGGGTTGGGATTTCATCTTAATATGAGGACCCAATACCATTGATATCGATCAAGACTCGATATCGAAGCCTTCAAATCAGTTACTATTGCCGTGATCAGTAGATTTTGGATTAATCGCATTCTGACAAATTGGACGATCCTTGGAAAGATTTGTAAATTTGTGTTCGATAAATAAGTGAAAGAAACCTGTATCGAGTAATGTTCAGGAGACAATATTGAGAGATGCCTTAAGAAGATAGATAAATTACAAAAAATCTAGGCGAGTTTCGGTTTGGTTTTGTCCAGATCATTCTTCTTTCCGGTATGTTCATTGTATATTTGTTGCGATGATTTGCAGCTATATAAATGAAAATACACGTTTATAACCAAAGCGACTACCAGATCAATGGAATATTGCATTTCAAGGAACATTAATAAAATTAAACTCCTTCAAATTCATGATACTGATGCTTGATAATGAATGACGGTTCTGTTTTGCTACCAATTACAAGGGACGAAGTCCTGAACCTTAAAAAGGAATGAATTACAAGGGAGAATACCAGGAATGAAGTCCTGAACCTTCTTCCTTCTTTCAATGAATGGAGAATAAAAGAGAGCATTGTGAGATTATTTAGTCTAATCTGAATGGAGAATTTAAGAGGATACGGTGGATAATTTAATTAGAAAAAAATCAAATGGTTGCACCTTCTTTGCATCAGATGTTACTCTCCCTATTACTGATGAACTGAATGGCACCCACCCACTAAGTACTGCACCACCGCCCAGCGTTCTGGGAAAAAGAAGCACACTTGCCAATGCCAACGCCCCTGTCAAGGAAATACACAGATATTCAAAATACTCTTTTCCCTTTATTTCAGGGTAGAAATACAGAGTAATACACGGTCTTTCATCTTGTATTTAAAAGGTTGATCTATGAATCAAGTACGCTAGATGGATTACATGGGTAGATCAATCACTGCCCATTTACTCCAAAACGAAGAAAGATGAACTCAATGAAGTGAAATTTGAAAACTAAAACATGATGTAAATCTTTCTAAGGTAGCCAACAATTTTCAGGAAATTTGCCATCATAAATTGTATTTTCCGATTATATTAACCACCTTCATTTTGGATTACTTTCCATGGGCATAGAAATAAGACAATAATTCCAGACGGTCTAAGACAGTGTTTGGTCCCAAGCTGAGAAAAAACCAGTTCATGGAATGTTGAGCATGAAAATTGTCACCTCCTTGGCTGATACCGCAAACAAATATATTTTTAGGATCAGTTCCAGCAGATATTTCCCCATCGATGATTGCGTGAACAGTTTCGACTGCTGTCATAACTCCAGCCTCGTCACTAACATATTCCTGCAAGCTCACAACGAACCATGTCTTTATCATTGCCTCCATCATCGCCAGATTGCAGAAAAACTATAACTTTTCAAACGAAACTCAGCAAACAAGATAAATAAAAGTTGATTATTCTGAGATCGATGGGAGATTATCCGATAATTTAACTTCAAAGTGACTCATTCTGCATTAGATTGGCTCAAAAGTATTACGTTCTTCGTGGTAAGTGAACGATGAAAAATCATTAAGTCTCCAGTAGACCACTTACAGCACGAATGGGAAACTTTTGAATGTCGAACCACGAGGGCATGATCATGCCATCTACGAGAAAACGAAATTTTCATCGTGAGGTGCAAGAAAGAATAATGAAAAGTAATAGTCATGAAGATCTGAAACGGACGAACACGAGCAGGGACCAGAAACTTAAAATCATGTAATTTAATAATTGATGCATTCAATGATCTTAGTTTAATTGCTTTTCTGAGCAGTCGCCGCGGCACTGAGCTGATGGGATTAGCAACCAACAGAAAATAGAACGATCGTTCTTGCGATGAAATTCTTACAATTCAGATGATCGTTCTTGCGATGCACTGCCAGTAGATAGAGACGAAGAAGATATCCGGTAAATGGAAGACCGATTCGCAAGCGCCAACGAAGAAAACACCGCCGAATTCAACGTAAAAAACTCGGGAGGAGAGTGCACTCACTATTACAGCTAACTGGCGCATTGGGAGCCGATGGGAAAGACCATCTGCTGTTCTTGAGCTCGGGGGAATCAAAATGGGTCTTGATCGGCTCATTTTCAAGGCCCGAGCTCCCCAAACCGTGCAGCCATAGCACAAAACTCCTGCTAGCCATTCTCCCCAAAGAAAATATTCAGAAGATTGTGAGTAAGAATCAAAGAAGAGGAATCAATGGCAATTGAGGTTGAAATTGCTAAGTCGGTGGGAAGAAATTCCACCGTTCCCTTTGACCGTCGCTTGAAATTTCAACTGTTGAATTTCTCCAAGAAGTTTCTGGTTCATCTTCGGCAGATTAACTCTCCCAATCATTCGACTAATTAAATTCCAGGCGAATTTAATGACGCTGATTTGCAAAGGTGATGGGGGAATAATTCAAAATTATCAGAATAATTGGCAAAGCCAGTTAATTAATTCAGCATAAACCACTTGTTTTTCAAACCCAAACTTCATTTGCTCAAAACTTATCAAAAACTTGAGATGTTCTGCGGCTTTTCACCAGCATCAAGCCATCTAATGTTAATCGAATGGACATGATGATTTGTCAGGGGCATTAGCACCTGTTTTTGCTTACTAGAGCCTCCAGATTAGTCTTAATCCGTTCATGCTGTAAGTGATCAATATGGTACTGTAAGGGAGGTTCCAAGGAGATAAAGTACTCTACGTATGGAATAACTCAAACATATATAAAATATTGTGTCATTCCATATATTCTACCCACAGCCCTTATATATTTACTATTTTATAGCTTTTGTCCTAAATTACCAATTTTACAACCTTTATTAGGTTCTCCTTACTATGGTTGAAAATTTATGACCTAGAACTTGTCAGATCAGATTGAACTGAGACCGTAAGTCCTCCATTTGAGAGAAAACTGGTGATCAGACAGGTTTAGGTCCAAGGGTCAGATTAAATCGGAATCAGAAGTAAAGTTTTAAATACCTATTTATTTTTTATTTTTTATTTTTAATCATAAAAATGATTAAATCCACCTTACCGGAGAGGTCTCTATTAAGCTCAACACAGTCATAAAAATGACGCACACCCATTTGACGAAGAGGAGTTATTTGAAGAAAGAAGCGATTACAACCCCTTCCTCTTCTATTGAATGTTTCTTCCTTCTCTATTCACCTCAATACTTATCCACAAAGAAAGAGATGGAGGTCTCGGACTTTGGACGGACGAATCCCGACGGAGAACCGCCGGATTTACATCTGACGGTTGAGATGTAGCCACGTGGCATTGTAATGACAATTTGCATCAAGGTCCCTGTTTTTTGTGCGCGTGCAAACCAACGCCGCTCAGAAATAATTGTACATGTGGCCCTTTTGCATTCTCTCTCCTCCGTAATTCCATAAAAATTAGAAAAATCTATATTAATATATTAAAAATATAAAATGGGTTTTTTCGTCCTGGGAGGACTGGACGGGACGGTTTTCTTACCGTCGGACGAAAATTCTTCCAGTCCTTCATCACTGCCCTGAATTCGTCCCGTCCGGGACGATCCGGAACTATATCGGCTAACTCTTAAACTATAACAGAAACAAAGACGCATATTTTTGGAGTGAACTCATCATCAACCAATTTAGAAAGTTTTGCTATGGGTCCCGCTTAAATCCCATTTGGCCACAGAATCGTCTTGGACGAATCAATGGTTAGATTGTGCGGAGAATCAAACGAATGTTAGATCTCCAGCGCCGTGAGCAGTCAACAGTGATCTCCTTCCCGTCAATAAGCTCGCGGGCTGGTCACATTTACAATTGCGACTCTCGCTTCTGTTGTCTCCATTTGCATATTCTTCTCCATCCTCAAACACCCATCTTCTCAGGTTCGCTTGCCGGTATAAGTTCATGTTTGTAGAAATCTTTTTTGTCTTGTTTGCGAGTATATTCCGTAGAAATCTTGTTTCAATAGTGAGTTTAACGCTTTTTTTTTCAATTGTCTATTGAAGGGGGAGGAATTGGAGATGACAACCAGGAGATTTGTGCTCTGGCTGCACGGTTTGGGCGACTCCGGCCCGGCAAATGAGCCGATTAAGACGTATTTCTCCTCCCCCGAGTTCAAGAACACTAGATGGGCTTTTCCCTCTGCTCCTAACATGCCTGTTAGCTGCAACTGTGAGTGCAATGCCTTCCTGGGGTTTTTCGCTTTGATTATTATTTTTTTAGAGATTTTCTTGGTTTCTGGATTCATTTAATAAAGATCTACTTGGTTTCTGGATTTATTTTATAGAGATATCCTTGGTTTCTGGATTCATTTTGTAGAGATCTAATTTGTTTCTGGATTCGTTTTATATAGATGTACTTGGTTTCTGGGTTCATCTTATAGTGATCTCCTTGATTTATGGATTCATTTTATTGAGCTCTACTTGGTTTCTGTGCATCCTATCAATCTTGATAATGGGCGTCCACATTGGATCTGTTGGTCAATGCTATCGAGGGCTGAATAGGGATATTTGATCTGGTGATAGCGAGGAGTAGAAGTCTCCTAAATTAGAAGATTTGACCTTTCTGTCTTAGGTGACGAGGCTATAAAGATTTTAGTCCACGCTAACATGATATTGGTAGTGAAGTCCATCTGGCCAATGTGATAAATGTCTCTTTATAATCTATTCTTCTAACTTCGCTGGATATATCAGTTTCTGCCCAGAGCCATCAGAGCGAATGATGATCTGCGAGTTAATGCCATTCTAATTTTGAATGTCTGGTGATATTCTCTGGGTGCTTCTGTCCCGTTTCTTGTTCATCTATTTTTTGTGCACAAATTTCTTTTGATATCATTAATTCACGTATAATTACGAATTTTGGGTTAATTTTAGATGGCAGTGTCATGCCCTCGTGGTTCGACATTCACGAGATCCCGATTGGTCCGGTAAGCAGTTTGCATTAAGTATCTCTCTTTTCCTTCAATGCGATAACTTTATGATTTTTTACAGCTCTGTAAACATGAGTGGCACGATCTTTATCTTAGTTCACATCTCTATTTAAAATTAATCTGATTCAGGCTGATTGTGATTTGTTATCTCATCCTTATAATTTCAATTCATTAATGTTCTTTTGAGTGGCCGCTGGCATCAGAAATCTGTCTACGATGATGATGAAAAGGATCAAGGTCCGGTTTATTTTACGGTTGTAGGAATCCCCAAATGATGAGGCTGGAGTTGTGAAAGCTGTCAGAACTGTTCACGCAATGATTGATCGGGAAATAACTGCTGGCACAGAACCTGAAAATATATTTATTTGCGGTTTCAGTCAAGGAGGTGATTTTCACGCCATTTTCAGAAATATATTTGATTAAGCTCAATTTTCTGAGTTTTCAGATCGGTTTTAAAACCCATGCCTGATGAAATTCTCGTCTTATCTCTTTGAGTACTTGAAACAATGAGAATGCGCATTTTTTAAAGCACATGGCTGAGGTGTGAAAGCTTTTTAGAATATTGATGCAAGTAGTTGGTACAATAAATTGTTTGGCTCTGGCTACCATCCCGATTGAAAGATTTGCTCCACTTTTGCATAAAAAATGGTTTCGGAAATTTTCTTTAGTGTAGCTCATCTCTTGCTTTGGTATCAATCTTTTTTCAGCCTTACTAATTGGGTTGTGTTCCTTCTAAATTAATAACCACAATATACCAGGGAAAAGACATGAAGGGTGATTTGTTGCACAGAAATATTGCAAAACATATGGGTTGATCACCGATTCCGAAGGATCTTCCCTTTTTTCTTTCAAAAGTAAAAGAAAGTGGAAAACATGTCATTGTTTCCTGAGCTCTGATCTCTTTCTTACAGGGGCATTGGCACTTGCGAGTGTGCTACTTTACCCAAGAACCCTGGGAGGGGGCGCTGTCTTCAGCGGGTGGGTGCCATTCAGTTCATCAATTATTGGCAACATATCATCCGAAGCAAGAAAGGTGATGCCTTTCGTCTGTTTCTTACCATCCAAAACGCTTTATTATCTCCTTTTATTGTCGGCTCTGCGTTGGAACTAAGGTTGTGGCCCTGCCAATGTATGTCACTGTCTTTGTCATCTGCACTCATGGACGGTTTTGAGGGTGATTGGTGATGACGATGATGAAGATCCTGACATTGATCGGATGTCCCAAATGGTTCATCTGGATGATTGACAACATCATCAATGTCACTTCAACATCATGGGATAACCCAAATAGAGAGAGGTAGGCATCTATTACATTGACGATGATGTTGACCTCAATGCTCGGTGGCCAATGATGGACACCCCTGGATGGTTATGTTAATGTTGACAGCATCATAGATTAATTATCAACAATTCACCAATGTTGTGGTCAATGTCACATGCCAACATCGTTCAGGCATGCCGAGTCCTACCCTGCCAAACCACCATTGTTAGTCCTTCACTAAAAAAATTTCTTATTCTTTTTTTAACACGATACTAATTGAATGTTAGTTTTGGTCTATCCGAAAGGAACTCCGTAGCTTAAAGATTTGTTTATTTGTTTATTCCACAAAAAAAATTCGGAGCAATGAGGAAGATGAATCGATTCTTTGCATTAGAACGATGAAAATGTCTCTCCATCATATTCAATTATTTTCTTCACAAAAAAATCATTGTCAATGATCATTTGTCGCTAATGCATTATTTTTGTTGCGGTTGCTGCCATTTGCTCCGAAGCACTTATTCATTCCTTGTGTCTCAAATGTTGCAGACTCCTCTTTTATGGCTCCATGGAATAGATGACAGGACAGTCCTGTTTTCAGCTGGACAAGTTGGTCCCCCTTTTCTTGAACAGGCCGGGATGAAGTGCGAATTTAAAGTATGCTCAACTTAGAAAATCAACCCAGAATTCTTTCAAAAAAAAATCAACCAAGAAATGATGATTAACTGTTTTATTGATATTTTCTCAAACATGGATGTTTCAGGCCTACCCAAATCTTGGTCATAGCATCAGTGGGGAGGAATTATTCTCTCTGGAGTCATGGATCAAAAGTAAGATCGGAAGCTCCTCTTAAATCCTTCTCAGGGCAGAGAGCATCTGTTCTATCTAGTTCTATTAAAATGGAAGACAATGGGCCGTCAGAGTTCGCAGTTGTGGGATTCTTTAATCAACTGTAGAATTTTCTAGATGATCAATCAATACTAACGCATAACATTTATTTATTTTAATTCAAAAATGTGGACTTAGACGTGCAATTTTTTACATTCCTATATTTACCTTGCGTGGTATTAGTATTTTAATTCACGATCGCTAGATCCATACTTGTTGACTTGATAGACATAACTGCAATGAAGTTAATGCAAATTTAGAAGACTTGATTAAACTAGAATGTTATGGGTTATCCCACCTAGTCTATTGTTCCATTACATAATACCTGATGTTGCATGCATCTTTCCCTAAACATTATGCAACCAATATTTTACCATATTACCCAATGTCCCATCATGTTTGGCAACATAATAACATCTTATTTCCAGATCATAACCATATAAATCGTTTCTAATATAGCACTAGAGTAAAGTATAGATTGTCAGTGCGCTGTGAATTTACTTGAGCTCTGAAATAGAGCATAATTTTTGGTACATTGTGATTGGCATTATTTAATGAATATCTGATTAAACTGAATTTTAAATGATTATATGTGAATCTTCAAAAAAAATCCATGTTGTGAACATTTTTAGCATCCAAACAAAATAAACCAGGTTCTAGATTAACAAATAAATTGACGATGAGAAATTGATACTGATAAGAGTAGTTGATATTGTAAATCCTTAGTCATCCCACGCGGGATACTAATTATCATCAATACAAATGGATGAAAGATGGTTGTTTAAACATGAATGAAATCTCTTACTCTTACGAGTATAATAACTGCAACTCATTTTTTAATATCAGTTATTCTAAATCCTATGTTATATGTCCTTTTGTATTCTATGAGAGGATCTAGTTTTCTGCCAAATAACATAGAAACTGTGGAGGATCTTGAGATTGCATCTCTATCTTATTTGTAATAACATAGGGTGCCCTGTTAAAGTACATAGAATGGACGTCGACCTGCGTGAAAACAGTCGTGGACTAATTATTTGAAGCAATAAAATTGAGGCTTTTAGATTTATGTTATAAATAATAAAATTATTCAACCTCAATTTTGGTGGGGGAGAAGGAGAAGAAGGGAAGGCCCTTGGACAATTTTGGCCTAGGTGAATTTTCTTCATGGCCTTCCCCAATTTATATTAAGTGGATATTTCTCATAAAAACTTCCAAAATTGAAGTATATCTTTCAACGTCCAAAATACCATTTGCGTGTGACCCTCTATGCCCATGTATCAATCTGGTTAACGACTCTAGCGTCCCAATAACCTTTATTGGTGTTCCAAATTAATTAACTATATTATCATATCGATTAATTAATGCTGGTTTGATTTAACCCAATCAATAGATTGAGACTCCAACCTGTGGGGTGCCAAGTTACACTTCGTACTCAAGAAAATATAAAGGTGTGTGTATCGACTCACTCATGGAACTTTCTCTTCATCGATTATTGTGTGTTTATAGTCCCTCGTCCACTTCACGTTCCTAGGACGACTTAGGATATCGTAAATGGAACCCCTAATTGGTCATCCGAGTTAGTATTGATGCGTTCAGAAATCATCGAAGAACTCTTCTTTGATGTTTCACTACCTTGGCCAAGAATTTCATGGCATCATCTTCCTTGAGCTGTCTCCTTTTATACTAAGGTTAGAGAATTCCGTCTTGACCACTTAATCATCTTTGTGAACTTCTTGATGCACCCAAACAAAGACTGTTTAGAATCACGTGATTAGAGACTCGTAGGTAATAATCAAATTACAATTGTTTGTCCGCGAGAAATCTTTAGTGTCTCATGTAAAATGACCACTTACACAACCGTGACTGGAATATACTTGATTAACAGTTTTTTATAATATCATTCAGTGATCGTACGAATCAACTTAACAAACTCTTTCCACTGAAGAGCACCCACTATCTATCATTAGTGTCCCTATACTAATGGTTATTAGTGATGGATATTATGTGGCCGTCAAGCTAATCACACTACCATGTTTATTTAATTTCATTGAATAAAATATTTATGTTCATTATTATTTTGTGTCATAGTACAGTGATCAGTGGTCTTTAAACATGTATTCTAAATATTCTTATTCGAGGATAGTCGAGTTGAACATCAAATTATCTGGATAGAATAGCACTAGCTGATCCTACTCATTCGATAAGTAAAGCTGATCTTGTGGCTATTAGTGTGGTGACACTATAGACAGATAGTGGGTGCTCCTTGGAGAAAGAGTTCACTGAATTGATCTGTTTGAATCCCTGAATGGTATCATACCTAAACGTGAATCAAGTTGATTTAAGTCACGGTTATATAAGTGATCCACTGATCTGAGACACCAAAGACATTTCGTGAGTGGACGACTACGTTTTGGCTATGACTTACGAGCCTCTAATCAAAGGATTCAAATAAGTTATAGATTGGATGTAGTAAGAAGCTTACGGAGATGGTTGAGTGGTCAAGATGGGATCATCTGCCCTCGGTATAAGAGGAGATCGACTCGAGGGAGACGATGCAGAAAAAATCCCTGGCCAGGGTAGTGAGGATATTATTAGAGAAGGCGTTCTCTAATGATCCTCGTTACGCATCAGTACTAATCAAATAACGGATCAGGGTTTGACGATAAATCGTACCCTAAGTCGTTCGAGAGTCTCACGCGGATGATGGATTATACATATACGGTAACTGATTACGCTAAAGGTTTCATGAGAGAGTTCAACACTACTCGGTATCTTTTAGAGCACGAGGTGTAGCTTGGCACCCCACAAGCTGGAAACTTAACCTATCGATTGGGTATAAGAGGTGTAGCTTGGTGGATATATTTTACTTTGTAGGGTTTTTGAAAAAAACCTTAAGTGAAATATAAAGAGGAAAAGGGGTCTCACTTTTAAGCACCCATGCAAGCCTGATTTGAGAGCCCCTCCCTTTCTCCACTCTCTTCTCCACTCGTCGAAGGAAGAGAGCCTTCATGGTGAGGAGATTTTCAGGATTTTCAAGCCCTGGGTGATCATGTGGATACTTCTAGAGGCCGGACGCGTGAACGACTTCAGAACGATCTCAGAGCGACAAAATCAATGGGTGGAACGAGTTCCCCAAAAGGTACTTTCAATGTTTTGTTTTAAAGATCGACTATGAATCGATCTACACGCTTCTGCATCCATATAAACATGTTTTCCATGGACGAACCAAGGCACCGAACCCAACAATTTGACCGGCCATACGCATTATATAAGTGAGGGTAGATAGTATTATTGTATCGAGATGCTTTGATTTCCTTTTTGAGTATTGTTTGGATAAGAATATTTAGTATACATGCTTAAAGACTAGCGATCTTTGTGTTACAATCTCATCATAATTCAACAAGTCTGACCATGTATGTGAGGTAAGTTAGACGTAATTCCAATAAAAATACAGTAAGAAATTAAAAGCAATTAAAAAGGTGTCATGCCTAAAAGAAAGAATGGACGAAGTATTTATTATTACACTACAATCTATGAATGATATGGAATCTTTTAAAAACGTGAAATGGTTCCCTCGATGAGTAGTTTTGAATTTTAGTAGAAACAAAAAGTTGAAACTCATTAATACAATGATAAAAAACTCACGAGAAAGAACGAAGGGGTTCTAAATAAGACTAATACCTGAAAAATACACAATGACAGGTTTTTATTGTACGAGGAAAGCATTAAGGCAGAACACATGTTATAGAACCAATAAATTCACTTAAGCCGTGAATTTAAGTTACGTAAATCTAATGTGAAAAACATTTTATTAATAAACATTTACTGAAATAGTGTGTGCATATGTTAATTAGAACTAGATAAAATTTGAATAAAATTAATGTGTTATGAGGATTGAAATACAATATGATATTATTTGAAGACCATGTAAAACCACTTAGGAATTTATATAGTGTATGATGCATGTCTGAACACTACATATCCTTATTCATTAGAAAAAATATAAACACGTCACATTTTCATGAATCTGTGCAGGCAGGCATTTAATGCACACTCTATTTCAGGGTACAACAAGGTATAATTGGTGAGTAAAAAAATTATAAGAGATTGATGGGAAAATTAAATTATTTCTCGTTAATTCATAAAGAAATAATCAAAAGGGGGTCCATTATTGATAAAAAAGTAATACGTTTTATATGTATTGTGTAATCTAAACATTGTGTTTAACACAACCCTTAGTGTCGTGTTTGGGGGTATATGGCTTGGCTTTGTTACACTTAAGTCAGTATGCCTAAATGATAAAGGCCCATAACATATAGGCCGTTGGGCGTATTAAAGCCTTTGCATGTGGATACTATTTGAGTCCAGAACGTGCCTTAATAATCAATATATTTTATACTTTTGATCTTCATGCATCAAAGGAATCTATCCACTTGCACTCCAAATTGAACATATACTGACATCAATAAATTACTGTGCCACATTTTATATTTTAGTATTGTATTACTTCAAATTTGACTGTACTTTTCATGCACCGCCATGTAGAGCAATACATTTATCTTTCAATCAGCTATTACATGTGCCTTTAAATTATTTATTGCATTAATTATGTGTATAAAAACACACATTTGAAACATGGAATTTTTCATTTTTATTTTTACTATTTTTAAAGTATATATTATTTGAGACAACATATTCTATTTTTTAAGTTTTCAAAAAATAGTAATCAGGATGTTTGTCGGTTGGTAGCCATTTCATGCTGCAGCCCTTCTTCAATTGTAACGTGCAGGTAAGATTAATGAAATAGTTTGCAATAATAATCTTCCTACATATATTTCGTATCAAGTTTAGATTTTTTTATTCAGCATATTATGATGTGAGTTAGAAATCCCAATTATTGTACTTTGACAGCTGTGTTTCCTGATAATTTTGCATTATTTGACCCATATTATATTATAAATGTAGTAAAATTGAATAAGACAATAAGTAGTAAGTGATGCACTTTGAATAAATGAACATTGAATTTTGAGGACTATATTATAAACGGAGTTTTTAAATGTAATATAATAATATTTTGATACTTGGATTTTTAGGTTTGAATATAAAATATGTTTGTGGATTTGACGTTGTGATTCTTGGTGAAGCATTGTACATATTTTTTCCTAAAAGAGGTATTGTCAGACTTTGATATTTATTTGAAAGTCAGATTTCTTAAAAACTTTGGGGATATCTTTATAATTAGGATGCCATAGGTTAATTATTTCATTCGGACGATCATAATCATACAGATGACACAGTTATTTGGAGATGGAAAACTGTGAGATAAACTTAAGATGTTATCTATAACACATTACCACCCATGTCAGGGATTCTTCAACAATAATGGTAGATTGTAGAGACAATAATGGTAGATTATAGAAACTTGAACCTCGTCATTTGTGCAAGTTTAGTTAGTGTGAGTGGCAGGTTTTTGTGACATAACTCAATATACGACTGATCAAAAGCAGAGGTCAACTATCCAAACGATGAGGTGAAACACCTCAGAAATTGATATGGACTGAATAGGTAGAATATGAGATTCAGAGTAAATGTCAAGCTCAAGCTCAGTTAAGATTTAGGTAATGAATCATACCAAAATTTTATTGAGAAGTAGAGGGAAATTTTCATTAATATTGAGTTGACAAAGTACATTTTATGATATGTTTCATTTTTTGAACGTGCTTTAAGACTCGTATTTTGTTAGAGTTTTGTTATCATTGAGTTTAAGACCCATAGTATTTTTTTAAATTTGGATTGGTCTATATGGAACATTACTATGCTATGGTGCTTGGTTTTGTGGTGAAGTCACACCTTTGGAGAAAGAATACCAATGAGAGAAGTGGCTCATTTCAGAGGATGGACTGAATATTAACACATAAAATACTAATAAATTTACGGTCTTCAAGCATGTTCTAAAATATCAATATATCACAAATAACATAATGACACATATTTTATGAATGTTAGAAAAAAAATATATTTTCAATAAAACTACAAAGAAGATTACCAGAAATCTCCAAATGATGATCTTTAGACCAAGGTCAATGATGATGTGAATCTTTTGTCATCATATTATCCTCTTTGTAATTTGTTCAGTCATGAATAGAATGGTACACTTTAAAGACCCATGGATTCATCCGCATGTTTCATAAAATGGTATTTTCAATAAAAAATGATTAGCAAATGATGTCTCCAAATGATGTTCTTCAGCCCATGGTTGTTGATGGTGTGCAATTGTAGGGCACAGTCTAGTTCTCCTCATAACCTTCTTGGAAGTTTACCTGCAATAAACATTTCTAGCCAATAATTGCATTCTTGCAAAAAATTTTGCACAAAAAATCCTTAAAAATATTTTAGATGCTTGAAATCATATTCTTTTAAGTATTAAAAATATTTGTGTATATTTTTCTATATTTGTCTATATTTAAATTCAAATATTTTAATTCATTAATTTGGGTATAAATATCTAAGAAGGTAATTAAGTCCATGTTGATGACAACATTTGATTGGCAAAATTATGTCCGATCAGCATAAATATTTCAACAATGACATAGGACTTTGTTATCAAAATAGCTTAAAAATATTGAGGTCTAAATTGCTGATTTGTCTCATTGACCATATGCCAAAACTTACATGTCTTTACGTACATGAAGTAAGTCATCTAATGTATGTGCGAGTTGCATGATTTGAAACATACAAATTGGGTTGTTGTCATATTCATAAATTTGGAGATCACTAAACATAAACTAGCATAAACCAATTGACTGAAGGTTCATTTTTTGTAGTCCATTTTGAAAATTCATCAAAACACATACTCATGTATTTTACTAAAATATACTAAGCCTTGCTCTTCAACGTAGTCTGAGGTTCAGCTTCTTTTGGGCAAATATCCCATCACTGACATTTTTCTTCACTTTGTAATGACTTCTTTCTCGCAGAGTGCGACATACACATCACAAAGATTTTATAAAAGGAAAACGTAAAATTGAGCCCCTCAAGATCAAAGAGATTGTATAGAATAGAGAAATACTACCCACATTAAAATTAACATATTTTTGTGGGACTCACAAAGCAGTCCAAGGGCCTCATGTCAATCTTATTCAAGAAAATAGCGTGCAATTCAAGGGCATCATGTAGAACAATTTACGTAGGAAGTCAGCAGGTATTGTAACCCTGACATTCAAGTTTTATGCTGGAGAACTTGAATTACCCTAACGAGTTAAAGCACTTCTTACAGATTTCTATGGTTGAGAAGATTTAAAAATACCCATGCCCTTCTGAATTGTATATCCTATCATTTTTTTTAAGACTTAAATTTGCTGTCCAGTGGGGATTTTATGATTAATCGTTATATTAATTGGGGCTAAATTCTGCTGGCAAAAAACACCCAACAACCGGAGAGTATAGTTCCGGATCGTCCAGGACGAATTCCATCCCATCGCGGAGGTCTCGTGATGAATTTCTGTCCTGATTTTTCGTCCAACCTTGCGGACGGGACAATTTTTTCGACCTGAGATGAAAAAACTGTCCCGTCCGCATCCCTGCACTAGTATAGTTCCGGATCGTCCGGGAAGTGGACGATGGCAGGGACGAGATGAAGATCGTCCTGTCTGACGTCCGGAGTCAGGGTAGGGACACAGACAGGACGGTTTTTTCGTCCAACGTCGTCGACGGGACGAAAAACCGTCCCGTCCGCGTCCCTGCCCTATACCGGAGAGAAGTTTCAGGATCTATAGATAGTTCCGATATTCTTTAGGGGTTAATGTGCAAAATTGCGTGAAATTTTCTAAGACGACCACCTATTTATTTTCGTCGCGTTAGGGTTTTTGTAGTTCTTCGTTGCTCCAGCGCCGTCGTTCTCAGGTAGGAGGGTGTTCATCCGGTACAATGGTTAAGGGACGGCAAGGCGAGCGCGTCAGGCAAGTTTCTCAAGCAGTTTGATCCGAATCCTCGTTCATCTTCACCGTAGACTTGTCTCCGATCTTTCGTTTTCTAATCGTTTCCCTTTTGATTCGTCTTTTGATCGTCTGCAGGCTCTACGTCCGTGGCACAGTCCTCGGATTCAAGAGGTAATGACTCGGAGCCTCAATCTTTTTGTTGAATCGTTGATTCCGTTTAATGTCGATGATTTTGAATCTGATTCTGGTAAGTTTATGGAGAACAGGTCGAAGTCCAACCAGTATGAGAACACGTCTCTGGTCCAGATTGAGGGCGTGAACACCAAGGAGGAGGTCGCGTGGTATGCTGGCAAGCGCTTGGCGTACATTTACAAGGCCAAGGTCAAGAAGAACGGATCCCACTATCGGTGCATCTGGGGCAAGGTGTCGCGTCCCCACGGTAATAGTGGAGTTGTCCGCGCCAAATTCAAGTCGAACCTTCCTCCGAGAGCCATGGTAATAACACATATTAGACCTTTATTTTGAATGTTATCATAATCTGATCTCTGTCGTCTATCGCAGGGAGCTAAAGTCCGTGTCTTCATGTACCCAAGCAATATTTAAGGAATTCCTCGGTAGGTCATTTCAGTCAGGATTTACTCTTAACTTTATTTATAATTACTGTTTGTTGAAGATATTGCCCACGATGAATGTTTCTGTGCAATTATTGCTCGTAATCGACTACTGTTTACTATATCTTAGTATGTAAATATTTTCAGTGCAGTTTCTGTAAACATTTTCGCCTTCAACCTGTTGAGTGAAGATCCTTTAGTTGCCTGGATGCACGCGAAATCAAACTCAAAGTAGAATGTAATTTTGTTGTTCTATCAATCTTGGTATGTTAGATTTTTTACTTAGGATCAATACTGCGTGATCTAACCCTTAAATGGTTGATGTTTGCAATCATGAAGTGTGCATTAAAATAGAAAGTTATTTGAGTAGACCCCTGACTTTCTGTCAGTTATGGATATTTTTTAAAACTTTCTTCCTCTATCGAGTATCTGTGTTGCAAATAAACAATCATCTAGACGTAATGAAGGCCACTAATAGTTTAGATCTGCACTCATTTGATTCATCAATGGTTCACTCGGCAGGAACATGATTATGCATGTAAAGCATTGGATTTTTACCATTTAACATTATTCGTCAGCTAAATTATTACCCCTCGGATTTGTTGGGTTTTTTAAGCGATGCTGATGACTTTTTAAATTTAGTTGGCTTTGTTCTTGACCTATTCTGATGATTTCGCTCTGTTATTTTGGTGCAGAGACTAAATTTGGTGGCACTGAGGTTTTGATCATGAGGAATGCTGAAGTGAAGATCCAAGTCTTTATTCTACTGTTTTTTTTGTTTTCTCATTTTAGCTCAGACAACTTAAGAAACATGTCACCTGCTATATTCGATCTTTGCTTATTTTTCTGAAGATTCTGCGCTGAATCTTGAAATATGAATTCTAGACACTGTTCGCAAAGTGGGTGGGGCTACTGTTAATAAATAATTCAGAATAGGTCATTCTAATGAAAACCCTAGAATTAATTCTTATATTAATTTAGTATATGAAGCATAGGCTCGGTTCTCATTGCAGGAAGGGCTACTTTTCATACTCTACACGTGGTCATAATGTTGAAAAACTGTAGCAATTAACCTAGATGGATTTCTTAGGCGATGACTTTTCTGATGAAAAAATCTAATTACATTGAAAATTTCATCAAATGTCAGAAAATGAAATCATAACCCCGACACGCTCACCCAATTTTTTGTCCATGGCCATATCTTTACAGCTAAAGAATTAAAAGTAATCTTCCTCTAAGTGAATGAATGTTCCAGCTGGGAAACGTTCCTTAACAATATCTTCGTCGTTTGATCCAAAAGTCTAATGTTAGATAGGGTAGCGATAAATGAATTCTGGAAACTCTCGGTTAAAGTATTAGAACAGAAACATCTATTAAATAATGAACTATTGGTTCTAAAGCGGGATTGAATTAATAATTCTATGTGCTATATCTGCTCCAAAAGTCGCCGGCTCTGCCTTGAGAAACTAAGATAGATGTATTGTAGGATAATTTTTCCATTTAAGTAATAAGTCCATTTCACATCTCTTCATCTGCCGAGAATTCTCAGCGTGAAAACACACCAAAAGTTTGGGCTGATACTTGGATGGGTAAAATAAGTATTACATCACCAAAGGATGGAGCAGTTATCCAATGTTTTGAAGTCTTCCACATGTGATATGGTCAATCTGGAAACCCCTATTTGTGTGTTCTGCTATCATTGATAAAGCAATTTTAGTCTATTAATTAGTTGATCCTCATAATTATAAAGCAATTTTAGAATTATTATAATAATCTAAAAACATTAATTAGTTGAACCAAATAATTATATATGTCAGCTGACGAGGATAGTAGGACATACCTTAGTATCATTGTAGATGGAAAACCTAATACTTCTAGTTGCTAATCTCAGTAATTATGATTAGGGTTTGACAGTCCTTGATGTACCACGACGGCCGCGATCAAACGGCTCGTGTCACACCGCTGGGGATGGACCAGGGGGCGAGATGCAAACGATATCAAATGATGCATACATTTGAAAATCAACGAGAAGTGCGTCAGAAAGCAGTTGATTCGAGGCGTAACTCAGACAACGCCATGAGGGTGGTCAGAGCATGGACTACATCTGAATCCAGGGTCAACGGAGTGGGAGACGATCACCGTCCGTGACATCAGAGAGCGGGTCCAACACAAAGTAAGAAATTCCTAACTCAATACTATGGTAGTCCTATATTATTTATAAAATCTCTCGAGGTAGAGGGGCAGTCGGCAACCAGTATTGACGAAGGTAATGATACTAAAGTAAGGGGTGGGCAAGGGCCGCACAGTTCGGTTTTGCCTGATCAGATGCGGCGAGGGAGGGACGCACCGTCGCAGGAGTACCGGAGTGGGGTGGCAGAGTCCATGATCACATGGGTGACAATCGGGAGGAGGATCATGGGCGCGAGATGATCACATGGGCCTTGGAGGACCGTGTGCTCAGGAATCTCTAACGAGAGTGCAGGGTCGGGTCCAGTAGCGATTCCCGATAACCGCAGGATGGAGGCGACTGGAAAGATTGTCCACCTCCGAGCAACTCCTCCTGGCAAAACATCCCAAGAGGGAGGAACACGGCGGAAACCCTAAGGGAAAAACATGACATTCTCTTTTCTTTTTTTTCCTCAATAACAAATAACGAAATCTTTGCCCTTATATAGTGTGTGGTAGACATGGTCTCACGGTTCGCTCTATGTGAATCTGTGCGAATTGTGAGTTCTGTTTGGTTATCCGAAAAGAACAAAATTCAATTCGCACAGAACTTCTCACAGACCCCTGTGCGGTTTGTATAGTTCCGGGACGAGGACGGGACGGGACAAGGGCGGTTCGGGACGAATTTTGTCCTGTCTGACGTCCTATGATAGTGTTAGGACGAAGGACGGGATGATTTTTTGTCCCGCGGCAGTAAAACCCTCCCGTCTAGAAATGCCGGGACGGTTTTTTGTCCCGTCCTGGCGAAAAATCGTCCCGTCCTTCGTCCTGGATGAAAAAATATTTCCATCCCGCGCTTGGAGTCCTAAATCGCCACTCTCCCGCCTTCCCTCTCCACTCTCCACTCTCCACTCTACCGGCTTCCCTCTCCCCTCTTCACTCTCCACTCTCGCGGCTTCCCTCTCCCCTCTCCACTCTCCACTCTCCACTCTCCACTCTCCACTCTCCACTCTCCACTCTCCCGGCTTCCCTCTACAGTCTCTACTCTCTAGTCTCCACTCTCCCGTGCACGGCAGATCTAGGGCATCTGCTGGTAGTGGGTAACTCTGAACAAAAGAGGAAGCACTCGGGAGGCTGGACTGGGGAATGATTACCTGCTGTCGCATTCGGAAATGTGAAGTCTCCCAGCAGGCGCAGGGCGCTCTTCCGCCGCTTGTTTGACGTCAAGGTATGTTCTCATCTCTTTCTCCGTCAATGATTTTGGTTTAATGTCATTGTGTTGCATCCCATTTTTCATAGGTTGATCGATGTCAGTTCTTTGCGCCGTTAAGCGCATTTATGTTGTGAACTCGTGATCATCTCCTATACGTAACGCTTTTCTGTTGTGTAATACCTTGGTTTTTTAGGAGCCGTGCTCACTGTTGGGAAATCCAATTTTCTCCTGTGGTGGCAAGAAAAATTTGGTCCGGGGAGCTAAGAACGGTTGGGTAACGCACTCACTTTCTATTTTGTAGACCCCTATTTCTATTTTGCGCCCATGGAATTCGAGTTTTATTTCCCTTCATATATGCTCCGTTAAGGAGTCATACGCATGCGTCATTACGAATTTTAACCGTTGTTTATGCTTGACGTTTCTGTAGACACCAATTTATAGAATCTGTAACGTCCAACTATGAGATCGGTTATAATAAGCATCGTTACTTAGTTGATAAAAAAGCAGCTTCTCTTCTACGGTCATCAGCTCCGTCCCACTATCTTCGCTGCGGATATAACTGTGTGCTATCTTGTCCATGACCACTCTTTTTTCCTCCTGTCCAAATCTGATCCCAGCAGAACAGATTCCCTTGAGAGGATTCCAAACTTCATTTAAATATCCTAAATCTTATTTTTACAACCCAGTCTAGAGATCTTCTTGTCCTTACTCTTCCTCTGGATAAGATCTACGTATGCTGCTTAAAATTCCCTTTGCAATATTGGTATCCTTAGGAGATATGTCTTATGCATAGATCGAACGCAGGGGTAGAGGAGTATTTAATCCGTGCCAGACGAAATTACCCTACTCTCAGTTATTCCCAAGTCTGGTATATCATATGGAGATTTTTTTTTGATCCCGATAAAATCTTGAAATGAATGCTCTGTACTATTTGTGATGGTTTTCTCTGTCTTCACAGTCTTTCTTGTGTCCCCTCCTCCATTGCACCCATCCCTTTCTTCATCATTGTAGCTTCTCTCACCTATTTCTACATCTCCCACTCTTCTCTCTAGTTTGACCCATTCTGGCCTCCGCTTCGTCTGTATGAAGCCCCCTGGAAGTTCTTAGTCGCCGAACACTTCCTGCAAACGGAAGGCTCTATTGCTCACCAGAATCACCAGAAGTAGTCAGTTTTAGTCCAACAAGTCATCCAATGGAAGGCTCTCATGCTCATCAGAATCACCAAAAGTGGTCAGTTTGAGTCCAACGATTCATTTCACGAAATAGTTAGAAGAAGGCATCCAGTCTCGTCACATGGTTTACGGCGGATGATCTAACACTTGCTCCTTCCTTGTGGGACGAGTATTTTCCAGGTACACGGGAGTCGCGGGCTAGACCGATGCCTCGATCATCATTGACAACTCAGCACCAGGTGGAGCCATGCGAGGGTACCATGCATCGTAGTCGTCGCGTTCCGCCCCATAGTGTTCGTCTGCTCCTCCAACGCCTGGCCTATCATCACCCTAATGAAGATGTCATTGACATTTCCTCGGATTCGGACAGCGACACCCCGAAGACTTCCTCAGTTCCACTACCGTCTGAACTTTGCCTTCCGTCCCCAACAGTCCTGCTTCCACATGGCACGCCCCCGCAGCACGCCCTTATCATTGAAAGTTCACACCGCCTTCTATCCCGTGTGCATCCCTTCCTTTTTGGGGTTCCGGATCCCCCCCAAAAGGTACCAAAAAATTGTTTGATGGATACAGCTTTTTGGGAAGCCCATAACTTTTCGCCGGAGATGGTTGTCGTTGTACAACTTATAGTAGCCCACCCTTTCCGTGACGACCACGTCAGCCCCGGTGCACATACAACTCAAGTCCCCTTGGCGGATAGCGGCGACAATGGGTGGCTAGTCGAGTAACAATCATGACATGTTCAAAACCAAGCTTAGTTGTTTAAAACTTTTAAGTCTGCTGTTTCTTTGGATATCTCCTATAACGGGGAGGAACACAGTTGTTGTTGAAGTGAAACTTTTTTCCTATGTGTGGCGTTCTCCTCTCGTTATGTAGCGTTCTCTCTTCTCTCGTTATGTGACATTTTCCTATGTTTTTGCCCATCTCATTTTGTGATTGCAATTTTTTACTGAATTTACTAGTTCCTATAAGTCACACTTTATTTATAAATGATAGTGTCTTATTAATTGCCTAGGTAGAGTAATGGAATCGACTTCTGCTACTACCCCAAAATCGACGGCTAAGGCAATGCTGACGATGTCCACAGATTGCATCGCAATCGAGGTTGATGATACCCTATCGACTCGTAGCGGCAGACGGAATCGGTCAAAAGTTTTAGATTATTTTTTTGAAATTGGTCCGGACGAGTATCACTGCACACTTTGTTAAGTAGAGAACCCCATCCGTAAGATCGTCATCAGGAGGAATAAAGACAAGAGCATAAATGTATTTTGGCGACATCTAGAGAAGGTGCACCGCAGAGTTCATGACGAAATTAGTGGACGCAAACTAAAACCATACTACACTACGAATTACTCTCACGTAAGTTATACTTACGCGGCATCACCATGGAGCAGACGAAAGAAGAGTTCGTTAGGTTTATCTGCGACAACGACCTTCCTTGGCGCCTTGTGAAGAAAAAGTCATTCCGAAGGTTGTGGTTCTATGGGACACAGGTGATGGGCGACATTCCCAGCCCAGATGCGGTCAAGGCGACGGTCCAAAGGATGTACGCCGATGTCCAAGGGAAGCTGGTGGAGATGTTTGCGGATGTCTCTAGTGTATCACTTACCGTGGATGCTTGGACATCCCAAAACAACATCGCCCTTTTGGGGATCAGTGCTCAATGGATCGACAACACCTGGAAGCTACGTGAGCTTCTTCTAGCATTGCGACAGATCAAGGGATCACATATCGGCTCGAACTTAGCGACGATCGTCGTGGAAGTGGCATATCATTACGGCATTGAGTCAAAGATATGTGCAATCACCACGGACAATGCTTCCAAGAACCGAACAATGATTGCTTCCATTGTGGATCAGTTGGAGACAGTGAACCCCCAATTCACCATGGACCGAAATGTACCATGCTTTGCCCATGTGCTGAACCTCGTTGTCCAGGCCAGCCTCAAAGCCATTCGCAATCTAGAACCACCTACAGCTAATTTACTACGTGTCCGAGATGTTTGCCCAGTAACGCCGTTGGACACGGAAGACCCGAGTGATTCAAATGTTGAGGAAGATATTACAGCAGTAGTAGCACCTTTGGGGGAAGTCGTTTCACGCGTGAGAGCCATTGTGAATGCCATTCAAGGATCCACGCAGCGTATGGAAAAATACGTTGACATGTGCAAGATGTTTGATTTGCCGGATTTAAACAAGATAAAGATTGACTGCACAACGCGCTGGAACTCAACCTTCACGATGTTAGAGCGTGCTTTTGGTAAGAAAGAAATCCTGGACCACATGGCTATGCGGTTCCTTTCAACGCCCACCAGAGGCTACGGATTGTGTCAGGAAGACTGGGAGATGATAGATGAATATCTAGGCGTCCTTGGGCCACTATGCCAGGGAACTGACTTTGTCTGCACGACGAAGAAATTGCCAATAACTGAAGTAACGTCATTAGTGGCGGAGCTCACGACACATTTTGACCATGCCACGGACAGTGCAGGAGCAACATTGGATGCTGATCGCCGGGATGCACTACAGTCAGCGTGTGGTGCCATGCATAGAAAATTGATGCAGTATGCAACGGTGCTTTGGGCCAATAATATTGTCGCAACAGCGGCAACACTAGATCCGTTCTCAAAATTAGATGTGGTTCATCCTTCGAGTAGACGGAGTGTGCTTTCCTATCTTGGCAGTCTATTGGACTCTACGACTAAAAGAGGAGATGAAAGCGACACAGAACGGGTGATGTTGACGCAAAGTCGGCGTCCAAGGCAATATTTATCCAAGCGGCAATATACGCGTACGTGTAGTCATCAACGCCCACGGTCAACGCCGAGGCAAGAGCTGGATACGTATATTAACATCCCATGCAGTGAGGAGGAAGACAACCCCCTAGGTTGGTGGAAGGATGTTGGGATGCGGTACTTGCCAAATCTGACGGTAATTGCACGCCGATTCCTTGCCGTCAGTCCCACCAGCGCATCGGTCGAGCGACTTTTTTCAGTCGGCTGAGGCATCACAACGTACCGAAGATCACGGCTTGATGCGGAGAGCATTGAAATGTTGATGATGCTTCGCGCATGGTTCCGTCGTGAAGAGCGGGACTCCGACGACTCCGATGATGACTCCGACGATGATGACAGCTCGACCGATGGTGGGTTATGCTCTATCGCTTTCCTTGTTTTCGTAAACATGTTTCTCTTTTATTAACTCTCTACGTTTCATGTTACAGAGTAACGGGCCCTCATTCTGTACCGATTACAATTTCAATGTTGATTAAAAACAATTACTGAGTTAAATTCTCCTAAGATCTACTCTGCGAATTTTGACTTACGCGTGTTCTGCTTATTCCTGAACACCTGCGGTGTACAACTGTGGAACGTGGTGTTAAATTTTTCCTTGACAAATTACTGAGACTTGTTGATTCGTCTTACTGCTCAAAGTTGACATTCTTCGGTGTGACTCCATGACACATGCATTTTTGTAGAGATATTCTAGCATTAATTTATCGCCACAGGAATTTCACACTTTTCAATGCTACGATGCTCACCGTCGCACCCACCAATGTGTGTCACTCTGATGAACAAACTCCAAACCGTTTAGATATAATGTGCATCAAAATTATTGTGACATATACTTCATCTCTCACTGAACATTCATTTATAGCTCACAATTATCAGTCCATGTACTTTCAGGAAGTGGCTTGCCGTTTGGTCAGGGGAAGCGACTATGGTGTGGGTACGGTGCGACCTCAGCGCGGCTACAATGCAGCTTCGGTGCTTACCAGTCTTCGGCGTCGTATTATTTATCGACTTCCTTCGTACTGAAAATACTAGAAATAGCTTTTGAACACTTCAGTTACTGTCTACCACTTTTCTGTTTTGGAGAAAGTAAAGGTTTGCCATTTTTATAATTATTTACGTACTCAGCACGAGGGCTTAAACTGAAGGAGGATAATTAAAAAAAATTAGGGAACTGCCGCTATAGGTATTGCTTATCTATACTGTTTGACTAAAGTAATAAAAATTGATCCCATTAACATAATTTTTTAATAGGTCGAGAATAATATGTAATAGTGCAATTTCTTAGATTTACCTACAATCCTACAATTAATTTTAACGTATGTACAACAAACATTCAAAATTTAACCAATGCACATATATTTCTGCAGATCTCTAATTAATGTTAATTTACTAAAAATCACAAATTAATTTGATTTTGGACAATGGAACTGAATGCAATTCTAATCTTAAGCCTTAAATTTCGTACGGGATTCAACAATTTCTTTTTCATTTTTCGTCCCAATTCGTCCGTCACATGTCCACACCTTTCGGAAGAACAAATTTTCCGTCCCATGGGACGAAATTCGTCCCGTTCGTAGGACCGCCGGATGATTTTCCATCCGTAAAATCGTCCGGCGCTTAGGGACGGGACGAATTTCGTCCTAGGGGACGAAAAATTTGTTCGTCCGCGTCCCTGCACTATAGCGGTTTGTTTTGTGTGAGTTGTGTGATTTTTTTTTTAAAAACGATTCTTCCCTCTCTGTGTCAAGCTCCCAGTCTCTTGGTCTCTCACTCTCTCTTTGGCCCGTCCTCGATCGCCTGTAGTTGACTACCCTAATCCTGTATCTCTTCGTCTCTGTACTCTCTATTCTCCACTCTCAAGTCTTAACCTACAGTCTGTACGGTTTCCGTCGGCACTCTGCAGACTCGTTGCTCTGACGCTGAATTCGACTGAGGAGCATACGAAGCAGAGTTTTTCGGATTGCTGCGTTTTTGGTAAGTTTTTTTTTGTTTCAATTTCAGTTCGTGTTAATTTCAGTCCGCGTTAGATTTTCTCTTTCTGCATTTTTACTACCTCTCAAAATCTGCTTGATTGGTCATAATCTCTTGCATTTGTTACTATCTTGCATAGAGCATTTGATTCAGTGTAATAGTTCATGCCGAAGAGTATAATTTGTGAACCAATGCGACAAGTTCGTTTCTCATTGGTCAATTTTTTGTTCACTAGATTGTATCATTTTGTGAACAGAGTAGTTGTATTGGTAGAGAATATGTCATTCTTTGTATCTCGATCTAAGTTTGGAGCTGAGAAGTTGTTTACTTAATTTGGGAATTAGAGTTTCTTGGGGGAAAATAATGCATGCGAGAGAGTAGAATTGTGAACCAATATCCCTCTTCTTTTTTTCTTTTTTTTCAATAGTTTTCTGTATGCATCGTATCATTTTATAAAAACCATGAAGTTTTCTGGATTAAAAATGATAAAAGTACATGTCCTCAAACTACTGGTATTCACGACCTTTACTTCTATGGTAATTGTTTGATTTGTTTACGGATAGTACTGCTACGTTTTTCAGAGCAAAGTGTTACCATTAGCGTTTGTCAACTCTATTTCAGAAGCAAAGGAATCTCGGTCTAAGTTTGGGGCTGAGAAGCCTCAACCTACAGTTTGTACGGTTTGCGTTGGCACTCGGCAGTCTTGCTGCTCTGACACAGAATTCGGCTGAGGAGCATAGGAAGCAAAGTTTTTTGAATTGCTATGTTTTTGGTAAGTTTTTTTTATTTTAATTTCAGTTCGTGTTAATTTTGCTTGCTTTGATCTATCTCCCTTTCTCTACGTCGATTTCCCTCTCTCTCTCTCTGTCTGTGTTAATTTTTAGTTGCATTGATCATTGCCCGGAAACATCGATCTTACTGATCCAAATTTTATTTTGAGAAGGATAATCTGCCACAAAAGATTATGTGAAGTTTGTCATCACCTCTATCCTGGTACGAGAATTTTACTGAAGCCATTTGCAGATTTCTTCTTATGTTTAGACTCCCTCAAGAGAGCGTATTTAGTCATTAAGGAGCTCCTAAGGAATGCAATTTTCTCCAATGGATCGGTGTTCACTACGCCCAATTTTGGATCCTCGACCTCTACATTAGGGATATTGATTTTCCAAACTTTATCTTGCCGCATTGAGCGGGAATTTCATTTCCTCGTGAGCAAGGTCAGAAAAAGGGAGAGATCAATGTGAATAACTTCACAAGGATCCATAGAGGTCTTCAAAAAGGTTCATTGCCAGTTTATTACGCTGCCTTTAATTGGTTTCAACTTCTCTAAAGCAATTGACTTGAGCTTGATAGGGCACCTCAAGTGTGATTTGAGCTCCATTTGTAGCACCCATGGAAACTTCTAGAGAGTCCCCTCTCTAGAAAAGGTATACACCCTTCTAAGAAGTTAGAAGCATTCATAAGCTTCTATAATGGTCTAGAATACCTTTTGGATCTGTAGAACATCTGAGAGGTCATATCTAGGAGACTCTACAATATCAAATAATAAGCTTACTAACGACATGGTTCCAGCTGAGGTTATTCTTATTGTTTTATCCATGTGTTTCTGGGTTTGGTTTACTCTCCCTGTACTTTTGGAGGTTTCTTGAGCTTTGTAGGATTCATGTTTTAGACTCCAAGTCAGGATGGAAATTTTTGGAGTTTAGTTTTGAGGGCCTTATTTTAGCCAATGATGAAAACTAATTTTGATAAGAAGATAATTTACCCTTTGATAGACTAATATAAAAGCTATTTTCACCCATCAAGGACTTCATAAGCACTCTCAGGGATTTGGTAATATGTCTAAAGCATTAAGATTGGAAGAAAATTAATAATTGCATGAAATGAGGCATTCTGTTATTTTGTTGTGTCTATCTAATGGGGTGTCGAATGGGATAAAAAGAAAGCTTCACTAGATTTATGGTATTTGTCTAAGTCACCGTCTAGGACTATAAGCCTTACTGGAAAACATTGTTTGATGCAAAAAAACTATCATGTAGATTTACCTACATTGTCACCTGCATAATGAATGTTGATGTCAAAATAGTTGAGCTGGATTGAGCTCATCCATTATTTTGTTAATTGACCCCTTTGTACAAACATTTCTATGAGGCTTTTCTTTATGATGAAAAATCCCTTTCTACCCCATTTAATTACTATACATGACGTGATAAATGACCCTACTATCCAAGGACATTTTAGGTAAGGAACTAAAACGTGGGAAAGTAGAGCAGCCAAATTTTGAGTCTTTTGTGGTCAGAATTTGCTTCGGAGTTGAAACAGCCATGATGGAGGAAGAAAGAAGTCAAGATAAAAAACAGAAAAATAGTTATAATTATTGTCACAAGAAAGGTCACATTGCAAATTTTTTAAAAATATCAATGCATAGATAGAAATTTGTATAGAAAAGCCAAAAGTGCGATGGAGGAGAATTTGGCTTAGGTGGAGTATGTGAATCAGTTTTTTTATGAAGAACATCAGAATGTCTGTTATGATTGGATATTTGATTCATTATGTTCAGATTACATGATGCCCAACAGGGAACTTAGTTTTCTGTATAAATCTCTCTTTCTAATCAATCCCTCATTTTCTCTTTTGATCTCTTCTCCTTCTATGTCTACCTTTTGATCTATCTTGATCGTACATTTCTGTTGATTCCTCTTTCTTTGTCTCTCTATTGATCTATCTCTCTTTCTCGCTGTTGACTTCCCTCTCCCCCTCTGTCTAATTAGCGATCAGGAGGAAGTCATATATGGGAATCTATAATCTTTGCTGCCTTTCGATATAGAGCTATATGCGATGTTCTTTGCCTTCTCCATAACGATAAGAGCAATTCCTGACTTTGCCTTGCAGGTATTTTATAAGATGCGTAGGTATGTGAAAAATGAGGCACGGATCGTTTAATCTTTTTTTGTCAGTTAATTGTCATATAATACATTTATTTTGTTTCTTTATCTACCCATATGAGGACAAATCTACATTTCAACATTATAGTTGTCATATATTTCATATATTCAATTTAGGACTCAGCTCAAACATTTCTACTTTATAAGTGCATGTCAATCTTTGTCGGACATTAGTTTGGTATTGGATGAATTATTTGAGAAATTTACATTTTTAATTGTAATTTAGGATGCCTAGAACACCTCTCTCGCATGCTTCTGGTTCCTCTGAGAGGTCTGCATCGTCCGAGGGGAGCGTTGGTCACATCCAAAAGAAGAGAAAGAGAAAGAACGAATGCACTGCATGGATACACTTCACAGAGGTGGCGCCAAAGGTTTTCACATGCAATCTATGTGCGACTCATACTCGGGGTCGTTCTGTGACAATAGAAAAAAATAGGTATAGTTGCAGTACGGTCCTATGAAAATATTTGCTAAATGTGCATTGTAAAGAGTATAAAAAATTGAAGGGCCAAGAAGGGAGCTCTTCCAACTAAACATCGGTGGCAAACATCTTTGACCGACAAGGTATTGCCAAATTGTACTTGACTGGTCGCACGTCGGAGATGACAAAAGAAGAGCTTGTACGTTTCATATGTCAATCAGCCTCACCGTGGAACATTGTATGTAAAAAATACTTCATACAACTACTTCGATACATCGCAAAGGAGGAGATATCCATTCCATTGACAAGGGCTATGAAGGAAAAAAGCTTTCAAAATTTACATTGAGTTAAAGACCGGTATTTCTGATTGATGGGAGAGTGTAGATAGAGTGGCCATCACTCTAGATTGTTGAACTTCTGCGAATTGAATCTCATTTATAGGTCTCAGCAGTTCATTGGGTAGATATAGAATGGAAAATGTGTGAATGTGTCCTAGCTATACGCCAGTTGGAGGACTCGCACACTACAGAGTGTTTGATCGAGATTGTGTTGGAGGTTCTTGCAGAATTTAAGTTGAGCGTGAAGGTATGCGCAATTATGACAAACAATGCTTCGAATAATGCAACAATGATGGCGACATTAGAACGGGAATTACAACAAGTGAACCTCGTTTTACTGCGAAGAGACATGTCTTGTGTATTGCGCATGTGATCAACTTAGTTATGCAGGCCGGATTGAAAGCGCTCGATGTCATCGACGATGGGCCCGAGTCAAGTTTCATTGATGAAGTAGACATCACAAACCTTGATAATGTGTTGGATGCAGAGGGGTTGGATCCTCCTGCAATTTCCTCAGGGGATGTTGTTCGACGCCTAAGAGAGGTGGTCATCGCTATACGAGGTTCGTCAAGGAAAGAGGCGAAGTACTTTTCCTATTACAGACAGTTAAATATGGCAAACACGAGGAGGATCTCGATAGATTGCCCTACAAGGTGGAGCTCCACTTTCAAAATGCTACGTGGATGCATTGAGAAGAAAATTGTTATTGACATGACGATGTCATCCGCTCTTTGAAAATGTGCTTTACTTGACGCAAAATGGGACCTAGTCAAAAAAATTATCGGCTTACTCAAACCACACCAGCACGATATGTTTGTTGCTATTCAGAGCAAGGCACCGACGTCAAATGAGGGTATAGTCATTATTAAGGGATTGATGAGGCATCTTGAGCGAATGAGAGGGAGAGTAACGAACTCTTCCACGCTTCCAATTGGACAGGCTATGTCCGCTAGGCAAATGAACGCCTTATCTAATGTATGTTCCGCTATGCGCGCGAAGCTAGATAAATATGTGTCAGTACTGACACGAAATGAGGCTTTCACTATCGCCTCTCTACTTGACCCATCTATGAAGCTTCGCTTGATTGATCCACATGCTAAGAATGAGGTTCTATCTACTGTCTGCAATATCATGGAGTCACATTCAATATCCAGAAACATTGGGAGTCGGCCCACCAAACTATCTGCTTTATCAACGGCAAGTGATTTGATCCGTCTGAGCTACCATAAAGAGTTGATTTGATCGAAGAGCTTGATCTATATGCGACGAAACTGCCAGCATTCGCTACGGAGGTTTTGCATTGGTGGAAGATGACGGGTATCATATAATTTGCATTTTTTATATTCAAAATATCATGTTTTCCTTATTGAATGTCTGATTACTTTTACCCCCATAACAGGTCAGTTTTCTTACCCCGCGTTAGCATTGGTGGCGAAGGAATTCCTAGAAATTCAAACGACGAGTGCCGCGTGTGAGCGTCTATTCTCACAAGGTCACCGTGTAATCAACTACATGTGATCGAGGCTCACAACAGAGAGCGTCGAAGTTCTAATGATGTTGAAGTCATGGTACAATAATGATGATTTTAGAGCAGAAGAGGACGAAGATGGTGATGAAGATGATGAGCCATTTTGACATTCGTGTGAATGCACCCACCGGTTAGACTTTGTTGTTGTTCCTTGACTGTTGTATTGAACTTTTAGTTTATTTACAAATCAAGAACTCTATTATTGCTCCTTGCCTTGGTGAACAAAAATCATGATGATGTGGTGGCAAATTATTTCATTTTTTCATCACTCAAATTAGTTGTCCAACACATGATACCAACGACTAAGATGGAAGAAGACCGCCAGCTAGAAGCGAGACTCCTCTAGAATTCCTGTTGAAAACTAATCCTCCATCCAATGTCGAGAGCACTCTATAATTACTTTGCCTTGGATGATTTTTCACTCAACTTCCTCGCATATCTGGATCTATCTTTTTGGAATTTAACTAAGTCGTGACCCTAGTATCTATTTACCATTTTTAGAAATGCTTTTTTCAGTAGCACGGTGTCGATCACGTTGAGAGCACCAATCTCACACAATGTGGCAATCCGGTAAGGGTAGCATAAATTGTATGTTGAAGTATCTTGGATTGATCCATTGTCACGGACAATTGTCTGAAATTTTGTGGTCATAAAATTTCATTATATTCATAAGTGCAATACCATGCCGTTTGACCATGGGCCGATGGATAAAAAGCCCATGATTGGGCCTGGAGGTAGTGAACCGGCCTATTTTCAGCCTTGGAGGCTACATCCATCTCACCCGACTCTCATCCAGGGATCAAGAAGAAGGGGAATGCCACTTCCTCAGGCTGGCCATAAATTGAGTTATCCTTACCATAGAGGACAATGATTGGATGTAGATTACTTTGAGATGAATACCTTTCCTGCCCCTTCATCTTCAGAAACGGTCAAGCCGGGGCATTGGACTCATGCTGCTCCTTTCGCATGAGGTCAGATCCCAAAGCCCTTGCCTCCCGTTGGCTCGTAGAGAAAGCCATTTAAAAGCAGATTTGATATTATGGATGGCGCAGAGCAGGAGAGATTTTATCGATTTATTTATTTTCATGTGGTAGAAATTAAGTTTATTTTGTATTTCAGAAAAAAATCTTTTTTAAATTAGGTTGGTTTTTGCAAAATCAGGAAATCCGGACAAGGGCTGGACCTTTGGGGGTACAACCTCAAGATAACCATGAAAAGGTGATCATAATTACAACCTTCATTTGGCTGGTGCATCATTGTTTTTATTTGCCCGATGTCTGACTCTGGTTAAATCACAGGGTCAACCTGCTTTAGAGACACCACTCCCAGGCCCATCCATTGGTATGCTAATCTTTTGTAGTGATAACCCATTCACAATCATTTCTCATACTCAATAGCATCACTTTTCCTGAAAAGAAGCATTAAAAGTTATGTATAATTATGTAATTTCAAAGCTTGCTTGAAGAAATCTAAATAATGACACTTCAAATATCTACTTTATTTTCACAATGACGAATATTGACACTTCAAACATCTACTGTTATTTTCACAATGATTAGGAAACTGATTATAATGAGAGCCCACAAATGTCTTTCCATTTTATTATGTGTAAAATGTGGTGATTTTAACATTGCGTGTGACATTTGTGCGTAAAAGACACTACGAGGTTTTACACGTAATGTTTGCTGTCGCTAATGACAAATATGAGAGAACAATGCGCCATCATTGTCCTAGTTATTCATTTGTGCCAGGATGACGATGATGAAGAAAAAATCCTCATCGTCACTTGTTTGTGACTGGGGTGATGACAATGAAACTGTCATCAAAATTTTTATTCCTAGTTGTCTTTCTATCAGCATACTTCCTCTCAACTTTCTCTCTCCATCTCTTGATTCCCGCTTATTCCTATCTGGAATTTTATTTACTATCATGACTTTCTCCCCATCTCTTTGCATCTCTCTTTCTCCCCCATAGCTCTCTCTCCCGTGAATTCCTTCTCTCTCTCTCTCTCTCAAATTTTCACCCACTCATCTTCTTAACTTACCATCTCCTTAATATTATCTAGCTTTCTCATTTTTTTGAGAAAGCTAGATAACATTGGAAAACTACCTCCTCCCATTCTCTCTACCCCCCTCCTATTCTCTCTCTACCTCACTCTCTCTCACTCTCTCTCCCATTCTCTCCCTTTCTCTCTTGCTCTCTCTGTCCCTCTCTTTCTCCCATTCTCTCCCTGTCCCTCTCTCTCTCCTTGTCTCTTTCTCACTCTCTCTCTCTCTCTCTTTCGCTCTCTCTCAAGTCTCAATCATCTATTTGTTTCTCTGGTTCAGATTCTAGATGGGCAAAGAAATCAGAGTCTGATGATATCAAGCAAGAATCATGACACCAACTGGGTCGGAGATCGCCAAAAAACATGTTCCTCCTGTGGCTCAATGTTGAGCTGCCACAACCACAAAACAGTTATCTAAGCGTGATAAAGATTTGAGAGCTGCATATCTATACTGTATAAGTGAATCAAGGGCGTATACCTTAGAAACAAAAAATTGTGGACACAGTTGATCTGTTTGTAGGTTTCAATGTCAATGGCAACTTGGATGGCAAAGATACCACTATTTAATACACGATGTCTACAACTACATCCAAATGTCATCAATCATTGTCCAGATAAGAGGATACAATCATTCGTTCCATGGAATGCATCAATTCAACATTTATTTGTCCATGATTCTATGGAGGTTCCAGCAGTATGCCCACTAGTCTCTAGGGCACCCCCCTTTTAGACTTAACCAAATCTGGATTAAGTATTCTAAACTGGATTTGGACCGGTCTTAACCGTTTCTAAACCAACCTGGAATGGGAAAGCCAACCCAGGGGTCCATCTCCAGCCACTCTCACATCAGCTGACACAATGTGATGCCGCCACCATTGCCACCAATCATTAGAAAGGTTAAATCGTATGTTTTATGGATAAAAAAATGCAAAAATTAAGAAAAAATACCTAAAAATATTATTATTGAAATCTAATCATTCCACCCTCTAATTAAATTCTAGAAAATTATCAAAGTACACAATTTACATTTTAAGTCATTTTTAAGAAATTAATTCTTAAAAATCTATAAAATCCAATAATTCCCTTCTTTTAATACCAAATGAATTCAGTAAAATTGTCTAATTTTTTTAGTAACTTTTCTTGAGTTTATGCTAAAACTACATCCTTATATATGAGATATGATTTATAATTTTTCATTAGGTTAATCACAAATTCAATTATAAATTCAATCACAAACACAAATTCAAGCACATGAAGAGTATTTTAAATCTAACTAGAAGTGATGTGTTTGGACTTTGGATTCATGTCCCAAAAAATAAATAACCCTTAAATATATTATAAATCAAAATATTTTTAGCATAATATACTTTGGTGCAACTTTTGTGCAATTTTTGTCTCAATGTGCAAACTTTGTTCGGTTTATGCGAATTGTTCTACTTGTGCGAATTGTTCGATTTGTGCAAATTTGTGCAAATTGTGTAAATTTTGTTCGGTTTGTGCGAATTGTTTGAATATCTGTTTTAATTTTCACACACAAACCGAACAGAACAACAAACAGATCCCTGTGCGGTTGTTTTGTGCAAATCTTTTGTTCCTTTTAAACAAACAAAACGGAACGACCATGACTAGTGTGTGTGTGGGGGGTTTGCCCTAATGAGCTTTATTAGGGGAGATATCCAACAAGGGATTCTCCCCTAATGGCCTAAACAAAACCCTACATGACTCCAAAGAAAAATACAACAGGGGAAGGGGGAGGCCCTTACACAAGTAGGAGGCGGCCTCCCTACGGTCAAAATGAGGGGGGTTCGTACATGGGAAGGGCCTCCAAAAACCCAAAAGAAGACACTGTCACAAAAATAAACGACGCAAATGCGGTTTCTCAAAACTGCTAGCGAAAAATAGGTTTCTTCACGTCGGCTCGGGTTCTGCGACATGGCTGATAATGGGTGTTGACGTGTTTGATTGGATGGTCCTCTATCACCCTCCCGGAGTGGGAAGAACTTGGCTCATACGAGTTAGAACCAATGATATCTTTGAGTGGCTGGACGAGCTCTTGCCGTAGTGGAAGGCGAACTAGCTCTGAAATCCACGTGTCGTCAGATGTCGCTCAGCCCTTCCGATGCACAAGAAACTTGCGGTCCATCCGCTCCCTTGCAGCGTTACTTACCCCCTCCAGTGCCGACTCGACATGCTCACGCCTCACTAGGGACATGACGGGAGGGGATAGAAGTGGTCTATTGCTCGCATCACTACTAAGGCTTGAGGGGTTGTGAGGCTTAATAATGGGTGGCATAGGATGGCATCAGACTAGATCGCCAACGTTGAAGGTGGGACATATCCCCCAATCTGGCGGGATACCCACAACATAGGCGTTCTCGCTGACCACACGGGCTATCGGGAAAGGCCCGGTATTATGAGCATGAAGCTTCATAGCGACCCTAGGAGAGTTTCTCTCGAACCTTAAGCTGACCATGACTAAATCTCCCTCAGTGTAGCTGACTGACCTACGATCCACATCAGCGAAGACCTTGTACTTCTCATTTTGCATGACGATACGATTATGAATGTCATGTTGCATGTCCCTAATATGCTGCGTGAATGCAATGCCATCCTTAGAAGCTCTAGCATGCGGTTCTCCTGAAATGAGGTCTAAGGGACTACGAGGTACCTGGCCATATACGATCTCAAATGGGGTGCGACCGGTGGTAATATTCACGGAGGAGTTAAATGCAAACTTGGCGGGGGGGATGACATTGTCCCAAGTGGTGAGGTTATCCCCCATGGTGGAACGGAGTAAATTTCTTAAACTACGGTTGACTACCTCCATCTGTAGATCCATCTGCGGGTGATAGGCCCTGGAGAACTTGAGCTTTGTTCCGAACAAGACCCATAAGGTCTTCCATGAGTAAATAGTGAAACATACGTCACGATCCGACACGATCGACTTTGGTACTCTGTGCAAGTGGACGATCTTGTTGAAAAATAGGTGCAATACTCACGAGGCATCCGCCGTCTTCGAACAGGGTATAAAATGAGCCATTTTGGAAAAAACTGTCGACTACTACCATGATGGAGTCGTGCCGTGGGGCGGTCATAGGTAGACCAAGAACAAAATTGATGTTGACATCGTCCCATGGACCGGTCGATATAGGTAGGGCATATAGAGTCCCGCATTCTGCTTCATCGTCTTGGGCCTAGAGCAGGTCAAGCATGGGAAGACAATCTTCCCGACCTCTCTCTTCAACGACGGCCAGTAGAACTGGTACTCTAAAGATTGGATGGTCTTGTTGACACCGAAATGTCCACTCAGACCACCCGCATGCGTCTCTGAGATAAGGAAATCTCGCAGCAAAGTGCAAGGTATGCATAATCTCTTCATATGGAAGAGGTAGCCATCGGAGAGGTAGTAGTCTCAATATTCGCTCTTCGGGCCGTCAAGAATAGTACTGGCGGTCTCCCCGAAGTCGGGGCAGTCAGTATAATGCTGTGGGAGTTGGTCTGGTCAGGGTTTTTAGATATGATCTAAACATTACCAACAGTTAGGTCAGGTTCCTGTCTGTTCTTGTTAACAACTCAAGTAAAAAAATTATGTTGATGGTTAGTTATGTCAAATATCAACATAACAAGCTTTAGAACCGCTGGTGGAACGTATTTATTAATATTAGTTAAAATCTATTTAGCTTGACCACTCTCCCCATACTTTTTAAGAATTTCAACGAGTTGGGCAAGGTAATGGCATTTTGCTAATAAATTAATTATCGAGAGGCAACTGGAAACATTTTTGGGTCTATTTAAAGCGGGTTAAAACCCTAGCGAAGCGTTAAACGCTCTTCGCGGAGAGGTCGTGGGCGAAGCCATGTGAGAAGTGTTCTTGGCAGATTCTCATGGTAGTATGATTTCTCCAAGTTTAAATTACGTGTACTATGTTTTGAATTCTCTTCATTGTGTGTCGCGCGTGCTCCGCTATGATGACGCCTTTGTGGACTAGAGTTTCTGATTCTATCTGGTTGAAGACAAACCCTTGGCTGTCTGAGCTTCAAATCATCAACTGTGTTGTTATTTCGCCCGATTTTACTTCATCGTATATGAATACGTTTTGCGATCTTATGTAGTTTCTGACATTGCATCCTTTACCAATTCTGGAGATTTTCTTTGTTTCTCTCGGTATAATGGCTTGGATGCGAAATTTACTAGCAGTGAGGCTATCCTGGCTCATGGCTTTTCAATCCATGCCTTCGAACCGTGGAAACACCTCATAAATACCTGACTTTGCCTGCGCTCCCACTTCGGCTTGGCATTTGGTTTCTTATTAGCGTTGCATTGCGGATCTATGATTCTCCTGTTCGACGAGATTGGCAAATTATGTGAAACTGGGATATAATTTTCAACCTTTACCAAAAACTTGATTACTCATTTCGCACAAAAATCTACTGTTCTGCACACCAATTTTACGCAAACTAATCCACCAGTTTATCCTCACTAGAAGGAATTACGTAAGTTGAAGGTTTGATCATTTGGAAGATGAATTGTCCCAAACGTCGTTTCCTGAATCAGTGGTATACAATAGGAATCGAAATATGTAAATTACGATTAACAGGAAAATTAGATTGCCAGACAATATTTGGTGACAAGTGTGTTCCGAGATCGAATGATAATACTCGCGGTTACATTTTTAATTTGCTGGTCAATTAAAGAAAGATTGACAGAACCGACAACTGTTTATGAAAAATGTTCATCATTGGACATTAACCATGAGTGATATATGAACATGTTTGTTCAAGAACAACTGATCCTGGGAACAACCTGTGGCAACTAATCCACTGTTCATACGTCTCATTGGTCATCAGGATTACTGTCATTGAGTCTATGATGCAGATTGAGAATCCTAGAGACATGATCTTAAAATATCGAGACCTTTTGTGACAAGCCTGAGAATTTACTACTTTCAATAGTTTAAGAATAATCTTATTTGTACGGTTAACCATTTACGTTAATAGGCTTATTTGCATGTCCAAGATATATGTATTGATGATATCACTAGTAGTGCAGGTTTATATCTCAACTTTGGTACATTTGTTCGGCAGAAGATCAGTTTTTATCGTTAAAACCAATAAGTTTGTATAAAGTGTCTGAAAAAGTAAACTTCAAAGTTAAAAATAAAAGTCAAATTTAGGTCCCATAAAAATTTAAAATAGTGGGACCATCAATTTAAGCTGGCATAGAAACCACATTTATGGTGGAGTCACTGCATAAAACAATCAATTTTGCATACTTTTACTTACATTTTATATTTAAATTTACATTTACATTTATATATTTTTTTGCATATTTACATAACTTCATAACATTTTTAGTTATTTGCTCAACTACATATTTATATATTTGCATATCTGTGATTGTGTATTTACATATTGTCGTCTAGATATCCATACTTGCATATTTATGTTACTGTATTTGCATCTATGAATAACATTTACTATTAAATAGGTCTAAGTTGGACAATTAATGTCATTCATGGCAATGTGGTGTAATTTAAAGAAAGACATGTTTTTCATGTTGGTCGTCCTTAAAGTCCCAACAGTTTCTTTGTTGGCCTGGTTTCCTCTTGCGACTGAAACAGGTAACAAATTTTTGGAAAACTTGTATAGTTGCAACTGGTTATATAGAATTTAGGCAAAAAGGACAAATCCAAGACACACCCTAGTGATTAGGGAATCATGGTCTCAGTCTTGGTGTTGGGTTTTGGCCAATACCTATATCTATACCTAAACTTTGGTACAGTCGCGGTTAGATCAGAGTTAGGTTTCTGTTCGGTAAAACCTGACATACCTCTGAAAAATATCATGTTTAAAGTTTAATTTCAAAGTCAAAATTTAGGTAAAAATACTAATTGAAAGAGTTAAATAAACAACTGTAGTACATAAAGATTCTATTTTTGCCATGGATTCTCTATAGAATCAAATGCAAAACTCTATTTGTGGCACATTTTTATGCATTTACATTTACACTTATGTATTTACATTGTCATAGATTTACATATTCACATTGTCATAGATTAATGTATTTATATATCTAAATATTTAGGCATTTGCTCAACTACATATCTAGGAGTTAACATTTTAGTGTAGTTATGTATTTGCATATAAACATATGTTATTTGTGTATTTTTTATTTGTATTATTTGTTTATTTGTAAATTTATGTATGTTTTATCTGATTTGTGTATTTATGTATTTTTTGTATATGCTATTTGCATATTTATGTTATCTTCGTAGTTATGCATCTTCCGAGTATGTTATCTGTATTTCTCGTATACGTTATTTATGCATCTATCTTATTTTCATACTTATGTATGTTTTGTAAATGTATTATTTGCCTACAAATGTTTAATATTCTATGGATTTATGATATTCTTGTTAGATTTGTAGAGTTTACAGCTAAATAACGCAGTTGGGACTAGATGTCTGAGCGTGTGACAGACCCGGGTTCAAATCTGAGTGTCAACAAAATATATATTATTTTTTCCCCTAAAATATTCCGTCTGGTTCTCGGTTCTATTTTCTCGTGAAACCAAACCTGGTACTGAACTTTTGGTAAACCTGATATTCCCGAACCATCGGTATTGGTTCGATTTGGTTTTATCGAATTTTGGTAGAAATGGCGAACCCTACTAGTGATTGACAAGAGAAAGGCTCTTTAACCTGAATAGCTCAGGAGCTTCTTGATATAATTGGGAAGTGGAAAGTTCAAGAATACTTGTCTGCCTTTAGTTCTTTTTATCAAATCAGCTGCAACTATATTTTGTCCGATGAGATGTATTTGTTGCCACAAGTAAACATTGCTGAGTCCAATGACATGGTTGTTAATTTTTGATAAAGGGTAATGGTGGCGACGACGTCAACGCACCATCTTTGGACGCGTCGCCACTGTCATCTGAGACGTCCCGCATCTTGGCTCGTCGCCAACATCAACTGCAGAACCGCCCTGATAATGATCAAGTCAACGCACCGGCATCAAACGCCTCTCCACTCAGACACAACACGTCACGCATCATGACACATCATCAATGCCAGATCCAGAACTACCCTTTGACGTGACACGATAGCACGACATTTATTTTTTCTTATTTCTCGTATTTTCTCTTTCCTCCAAGGCCTATATGTAGGCCAATGTTGCACGATACATTTGGTGAATTTATTTCAAGAATTGAAGTTTTCTTCTTGGAAGATTTGCCCTAGCCCTCGCCCCTCTCGGACCGCCGCTGTCGCCGTTGTCGCTGCTGCCACCGCCCGAGAAGCCCCTTGTTTGTTGCCTCTAGTGATCACTCAACCGCACCGGTCGCCCGAGCAGGCCGCCCCGCCAACTGCCTGCGCGAGCCATCTCCCCCGCCGGTCGCCCGCGCGTCAACCACCTCCCATGCCGGCAGCCGCCCGCGCGTCGACCGCCACCCATGCCGGCAGCTGCCCGCGCGTCGACTGCCGCCCACTGCGTGTCGATCGCCGCCCATGCCGGCAGCCGCCCGCGCGACGACCGCCGCCTGCGGGCAGGCCGCTGTCCCACGCCAGCCGCCGCCCGCGACGCAGCTCGTCGCCGCCACGCAGGCCACCGCCCACGCACGCCTGCCCGCGCACAAACCGCCGCCCACGCAGGCAGCCCGCACGCGTGCAGGCCACCGCCCACACAACCAGCCGCCCGTGCAGGCCCGCCCGCGTGCAAGCCGTCGCCCCATGCCAGCCGCCTGTCCGTGCGTAGGCCGCCGCCCGCGCAGGCCCGCCAGCGTGCAAGCCGCCGCTGCGCAGGCCTCTCGGCGTGTAGGCCGCCGCCCCATGCCAGCCGCCCGCAGGCCGCCTGCTGCCCATGCCGGCAGCCCGCCCGCGCGCAGGCTGCCTGCCGCCCATGCCAGCAGCCCGCCTGTGCGCAGGCTGCTGCCCGCGCGCCGACCGCCGACCGTCGGCCATGCACTAGAGCATCCATCCTCGCAGGGCATCACCCTCGCTGGTAACCCGTCGGCGTGGATCGCCGCCCACCTGCGCACAGATCTCCGCCCACTTCCACACCCTCACTGCTCGTCCGCACCCCACGCTCGTATCACCGCCAAACTTCGTGCTCTTCATCAACACCTTGAGAATTCCCCGCATCATAGTCACACACTGAACTAGTGCTGAGGTATTTCTACACTCTTTGGTGTCCCGTATTCTTCGTCCAGTGTTCCTCGAGAGTTCATCCACCACCGTCGAATTTGCTTTGGATTTTGAATTTTCAAATGACTAGCAGAATAGGTTTTTGAATATTCAAGCGGACAATCGCTCGAATCTATTGATTTTGGTGCTTGGCATCACCGCGGTGGTTGAAGACAGTACTCCCGCCCTCGACGAGGAAAGGGGCTGCACCACAACTATTTCATCGGATTTAATTCTTTGGAATTGATCGTGTGATTTGTGGTGTGGTTTTATCCTACCCATTCCCTAGTCGTCCCAATATCCAACACCCGTCATCATCCCGTCCCGTCTCCACTAGTCATCCTGCATCAGGTAAACAATGCATTATTCTGGTAGAAATAAGATGAAGAATCACACAAAACTTTCTATATATAAAATAACATGACAGTTTCTTAGACAGGTTTGGGCAGATAGGCTTATAACCAGTCTGATAAACAAAAAAACTCTTTGCTGGAAACTTTTTCTCAAAATCTGATTTATGTTTGAAATGAATGCTGATGTTTGCCATAGCATTTAATCCCAAAAGTTAATACATGCTCCCTTGTTAAACAGTAATTTTGCGTGCTAATGTTTCATCATTCTGGCAATCTTGGCATAAAACAGACATGAATTACATTGGAGCACTATAACTGGATTAAGCGAATCATTTAAACTATTTAATTTTATTCTTTTTATTATCAATTTTACAAGATTTAAAAGCTTAATACTTTAACATTCTGATTTTAGAAGGTGAAATATATTTTGGGCTTGATTATTTTCTTGAGTGCATTCTTGAATATTGTAGGGATGAATTAAAAAAAAATATAAATAAGAAGCGATGAAGGTGATGTGTAGCAGCACCCAGTTGTGAAGCAAGCTATCCCATCGGTGCTTAAGACGCAGCTCGCAAGCCAGCCAGAGGCTAGAAATTGCTGGCGCACAAGCATGCATAGCGCTAAAGGCAGAAGCACAAGTAGGCCCAGCAGTGGCTCTGACGAAGAAAACCAAGGCGAACCAACCAAGGCCCATAGTAGGCCCAGTAATAAGAGAATGTGGAGTTCATGAAAGCATGTGAGAGAATGATGTTATTTATTTCAAGTTGATTTTATCATATGGAATTAACATGTTTAATTCTTGTAGCCCAATAGGCCAACAGGGCTTTGCCGAAGAAGATAAGAGATAGATTGCGGCCCAACAGGCCACAAAGTAAACAATGAAATACATACAATGACAGGGCTTTGCGGAAACCTAGCCTGAGTGATAGTAGGCCATTTTATAGGTGACAAGAGGCTTTTATTTTATCATTGATTTTATATTCTAAAATGCAATAAATTACTTCTTAATTATATAAATCGATCTACACCATAGATTATTAATGATCTTCCCTCCTCCTCCTTATAATAATACATTTAAATTACATCTTAGCCGGCTCATCGTTCTCTATTATCATCCATTTCTCGATCTATTTAATTTCTTATGTCCTCTTAAAATTTTAGTATCTTTTTTCCCTATTTTTGTAGATCATAAACATCTTTAATATCTAAACTTTGCTTCATCCACCATCAAATTCGTTTATTAATATCTTCTTGTTATCCATTCAGTTCTAATTTCTTTTATCTCACTATTCTTCCTCTCTCATTCTCTCTATTTAAATTAATATACGCATTTCCCTATTCTTCTCCTTATTTTTCATTAATTAAATAATATATACGCATTATATTTCCACACCCAAAGATATTAATCCAAATATTATCATTTGTCTCCTATTAAACCATTCTCCTGTAGCAAATAAATATATAACCCAATTATCCCTATCATAAATTTTCTTATATCCTTATTATTTTTATGATTAGTATCAATACATATTTTTTTAGAACAATACACGTGTTATTGGTCAGAATATCATCTTAATATCTCTCTTCCTCTTTCTAACGGATAAATTAGATCAATCTATAAGCACCAGTTGATGTGGACACAACCTCAGTCTCCAAGTACTTGACTAAGTCTAAACATTTATGAAACTTATTTAATCAAAGAAAATTAAATTGATTACGATATAAAATAGACACCCAAGTTCCCTCTATCAGTTACGGGAAATGCATGAACTATCTGAGAAAACCCACCATATTAGAAGTATTTGGGTGAGTCACAAGCTTGCCAATGAGTCTTTAGTAGAAATGTAGATCAGCTGAATTATCCTGCATTGAAGTGCTTGATGAATAAAACTGATATCAGCTGTGTGTCGGCTCCAAAGCTCAACAAAACACTAAGAAAAATAATTTCTCATGGATATAAGCTGCTGCTATTACAACACATCACTTCAATACCAATTAAAATAACAGAGCGCCCATGGTGTTTGATAGCAAAGTCTTTTTTAGATATTTGGCCAACTAAGATGCAACATGGGAGAAACTCCACTTAGTGATAATGTCATTCATATAGAGGAGAACAAGTCACTCCTGATAATGAATTACAATAACATGAGTGTGGCCTCCTTTACACTGAGACTAACCAATGAATTTCTTAAAAAAAATTTTGAGGTGACCAAAACAAAACTCATGGAGACTGCTATAACATAAACAGAATTTGGTAGAACAGAAGATAAGCGGTAGTGGGCTCTGTATCTTTAGTGCAGAGATATACACATTATTGTGGATGTCATTGTGAATAAATGTGCTTGTCACATGAAATTTCTACAAAGGATTAACCGTGATGAGAAATAATATAAATCCTATTCAGATAATATTCACCTTCATAATAGGGGACTTTATCTTAATATACTCCTCCAATTTTAGCCAAAATTTACCTTATTTCAATCAGTAATCAATCAGCATTTTATCTTAATATATTAACCTAGTGAAATCCAAACATGATGATCCATAGGTATATAAACTAGCTCCCAGCTATGATTATGGAGAAGTCCCCGGAGATCTTTCATCATTTCTTGGCTATCGGCTGCCCTAACAAATGGTGCATCCGCCATCTTCAGCAAAACAATTGAGTAAATAATAATTAGGAAAGTGTGTGGGGTGGGGGAGGAAGAGGAAGACAAAATTAGTTAGAGTATATAATCACTTGGATGTGCATGAATGTGTCTATTTATAGACTATTTATAGACTACAATGGAATGGTGAAAACTTTAAGGTATGCATCAACTGATGGAAATATATGTGGCTAAAGAACCAATCACACATTCCATATCTCTTTCAAATATCATTCATTAAATACAATCATTATAATGCATGCATGGTGCTTACACTGAAGTCCATGGAGGCATCCTATAAAGGAATTATGATTTGATCCTAATATATAGATCATTAGTCTTTAACATCTATTCTAAATATTCTTATTCAAAATATACTTGAGAAGCACATTGAAATATTTAAATTGAATATCACTTCTTAGTATGGAGATACTTAGAAAAAATAATTTCTCTTTAGGGGAAAGAGCTCACTGAACTAATATGAATATATTCCTAAAAAAAGTTATAAAAGCTGTCAATAAGGTGATTTCTGTCATGATTGTGTAAGTGATCCTTAAACCTGATACACAAGATATGTATTTTGGTTGTACTATTGTGCTTTGACTATGACCTACAAGTTATATATATATATATCAAAGAATTATAGCTTAGTTGCAGCAAGAAGTTCATGAAGATGATTGAGTGGTCAAGATGACATCGTCTGCCCTCGATATAAGAGAGGGCTGATGCAAGAGGATGCAATTAAGTCTTTGGACCAACGTACTGAAATATCAGAGAAGATTTCTTTGAGGATTTTCGAATGCATCAGTACAAACTCATATGAGAAGCTAGGAGTTTAAAGTTGATTATACCTTATAAATACACAATTTCTGATGATAGTAAGGTTCCATGAGAATGAATATTCTCCTTTTAATCTTTACAGTACCTAACAGGGTGGAAACTTGAAAAATTCAAATATAGATATTTCTAGTGGTTAATAAGATGAGCGGAGATGTATGTAAAATATGGGATAGAGAGATGTAGAAAATGTGAGGCGATGAGGTAATACTATTAAGAATTAAAGATAGATAGAGAGAGCGGGTGATATGATAATGAGAAAAAAGGACATCAAGAGATGTGATAACTTAATGAGGTAGGATCATGGAATGTGATGTAATACGATAATCGTCGGGATCTATTGTCTCGTATTACAACACTGTGGAAAACGAAGCGACATAAACGATATGAAATGATGTTATGCTAGTGAGAGAAAATCAATGAGAAATATTTCAACCGAGCTGACGAGTCTGAATATCTATTAAAGTCCCGGAGTTTTACTAGTCAAAATCAGACTCCCAACATCCCAGTTAGATCAACTAGACAACTAGATTGTGAGGGGTACCGAGTACCCTAGAACGTTCACACCCATATCGTTAGGACTAGCCGTATCACAAGAAATCATATCTCTTGACGATAAGTGGCTATTCCTATTGCAATAACTTGTTCCTAGGCAGCAGAACATATATGACAACAGCAGTGAAAGAAATAATTTGACTGCAAGCAAGGGGAAATGATGCACCTGGATGGGCCAAAGTTGTGGCGATGTCGTCCTTGGGCGCCTGCAAGATGAGGTTGCATGAAGGCAAACGTGCACAGGGGAAGAAGCACGGATGAGCATGCGGGGTGCAGAGGCGCTCAAGGAGGTCTGGACGCTCACAGGGTATGGGCGCGCGCAGAGGCACGGTGCGCGCGGGTCGCGCGGGCACACACGGAGTCATCGGGCGCGCGGTGAGGGTGTGGTGCATGGGTGTGCACGGATGGGCCGCACAGTGATCATGGTCGGGTGGCGAACAGACACACACAGGAATGCACTGACGGGCGAGTGCACGCTCTGGAGCGCGGGTGGCGTGGATGTGCGTGTGGGCGCGCTGGGGGGCAAGGGGGACACGCGTGGGTGTGCGGATGGGTGCGAGTGCACGGGGGCACGCTGGTGGGCGTGGCGGAGAGGCGGTAGCGGGAACGGCGTTGGCGATGGCGGCGACGGTGATGACGACGACGACGGCGAAGGTGGCAGCGATCCAAGAAAAGGGTTCCTTGGGGCGACCTTTCAAGAATAGGTTTCTTGAAAAGATAGGCAATTAGATCCAAGGGTTGTTAGAGGTAACGGGAACATGGGCGTGCAGGAGTTGCTCCAGAGAGGGTTCTTGCAGGCCGGCGAAGGAGGCGTGGGCATTCTTGAACTGGATTAAGAAAAGGGCTTGGTGCGATGAAGACCAAACATGGGAATAGGCAGTGACGACGGTTGGCCTCCACAGAATGACGACATTGTGGAGGAAAGGCGGTGTTTCAGCATGACTCTTCCCATGATCTATGCTAGAAAACGGTAATCATAACTCCATCAAATGGTCCCCCATCAAATGGTTGTTGACGTCCCTTTCTGCTAGTGAAGAGATGGTCCCCCATCAAATGGCATTGAGATATAGAAGAAAAAGTGATGTGAAATGCATTAGACATGATAGAAAGGTGTAATGACGTGATGTGATAGTACAGGGAAAGTGAATGTGAGGATAACATTATAAACAATGGTAACAACATAAGGATAATAACAACTATAAAAAGAGGAAAGTTAACGTGGATCCTTAAGTTGTGCTAGGTTCATCACATTTTACAGCCTATTGCAATCAAATCGAATGACGACACATGGCATGGGGGAGTCGAGACTAGAAAATGTTAAATAATTTCCAGGGAGTAGCTTCTAAGTTAAAAATATGATTAATATAAATTCTGAATTAGCAAATTAATATCCCATGATGATAATAATAAAAATCATTAAAGTTCCAACTCAAAAAAGTAATTTCTTTAAGTATGGTGTTAGAATAATCCTTAGCTTTACCAATAAATCCACAAAAATTAGAATATCACTCTAAAAATATATTTAATCATAAAATGGTTTATAACACACACACATAATAATTTTAATGCAAAGAAAAATTAAATTTCATGATATAAAATTTTATTAACACATTGAAACTTGCCTCTTGAGTGGGTGAAATAGATAGTTGATTATTTAATCTGCTTTTTGATACAGATTATTAGGCCATTTGAGTCATATGATGGACTGATGTGTGGGCATAGGATCTCACAAATAAATGATCTTTTGAATGTCAGGTGTACTTAAAAGTTAGGAGTTTCATTAAAATCCAGTTAAGCATAAATAGGAGAAAGCGTTGAAAAATTGATCCAAGCCAGAAATTCCCATCCTTATTTCTCTCATCCATCCTTCCTCCCCTCTTGGCCTCCCTCCAGTCATGATGCATTCAAAAAGAGTTTAAGGACGAGAATTGATTGATAACAGGGATCATTGAGATAGAGTAGGAGATTTGATAAGCTAAGAATCACATAAATGACTGTAGGCCCCATACTTGAGGCATCACAACTCATTTGAGGAACCAAAAAATCATGGATCTGATTGATGACACCCTAAATTCTGTGCTTAATTCAAATAATTAGCACAATTTTATCCATTTAAAGAGAGAAAAATGAGGTTTTTTAAATATATTTACATGTTAATGCATATTCTAAGCAAATTATCTTTTTCCCTACTTTTCTGTTAATTTATGAATTTTATGGAATTTATTTAAGCTTGGAATAACTCTATTTAAATGAAAATGGCAGCTTCAAAATTTAATTTTAATTTTAATTAATGTGGGGATGAATTACTGAATTTTCTGTATTTTTATAAACTTTTATTGAATTTTTGGGAATTTATTAGAAGAAGAAATGAATTTTGAATTAGAAAAAGATATAATGATAAAGAAAATAGTATTTTAAATTAATTTTTAAAGGTGGGGGGAATTTTATGAAATTTTGGTTATAAATATGCCCTTAAAACAGCTCTCGGTCGCGAATCACAGGTGTAAATATCCAATGAAATATAGTTGAGGGTTTTATCGAAATAATCTTGATTTTTCTATGTTTTTTAGGAAATATGGAGGAGAGATAAAGTGGAGGGGCATATGCATAATTACTTGGGTGGCGTCCGTTTGCGCGTGCAAATTTCAACAGGGACTTTTGTGCAAAACTGCAAGAGATTGATTTCACGTGGTCACATGGCCAAATCTCGACCGTCGGAAGATAAACCGACGGCCTAAATGCTGTACGCATATACATCCCTTAGGGACGGTAAGTGCACAGCACGTGCAGCGCACAAAGCGCACGCAGGGGAGGTGCTGTGGCGATTTTGGTTGGGTGGCGGCAATAAAAATACACAAGTGCGTGCATTCTGAAATGTATTTGATTTATTTTTTTTATTTTTTTCTTTCTTTTAATTTCAGGACAGGGTTATGTGGCACACTGAGAGAGGATGCACCAAAACAAGTTTAAAATTTTCTGACCAATCAACAATCGACACGCGATTGCATGTATTGAAAAAAATTAAATGAAATAAATGAAAATTGATCCAACGGCTCAGATTGACCAATTTTTATTTATTAATAACTTTTGATCCTGAAGTCGGATTCAGCTCAAATTTTTATGGATTTGCTTGTGCGAACTCCTCTTTCTATCTGTATGGTTGGATAAATCCTCAAGCCTACATAGATGAATACAAGTTAATTCCTTAGTGGGAGTAAAATAAGAAATTTTACCATTTCACCCAAGTACAAAAGCAGAAATTTGAGTTGAGGAAGTCATTCTGGAAGGGGCTCTTTCACAACTGGAAGACAGAGAGGAGCTACATCATGGATCAACCCTATTTGGTACTTTTTGCTTCATTGTATTTGAATTTTAGGGTAATTTGGATTATTTATTAGTAAAATTTGCGATTTTTCTTGTTGATCTTGGTTTGAAATTCTAAATCATTTGGCTTGAGCGAAATGTACAAGCCCTTATTAAGATTGATAGGAGAGATTATTAAATTGATGTAGCTATTACATTTGCACATTAAGAATAAAATTTTTTAAAATTTTAATTTCAGGAAAGATTAGATTGTGTTCATGAGATAGTAGTGAGTAAATTTTGATACCTAATTCCCCCGAAAAAAACTAAAACTAAATTTGCTTCTTAATCCCTCTACCTGACTCCTTTGATTCTGTTAATTGGATCAAAGAAGTTAATATAGAGCTCCTCACTTCTTCTATTCTTCCCATCTCCTCTACGCTCCTTTCTAAATTCTTCATCCAATTAGGGTGATTCGACCTTCATTGAAGATTAAATTAACTCTAATTATGGTCAACTTATTCAAGTATATCACTAATTGAATTCCTGACTATATTTCCTTGGATGATACCTATGCTTATCATTATACATCTTAAGTTAGTGTTTTATATAATTTATTGTATAAGCTAAAATTAACAATGATAAAGGATTTTAATTGGATATTCACTCCTATTTTTGGCTTATCACTGATCCGTGACAATGTGATTTGATTATCAAGCTTTAAGATATTTAACATTTGTATATATTCTTTTATGACACAAATCATTCAGATTTTACATTAGCCTGAGCCCTAGAACTAGAGAGTGGGGTTGGACCTAGGATTTACCTGGATCGAGATAAAAACTGAGGGCTAAAATATGTATTTTTCTTATAAATTTTTAATTCCATTCAGATCCCATTCCTATTTTGTTTGGGGCTTCCTAGGCCCTTGACAAACCCTGGTGTGATCCTGAATGTAGTCATGGGCTGAATTGGGTGGAGTCTCATCATCAACAATGGCAAGTGCTGGCAAACCAGGTTGACCCAACATATGTCAGAGCTGGCCTAAGGCCGGCCAGCCCAGCCTAGCACCAACGGACCCATATTGTAATAAATGGGAACTTGATCAAAATGTCAAAGGGTCGATGGGAGTTGTTGAGAGACTTATGTCACATCCTGGTTTGTGTCTATTGATCTTGTTATCAATATAAAGTCTCTAATAATATGCAATGTGATGTTCCACGTCATAGGTCTCTAGAATTACATCAATGATTTGGTCAAACGAATTGAGGAGATAACATTTTTCTCATGCATGAGGGGGCTAAATGTTGGGGATCAGTCAAACATGTCCCTTGAACGCAGGTTACTGTAGTACAAGATGATATACTATATGAAACTCTTGTGAGTGGGTAAAGGAGGGAAAAATCATCTATATCAAGTCCTCTTTCACTATGGCTCATAAGAACTTTGTAATATTCATTCAAATCAGGGTGAGGATTCCCAAGAAAATTAGTTGGAATGTTGGAAGCAGAGCCCTATACAAAAAGCCCCTCATCTCTCAACTTTTTTGAGGCCATCTATGGAAGAGGTTAGTGCATGTTTGTTAGAATTTGTGCACAATGATGAATTTTCACATCCCTCTCTTGGTGGGCCAGCAAAAGAGATAAACAGTTCCTGTTACATACTTCCATTACAAGGGAGATACTATCAGTTTGTGCAATGAGTGGCCCAGAGGAAGGATTATTCTCTTAGGGAAATGCCACTTCAAGTACAAGGGGGCACAACTATCCTCAATGAGCACTGAATCATTTATCACGTGACTTTATGATGATGTGAAGTGGTGAATGTGGGATCATTGAATCATCTGATGCTTTGGATATCTATCTCCCAGGCTTGTATTGAAATTTATTTTTAATAGCTATCATACGCTTGTATTTATGTTGATAACACATGTGTTGAACAAGTTAATTCAAACCATTTATGGGCTGGTCTCTAGGTTCATTGGATAAGTGACAATATCAATGAAGAACTTACTACTCACAATATGGAACTTAAATTTTACTCTGCTTATAATATTTCAAACATCATGAATATGATGAAATTAAACTTTTCTCTTACCTTTAGGTCCTTGAATTTTTTTATGACTTATCTTTAAAGTCCTATAAAATTTCAAGGAGAGAAGGCCAAGGAAGATATCTCAAAATACACCTTGAATGATTCAACTCTCGTCCCAATTTTTCTATATGTTTTAATTCATTAGGAATAGGATGAAGAAATTTCGAAGTTCATGATTACCTATAGTTCTAGCAATGACCAAACCATGATCATTTTCTGTGATTGAAGTGTGATATTATAATTTGAGGTAACTCAAATATTATAGAAACTTTCACAATTGATCTATTACATGAGAGGGAAATTGAAGGTAGAAACTTTCATATCGAGAATAAAGTTGTAAGAAATTTTTTTTTTCATAAATATATTATAAGAATGAAGATCAAGGAGAGATATTAATAATTGTAGAATGATGAGGAACAGTGAAGTAGGGGATTGTCATAGAGTTGTGGATATGGGAACATAATTTGAGATAATATGGGGGAGAAAGTATGAAGAGTGAGACATATAAGTGGTTCCCATCCCATCCCTTGAAATATATCATATCTAGAGAAATATCCATAAGCTGCTATCTCTCCTTAGCCCAACTTGAGCAAACAAAAAAGATTCTACACCAAGTTATAAACTCTGAATCTCCCTCTTTATGATCCCCTTAACGCATTATCTAAGATGAAAGGATTGCATCACATCTAGATAGGGAAGCTTGGTTCATTTATTTCACAAACCAAAGTGATAATCACAAAATTCCTTTTACAAATTTGTATTCCATGAATCCATATTCGCCTGTTGAATGGACGTTTACTGTTGTCTGCCATGTGCTAGATAAAAAAAACTTATTTATCATCCAAATTACACTGCCACTTTGAGATAGGGAATAGGGTTGGATCAAAAAGTGAGTGATCATCCACTTCCCTCTTATTCCGATACTTAATCTTCTTCCCTTTGATTCCTGGGTTTCTCTGAGTTTGGAAATTACCACTTAGTAGGTTTCCATACCAAGGCGTAATGCAATTAAGTCCGTAGCATCTACCTATTTCATCATATCCCCTTTTTATTTTAGACCAGAATTCCACTGTCATCCCTTTCACTTATTTTATTTTATAAATATTAATGTGGAGCAAATAAAATTAGCTACTGATTTTATTAAATAATTTAATTGATATATCTATAAATTTGGATTTCTATAGTATAGCAAAAAATTATCTACGACTCCTTTTTTATCTATTCTCTCATTTTAACTTTATCAAATGTCCATATCCCAATCAAAATGGGTTCTATCATTGATATATCTGCAATTCAATAGGGGTAAGATATATCCCTAGTTATATGTCTTTGTTAACTTTATTTTTACATCGGTATATGTAATACTAGAACGAAGAATATTTAATCTTATCTGTTTTTTCCTATTTACTTACTTTCCAAATGAAACCACAAGACTATCTGGATTGTATCTTTATCCTTAAACTAGTTCTTCTGTACATCGAATAAAAGATATGGGACTAATACCAAGAAAATACTATGTATTATATGACCCTAGTATACTGATTTCATTTTTCATAATTGGATAAATTTTTTTATTGAGTTCATCAATTCATATTGAATACATTTGATCATTTTCTAGAGTTCTATTTAATTATCAATTTAAGTATTTCATTCTTATGAGTTTTGATTATATATTAAAATTATATATATATATATATTAGTTCCTTTCATCACTGATTTAACTAATTTAACTAATTTATTCAAAAAAATTATTATTTCTTTGAAATAAAGTAAAATTGGATTATGATTAGTATTAGTATAAAAAACTTATATTCTTATTATCAAAAACTTATATTTTTCAGTATACATTTCAGAGTTATTATATAATTAAGTAGATTAGCTAATAAATAATATAGTTTTAATAGTTAAGTTAATTATAGTAGTTATTTGTTTTTTAATGAAATATAATCCATTTAAGTATTTTCATTAATGTTAATACATTTTAAAAAATAAATAGAAAACTACATACTATTAAATTAGAGAAAATGACTCTAAGACTAGGGAGATATAATATAGGCGATATATAAGATAATAATATACAAAAAATATGACATACAAATAAAAGACTATAAATTAATTCTGAAATGAAGAGAAGATAAGAAGAAAATAAACGGAATTGTAAATAGTCATGATACTTATAATTTGTGTACACTATAAGTTATTTTGGTTATGTGAGTCCGCTTAGCTCAGAGGCTAGAGCTTCTGATTTGCAATGCAATGGTCATTGGTTCGACTCTGATAGCTGGATTTTTACCCATTATCTTATTTTTCTCCATGATTGATGATATCCTCTTGAAATTTTTTTTTTAAATGACTGAATTAATTTTCTTGATATATTTTTACTTTCGTGAAATGTTGAATTGCTCATTTATTATATTATGCGACATTAACTTCCAACTATGAAAAACAATTGGAGTAAACTTATAGCCAACAACTCTTGAAAAAACACCCATCGTATAATGTTGGCTTAATCATGTATCTATATATCTAAACCTGTAACTCAATATATATGGATATCTATCTATAACTATATAATCTAAATAAATTATAATAGAAAATATTTAATTCTAATAAAACATGTAGAAATGCATATATATTTAGATAGAATTCTATTTCATTCTTGTTTCTAATAATTTTGTGGATTTTTTTGCTTTGTTTATGCTTTAGTAAAGCCTTAATTTATATTTTTTTCTTTGAAATTTCAATAAAATAATAACATAAAGGAGTTTTTAAGTCCTCTTACTGAGAACCTTGTTTGAAAAAAAATACACCATCTGGGGGCTTTACCAGTACTAACTAGTAAAAGGCTGAAACCCGGAAGTGATCTTAAAAACCGATTGCGTTATGGTAAAATATCACAGTGTCATATTTGTTTAGAAGAAAAACAAAAAAATGCACTTTTGTTATGGTTTGACAGAGCGGCGATTACTTAGATATTTGCAAAGTGCTGGAAAAGACAAAGGATCAGCATGACAGGTTTTACTACAACTGCTTGAGATGCATTCGTATAACATCCTTTTTCAATTGGGCATGGCTTCGACTGTTCCTGAAACCAGAAAATTAGTTAAGCATAGACATGTTTTAGTTAATGGTCATATACTAGATATACGAAGTTATCGTTGTAAACCCCATGATATTATTTCAACAAAGGATGATAGACGATCAAAAGATGTGATTCAAAAGAATATTTATCATATTATAAAAAAAGATATTAGATGGCGTATTTTTTTCATTTCTATAATTAGGAATATAAAATATCATTTCTGATCTCAAATAAGGGTATAAATATTATAGAGGAGAAATTACAGCATAAATCATTATTTGATGAATTGTGTTAAGTAGCCTTGGTGAATTAAGTGAAAGTAGAGAAAATGAAAGAGATAGATTGTAACCCTTGGTAAACAAAAGCTTACATATCAGTTCGCATGCTATGCATTTAGCCACTCAGCCATCTCTCCTACATAACATAATCTTATTATTGACCACAAACTGAGTGAATATCGAGTAATTCATGTTCTTTTACTATAGGTATAGTCATTCCATTCTGATGATGGAAATAGAAAAAAATTATAGTACTGTTCTGTTTTTAATGGAATTATAGAAAAATTATAACGGGTCATACATAGTTCTTTTCATTGAGATACTGGCATATTTAGATGAAATTAAAATTATAGTAAATCTTATCTTGCTCGAAAAAAGGCACAATTTGTGTGTAAAGTCTAGTCTATATTTTCAGAATTATTCTGTTTTTATGTTATTTTTTACTGTACAATTCACTTGTTCGCTTTATCATTTTCCTCAAGGTAAATGAAAAGAATTGTAGAATGGGTTGCTAATTATGACTGGATCTCAGATAAATGGAAATTTTATTGATAATATTTTTTCAATTATAGTCCATAGCTTATAACGAGCATTAACCTATTGCAAAAAAAATTTCATTAACCTATTGATAATATTATTGATGATATTGTAATTCTGACAATTTCAGGAGAAAAAAAAGCATTAACCTATTCCAAAGATGGTGCGATTTAATTTTTTTTAGCTATAAATCTTACTAAAAGTTAGATTTTTGGGTGTACGATATAAAATAATTTATGCAAATAAACCAACCCTTAGTGAAGGTGAATTAATCTTGGAGAGAAAAAATGCCTTCTGTCGTGTATCCCTGATTGATGCAGCCTTTGATGCTTGAATCATTGATTTTTGTATTGAGAGAATAGTTATACATATAGATATTGCAATGGAAGGCAGGTCAATCAGGTCCTCACAGAAGCATAGTTGTTTACTTGCTTTATGTTTGACTTGATCGGTCTTTGACTGTTATGAGTAGCAGCCGAGCCCAAAAAATATTATGTGTGGTAGAATTCCCATACCCCAGAATGATCCAAATGGAGATTTTATAGATATGTTTTTCTTCTTTTTTTCTTTTGGAACAATGTCTCTTTATAAAAAAACAGATATCCTGATATTGGCAAGTGACAAACATATCCTGATGTTTGAGACCTGGACACCAATATTTGGTACATATATCAGTTCTGATATCTAAACCATCACATGCCACCATCTTCACCCTTTCGGCATTGTTGAATTATTCTACTATGAATGGTCTAAGAAGGGGGGGGGGTTAATTAGACTATCCTTTGTTGTTAGCTACTTTACGTATTACTATAATCCAAATTTTATATATTCATTTACTGAGGATGGTGAAATAAGAAGAGGACACCCAAGATTTTAGACAGGTTAGGACTAGTCCCTTACTCCTGTCCCGGGATATCCAACGAGAGTTTTTAATAAGTCCGTAACCAAGTCTTTATGGCCCCCCAAGCTAAAACAGACTGGTAATAGGGATACACGGATATCTTCTATGTATAAATTGAAAATGCAAATGACCTTGAGCCCCTTAGCCTTTGAAGATATGCACGCTTTCACTTCTTCTTCCAATGGACCACTCAAGTCCCTTACAGCTGGCCCAATCTTCCTTCACTCAATGTTGTACCTATCTTCTCACAAGAGCTTAAAGAACTTGTGAAAATATTTATTAGCTCATCTTTGTTGTATGCTTCAATTTTCCTGAAATGTTAGCTTAAACGATAAAAGTATTCCAATCGCAATATAAAATTTTTCACTGCAACATGAAATTTGCCAATCCTTAATATGTAATTTTAACAACCGGTTAATGTCTTTCACACACAGATTTAAAAATGACAGTATCTAATTTGATAACCACAACAACTACTTTGAGTATCGATTTCAAGATGCTAGAGTGATAAAGTTCAACCATATGCATTTCAATAGTACTAACAATATTTTTATACCTTGTCAATCAACCTATTTCGTTCTAGATGTTTTTTAATGTATAAGTTTCTTCATTATTGTCGAATCATTTACTGTACAGGTAGACTGCCTCCACAAGCACCAAATGACTATATTTAGAAATACAAGGCGGGGGACACGGATGCAGTTTCTAAAATGAATAAACCAACAATCACACAGTTCTTTACTCTCTTTTTTTGAAGAGCCTAACTTATTTACTGTAGCCCAGTATTGATCTGAAACGGTTCCAATTATAAACAGAAGTAACTAAAAATTATATAATATTTTTCCACCACTGCATACCCAAGATTCACTGGAGTTAAACTCGTGACATAATATTTATTACCCGGTTTGTACTTGTAAGCCTAAAATCAAGTAAAATTTGCAGATCAGTATCATTCCGCTTGAGAATTATTTAGAGAAAGATTTGAAGTGTAGGAAACCGACGTGCGGGCCCAAGATCGAAACTTGAGATAAGCTGGAGAGTTGTGGTGTACCAAGATACTGATGAAGAGTCCGTGCAGGGTTAGGAAGATATACACGACAAAATATATTAAACAAGTATGTCTACATCGTAGAGCTGCTTGGAGGTCAGCCGTACGAATCTCCAAGATGATCTTAGTCAATGTTTATCCAGCTGTGTGAGCTGTTTTTTTATTATAGTTTGACATCTTGAAGCTCATCTTCAAGGCCGAAGCCAGAAGGTCGAAGAACTAGTTATCATGCGTCATTTTCATGTTTTCATGGTCCCGTTTTCTCTTGTTCTGACAGCTTTGGCTCTCGCGAAAGAGTCCTCAGAGAGATAAACATTGACCACATAGCATCATTAATGCAAGAAAAGACAAAGAACATCAGCATGACACTCATTTAATCCCAAAATTACCCTGTCATTTTACGTGGTCATCTAGGAAGCTATCAGCCATAGCAAGCCTTATTCGTATATCATTACCAGCGTTTTATCCAAATGACTCTGTGAAACATATCACTGCAGACGAGATGACTCTTTAAGAACACTCCAAGTATTGGGACGATCAACAAAGTCGCTATCCATAGCTCCTACAGGTTTTATAAGAGGGGAACGCAGCTCAACAAAACCAGAGCAAGAGAAGCACTTCTCCTATACTTGGGAAGATGGCTCCCAAGAGCTTGTTTCTCCTGGCTATCGTAGTCGTTGTTCTCGCGCTGTCTACATACTCTGCAGACGCGCAGATGCCCCCGCTCCCCTTAGGTGGACACTCTCTTATCGAATTATCGCATGCACAGAATTACATGCAAGAATTTTCGTTTGGTAGGTTTTTTATGAGCGGTCTTCTTGAGTGTATTTTCATTGTTTCTAGGGGCGACGACTGTGGCCGAGTGGGGGAATTTTCGTTTTCTTCCTGACAGGCTTACTGGGCGCTGCTGCAATCGCTGCTGCTTGATCAAAGGCTTCAAGTGCTACAGATGCTGCCCATCTGCGCCGATTTTCCGTATTCGACGCTTCTGCTGTCGCCGATGCTGCGGCTGGGTAAGAGGTTATTGCACTCGCTGTTGCTAGTAGGCTGTGGGAGACCGCCGCTGATTCCCTTCAGCTTACTGCTCGACCCTTGTGAATGAATAATAATGAATAAAACGCAGAGCAAGCTTCCCACGCTGCTGGGTGGGGGACTTGCTCGGTCTAGTGTGTACTTCGAGTTGGGAATAAGTAAAACTCTGGTTTGGCTAGTCTTGTAGTTTCAATGCGCGCAAAGTGATCTTATCCCGTTACCTCTCTAATTGGTTCAATTGATCGGGATAAGATGAAGAAGGGTGACAAAGAGCAAACTATTTCCACTTACACAAGTCAAATAATAGGCTTTTGGCTCCATGGGAATAAGCTCGATATCCCCGTTAACATTCTAGCCAAAATTGATGACAAAGTTATTCAATACTACTGCAATATGTGTCCACGTTTTTTCGGTGTAACTTTCGTATGTTCCTTGACTGGGCCTGCATTTAAGGACGAATTATTTCTTTCTCCCATATATCAAATTCAATTCAGTCGAATTCAATATTGTGAATCCAAATCTATTATTCTCGAAATTCGAATGTTCGAACACAACCCGTGTAAATACCTATCCAACTAATTTATTGTATTCTGTAGCTTCTATTTGATGTGAGCAGATAAATAGAATACATAAGGATGTGAAAATTTCTATACATGCTTAGACCTTTTAGCATATGTACATAACAATCAGTGGTCAGCTGCAACTCTCAGACCTTGCTTGAAAGAATATATTTTCTACGGGTGTGGCTGGGTGATGGGGCTGTTGGGTAGCTAGGGATCTCCATACGACTTGTCTACAGGGATGATTGTAGTTGGAGGCTGATGGGTGGGCCTGAAATAGGTATTTGGGACTAATTGGCTTGGATATGGGCACAGCCTATTTCAACCTCATAGATAATACTAAATGCTAGACATAGAGCTAGGCTTTTGAGGAGGCTCCAAGAAATTCATAGTAATCAATAGGCCGCGCTCTCTTAACTTCCACTTACATGTCGGGATGGAGCTTGCTAGTGTAGGCCCATGCCAAAATGTCTGTGTAAAGTTTATGGAAATGAAATGCATGACTTTGAAACTAAGAATGGAATGCTTCCACAAATATTTGTTAACAGAAGTCAATGAGGCAATGATGCACATCCTCTAAGGATGACATCAAGCATTCTGTCGCTCAATTTCTCAAGACTTGCAAACTTTGAAAGAGTAGGGATCTTCTATGAATCTGTACCAATGAAATTCATCCCTCTCCAAGTGAATTAATTTGAGGGGAAAGTTCTCCTGCTTTGGAGTGGAGTAGAGCCTGGATTATTGTTCCACTTTATGGTTCACACCCTTTAGGTGCTCACCATTAGACTTAATATATTCATTCTTCCTGCTGCGCCCTCCGCAATCACCCTCCGGCTTAGTCACAGTTTTAGCACATGTAACATGCGATGGAGTTGGCGATGGTTGTGGGGGCATTGAAGGTGAGGATCCCATATTATTTAGTACCACATGACAAAACAGGTACCCCCTCACAACACTAATGACCCTAGGATGACAGCCACTCCTGGCGATTCTCTAGACTTTATATACCTATGTCTTTGGCAACAACCAAACGCCTTGGGCTTTTGGCTTCCCCCTCTCCCTGCCCTATCCACCTCGTTTCCAAATGAAACATATACATTATTGGGACCTCCCTTATGGGCCATCTTTCTTCTTTGACTTGGACCCACTACCAACCCATCTTAATAAGGGCGTCGTATCAGAATCGAAATATAATTCATTATGAACTCCAAACATGAACCCGTATCCATAAATTTTTGAACAATTATTTCCAATAAAAATATTTTTTTAATATTATCATATATCTTGTTACCAGATATGCAGTCACTCTATATTCTGAATAAAATGCTAAATTTTAGTTGATAAATGTTAAGGGCAAAATCATTATTTTAAAAATAAATTTAAAATATCTCGTTGTTCCTTAAATTAACATCAAGGGAATATTTGTACTCCTCCTATAGTATCATAAAACTAATGATACACATATGATTCTAATTTCTATTCTTCACCACCATAATCGCCTTTTAAGTGCCACGTTTTCTACCACTTACGGAGAGGTTCTTTTGAATCAATCTATTTTCACATCAATTTTTCATATAAAATTCTAAAATATTCATCAGTGTTAAAAATAGTTTTCACATTGATAAATTATTTTAAAAATATATCTGATATTTAAATTAATATAATTTTAATTATAAATTCTTCAATCTCAAATCTCCTCCTCTACTTTGATATTTCAAAATTGGGTTCTAAATTTGTTTATCTTGGGTAAAATATGTTTCAACTATAAATGTAGAAGTAATAGTTTTTCATTCATATATGATTTCTAAAAAATGAATTATTTCAAGGTAGAATATGAGTATAATTAGGGTGACCAAGGCGATGTAACAGAAATAGATTTTAAACAAACCCAAGCCCTATCTAGGTGTCCATTTCACTAGTAACCTTATCCTTTCCTGGATGAGGAAGTTTACTACTGTCCCAACAACAGACATACCTATGGTCCAAGCTGCAGGGGAAACATTTAGCACTGTCCAATAATGGTTTTCTGCCCCCAGTTTGAGATTAACGGATATACAATCTTTGTCTTCTTCAGTCATCACAAATGCATAAAGAATAAATTTATTTGATATGACCATAAATATATACTCAGCTCTATCCACACCATTCCCCTATCCTTTTCCCCTCAATCCTCAGCTATGTAACATGATTCTCATTCAGTATCAGAACTAGACAATGATCTAGGAGTCTAGCTTTCCAAAGTCTTATTTAAACATTGGATATCTTACATTACTTCAAACATTCCTCTCTCCACATTTTTACTTGCGTCATTTTACTCCTGCATGGATTTGTTGTTGTCCAGGGACAGCATTGGAGGCAGTAATTGCTGAACTTGATCCAGCAACAGTGGCAACTCTGTGGATTGAGGAGAAAGAGTACTGAGTGTGCGCACCCGAAGCACTTTTAAAATCTTAGTTTTATGAGTATTTTTTGAGATTTATAGATGCATGACCCATGAGACAATATCAAAGACAATTAAGGATCACTGGAGGCCACTAGTGATCACTGAAAATGATATAAGATAGTACCATACTGGGATTTCAAGCATTATATTATGATTAAAAAGTGCAGTTGCCATATTTGGGATGCATATATAGATCCCCATGAATTTGAAATGAAACTAAAAGTTTAAAAATGGAAATAAAAATTAAAACCTAAAATAAAGTATCCATAAAAATGGGAAAAGATTTGTGCAAACATTTTATTCCTAGAATTATAAAAATAAACCAACCTTTTAGAAAATAGTAGTAACTAAAATATGATATATGTGATAGGTGTGTATACATAGAATATGATATTTATGATCAGGATAATATTTAAGACTAAGGTTTAGATATTTTTTGTGAAATAGATAATTCATGTTTTAATGAATATTTTATTAAAATGATGAATGTTAGATAATTTATGTTTTGATGAATATTTTACCTGTGCCTTTAACGCTTAGGATTTTCCTTGTCTAACAAGATTTTGAAAAAAATTATAAATTTGAATTTCTACCTTCTATTTTAAGAAGGAAATGAAGAATCAGCCATCTTGCTAGATTATAAAGCTATGATGTTATTATGTGACCCATGGCGTAGAATAAGTGATAAAATTTTGACCATCAAGGAATAAATTTGGATGTAAATGTGAAATCATTAGAAAAATGGAAAATTCAAATTTTGATTAATCCATGAAACTATGACTTTGAAGTAAATTTCTGATTTATTTAACATTTCTAAGATATTAAACTAAGTAAGAAATTTCATGGAAAGTAAAAAAAAAAAGTTCTTGCTTTTCAATACAACATTCATTTTGAGGCATTGTTAGGTACATTGCAGCCCAATGATTGGAAAAGAAATGGGTTTTTTAATATATAGCTACAGGTGGTCAGGATTTAGGTTGTCAAAGGAAAATATTACCTGAGTTTGGTGGAAAATTCATGAGAGGGAGAACATTCATCTTTGTTATTATGTATTATGTTTATATTCACAGCTATTGGTATTAAAGCTGAATATCCTATTACCTCTCTCTCAAAAAGCATGAAAGTTTTCTGTTGAAAAAGAAAAAAACTAAACACTGTGAGAATGCTCCTCTGACAACCTGTAAAACTAAATAGGGACTTTTATTATCTATACCTAAAATTTAAGAGGAAATGTAAAACATATTCAAATGAAAATATCTAATGATTAATCAGTGGGTCAAAGAATTACTGAATTTGTGAAAGAAATTAGCTGTATGTGCAATTTGGATATTCAGTTCAGATAAAATTTACGCATATGTAATCATGGTGATTTTTTAAGATAATTATTTAGGTAAAAATGGATTTCTTTACAGAAGGCTTTAGAAAGATATCTAGGCTTGAGGGAGATATAACTCATGTGAAGATTTTTTTACTTGACATACATGCAGTGGCCTATGTCTCACTATTTTCGCTCATGGGAGCTCCACACAACAATGTATTAGGATATCCCAAGACAACACAGGGTCTCACTCTAGCCTTTGTAAACACAAACATGTCTTCTTTCTTGTCGACCCATTTATTTATTTAGAATTATATCTAACCAGTTAATTAAATATTTATAGTTAGTTATCGCATTTACATCACAAACTCAACTCTTCTATGAGGTTTATACATAAAAGTATAGTCCACAAATGTGTGGTAGCATAAATATAAATGGTAAATAAAATCAATAAATACAATATCTCAGGTCCTTATAGTAAGGAATGGTTGTGTATATTTTAACTTAAGATAAACACCTAATGTCCTCAGCCAGGTGGCCTCAAGATCCCCTTCGTCACATCTAGAAGTCTAGAACTCTGTAACTCCAAAACTCCCAAACTCAAGGTGCCTTGAGAACTGCTTCACTACCTGAATCAGAGAACTCCACGGTGCCAGAACTCCAGGCTCCATACTAGTATAATTTCCAAAAAATAGTTAACCAAAACACATTAGAATTTAATTCTAAATTTATATGTAAATTGAATAAATAAGACACACATTAAGTTCTCATAAACCCTCAAGGTCAAAGCAAAACAAATAATACGATTTTTTTAAGGTCGTTAATCTAAATTAATCAATATTGAAAAATAATGAATAAAGATAGAGATCTAATTTCATATTTTAAATGTTTCATTGATACGTAGTATATAATATTCCCAGATTTATAGATTAATGCATCTAAAAATTTACCTTTGGAATTCAATTTGGAAATGAATAAACATATTCTCATAGAAATACATGAAATGATTAATGTGATTATTATGACATAAAAGTTATCTTAATAGATACAAAAATTAATATTTGTAGTTAACAATTTTTGGTTTTATAATGATTATCTTAAATTGGAAATAAAAATTCTTAAAAATATTCATCTGCTATATAAATTAAAGGAAATCCAGAACTTTATAATAGTTTTCATAATTTAGTAAGATCATGGTCTTTAAATGATTGTTTTTATAATATTTTTCACAAACTAAGTTTTACAATGATATATAAATGATTTTCTGGATTTAAGAAAACGTTATGAGTTTTATAGAAGAGGGAGAATCTATGGATTCAACTAATAGTCAAATCATGGATTCAAAATGATTTCATATGGTATTTATGACTTTAAGAAAATCCAATAATCAAACATTGTTGTAGAAAAAAATAATAGTGCATGTTATTTAATGAGCTTTTTCATATTTCAAGAATTTTTAATTCTTCTCCGCTATATTGATACAAATCAGAGCATATATTATTTTACTTAAATTATATTTTTCCCTTATTATTATATTCTAAACTTTTAGAATCAAGGATTATTTCATTGTAAAATTCAGACAGAAATATAACTAAATTAGGTGGAAAGGAGGAAACTCACAGCTAGAACAAAATTATATATAGATTGTGGTCAAATATTTTTGAAATTTTTTTTATAATTTATTTTTAACGTTTTTATCAAATTATTGTAATTTTGGGACGTATTAAATGGAAATATCTTCATGCTAATAATCAGTCGCGGCTATTGTTTCTAGTAAATATTTTATCTTTATGTCTTTAGATGATACTTATCATAGTTGAGCGTCTGGCTGGCAAAGGATGAAAGTCAGATTTGAAGCACCAATTTCGAAAGTTGTTGTTTGAGGATGATCCCTAATTTATGGTTGTAGGTTATGGGGATAAGTAGAGTTGCGGAATAGTCTTCAGATCCTCGGCCATATATATAGAAGGCAGTAAAGGACACATAATTTTTCTTATTCATGAGAATCATAACTGAATTCATGTATAATTTTTAGGGAAATAGCTCATTCCCAAAATTTATCTCCTACAGTTGTATAGAAAATTTGGATTCTAAACCTGTTCGACTCGGAGAGCATATATTTTACGTAGACATTTAAATAATTGTTTTCAGTTCTATATGATTTCTAGAAATGTTTTAATGAAGACCTTGATTAGGTAATGATAGAAAGATCAGGGCCACCATGGTGTTGCAAAAGGAATTACACTGTTAGAGAAAGTCAACATCTACCCGGGTTCTGATGTCATTATCTAAATACAAATGGGGAGTTCATACACAGTAAAATGGGAAACCATTTGCTGATGCTTTTCTGCCCCCAGTTTTAGAACAAAGGAATATAAAAACTTGTTTTTTAAGGGGGATCACAAATTCAAAGATATAAAAGCACTTATAATACTTATTTCATAAGTTGCATTCGATCATTTTTTTCTACCCTATAGACATTCTCCATACCACTCCGTACCCTTTTCCCCTCAATCCACTTCTCTCCAAGCTAGCCCATGAACAAGGGCTAGAACTTTCCAAAATCTTATTTCAACATGAGAGATCCCATACTTACATCAAGTACAAAGGTGCCCATTTATGGGGTGGAGTATAGCAGCACGGACAACAGGCACATTAATTGAACTTGTACGTTATTTTCAGCTTACCTTTCTCCTTCGACCTCTCGTGTGACAAGCAGCCAGAGATAGAGGTAGAGAGATAAATATATACATGTCTATCTTTCTATTTACATGACTTTCTTGTTCTCTCGGGACAGCATTGGAGGCAATAATTGCCAAACCAGGAGCAGCTGCAGCGGCAACACGTTGGAGTAAGGTTAAACAATGGGAAGGGTTCTCACTCAAAGCATTTCTAATGCAGGACAGTGAGACAGAGGAAGAAGCATCTCCCAGTAAACTCTATTAGATTAATTTCTTAATCTATGGAAAATTATATATATGTATGTATGTATCTGATTCACTTAATGACGGGATTAAGACATTTATAACAATAAGTATGCTTATTAATTGTGTAGAGGATAAGTTTGTCTTAATATTAATGTTGAGATTAATTAAGATATACTAAAGAGGATTAAGTGTCACCTCTTCATATAAATAGGGGTCATGTCCTTGGGTAATAGGGGTATTGACTTTTCTCCTGAGCATCCCATAACTCAGAGAGACTTCAGGAAGTCATCCAGTCTTGATCCAAAAGGCCTCACCTCAAGTCTGTTTGATTTGACTAAGAGAAGACGCAATGGATCAAGGTATGTTTTACATTGGTTTCCATTCATGTACGATCTTCATCATCCTTAAGAATTGGCAAAAGCTTCCTGTCGATCTAACAAACCCTTCTCTCTGTTTCGTAATTTGGCATGCTCCAAACGTAAAGAAAGAAAAAATCCATTTTTACAACAAAAAATCAAAAATTCAGATCCATTTTTAGAAAAACAATCAATTTTTTAAAAAAACTTATTGCGATGGTGGAGATTGAACTGGGCAAACCTGCGGGAAGAGGCGACTGTTGTGCAGCTAAAAAGGAATCGGAGAGGGCGATGTATATGATGAGGATTGCTAGAAGAAGAAACAGACCCTTGGAAGCCATCTTTCTCTCTCACTCACAATTTCAAATCTTTAGAACTTCTGATAATGGTGTTGGTCCTACACAAGAAAGAGGCCTCAGTTTATAGTGGCTCTTAGCATGGAAGTCTCTGGACAAGGGTGTTTTTTTGTTGCTGGAAGCATAAGTCAATTACTTCTATGAGATAAAATAATGGAGAAAAAACAATCTTTGGTCAAAGGATGGTAAGGTTGATGGATTTTAGAGGTTTCTATGCCCCTTTGTTTTCAAACTATTTCCGTTGCCCTGCCCACAAATTGAACACCAATTTATTTATTTCACCTTGAACCACTTCTGCCCATGGCAATCTTCAACTAGAGACATAAATGTTATTGATTTCTTGCCAAAGTGATTTTGGTGGAAGTCAATTACTTCTATGCTCACAAGACACATGTTCTCTTATTTTATTATAAATTCTTACATTGACTGATATGCGGCCACTTGATTCATGTCAGAAAAGACTATTGGGTTATGTGGCAACACATTTCCGTGCACCACGTCAGCATCACTTATGCATTATACCAATGGAGGCCTTACACTGGGCGTCACCCCTAATGCCATAAATGCTGACAAATGTTTATCTATATGGGAATCATTTTTTCTTTCCTCCCTTGATCTTCGCATCACATTATTATGATTTCAGTCCATTCTTTTTATACTTGTCCATCTCACTGGCATTTTTTTCTGAAATTCCTCAGAATTGTGATGCCATAATAGGACGCTAATAATTGCAGAAATAACAACGTGTTGCCATTCAATATGATTGATTGGCGACACGTAGTGCTGCATAGTTTTGAGATGAAACAATATTTTATTAGTCGATATAAATAAATCTTACGGCATAAAATATAATAATAATATATTCCAAATGAGAAATTTAATATCTCCATGAATTTAATGTCCAAAAATTCATAAAATATATTCCGAATCATAAAATTTACTTCTTTCAGACTATGATGTCGAAACAATCCATAAAAATACGTTTTAAAAAAAATCACAATTTCACTTCATAAATAGATTTGGTTTTCATAGAAATAACCAAATAATTTGAGCGTCATCAGTAATATTTTAAATGAAGTTTCAGAAATGAAATGACCTGATTTCTGAGATTACATTTTTTGAATATTTGTGTTATTATGGAAAGGTTTTGACTTATGTCTGGATGAGGACTCTTGTTGAGGATGAGGACACTCGTATGAATGAATTTGTTTGAGTCAACTCTCTGGTTCCCCCCAGGAATTAGGTGAGTTCATGCTAGATAGTTTAACTGCCTTAGGGATGAGCTATGAAGCGGCGGGAGGGTGTGAATCAAGGCCTTTAAAATTTATTCAGTCTAATCGTATAGGCAAAATTGATGACTGAAAGTGCCTTTCATCGTACATGTGTTTTTCCTCCAATAATAATATTTTGGGAAGAGTTTCAATCTTTAATATTGCTTTATGAAGTCCTTGATGGGTCAAAATAGCCTTCATTTTGTCTTTGCCAATGACTAAAGAGCAAGGTCCTATCAGGCTTCTTGATATCAAACTTAGGAATCATATTGGGTAAAACTAAAGATCTCAGAAATAGGAGAAACAATTCTTTAAAAATCATCAACAAGGCTCTAATACCATGCGCTTTAGAAAGCAACACTTCTTTATTATATTTACCTTGAGCTGTCTGATGTATGTATCCAGAAGACCTCATGAATCCTCCAAGAGTATGGGAACTAGAGTTGAAAAATGCTATAACAGATTAAATAAAAATAACCATATGAAATGATATGAGTTCACACTAGTGGTTTATTAGAGAAAACTAGAGTGAGATCACAGGCGGACAATCCGATGAGAAGCACTGCATGTGGAGACACTTCTTCAATAAGGTTGTTCTCCAAGACGCTATGTTTCCCTTTTCTAGCTTCAACTCTTCAATTTTTTTGGTAGAATCTTACTTATCAGAATGTAAAACATCTATCCGAGAAAGCTCAAGAATCCAACAATAGAATAGAAATGAGAGTAAACAAAACTAACAAATAGATTAAAAAACAACCTTCTTAAATAATATGATAAATGTTCACATAGAGGTCTATAAGAGAAGGAACATAGAGAAAATCAGAGTGACTTCATAGAACAAACTATATGATGACAAGATAGTCTCTCTTGTGGAGACAACTTTAGTAAGTTTTTTCTACAAGGTGCTATGTTTCCTATCCCTAGCTTCAACCATCTTGTGACTTTGATCTGTGAGGTAGGCTCCTTGTTTTACACTACTCCACATAAACTTCTAGATATTTCATAATCCAGAAACTTAGCTATACTTCTAGACATTATAGAAGGATCTATTAGTTTGTTGAAGAATTCAGAAGAATCTAAATGACTCAGTAGAAAAGACAAAATATACATAAAACTCTAGAAAACTGAAGAAGGATCTAGAATAGTTTAAAGGCTTCTACAAGACTACATATTTTCATCAAGCCAATCCTCACAATTCAAACATCAAACTTATTATAAGATAAAGAAACCTTTAATATATTACCCTTGAAAATAATTTTGTTTCCAATAGTTTGTGTAATTTGTGCGAAATGTCTTATGTAGGAGGTACACCACATGGACAAGGTGCATAATTTGAAACTATAGTTTTTTGCTGAATTTTTTCCGTGGACCTTAATTTTAAACACAAAAAGTGTGAACAATATTTTTATTTTCCAAAACAAGAATTTCATATCATTTTTTAATTTTTAACAATATCATAAAACTATGAAATTTTAGTACCCTTCATGTTGATGAGGTACATTTTATTTAAATGTTGGAAGTCTAATTTTATAAACTATTTGAAACAAAAACAAAATTTCATGAACATTAAGGGTATCTTGGTTTTACTTTTTTTTCAAGTTATACTTTATCCACAAAAAGTTCAATGAAAAATACAAGTAGGAATCGCCCGTCCCAAACCAGAAATCAGGTGACAATATCGGCATGAATGCTGAAGCAGATCTTGGAAATGGGCTTTCCGACATCTGTTTATATGAATATCTGGATACTGGATGACGAAAACAAATACTGGTTGCTACAGTACCGATATTCGATACCATTATCCGTCCCAATAGTGGCATCCATCCTTGTCTCGAATGTTGGATAATGATATCAGATATCAGTTTCTTGGATAACCGACATATGAATAAAACTATATTTTAGACTATATTATGATGCATAACTAACCTACTGGGAACCATAAATACTGTCAGTTTGTGTATTTATTCATATCCAAAAGGTTTGAGATTAATATTAATGCTTACAAATTAGAACTTAGTCCAACCCAAAACATAAGAGCCAGGTTGCTCTTATTGCTGGCCCCAATATGCTCCCATTAAACTTTCTGTGACTACAATGGGTTGAGCGCAATATTCTTTTTACTACTGAAATGATCCAAATTTTTTATGCTACTAAAAAACTAACATTTTTTCTTTATGGGTCAATATATGCTTGTTTTTTAACCAGTATCAGGATATCGGCTACTATTTTCTGAATACCAATTTTTGGTATGGATTTCAATATACAATATATGGATATTGGATTTTGATATTGGATATCATATTTTGTATATGGTACCAGCATCCCCTACATCTGGAGGTGTATGATATCTGTCCCGATATCCGATATCACATGGATATTTGATGTCCATCCAGCATCAGAATCAGAAACCACTCTGATCTCTACCGGATATCAGATCACGAATGGATATCTAATGTGCGAAGACTAAATAATGTTTCAGTGGAAAATATCCATAGGGTATCATGAAAGATCTTTAAAGTTCCTACAATATGATTTAAGCATATCATAATCAACCCCATGAAAGAGTTTTAAAATTCCTAAAATATGATTTAAGTATTTCATAATCAACCCCATGAAAGACTCTTAAAAATCCTATAATATGATTTAACCATCTCCTAATCAATCCCTTAAAATTTTCATTTATTTTGCATTCCCATATTCAAATCTATGAACACTTTAATATCTAGAAGTTAATAAACCACACTAATAGATAGTCTGATGTCGAGGATCATTGCTAATCTATTTTATTGATAAACAATACCTTTTTTATTTGGATTTTTTTTTAATCCTTGATAAACGTAATGTCACCTGTGTTGTTTATGATTTTCTCTAACTTATTCTTTTTAGAAGAATTTCCATGTATTAAAAAAGTAATGGGGCAAAAGAGCAGTAGGGTAATGTGAAAGATTTCAAAAAGATGTGCCTAGAAAACCTGTCAAGTATACATTCTTGAATATCCATAGAAATATCATCCATTCATAATTCCCATAATAAAATGGATTTGGATTTTTATCTATATAAGTGCAACAATTGCATACATATATGTTATGACGGAGGAATTGACCATTATTTTCTATAATTGTTAATAAAAACAAATAACAATAATGGTATTGACGACACAATTTGCTAAGAATGTACAACGATGGTGTGAAATAATTGAATATGACCATAATGAGAGGATAAGGATATGTAGATATTTCTACAACATTGGTAGTAACAATAATCATTTCGGGAATGATAATTTTCACTAAGGCAGAAAAAAATAATGTATATATGCTGAATGTGCAAAGCAAATAAGATGCCACAGGGTTGGTGTTTAATGAAGTAGGGGGCTGGCATGCAAATATGATAAGAGGTTAGAATATTTTCGAGGTACCAAGACATAATGAGGAGGTATGTGGTGGCCAAGGAAGCTATGAGATGCAAATAGAAGGGCATGAGGAAAATCCTAATGAAGATTAAGCTTTAAGGGCATTTTTAGCACAATGCTTTAATCCGTGTTTTCATGAATGTTCAAAGTGATGCATGCCTTAATATGGGTTGTGATCAAAGCACAACCATAGGCCTTCACTCAAGTAGTTGACTGACTGTATGTGAATATAAAATAAGAGCCTTAAATATATTAAAAGGCTACTTAGTTTGACCATACACTGAACAAGTCAAATCATGTATTTAGGACTTGTATTTTTTTATGAAATGAGGATAAATGTAGTTTTTAACACTGTTCAAGTATTTGTATGAATCTGTCTTTATTTGATTTGTTGAATAACTTATCCAAAATCCTATTTATTACCTTCAAAATAAAGGCTGAATTTACTGATGATTTAATGAAAATGAATTACATGGATATAGTATTATTCCATGGTGATATATTTATTTAAACATACCTAAATGATTTGGTAAATGTACCTAAAAGTTTAACATTACTTTAAAACTCTAATCGTTGGCATAACAGTTAATTTTTTCTCTTAACTCTTGAAAGGTGTTTTGAACTGAAGGCAAATTTGTAAATATAAAAATCAATATTTAAATGATTACTATTTTATATTTCTTATTCATAATCAATGCATATGACTGTTGGACTTTGGACAGATTACCATTATACCCTTTCAGATTTCTATTTCCATACATTTTTTAGCCCTAATTTCAAAGTCCCTTCTCCTTGTCCTTTGTAAATCACAGTCCAAAAGCTAGAGAGATCTCTCGATTCCTGAAGTAATTTTAAAGCAGTTTTTGACCATTCTTTGAAGAGATCATTTGTTTCTAACATCAATCCAGGTCAACAGAACTTGGAATCATGGTTTTTAGTGCAGGTATTTCAAGACTCAAAGAAATGAAGACCAGGATCTGAACTCCGCACATCCTCCACCCTATGAATAATTTATACTTTTTAGCATATTTTTTATACTGATTTTGAGATTTCGTTAAACATGTATTTTTTAACATCCATACAGAACCAAAGAAATTTGATTGCATCATTTGGTTGAGTTTTGAAAGATTTACAGGGTTCAAAAGTTAGACACGAAGGAATCAAGCGGTAAACTAAAGACTTTGGATTATTGATCTCTGGAGATTTATCTGATTTATTTTTGAACACTTTGTGTGAGATAACAATTGTGCAAAGTTGTGTTACAAAATCATTCCATGTTGAATCATTGCATTTGGTGCAGGATTTAAAATATATTTAAGTTTTAAGCACCAAAGGTCAAATCCAAATCAAGAATTTCATCCAAAGAAAAATGTGGAGGAGAAGAGGGCTGAAGAAAGAGTTGCCACAAACAAGGAGGTATTAAGTCATAGTTATACTTATGAATCTTTATCTCTGAAAAAATGAGAATTTGACATAAAAGTATTCTTGTTGAAATACTTAAAATTGGTCCTTGTCTTGAATACTATTTTCAATAGCCATCAATATTGAGTGCTGTTGAGGAGAATATATTATTCAGAGATAGTGTATTGCTAGATCTTTGTGATCACTCAGGTTAAGGCTTTAGGCGCCATAAGAAGAAGGCTTTGGGGGCCAAGTTGAAGTAGGTAAAGCAACGTCATTCCGTGGAAGCCTTTGAGGGTTGAGGACAACAAAGCTTCATCAACCTTTTCTTTTTTCTTGGTATCTTTGTTCAACCCTATTTCCAAACGATATGCTTGGGAGGCAATCACACAAACTCGATTAGGGCACATCATCACATCGGGACTGATACCCCCGAACAACTTTAAGGATTAACCTAAGCTGTCTAAAAAAATAATTGTCTCTCATTTCCCCTAACTCATTTCTTAGGTAGAAAAATCGTAGGCTAAATAAAAAATATAATATAACTAGAGAACCTCTTAGGTTATTCCTTGGCCACCCAAACTAACAAGTGGTATCAGAGCTTACCTAGACTTAGAATCATATCTGGTGTCTAGGAGTAGATCCTATGGCTAGGGATAGTGACTTTAGACCTCCCTTGTTTGATGGAACAAACTTCTCTTATTATAAGAACATGATGAGAATGTTTCTTATGGGGATTAGTGTTTCACTATGGAAAATAGTGTGTGATGGGTTAGGAGCAGACTTTGATAAGGTCAATGAAACATTATCATATGTTGCATTGACCCATATGAACATGAGAAGATCTCATCTCTTAGCAAAGCTAAGCAGATATGAGATAAATTATGTGCTTTCCATGAAGGTACATCAAGGGTAAAGCAAACTAGTTTGTCTATTTTAGTCACTGAGTTTGAGATTTTCAGGATGAATGTAGGTGAGATGATTAAGGAGATGATGGGGCGCCTAGACAAGCTCCTAAACTTCATGAGGTCATTGGGTAAGACATTTACAGATTTTGATATTTACTGAAAAATCTTGAGTTCTCTTTCAGAAGAATGAAACATGAAGGTGACCGCAATCGAAGAATCAAAGGACTTGGATGAAACACCTGTTGATGAGCTAGTGGGCTCTCTCATCACACATAAGATGAACAAACAGAGAAACAAGGAATTAAAGGCACGCGAGCAAGCTACTCCAAGTAAGACAAAAGAGGAGAAGACAAAGGACACAACTTTGAAGAGTGATGAGCACTCCACCAATGAAGAAGAGCATATATTTATGCTCTCTTACAAGCTAGGACGTCTCCTCAAGAAGACAGGTAAGTCGTTAGCCTTTGAAAAAGTAAAAACATGTTTTAACTAGATAAAAAAGGGACACTTCATATCTGAACGCCCTGAAATGGAGAAGAAAGAAGACAGGAGAGGTAAGACATGATGGAAGTGACCAACGAAGAATATTCGAAGATAAGAAGAAGAAGAGAGCCTTTCAAGCATCATGCAGCAAAGAAGATGAAGAACATGCACCAAATGGGAACCAAAATGAGCCTCAGGCTATTTTACTTATAAATCATCTTCCAAATCTGATTTAATGGATGATGAAGAATTGAAGACATATATAAATGATGTTTTAAGAAAATATGTGGATGCTTAGGAAAAATATAGAATGGAAAGAAAAGAAAAGATGAAAATTATTGAATCGTTTAGGGTTCGCCCGTCCTGATACCGGTACCGGATGCCGGTATCAGGACGGATGCTGTATCGGATACTGGAAAGACATTTTCCGATATCCATTTTTTTCGATATCCGGATACCGGATATCGATATCAGATATTGGTTGCTACAGTGCCGATATCCGATACCGATATCCGTCTCGATGTCAGCATCTGTCTCCATCTCAACGGGGCAGATGACGATATCGGATATCGGATGCGGATATCAAAAACCGATATCCGCACCGAATTACAATAAAAATAATATTATTTATCAGATGTCTCACATTTCGCATAGATAACGTGGGCACAGGAGTACTGGAAGAGCTTTCTATTTGGTCATACATCTCATTTATTATATACAGTCGAGTATTTTTAATTTCTTCCATATGGGATAGAAGGATTCGGGTTTTGTGTTAAACTCGGAATCCCTTTATCCCATATGGAAAGAAATAGAAATCTTTGTTTCTATTTATTGAACGGTGTACTCTTTTATTAAATAATTAATATATATAAGGCTCTTAAAATATGGCGATAATTGATATAGATATTATTTTAACATTAAATATATTGTCGGCCTCATTTATTATATACAGAGAAACTTTTCTAATATCTTCCATGTGGGATAACGGGATTCTGAGTTTACATTAACTTCAGATCCTGTTATCCCATATGGAAGAAAAAAAAAATTGCACTCTATATATTAACCGACATTGAAAATAAATTAAAACTATTCAACGCATATTAACCTTACAGATAAAATGAGATTTGTAGCTTATTTTTATCGGTCGATACCGGATATCGATATCCGTATATCGGAACCGATATCCAGATATCGAAATCTGATATCTGGTATCCGATACCCATTTCGTCCTCACCCCCCCGATATCCGGTACCAATATCCCTCTAACCCCTTATAGATGGATATCGACCGATATCCGATATCCAATATCCGACACTGTCCCATTTTTTACCAGATATCGGATATGGGTTGTCCCATACCGGATGACGGACTGATATCGGTTGGGCAATCCCTAGAATCATTTACAAATGACATAGCTAGTTTAGAAAATGAACATGCTAGATTAAGAGAAGAACTCGATACATATCTATCCCCTGAAGTAGTTGATAGGAAAGCCGATTGCAACACCAAAATTGATGAACTAGAATTGGAAAATCGTAGACTATTGAAGGAGAATCATATATTAGGAAAATACCAAAACTTCTCTCACTCATTCCTCTCTCTCCCTCTTTCTCTCTCTATCGCTCTTCTCTCATCTTCTCATGCTCTTTTCTTACTCTCTCTCCCTCTTATGTCTCATTCTTTTGTTCTCTCTCTCTCTCTATCATCCTTCTCTTTATGTGTGACACTCTTCTCTCTCTCTCTTTCTCTGTGGTTCCTCATTCTTTTTCTATCGATGTTCTCTTTTCTTCTCTCACTCTTGCTCCCTCTTCTCTCTCCCTATTTCTCGCTCTTTCTATCACTCTTTTCTCTCCCACTCACTCTTCGTATCTTCTCTCTTTGTATTGCTTATCTCTCTCTCTCTCTCTCTCTCTCTATCTATCTCTCTCTCTCTCTCTCTCTCTCTTTGTACTGCTCTCCTCCCTCTTCCTCTTTCTCACTCTTTGTCGCTCTTCTCTCTCTCCCGCTGACTCTTCCCTCCATGTCAAATTTGTATCTCCTCTCTTCCTCTCTCTTTCTTTATCATTTTTCTCTCTCACACTGGCTTCTATCTCTCCCTCTCTCTCATAATCATTTGTGCAAATTTTTACGGTGTGCGATGTAAATTACCACACAAATTTGCACCGCACATTGCATAGTTGGTTTTGTGCAAGTGAAAGTTCACACGACATGTGCGAAATTCACCCCACACCGCATGACCATCTCTAATTCAGACCTTTCTAGTGCCTTACGTCATGTTAACAATTTTATTATGCAAAAAAAATTACAACATTTTTTTGTATACCCCTAGATGCTGCCCAATTCCACCACTCGTCATGCGTCGTCGTGTCCATCAGCTACTGCTTTAAGTTGGGGACCCATAATGTCGGCGTGTAACATGCTTGAAGGTAAAACATTCTTATAATTAAATTCTTGTGTTCAAACGTCCACTATGTCACTTAAAATATTTAATAAATTTAGTATTAATTTGTTAAAAAATATATATATGAATTTATTTTTTATCATATTATTTTTAACTAGATTTCCTTGATTTAAATTAATTCATAAAAGTCATAAAACACAAGAATTATAAAAAAACATTAATTTTAATTTAAAATCCAACTTTTCACACTTACATTCCATGTATTTGTCCCTAAGATTTTGCTTAATAGTGAAATTAATTATCATTTTCATACATATACCAGAATCTTCAAGAAAAAGTTAATCATATTTTTTGGGTTATCAAAAGTTGCAGTGAGGATGGAGGTTGCGGGAAGAGGTTGAGTTAGCAGCATCAAGGGTAGAGGGAAAGATAGGGTACAAGGGAATGAGGAAAGGGGTAAGGATGGAAGGACATAAACAGATTGAAAGTATTCAAAATATTTCTTCCATTATTTAAGAGAGTTAACACCAGATAGAGAGAGGGTAAAAGAGGTTCCATAGGAACCTCATGTATCTCTCTAGTGAGAGACACAGATGAACTATGACTGTAGAGAGAAATGTACATGTCACTCATGGCACCTGAAAGATCCTTGATATGTTCCGAGCCCTCACACCTCATCAATTCAATGCCTAAGATTTAAAAAGTATGAAGAAAAGTCAAAACAAGAAAACAACACAGAACTATCCTGTCTATTATTCTCCCTAACTCACTGCTGCATCGAGGCCTAATGCTCCCCATGATGTTGCCCATACACCAAGTCTGTAACAGAGTTCACAAAACTTCAGCCTTCCTAGCGCCTTCTGAATTATATATGCTAATTGATCACCAAAACTGATATACGCTAGACTGATACTCTTCTCATGGCATGACTAAATAAATGATATATGTTTGAAATAATATTGTACCTGTAATGGAAGACCTCACTCTTTGATAGGGCTATGGCTGACTTGTTTTTAACAGCCACCTTCATAGATAAGATCTCTGCCTTCTGTTGCTTTCCTAGTACTCTTGCCGTACATTTATGTTTTAAGTCAACTAAGGTAGCTGAGAAAAACTTCATCTCAAAGGATGAGAGAGTCACAATCTTATACTTTCTAAAGGCCATCCAAATTCCATTCGACCCATTAAGGAAAACATAGTAGTTGTACTATTTATATTTTCTTGGTCTCCAACATAAGCACTGCTTGGATAACCAATCAACATATATTATCCTACTTTCTCATAGTCCAAATAAAACTCATGTGCGTCCTTGATATATCCCTATATTTTACTGGCATCTCCCATATGTTTATAAGTTACAGGCTCCATAAATATCCAGAGGAAATCAGTTTCAAACATCAAGTCATATCTCACATCAAATCTGGTTCCACCTTGACATATGTTTATGGCTGCTAGATAGTAACACATTCTGGACAGATTTTCAGGGAAATAGAGATTACGGACACTCTTCACAACCTCGTGATATTATTTTTTCCTTAAAAAAATGAAATTAAACTGCCTATACTTCAGGTACCACATAAAAGCTAGATCACATATTATTCAGGAACCGAACATTTGACCATAGGATTCAACAGTGATAAGTACAGCCACCCTTTGACTTCCTTCACCCTTACAAGGAGCCTATCTTTTAAATCATTAATAGATAAAGCCACTTCCATCATGCTGTTACTTCATTCTCATACAACAGGACATGAGTCAAAATGTTGGAATTAATTATTGGGACATAGATTACTTTACCCTATTTCATATATCCTCCATCTTGACACTCTGACAGAATACTGTCTATCCCACTGATCTCATTTGTGAACCCATCACAAAATCTGATAGAGGAAGATGAAGGTACGTCTAGCTCCTAAAATAAACTTAGATAATCATTCATATGATTTCTAATTCCAGTATCTAGAGAGACAGAATGTTATAGGGATCTTCAAAATTTCCATGAAAAGTGTTCATGGTTTCCTTCTCTTTTTTATAATAAATGTCATCACTATCCTCATTATCTCTAGGATACTCATAAGTCTAATGCCACATTTTATAACAGTTTTTATTTTTCACCTTGGACTTGCTAGAATGCTTGACTTCCTCGTGATTTTTTGATCCTCTTGCAAAATTTCCTCTTACTCTATGTCTGAAACAACCTCTATCATGGCCACAGCCTCTGAAAGGAGAACCTCTCCCTTCATAATTCTTGAGCCCATTGTTTTGGCCAAAAGCACATGCTCTTCTCTTTTTATCGAGCAACAGTTAGCCTTTTCCTCTTGGATCTTGATGTATGAGACAGATTTATCCAGCTCCATTGTCTCAATATTGGTGAGCTAGTAAACTTCTCCATATGAAAAGAGGAACCTTTAAAAGAGGATAAATCCTTCAATGAGTTCTCATTGGCACTCCAACTCATTTTTTAAAATGACTATCTCTGAAAAGTACGTAATTATTTTTTATTTACTATCCACCACTGCTTCAAAATATATTTTTAGATATTGCACGTGTTACATTGTGACTCAATCAAATAGTTCATTATTTCTGCATAAATCTCCCCTATCTCCTAGGTTATTTTTTGGATATATAGTTTATTCAATATCTTTTGTGATCCATCCAGGCATGACAAAAAGATAGGTTTTTCTTTTGTATCACTATCTCTATCTCAATACCTTCCCAAAAATTGTGTGAAAAGAACATATTCTCAGGCCCAATAAGGATAGTTTATTTTCAAAACCACAGGAAATTGTTTATTAGAATATTTTCCAACGAAGTCTCTCTTTATGGAGAACATTTCCCTGGCCATCTAATTAGGCTGAGCCCTTATCTTTGATATCCTTTGACAGACATTACACCCCTGTAGCTACAATTAAAGATAGGTAAAGGAGATTTTATGGAATAAAAATTATCCAAAAGAACCTCTGATCCCTCATTATGGAGAACCTTCTAAAGTAACCAACAACGACTCAATCAAGAATGTTGATATCTAATGACATGTAATAGATACTAAATATGATATCAGCCATCATAACTTATCAACCCAAATTATGATACTTAAAAGAAGAGAGAAGAAAACTTGAAGCAAAAAATGATCTGGAAGCATTTCTCGCCATTATCCATGTATTTTTTGTCTTCCTCATCATTCGAAGCATCAACACCTAATGCCTTTACAACTGAAGGTGGTGGAAGAAATGTATATGACATCCATTTTTACTACCTATGTCTGATATTCGTAATCATATTCGAGTAAAATCCAAAATTGATACTGTTAATAGTTAGTAACAATAGTTCTGGTTGATTATTTTTCCAATTAATATTCTGTTCATGAAATTGAACCTTTGTATTTGGGTTGCCAATTCTGTTAGAATTATTGGGGTTGGTGAATCCCTAGTATCACATTAATGATTTTACTTGATATCAATCACAATCCACGACTCATACCACTCAAGAGCAGCACCATGGTCATTCATGGATCAGCCAACTGAAGTTGAACTGCCATGGGCTCCCTATCATCATGGACCTTGTCCATTCCATGGCTTCCCGTTCATGTCTTATAAAATGAGAATTCATGCATGTTGCTACCTCCATATAAGATATTCATTCCATATTAGTTAATGATATTCCAAAAATTATGGTTTAAAATAGTTTATGGAGACTTCTAGAAAACTCATGATTTATTCTTTAAAAATTATTTGTTACTAGATGTAATTTTATTTACATGTAATTAGATAATAATTGTATATTCATAGGAATCAGAAAAGAAAGTAAGGAGATGCAGCAATGCTCTTTATTTGAGTTTTTCAGTGCACAAAGTCTTTGCTGTCTAGACCATTTCTGCATATGCTCAATCCCACAAAATCCTATCAATATTGTCGACCACAAGTTTCGCATACTTTTGAAAGAGGAAAAAATATAATTCACTGTGTCAAAATTAAATAACATACTAAATAAAATTTGAGTGTCAAGTTCCTTCAATCTGACTTCTAATCTTACACACTAGTACGGGTTTTCCTATTTACTTTTCTTTTACAAGTTCTTATCTGATATCTAATCCTCTATAGATAGTTATATTGAGGAAAGAAGTCCATTTCTGGAAATGATTCCATTGAAAAGTATAACATTAGTCTTAAAAAAAGTATCATAAAAGGTCTTACATTGCCCTAATTTGACATTCATATCTTCCTCTTCCATAGGATATATTGTGAATTGATATAAGTAGTTATCTAATTTCAGTTTATCTCATCCCAAAATTAATCTGTTGCACGTCTGCTTGCCCTTAAATGTGCATACCAATTCTACACTCATCTAGTTACGAGCATGGGTAATAACCTATCCATCAAAAAACATTGTTTAAGTTATTTACACCTACAAAACAATTGCCGCCATAAGGCACCACATCAAAGCTATTTCACATACATAAACTATAATCTAATTCCTATCTTACATATATTCCCATTTACCAGACCACTATTTTTCCAATTAAAGATACTGATCATCTAGTATTTTTATCTATATTCATCCATCTCCTAATCTAGTTCATTTTATCTCCTTCATTTCCAATTTTAAATATTTGAATACCATAGTCCCCCGTATGCTTGACCATTAAATTATATTTTTATTAATATAATTATCAGTAAAAATCATTTATTTCCTGTATTCCATTGTAGCCTATGATCCCTAAGTTTATTTAATCAAATAATCTAACTTAAAAATTAATAATAATTTATTGATAACATTCTCAATAATTTAATTAGGCTAAAATTACAAAAATAAATATTACAATTAGAAACAACAATATATCTTTTTACTCCATTTTCGGACCATAATCATATGGCATAATGCTATTAAATGATAAATCTTGGAATTTTCTTGGCAAGCATAATACAAACAAAAGTATTGAAAATGATGTTTGTTCAAAAGGGATAGATCAAGAAATGATGTGTTTGAGTTATTTAAATATAAATAAAATATATACGTACGAAATTAGAAAATTAATATTATATCTTAAAAGATATGGATGACATTCACTGATTTTCTTTGATAAAATACAATAAAAGTTCTTGTATAATGGTGAAATCTGGATTTTTTATTTTGTAAGAAAGTAAACTTATTTAATTAATATGATGTGTACATATTCCCATCCTACCTCACCTTCCCCTACGTCCCCCACCCTAGCGCCCCATTCCCCTCCACCAGCTTCACTTCCCTCCCCTCCCCCCTCCAGCGCTTCCCACTCAGACCCACTCCTCCCTCTACCTTCCTCTCCCCCCTTGCCTTGCCATCCACCCATCCCCATCCCCAGCTTACCGCCCCACCCTAGCCACAATCCTCCCCTAATATACTCACCTCCATGCCCAACCTCCACCCATCACATATCCCTTTTGAGCGGGAGGATGGCTTGACTAACCGTCAAGCCTCACTCCCTAGTTCTGAGGACACTTGTGGGGAGACTAGCGGCCACACTTCTACAGGAGAGGAGGACGATGATGCCTCCATCTTCGAGGAGTCAGACACCAACACCCCATCTCCTTTAGGACATCACTCGGATGCTCCTCATACACATCGTATCTATAACACCCGATCGCGGGTGCGTCACGCGAGCCGATAGTTTTATGATTCCAAGTCTGTTTGGAATTGTAGAGGGATCGACAACCCTCTAACCCAGCCACATCTCCTCTCCCTAATCAATAAGCACAACTTAGGGATAGTTGGGCTTATTGAGCCGATGACTACATCGGATCACTCCCATTCCATTGCGAGGAAACTCATAATGGATCATGTTTATTGTCATTCCTCGAATAAGCTCTGGTTTTTTTGGAAGCGAGATTATTCGTTGGAACTACTGGCAAAAGGGACCTAGTACACCACTTTTGACGTACCGCACTCCCCGAAGCCCTACACGCTTAGACTAGTCTACACATCGCATAGACACCTAGTGCGGGAGGCCCTCTAGGAGGAGCTCACCTTACATATCCATGCCCATTCACGGTTTGTTAACCTCCCTTGGTTTATAGGTGGAGATTTCAACTGCATACGGGCAGTCAGAGAACGCCAAGGAGGCCGCCCACCTCAGTCACGGTCTATGGAAGCGTTTAATGGCTTTATCTAATAGGCATCACTCGTGGAGCCTCCTACCATACGTGAGAAGTGGACCTGGTGTAATGAGCATCAAGCAGATGCGCGTATGTACGAGCGACTTGACCGTTGTTTTACTAATATCATTGCACTGATGCATTGCACCATAACATTTGAGATCCTACCGAGATATTACTTGAATCACTCACCGATCCTCCTTCCGGACTTGAGTAATTGAGTCTGCTGTCCTCCATTCCAATTCCAAGCCATGTGGTTAGAGTATAACGACTTCCATCGTTTTGTACACAGCCATTGGCATGGAACGATCTCTACATCACCTATGGAAAACTTCGGTTTTAGGATGAGGAACCTCAAGTTCCACCTGAAATGGTGGAATCGACATGTCTTCAGAGACGTACCTGCACCGGTCGAAGCACTCAAGAAGGAACTAACTCTTGTCGAGCGACAGCTGCAAGATGGTTGGACGGAGGAGATGGGAGAGCGCCAGCTTCGACTTAGAGAGCATCTTGAGGATGTTATTCGGCGTCAGGAGATTTTCTACTTCTAGAAATTGCGATTCCAATGGCTGCGAGAAAGTGATAGAAACACATGTTTCTTTCATGCATCGATCCGTCACAAAGCCCGTCCTAATTATACGACCCTATTAGAGACATATGGTCAGGACCCTGCCCAACTAGCAACCGCAGGAGTAGAGTTTTATCACTCTCTCCGATCCTCACAACCAACTGTTGTAAGTGAGGACCTTCTCTCCTCTATCCCTCACTTGGTGACCGACTAAGAAAGCACACTTCTCACAGCCCTACCTACTCGAGCAGTGATCTAGAAGGTAGTCTTTTCCTTGGGTAATGAACAAGGCCACAAGACTGGATGGATTTTCAGCAGAATTCTACACGGCATGCTGGGATATCGTAGGCACTAACTTGGTGCTTGCTATCAAGGAGGTGTTTACGCGCATAGTCTTCCCTCGAAGTTGGAAATCCACTTTTATGGTGCTCATTCCAAAAGTGGACTCTCCAACTTCCTTTAGAGACTTTCGCCCCATCAGTCTTTGTAATGTATGCTACAAAGTTGCATCCAAGATCATTACAAATAGACTAGGAAACCTTCATTATAGACTTATCTCACCTGAACACTGTGGTTTTGTCAATGGTCCACAGATCCATGACACTGTCATGCTAGTTCACGAGCTAGCACTATCATTAAACGCTCATATTCTGGGCTCAAATGTCATTATCAAACTGGATATGGAGAAGGCCTTTAATCAAGTCAAATGGAATTTCCTTAAGTGTTCCGTCGCTTTGGGTTCACCGATGCATTCATCGATCTGGTCAATGCCTGGATTCGAGAGAATCATTTCTCTCTCCTGATGGATGGAAATTCTACTGGCTTCTTCATGGCCACGAGAGACCTATGGCAAGGTGATCCTATCTCATCCACCCTTTTTAAATTGATGAAGGAGGTCTTCAGCCGATCGCTCACACGTGCAATCGACCACGGCCTCATCCAACCGTATTTAATGAATAGGGGCTGCCCGATTCTCTCGCACTCTCTATTTGCAGATGATGCCATCCTTTTCATCAATGGATCTAAAAAATCCATTAAGGAATTTATGAGTGTCCTCACAACATATGAGCAAGTTTTGGGCCAGCTCGTCAATGCCTCAAAGAGTAGCTTTATAGTTGGTCCTTCCACCACTATAAAGCACTCTCAGATACTCCAGCACTATACCCGCTACTCACGAGGATGCCTTCCTTTTGACTATTTTGGATGCCCTATCTTTCTAGGACCTGCTAGGCTTCATTACTTTGATGCACTGCTGGTTAAACTAAGAAATAAACTAGAGGGATGGAAACTTCATTTTCTATCCCCTAGAGGACGTATCCAACTTATTCAACATGTCCTCATGAGTATCCCGCTACATACCCTTGTGGTCTATTCACTATCTCTCACAGTCCTCCGCTCAGTCGAATGACTATATGCACGTTTCCTATGGTCTGGTCACCTTGAGGGAGAGTGTCGCCATCAATGGGTCTCTTTGGCGAAGGCTTGTCGGCCGACGACATAGGGAGGTTTAGGGATCAGATGCCTCCCAGACGTCCAAGACATGCTTCGAAAGAAACTCGCATGGCGTGTGCACACCATAAACTCCCTATTGGGAAGTTTTGTTTCTACCAAGTATGGCGATTGGGCCCATAGAGAGATGCATATCCAGGGCCATCGGCAACGGAGGACTTGGTAGAAACACTGGCTTGAGATAGCCCAAGTGACACGTTAGCAGGTTGGTCGAGGTGCGATTAGCACTTGGTTTGACACTTGGCATGGTGAGGAACCCTTAGCTCGCCATCCACACTTTGTATCTCATCGATTGAGACTCACACTGGCCCAACTGCTCATGGGCAACATGGGACACCTATGGGAGCAGCATGGACTCCCTTTAGACACACTCTCCCAGGTCTAGAGTACCCCTATAGGGACCACTTTCGACCATGCAATTTGGACGCTCACACTCGATGGAACCTTCTCCTATAGATCTTCTCGGGAGCATTTTTGCAAGAAATCCCCCCACCAACACTAGGGTTGCCGAATCCGGCGATCCTCACACGTGTCTCCTTTTTCCGCTAGAGACTCTTACATTGTGGCCTTCTGAGTGATGATCGGGTGATCCATATAGGTCACTCCCTCAGTTCGCGTTGTCACTACTGCTCACCACAAGATGAGACTATGAAACATCTTTTCTTCCATAGTGAGACAGCCCCAGACTATTGGCATCACATCACACACCCTTGGGGTCCACTCCTTCCCATCCCACTGACCCCGCTTGAGTGTTTTGGCAAGATGTTTCTCTCACCAACACGCTCTAAATAGAACCCCATCCTACACATCACCATAGCTTACTTACTATGGGAGATATGGAAAGGGAAAAATTCTTCTTGTTATGTAGGGACTCCCATGTGCGTTGTAGATATCACGGGTTGAGTCAAGCTCTGGATACAGCGCACCCACCATCTCATCTCGCCTCGCGACCATGTCTCAGCCCTCATGTGCAGCTTCCTTCGCTCTTGGGGCATTTCGGTGACCCTTGCCCCCGTCTGCATTCAGCTACAGGTCGTTCGGTGGCTTCCACGACCAATCGACATCATCAAACTGAATATAGATGGTGCGGACAAAGGGAACCCGGAGCCAGCAGGGGGAGGTGGTATCCTCCGTGATCATGCAGGGAGTATTCTCTTTGCTTTCTCTTCTTTCTATGGCATAGAAACTAATACAATAGCTGAGGCTATGGCGATACGTGCTGGTCTACTCCTTTGCAAGGAACAAAAATTTCACCACATCATCGTAGAATGAGACTCATAGGTGTTGGTTCACATGCTTCGTGCAGGTATATGCTCCCAGTGGTGCCTACATCGCATATGGCAGGACATCATGCAATGCCGCCCTTGCACAATTAGTATATGTCACCAGCTGCGAGAAGGCAATCAGACAACAGATGCCCTGGCCAACCATGCGGTACACACACGACACCCCTCCTCTCTTTTTCTTTCTTGGCAGGCCCTCCCTCCCTCAGCTCGCGGATGCTATCGCGTTGAACGCCTCGGCTTGTCGACTCTCCGTATGCATTGGATACTACTAAAGGAGGGCTCGCAGGAGTGGCATATTGCGTGGAACACTCGAGGTGGGCACGCCCAACCTCTTGCTTGATCGGATGACTTCCAACATCACAACGACAGGGTAGAGTGCGCACACTTCCACCATCGTAGCTGCTCTAGAGCCACCACACGCTCCACCCCTTTTTCACTCGGAGGGAGCACGGACTGGTGAGACATCGCCACGCACGAACTTCTTTGAGCTCTTGCTAGGTATCATTTATGTATCTTTTCCGTTCCTGCACATTGGTGTGGACGAGTGGGATGGGAGTGTAATTGGTATATTTATGCTCGCTCCATGCCTATAAACAATGATAAACACTCCACTTTGTATATAAAATCCCCCTGGGTGGCGTCCAGGGCACGGCTGGATCGGACTACGGGCACAACCACAGGGTTGGCCGTGCCTTGCACCGTGTTTTGTGCTATTTATATATATGATGTATATGTTACATTTTAAATAATTAAAATTTTGAATGATTGAATTGACCCCTATAGCCCCATATTTAGTAATTCCATATTTCGTTCTTCTGTATCTAGATTGACGAAAAAAGCTAGAATACTATTTCTACCTAAAATACCATTTATGAGTAATTCAGTCGAAGCACTAAAATAGGGTTGTAGTTCTTTATCATATTCATTCTCATATTTTACTGAAACTATTAAAATTATTTTTCAAAATAAATGGTATCTCATCATCAAAATATCTTCTTCATAGAGAGAAATATTTTGATCTTAAATTTTAGCATGAATTATTGATATAAATTGGTTCTTGCCTAATTAGATATTTCAAAAATATGTAAATTATGTTGAAATTACATAGTTATTTATATATATGCCTATATATTAAATTGAAAAATATAGCGTATTTCATTTGTGTCCCCGTTATGTACTTATTTGTATATTTTTACATAAATATATGTGTTTATAAGATCAAAATATAGTAATCATTTTATAGACCTCTTAAAAATGTGTCTACCTAACTTATATGGAGAGTACCTGTATAAAGTGTTATGTAACAACATAGATTTTGTTACTAGGAATAGGAAGTTGACATTTATGATGACATTAAACTATCGCGAATAGGTGTATAATAATTATGTTAAGAATTCAATGCTAGAAAACTAGGCACAGACTATTAAGGAGATGGAAAAAGATACCAGGTCAAATTTTAAAGAATATTTACTATATTATCCTACATAAGTTTAATTTATCAATGAGTGGTTTGCTCTCAAAAAAATAGCATAATATCTTTAAACATATGTATATTATTTTTAATATAATATTCACCATGGGCCAGCCTATCGAGTTATTTAACATTGGGTTTCCTTTTTTAGAAAATAAGTTTATCATGATACTTTGTACTTATAAAAAACCATATATCATGGCCTGCTGATGCCAATCGCTGCCGATCATTGGAGCTTATCCTATTGGTCTTGTAACAGACCTCATGTAAATTAGATTAGGGATATGAATAGGAAGGGGATTAAATCCGATTGAGGCCTAAAAGACCCTTAATGGAATAGGAAGAGGATCAGTAAAGGGGTCCAAATATAAAGTTTTTTCACCCATTTTGGATAAAGTTTTTTCACCTTAAGCATAACAGAACCTGCCATCGACCTTGACCGGCAGAAGAATCCTGCCGTCAAGGATTCCCAACTTCACGAATGCTCAGTATCAGGACATAAGTTTGCGATTGTTGTGACTGCGCCCTGCATGTGCCGATCCTGTTGTTGATTTGCCGAGGAAAATCCCATGCCCTTGTTGACATTCAGAATTTCAAATCGTCATTCTCTTCCTTGACTGCCAGTGCAGAACGGGCGAAAGTAATCCGAGAGTTCTGGCTTGATCTGTTCTTGTCGATTGTCATTGCACTTGAACAACAATCTGTCCTGGATCCACATTCCATGATGACGGTCAACACAGACATTCTTCTACAACATATGGGCCTCCACCCGCAGTGATTCAAGTACACCATGGTTAGTGCCCATTACTCTACGTTGTCGTGGATTCCTCTTCATCAGTAATTGTGTTTGGGTATCTCGGATGGATACATTAGTTTGATCTTTGACTGCCCTCGATCTAGGTTCTACTCCTTCATTCTCTCCCTACTTTATGGCAGTTTTAAATTAGTTTTTCCAGTGCTGACTTCCGACTGCTCCACTGCCCGATAGAATTTAAAAGTAAATATAGGATTAGCCACCGTCGTGATAAAGAGTTTTCTTTGTCGGTATTAGATCCAGTCGTTCTCTTTTGATAGTGTGGGCACTCTTGGATGGAGAACGTCCCCCACTACGTGGTCCCTTCGATTTCATCATGTCGATCATTGGGAGCTTGATCGCGTCAAAACCTGTCAAGTGTTGTTGACTGATTACGTCTCGGATCATTCAACGACCGAAGTACTTCTCGCTGATGGGTGGGGGGGGGGGGGGGGGGGGTTAGCTTGCGGTGCAGGCACAGATGGCTTGCTGAGCACGCGGCCGCAGTGCATGTGGCGTTCACTAGGTCGCACTGGTGGATGGAGGACACGGCAACGTGTGAGGCATGCCAACGGCTTTCTAGGTGACACCCGGGGCGACGCTGGTGTGGGGTACGGGCGCAAGTTGCACGCCCCAAGAAGTGAGTTCTTGGATCTTCTTGGCTTGAGCAACTGCCCAAGAAGAAGGATTCTTGGAAGAAAGCCCGTGGATGGCAATGATGATCTTGATGGGCAGAAGGAACAGTGTACCGGGAAGAAATCTGAGCAAGGTTTCTTGCCGATCAAGGGGGTCAGGCGGAGCATGTTCTTGAATCCTCCAAAGAACTCGAGAAGACGTAGAAGTGGTGCTTCATCGACGGCGGTTCTTCCACGGAGTGATCTCGATGTGGTGAAACTGGTGTGACGGCGAGGGTTCCACAATCTTGTATCGATCTATATCTAGAACTGCTACTCTAACTAGGGCGGGAAACAAGAACTCTAAAGAAGAAGATACTTTCAATTTTCAAGACAGTCTAAAGCGTCCTTGGGCATACCATCCCTTTATATAGGGAGGGAAGATGGCCAAGTGGCCAACAACGGGGGAAAACCATTTCATGATGATATTCCCCTCAAAAGAAACAACATACGAGGCCCAAAACATAGTGGCCCAATGAAAATACGAAGAAATAAAGCACAATACTTACGAGTAAGAACTACGTCGGATACTTGAAGCTGGGATCACAAGCGTGAGCTCGAGCAGCACGACACGGTTGAACTCGTCCTGTGTCGATGTAGTTGCGATGGTCCCCCATCACAGTCGCACAGAGCAAAGGGGGGGCAGTCACGCCGCCGCGTGAAGTAGTGCGCAGAGCAGTGCAACAGCCAAAGGTCACGCGCAGCGTGGACATGATCGAGAAATCATTGACCACATCATGGATCCAACCACGCTGGTCGAAGACATAGCGACACTAAGAGAGGTTGTGCAGGCCTGACGAGCGAACGGTGTAAGGACTGAGTGGTTGCGCATACGACCGAGAACTGAGCGGTGTAAGAACAAATACGACTGAGAGGCCATTGTTTGCGGCGTGGGTACATCCGCGGCAGTCAGAGACCTGGTGGCACAAGAGAGGTTGCGCACAGGTTGGAGACGTGGTCCAAAGGGGGATGGAGGCGACGTCGCGACCGAGAGCAGCAGCATCCTGCGGTGCTCTCCCCTTTTGCTTCTCCACTTTTCCTCTTCCCTCCTCTCTTCTTCCTCTTCATCTTCTGCCCTCTCCCTCTCTTCCTTCTTCTTCTCCTTCGTGAGACCAAGGTTTGAACGACTCAATTTCAACACGATAAAACCCAAAGTCTGCTGTTTGCGGCATCCATCATGCCCTTATATAGGGGCACAATGAGCCCTCACAAAGGGTAGCGTAGCCCTTACTAAGGACGCTACATCCCTTACAAAAATAAACATAAATGTAAAATCAAAATACTAGATACGACAACAGGATGTCGTGAAACATGACAGCACAGAAACACGACACACGACGGGTATGCAAACATAAACATACAAACACAGTAAAATTACAAACATAATAAGCACGTGTCGGCGAAAATAAAAACGTTCAAATGCGTGGACGTAACTTCACCCGGGGTATTTAAACTCGGGTGTTTTCACCTTTGCCTTGGTGTGCCAATCGGGCTGGACGTGAACCGGCGGGCCTTCGATGACGATGCTGAAGGCTCTGAAGACGTCTGTGATGGAGTGGGCTGGCATGCTCCATCACAATTCTTACTGAACATAAATTTTTTAACATCCATAAAAACATCTATAATGTAAACTCATGGAATTTAACATCAAATTGATGAAACTACGTGGGAACAGAGTGGATTGTTAAAAAATCTCAAATAGAGTTAAATAGACAGTTCACAAGACAATCTATGGGGAGATGCACTCATAGAATCATAATTTTTTTTCACAATAAAATTTTATAATATTATTCATGTTCTCTTGATTCTGTGTTGATTTCATTTGTTTTTTTTCTGCAATATTTTGAAAGTTATATGCAAGTGAAAGAGGAAACATCCCAAACTAATCTGTTGACATTTCAAATAATGAATCTTGATTTTCTTACACCTTCATCTAGTTGTTAATTTTATCTCAAAAAATCACTCTACCAGATAACAAGAAGGGAAGAATAGAATTAGGATAGAAATAAAAGCGAGGTATATAGAACAACCATATTATAATTAATTCAATATTCAAAGTATTTGTCACTGAAATACTATTAGTGGTGATTTCTTATTGTGTATCAATGAAATTTTTTTCATTAAAGTGATATTTATGTCTATGAGAATTTCAATAAACTAAATACACAAACCTTAAGTGGATCCTAGTGGACTTTTGGGATCAACTGGGAGAAGGCTTTGGAGGTCGAGTCAAAGGAGATCAAGCATCGTCACTCCATGAACGACTTTGGGGGTTGAATATGGCAGAGATTCTCTGAAGTTTTATTTTCCTAGCATCTGTATTACACCCTATTTCCAAGTGTTTTGCTTGTGGGGGATTCACACAAACTTGGTTAGGGCTAATTATCACCTCGGCCTGGATGCCCCCAGACATCATTAAGGAGTAACCTAAGCTGTATAAAAAATTAACTGGCTCTGACCAAGCCTCTACCTGATTTCCTAGACAGGTACAAAATATTTCATATACTTCAGAAGATTAAACTGAACAAATTTTGAAGAACCTAATTCAAGCCCCCTTTGAGGTAATCCCTTAGCTTCATAAACTCATCTAGCGTGAACTCTTCCAATAGCTGAGGGGGAACTAGGGGCCTGAATCTAAGACTTTTGAGGAGTTTAATAATAATCTTCATCCAAAAAAGCATCCCTATTCTCAACAGGGGTCCTTATCCAGACACAGTGCATACAAACTTCCATAAGAAAAATAATACTCATGTTCCTTTAATGTAGAAATCTAATTTAAAATATTACCCAAAAACCAAATATAAAGAAAAAAAAATAGGGTTTCAATTGTTCAGGTATTCCAAGTCATTTGAAACCAAGCCATCAGTAAAATCCTCAATAATCTTGTATTAGTAAAGTTAATATGTAATAGTCTGTCATAATAGTTCATGTATGCCTAGTCACTCTAATTCAAGATCAAGACACTTGAATAAGGGGATATAAATAGAAAGTAGATAATACTCTCGAGGGAATAGACAAGGAACTAATACCGCTATCCTATGCCGACAAGTATTGTTACCACTGACCCAAATTTTATAAAGGCTAAAAAGTACTATAAAAAATCTACAAGATACAGGTTTGATCAGTTCTACTTGGATCACTAATTCCAATGGACTGTATATCCTAAAATTCAAAAGGCACAAAATTCTAATAAAGAGGAAATTAATTGATTGTTTTATCAATCTGAGTTGATAAAATGATATAATTGACATGTTGATCATAACTCATGTAATGCGTGATTAGGTCATAACTCATGTGAGTGTCCACGTTAAAATTTCATGCAGTCACCAGGCTTGACCTATGGCTACAGTGAGTGGCAGTACTGCAACTATATTGCTTCGATAGTATCATCTAAGGGTATTTGATGATATCGGGAATATTAGCCTATTCTTAATTAAGTACGCTCACAAGAGATCGCACCATCTAAACATCCTCATCCGCAATGGTAATTTTTCTATTCACTCACCAACTAAATATGTCTGAAATAATCAACTCAGATCTATTGAAACCTCTTTCGGAAGGAATCAATCACATTCCTTCCTCTTGTTGAAGATAACCATGGGCAAGAGTGGTTCAAGGCGGAAAATAGATAGACATTTATCTTGTCAAAAGTACAACAGAGAAACCATGTAAACAAAGGGGCGCCGCAACCACTGCAATCCACAGACCTTCCACCATTTGACCGAACATGGTTTTTCCTCCATTAGTTATCTCAAAGAAGTAATTGACTTCTGCTTCCACTTACGAAAAAACGCGCTTGTCCAGAGACTTCCATGCTGGGAGCCTCTATAAACTGGGTCCTTCTCCGTGCGCAGGAGCCACACTACCGTCAGAAGTACGCAAGATTTACAACCGTGAGCGAGAGAGAAAGATGGCTTCCAAGGGTCTGTTTCTTCTTCTAACAATCCTCGTCTTAGATATCGTCATCTCCTCCTCCTTTGTAGCTGCACATCAACCGCCTCTTCCCGCAGGTTTGCAAACTTCACGCTAGACAAGAGCGATAAGTTTTCCATATCTAAAAATGTCATCTTTCTTGCTAAAACCTCTCATTCAACGTTCATTCTCCCTAAGTCTTGATTTACGTCGTAGGAGCGCGGCAAATTGCGGAATGGGGAATGAGCAGATGGACGCGAGGAGGGTTGACTGGGAGATGCTGCTTCCTCTGTCTCACAATCCGGCATCAGAAGTGCTTTGAGTGCGCACCCTCGCCAGCGTTTAAGCTCAATCCACAATGTTGCCGACGCTGCTATTCATGGTTTGGCAATTATTGCCTCCAGTGCTATCCCTAGAGACCAAGAAACTCATGTAAATAGAGAGAGAGAGATGTGTATATGTTTATCTATCTACCTCTATCTCTGGCTGCTTGTCAAGGGAGGTCTAAGGACAAAGATAAGCTGAAAGTAACGTGAAGGTTAAATAAATGAGACAGTTTTCGGGCTGCTATACTTCCACCCCCCAAATTTGTACCTTCTTATTTGATGTAATTATTAGATCTTCCCAGTGGGATAAGATTTTGGAAAGTTCTACTCCTTGGTCATGAGCTAGCGGATTGAGGGGAAGAGGGTTAGGATTGGTATGGAGTGTCCGCATGGTAGGGAAAAAACAATCGATTGTAACTTGGGAAATAAGTATTATAAGTTTTTTCATTTCTTTGAATTTGTGATCCCCCTTAGAACACCGAGTTTATCTATTCCTTTGTTCTAAAACTGGGGGTAGAAAACCAACGGCGAATGGTTTCGCGTTTCACTGTGTATAAACTTTTTCATCGGTAGTAAGATAACGGGTGCCAATAACATTAGAAACCGGATAGAGGTAGACTTTCTCCACGAATCTAATTTCGTTCCATTACCACGGTCGTCCTGGTAATACCCATGTTCTTCCTTGAAAGAATTCATTTTGTAGAAATCATATAAAATAATTATTACATAATTACGTAAAATATAGTTCCTCCAAGCTAAACAGATTTATGATCCAATTTTTTTTTTCAACTGTAGGTGAGAAATTTTGGGAATGAACTATTTCCGTTAAAAGTATACATGAATTCTGCGATGATTCTCATCAATAAGATAAATTTCATGCCTTTTATTGCCTTCTGAATAGTATCCCCCAACCCTACTTAATTCCAAAACCTGCTGCCATAAACCAAGCACCATTCTCACACACCTACATTCACATTCCGAATTGGGCCTTCAAATCTGACTTTGAGCATCCTTCAACAAGACGTTCAACTGTGACAAGTATAATCACTCGGAAGAAATAAATTGATCTAGGGGAAAAGAAATTAAAAACATAAATCATAACAATTAAACATTTCTAAGAAAAAATTGCAGCAAATGATTATGAATGACAAGACAAAGTTTAAAGTCCCAAACTCACAATAATTTTGTAATACAAGTAAATAAGTTATATTGAAAAATTATAAAATAGTTTATCACAATAATTTTATTTTTATTTTCTTCTAGATGTGCATTCCTTCTAGACGCGTTACTTTAGGTAGGAGCGACTCACTAAGAAAATTTTAGTTCATCTCACTCACTAAATTTTACATCCAAATCATCCATAATAAAACTGATTCCCATCTCTGTGTTTGACTCAAGTTTTCAAAACTTCATGCATATAAGTATATGAGATTCCTACTTCCTGTTTTAATAGACATATTAATTTGATCATACATGAAATTCAGGCATTCTCCCTCTTCCATAAAACTCATTAATTCTTAAATATATAACTTTCTATATTTCATTGGCATTGTTTATTTGTGTACTATCTTTCGGAAATAGGAAAATAATTGAATATCAGAAGAAACCCATAATTTTCCTAAATTAGGAAAATATTATAAAATTCTGGTTTTTCTTAAATTTAGGTAGCACCAAAACTTTTGAAATATTTTTTATTTATAATTTTTAAAATACAATATTAGGGAACAGAAAATATGCACAAAACAACTCACTCTCTTTATTCCCATTCAAATAATTAACATTCCACATTAATCAAATTAACCATTTGTTATATTTTGGTGAGAATATTTTTATTCATGTCAAAATTAAGTTTCAGCAACATATTTACTTTTGGATTATTTCATCAAATTAGTACATAGTTAAAATATGACACCATATCTGTATCTTTATTCCAGTTTCTTCAATATTTCTAAATTTATATTAGCTCTCGTAAAATCATTGGATTATTTATTTGAGGTCGCGTGTTTAAGATTTTAATATGTATCTTTTTTATAAAGTCTATATATATATATGTTTCAATTTTATGAAACCTGCTTAAGTATGTTTTTCAAAGTTTACAGTTGTGTATTTATGTAAAAGTTAAAACTATGCACAGGCATTCCTCAATTTTGGAAGCATGCTTAAACATTGTAATTTTGCAAACCATACCTTCGAGGTATGTGTAAGCATTCCTAACTATAAGGGTCTGATGAGTGTTTGATAACATGATAAATAAATGGATATTTTGATAGATTTTATATGATTACGTTATTATTGATTCAGAATTTATCATGTTATTATTTGAGTTAACTAAACATTTATGTGTAAGCTATAAATTCTAATATTTTCAAATCATGGTTATTTTCTACTGAAATCCTTGACTTCTTTGAAGTCAAACATTTCTAGTATTGATGAGTGTTCTATAGTTTCAAATGTGCAGAAATTTACAGGGATGAGAAGATACAATTCTTCAAGAGTTAGAGAATTTTTGAGAGTTTAGTGATTCTCAAAAGGGGGCTTGAAAGGAGAAAAATGGTGTTTTGGACCTTCAAATGAGAAATCAGAGAAAGATAGGCCTTTACCTGACCTGCCCATTGGGCTCTCAAAAGCCTTCCAAAGAAAGAATTTGAAGATTAAAAGGGAAAATCTCAACCCATGGAGAAAAAGAGGCAAAAATGGCAAGAAAGGAAAATAGAAAATACCCAAAGGGGTATTATAGTAATTATTCCAATCTATAAATACTCTTTCCTCCATCATTTCTGTCATTTTGAACATGCTCCAGCAAGTGGCTGGCCAGCAGGACAAGGCATATTTCATAATCCAGGTTGCTCAACCTGCTTAATGTAAGTTTATTGAAGTTTTCACCGAATCTCAACTATTGTTTGCATTGAAAAATGACTGATCCTAGAAAAATATAAGGATCCAGATGAGAGGAAGCATTGAGGACTGATTAATCTTGCATTGAGGTTTTAGGAAGTTAGATTTCCATTTTCCCATCATTATCTATCATTTTACCCATAAAATCCAATACTTTCTCACTCTATACCCTCATTTTCCCTAATTTCTCTCTCTAGATGCATATATTTATCTCTTTAGACGTTCATCCACATCCCTCTTTACTCCCCTAAAAATTTCATAAAACTTCTTTTTCATTTGCACCTTCAAATTCTATTTCAAATTCCTTCTACACTTTCTCTTCATTTTCTCTCTTTATCTCCTCATTTCAGCCTTTTATTTCTCTAGAATTGGTTCTTTATCTCTCTATACCTTCATCCATATCCCTAGTTCATCCCCTCAAAATTTCATAAAAAGCTCCTTTAATTACACCTTCAAATTCCCTCTCAGACTCTCTACAACATTTCATCATTTTCTCTTTCTATCTTCCCATTTCGATGTTTTCTCTCTCTAAATATGTTTAACTATCTCTCTAAAATCTCTCCCTATCTCTCTCTAGATACTCAAGCATTCCCCATTTAGAATCCCAAAAAAATTGCATTTAAATATATTTTTTTATCCTTTTGAAACTCAGATTTTCCCAGTCATAGCCGTAGTCATGCGCTGCGTGCACTGTTGTGCGGCGCTTGTGCGGCAGGGACACCCCTTTGTCTGACGGTTCATGCACAGGCAGCACAGGTGATTGCAGGGCAGAGGACAGCAATAGGGCTAAGTCCTGACCATATTGGGTCAAGCCCAATAGGGCTTAGCCCATTGGGCTAAGTCTTGACTTAGCCAAATTGGGCTGAACCTTAGTGCGTTGACCCACTATGACCAACCCTATACAGACTACACCAGGCCCAACGGCCCATTCGGTCTGCAACTACTGCTCCGTCGCCATTGCCGCTTCACCTTCGGCGCCACACAGCCGACGCCGCTCCGCCATAGCCCCCACCCCACCGCCAATGCCACTTTGCCACCGTCGTTGCCCCTCCCCCGTCGCTGCTCCGCCAACGCCGGCGATCACAAGAGCAAGTCAATTCCCTATTTTTAACATCTAAAAATTATTTAAAATTGAAAAAAAATATTTTCTGCATTAACAAATTCTGAAAATTTTGGAAAAAATCCATAAAATTCATATAATCAATTTACAATGATTTTAACATCTAAAAAATTCCAAAACAATCTCTAACTCTCGTTTTTTAATTTTTTTAGTAGTTTTTTGGTGTAAATTAAATTCCAAAAAAATCTAAAAATATTTATTTTTTATTTTTTTTGTTAAGAAATATTAGCAAAATTAATGTAAAATATTTTTTTTATGTTTTTCTTTGTATTTCTGCTTCAATTTAAATCATAGGAAATTATGTAAACTAACTTAAAATCCAGAAAAATTCCCAGAAATTGTATTTTTATTTTTTAAAATCATTTTCTTTATTCTAAGATTGAGACAAATTGTGAAATTAAATTTATGCCACTTTGTGGCTCGACCCCTTACTTTTCCAATATTAATTATAGAGTATTTAAGTGGAAATTTTCATAAATGTTGTTGGTTAAGTCTGAATCAAAACAATGACATAAAATCCCTAAATTTGGACTTATCAGTGTTACCACGCATTTTTGGACTGTACTTCTAAGTAAAAAATGGAGCACTAGTAGTTTGGCAGGGGAGAGACCTGGATGGGAAGGAGGGAAGAGCCCCAGCTTGGGCCCAAGCTCTGTGCTGAGATTTCTGACGTGACAGAGAAGAGGATCAAGTCAGGAAGATGACCAAATACTGCAGAAATAAGTGAGTTGGAATTGTGTGGAAAATTCAGCGCAGTGGGTTTTTAAACTGGAGTGTTGTATCTTCTGCTGTTCCCTGAGTTTTGTAGAGTTGCTTTGGACCTTCGGGCTCCTCCGGAGTGATCTCAACGATGGAGCTTTCTTGGCCAGGCGCAGACGGCTTCTTCAATCTATATCCGGGCTGGAGTAATCTCGACGACACTGTAGAACACGTTCTCTTGGAGTGATCTCAAAGAGAGGACGTGCCCGATATTCTCGGTGTTAGTGATGGTTTTATTAATTGGCAAAAAACACGGTGCCGGGTATGGCCAACCCCAAGGTTGTGCCCTACATTCTATTAATCCATATGGAATAAGATATGGAATGTGTAATTGGCTTGGCATCCAGATACATTTCCCACACAGAGGTGACAGTAGAGACTTCATGCGAGTGAAAACTTTGATATTTATATTCCTATTTTTTTATTTTATACATCTTTACTTTCATTTTTCATACTTTTTCGCACCATTTCCTTGTCTAAATTTAAAGCCCTATATTATTACAATCAATGTTATGGTGGACTCAACCCATAATCACGACAATAAGTGTTAATTTTTTACTACAAATGTTATAGTAATTATAACGATTTGATCAACTACGTAAAGCTAATCTTAAATAAATAAATGAGTGTATGTCAGTTCCTGTCTTATCTTTTGAATGTCCTAATCCACTGATGTTATTGGTCCCCAACTGTTGTGTGTGGGTCCCCTGAGCCAAAAGATTAAGTACAGGAAATCTACTCATGAGATAAATCTCCCTTTACCCTAGAAAACTCCCCCAAGGAGGAGATAACATATATATATATAGTCAGTCCCTCAACCCGTATATCATGATCTTAATATCTACCTAAAAAAATTATCTAAAAAGTTCATAATCATTTTATATGTGTAGAAAAATTTCGGACATGAATATCCAATTGTCCCTACTGGTATATTATTTCACAAACTCAGCAATGCCCTAACACACTTATTAGTTGTTAGATATTTTTTAACTTTATTCTCTCTCATAAATGCGCACTTACTTTTTTTGTTTTGTGGCATCTTTCTCTCTTTCTCCTGGTTATTTTTTTCCGTTATACAGGTTGGGGGAGAAGCATTCTGCTTATTTTTCATGTCTTCTTCTTCCCTCTGTCTTTCTTCTAATCTCTCTACTTACACTATATTTTTATTCCACGCTGGAAAGTCACATTCTAATCTTTTATTTTATTGTTTTTATATCATTTTATACTTTATTCCACATGTAAGCTTGGACATTAAAAATAACATCATAATGCCGTGTTAAACAGAAAAAATTTAAGGCATTAAAAGGAATCCTTCAAAATCAATAGATGAATCTGGTGGCTGGCTGCTAGGGTGAAGTTGCTTTCATGCTTTTTAATAATAAATCAAGAAAAAACATGCACATACTGATAATGACCTAGAGGTTTCCACTTAGCTGGAGTAGAAAGTATTTTATATTAAAGAATTGCACACAAAGCTCTTTGTATCTCATTGTGTTTTATTCATTTTCAAGAGAAAATTTAAATTCTTTTTGAGTGTGTGAGAAAGAGACAATGGGATTTTTTACAAACATATTTCTAACACGTTTAAAAAATTCACATATTTCCTTGAATTAGAAACATATTTATTTACATATAGATATGACCGTTCTCCCTCTCATGAAGTTTCATCTGATATCAGTTAATACTTGATGTCGGACGTCGTCGAGGACGTCGTCTAGTCGGCACCGAGTATGATGGCTCGGTATCGATAAACGATGGTGGTATCAAATGTCGATGGTGTCGTCGTCTAACGGGTAAACCCTAGTGGGTTGATGTGACTACGATGTAATGAATGAGTGTCTTACGTGTCGTACATGCAGGCTCTGACTCGAGGCAGGTGCCGAGCTCCGAGGTTGCATGGGGTCACCTAGTGACAGTGCTAGTGGCTTCTCGAACCTCGTTGAAGCGATGAGGACGTCTACGGCTGAACAGAATCAATCCGTAAGACTCGCACGTAACAGACGGATTTGTCCTTACCAGTAAGATGCTCCAATATGTCGTAGTTCTCTCAATTATTCCTCTCTCACCTACCTAGCCCGAGCGTGGTGGAGTTAGGATGAAATAATACTGCGAGAGGTAAATAAATGAGTGACGAGAGAGGACGACGTACCTCAGCAGCATGTGGCTAGGCGATGGTCGGAGCGGGTGTGGCGGAGAGGCGCTGGAGAGCAGATGATGGCTCGACTGACGAAGATGCAAAAGCGGTCGATGAAGATTGAAGGGAGAGGGACAATGCTGAGGGTGAGGTGGGGTGGACCGTGTAGGCAAAACGCTCGAGCAGTCTTGCTGGCTCTGGCAGAGTGACCGTTGGCAAGGGTCGGTATGGGCAGAGTCGATTTAGCAGGTGAGAGCAGTGATCTGCGACTAGCAGCGGACACGGTTATGTGCCAAGGTCCGAAAGGGACGTGATGGGTCATCGGAGTTGTCCAGCAGCAATGGGAACCTCTGGCGCTTAATTGCGATACAAAGGTCAGATCAAGTAGATTTCTATTCCAGGGAAGGGTGGCATCGAGTCAGCGTCCCGTGCTGCGAAATGGGAGGATGAACAAATTCGTTGACCGCCCTCTCTTCACGGCCGCTTCAAAATTGAGCGACGCAGGGCGTCGAACTGGATCCTTCAGGAGTCGAGGAGGGGCAGCTGAGAGAAGTCTTCCTTGCCTGACGGGGAATTCTCCTATTCACCAAACCTTCCTTTTCTTCCCCCACCTCTCTTCCTGGACGATCCTGCCTCTCCGTTCTTCCTTTTTTTGTTTTTTCTAAATGGGAGACCAAGAAAAACAACGCAAATTCTACTTCTTCTTGGTCTGCCTCTTAGGGTGCCCCCTCTTCCCTTATAAAGGGGGGGGGAGATGGGCCCTTAAGTGGGTCAACAAGGGGGGAATAGGGTCCATTAGGGGGCCCTTATATAATGGGCCCCCTCATTACAAAATAAATGGGAAAATTAAAATAAAGAAAGAGAAGACCAAGGGGTAAGGGAGGGGGTCCAAATGACAAAGGACCCCTTCCCATGACAGTGAAAACACAGGCACGGGACGAATCGCACTGCAATGAAAAAAGGACGACGAGAACGAAAAAAACAAAAACACAACAAAAAAAAAATGAAATCAAACTACGATAATCAAGCACTTTCACCCAATTGTCGATGACGATGGTGGGCGGCGCGGACGACGTCATCGATGAACCTTGATGGCGTGCACCATCAATCCTTCCAGGGTTGGAAGAACTCGACTACGTCGAGTTGGGGTAGCCGGCGGCGAGGTTTGGTGAGGACTTGGTCATCGCTGGCGTAGATCGCGCTCCGTGGTGATCGGGTCATCCGCACCTACACATTGGAGCCTTCGCGGTATCCTATCCCCCGCATCGTTACTTACCCCAAGCAGTATACAATCAACTGACTCGTGCAAATCGGGCGAGGTCACTAGGGAAGTGGTCGCGACAAACTCGCTGACATTGAAGGAGTTTAGAAAGGCCGAGGTGGAGGGGAGAGAAGGGGTTCAATACGTGATCAGGCCCGCCACGTTAGACATGGAGCTGGTCCCCCATGAAGGAGGGACTTCGGCGATGTAGGTGTGTTCTCCCACTCGTTGGAGGGTCAAGAACGGGCCAGCGCTACAAACATGTAGTGTTTTGGCCGACCTGGGAGAATAACTCTCGGACCAAATTCTCACTGACACACGGTTCCCCACGTCGAACACTCAAAGTCGGCTCTACGGTTACCCGTCGTCCCTGATGCAGAAACAAACACGTGTTCGTGTTGCTGGCTATGGTGACATCGCTGTCATAAATCCAGGGACTGCCCAGGATAACACTTCCTACTTTCATAAGAAGGACATCACACAGGACGGTCTCATTGTACGTCCCCATTTTTAACGGGACCTGGCCTTGTCGCTTCACTGGCAGTGACGAAGCCTCCTTCCATGTCACGTCGAATGGAGTAGGATGAGGCATGGTCACCAACCCTAGTCGGGCGACCATCGCGTCCAAAATTGCGTTGACACAAGTGCCACTATCCACCATAAACTTACACGCTTTGTTGTTGATCTTGACAAATGTGTAGAAGACCGATGTTCGTAGAGTCGTGTCAGCCAGCGGGGATGTCCTTTGAGAGACAGGCGTAGGACTATCCTGCGATGTAACATCAGGTGGGATGGATGTCCCACTAGGGCGTGGGCGGTCGATAATGATGCTAGCGAGTCGTCGAGCGCTGGGTAGATGGGGTATGGGGCAGGTGCCGGAGTCCTACCGGCATCCACTATTTGGATGTACCCAACCCGAGGGTCAGGTGATTCAGACCCATTTATGATCTCCTCATCTACACGATAGTCATCATCGGATTACGGATCCAGTTATCCGTTCTGGTCCTGCTCGGCCTCGATCGTATGGATCAGGAGAGCCGAGGACGCACATTGGCTAGCTCGGTGCCCTTTCCCTTGGCACTTGAAGCACATGAGTGGTGCTTGATTAGTAGTGGTGTTGGGGGCCGGAGTGTCGATTGTGATGGCTCGAGCATGTGGGGTAGAACCCACCGAGGTGGCGTGGGCGATTCCTTGCCCCCCGGTGTTCTGGGAAGCCCGAACAGTAGCGGGCAGTGTGGTGCGAGGGGGCATGGCTCGAGGCGTGTAATGAGTGGCGTGCGCGGCAACCTCATCGCTCAGATGCTCCATGTGCTCCACTAATTTGTAGGCATCGTTGACCTTGGCAGGGTTGCACTTAAGAACCTCACTGCGCAGGGTTGGCCGAAGCCCGTGGGAAAATAGACCGATGATGATTCGCGGGTCCTCCACGAATCGACATTTCATCCGGCACTCCTCAAATGCCTCTATGTATTCCGTCACGGTGAGCCGACCTTGCCTAAGGTCGAGTCACGTATGGAACAACGACATCTGGTACTGGCGAGGCATGTACTTACTCCTCAACTTTAGCACCATTTTGGCCCAGGACGTGATGGGCCGTCCTCTTCGCTCGGCGGCGACACGCTCGTTGTCCTAGAAGATCTTGGCCTGTCCGCCAAGTCTTGTTTTCGCATATTTGACGCACAAGTCGTCATCCATGCGGTACCACCAAAAGTGGGAGTTCATGCTCGACTCCCAGTAGATGAACTTCGTGGGTTTTCTCGATCCCTCGAAGACGGCAATGTCAACATGCACGCTCTTTTGGATACGAGCACAGTGCTCCTCTCGACGGCGTTCGTCATCATCCAGGGGCCATTCGGGCACCGAGTAATCCTCTTGACGCGGGTCGACGCGTCGTCGAGGCAGCATTGGATTGCAGTCATGGTCATTCCAATGTCGGGGATGACCGTCGCGCGGTGTGCGGATGTCGGGCATCGCGCGTGGCAGGTATCAGGGAACCTCGTTAGGCTCCTCGTACCAGCGGAGGTGGGGCTGGACATAGTCGTCATGGTGGGCCGATGGATCGGCATCGTGTCTATGATTGTGGGGCCGGACGTGGTTGTCACGGCAAGTTGGTAGGTCGGCGTCGTACTCACGATCATAGCGCCAGACCTATTTGTCCTAGCAGGCTGATCGGTCGGCCTTGTATCCTCGACCGTGGCACTGGACGTGTTCGTCTCGGTGAGCTGGTAGGTCGGCCACATAACCACGGTCGCCGTGCTGGACATTGTCGTCTCAGTGGGCCGGTGGTTCGGCCTCATATCCTCGATCATGGGGGCAGACAACTTTGTCTCGGTGGGCCGGTAGGTCGACCAAGTAACCACGATCGTCTTGCCAGACGTAGTCATCTCGGTGGGTCAATAACTCAGCCTCATATCCTCGATCATGGGGCCGGACAACTTTGTCTCGGCGGGCCGGTCGGTCGGTGATGTAACCATGATCGTCGTGCCAGACGTAATCATCTCGGCGGGCCAGTAGGTCGGCCTCGGATCTTCGGTCATATTGCCAGATGTGCTCGTCTCAGCCGACTAGTAAACCGGACTCGTACCCACGGTCAGAGTCATCCCGTGGGTATCGTCTATCTCCAGCACGGACGTCTTGTGGGTCTCGTGTAAGGTGTCAGGTGAAGCGTCGATCTCAAAGCTCCTCGTTTGGCTTCCAGTCGTGCTCCATGTACTCGTCATCGTCGTAGGGTCTCCTCAAACGATCCGGGTGTCGTGCAACCCGGGGCGCGACACGGGCTCGCACTTGAGCCACATGCACTAATAGGGCGGCGGGTACTGGGGGTAGTGGGCATGCGAGCATCTGCTCCACGCGCTCGGCGATGGTGACCATGGTGCGGAGACACGCCCCTTGCTTCGCAGATGGGTCCTCTCGAGGTTGATGTTGTCAGTGCGGTCTTCCTCAGATGCGTGATGCTCCTCTGCCACGTGTGGTGGCGGCCCAGGGTGAAGCCTCATCAACGGGAGCTTTCTAGTGAGGGCGATGACTCTTGGTCGCCCTATCCTCATTGTCACTAGGTGACGAGACACCTAGTGACTGCGGAGAGCTGTGTGGGGACCACCAGCGTCCCTAGTGGGCGCGAGTCTGCCTACGAGGGCCGGGTAATCCGGTAGCACCCGCATCTGTGGGTGCGGTCCATACGGGCAACGTAGGTGGCTGTGATGGGCTGCCTAGGGGCATCGTGGGATGGTCTTCTCAGAGGGCTGTGGAATGGTTTCTCTCATCGGGTGACAGATAAACTCATTGCGGGGAGGTAGAACCTCTGAGCTGAGCCCTCCTGCTCCATCGTGTTGCCATGGCCATGTTCCCCTAGGGTACCTAGTTGGTTTTCAAAAAGACGATGCGATGCAGAAATGCGGGTAATGCAGAGTTAAAGACGTGTTGTTAGCATCCACAGCCATGCTCTGATACCAATTTGATGTCGGACGTCATTGAGGACGCCGTCCGATCAGCACTGAGTATGATGGCTCGGTACCGACAAAAGATGGTGGTATCGAACGTCGACGGTGTTGTCGTCTGACGGATAAATTTTAGTGGGTTGATGTGACTACGATGCAATGAATGAGTGCCCTACATGTCGTATGTGCAGGCTCCGACTTGAGGGAGGTGCCGAGCTCTGAGCTTGGGCGGGGTCGCCGAGTGACGGTGCCGGTAGCCTCTCGAACTTCATCGAAGTGACAAGGATGTCTACAGCCGAGCGGAATCAATCCGTAGGGCTCGCACATAATGGACAGACTCGTCCGTATCAGTAAGACGCTCAAACATATCGTAGTTCTCTCAATTGTTCTTCTCTCACCTACCTTGCCTGAGCACAGTGGAGTCAGGATGAAATTATACTACGATAGTCAAAAAATAAACAAGCGACGGGAGAGGATGGTGTACCTCGGTGGCTTATGGCTCGTGGTGCATAATTCATCAACAGTCGGCGACGATCAGAGCGGGTGTGGCGGAGAGATGCCAGAGTGCGGACAACGCCTCTAGTGATGGGGATGCAGGAGCGGTCCATGAAGATTGAAGGGAGAGGGATAATGCCAAGGGCGAGGTGGGGTGGACAGTGTTGGGGAAATACTCGAGCAGTCTTGCTGGCTCCGGCAGAGCAACACTTGGCAAGGGTCGGTACGGGTGGAGTCTATTCAGCAGGTGCGAGCAGTGATCGGCGACCGGCGGAGTCGCAGCTCTATGCCAAGGTCCACAAGGGACGTGACGGGTCGTCAGAGTCGTCCAAAAGCAACGGGAACATACGGCGCTCGATCGCGATAGGAAGGTCGGATCAAGTAGATTTCTACATCATGGATCCCTCAAACCCATTCCGAGGAATTTTGAATTTTGGAAAGAAAGGATAGCCCGAAGACCTCTTGAGAGAGGAAGAAAAAAAAAGGAAAAAGAAAGGAGGAAAGAAGAGAGGAGGACAGAACGGGAACCGGGCCGATAGCCATCGCTCGTTCCCCGTTCCGTCAGGTTCCTATTCCACCCGATTCCCGTTCCGGCGGGACTCCTCCGCCGGAACCCTTGGTGGCCGCCACTCTGCCGCAGGAGCCCTAGGTTGTCTCCCGCGCCGATTCGAAGGCGGACGTCACGAGGGTCGCTGCCACGAGAGCCGCCACCCCGAGGGCTGTCGTTCCTTGCTGCCCCAAGGGCTTCCGTTCCTTGCTGCCCCAAGGGCTGCCACCCCGTGCCGCCCCAAGGGCCGTCCCCCAAACCCCCCCCCCCCCCCCGCGCCACCCTGAGGGCCTCCGTTCCACGCTGCCTTGAGGGCCGCCGACCCCCACCGCCCCTAGGCCACAGCCCACGCAGCCCCGAGGGCGTCGGATCTGCCGCCGCCAGATCCGTCGCCATTACGGTCGACGCACCGCCGCTGGCGTGAGGACGCAGCCGCCGCCAATAGGCCGCAACCAATACACGGCAGATCCCCATCGTCGTTGAACATCTGCAGCCCATCTACCACGCTCCGCACTACTGCCATGCGCCGCCGCTCACGCTGGCCTTGCCTCGCCGCTCACGCTGGCCTTGCCTTGCCGCTGTCGCTCGAACCGCTGTCGCCGCTCGCACCACCGCGCCGCCACTTGAGTCGTCCCACCGTGTCACCCTCATTGCCACAGTCACCTGCACCGCCGACACGCTGACCAGCGTACGACTCCGGGATGACGTCGCTAAGAGGTACCTCGCTCCTCTAGCCCGCACGTTAATTATCCATTGTTGTATACCTCTTCGATTTGCACTCCACCATGCTTGAGATAGAGTGGGTGAGAGTATAATGGACACGAGAGCATCCAAAGAGCGCTTTCCCTAGGTACATGCCGAGCTCGTCCATTACGTGAGAGCACTGACGGATTTAATTCGTTCGACGCCGTAGATTCCTTCATCGCTCCGACGAGGGTCAGGAGGTCACCGTCACCATCATCGGTCGCCCTTCCCGGAGCACGGAGCCTGACAAACCCCACGAGTCGAGGCCTACATGTACCGTCACCTAGGCTTCAATCGCATCACATAGTCTCATCTCGGTAGGTCCACACCGTCAGACGCCATCTTCAACGATCTTTGCGTATTATCTCCTTCAGTATCCAAGCATCGCCTTGGAGACCCCCACCCACCAGGACATCGTCACAGACATCATCTTGCTGTCGCCTCAGTACCTAACCACGTCTGGACAACAACACCATCATCGTCCTGCATTAATACTTTCCTCTGGTATGTTTAATTACAATTATGTTATCCGCATTCACAAAAGATAACCATGCTTTGGAATGAAAACCAGGGACATTTTGAATGCTCAATTGAATGGTTTATTACCAGGGACATTTTGTCTTTATTCTCTATGAAAAGCTGTGCGAAATCAATCACATATTAATGTCAAAGTAACATTTACATGGATTCATCAGAACTTAATCCATTGATGGTCAAGATGTTATCATTTATTGTACACCCATTTTGGGTTACGTTATGTCATCGTAGTTTGATAATCTAACCACATGGTTCATTTTTCATTTCTTACATACGAGTGAAGGTAGTAACATTTAAAGTAAGAGTATTGGGTAAATATTTTACCATGAGGAAGCACCTTAATGTTAACGGCACAGGTCAAACATTCTTACCAAATATTGACCAGTTTTAATACATCCATCAAAATATGATTTTATCCATTTTTGAAAAACTACCTAAACCTTAATATTATATATTCATAATCATGAAGTCTCATGTTCTATGTATGCACACCTATCAGATATATTTTATTTTTTAATTAGTATCCATGTATAAATATTTGGTTTATTTTCATAATTCTACGAATATAATATTTTACATGCATCTCTTCCGTTTCTTAGGAATACTTTATTTTTAGCATTCAATTTGTTTTATTTTTTTAAGTTTTTTTCATTTTAATTCTTGAGGGGCCTAATTTATGAATGATGAATATCACGTTTGTGTCTTTTCATCATAAAAGTCTACTTCAACTCTCATTATGGTATTATATTATATCATTCTCAGTAATCACTAGTGGCCTCCAGTGATCCTTAATTGCCACTGATAGTGTCCCATGGGCCATATGTCAATTGAAAAACATTCTCAAAATTAAGATTGTAAAAGTGCTTTGTCTGTGAATCCTCACCGTCATTTATCTTCAATTTGAAGTGGTGTCGCCATTGACACATCAAGTTTGGCAATTACTGCCTCCAACACTGTCCGTGGACAACAAGAAACCCATGCAGAAGTAAGATTATGCAAACTGTGGAAACGGGAAAGCTGAGAGTAATGTGAGGTCTAATAATGAGCATGTTTGGTGCAAATATAAGATAACCATTGTTGAAAGAAGATTCTGTAAATTTCATTTCCTTAAGAATTGGCAAGATTGGAGGTCGAACCACAATTGTGCTACATAACAGAGGATTGAGGGGAGAAGGACATGCAAATGGTGTGAATAGAGCAAACAGTAAGAAAGAAACCACTGATTTCATCTTAGGAAACAAGTATTTCTTATGTTGATATCAGAGAAAAATATATTTTATGCACTTGTGATGGATGAAGAAGATAAAGTTGTTCTATCCATTAATTCTCAAATTGAGGGCATAAAACCATCAGTGGATGGCACCAACTGGGTCTCCTCAGCTCGGGCTGTAGTTTGACTGTCAATGAACTTACCTTATCGGGGACAAGATATGGGTTGCTTGGATGATAAGCATTGAGTTCCTTTAGAAATCTAATTTTGTTACACCACCACAGTGACCCTGATTATGCTCATATTCTACCTTTATGAATGGAAAAAAATTATGGTACATTGATGCTTAAAAAAAAATCTGCAAAATAAGCAAATATAGAACCCAAAGGTACACAATAAATTTTTGGATTGAAGATTTTATATTAAAATTAAAATGTGAACTTTGACTGGGTTGTTGAATAGTGTATCAATGCAAAAAATTAATCTGCAAATAGAATGAGTAAAAAGAATGCATACTTTAATGGCAGAAAAGGTCACGTTTAATTGACAGTGATGGTGGTGAACAATAAGAACTAAAAAAATCTGTGTAACTCAAACAATATCACTAAGTTGTGTCTAATTCAGTAGGACTCAAAAAAAAATTATTTATTTTAATGACATAAATAATGGTATATTTTCAATTCATCATAAAAATAATGATTTTCCCGTAACATTTATGAACTAAAATTTATCATTTTTATTCAGAATTTAGAGTGATATGAGGTCTGATAACAATATTTATGAAAATATGTGGATTTATTTATTTGATAATATGTGGATACATGTTCAGTCTTCGAGTTCATAATGAACCATATTATGATTCAGATATGACACTCTTATTAAGATGGGGGTGGTAGTGGATCCAGGTCGAAGAAGAAAATGGCCCACAAGACAGGGCCTAAAATGTACATGGTTGATTATTAAAAGAGGCTGTTAGTGTTGAGCAAGACAGGAGCTGAAAGACCAAGGAGTTTGGTTGTATCCAAAGATAGAGGTTCACCAGGAGAGCTGTCACCGCATGGTTGCTAGTGTTGTGACTGGTGCTGAATAGTATGGCATCATTGCCTCCAATGCCCCACCCACCATCACCAACTCCATTTCCTGTTACATGTACTACAACTATGATTGAGCAGGAGAGTGATCGTGGAGGGAGCACTATGAAGGCCAGTCAAAGAGGATGGGAATATTGTGAAAAGTTGCTAACGTGTTGCCTCCAACATCACCTCTAGCGTTACCATCACAGTACGTGCAGACCCAGATGCCTCCCTCCTCCCACCCTGTCTCGCACAAGCTTGTATTGAAGCCATGGAGTCAGAAACTTGGCAAGTCAGCAGTGATGCAGTGGGGCTTAAACTAAAATATTAGCTAGTAAGAAAAAGACATGTATCCTATACTCATTACAGAGAATTAGCGGCTATGATCAAGTCTAGGATGAAAGATATACGGGATCAAGTATAGAAGGTTAGGATTAAATCGTAGATAGATAAACATCTATATGGTCAGGATTAAATCCAAAGTAGTCATTATATGCAGTTATGACAGCTACGATTGATCCAAGATAAACAACACATGGACGGACACAATTAAATCAAGAATAACCATTATAAGGAGTTATAACGAGTACGATTAAAACAAAACAACATTGATATATTTACATATTATACATCTATATAAATATCAACCAATTTTTAACATTAAATCTTATGGGAGTACAATGATATTGACATACTGTCATGGTGTACCCTTCTTACTCCTTTTTATGTCTTATCTACTTCTCTTTCACCTTTTATCTTTTCATCATGTATTCTATATTGTTTCATGCATGAACTCAAGACCAGCACATGGAAGATTATTCACAGTTTGCTCTCTTGGTCCAACAAGAAGAGCAAGAATATAGCACAAGTCGAGGGGAAGCAGCTCCCTTGGGGATGTTCAAGCGTGAGGGCAGTTCCAAACTACTGGAAGGCCCCCCCATCTGCACACTAGATCCCCACACAGCTCCTCATTGCCATAATAGATAAACACCATGGAATCCCCTTTGTGTGTGGGGGGGGGAGGGAGAGAGTGTCTACATCAACACGTATGTCGAGTAGTCCAGCCATTGTGGTTGACAAAAGACTGGGTTGGTGTTTTGCCTATAAGACTATCTAGCTCCTCTGATCTCACCAAGATGAGCTTATTCTTTTCGTGGACCTTATCAATGTCAAGATGGGCAAGATACACGATGGCAGCAATGTGGCAAATGACGAGGGATTGGTTTTCTAATGTGGTGCATGCCCCCCAGGCCACCATATGATGAGAATAATATTTCTCAATGGTTGGTCCTTTTTCTCCAAAAAAAAGTGTTCTTCCCATTACATTATTTGAGAAATAAAGTTTCAAGAATCAAAATGAAGGTCGCTATTACTATGATTTCATACTTCCATTTGCATCAGTTTTTCCCTTTCTTCTATTTGAGAATGCATAAACCATTTGCAAACCATTCATGAATAGTGTTCGTGTATCATTTTTCTCTTTGGTGTTTATGTTCATTCCCTATGAATGTCACTTTATTTCCAATGCCTAGTTAGGATACCTAAGCCCATCGATTTTTATGAAGTTCTGGCAGCATTTGTGGAAGCATAACACTATTTCCAGCATTTACTTTTGGTTGATAGAAGCATTGTGGTTGACTTGGGTTATTCCTAGAACCAAGCAAACTAGTTCCAAATTCGTAGTGCAAACCCTACCCATCCGTCTCCAACTACATTCATCCAAATAGATGATACACCCAAAATGTGATATGTAAACGTACACATTTAAAAGTCATATTGGGATCATTTCATGTGTATTGCCTTCAATTTTATAAGAATTTTGCATTTAATCCACTAAACAGAACAAGTGATAAAAATTGCATTTTGATGTAATTTTTATGCATGATCTACATACTCGAGAATTTCTTAGTAAAAATATATTTAAGACATTGTAATGTTTTTAATGTTCTATTTAGTGTGTTATCTATGCTATTGCAGGGTTGAAGTCAATATAGAAGTCAATATTGAGGAAGAAGAAATAAGAATAATAATAATAAAAAGCGTGTTTATTGGGCCAACTAGGAGACAACGAGGCGCATTAGCACCCAAGCTAGCCACAGGCTAGCAAGCGCAGTGCTCAAGCCAGCCCGCAGTCGACAAGGGGCAGTGTGCCTGGTTGGCAAAGCCCAGCCAGACACACAGAGAAGACAAGGAGCCCATAGAGTCCCATGAGAGGTCTAAGTGTGCAGTACAAAGGGGAAGTATGGCATTTCAATTCATATTTAAGCATCTACCATCATTTATATAGCACCGCGGTTTCCCATATTTCTGATATGGGATCTATTTCCCAAGGGCTATGTCAGCTCTGCGTGGGGCTAGGTCGATGAGCAACAAACGGATGTGATCTCGTACGCCTGATCTTCTTTAAGAATATTGGACAGTGAGATCTGGCCGTCTTATTTAATCTTTTTTTTTTCACGGCTTCATTTTGGCTGGCGAGGATGACGAGGACGATTGGGCCCCATGAAGAGTGAATCAGAACCAAGGAAAGCACTAACGCAGCTGTTGATGAGGAGCTGATGTGACGCCGACGAGAGTACACCATAAGAAGGGTCTAGGACTGTGATTTAATTGCAGCCATTGGGCGTTCATAAGGAGGATCAGATGGCCAAGGGCAGTTCCATCCATTTCAGCCCATGACCATCATCGCTGCTTGTTGGAGGCCATTTTTGGCTGGCGAGGGGGGGCTATTGGTGATCCAACAGCCTGGGAGGAAACCTAGGCCGTCGCGGTGCATCGGACGGCCAGGGAAGTCCATCCAAAGCTGTTAAAGTGTGCCCGAAGGCCCCCAAATTCCATATCTTTCGACCATTAGTCTTCACGACGGTGGGGTCACCTTTTGGCAGCGTCAAGAGCAGAAGGAGAGGCGTGATACCTCTCCGAACATTCCTGGAGCTCCGTACGGTGCCAAAGAAAGGGAATGTACACCCTGAATTCGTGCTAAGATGGAGGAGACGAGCGAAGGAAACCGCATACCGAAGTTAGGCGGCGGCGATCAGCGCTGCCACCTTTTCTTGTCCAATTAGGATGATTCAGGTAATCTTGTGATTTTCTTTGGTTGATTTTTATGTTTTATGACAGTCTTAAGGCATGATTTTGTGCATAAGCTGAGATCGATCGAGTTTCTTAGAGTTTTATCACCGCGACTTCTGTTGTGCATTTCATCGAACAAAGCATGTGTTCGATGAATATTTTTTGATTTACATAAGATATATTTTATCAACTTTATAAAAAATTAAAAACATATTAACCGCCCTATTCCATCTTCTATCAGACATTATGTTGAACACCTTGTTGGGTTCTATAGGCCTTGACATGGATGAACAGAACAAAACGATGCGCAGCGGAAGACTTTTGCGAATCAAACGGCATCGACAAAAACATTAACCGAAGTACCTTTGCACGAATCTCATTCGTGATTTCTTCGATCCCGGGGCAAGACAAGTCGAACTGCTCAAGTGTGCAGCCTCTAGACGTATCCACGCGGTCCTCGGCACACGGATCTCCTCCTTCTCCTTAACGAGCCCCGTTCTTTCTCCGTCAGCATCGTTACATCGTCCCGATCACATCAGGGATGGTGAGGGGGTGTGATGAGAGTAGAGAAGAAGTGGAAAGGCCCTGAACAATTCTGGCCTGGGTGAATTTCGTTCAGGGCCTTCCCCTATTTATACTAAGTGGGTATTTTTCATAAAAATCCTCAAAACTTAAGTATATCTTGCAACGTCCAAAAGACCATTTGCGTGTGACCCTCTAGGCCCGTGTATCAGTCTAGTTAACAACTCCAGCGGCCCAAATTAATTAACTATATCATCATATAGATTAATTAACATAAGATCGATTTAACCCAATCGATAGGTCGAGACTCCGACACGTGGGGTGCTAAGCTACACCTCGTCTCCTAGAAGATACAAAGGAGTGTGTATCGACTCCTTCATGGAACCTGTTCATCATCAGTTACTGTGTATGTATACTCCCTCATCCACTTGATGCTCCTTGGACGACTTAGGGTATGGTCAAGTGTCAAACCCTAATCGATCATCCAAGTTAGTGTTGATGCATTCGGAAATCATCGGAGAACTCTTCTCCGATATTTCACTGCCTTGGCCAAGGACTTTATCGCATCATCTTCCTTGAGCTGTCACCTCTTATACCAAGGGTAGATGATCCCATCTTGACCACTCAATCGCCTTCGTGAACTTCTTGATGCACCCGAACTAAGACCATTTAGAATCCCATGATTAGAAACTCATCCGTCATAGTCGAAGTACAAATGTCCTTCCACAAGATGTCTTTGGTGTCTCAGATCAAAGCACCACTTACACAACCGTGACGTGAATCAACCTGATTGACAGTTTGGTATAATACCATTCAGGGATTCGTACGGATCAATTCAATGAACTCTTTCCACTAAAGAGCACCCACTATCTATCCTTAGTGTTGCCACACTAATGGCTACGGGACCGGCCATACTCATCAAATGAGTGAGGCTAGATAGTGATATTCTATCCAGATACTTTGATGTCCTTCTCGCGTATCCTTCGAATAGGAATGTTTAGAACACATGCTTAAAGACTAGTGATTTCCGTATTACGATCTCATCATAATTCACTAAGTCCGATCATGTATTCATGGACTTCATTATATGCATCACACGTGCACTATAATGAGTATGTTCTATTAATGAACATGGAACAAGATGTGGAATGTGTGATTGGCTTGCCGGCCACATATATTTCCATCACACCTCACGTGCGTTTGATAGAAATACCCTCTTATCCCTAGTTTATTCTATATAAACTATATATAAATCATATAAATGCTAAGTACACTATATAAATATTTTATTTCAACTGTTTTCGGCATTTGGTCGGACAACTCTAAGGTGTTCAACTAAGTCAACTCATTAATTCTCAAAATTAAACATAAAAGTATATATAAGAAAATATCAAAAATATAATACCTAGGTTACCTGTATAATTAATATTCTATAATTATAGGTGATCTTATATAAATATAAGTATTTATTAATTATCATAACTAACCCATTTATCCTCCCCTAATATATCTATACCCATCTAACTACTTAATCATATAATAGTTATATACTTTCTTATTCTCTCCCTATATATCTTCTTAGTATATATAAGTAGTTCTCTAGACTTACCTATCTACTTAGTTATATTATAATTAGGTAGTTAGTTAATTCTCTCCATATCTATCTAGCTTCTTCTACTTCTTCTTATTCTTTACTCTTGTTAAACTACTTACTCTTATTAAATACTTATCTAATCATTCACTAACTATATCGATATCATCTTTAACTATAATATCTAGTATCTTACTTCCTTAATATTCTTAGTATCCATAAAATATATATACATATAATATCTGATATTTCTTCTCTACCTCACTTATTAACCTATTATTTTCAATCCAGATATTAATTACTTATTTATTCTTATATTCACTATCTTTAGAGCTTATTAACTAACAACTCACTTATTAAAACATCCTTAAAGGCCAGTCCCTGTGGAGATGACCTTACTCACACTATACATTTGAGAAAGTTTATATATTTTATCAAATTTATTTGAAAGTAGGCAAATTAAATTTACAAAGACAATTAAAATTTATTACGTAATTTGCCTCCCATCAATAGACATAGTGTGTGTAGATTCCAAGCAGCCAACAGCCCCCTCACATACCCTCACCCCTCACCTGGAAGTGTGTCTAAAGATTCCTCAATATGACACAATGAAATTTGTCATGACCTTGGCCAATGGGCATACATATCACAAACTAGGCTTATGCAAAGATGTAACTATAACCATCCAAGGAATGACAATCATGCAAGACTTCACTTTCATGCCATCAGGAAGCACATACATCATTTCAGGTATTTAGTGGATGAAAACATTGTACTAGATTTATTCTAACTATGCCATCTTGGAGATGAAAGTAAGAATGGGATGTGACCTTTATGATTTGGAAGCATACCCCATCCCCAACAAGACAGAGATAGCCCTTTGCCAACTAGGCAAGACATTATTAAGATAGTAATGCCTGCTGGTAAATCTTTACCACATGATAGAAGCTGCGTAGGCATCTTACAAAGAGACCCGTGAAGAGATGTTACTACTAGCACTTCATAGTGAATTATGGTTTTATGTGAAGAAATTCAAGATCTACCTCCCTCTGGCCAGATATAAAACGTCATTGTGACCAACCAGGCGAAATGCTAGTGAACGATCAACCTTACATGTATTCATAGCTCCAACATACTAAAGTAGAAACTTTTTGAACATGAGTTTTGGAATCAGGCATGGACCAATATTTGACTAACCTATGTACCAGAGCATTACTCTTAGCGCGCTCCTTGGATGACACAATAAATCAGGTAGAGGGGAATTTTATATTGGTTATCACACCTTAAACGATTCAATATCCCCAACCGGTACTTGCTAGAGCCAAATTGTGCTTTCATTTCATTGTCATTGTAAATTCAATTCACCTAAATCAAATAAAATGTGTAATTGTGTATAGTCACTCAAATATATATTAGTCGGAGAGAGGTTGTCAACACAAGGACTGGTCTTTCAGATAAATCCATAGTTGAGTAAGGGTTTCCAAAGAGGAAATGAATGAGTGAGCAATAAGAGGAATTAAGTATAGAATAATAGCTCTGATGAAGCAATAACAATATGATGGTGATAAAGTACAAGATTAGTGAGTAAATTCAATTCACCTTAAATTCTCTCTTTTTATAGATATTAGAAAAAGAGAGAATTTAAGATGATATGTAAAGGTAAATTATAGGAATTAGTGTTAGGGAGAACTAGAAAAGTGAGAGGTATTGTAGTTATAAGAAAATATATTCATATTATTAAGAGGTTTAGTATATTTTAGATATATTAGAGATAGTGAATAAGTGGAAGAAATAAATTCATTTATAATATTATAATGAAGGGATATGTTAATATTAGTAGTTAGACGATAAATAATTTTATTTGAGTCAGATATAAGAAGAATAATGAAGAAGAAAGAGGATGAGAATATTGATGATATTAAGAAGGAGAGTATTAAGTATGTATATAAATGGTGAAATGATTATATATAAAAATAGGAGCATAATAATTAGGGAGATAAAATAGAATATATTTTAATTTATAAGAGATGATTCAACAAATTAGATTGATAGGAGGATAAGGGAATATAGTTAGAAAAGATGAGCTTCTCAAAACTACCAGCGTTCCTATAGGGATATGCGTTTGGAATAGCGGCGCATATACTGAACATGTTACCTAGAAAGTCGGTAACTTCCACACCATATGAGATATAGAGAGGAAGAAGAACAAGTTTTATGTATGCTAGAGTTCGGAGATGTCCTGCCCATGTGAAGAGGCACGACCCAAGAAAGCTGGAACCTAGAACTGAACTGTGTAGATTTGTGGGATATCCAAGAGAGACATAATGATACCACTTTTAGCGGCCCAAGGAACAAACCATTTTTTGTTTCAAAAAGGGTCATCTTCCTAGAGGATGCAAATCTTCTAAGAGAAGATAGTGGGAGTAAAGTAGTCTTGGAAGAAATTTTGAGTCAAGACACAAGTATTGTCTCATCAGATGAGCACTCAGTTCATGAACATGTTCAGGAAAATACACTAAAACCCCGTAAGTCAAGAAGAGTAGTGAGACAAGTTGATCGCTATATTGGACATATTGCATCAGGTGAAGTCGAGACACTACATCTTAAGGGTGATGATCATTCGACATGTGATGAGGCAGTTCAAGATTCTGACTCTCAAAGATGGCAAGAAACAATGGATTCTAAAATCCAGTCCATGCACCACAATCAAGTATGGTGCTTGGTTGACCCTCCCGAAGGTATAGTACCTATCGTGTGTAAGTGGATCTTTAACAAGTTGACACAAATAGACACGACTAGCTGTGAAAGGTTATCGTTGAAGGCAAGGACTTGACTATGACCAAATACTTTCACCAGTTGCCATGATAAAGTCAATCAAAATTCTTCTCATCATAGCTGCACACCATGACTATGAGATCTCTTAAATGGATCTCAAGGCTGCTTTCCTCAATGTAAACCTTGAGGAAGAGGGGTATATGTTACAACCCGAGGGTTATGCATCCAAAGAATTTCCAGATAAGGTGTGCAAGTGGAAAAGATCCATTTATGGATTAAAGCAAGCTTCGAGGAGCTATAATCTCAGATGAGATGAGGCTATCAGATCTTATGACTTCATTAAGAATGAAGATGAACCATGTCTATACAATAAAACCAGTTAGATAGATCACTTTCATGATTTTATATGTGGATGATATTCTACTCATTGGGAATGATCTAGGAATGTTGTCATCAGTAAAGGCATGGTTATCCAAGAACTTCTCCATGAAAGATTTGGGAGAAGCAACCAACAAATTGAGAATACATATCTATAGAGATAGATCAAGGAGGTTGCTTGGATTATCCCAATCTATGTACATAGATACCAATGACAAAAGGTTTGATATCATTGAAAACTCTAAGAGAGATCTCATACAGATGAGGCATGCAATTCAAATATATGAGGAGCAATCAAATAAGACTCCTGCAGATAGAACAATAATATCTAAAGTTCCATATGCTTCGGCTATTGGATCCATCATGTACGTGATGCTATGTACTAAGCCTGATGTTGCATTTTCTCTAAGTGTTACGAGAAGATTTCAGGCTGACCTAGAAGAGGAACACTGGGTAGTAGTGAAATGCATCCTTAAGTACTTGAGAAGGACTAAGGATTTATTTCTGATTTATGGAGGAGCGGAGCTGAAGCTGCAAGGTTACACTGACTAAATGATACCATGCATTTTTAGTACCCTATATGATCACATTTACATGCTTATTCGCATTAAATCACTCATACTTGCATGTTATCAAGCTTTAAATGATTAAATCTATTTTTAGAATGATTTTCTGAATTTTCTACATTTTTTTGGGATTTTTCTAACAATAGATTCTATAAGAATATAATATTTGAGACACAATATGATTTTTCTGGAATATTTTGACATTAAATTTGGAAAGATATGATTTTTTTGAGTCAAAATATACATTTATACGTATTTTTTGGCATTTTATTTTATTTAATATGAAATTTTAAGTATTTTGGTTTTTTATGGCATAGGGTGACGTGGCGCGCTGATGCGCATCAACGTCAGCGTCGAGAAAGAGATTTTTTCTTTTTTGTCCTTTTGTCATGTAAATGTGGCACGGAATACAAAAAGCTACGGAATACGAAAAGCCACATAATATAAAAAGCCACAGAATACAAAAAGCCACGGAATATGGAAAGCCACGGAATACGAAAAGCCACAGAATACGAAAAGCCACAGAATACGAAGTGCTTTGACTTCTTAACAGGCACGAAACCGATGACATTGATGAGGAGAGAGAAGAAATTAAAGGCTAGGATTACTTCAACTTCCAACGGCCATAACTTTTGATCTTCCCTTCCTCTTTCTATCCATACCCTCTTATCTATAAATAGAGTCTTGGATCATTGTAAAAATCATCTTGAACTTGCTTCCTACTTGTGTAGGCTGATTGAAAGATAGTGAGTTTTGAGATCCATCAAGAGTCTTCTTGGTGTCTTGAGTGTGTGGGAAGAAGCATTGGAGAAGAGGGGGACCTTACCGGCACTCATAAATTGTTGTGACCCTGGCGGAACGTAAGGATCTAAATTAAGGGTCTTCGCATTACGTTGTCTCTTTCCGGTCACTATAGCTAACATAATTAGTGTTTATCATCGTTCTTGCATCCTCATTTTACTTCATTCTCTCGTCTCTCCATCCTCTCCACCACACCACTTCACATCCAATCAATATCTTCGTTCATACCATCGTTCATCGTCATATCAATCACAACCACTTACTCTTTTCTTTAAGTTAAATTAGTTTATAATTACGCATTTTTTATCGATTTCACTAGCTCACTTCCTCGAATTGTGCTTTCACCGATCCTCTCGTCAATCATCACTAGTATAAGAAAGTAGTTCCTCAATCATTGTTCCTTGTGGAGACGATCCGTACTCACCACTAACTACGTATTTTGAAGTACGGTTAAATATATTTTTATTGAATAATCTCAGTCACCAACGACAAATTTTAACCCTAAAATTGAGATTATCACTCAAGTTTCCAGTCATATCCAAACGATAGTAGGTATACATCTGGATTTCTGTTCACACAATGGAGGTGCGATATCCTAGAAGATTTCCAAGTAGAGTAGTACCGCAGACTAGATGACAAAAGCTGAATACATTGCAGCAGACGAGGACACTAAGGAAGCAGTCTAGTTGAAGAAATTCATCACAGAACTTCGCGTTGTTCCTCCCATCTCAAAACTTATTCCACTGTTATGTGACAACAAGGGTGCAAAAGTCACGGTCTCATCAGAAGTCAAAACACATTTTGAGGCGATTTCACTTGATTAGGGAGATCATTGCACAATGAGATATTGTGATGGAAAGGGTTGCATCAATAGACAACATAGCAGACCCACCATCAAAAAATGGGATTTTTGAACAAGGGTGATTGGCTTTGGTCCAAGTGGGAGATTGATGGATATTATGTAGTCGTCAAGCCAATCACACCACCATGTTTATTTTAGTTCATTGAATAAATATTATGTTCATTATTATTCCAGTGTGATGATTATAATGAAGTCCATGAATATGTGCAATGACATAATGAATTATGATGAGATCATAATATCAGTGGTCACTAGTATTTAATTATGTATTCTAAATATTTCCTATTAGATGGATAGTCGAGATGGACATCGAATTATCCAGATAGAATAGCACTAACTGATCCTTCTCATACGATAAATATAGCTGATTGTGTGGCTATTAGTGTGGCGACACTAAGGATAGATAGTGGGTGTTCTTTGGAGAAAGAGTTCACTGAATTGATCTGTATGAATTGTTGAATGGTGTTACACCTAAACATCAATCAGGTTGATTCATGTTGCGGTTGTTTAAGTGATCCACTGACCTGAGACACCAAGGACATCTCGTGAATGGACGACTTCATTTTGACTACGACTTACAAGCCTCTAATCATGGGATTCAAACAACTAATAGCTCGGTTGTAGTGAGAAGCTCAAGGAGATGATTGAGTGGTCATGAGAGGATCATCCGCCCTAGGTATGAGAGGAGATTGTCTGAAGGAAGACGATGTAGAAAATCCCGAGGGTAGTGAGGATATTGGAGAAGGTGTTCTCCAATGATCTGGTTACGCATCAATGCTAATCGAATGACGGATTAGGGTTTGATGATAAACCATACCGTAAGTGTTCGAGAGTCATAAGAGGATGATGGATTATACATATATGGTAACAAATGGCGGTAAAGGTTTCATGAGAGAGTTTAAACACTACTTAGTATCTTCTATAGCACGAGGTGTAGCTTGGCACCCCACAGGCTGGAAACTTAACCTATCCATTAAGTTAAATTGATCCTTAGTTAATTAATCTATATGTCGATATAGTTAATTAATAAGGTAGGCCAATAATTGTTATTGTGCCACTAAAGTTACTAACCAGAATGATACATGGGCCTAGAGGGTCACACGCATAAGGTCATAGGGGCATTAGTGCATATATTTTACTTTGTAGAGTTTTGAGAAAAAAATTTAAGTAAAATATAAATAGGGAAGAGGCACTCATTTAAAGCACCTAGGCCAGCCAGATTTGAGAGCCCGCCCTCTCTCCACTCTCTTCTCCACTCAACTAAGGAGAGTGTCTTCATGGTGAGAAGATCTTCAAAATTTTCAAGAAGAGTTGAAGAAGATGAGGTGGAGATCCAAGCGCCAAGTGGTCGCATGAATATTTCTATAGGCCAGACACATGAATGGCTTTAGAATGATCTCAGAGAGACAAAGTCAAAGGTGGAATAAGTTCCCCACAAGGTACATTTGATGTATGCTTTTAAAGATCAATTACGAATCAATTAACACACTTCTGCATCTATGGACTCATGTTTTTTATGGATGAACCAAGGCACAGAACCCTAAAACTGGGACCCTTTTTAAGGCTCCCAGATGAGCTCCAACAGTTGTGGATAGTGTGGAATGGCCATGGGGTCATCACAGGCCATTGGATTGCAAGTGGCGGTCCCCCTCTACAAGACATCGTCATCTGGTTGGAGAAGGACCACAACCAAGGGCAGAGATGGATGCATCTGCCTGTCACTGCTGGATCTAGATTTAGGAGTTAACAACAGCGAATAAATCACAACCGTGGACCACCTTAAGCCAACGGTGCACCTTTCCTTACCACGTCGATCGCCCATCAACGGGCCCATCAACTATTGTCCACTTTACTTGTTGGTGTGGCCCCGTCATCCTTATCAGCTACCTCAAAAAGAAATAACATATAAGAAAATTCAAATATAACATGTACAGTATGATCTCTTTATGAAGATCAAATGGTCAAGATTAAAATGCAACTAAAATATGGCTCGTTATGATGCGCACTTTGGGCAATGTTGGCTTAAAGCCCGATCATTTTTCTTGTTACTTTTTGGCCCAAAGTGTGGAGCTAAAAGAAAAAATTATATGATACATATCACAAAATATTAGAAAATTTGTAGCAATATAAATCCAACTGAAATAATGAAACAAGTTAAATGAAGATCTCCCTTGTGTGTGTGGGCTATCAACTTGATTGGCTGTGTATGCGGCCTATTTTGGGTTGGTCCTTCTTGTTTACTCCATGTGCTTCTTTTCAGCTACTACCTATGTGTCGCCGCTCGTCAGCCGCCAGCAGACTTGACAGCTCTGTGCTCATTGGCCTGATGCAGTCTTGTGTGTTGTTGCACCTAGCTTTTATCTTGGTTACTGGCACTATAAAATATAATTTTCATTTTTTAGTAAAACTTTGTCTTCAAAATATAAAATGACCAACTAGAAAAATTATTAAAACACATTAAAAAATAATAATTTTTGTACACAATTTACATCAAAATAATTAGATTTTGTAAAATATGTAAAGGATTCGAATAAAAAATGTTTTTTGATCAAATTGAGATAATCATTAAAATGATTTAAAAATAACTTCAAAATTAGTAGAATTTGATGCCACATTATGGGTTCATCAGTACCCCACTCTAGTCATTGATGAGCTTTTCAAAGAATTACTGGGAATGTTGATCTTGTCCAAACTCGATTTGGCATCAAGCTACCCCCAAATTATAATGAAAGCAAAATTCTTCTCAAAAATGGCTTTCAAAATACACCAATGGCATTATGAGTTAAATTTATGCCTTCTGGCCACACAAATACACTAGGATTATGTTTTTGTAATTTTTCTTGATATAGGTTATAACATATTCATGTATGATGCAGACTTAGTAGCACACGAGGGGCTTCTGATAACTCGCAAATGATTGGATCCATTATATTCACTTTACATTTTTAATTGCATCAAAATAGTTATATATGCATGTTACCGAGCATGAAATGACTAAATCTATTGTTGATTTAGTTGTATTTTTAAGGATTTTATCAACATCACATTCTTAAATATTTTATTTTTTGCATCAGAATAATTTTTTTTACGAATTTTTGACATTATATTCCGGAAGATATGAATTTTCTAAGTCACAAGTTATTTATTTATATGAATTTATGAAGGTTTTTGGGATTTCTTACCGTCATGCCATGTGTTGCCATTTGAATCCTCACATGGTCACCAATCAAAATTTTCTGCAACGATTAGTGTCAATAATCATTGTGGAAAGGCGCTATGATGGCATCACAAATTGTGATGCCATAATGGCCAATCATTGACCAACGTATTTTTCTATTTTTTATTCGCAAGGGTGACTAGGACTAGTGGAAAAAGGTTGGATTTAAGTCACAATAAATATGATGCAAGCATCAAGAGAAGAAATTAAAAAATCTAATTATTTAAAGCTTGAAAGGTCAAAAGTTGTGCCAATACACGTGGCCCGTCTGTGTAACATTATAATTGGTTAAAAGTAAGCGCAACGCTGGTTACACAGAATATTTCCTTATTTTGGAGACACTAACATTGCAGGAAGAGGGGACCCCACCAACTCCACTAAAGACAATAATAAATAGAATGGATTGTTTGATTTGGGAAGAAGTTTCATGGAAGAAGTTTTCCATCTAAATTTTTGTTGTTATATTCCTTTTCCTCATTTGGGAAAGGCTCGTCTCAGCAGTGTCTGGCTGAGTGAAACATAAATCCTGATGTGAAAATTTATGAAAATGTTTATAAGATTCATGTAATAGTTTTCTATTAAATGTTGAAGAACCAAGTTTGAAAAAAGTTCTTGTCTTAGCAACAAATAAAGACCAGAGGTTAGTCATCTTATTCTTGAGCTTTACTGGTATTCCCCCCAACCTATTATATGAATATATTTCTATACTTCCATCTGTATCCTTTTAAATGGTTAAGATAAATTATTTGGTGTTAATAATTCTTGACGTTTTACTTCTTTATTCCCTCTGCCTCGTGTAAATTATTTAACTTTAGTTATCATCTTCTCTTATCTACCTCTCATAAATCATGTTTATAAATTCAATATTTAGTTCACCATAACGATGATGCTTTATTCTAAAATACTTTATTTCCTTATTCGGAGGACATTATTTTTTGAGATAGCAGTAAATGTTTTGATTCATTTCAGTCAAATTTTCATATTATAAAACCCTTACAATGATCTCATCACTTTTTTATTGGAGATTGGGATAGGAGGTTGAGACCAATTGTGGAAACGTTGATGGTCAATGAAATTGGGTTTAAACTTGAAACGCAGGGAAAATACTACTTTGATTGGTTCCTCCCAATCAACATGGTTTTTTACCTAGGCACTCAAGAGTGTTGATAGGGCTAATATTGTGTATCTGGGGTATATTAATCATAGATCATACAAATCCTGATGTATATTATTATGATATATCCTAATTCATTTATATATAGACTAATAAAGAAATAATTTATAGATTCAGAATGAACTCTAAAAAAACTAATTTTCCCGTTAGCCTGATATGCCAGTTTTGCTGTTCTTATTGAAAGCATTTATTGAAATCAATATCCCCATTTTCTCTATATTTAAATGCTTTTGTAATGACTTTTTTAAAATGGATGCATTTTTCCACATTTGTAATGACTTTTGCACTTGGATTTATCCCAATTAGTGTTTACAGACAATGGCCAAAATGGTCATCATCATCATCGTCAGCACCATCATCATTATCATCAATAACCCATTATCAACCACACCTCGAGAACAACTCGCCATAGTGATTGGTGACAGCTAACAATAGCATTGGACTGTTAGTTCATTTTATTCAGATGGCTATTTTTTAAAAGAATTCTTACCCGCCTCTGCAGACTCTTTTTTTTTATTTGGTGAACTTTTCGTCATCAAATGTATTATCTCAAATCCTATGAATGTAATCAATTAACTCATCAATGAACAAAACTTTCATGAAAAGATTTTTTGCACCTTATTCTTTTTTTCCGTAGCCTTCTACATTTTTTCCTTATCCTATGCCAAGAAACAAAGTGTTTCTTTCTTTATCATCAAAAGTGCACTAAATGAATTCATTCATGGTTCCCAATGACTGACTTAACGACAATTTGTTTTTTAAAAGTGAACCAAAATTTAGTTTATGTGGAATCATATTTTCATTTCTGTACAGTTATTCAAGTATCTAGTTTTCAGACATCATTCCCAGGTTTATTGTCTATCATTTAACTCTTCGTCGAATCCTTTATTATCAGTTCCTCATTAACAACAAAGTGATTTTTAAGAAGAGAACTGGGGATAAAAGGACACAGAATAACCTATCGATGAGTCCCATTTGGAGAGAAATGTGCACCAGGGAATCGAAAGTAAAAGCCATGAAAACATAGATGGGTATCATCGTCGCGCCAGGACGCAGCAGATAGAGAATTTACAAAGGCCATCAGTAGTGAGCCGTCGTCTCCTTAATCTCCTCCATGGTAATTGACTGCAAAAAAATCAGAAGAAATACTTGAGAAATGGGAAAAGTGGATGGGCATATTCGGGATAAAATTTGTTCCACAATACTGGAGATTTTATTCCCAGAACCAGGTTTCTTAAGTTCATCACCATCGTCCATATACTTCGTAATTGATATCCATGGATGTCAAGGGGACAGTGACAATGACAAATTGTAATTGATGGTGGTGATGATAACGAGGACAACGATCACAATGACGAATATCTCATCATCATTTTCAGTGATGTGTGACCCTCTGAAAATTCCCCCCTTATGTGGGTGGATGGTGAATTTGTCACCCTCATCTTCATGACAATCATCATCCATGTTTGGCTTGGACAAATTCATCACCTCCATCATCATAGTCAACCTGGATGTCAAACTTTAACGACCACTTGGACATTTCCTAAGATTGTGTTTGATGAATAATCCGTAATCAACTTTGTAGGGCTGGAAAGATCACTGGTTAAACTGAATCCGTATGATAAATAAGCACCTGATCTTTTCCAGCGAAATCATTCTCAGGTGTTAAAAATAGCATGCAGTGGCACTCTTTCCTGCAAAAGATAAGTAAGAAAGTTAGCTAAAGCACAAATAGTATAAGAAAATTATTTTGAATTCATGTTATAGTATTTTACTGCTAGAGAAATTAATTAACTATAGAGCTGGATCGTTAAGGGAATGCAGAAGCTTTTAGAAAATCTTCCCGACCTTTCACGCATAGGAACACAAGGGCAGTTCCAAAATCCTTGTGCTGCCTCAGCAGCCTTGTCATCATAATGCCTGAAAAAATTTTGAAGGCGCCAAAAATTATGTGTTTGATGTTAAAAGATCAGCAAAAAAGAGAAAATTAGTCGAATGATTTTATGTTCAATAAGTTATTTTACCTGCAAGGGCACAGGGGTGCTCCAAGGGTGTCTCTATGTTCAGCTAGGCCCTATAAGAAATTAGACAGATGGAACTTAAAAGAAGAGAAAGCATCGCTGATAGATGAGAAAAAAATACATACTGCCATAGCATCTTTAATTTTTCTTTAAATTCGGAAAATATAAAATGATATACATATCCTTGTTTACATTAAAAACAAAATAAACGTTTTCAGCACCTTGATAACCACAGAGGTGACTCCCTTGTCAACGCAGAAATATGTTCCTGATCGACGAGCATATTGCTCAGAGAACTTTCGCATAATCTCTACAGATTTCTCTGAAGGTTCAGCTGCAAAATAAATAAAAGTGGAACTTCTGTTAAAATGGAAACGCAAGGCTTCTTCCAGATGCTAGACATTCGTTAAGGTACCATTAGATAGTGTATTCGACCAAAAAGGAAAAATCTCAAAGCCAAACAGTGTTCACAAAATTTCATGAATGTAAGTTGTGGTCCGAAACAAGCAGGAAAAACATTATGATAAAGAATGAATGTGGACTTCGAACACTATATAGAAGTATACTTCTTGTTACATAAAGATTAGCTTCTTCAATTCAAAGACGGAAATAAAAAGTCAAGCTAAAGTCGCATTTTTGTGCTATTAGATGCAACTGATCAGCCCAATACGCGAGCTAACTGTAACTGAAAAGAACTTACGTTCATCTTACCAATTAAGGAACCTGAGAATTTACCTACTATCCTACACATCGAAACACAGAATTTCACCTAACTCCATCATAACTAATCTTTTTAACCATCATAACTAATCTTTTTTCCCATCCCTTCTAACATCTGATCCTTCGATTACTTGGTTTTCTCCCCGGAGCTAGTTTTAAAACGGCCTTGTAACCAGTCTTCGACGAAATTTCACTCATTTCTTCTCCAGAAAATCGGAGCGTAACATCTACTCCGTTCTAACATAACGAGTTCACATCTATTCTGGTTCTAAAACAGACAAGCTAAGGTTCACTTATTTGGTCAGAAATAGAATGCAGAAAAACAAACACGCAATCTTTTATCCCGGACTGTAAACAGTTTATCATGCCGATAGATGAGCTGCAGCCTGCGTTTCGCAGAATGAACCATTCTACAGAAAAAACTGGAGAATCCAAGGATCAGCTACATGAAATTAAAAAAAAGCTGTTAAAAAAAGGACGATGTACGTGAACCGATCATCAAAAACTACGATTTTTTTTCCTTAATGAGGAACCATCCTACAAACGGAAGAAGAAGAAGACGAGAGTCCGGCAACAATCAAATCAGTTCAAACCCGCCCCAGAACTCCGAAGAGGGGGACAGAGGACGAAATGCGGACTAATTTTATCAACTGCAGGACAGTATATAGAAAAGAAAAAACATGCAATCTTCGACCACGGACAGCAAACAGTTTATCATGACGAAAATTACCGATAAAACCATTGTCGGGCGCGAGATCAGGAACCGGCCCAGAAGAAGAAAGAGGGGAAAGAAGAGATCTGCAAACAAAAACTCACATTTGGCTTTCACGATAACGCGAGAGCAAGAGCGGCTCCTCGCGGGCCAGCAAGAAGGGGAGCCGAAGCTCCTCAATCCAGCGCTGGAGTTGCTGAGAGTCTCCATAACTTGGGCTAGTTCAAGCAATCGAAGTTCTTGATTTCAGCAATGGCACCTTATCCTGCTCCTCTCTGCCTCTCCGTTCTTCTTACTCGTCGTCGTCGCCCTGCCATATCCTCGTTGGTTTATGTGGTGGCACGAACACTCACCACAGAAATGACTTGGGCTTAACGGATACTTTTTAACGGTCACAATCCATATTCGGATCCTGTTGGCTTCTAGAGTCAGGATAGGGTTTGGATGAGGATAAGAGGGATTTTTCTTTATCCAATTGGGGATATATTACAACTAGGGTTTGACGGTCCCGGTCCGATCTGGGTTTTTATGCAAAGACCTAAACCCTACCTAAAATTTGGTCCCGTTCTTGTTCGGTCCTGGTCCGGTCCTATCTGATCCCGGTCTGGTCAAGTTGACTAATCAATGTCAAAGTCAAAGTGGAAAATTCTTATGGATGGTTATGTTGAATATTAACCTAACAAGGTTTAGAATACACCTTCTCCTCCCTCCTTTCTTTCTGCTCTCTCTCTCAATCTCTCTCTCGCTTCGTCTTTCTCCCTCCACAGCTCCATTCTTCATGGAGAACTATCGTGGTGAATAGAGAAGGATAAAAAGTTCAATTGAGGAAGAGGTTTTGATGGGCACTTGCAGCCTAATTTCAAAGGAGAAGTCCTCATCATGTAGTGGGTTCCCATGAACATTCAAACACATTGTGGGTGTGCTAAGCTAATATATTTAGAAGTTTCAAAAAATAGTAAATAAATATTTAATGATTTACTTCCAGTTCTCGTCGGACTAGGCCCTTGGACCTAAACCTATCCAAAAAACCAGTCCACCCGCAAAATGGGGGACCTACTGTCCTGGTTCAGTCCCGTCTGACCGGTCCTCAGTACTAAATATCCAACCATATTTACAACTGTCTTCTATTCTTCTAATGCAGAGTACACATTTTTGTACTTCTTTGGAACTTGGATTATAGATTTATGGAGTAATTTGTTGGTGTTTGTTGTGCCAATCAATCATTGTTCTATTGTGGTTTTTGGACCAGGAAAATGGCTGACCCCTCTGATACAAATTATTAGAATGGAGTAGAAGGAGATAGAGATGGGGACAATAAAAATCACCTGTTGGGATTTTACGCTCGAGGATTGTCTGAACAAAGATTTATGGAGTGATTTTCAGGTGTTTGTTGTGCCAATCAATCATGGCTGTATTGTGTTTTTTAGAACAGGCAAGTGTCTGGCCTCTCTGACACAGATTATTTCACTGGAGTAGAAGGTGATAGAAATGGAGATGATCAAACTTGATCTGTTGGGATATCATGCTCAAGGATGATCTGAGCATAATTTTATGGAGAAGCAGTTTGTAGGTGTTTTTTGTGCCAATCAGTCATGGTTTATTACGGTTTTTAAACCAGGCAAGTGTATGGCCTCTCTGACCCTGAAATTATTAGATTGGATTAGAAGGAGATGGGATGACATGATCAAAATCATCTCTTGGGTTATAATGCACAAGGATTACTTGAACACAAAACTATGGAGTACTTTGTGCTTGTTAGTTGTGTCAATCAATCATGGTTGCATTGTAGTTTTTATACCAGGAAAGTGAGTGAACTCTCTAACAATGAAATTATGAGAGTGGAGTAGAAGGAGAAAGATATGGGTTTAATATGTTGGGATATCATGCTCAAGGATTATCCTAGAAATGATTCACCATTGATAGATCTCACTAAGGACAGATCGATGGAAGGTGGAGAGAGCAAGAGAAAGGGAGAAAAGAAGAGAAAGAGAGAGAACTTCCGAAACTTGCATAACAGTAATCATCATACAATGAGATAATCCAAGCTCCAGATCCATGTAAAAAATAAAAATGGATGAAACCTGTGTGTGTATAAATTTTTACATTGAAAATTATATTGATATTTTTGTATCAAATAAATGGTTATTAAGAATAAAAAATCAATATTAAATAAAATTTTCCATGGATCAGTTCATGTGAACAAAAACATGTGTTCTGAGGAATTTCTAATGACTTTTTTGCGGCTAATTTTAAATAAGCATGCATTAAGTGAGAAAAAAATGTTTTGAAGCCCTAAGTATTTTCTGCAACATTTAAATACTGTCTAAATTTTGAATAATTTTGTAAGCATAAGTCCAGTGATACCCTTCAATAAGTATGTTAATTAAACAGTGTCATCACCAATTATCTGTGCAGAAAAAATAAAATAGTGTGGGAAATTTCAGTAGGAACTTTAGGTTCGACCTTTTGAGGAAGATATGCATCTTGAAACGTAAAAGTAGATATATTGGTGGACCAACACATTAAAAAGCTGTGCATCCGAGGTATGAGCATTGAAAGGCACATAATTCCTTCTGATTATTCTCTTCTATCTTTTGCCTGTCATCTCAACTTGATATTTTAAAGGTAAAAATTTCTTGAAATAGATAATAGGAATATCTGAAGGGATGCTGAGCTAAATATCTGGTCAGTTCAGGGGAAAACACCATGTACAGCATTAAGTAGAGTTATCTGACATCTCCAGGGCGAAAAAGTTTGCATTCTTGGTGTATTTTTAATTATTCCTGACATTTAATATCAGAAACTGCTCTGAGGATCAGGGAACCGATCTATAGGTGTGATCAAGAATTAGTTGCAATCTTATGGCTGTCATCAGTCATCAGTGAAAGTAAAATGAGATTGAATACAAAATTTCAAGGGGTTCAGTAAAGATAAATCCCTTGAGACATCAACAAGCAAAGCTGCGGCAATCCAGATAAAAGCAATGCAATACGTCAGGGGAATAAGTGATTTCCGGATGAATATTAGGTTATACAAGTGTTTACCAATACTTAAGTATAGAAATATACATATGCCTAAACTTACTCCATCTTAGCATTTTTTAACACCAGCATCTATGAATAGAGAGGAGAATTTAAAGACATGATCATGGATATGGGACCCTGGTAAAAACTCTTGAATGATTGTTCCACACCATCAGATATGGGACCCTGGTAAAAGCTCATTTTCTCAGCACTATCTTCTTAAAGACATGATCATGGATTATCTCAACATAATAGCCTTTTCCTCATCATTCGAGAGTTGATGCATAGAGAGGGGCCTAGAGAGAGAAATAGAGATAGAAATAGAGATAGAAAAGGGAAGTTAGTATAAATCTACTCCACATTCAAGGCTGATAGCAGCCATAAGAAGCGGGGAGACATCCCCATGTTCAACCTCTCTCATTTCCCTGTTATCTTCCATTGCCCTAGTTTGTCTCTGCTCCGGCCAACCTCTGTACAATATTATCTTGCTGGGCTCTCTTGATACCATCAAACCTCCAGTGGCTTGCTGCTCAAAAACAAAAATAAACAAAAAAACAGAAATAAAATAAATTAGCCCCTTACATGACATCAGCATCTGACCCCAATTGTCAAGCGTGACGTCAATTATACCTCCAAGGCAAAGACCAGCTCCTGAACAGAGGTGCCTTTGGCTCTTCCTTTGACGTTCACAATAGCAAGGGGATTTTTCTTGAAGTGGCCCACTATTGCTCTAGCCACGCCGGCAATGGCATTGCTCCTCCCTTTACAAAAGAAATGATCGTCTTCAGTTATCTTATGGATTGTTAGTGGGTAACTAATTATCTTAAAAAATTACCAATGGCAAAGACAGGTTTTTTCTTCATTTTAAGAGCCTGCTTTCTTAGGATCAGCCTCTCTCTGTTTGACAAAACATCCAATTTACGAGAGAGCTTGACACCAGATGCCTTCCCCGTCGTGGCTTCTGGAAGAGTGGGTTCGTCTATCGCAAGTGTTGACTGAAATGGTGAGGAAAAATTGAAACAGGTTTACCGCATCATTCATTAAAAAAAACTCTTAAAGAGAACTAGAGCATACCTGTTCGGTAGGCTGTTCAACATCACTTAAAGCCTCCACATCCTCTGCAAAGAACGATGAATTTGTATTGCTCTCATGGTCCAGATTGCCCTCCTTCATTGGGCCGCCAGTATGGGTAAAACATTTTAGTTGGAAATTTGGATCTTAATCGCCAGAAAATAATAATAATTTGAATTTAACTCACGAGAGTTGCATATTCCACTTCCCCCCGTCCTTCAAAGAATCTGTGCTTGCTGGTCTCAGAAACAGCAACTGAGCTTTCAAACTCAGAATCATCATTCGCCTGAGGCAGAGTCGACATTATACGGTAAGAAGTATGTAATGAAGCATACGGGTGATTAATAAAGGAGAAAAACCCCACCATCTGATGCCGCATTCGGTCAATATCCTCCGAAAGTTTGAGAACATGGAGCTTCAATGACTGAAAAAAAAAAGGAATTGAAGTAATAAATATAGTTTTTTTTTGAATTTTGAAGTAATAAATATAATAAGTGTTAGAATCTAAAAGCCCAATCCACACAGCTCATATTTTATCCTTCCTTCCAGAGAATTTAGCTCTATACCCTTATGTAAGGTCTCTTTATTTTTACCGTTGTAAAATGGGATTCAGATCTTGAGATCCGAACATGATGTGTACTTTATAAAAAGAAATTTTCTCCATATGGAATAGATGACATGATTTTCAGACCTAAAGCCCAAACTCTCCTTCTTCTGCCTTCTTCCTCCTCCCAGTCTCATTTGATGCCCTAATAGTGTTAGCCTGCTGATCTCTTGGATGATGGGGTGTCAGGAAACAAGCATGCCAACAGTAAGAAAACATAAACTTTCATCATTGTATGATGCGACCCAACAATCTTGGCAATGATCTTGATGGAGATCAATTGCACAGCGTAAACTAAACTTCCAAACTCTGCCTTCTAGGATTCGGCACCTTCCAACGTCCTTGACAAGGGACATTGACAGTGATGTTGACAACTGATTGACAATTTGTTGATAATGTCATCAACGTCAATGGACCTTCCAATGGCCGTCAACGGCCACCAACGTCGACAACAGCGCTAACTGTTTATTTGAGTCATCCCATTGACAGTGACAAGTTATTGACACTGTCATTAAACATCAACATCAATTTCTCAGGGCATTGGCCAATATCACTGCAACGTCACTCACCCCAGAAACTGTCAACATCATTATTAATGTCAATGTCATCAAAGATTGATGATACAGTCTTCTCAGAGATCGTTAAGTTCAGACCAGAATTAACTAGAAGAAAGGTACAATATTTATTGATCAGAGTTGGTGATACAAGTATGCAGGCCCTCTCTCTCTCTGGATAGGACCCACTAGACGATCACTCGCCTCCCAATCTCTTAAGAATTAACTTAAGAGCCTTAGGAATCACTCCTTCTCCTTGAGTGTTTTCCTGATCTATACACACTTATTTACACATATATATACTATCCCTATTCAGGCAGTTATACTGCCTCTTCAGTAGCCTTCTTCGAACATATCCAAGGATGGTGTCTGTTGGACACTCCCCCTGGATTCTTCTTCAGGAGATGCCGTTGTTAGTGTCTCTTCAGATGACTCCGTTGGTTGGGTATGCTGTCTTGAATCCCAGGAAGATTCTAACGGTAAATGTGAATGGCTACCATAACTGTCATTTTTCATAATCAATATCGATTTATTTCTTCTTTAGGAAGACTCATATCAATCGATCAAGTTGATAGGTGTTGAACATTACTGGCTTCCAACCACAGTTTGGACAGACCCAGAGGTAGGAAGAGTGTAAGAGAAACAACATAAATTTAAAGTTTACCCACCTAACAGTAAACTAACGACAATGGCCCTACTGGACTAAAAGATAGAAGTACCCCTAAGATTGGATGAGTACTGTATCGGTATAGAAAAGTATTTGTAGCTAACCTGGCGTCTCTGGGACTCTAAAGATCGTCTTAGAGCTTCTTTCTTGTTCAAAAGGTTTTTAGGCCTTAGAACGCCAGGACGGCTGTAGTTTTTGCCCCTGTAGATAATAATTGCGAAACCCTTGCTCACTCTTTCAATGGCCACGAGTATTCCTCCACTGGCCGATTCCAATTCCATAGCTGCCCTTTGAACACTTTCAGCAGATCTGTCTTTTGAAATTATTTTAACAAGCTCCCTGTATTTCCAGTGGAGATGCATGTTCTCTACGGTCCCATCAAACACCCCTCGCCTGCCTGAACGGTAATGAAACAACACTATAAGATAAAAAGGTAATCAAGAAATTTGCAAAAAAAGAACAGTTTTATCAGATTTTCAACATCTTACAGCTTGAATTTGAAGAATGCGGCGATACTGTTTGATTTTAAGCGGAAATTTTGCAGAAAGATTTATGAGTGTAAAGAAACTACTCACCCATTAATAAAAAGGGCTTCATTCTAAGGCCCACTTTTCTCAGCATAAACCTTTCTTCCTCGCTTATACCTTCTTTATCCAGCTCTGACTTGGGAGGTTCCATGGATTCATCAAGTTCCTGTAGAACCTTTTCAGCCTTCTCCTTTTTTCTCAGCGCCTATAAAAACATCCAAATCATGCGTCTCACAACTAATAAGGTAATGGGAATTCAATTGAATCATTTAAACATTTGTGAAAATCATACACTGGCTAGTTTCGCCTCTAGTTTAACCGCATTTCCAGATGAGGAGACAACTTCTTCAGATCTCACATAGTTCATTGTGTCATTTGAAAATTGGACTTCAGAGTTGATCTCCATCCTCGTAGAACTGGCCTCATTCAACACATCTATCTGAGAACGGCTTTCAAGTTTTCGTCTCTTTTCTATGGCGCTGGACACTGCAAATGGCAGGAAATCCTTTCCTCGATAGAAAACAATGAAGTCCTTGTCCCGCGAAAGAATAGTGCCACCAGTAAGTCGCTGCATAATGTTGTTATTCCAGGTTCAAAACTTGAAATAAAGAATCAAATGAATCAGAAAAAAATTTATTTGTAAAACCGAAAGGAAATCTAGTTCCCTTAACTTGGGTGAAGAAAATAATTTAAAAAAGTTACCTTCAATTCTTCAGCCATCAATTCAGAATTCGTGTTACGAGCACCCCTCTTGACTGCAATCTTAGCAATCTCACACTTTTCCCAAAGCTTAACCATAGCCTGCGCTAGTCCTTGGAGATTCCTATTCCTCCCTGGACATCAAATTTCAAAAATCACCAACTTATATGGGAAAATCGACGAGAAGTAGTAGATATTTATACGAACCTAGAGCAAAGTGGCAAGGTAAGGGGCGGCTGAGCCTCCTTAAAATGGTCATTTCACGATCTGTTAACTTGGGATGCAACCCAAACGGAAGAAGTCGAAAGGGCCGCCGATATCCATGGACGACAGCCGGCAAGAGGTCGGCGTCAACTGGTGGTGGGCCCGGGTCCCACCAGTCAACGAAGCGGGGACCCAAGCCATCCAAAAGACGGTCAACCTCTTCTCCAAGCTCCACTTCACCTGGCATCTGAAATCTCACCTTGTTTGGAGCTCCAACACCATGAACAAGCTGGTGATGTGTCGAGGCTGAAGATGATGAGCTGTCTAACGAGGTTTCTTCTTCATCATGAACAGACTCTGAATCTGACGCGGATTCAGACTCTGAGCTGCTTTCTGTGTGGGTAAAGTAGGGGTACTTATAGTCGTCACCCCTGTATAAAATGATGATGCTTCCTGATCTCCAGATAACAAGACCTCCGGTTTTTTTCTGAAATAGGAGGTCGAAAATCAAAAAACTTAGTTGGTTAATAACTCAGGAATAGAATGATTCATGTAATCTGGCACACGAATGTAATTTATTGCAGTTTAAACTAAGCATTCATAAAATAGAAAAAAAGTTGGGAGTTTAATGTTGTTCTCGCTCTTGTTCATGGTTTTTAACAAATTAAGAGTTCAAACATGAGCTAGACAGAAGGTTCATTCCATAAGATGCAGTGGCGAATTGTCTGATGATTTCTTACATTTTCTGCCTAATTTAAGTAAAGACTAACGAACTACACGTTGATCTAGTTATTATTCATCGTTTTCTGCAAAATAAGAGTTCAACCATTGGCTAGATCGCCGGCTCGTTTCATAGGATGCAGTAAATAACTTTCCGATGATTTCATGCATTTCATGTCTCTTTAGTGGCTAAAAATTGCAATGGGTCACGTTCATTGTTTACAAAATAAGAATTCATCTGCAAGCAAGAGCAGAAGCTTATTGCACTACACGTAGTACTAATTTTCTGACGATTTCTTACATTTTCTGTCTGTCTAAAATCTTTGGAGAAGAGCCCATCGCTTCAGGTAGCATAATTCAAGTCACTACTCATTAAAATCTGGCATAGAGATCTTCGACAGGCGCAAAATTAAATCATCAGACGAAGCTCGGAGATGCCCAAGACAAACACTCAAAGAAACGAACCTCCAAAATCTCATGCGTTCTCTTCATGTTCATCCTGCACAAATCCTCGCACTTGATCTTCACAAGCTCCGATCGCCGCCACCTCTCGTGGATGGAATTCACAATCCCCTCGGTGACGCCGGCCTTACCCACCTTCAACCGCAGCTTCTTATCCAATCTAATGCCCAAACTCCTCAATCGCCTCAATTGTTGCGAAGGAAGTATCATCTCCGCCTCCATCGGCGGCGGCGGCTGCTTCCTCAATTGGCGGAACCGGGCAAAGGCGGGGCCGGAGCCCGGGGCAGGGACGGGGCTCTCCGGGGAGCTCCAGCTGGAATCGACGGTGTGGCCGACGCGGTGCTTGGGGAGGGCCATTGGCGAGGGGACGAAGATCTCCCCGGCGGAGCAAGACCCAGATCGAAATTCATCGTCTTTTGGCTCTTCTTCGATGAACCCTAGAGCTCGAAGCTTCTCGGCGATTCTCTGGATGGCGGAATTGGCCGTAGCGCCCCGATCCGCGGTGGAAGTGTCGGAGACAGCAGCTCGCAAGGGAGGCAGCAGATGAAGAGCCGGCGATGGCGAGAACGAGGGTTTGCGGGCCTTCCCCGGGGAAGAAGACGAAGGAGGAAGACGATGGAGCGGCCGAGGTAGCAGCATTGTACAAGAGAGCAACCAGAGAAAGCGCGCAGAGAGGAAAGATAAGGAATTGTTACACGTCAACCGTTGACGATTCTCGTTGACGATGACGTCTTTCCCCAATTTTTAACCTTCATTTTTGCTGACTTGGGTTTCAAATTATGAAACTACTGTCGTCAACGTCTAACTGTTAGTTCCCGTCATCAAATACTCATCAGTGTCAGTCGTCGGCCTCGTCCCCATAGCTTCTGTCATCGTCAGGGCGACAGTTGTCACTGTCTGGATACAATTGTCATTGTCATCCATGACAGTCATTGCCCTCATTCATGACCCTTCTGTTGATGGTGCCTATCGTTGTTGCAATGACAATTGTGACTGCCCTCGACAAGTGGTCTTCGTCGTCGGTGTTAATGTCGTTGTCATTGTCATCCATGACAGTCATCTCCCTCTTCACGACACTTCTGTTGATGGTGCCTATCGTTGTTCCAATGACAATTGTGACCCCCCTCGACAAGTGGTCTTCGTCATCGGTGTTAATGTCGTTGTTGTCGTCATCCATGAGTGTCATCTCCCTCATTGACGACGCTTCTGTTGATGGTGACTGTCGTTGTTGCAATGACAATTGTGACCGCCCTCGACAAGTGGTCTTCGTCATCAGTGTTAATGCCCTAGTCATTGTCATCCATGACAGTCATCTCCCTCATTGATGACACTTCTGTTGATGGTGCCTATCGTTGTTGCAATGACAATTGTGGCCCCTTCGACAAGTGGTATGTGTTGTCAATGTTGGTCGTCATCTTTATCATCGTCTTTGTCATAGTTGTTAGGTTCAGTGTGTTGGTTCGTTTGTGAAAAACATGTTTATATGGATGGGGAAGCGTGTCGATTGATTCACAATCTAACTTTAAAGCGAAACATTGAATGTACCTTTTTGGGAAACTTATTCCACCCTTGACATGATCACTTTGAGATCATTCTGAAGTCGTTGACGCGTCCGGCCTCTAGAAGTATCTACGTGATCACTCGGCGCTTAGTTCTCCACCTCTTGTTCTTCAACTCTCCTTAGAGACTCTCTCCTTGGTTAAGTAGTGATATGGAGAACGAAGAAAGGGAGGGGCTCTCAAATTAGGCTTGCATGGGTGCTTAAAATGAGACCCCTTTCCCTCTTTATATTTCACTTAAAGTTTTTCCCAAAACCCTCCAAAGTAAAATATATCCACCAATGCTCTTATGACCTTGTGCATATGACCCTCTAAGCCCATGTATCATTCTAGTTAATAACTATAGTGGCCCAATAACATTTATTAACCAACCTAATTAATTAACTATATCAACATATAGATTAATTAAATAATGATCAATTTAACCCAATCGATAGGTTAAGTTTCCAGCCCATGGGGCACCAAGCCACACCTCGTGCTCTCGAACTCTCTCATAGAACCTTTACTGTCATCGGTTACCGTATATGTATAATTCATCATCTGTGTGAGACTCCCAAACAACTTAGGGTATGGTTTATCGTCAAACCCTAATCCGTCATTCGATTAGTACTAATGCATAACGGGGATCATTGGAGAATGCCTACTCCAATATCCTCACTACCCTCGCCAGGGATTTTTGTGCATCATCTTCCTTGAGTTAATCTCCTCTTATACCAAGGGCAGATGATCCCGTCTTGACCACCCAACCATCTCCGTAAGCTTCCTACCACATCCGATCTATAACTTGTTTGAATCCCATGATTAGAGCCTCGTAAGTTAGAGTCAAAACGTAGTCGTCCACTCACGAGATGTCTTTGGTGTCTCAGGTCAATGGATCACTTACACAATCGTGACTTGAATCAACCTGATTGACGGTTAAGTATAAAAACATTCAGGGACTTTTACAGATTAATTCCGTGAACTCTTTCTCCAAAGAGCACTCACTATCTGTCATTTGTGTCACCACACTAATAACCACATGATCAGTTATACTTGTCGTATAAGTAGGATCAGCTAGTGCTACTCTATCTAGATAATTCGATGTTAATCTCGACTATCCATTGAATAGGAATATTCAGAATACATGTTTACAGACTCGTGATTACTCTATTATGATCTAATCATAATTCACTAAGTCATTGCACGTATTCATGGACTTCATTATAAACATCACACAGAATAATAATGAACGTAAATATTGTATTCAATGAACTTAAATAAATATGGTAGTGTGATTCGATTGATGGCCACATAATATCCATCAGTATTGACAATCATCAACGTAGGACGTTGTAACAAGAATCATCATAGTGACAGTTTTCAACATGATTTGTCATCATTGTCTTCATCATTGCGACGCTCATATTAACCATTATTGTTGTCGTCCATGACAGTCATTGTCCTCATTGATGAAAAGTCTGGTGATGTTACCTTGTATTGTTGCAATGACAATTGTGATCCCACTCCACAAGTGGTCTTCATCATTGATGTTAATGTCAATGTCGTCGTCGGCATTGTTGTTGTTGTTGGTGTTGTTGTTGTTGTTGTCACCCATGGCAGTCATTGTCCTAATTGACAACATTTCTGGCGATGGTACTTGTCATTGTTGCAATGACAATTGTGATTACCCTCCACAAGTGGTCTTCATCGTCATGGTCGGTCGTTATCTTCATCATCGTCTTCGTCATAATGACAGTCATCAACTTCATCAGTCATCATCGTCTTCATCATAGCGACATTATAAACAATTGTTGTTGTCATCCATGACAGTCGTCGTCCTCACGATGACGCTTCTGTTGATGATGAGAATCGTCATCGCCCTTGACAAGCGGTCTTCGTTGTTGTTGTGAATGTCGTCGTTGATGAAAGTCATTATCCTCGTAGTCATTGTCGATTGACTGAAGAAGCTTGTGGACATTAATTGATATTCACATTTTGAATTAGTCATCCACATTGGCGAAGCTTCAATGGACATTGTGTCAACTACAGTCGTCATCCTTGTCACTGACACTTCCGTTATAGTTGTTTGTTGTTGTCGTCATAGTGACAGTCGCGCAGTCGACTACAAACAGTCGTCGCAGTTTCTTAAGGCTTCGATTTTCAAATCAAATCAATTAAGAGGTATTAATTTTGAACAAATTAAGTACGACATAAAGTGACGTGCTTAAGAACAACATTATCAGTCCAAATTAAACACAACTGTTTTGATTTTTCTTTCCCACTGTTTAGTTATTGGATGACGATGACGATTAAGGTTGTCGTCATCCTACATGAACACTTCAAATATCTGTTCTTGGCTGGAACTGTAGAGGGGGAGGGGAAGAGAATGGCAGCGATTGAGCTCGCGATTTCTCTAATTGTTCTTCTAATTTGTCACCCGATCACTGCAGAATCCCGCGACCTGTTCTTGAATGGGTCGCCCAAGCCCGATCCTTTCGACGCCGCCGCAACGGCGCGGTGGCTGGCGGCGGAGAACTCTTGGGGTGTTCTCAGGTGAGTTTTTTTCCGCCTGAAGAAGGCAAAAAATTGCGATTAATGAGCAAAAAAGACATTTTTTTGGCCACCCTCGTAGTGTTTGATGATCGATTTTTCTCCAATTTCAGCACAATATCTTCCGAATTTGGGGGGGCACCGTTCGGGTAATGTTGTCTCGCTTTATGAAAGCACTGGCTGAGGAATTTCCTGCGGATGGAAATTTTTATTCTGATTTGCTGATGGGGAATATGAGTGCAGGAATGTTGTTTCATTTAGCGATGGATTACCGGGACAAGGCTTAGGAATTCCTTACTTTTATTTGACATCTCTTGATCCCACCGCTAGGGATGCGCTGAAAGATCAAAGGGCCTCGTTCACTGTCAGTGAGTATCCTCTTGGATCTTGCGGTAGAAAAGATCCGGAAAATCCTACTTGCTCAAAGCTCACCCTTGCTGGAAAGGTAAACATGAGAATTTTGTTTTCTGCAAGAACAGAAAAGAGATGAGATTTGCTTAACAGTCTTATATTTTTGCAAATTACTTGGTATGTTCTCAATTTTCTTCCATAATTTCGTTCCATGATTTAGGACTGAGCTTTTTTCAAATGTACATAATTTTTTATGGCCTGTGCAATGGTTGATGAAGCTGTAAAATTCATTGGTTCATTTGTACAGGGATAAGATAAGACCTTCTGCCGGAGAAGTATTAGTTTGGTTGAATTGGTCGGTCCACGCTAGGATTTCTAGTACTCATCTGCCCAAGTTATTTATTAGATGAAGAAAATAACAGACTCGGACAAAGAAAATGAACCTTGCCAGTTCATCATCTTAAACTTTTACTCAATGTTCTATCAAGCGTTTTAGAATAACTTTCGGTCAATCTCTTTCTCTTCCTTGTGTATTGACTATCCAGTTTCTACTTTTGGGCCATCCATTTCCTGTTCTGTTCTTGATCTGTAATATATCAAAGAATAATCCTTTTGGATTTTTTTCCAAAGAACTTTCCAAATGGGTTTAAACTGCAGCTTAAACCAATCAGCCTTGACACCAAGGAGGGGAAGTTTGCAGAATCAGCGCTCTTCACCAAGCACCCAGAAATGAAGTGTAAGAAGGATATCTTCAGTACTACTTAGGGATACACAGTCTTTTTATTCTTGGTATTTTTTTGTTTTTTCACAGACTGGCCAAAGAACCACCATTTCCAGATCTTCAAGCTGAACATTGAAAACATATTTTTAATCGCCTGGTATGGCGGATCCAAGCCCCTGACTCTGGATCAGTACCTGCACCCTGCTCAGTAAGTTAACCGTAGGCATTACCTCTCTAGGTATTTTGTGAAATTGAATGGTTGCTGCATGTTCTCCAGGGTCAACCACCTGTCCATGCGTTCTTGATCAAATTGCACAGCGCAGTTGAATCTGATTATTTATATTTCCAGAACATAATCCGCCATTTATGAACAAAAATCTCGGCATTGCACTTTGATGGAGTTGTATATATATTGTTTGTACACCATCCAATCCCTTTCCCTGATGGCAGATAGAGAGTAAGATGAGAGAGACGAAGCTACAGTAGAATCAAGCTTGATGAGTGGGAACGGAGGCAGAGAGGAAGAGAAAGAAATTAGGATATTTATCAAATTGTGGAAGAATCAAGCTTTAAGGGTGAGAATGGAGGGAGAGATAGAGCTATCATGTTCTCTTCTACGTTGGAGTAAATTTTAATCCCAATTTTTGCTAAAATTTTAGAGATTATTTTCTAAAATCACAAGTGCATTTTAATAATGGATAAAATATCAAAGTATCTTCCGTTGTCTTAAGTCAAGCTTTTAACTGACTAGTCAGCAAGTCATGGCAAGTCAGGCAAGTCAGTAGGCTCTACCGAATAGGTAGAGAACCTAATTTGTTACTAGTAATGCACAAGAATCAGTCATAATCCAATACTTTGCTTTTCATGATGATTGCAACAAGTGTTCATGATGATTTCACAATTATTAGAGTTCAAAGAATGATTCTAGACCAATCAAACGCATAAAAATAGATTCATTTTTGTGTATCAACTATGTTTATGCTAGACACAAAATTACCTCACTAGCAGAACATTTTCGAGTCTTTTACCAAGGGGGACCCTTAAGCAAATGGAAATGGGGTGGCCCTGGAGCCACCAAAGTGGCGCAGAGCCAACAGGCTGAACTGACAAGACCTTTCACTGTGGAGGAAGTGAAAGCTTCCATCAAGGGGCTAAATGGAGAAGGCGCACCATGTCTGGACGGATTTCCGATCTTCATTTTTTGCGAGTTTGGGAAATGCTCGAAGTACATGTTATGGGCACGTTGACGGAATTTTGCCATGGCAATTATGGCATGGAGCGATTAAACAGATCACATCTTTTCCTACTAGCCTAATTCTAAGGGGCTTCCCGAATAGGCGACTTTCGTCCTATAGCGCTCTCAAACTCCATCTACCTCATATTGGCAAAGGTACTAGCCAATTGACTTCGGCATGTGATCGGTGATTTGGTTGGACCTTTTCAATCCGCATTCATTCATCCCAGGGTGACAGTTGATCGAGAGCGCGGTAGTCACAAGGGAAATCATAGCAGCTTGGTAGAGAGAGGGCAGGAAAAGCTTTATGTGGAAAGTTGATTTCGCTAAGGCATACGATACACTAGATTGAGAATTTTTATGTGTTTTGATGAGGAAGAGGAACTTTCTGAGGGAATGGATACAATGGGTGAGAAGGTGTGTGACGTCACATTCTTTCTCAGTCCTCGTGAATGGTAACCTAGAGGGAGGTTGGATCCAACCTCAAAGAGTAGTTCGATAGGGTTGCCCACTGACCCCGCTTTTATTTGTCCTAGCAGTGGATGCCCTAGCCATCTGTACGGTAAAGATATGTGCACGAGGCAGGCTGAAGGGCTTCCAATCCGGAAGCTGCCCAACGGGTATACCAATACTTCTGTATACAGATGACACTACATTCTTCATGGAAGGCTTAGTGGAGGAAGCCCGAAATGTGTTAACGCTGTTACACCTCTTCGTGGATTTCTCAGGCCTACAGATCAACCGTTCCAAATTCGCTTTCGTGGTATTTGGCCTTGCACCGGAGGAAGATGTCCAATGCTCAGAAGCTCTGGGGACTCCCATTGGAACACTTCCAAATGCGTTATCTGGCATTACCCATGAAGAGGGGGCTGCTAACACCCACGGATTGGACCTTGGTGATTGAGCAGGTGGAGAAGCGACTCGAGGGATGGCAAGGTTAAGGTTTTATCAAGAGCGGAGTGTTTGATATTGATGAGATTGGTACTATCAGCAATACCAATATTTTACCTCTCAGTCTTCAAGATGCCGGAGGGGATCAGACGTGGATTGGAAGCACTGATGAGGCGATTCTTCTGGAACGGGCCTGGATCGACAATTGGCACGTTATCTGTGCGGGTGTCATGTGAGGTGGTGTGCCGACTAGTTGAATATGACAGATTGGGAGTACTACACCTGCTATCCATGAACATGGCACTGCTAACTAAATGGGTGGCCAAGATTATGGAACTGAAGGAGGACATGGTCACAAAAGTATTAAGAGATATGTATGGCACATGGTTGAATTGGGAGCAACAATCTACCCCGGTTGAAGGGGCTTCTGGCTTTTGGCAGGGCTTGGGCCAAGTTTTCCAGTGAAGCCAAGGGTTCTTTGTACCCAAATTAGGGGATGGAGCGTATTTTCGCTATTGGCTAGATGACTGGTCAACAAGATGATGCGAAAATCTTTCTACCGACTATTCACGTTAACTAGGAGCCCACAAGCATTGGTGAAAGACTGTTGGGATGGCACATGAAATCCAATCTTGCAGATGCACCGTCTGTGCAGAGATTGGAAGATCTCCCAAACATGCAGCTGACCATAGTGGATCTACGGCCCATCAATGGGTTAAGGGACAGCTGGGTATGGAGGGAAGTCCAAGGGTCAGTTCGCAAAGTGTAGAAGCAGATTGGGGGGAGTTCGATAGAAGATGCAAACATTATATACACGTGTAGATGCCTATGGTAGCAGAAGATACTGTTGAAAGTGCGAATTTTTAGTTGGCTGCTTATTAGACATCGAGTTATGACATGTACTCTCCGAAGGCACATATCTCAGACATATCAATCAAGTGTCCCATGTGTGGCCTTAGAGAGGAAAACTGTTCTCCCATGTTTTTTGAGTGTCCTTTTGCTCAGGCCATTTGGGAGGGCACAACAGCTCGTGACATCAGAAGAGGCATGCTGGAAGTTCCTCAAGAGAGGGGCGGGTAGAGGACGATCAAGCTGGGGAAGAGTCCTCGCAGTGCTCTAGACATTGTGGCTACATCACAACGAGGTGATATTTAAGGGAAAGGTTGCGTCGCTGGAATCAATGCTACATAATGTGGAGAAGTATATATCCTACTAGTTCATTAAGACATAAAGAAGGGAAAAAGAGATAGGCGGGCCGGGCATGTACTATGTCACGATCTTATATATCAATAGTAATTTTGGGTTGATCACTGAGTTCAGGTGGTCTTCCCTCTTTTCATTAAAAAAAAAATCAACTATGTTTATAACTAAATATTTCGGGGTATTTTTATTACTAAATATTTCTTTTCTATTTTAGGATTTATGCAGAATTCCTACATGACTTTCCCTCTGTGTGTGTGTGTGTGTGGGTCTCTCTATCATTCTCTCCCTCTCTCTCCATCTCTCTTTATATCTCACAGTCTCTCTCTCTCTCTCTCTATCTCATAGTCTCTCTCTCTCTCTCTAGCTTTTGTCCTTATTCCTTTCTAGTATGATATTGGGCAAGTACTGAACTAGCCCATATTCGTACCTTATGTTGTCTATGAGATTATCATAATGGGCTCAAATAACTTTCACTGCTACTTATACCATCCTTAGTACAAGGTAACTTGAGGTTTTTCTTCCAAACCGTGGACAGTCTCAACAATGTTTGAAGGGTGTTGTTGATGCAGCAGCTAATATAGTATCAAAGTGTCATCTTCTCTTGATTTGATTTGATTGTACTAGAGCATTCATCCCCTTAGTGATTTGATTTGATTTGATTTGATTAGCATCGATTTGATTTGATTTGATTTGATTCTCCCACCAGCAAAGTGACTAATCTTTGTGAACTTCTTGATGCACCCAAACTATGACTATTTAGAATCCCATGATAAGAAACTCATCCGTCATAGTCGAAGTACAAATGTCCTTCCACAAGACATATTTGGTGACTCATGTCAAAGGACCACTTACACAACCGTGACGTGAATCAACCTGATTGACAATTTGGTATAATATCATTTAGGGATTCGTATGGATCAGTTTAGTGACATCTTTCTACTAAATAGCACCCACTATCTATCCTTAGTGTTTCTACACTTATGGCTACAAGATTGACTATAATCATCATATGGATGAGGCTAGATAATGCTATTTTATAAACATACTTAGATGTCCTTCTCGAGTATCGTTTTAATAGAAATATTTAGAACACATACTTGAAGATTAGTGATCTACGTATTATGATCTCAACATAATTCACTGAGTCTGATCATGTATTCATGGAGTTCATTATAAGTGTCATACGTGTACTATAATGTATATGTTCTATTAATGAACATTGAATGATATATGGAATGTGTGATTGGCTTGCCGGACACATATACTTTCATCATTGATCGATTGATGATAAGGAATTAAAAAACAGATAGGCAGACATATGATGATAGAACAATGTGAGTAAGTAGGCTGACGATATTCCAATTTGAAGGATAGTCAAAATGGGCACTAAAATATATGGAAATAATAGAAAACTTTAATCATTTTTCATATGATAAAAATAGGTAATCATGTCCCCATTAGTGTTTAAACACTAAGGACAACTGGTCAGTGTGATGAACTCAAATTTGGGGTATTTAGTTGTCATTTTTATTTGGGTAAACAATGGAGATTTATAAACCTTGGCTCCTAAAATAATTTGACTGTTCAGTGATGAGAATTAATGTCTCCACAGGGAATCTACATTTTATTTGGGTAAACAATAGACACTTTTATTTGAGAAAATGCCTTCTTAGATATTAATTTGGGAAAATAATAGCTTTTTTAAATGCTAAGAATATGAAGAGTTGAGAAGGATGATAATGATGAACATGATAAATATTTACATATAAGAATTAAGTTATATAATTGGACACAGCTTGATGATGATGATGAGTGAATGGATGGATGGATGGATGGATGGATGGGGATGGGTGGAATTGAATGTATGGATGTGAACGGATGGATATTGAGAATAAGATGATGTAGTAAGCCTAAAAACACTTACCATAGATCATTAGATTTCACACAGATCAAGGAAATTTAAGGCACCATGAGAGCCCATTCACATGTCTCCTGATTTCTAACTTCAACCAATGATGAACACCAAAAAAAACCTGATGGATATTCGAAATCACCTAATTCACCCGTCTTACTAAATCAGGAGAAATTCTGTGATAATTTTTTCATGAGTAAAGGGTTTATTTATTTATCTGACCAAATGGGTCGATCAATATGAGAGAGGAAAAAATCATCCTTAACTTTTTAGCTCGAAACTCCTAGATCAACACATATTTTGACTTAAAGTTGAATCATTCGCCATCGTCGGATTTTCTCTCCCCTAAATGTTGAACCTTTGGACTTTCCTAACATTATGCCCCACTTTTTTGTCTTTTAATCATTTTCCACCTCATTTCAATCATCCAAAAAGTTACTCCTCGAGCTCTCGAAAAGGTGTGCATTGTAATCCTCTAAATTTCCTCTCTGTGAATATGAATACTCAAAATGAGTACTTTTTCTCAAACTCAAAAAGATGATATGTTTGAGTTTTACATCCTGAATTTTTTTCATTGTTAAATGTCCACTTCATTTTTCAAGTCTGAAATCGCTTTGCTTATGATTTAAATCGGTGGATTTTTCAATTGGTCTATGACATCTTCCGTATTAAAAAGTAAAAAAATCTAGTAAACTGATTTATTATTATGGTGTTGCTATGTGTGATGTAATAATGACAATGCAAATAATTGGCTACTGCCATGATTGGGGTCCCACATTATTGGGTTCCTGAGAGAGTTAGTGTTCTCCTTTAGATATTTTAGAGCATGAGGTGTAGCTTAGCACCCCAAAGGCTAGCAACTGCACCTATCAATTTAATTAAAGCAATCCATGATGACCGAATCTAGATGCCTGTACAGTTCATTAATAAGGCTTGTCAATAGATGGTATTGTACCATTAAATTTACTAAGCAGGCTGATGCATTAGCCTATAGGGTCACACAGATAATATCTAATTGGTGATTATAGTCAAAGTTATATGAATGTTTATGAAAATATCCCAAAGAGTGTTAATGGGAGGCTCCCATTTCAATTGCCCATGTCATTCATGATTGGCCAGCCCCCTACCTTCTCCCCGTCTCACAATTTGCTCTCCCTCAAGTGTGAATGGATGCTGAGAAGATCAACCATATATTAAATAATAGTTGAAGAGATTGAAGAAGAAATCATAAATAGAGTGATTGGATACATCTAGTGGTTGAACATGTGAATGGTTCAATGGTACTTTTCCATATAACCAAGTGAGAGTGGATTCTATTCTACATAAGGTCGTAATGATTAATATCATCTATTTTTAATAGTCATTTAGTGTATTTTATATGCTTATTTTCATTGAAATGATTAAAAGTCCATGTTATTAATGCTTAAAATGATTTCTTGCACTTTTAGAATGAATTTCCTATTTTTATTTAGTTTATAACATTTTAAGATAGTTTTTTGACATTGATTTCATGACTTCAATCATTTTAAAATCATAAATGTGTATTTATATCTATTTAAATATTTAACTTTTTATTATATTACTAGGATGAAATCCTCATTTTTGTCTCTTTTTGGTACTTTTGTGGAATTCTCCAACATTAAATTGATAAGGAAAATGATTGTAAAAGTCATAAAATATGAAGTTGAATTTTTTAACTTTTTAAACTCCTAAAATTTTTCCCATGCTGGCAATCTGCCACACAAATCGGAGGACAGAAAAAGTTGGAAGGATCAAATTACTCCAAATTGAAACCATGATATCTATCGATCCATATAGAGTTTTGGGCTGACATTTTGAGGGTGGTTCTACTCTTCTAACATCTATACATCCACCCTCTTAGATCTATAAATAGAACCCCCATCATTTTAAAAATGTCATCCTTAGATTTTTTCCTAATTACGATTAGCGAAGTAATCTTCTTATTCAAAATCTCATTTGGGTCCATCCATGTACTCTGATAGTGAAGGATTGAAGGAGTGGCATTCAGATCAAGACACCTGAAGAAAAATCACCAGTTGGCCCCTTAGGCATGTGACAACAAGGCAAGTGTGATCTTCGCCTTTTTCAAACTCACATCTTCATCTTTTTTCCTAGGTTATCATCAATGATATCATAGGTTTCCATTATCACGCACACCACCTCCAGTTCTACTACACTTCAGCTCAGATCCACCTCCATCTCAACAACACCGGTGAAATCATCATCACTCGCCCCTGCTCTCCCACTCGTCCACTGACACCATCTCCGTCACAGTCAGCATGGTACCTCTTTCATTTGTTCCACTCCATTCATCAATGATATCCTAGGTTTCCATTATCACGCACACCACCTCCAGTTCTACTACACTTCAGCTCAGATCCACCTCCATCTCAACAACACGGTGAAATCATCATCACTCGCCCCTGCTCTCCCACTCTTCCACTGACACCATCTCCGTCACAGTCAGCATGGTACCTCTTTCATTTGTTCCACTCCATTCATCAATGATATCCTAGGTTTCCATTATCACGCACACCACCTCCAGTTCTACTACACTTCAGCTCAGATCCACCTCCATCTCAACAACACCGGTGAAATCATCATCACTCGCCCCTGCTCTCCCACTCGTCCACTGACACCATCTCCGTCACAGTCAGCATGGTACCTCTTTCATTTGTTCCACTCCATTCATCAATGATATCCTAGGTTTCCATTATCACGCACACCACCTCCAGTTCTACTACACTTCAGCTCAGATCCACCTCCATCTCAACAACACCGGTGAAATCATCATCACTCGCCCCTGCTCTCCCACTCTTCCACTGACACCATCTCCGTCACAGTCAGCATGGTACCTCTTTCATTTGTTCCACTCCATTCATCAATGATATCCTAGGTTTCCATTATCACGCACACCACCTCCAGTTCTACTACACTTCAGCTCAGATCCACCTCCATCTCAACAACACCGGTGAAATCATCATCACTCGCCCCTGCTCTCCCACTCGTCCATGACACCATCTCCGTCACAGTCAGCATGGTACCTCTTTCATTTGTTCCACTCCATTCATCAATGATATCCTAGGTTTCCATTATCACGCACACCACCTCCAGTTCTACTACACTTCAGCTCAGATCCACCTCCATCTCAACAACACCGGTGAAATCATCATCACTCGCCTGCTCTCCCACTCGTCCACTGACACCATCTCCGTCACAGTCAGCATGGTACCTCTTTCATTTGTTCCACTCCATTCATCAATGATATCCTAGGTTTCCATTATCACGCGCACCACCTCCAGTTCTACTACACTTCAGCTCAGATCCACCTCCATCTCAACAACACGGTGAAATCATCATCACTCGCCCCTGCTCTCCCACTCGTCCCACCGACACCATCTCCGTCACAGTCAGCATGGTACCTCTTTCATTTGTTCCACTCCATTCATCAATGATATCCTAGGTTTCCATTATCACGCACACCACCTCCAGTTCTACTACACTTCAGCTCAGATCCACCTCCATCTCAACAACACCGGTGAAATCATCATCACTCGCCCCTGCTCTCCCACTCGTCCACCGACACCATCTCCGTCACAGTCAGCATGGTACCTCTTTCATTTGTTCCACTCCATTCATCAATGATATCCTAGGTTTCCATTATCACGCACACCACCTCCAGTTCTACTACACTTCAGCTCAGATCCACCTCCATCTCAACAACACCGGTGAAATCATCATCACTCGCCTGCTCTCCCACTCGTCCACCGACACCATCTCCGTCACAGTCAGCATGGTACCTCTTTCATTTGTTCCACTCCATTCATCAATGATATCCTAGGTTTCCATTATCACGCACACCTCCAGTTCTACTACACTTCAGCTCAGATCCACCTCCATCTCAACAACACCGGTGAAATCATCATCACTCGCCCTGCTCTCCCACTCTTCCACGACACCATCTCCGTCACAGTCAGCATGGTACCTCTTTCATTTGTTCCACTCCATTCATCAATGATATCCTAGGTTTCCATTATCACGCACACCACCTCCAGTTCTACTACACTTCAGCTCAGATCCACCTCCATCTCAACAACACCGGTGAAATCATCATCACTCGCCCTGCTCTCCCACTCGTCCACTGACACCATCTCCGTCACAGTCAGCATGGTACCTCTTTCATTTGTTCCACTCCATTCATCAATGATATCCTAGGTTTCCATTATCACGCACACCACCTCCAGTTCTACTACACTTCAGCTCAGATCCACCTCCATCTCAACAACACCGGTGAAATCATCATCACTCGCCCCTGCTCTCCCACTCGTCCACTGACACCATCTCCGTCACAGTCAGCATGGTACCTCTTTCATTTGTTCCACTCCATTCATCAATGATATCCTAGGTTTCCATTATCACGCACACCACCTCCAGTTCTACTACACTTCAGCTCAGATCCACCTCCATCTCAACAACACCGGTGAAATCATCATCACTCGCCCCTGCTCTCCCACTCGTCCACTGACACCATCTCCGTCACAGTCAGCATGGTACCTCTTTCATTTGTTCCACTCCATTCATCAATGATATCCTAGGTTTCCATTATCACGCACACCACCTCCAGTTCTACTACACTTCAGCTCAGATCCACCTCCATCTCAACAACACCGGTGAAATCATCATCACTCGCCCCTGCTCTCCCACTCGTCCACTGACACCATCTCCGTCACAGTCAGCATGGTACCTCTTTCATTTGTTCCACTCCATTCATCAATGATATCCTAGGTTTCCATTATCACGCACACCACCTCCAGTTCTACTACACTTCAGCTCAGATCCACCTCCATCTCAACAACACCGGTGAAATCATCATGTACTCTTTCATTTTGTTCCACTCCATTTCATCAATGATCCTAGGGTTTCATTATCACGCACACCACCTCAGTTCTACTAGATCCACCTCCATCTCAACAACACCGGTGAAATCATCATCACTCGCCCCTGCTCTCCCACTCTTCCACTGACACCATCTCCGTCACAGTCAGCATGGTACCTCTTTCATTTGTTCCACTCCATTCATGTACATCTCCTTCTAGCATCACCCCATGCTTCCAATGTGTCAAATAAGTCATTTTAAATTAGAATTGATTGGTATTTTACTACTATAAAAATTATATTTAATTAATAACCGACAAAAATTCTAAAAATTTTAATTTTCAGATTGTTGAAGAAATATTATTATTTTTTCTATTTTTATTATTTATAAAAAACTCATTTAAATAAAAATTTTGTATTTTATTTTTTTCAAAATTCTATGAATATTATATTATTTTAGCTAAAAATGCATTTTTTCAATAAATTCTATTCAAATTTATTAGGTAAATAAATGAAATAGAAATAAATACTTTACCTTCTCTTGTTTACATGGGCGGCAGTCATGGGAAACTACACACAAAGTGGGTGACAGTTGAGACGATTGTGCATGTAGAGGGGCGGAATTGGGCTGTTGTGTGGCTATGGAAAAATTATTTTAACTTTTTGTAACACCAACTAGGGTATCTTTAATATATCCTAGAAAACAAGTTAAGAGAAACTATATAAAAAATAGATTTATTATACTAACCTTGTTGTAACACCAATTAGGGTACGAGATGTTGTTCTTTCTTCTTCTCCAGATCAACAAATTTGGATTGATCCTATCTCATTATGACGCAATGGAACCAAGAAAACCAATAATCTAATGCCGGCAATGATGTATTGAGATAAGATTGAAGAAGGGGATAATGACGGGAAGAATAGAATTTTAAATACAAGAGAACTGATGTTCTCATACTTTAGAACTAATCCCATGGCTTATTTTTTTCCCCAAAGGACGATAATCTAATAAAATGTACAGCAGTCGTACTTAATATGGTTTATATTTATTTACTCTTTATAATCAGATACATTTCTCCTTTTACTATTAGCATACTTAAATTGTTGAAAAGCCAACATATATACATTTTTTTGCTATTATATCACTCGATTTGGATTTATTTGAGAGGCCAAAGATGTAAATATGGCTTATCTTTTGGTTGATGCTCTAATATATTATTCATTTTTCAACTTTCTAAAATGGTTAATGATAAATTCCAATTTGACTAAGTCAAACAGTCCCAATTGCTTGATTATTACATTTTTGGAGCTTTTTAGTAAAAATAAAGTCAATGAAAGAAATTACATCTATGAATGTGAGTAAATCTAAAAATTTTTCCTATAGAATCATCAAGATATAAATGATCCATTAACAAAAAGTATGGGGAAGAAATAAAAATAAAAGGGAACATCATAAAAATGGAAGACAAAGAAAAAGATCACTCCGCAGTACCAAATTAACCTGTAATTTTTTAATATAGGTTTTGAACATCACTACGATTCAAAAGAAACTTTCTTGCCTAGCAATATTCCTCGTTTGAAGAGGCTAAACATTATATTGATGTCGATATGAATACTATAATGTGAATTCTTCAAATTCATCAGCACCCATCACAGCAATATCATGGTTCTGAGATACCGTAGTAACCCACACCAATAACATCATTCTCCTGACATCTGCTAATTCATGGGAAAAGTTTTAAAAAATATGGCATGCAAATAGGTCTTAGTGCAAATATTCATATTTTAAATATTATTATTTTCTCTTGATGTTTCAAAAATCACCAGAAGCTTACTATCTGCTAAAACTTACAACTAAGAACAAAATATGTATCAGATTTCACCCATATTTGTATTTGATGAAGGAGCAATGGGCTCGTGGATTCTTCCTTTGTGTAAGATTAAAGATCCATCTACTATCTTGTGGAGTCAACATGACATGAAAATGCCAAACACATGACATGAAATATTGGGATCTGGGTCCTTCCAAAATCACAGAAATATAAGAGAGGTTTAGTCTTCCTAACTCTCGTATTCCAGCAAAGTATGTGTGTGATTCATCAACTCCCTATCTCATCCTAAAGAAAAGTAAAAACATTTTGACTTTATAAATCCATATTTATTTGGGCTTTCTTCTCTAATGTCACATCTTATTTTCTCTTAAAACCATTATCATATATGACCTCAATAAATACACATGGATGTTATCATTTGAAAATTAAAAGTACTTAATTTATATTTTTTTCAAATTTTCTTCAAATTTAATATTTTTTCCCTCATTCAAGATGTTATCAACACCCAATTACGCAAGGGTATTGTTAATCCTCACACAAACATTTAAAACTCGGTGGAGTACACCAAAGAGTTGAATTTTTTGTTACCAAGATTTACTTATGTTTCAATTAATATACTCTGAGATCTCATGATGTCTATTTTTTAATTATATTATTTTTAACTTAATAGATGTTTGTCTTCAATCTTACGATATTTATATGTTTTCCCTTATGCTTTGTGCAATAAACATACACCTTAAAATCCTACTGTATTTGATGCACAATAGTTTTATCGATCATACCCTTTTCACCATTCTCTAACACATTTCAGCTCTTATTCCAAAAAAATCACTTCACATTGCTAGAAGCAGTCCAACATCAACACCTTCTGTAGAATGACAACCCAATTCTCTTCACTCATTTTTCTATCATCTCTGTTCACTTCTTTTGAAATTTCATATCGTCCTCGTCTCTCCTCAAGTTCTGTACAAGGTTGGGATGGAGAGGGAGAGAGAGAGAGAGAGAGAGAGAGAGAGAGAGAGAGAGAGAGAGAGAGAGAGAGAGAGAGAGAGAGAGAGAGAGAGAGAGAGAGAGAGAGAGAGAGAGAGAGAGAGGGAGAGAGATAGAGACAGAGAGAGAGAGAGAGAGAGAGAGAGAGAGAGAGAGGGAGAGAGAGGGAGAGGGAGAGAGAGAGAGAGAGAGAGAGAGAAGTCAGTTGATGAGGACGAAGAGGATGAAGCTGAAGGCGCAAAGAATAGAGAGGAACCAGTAGAATCTGTCGAGATGGGAGACCCTGGCGTCCTCAGAGAACCAGCTGCCGTCGGTCATGCGCTCGACGGCCCAGATGAGCGCAGAGCTCAGAAAGCTGCCCACCCCAAACACGCTCAAATACAGGCCAATACCTATCGTCCTCATGCAACTCGGCATGCCCCCATAAAAGAACTCCTGCATCCCCACCACCGTAAAAACATCGGCCACTCCCAGCAGCACATACTGCGGCAACAGCCAGAAGATACTCAGCCGAGCTCCGCCGCTTCTGGCGGCGGCCCCACGGCGGCTCTCAACCAGCGCCGCGGCCACCATGGCCACCACCGAAAGCACCATCCCCACACCAATTCTCTCCTTCACCATGATACCATCTTCTCTCCTTGTCGCCCACTTGAAGCAGGGAACGATGAGCCTGTTGTAGAGCGGCATGAGGAGGATGATGGAGACAGTGATGGAGCTCTGAAGCGTCGCCGGCGGCAGGAGAAACTCTCCGCCGATGGTTCGCTCCATCGCTGCACCCTGCCGCGTGAAGAAGGTTGACGGAAGCTGGAAGATCACCGCGAACATGAGCAGCGCCACCCATGTCGGTAGAAGCCGTAGAATCACCTTCCTCATGTCGGAGGCGCCGCTCTTCCCCTCCGGCGCCGGCGACGTCGCTCCCTCTCTGTGACCAAACACATCTCTGTTGAGCTTGAATTTCGCAATCGAAAATTATTTCTCTTATCTTGGCTTAATATGGGACGTTCTCTCAATCAATTGATCCCAGAGTATGTTTAGCCTTTTACCCAGAAAGTAGAATTAAAAGGAGAAGAAGAAGGAGGTTTTTGAGAGCCAGCTTACTCAACGTCGCCGGCGACTGGCTCTTCCTTCAACCGGAGGAGCTCGTTTTCCTTGAGGGGTTTTCCCTGCATTCTGCGTTGAAGACGTCTACCAAAAATGACATTATTTTGAGAGGATAAGTCCTTAAGTAGTTGACGCGGGGCGTTAAAATTCACGTACTCGAGCTCGGATTCCTCGCCGTCCTGCCCACCGTAAAGTCGAATGAGCTTCGACGCCGTCAGCCGGCGAGCCAGTGCGCGCTTGAACGAGGCGATGAAGTTGCCGGCGGTGACGGCGAAGGCCACGGCGGAGAGCGCCATGACCGCCGTCGGCACGGCGAAGCCGATGACCCAGCCGTGGTTGTCCTGGAGATAAGGCATGAGCGAGTTGCCCAGCAAGCTCCCGGCGCAAATACCAAAGTACCACCATTGGAAGAACTGGCTCTTCTGGTCCTGCTCTATTTGGTCTGCGCCGAAGGCCTGCAAAGATGGGTTGTAGCCTCCCTGCCCGATAGAGATGAGATAGAGCGGGATGAATAGCGTCGAGGTCGGCAGTTGCTTCTCTAGCAAGGCCCATGTCGTCAGCGCCCCAAGCCCCTGAAAGACATCTTAACTGTGAAACCAAATTCTAAATTCTCTGATAGTTATCGAATTTAACGATACTCTTATTCAGAGAGAGAGATAGATCGATCGAAACTGTGAAACGTAATTCTGACATCTCAGATAGTTATCGAATGTAACGATACTCATAGATTCACAGAGAGAGAGAGAAAGAGAGTAAATTCTGACTTCTCAGATAGTTATCGAATGTAACGATACTCATAGATTCACAGAGAGAGAGAGAGTAAATTCTGACTTCTCAGATAGTTATCGAATGTAACGATACTCATAGATTCACAGAGAGAGAGAGAGAGGAAATTCTGACTTCTCAGATAGTTATCGAATGTAACGATACTCATAGATTCAGAGAGAGAGAGAGATAGATAGAGGGAGAGAGAGAGAGAGAGAGAGAGAGAGAGAGAGAGAGAGAGAGAGAGAGAGAGAGAGAGAGAGAGAGAGAGAGAGAGAGAGAGAGAGAGAGAGAGAGAGAGAGAGAGAGAGAGAGAGATCTAAACTGTGAGACGATATTCTGACTTCTCAGATAGTTATTGCATGTAACGATACTCATAGATTCAGAGAGAGATAGATCGAAACTGTGAAACAAAATTCTGACTTCTCAGATAGTTATCAAATGTAATTATACTCATAGATTCAGAGAGAGAGAGAGAGATCTAAACTGTGAGACGAAATTCTGACTTCTCACATTTTAGATCTCAAAGGTAACTAAATGCAACGATGCTCAAAGGTAGGGATCGGGGATTCGATCTGAGAAGTCAGAATTTCGACTCACAGTTTAGATCTCTCTCTCTCTCTCTCTCTCTCTCTCTCTCTCTCTCTCTCCGAATCTATGAGTATCGTCACATTCAATTACTACCTGAGAAGTCAGAATTTCGTCTCACAGTTTCGATCTGATCCTTCGAATGTTTCGATTGAATCGGGCATTTGAACGAACGAATCCGAGCCTCGATCAGACCCGAGCAAGATTCGATTCGTACACGATCTTCGCATAGGGTTCGGATAGTATTTTTCGATCCGGCCCAATGTTCGGATCTAATATGAGATCCGATGCGGGTCGAACTTGCAGTTCGGATCTCATTGTTTGAATTAATAACAAATAAAAAAATAAATAGAAAATAAATGTAATGAAAGAGAAACGAGAGAGAGAGAGAGAGAGAGAGAGAGAGAGAGAGAGAGAGAGAGAGAGAGAGAGAGAGAGAGAGAGAGAGAGAGAGAGAGAGCGAGAGAGAGAGAGAGAACATGCCAGAGAGAACGAGTGATAAGAAGAGAAAGAGAGCGAGAGAGAACGAGAGATAAGAAGAGATGGAGAGCGAGAGAGAACGAGAGATAAGAAGAGATAGAGAGCGGGAGATAAGAAGAGATAGGGCGAGAGAGAACCAGAAGAGAGAGAGAGGGCCCCCGAGAGAAGAAAACCAGAGGGAGAGAGTGAACCAGAAGAGGAACAGAGAGAGCGTGCGAGAGAAGAGATCACCTGAGAGAGACAGAGAACGAGAGAGAGAGAGAGATAGCGAGATAGCGAGAGAGAGAGAGAACGAGAGATAAGAAGAGATGGAGAGCGAGAGAGAACGAGAGATAAGAAGAGATGGAGAGCGAGAGAGAACGAGAGATAAGAAGAGATAGAGAGCGGGAGATAAGAAGAGATAGGGCGAGAGAGAACCAGAAGAGAGAGAGAGGGCCCCCAAGAGAAGAAAACCAGAGGGAGAGAGTGAACCAGAAGAGGAAGAGAGAGAGCGTGCGAGAGAAGAGATCACCTGAGAGAGAGAGAGAGAGAAAACAAGCAAGAGAGAGAGAACGAGAGAGAGAAAACAAGGGAGAGAGAGAGAGGACGAGAGAGAGCCAGAGGGAGAAAGAGAGAGCACGACACAGAGAGAGAGAGATAGAGAGAGAAAAAGAGAATGAGAGAGAGAGAGCCAAAGGGGGGAGAGAGAAAGGTAGAGAACGAGAGAGAGCCCTAGAGAGAGAGAGAAAGGGAGAGAACATGAGCACTAGAGCACCAGAGCGATAAAGAACAAGCGAGTGAGAGAAAGAGAAAGGGAGAAACGAGAGCACTAGAGAGAGAGAGAGAGAGAGGGTGAGAACGAGAAAGAGAGAGAGAACAAGCGAGAGAGAGGAAGGGAGATAAAAGAGAGAGAGGGCACGAGAGAGGCAGAAAGAACCAGCGAGAGAGAGAAAGAGGGAGAGTGAGAGAGAGAAGAAGAAGAGAGAGAGCAAGAGAGAAAGGGAGAGAGCACGAGAGAGAAGTCAAGCGAGAGACAGAGAGAGAGAGAGAGAAAGGGAGAGACAGAAAGAGAGGAAGCAAGCGAGAGAGAGAACGCGAGAGGAAGAGAGCGAGAAAGAGAGAGAGAGAGAGAGAGAGAGAGAGAGAGAGAGAGAGAGAGATTACGGGAGAGGGAGAAAACGAACCAGTGACAGAGAGAGCGAGGGAGCATTGTTTTTTCCTCAATTGTTTTATTCTGTTCTAACAAATGTTCGATCGAACACGAACGAACAAACGAAACCGATCGAATAATTTGTTCAAACTCGATCAAACTTTTTGATCGATCGAAAGATTTGAACTGTTCAATCTCCAATTGATCGTTCGAAACTTTCGATCTGGATTCAAACGATCCGAACCCCGATCCCTACTCATCTGTTCAGAGGAAGAGAGAGAGAGAGAGAGATCTAAACTGTGAGACGAAATTCTGACTTCTCAGATAGTTATTAAATGCAACGATACTCATAGGTTCAGAAGGGGAGAGATAGAGATCAAACTGTGAAAGGAATATCTGAATTCTCAGATAGTTATTAAATGCAACGATACTCATGTTTGAATAACCACGATGCATCAGAACGTGTCTTGAAGGAGTAGCGACGTGGAGAACGTGTGGAAGGAAGAAACGCTCTTTTTTCTTATTTGTGGCTTAGAGACAGTAGCGGGAAAACGTGGGAGCATGGATCCACGTTTTTCCTTAGACAGTTATTTTCCTTTTCTCCCTATAAATGTATGTTTTTTCCATCTTTTAGAGACAAGTCATGAGTTCTTTTCCCTTGCCTCTTTCTCTCAAAACCTCTCGCCCTCTTATTCTTCCACCATAAGAGGGTATTGTCCAACAGTTGGTATCAGAGCAGAGAGGATCGTGAGGCATTCTTTTCTTTTTCTCGTTGAGATCACACCATGCCAAGAAGAAGTGAAGAGGCGTCTCAAGCTGGAGGAAGCTTTTCTGCAGAGCGTGCTATCAACGGAGCGGGAAGTGGAGCACCTAGGGCAGGAGATATGGCACCACCGTTGCTATTTCCTGTTCTATCGAAGACCAACTACTCTTTGTGGGCGGTTCGAATGGAGGTGTTGCTGGAAGCACATGGATTATGGGAAGCGATTGAAGAAGAGACGGTGACGAGGAAGAAGGATCGTCAGGCTCTTTCAATCCTCCTCGGAGCGATTCCTGAGGAGATCCAAGCGCAAATCGACATCAAAAAGTCTGCAAAGGAGATTTGGGAGGCGCTCAAGAAGAGAAATGTGGGTGTTGATCATGTTCAGAAGGCTCGAATTCAAGGGCTGAAGAGAGACGTCGAAAATCTCAAGATGGGCAAGGACGAGTTCATTGACGACTTCTCTGGTAAACTTTCCAATATAGTGGCGCAGTTAAGAAGCCTTGGAGAGGATATTACTGAAGCATCAGTAATTGGGAAGCTTCTCAAATCAACACCAGCAAAGTTTGATCCAATTACTTCAACACTGGAGCAGTTCGGTGATTTCGAGACGATGACTCTTGATGAGGCGATTGGGTCTTTGAAGGTACATGAGGCAAAGATCCGAGATCGTCAGGTTGAAGAAGAGGAGCAAGCTTTGCTGACACAAGCGATTGAGAAGAACAAAGGCCGTGGTGAATATTTGAAGAATGAAAGAGGAGAGCACTCAAGAGGACGCGGCAGAGGTCGCGCTCGAGGACGTGGAAGAGGACGCGGCAAGAGCACTGGTGATCGAAGCAATGAGGGTGAGCGAAAGCCCTTTGATAAGTCCAAGATTCAGTGCTACAACTGCCAGAAGTTTGGGCATTTTGCATCAGAATGTCGCAACGAAAAGAAAGAGCGGACACTCAATGTTGCCCAAGCCGAAGTGGAGCCACCGACGTTGCTGATGGCGTTCATTGAAGAAATGGAGACTTTACTCCTAGGAGTTGGTGAAGAATCGACGAACGAGGATCTCTGGTTTCTCGACACCGAAGCCACCAACCATATGACGGGGAAGAAATCTCTATTCCATGATCTTCAAGAAATATCTGACGGGATGGTCAGATTTGGAGATGACTCTAGAGTGGACATCTGTGGGAAAGGAAGTATCCACCTTGAGACGAAGACGAATGGATCCGTAATACTGGGTAATGTTCTCTATGTCTCTAAATTACGGACTAACATTCTCTCCCTTGGTCAGCTAGACGAGAATGGGTGTAAAGTGGTGATGGAGAATGGAGGACTCACCATCCATGATCGTGAAGGAAGATTGTTGGCCAACGTCAAGAAGACAAAAGGAAGAATGTACCTGCTGAAGCTAAGCACAAAGAAGATGTGCTTATCAGTACAAGAAGACCATCAAGAAGCGTGGAGGTGGCATAGGAGGTTCTGCCATCTAAACTTCCAGTCATTGAGCGGACTTTCAAGGAACCGGATTGTCGACGGCCTCCCAACTTTGAAGATGCCAGACAGCCTTTGTCGAGATTGTGTAGCTGGAAAACAACATAGACAGCCATTTCCTTCGGCCACCTCATTCAGATCAACTCGTTTACTTGAGCTAGTGCATGCTGACATATGCGGACCTATTTCGCCAGCCACAATCGGAGGAGGAAGGTACTTTATGTTATTGATTGATGATTTTTCACGGCTAACTTGGGTATCGATACTAAGACAAAAATCAGAAGCCCTTCGTATCTTTACCAAGTTTAAAGTTGTGGTTGAACCAGAGAAGAACTTGAAGGTCGGTTGTCTAAGAACAAATAGAGGAGGAGAATTTCTCTCTAAAGACTTTGCAGAGTTTTGCAGCCAGCATGGGATCAAGCTACATCTTACTGCCCCCTACACACCTCAGCAAAATGGTGTGGTAGAAAGGAAGAACCAGACCATCATGTCTATCGTCCGAAGCATGCTCAAGAGCAAGGAAATGCCATTGAAGTTTTGGGAAGAAGCTGTCAACACTTGCGTCTACACGTTGAATCGTTCACCAACGAAGAGCCTGGATGGAAAGACTCCTTACCAAGCATGGACGGAGAGAAAGCCAAATGTGAGTCACCTGCGGGTATTTGGCTCAATTGCTCATGTTAAGACAACAGGTGGAAATCAGAAGAAGTTTGATGATAGAGGAAAGTCTATGATTCTAATTGGCTATGAAACTGGTTCGAAGGCATATAGATGTTTTGATCCAGTAGAGAAGAAGATTCACGTGAGTAGGGACGTGATATTCGAAGAAGAAGAAAAATGGAAGTGGGAAGATCCAGAAAATGAAGAAAGTGGAGGTATGCTTAAAATTCCTGGTTTCTCTGAACTTAGTGATGATGACATCCAAGGGGAGCAAATCCAATCGGATTCCTATGCTCAAGGGCCAAGCACTGAAGAAGCTACACCTGAAGAGCAATCAGGACATGAAGGTTCATCCTCATCAAACCAGACTCCAGAAAGATATAGAGATCTGAACGAAGTCTATGAAGAATCAGATCAGATTCATCTTGATCTAGAGGAGTGTATGTTGATCTCGGAGGAGCCACGAGATCACATTGAAGCATGTAAGGAAGAAGAATGGAAGAAGGCCATGATAGAAGAAATGGAAGCCATTGAAAGAAACAAGACGTGGCAACTTGTCCCTCCGCCATCCGGATGTAAGCCTATCGGTCTTAAATGGGTTTACAAGGTGAAGAAGAGTCTGAATGGAGAAATTCTACGCTACAAAGCAAGATTGGTCGCCAAAGGGTATGTTCAAAAACTCGGTGTTGATTTTAATGAAGTTTTTGCTCCTGTTGCAAGAATGGAGACAATACGAGTGTTGGTGGCCTTAGAAGCACAAGAAGGGTGGAAGTTACATCATCTGGATGTGAAATCAGCTTTTCTAAATGGCGAGCTAGAAGAAGACGTTTTTCTGAGACAACCAGAAGGTTTTATTCAGAAAGGAAAAGATCATCTTGTGTTGAAGCTTAAGAAGGCGTTGTATGGACTCAAACAAGCGCCTAGGGCATAGAATATGAAGCTAGATATGAGTCTCATTTCTCTTGGATTCACTAGAAGCATACATGATCATGTTGTTTATATGAAGCACATTACCAGCCACGTGCTATTAATTGGCGTTTATGTTGATGATCTGATCGTGACTAGATCAACGAAGGACGATATCAAGCAATTCAAGGAAGAAATGAAGAAGAAATTTGAGATGAGTGATCTTGGTTTGCTCAGCTCATATTTGGGCATAGAAGTACATCAGAAGCATGGGGAGATACGGCTAAGTCAAAAAGCCTATGTTCTAAAGATTTTGGAGCAGACCGGCATGAAAGAAAGCAATGTGGTACAAACCCCTCTTGAAGCAAGACAGAAGTTCAGTTGTAACACATCTTCTCCACCAGTTAACTCTACTGAATTCCGGAGCATAATTGGATACTTGAGGTATTTGACTCATACCAGACCTGACTTGATGTATTCAGTTGAGATTTTGAGCAGACATATGGAGAAACCTACATCTGAACACATGACTGGAATCAAGCGAATTCTCAGGTACATAAAAGGCACCTTGGACCTGGGACTCGTCTACAAGAAAAGAGATGAAGAATGTGAACTGATCGGATATAGTGACTCTGATCATGCCGGAGATATGGATGATAAAAAGAGTACTTCGGGTATGGCATTTTACCTCGGAGGAAATTTGATTGCTTGGTATTCAAAGAAACAGAAAGTAGTTGCCCTATCTTCATGCGAAGCAGAGTACATCGCTATAACTGGAGCAGCATGCCAAGGAATATGGCTTGCACGTCTAGTTGCAGAATTGAAGTACAAGAAAGAGAAGACGGTGAAGTTAATGGTAGATAACAAATCTGCCATAGCCTTGAGCAAGAATCCAGTGCTTCACGGCAGATCAAAGCACATTGAAACAAGGTTTCATTTTATCAGATCATGCCTAGAAGAGAAGAAGGTTAGCTTGCATTATGTTAGTTCTGAAGATCAGTTAGCAGATTTTTTCACAAAGTCTTTGGGAAGGATCAAGTTTGTGGAACTTCGTCTTCGACTTGGCATTGTCTCTATCTCAGAGATGCATCATGATTATGGGGGAGATTTTTTGAATAACCACGATGCATCAGGACGTGTCTTGAAGAAGGAGTAGCGACGTGGAGAACGTGTGGAAGAAACGCTCTTTTTTCTTATTTGTGGCTTAGAGACAGTAGCGGGAAAACGTGGGAGCATGGATCCACGTTTTTCCTTAGACAGTTATTTTCCTTTTCTCCCTATAAATGTATGTTTTTTCCATCTTTTAGAGACAAGTCGTGAGTTCTTTTCCCTTGCCTCTTTCTCTCAAAACCTCTCGCCCTCTTATTCTTCCACCATAAGAGGGTATTGTCCAACAACTCATAGGTTCAGAAGGGGAGAGAGAGAGATCAAAGAGTGAAACGAATATCTGAATTCTCAGATAGTTGTTGAATGCTACGATACTCATAGGTTCATAGTGGGTGAGGGAGATAAATCTAAACTGTGAACGAATTTCTGATTTCTCAGATAGTCATCGAATGCAACGATACTCATAGATGCAGAGAGAGAGAGAGAGAGAGAGAGAGAGAGAGAGAGAGAGAGAGAGAGAGAGAGAGAGAGAGAGAGAGAGAGAGAGAGAGAGAGAGAGATGGAAGAAAGAGTGGTGAAATTCACTTACTGCGACGTAGAGAAGAGCGGAGAAGAGAATGGTGGAGTGGCGATCCCACAAGGAGTCGGCGAGGAAAGCGCCGGCGAGGGGGAGCATGGAGGTGACGCCGACCCAGCAGTTGACGGTCTTCGCCGCCGCCGACGTGCCGAGCTGCGCCACCTCCGTCAGATAAGTCACCATGTTCGACGCCACCCCCTTGTACGCGAACCTCTCCGCGCTCGCCACCGCTGCGAACTCAATTCGATGGTAAGACTATGATAACGACGATAATAATGTCATGATATGACCATGGAGAACAGTTGAAAGAAGAGTCTTTGGATGATGACGATGATGGTGATGATGATGATGACCATGGAGGACAGTTGAAAGACGATAATGATGATGATGATGGAGAACAGTTGAATGAAGATTCTCTGGATGGTGATGAAGATGATGGAAAACAATAGAGAGATGAACCACCGGATGATGATGAGGATGCAGAACAATGGAAAGAAGAATCACTGGATGATGATAATGGAGAACAATTAAAAGAAGATTCGAGACCACAAAATGAATGAGAAAAATGAAGATGGAGAGGAAGATTATGATGGTTATGACATTTTGATGATGATGGTGAGGACCAAGAAAAAGAAAGAAGCATTATAGTATAATTGTAAAATGATAGTGATAGTGATAATGATGATGAGACGGGCGGATGATGAAGAACAAGAAACTAGGGGAAAGAGGATCACGATGAAAAAGGTTATGATGATGACGATACTGACGATGATTATGAGATGGATCGGCTGTAAAGATCAAGTAAACAATGAAGAACCACAAAAAATGACAGTAGCAACAACAACCTCAACATTATAATGATGATCTGAATATGTTATACATGATAATGAGGGTAAGACGGACCGATGATAAGGATGCATGAAGTGCTTAACCGGGACGGCGAAATCTTGATCTTCTGCACATCAGCCATGGAGAGGAAGAGAAGAGACGATGCGAATGCGAAGTGGGAGCTCGACAGTCCATCTAAGGTTGGGTAGTCGCAAGAACTGACGATGGTTAGTAATAGTGATGACATAGTTTCCTCATCAGTATGAATCTGGTGACGGTGCTCTGCCCAGTCGACGTCCACTATCGTTTTTGCAAATTTCAAGAAATCTTGCCGCTATCGTGGAGCGGATACCTCCACAACGGAGTGAATTGTGATTCCTTATACCCACAAAATTCAAATTATTTTGTGATAAAGAGAAAACGACTAGAAGAGATGAGAGAAAATTTGATAAAAAGCAAAGGGTCGGCGATTATCTTGCCAGAGAGGGACCGAGAGGAGAGGAGAGGATATGGACGTTCTTGGACGCAGAAAAACGTCGATGACAAGTATGATGGTCAGGCGCAAAATCATGTGTCGTCATGCAAAGGGGAGATGGAGCTGGCTATAGCCGTAATATGGATAAGCGAGTGAGGATATCTCTGGTGGGTCCTTTTATTGTCATTTATCTACCAATTCAGGTACGGTGGTGAACTCACCATCGTCTTCTAGTCAGACTGAGAGAGAGAAAGAGAAAAGAGAATGAGGAAGGGAGAGAGAGAGAGAGAGAGAGAGAGAGAGAGAGAGAGAGAGAGAGAGGGAGGGAGAGAAAGAAGAGGCAGAAGCGAGAGAGAGATTGGAGCAACACCCATGGAGTAGATATTTGGGCTTAACAAGGCCTAAATCTTTGGATAATGGCGATCGAAATTATAAGAAGGGCTGCTGGGAAGATCAGCAAAACACTACGACTTGCGGTACCTCATTCAGCTTTAGTTGTACAATATTCTTCCTCTCAACAGGCCTTGATACTGACATCAGTTCGCCTCTTTCTATGCGCGCGCTACACTAGAGAGCTTTGATACTCGTGGCAATTAAGGAGCTTTCTTTATGTTCTCTGTGTATCAAAAGGATAAAGACAGGCTACCTGTAGAATTGCAATATTCGGATGGTAAAAAATTTATTGCATCTAAGAGAAATCAAACCAACGAAGGGCAACTTATAAGTATCTGATCATGCATCACATTAAATTTGAGCATCTGGATTAAATTGACACAGATAAGTCGAATTAAACTCGAATCTTGAATCCATATTTAATATTTTTACGTAATGTAAAAAAGGGGTTCTGGGAAGCTACCTTCTATTAAAATTTTAGCCAATGCCCAGCCGTAAAGACACATTCTAGAACCTTTTGGTTGGAAATGTGTGGCGAAGAATCTGCCTTTCCTCGTTACATCATCATGACATCAAGTACGTCCAGTCTGTCGACCTTCCCTATCTACAGATATGTAATACTATTCTTTCACTAATTTTTAATCCCTCGTATTTTTAATAATATTCTGCATTAATTTTTGCGACTTGTAATACTGTGTCGACGCGAATGTGTTTCTCCTGTTACATCATCGGGACATCACGTAGTTCTTTTGCTGACTTTCCCTAATTCCTTGTGAGCATGTAATGCAAGTACTTATTCGTATTTGTATCTTTCCTGAAATATACTGATGGCAACAGAGGAAAATTAAAAGATTTTATTTTGAATATGAATATTTAACTTTCAGATATTTGAATAGCACTGCAAAACGTGATTCTATTAAATAATAACGTTACATTCCGAAAGGACTGGTGTTTAACAATTTTCCGGACTATACACGATGCACGCGCGAATTTATTGAGTAATCGAAAAAAGAATATAAATTTTACGTGAATTTCATTCATGAAGATTTAGGTAAATTTCTCACTATACACATCAATTCTAGAACAAACCTGCAATTATAGTTCAGAGATGCAGACGGGACGATTTTTTTATCCCGGGAGGAAAAAAATTGTCCCGTCCGAGGATATGGACGAATTTCAGGACAAAAATTTGTCCCGGGGACCACCAGACGGGACGGTCTTCGTCCCGTGGGACGAAAAAACTGTCCGTCCGGACGTCTAGGACGATGGACGGACGGATGTGGACAAAAAATGGCCGGATTCACATCCGACGGTTGACATCTCACCACGTGTCCTCGCTATGACAATTCACATCAATGTCCTTGTGTTTTCTTGCACGTGCAAACTGACGCCCCCCAGAATTAATTGTATATATGCCCATTTGCATTCTCTCTCCTCCATATTTCCCTTAAAATACTTAGAAAAATCAATTTTAATTTATTATAAATATAAAATGGATTTTTTTCATCCAGGACGAATTTCGGGACGAAAATTCATCCCAAGAGAACTGGGCGGGATGAAACACCATCTCGAGATTATTGGATGGGATGGTTTTTTTGTTGGCGGACGAAAAACCATCCCCTCCTTCGTCCCAGAGCTAACGTCGGACGTAGGACGGGACAAAATTTGTCCCGTCCCATCCTTGGTCCACGTCCGGGATGATCCAGATCTATACCTGCAATACTTCAACGCAACATATATTTACCTTTTTTTTTATAGCGTAGCCATTCCATGGCATTCCTTCTACGTCCCGTCGGCGTAAAAAAGAGGAAAATGATCACTAAATAAAGTATTGACATAAAAAGAGGAAGCCTTTTCAAGTAAAAAGAATAATACAATCGAGCTTGAGGAGTGGGCTATGTTGGAGGATCTCTTTCACATATTGGAGGCATTTCTCGAGGCAACAAATTTCATAAGTAGTTGAAAGATGATCACCGCAACCAGGGCTCTTGCCATAGTCATGACTGTATCAACATATCTTGACAACGTCTTGGACAGATTCAACGTAGATGGCATTTTCTGTGATAGAGATGTTGGCAACTGAGCAGACAGAGTCCATTAAGGCTGCATGTGAGGCCAGGTAGCATAAGTTTAGTGAGTACTCAGCTATCATACACAACAATGAAGGCATGGTGGCAACTCCGCTCTTTGACCCATTTATAAAGCTTGCTCTGATTGAACCTCGAAGCCATGCAGGCATTACTGCGAAAATGGGATATTGTCTCCAGTGTGAACTTATGCATAACAATCATCACTCTTCAACAAGATGTCAAGACCTTGAAGGGAGTCAGCAACATACTCTATTAGTTGCAAAGACAATCAGGCTGGCCAAAGCTGGTGACTAGCCTAGGTCAAAACCAGAACCCATACAAGAGCTTGAGGCCTATATCTCAGAGCCTTGTATCAAGGACAACAAGAACCTTATGCAGTGGAGGATGGACATAGGTGGGGTTAATAGTACGAAATATCCCAGACTTTTTCAAAAATCTGAGATATAACCTAAACTTTTTTTGGCACGGTATATCCCAAACTCTCTAAGTCGACGCCGACATATCCCAGTGATCACGTGGAATCCATCGTGGCTTCCAGGTGGATTTCCAGCCAGATTTTGACATGGCGGAATCCACTTGGCAGCCACGATGGATTCCACGTCATAACGAGGATTCCACTTGCCAGGTGTTTTCCGATAAGCGAGAGAGAGGCATTCTAGAGAGAGAGGCATTCTAGAGACAGAGAGAAAGGGAGAGAGAGGCATTCTAGAGAGAGAAAGAGAGGCATTCTAGAGAGAGAAAGAGAGGCATTCTAGAGAGAGAGAGGCATTCTAGAGAGAGAGAAAAAGGGAGAGTGAGGCATTCTAGAGAGACCCGACCGAATCGAATCTCGCGGGAGAGAGAGGAGGCGCAGAAACAGAGACATAGACAGAGAGAGAGGGGAAGGTTATCGGCGATCGTCTTAGATATTGGAGAGAGAGAAAGAGAGTGAGAGGAGGGGGAGAGAGAGAGAAAGAGAGTGAGATTTATCAAGGGTTCAAGAGAGAGAGAGAGGGAGGGGAGAGGGGAGGTAGAGATTTTCTGCTTGGGGGATTTTCAAGGGTTCAATTAGAACATATTCTAGATTCGTCGACAGATCATGCAAGGGACTTCAAGCTCCCAATCGTTCAGAAGCATCGCGACACATTTGCATTGCAGACCGAGTACAACGGTGTAAACTGATGCTTGATTCTTTCTATTAAAGACGTTGCTGCCTCTTGTGAACGGTGGTTTCTTCATAGAATAAAATATCTGACGAGGATTGAAGGGAATCACAAACTCCAAATTGATTTACTGGATCGAATGGATCTGATCCTGATGCACACTCCCATAATCGCCGACCCGTGCCCTTTAGCAAGCCAAGAATCATCATGCCGTCGCACTTGCCATCCTGCGGCCAAGCAGGGCTCTTCCCCCCATCTCTCTCAGACGAGTCGCTCTGGGGCTACTGAACGACGTTCTATCCAACGGATGGCTCGACGCCATGGCCGCTTCGTCCCCTCCAAGAAGAAGGCTTTGCAAGGACGCCTTCGCCGACTCTCTACAAGACGATACAGAAACTGCCTACCATCTTTGGATGGTAACTTCTCTCGATCCTCTTCAAATCTCTGAAGAATCTCTCGTTTCTCGCGTCTTAATGGGGGTGATTCTCTTCGCAGCTCAAGTACCCTTCTGCATTGTCGGCCTTCGAGCAAATCGCAGAGAAATCCAAGGGGAAAAGAGTGGCCTTGTTCCTTGACTACGACGGCATGCTCTCGCCCATCGTCGATGACCCCGACCGTGCTTTCATGTCTGATTCTGTGAGTTTTCTCTCATTTCCCTGCTCGTTCCCTTCTTCTCTGCTCTCTCTCTAGAATGCCTCTTTCTCCCTTTCTCTCTCTCTAGAATGCCTCTCTCTCTCTAGAATGCCTCTCTTTCTCTCTCTAGAATGCCTCTCTCTCTCCTTCTCTCTCACTCTTATCAGAAAACACCTGGCAGGTGGAATCGCCGTTATGACATGGAATCCATCGTGGCTGCCAGGTGGATTCTGCCACGCCAAATCTGGCCGGAAATCCACCTGGCAGCCACGATGGATCCCACGTCATCACCGGGATATGTCGGCGTTGACTTAAAGAGTTTGGGATATACTGTGCCAAAAAAAAGTTTAGGTTATATCTCAGATTTTTGAAAACGTTTGGGATATTCCGTGCTATTAACCCACATAGGTGGGTGATCTTGTCCACATGTAGAAAAATGGTGATTGAATGCTTCTCTGTGCTTGAAACGAGTAGACTGGCAGCAAACAATCACTCCTAGATGTGAAGAGCATTGAGCTACTTTAAATGTTGCACCCTCAACCAGTGAAGAAAATGATGTTTCTTTGTACAAGAACATGGGTGAGGTAATTGTTTTTCATTTCTTTGAGTCTGCTTCTTTTATGTTTGTTCTTATTGCAATTTATATCTGTTGGGCACAAACACTCACAGAAGCATACTTGGATGTGAACAACTGCAGAAGATGTCGAGGATGATCCCACTATTCAAGGAGAAATGTTGAGGCGTAGTTGTTAGCCTCGTCATGTCCCTGCGTCATCATTGTCAAGAGAGCACCAACTCTAGGAGAGAGAGAGAGAGGGAAGGAGAGACTTCTAGTTCAAATGAACTTTCAAGAAACTCAACTTAACTCAAAGGGAGAAAAAAGAATACATCAAGGGTGTAGTGGTGTAGAGAGTTTTGGGGGTGAAGAAAACAAGAGAAATGGGCGGGGGGGGGGGGGGGGTTCTTATATAGGAACAACCCATGGCCTAAATGCCCCCTGAAAACTAGGCAAGATCCAAGAAAGTAGGCACGAACCTATTCTCAAGGATGTGCTAAGTCATCCTACTTTCTAGGATGTACCAAGTCAATCCCCACAATCCTGAAACTTAGGGCTGGGTGGTTTGACATTTCAACAATATCTAATTATACTTTTCTTAGTGCTTACAATATCATTCTGCCAGCAAGGCCTGGACGATGAGATTCCGCAAGCAGTCCTGTGACAAGGCATTTTTTGGACGATAACCTTATGATTTTTTTTTTTTAGGACATGTTTTCAGTTTTAACTTTTGGATCACTTAAAGTGAAAAAATTCATTCTTCATTTTATTACTCTATTTTTCTATGTGGAAAAAAATTATCCTAATCACAATGTTTATCATCCCCATCATCCATACTAGTCATCCCCATCATTCATGCTCATCCATACTGATCATTGTTCAGGTCATCGATGTTGGTCATCCCAGTTGTCCAGTCATCCATGTCGGTCATTATCCTTATCATCGATGTTACCCATCCCAATCATTAATGATCATATTTCATGTTGCTGATGATCATCCTCCCTACCACCATGCTAGTCATCTCAATTACCTGCATAATTGATGATCATCACCCCTTTGTCATTAGTAATATTTTCTGTCATCTGCATCGTCAACGGCCATCCTCACCATTTTATCCATTTGAGACATTCCCATCATCGGCAGTCATCATTGCGTAGTTACTGGACGTCCTTCACATTGTAAATAATTACCGTACCTCTTCAATTGCATTTTTTATTTGCACCATTTACAGTTCTCATCAGCGCATCTACAATAGTCATCTGCATAGTCATCAACATCATCAGCAGATGTTGTCCATGTTGTCGGTAATCATTTTCCCTTTCATGGACCGTTATCATCGGCATCATTTATGGTTATCTCCCCCATTACCAATTGTTTTGAACTTGTTGTCGATAATTTTCATCTGCATCATCTATGATGGATATCTAGGACATCGTCGGCATCATCGGTGGTAGACATTCGTGTTTTCAGTCATCTCTATCCCTTGTCTCAACGTTGAAAGGTATCTTACCCTCACTGTTGGCAGACGATGTTGGTGTTTTAAATGATCTTTGTCCTCGTTGATATTCATTGTGTGTGCATCATCAACGGTTTTCGGTCTTGTCGTCAGCAATTGTGCCATCAACATCTCTTTCAGAGGTCAATATGTGTCTTCACTGGTCATTGTCTATGTCATCAATTGTCATCATCCCCTTCCTCGTGGCATTGGTGACACTCATCATCTTCATCATCAGTGTGTGTTGTCCCTGTTGTTGATGATCAACGTCCCCACCATCAGCAGCTGTTGACAATTGATGATCCTCATCCCTATTTTCCATGGTAATCATCTGTATCTTTTATGATCATTGTTCCCGTCGTCTCAATTTATGATGGCAGTTTATGTTATAGTTTTAAAAAATATTCATTTTGTCATCCTAAATGTCAGCAGACATCGTAATTGTAATTTCATTGTATTGTCATCTGTCATCTGGAATGGATGAGTGATGACAGTTTTTGAACTTGATTCTTATAGTCATCTGTCATTTGTATTGGATGACTAATGACTGGTGTTGAACTTGATTCGTTTAGTCATCCATCGATCATTTAGGATGATGGCCAGTGACACATTGGGATGGAACAGATGATGGTTTGTCATACGTCAAACAAGCCTACTTAAAATAAAGCACGGAATGGATTTGACAAGATGGGGTTTTTTGACATCTAACTTTTTCAAAACTCCCAACCTATATTAATGAATGAAAGAACATAAAAAACTCATTGTTACTTTTTGTGCATAGTCCCGGATACATAAGAGAGGAATTAAAATATTAAAGAAGTGAAAACTGAGGTGGGATTTCTTGTTCTTGATGCATTTTTCATTTTTCTTGTTAATGTGATCAGCTTACTTTCAGAAGGGACATTTATATAAAAAATGAAAGCAACTAATAGAAAAGCAATAGGGTTAAAATAAAAGGATAATTCAAATCTTGTTAAAATTTTTGAAGAAACCATATAAATTCAAATCTTGTTATAATTTAACTTAGGAACTTAAATTATATCTAAGATATCCACAATATCCTTATCAACAAAATGACATTTCAAAGTTTGTTTCTGGGCTATCTTTCTCCACATTTTTATAATGCTAAAAGTTAATATTGGAAAAAGAAAAATTACGTTAATGGATAAATATTTACTTGATTAAAACAATGCATGATATTTCTCATGATAGGTTGGTAGAATAGTTCTGAAATCCATATCTTTTTTCAATCTGACCAAAATATTCTAATGACATATCATTTTAGCTCATCTCAAATTTTATATTAAATGTTTATTCATATATTTTAAATAAATATCATTCTTACTGTTCACAAAAAATAATATGCAGATTCATGAGATTCGACACAATTTATCTTCCATGTACTTTTATGGCACCCTTCTTCTAGAAATAATATCTATACGAATATCTTAAATAATTTCATCATTGATCAAAATATCATTTTAAATATCTACAAAACTATATGAATATCTAAAATAATTTCATTATATTTTCAGAAAAATATTCTTCATTTACAGTTTAGTTTTCTGTATACATGGAATCATCTTGAATATTATCAGGATTAACTAAAGGCTGAGTATAATATTAATGTTTATTGTATTTCATCTTCATAAATCCATAATTAAAGACATAAATTTGTCTTCTCTCTGTTCTCCATTATCATATTATGTTTTTCATTCTCCTGCATTTTCTTCTGCTCTTCCATAAGTTTTCAAAAGTGATTCTTTGTTTACACTTTCTTCTTCTATAAACATGGGAACATCTGGAATTTTATTTTTCACGTATCACTCTTTGTGCTACATCAATGCTTTCCTTTTTTCTCATCAATGGAAAATGATGATTCTGATCTAAAAAAATAAATATTCAGGATTGACTACAGACTGAGTATAACATTGACCTTTATTGTAATCCATCTTCGTATATTCATTATTCAAGACGCACAAATTTTTTTGCTCCACCTTTATTACTGTTTTTCATTCTCCTCCATTTTCCTATGCTCTTCCATCAGTTTATTCATCATCTGCATCATCATGTGTGTAAAATTCTGACTAGTCATAGATGAAGACTGAAATTTAGAATGAGTTGAGAAATAGAGTTGGACTGCATCAGTCTCTTATGAAATGGAGTCTAGACCCATCATTCATATTGGTGTTTTGTTTACGCTCGTCAAGTTCCATTGATTTTGAACTTATTCAAAGCCCAAGGCATTGACCTTCTACCTTTTCATAAATTTTCCATCTTCATAATCATAATTAAAAAAAACAGTGCAATATGTCATTGATAAGCCAGAAAAAGGGTATAAGTCGTCATTAATTGCTAGATTAAATGACAAATTTATGATGGTTTCTTACCAAGTATAGAGTTGAGTAAGGGTCGAACCACAGAGATCCAGGAATCAATTTGAATAGTTTTCTATGTGTTTATATATATGTGTGTGTGTATGTGTATCTTTTGTAGATAAAAACAAAAACTTACTGTGAGGGAAGCAATTGTTCTTTTTTAAGAAAATGGAATATAGAAAAACCTAAATTGTATTAGCAAAAACTATAAATGTATTTTTAATAATTTTTAAAAATATTTTAATGCAAATAAATCAAATAATAAGTACCTAAAATAGCTTATGGTAATTTTTGGCAGACAGCTCCAAAGTTTTCCCATAAGAGCACCTCAAACTTGGCGTGGAAGATCCGAAAAAATGTGTGGTGGATTTCAGGTTTTCTTCTTCAATAAAAATGCAATAACTTGATCAGTAGGAAAAATTTTTTAGCAGTTTTTGCAGCATTGGAAAGCCCTGGGTCTTAGCTATCATGTCCTATAATAATCAAGCTAGAAAAACTGAGAGTAGAAGGCAGGAACCTCTGAGAATGCACAAACTTATGGTGTCACTCCCTCTTTGGGTCAAGGATGCATTCTTATTCGATTTCCTCCAAATCTGATGATCTGATTCCCTTATTCACTCAACATCACACTCAAACAGAGTGAAATTTTGTATTCATGGCTTCCAAAACCTAGAATGTTGCAGGACAGACATTCAGGATAGTTACATTGAGTGAGAAAAGGGGTATAAATAGAGATTCCATATTATCAATGTAAGAAACCTAGAATGTCGTTGCCAGTATTTGGTAATCTGGCCGATCAATTTATGCCCTTTGTATAGGAAAGAAACAGCAACCACCCACTTGAATTTTTCCTTAAATATAGGCCCTTCCTTTAATTGGCTTAAGCTCATTTTGGGATCCGAATAGGGCATACTCCATAGTGTATCTATAATATTCCAATCACCTAAGTCCTGACATACAAAAAGACTCCAAGGAAATGATGAGAAAAATAAATCACTTGACTCAAGAGAATCAAGTGGGGTTAACTCGTAAATCACTAAACCATTAGTTAGGACCAATTATAAAACTGTTTTAATTTCATTTTCAACATTAAAAAGTGATAATTTGTGTCCATATTCTAGATATATATAGTAAAATAAATCATAAAAAAATATTTATCTCTACATATTTGATGTCATCACTCATGTAATTTACTTCTTCATCCTTTTTAATTATGTTTAATTCCACAACAATCTCTGAAATTTCCTATGGTAAATTTATGGTTTTTCTTTCAAAATTTAATTTTTCAGAGTTAATACATTATCAAGTAATCTAGATAGTAAACAATGAATGTTTCTGTATGAATCTGTGATTTTAAAAATATGCACTTCTCTTGCATAAAAACCATAGATTTCAACATATTTTCTACTCAAAATTTGAAGTGACTAGATCGCAATAAACAATCATCTTGGAAACTCTCTTTCTTAATCCGAAATAATATTTTCATAACATATCATTTTCAAGATAATGAGAAATAAAAAATGACAAGGACATTGACTAAATCCAGGGTTTAGTTTGACCTCAGTTTTGAGCAATCAAAAAAACTTCAACTCCTTGGATCTAATGTTTCTAATAAACAAAACAGCAATAGATATAAAGGTGAAGTAGACCAGAATGGTCAAATTTAGCTCAATGGAATGAAATAATAATTAAATGAAAACGTTGGGGTAGTGTAGTAGCCAAAATATTGAAAGTACAATCTTCATTTTTGGAAGTGCACAATTCATACTTTTAAACTGCGCTTCTTAAAGCGCATAGAAATTTCCCTCTCCCACCCCAGGGCCTGGAGAAGAAAATGGGTAATTTTGATCAAATTTGTATAATAGTAATAATTAATTAAATGTCTCATGTGGGTGATTTGTCAATAGGTTCAGTCTGTGTTGAGGTCACAAGTTAAAAATATGTTAGAAACATATTTTGTATTCAATATATAGAATATTTTTGTCATTTTCAAGCTCTCAATGTGGGATACCCACGCCTTACTATAGTCATGTAGTGGTGGTTCTTTGGAATGTAATTTTCTGCCCCACAACCCCTAGGAGGTTGGGGTGCAACAAAAATTTACCCACTTGGAAAACATTTTGTACTGCACTCCACAACCCTCCCAAGTCCAATATGCATTTGAGAGACTAGTATTTTCCCTTGGCTCATCCTTGATGACCTGGTGTTGAGGAGATTCTATCTTGATTTCCAAGTTTGTCACTGGCTGTCACTCAACTCCTTTAGAGATCCAAGGGAGATATTTGGATTCTTTTCTGATAACTACAGATCTCTGGTTCCTAGGAACAGAAGTTTAGGAACAATTGAGTAAAAGATATGTTATAGAGGTCATGAAGCTAGTGGAAATCCCTTAAAAACTGAGAGGGTATGAAAGGAGAAAAAGTAGATTTTTAAAGATTTGGTCAGTTGATAACATGTCAATTGTTAGGTCGATACCATTAAAAAATACATAGTTATTTGGACTAACATAATTACATAAGAGTATCATCAAATCTAAAATGATAAAGATATCTTTAGCGAGAAATTCTGATTTTCTATAATTGTGTGTTTTACAGATCTTTTCAACATCATAATATCAAATAAAATAGTCTTATAAGTCAGAATAAGTTTTTAGTTATTTTTATGAAGTAAATTTTAATTTATGGAAATTACTTAAGGCATTGGCCTTATTATACCCACCACATGTCACCATTTGTTTTGATCAAATGACGACCAATTAGTTTTTTATCAATGGCTAACATATATAATGATTGGAAAAATATATATCAATATTTGTTATGTCCTTCTGGTGAATCCTGAGATGATGCCTTTTTATTTTTTTATGCACAAGGAGCGCATGGACCAATAGAAGAAACTCAGGATTAAAATAACACCAAATGTGGTTGTGAAGACTGAGATGTGAAGATAATTTTGAGGCACCCAATTTGTTTAGTTCCATACAGGTGTCTGTGCGCCCAACATCTACATTAGCAATGCAATTGCCTCGTGGGGACCTGGGGCACTCGAGTGCATCCACTGTGCTGGTGTTGCACACGATGAGATGCCATCTAGGTGTGCTGCCGGCAGCATCCCACATGAACATGGCATTTTACTACTGGTCCACAACAGCTACAAAAATATACACACTCTTGGCAGCAATGGTGACCAACATTGTGCTGCACGCGCGACAGGTCAGTGCATGTGCCTGATTCGCACTAGTAGTAGTGGAGCCACCACAAGTGTGTGATGCACTTGGCAGAATTGACCATGGGTTAGGGGTGCACCACAGAAAGTGAAGCTCTAAAATCAACATTCCAGTCATGATTAGGGAGAGACAAGTGAGAAAAATGGGTGTAGTGCATTCCGACATTGTTGATGTAATAGCCAAGTGCCAAATAACCAAGGTCGCGCTGGCATACAAATTAGGTGTGGCCAACTCTGTAAATTATTTTGGCAATATAATACTTGATGTTCTTTCTCAAGGGGCCAGCCCAGCTATGCCTCAACTAATACTCGAAGAATTCAGTTTTGATTCCAAAGGCTGCTTGGTTTTCTCATCAAGATCAAGGACATTGTGTTGTTAAACTATGAATTTGGCGCTATTAATTTTAGCCACATAACAACAAGTGTCAGCTCTAAAAGACCAGAAAGTGATTTTTACTAAAATACTAGAAGGTCAAATGAAGTGGTACACTAGGTGGCCTCATGTCTTTGGTTTCAAAGCAAAAAATAAGTTGACATGGCATCTTGCAAAATATGTTGCCACATCATGCCTTTATTTTATCAATCATTTCATTCATTATTTATTTATGGAAACAGGAAAACTGGTGGTCTCACTGATCAAAAGCATAAATGTGTCAAATTGATACGTGGTAACCTTTTTCCACATCACATATTTAATCATTTTTAATTTATATGTCCTATTGTATGTAGGACACGTCAATCTTAAAGCTACCAATTGAAGATGATGCAGAAAATCAAAGTCAATCACTGCGGATAATATTTTTAGAACATTAAGGATGCAAAACAATCAAACCTCTAAATTGGAAGTGACATCAACACTAATGAGGTGTGCGATATTATCTAATAAAATGAATAGTCATAATTTATCCAAACTCAAAACTTGATACCTGAAGTTTGAAAATGCATGTGAAGCTACTATTTTGAGGGAAGTTTTTTTCTCCCCTCTTTCCAACGCTGCCCTCAGATTTATATAGTATGAGATTTTGGTCGTAGTAAAAACTCCTTAAACTAACATCTTCAATTTGTAGGCATTTTAACCAAGACAAAATTTAGAGATTTATCAAGCTTGTTCTTCTTGTCCTAGATGATTTTGGAGGGAAATAGAGAAGTATAGGATTTGACCTACCACAATTTTCAGTAGCCTTGGCAGAATGTATGGACCTATGGAAGCTCTTCTCTCCTTACATTGGTCCATATTTGTCATCATTATTAAGTTAGATCACACATCATCCTATTATCACATAATATCCTATCATTTATGTTTCCTCTTAAATCCTCTCATATTACTTACCTGCTTATCACGTCATCATCTCTTCACTTTAACCTTAGTTTCTCTCTCTCACTTTCTCGCTCTCATCATTGTGTATTATCTCATACCCTTCATATCACCTGGTCTTTTCATGATCCCCATACATAAATATTTATATCACATAATTATACACCTCTCGATTCCTCTTCTCATCTCCTCATCATAAACACATGCCATTTTCCTTATATGTTTCCTTCTCTATCTCTCCATCACAAATTTTATATCTCTCATTTTAATATTTTTAATACCCTAATAATTATCATCAATGACCTTCCTATGTCACTTTTTTCCTCGCCCTATCTCATATTTTATATATATCCCGTCTCCTCTCTTTAATCATCCTCTAAAAGGTAGTAAAGTATTAATCATGATGTGTAATAACCACTAGGTATCATTTTTTACTAAATGATTTAATATTTTTTAATGATTGAACTCTAAAAAACAATCAAATAAATGAGGGCATAATATTCAGCGTATCATCAATCTTGAAAGTTATGGCTAATTACTCTCACAGGTTCCTAAATAACTTTTAGTTAGTAATTTGTGTTTCCAAGATGATGAAGATAGTTTACTTGATAATCTCCTCTCTTTAATCATCCTCTAAAAGGTAGTAATGTATTAATCATGATCCTTAATAACCACTAAGTATCATTTTTTACTAAATGATTTTATATTTTTTAATGATTGAACTCTAAAAAACAATCAAATAAATGAGGTCATAATATTCAGCGTATCATCAATCTTGAAAGTTATGGCTAATTACTCTCACAGGTTCCTAAATAACTTTTAGTTAGTAATTTGTGTTTCCAAGATGATGAAGATAGTTTATTTGATAACCTCCAACATAAATAATACTCAGATTTATTTTTTTCTTCTTTAGAGCTTGGAAATAAAATTGATGTCCTAGAAAATTATCAAATGCTTTTCTTTTTAACCTAGTCAATAACTTTATTTTTTGATAACCCTCCTCGTTAGCTCATGCCTTTTGTCTCCTCTATCTTCAAACAAATAATAGGATGACCCATTCATATTGTATTTTCATTGTCACAAGCTGAGACTGTCAACTTTGCCATATGTATAAATATGCCTCTTTCCCGCTTCCTAGAATGGTTTTCATGCACCCAAAGGCTGAAGCATTTCTTATTTGGCAGTCTAATTCACCACAAGCCACTTTGTAGTTTAGAATTTGATTATGAGTATCATGTGATGTGGCATGTGATGCAGGGGACACTTGGAGATTTTTTTCCACCACCACCAACCTAATGGACACCCTAGCAATCTTTTCCGAATTTGCACAAGGCACAACTTGGACCTCTTGCAGTAGTCCACTATCTAGATAACTCAATCAGTAATACCTAGGGGGTCAAAGTGACAACTTGAGTAGTCTGAGAACAAGATGACAGGCGTCCTCTGAAGGGGCAACATTGTGTGTGACATACGAGTGTATCAGGGTAGAGCTGACATGATTAATAATGATTCTAAACATATGTACAGAAATGTTTAATTTAATAATATGATCACAAATTTAAAGTGAACTTCCCAAGAGGAATAATATGTCTAAGATAATTAAACTCTGGTGGAATAGACAAATTATTTGGCCCAACTTTGGTATGATCTTTATCAGTAATGCCCTCTGATACCAGTTATATTGAGATTTTCTATGCCAAGGAACTTCAGAGTTTTAGGTTTCTAATGGGACTTAACCAGGATTTTCAAAAATCTTGACAATCAATCTTTCACAATGAGAATATACTAGGATTTGAGGAGGATTGTTATAAGTTGGCAATTTAGGAGACCTATTTGTGCCTCATCCACGTTTTGATGTTGGACGTCACTGATGGCTTCTTCCGATGGATAATTCGCTAAGGTGAATGTAACTACATATGTGCAAATGAGCTAGGTGGAGTGTATGTGCAGGTCGGACTTGCGAGAATTTCTGAGCCGAACTTCAGGGCGGGCGACCGATGATGATGACGGTGACTTTCTGACCCTCATCAAAAGGACAACGGCAACTACGGCGTCAAGCAGATTTAATTCTGTAGGGGCTCGCATGTAACGGACGGCTCGACCCATATCTAGGGAATCAATCATGACGTAGTTACCTCGATAATTTCTCTCTTACCAAAACTAACCCAAGCGTGGTGGAGTATAGTCAAAAATATACTGAAGATGGTAATATAACTGGCGAGCAAGGGGATGGCGTACCTCATCGGAGGTGTCACTCAACGTCGGGGATCTTCGTAAGTGCAAAGGCAGGTGCATGCAAATAGGCAAAGACGTGCCGGTAGGTGGGGACCAGTGGCTCGACTGGCAAGGGGTGTCTGGCGCAGGAGCATGATATAGGAGGAGGAAGGTGGCGAAGAGTGAGGATGAGAGGGGCCGCTATGTCACTTCAACAGGACCGATGTGAATGACTGGCAGTAATGGGTGAGAATGGGTCAGAGAGCACACATGGGGTGTAGTGGCACAGATGGGATCGCAGTCCGCGCGGGGCTTGGACAATTTATGCAGCTCCAGCGAAATGTGAAACACGACGCAGTGCAGAACTGTCACGCGTTGCAACGGTGGCAGGCCGAGCGGCGATGGTGACGGGCAAACTGATACCACAGCTCGTACGAGGACAGTGTTGACCAGTTGTTGTCAGAGCGCTCGAACACAACCCAAACGTCACCGATGCAAATGGATTGTTGGTGTCGGAGGTCGTCGATGGCATCATCCAATGGGTAAATCACTAAGTGAATGTAACTACGTGGATGCAAAAAACCTAGGTGGAGTGTACGTGTAGGGGGCCGACGAGTGGGAATCCGCTGAGTTCCAAGCTCCGGAGCGGGTGATTGATAAGAATGACCGTGACCTTCTGACCCTCGTCGGAGCGATGACGACGACTACAGTGCCAAACGGAGTAATTCCATATGGGTTTGCATGTAACGGACGGGCTCAGCCCGTACCTAGGAAATCGCTCAATTCGTAGTTTTCTCAAAGTTATTTTCTCTCACCTAATCTAACTCAGCACGGTAGAGTGCAGTCGAAAATATATTGTAGAAGGTAATATAATAGACGAGCAGGGGAACAGCGTACCTTGTTGGTGGTGGCGTTCATCATTATTTTCTTGGATGGTGCACAGGTTGGGGCGGGTAGATAGGCGGAGGTGTGACGTTGGAGAGGGGCAGGTCGAGGCTCAACTGACGGCGGGCCGCGGTGCAGGAGTGGAGTGGCGTGAAGTTGAGGCGAGGATGTGGTTGGGTGCGGCATGCAGATTGATCAATGGAGACACACATGGCAGCGTGCTAGCGGTGCACTGCTTCACAATCCCGGATTGGTGGCACTCCGTAATGAACTGTCAAGGCAGCGTAATTGAAGATTGGCGTGCTTCACAGATCTAGATGGGTAGGATCAAACAACAAATTGAATTGACATTAGGTGGCACGCAGATGGTGCACGAGTCCAGGTACTGGTCAGCGGGAGGCATTGCATCGCATCGTCAGAATGGTGTTGAGGGCACTACGGGTTACAAATGGTACTAGACCAAACATTGGGCGCGTGGGCGGCTAAACAGTCCCGGACCTGTCATGGCTAGGTGGTGGGGGGTGGCAACAGCCCCAGCGGCTATCAGCGGCCTGCGCACGTAGCAAAAATGTGCAGTAGGAACAGCGTGTGGGAACACGCTCAAGCTTGACGAGCGCGGACCATGTGACTGCGAGTGACATGGGATGCACATGCATGCGACGGCGCGCAGAGGTGCACTTGGTTGCGGTGGGTAGGGCACGTCACGGCTGGAAGGTGTGGAACCGTGGACTACACAAGCGTGGGTACCTGAAGGCATCCCCGCGGGCGCCCGCGTAGACTGGCAGATCCACGAGGGTTTTCCTACGGGTGCTAGTGCGACACAACCATGGGATAACCTGAGCTACGAACGGCACGACAGGTGCAATCGGGTTCAGAAATTTTACCCAAATGCAGACGTGTTGACCACGCGCAGTGACGGCACAAGGTCCGTTCGCGAAGTTGCACCAGGCCCCTTTAGAATGCTTCGTCCTAGCGGGGAAGTTCGTGCGATGGTTCGCCAGAGATTCAATGCCAAAGGTTTGACACATGTGAGACCAACGGGAGATCCAACAGTGCGAGGCGCCACTCGTGCGGCACCCTGGGTCTTCTTCTCCTTCTTCTTCCTCCCTCTCCTTCTTCTTGAGGGTGAATCCTGAAAACGTGAACATAACTGCAACAATACTTCCAGATCTGAGATGTACGTGGTCCCATCATGGGCTTATATAGGGCCATGATCGGCCCTTACAGGGAGTCCAAGAAGAGGAGCCCAATAAGAACCTCCCCTCCCCCATTTACAACATAATTAAGAAAATAACTAGAATAAAACAACGTGAAAATGAAAGCGATATGAATGGATATGAAACACGGTGAAACGAATGCAATACGATGAGGAGGGTGCACTTGTCGTGATGAACACAAAACAGAAATCAAAATGGCTAAAAACAGATAATGAAAGCACGAAGATACGGACGTGCACATGCTCTACCCGGGGTATTTTAACCTGGGTTTTTTCACGGATGTTTTGAAACAGACCGGTGGAGATGTTGATGACAACGAAGATGGTTCCTCTGACAATTCGTTGGCATCGTCTGGACGCGCTCCATCAGTTGTTCACGGTGATGGCGGTCGACATCCAACGACGCGGGTGAACATTCTGGATCACAATGCGTTACTTTGGTCATACTACATGGTAGAAACCACTCCTTGCGCGCTGTTGGGCCCATTGTTGTTCAGTGTCGACCGTCTATGACCATCACTAGGGTGGGACGACAACCAGGACGTGCTCCAAGAGTCCACCGTGAGCAATTTCTGCTTGCAAAGCCATCCTGACGTGATGATTGGCTTTGGGGGAGGGGTCCCTTCGAGAAAGGATGAGTTGGCTTCAACGTGTTGAGTGCGGCTAACAAGACCGAATCGTCTGTGAACTCTGACAAGCATGAGGCTGCACGGACTCGTTGGTTGGAAGGGGGAAAAAACTGGAGGTCTCACGAACGATAGGACAGTCTCGCCCCCTTCAATGCTTGCTCAACGATGGCGAAAGAACCTTCCTTCCCACACGAAAGCGCTGGGTCTTCACGGGCATCGAATGAAGCTTTCTTTCTTCATGCGCCTAGTTTTCTTCACAGGCGAAGGGGCCTTCCCTTCCACACAATGCATGGGTCTTCACAGTATTCCTGGAAAAGGCTCTCTAATGCTCCTTCTCTTCCTCTTTCTTTTCTTTCCCTCTTCTCTTCTCCTCCTCTTTTCCTCCTTGAGGGTGAGATCTGGGCGATGATACCTACCAAACTGAAAATTCAGATCTAGGATGAACGTGGTGCCCATCATGGCCTTATATAGTGCCATGATGGGCCTCTTACAAAGAGTCCATTAGGGGGTCCAATAAGAGACCCCCTTTTACAACATAAATAAGGAAACTAAGAGATTAAACGATGTGAAAATAAAATGATACGGATGGATATAAAAACACAATGATATGGACACGTCATGACGAGTAGGGTGCACTCATCGTGACGAACACAAAACAGAAATTAAAAGAATGGAAACAGATAATTAAAATGCAAGCATGTGTGAGGATGTGCTCTACCGGGGGTGTTTAAACCCTGGCATCTTCACAAATGCTTTGACATGTTAATCGGGCTGGACACGGATCGACGGTGATGTTGATGATGATGAAGACGGCTCTAATGACGTTTCGTCGACATCGTCTAGGCGCACTCCATCACGTTGTTGTTTCAGTGTCAGGTAGACATCATTATACATTTATGGGGGACCTCAAAAATGTTCCTATATTATTTCAAAAATTATAGAGATTCTTTAATTATTATTATAACTAAGGGTGCATTAAGTGCAATATTACAAACTTGGACACAAATTAAACATCAGATTCATATGTTAATGCTTTTATCACCAATTGTTCTTTCCACCTTACCACCATCAGTCGCTACTTTAGTCCCACCACATCTAATTCATTGATGCATGTGTGGATGCAGTATTGGAAATATATGTGGTTGGCAAGCCAATCACACATTCCGCATCTTGTTCCATTTTCATTGGTAGAACATATTCATTATAGTGCACGTGTGATGCTTATAATGAAGTCCATGAATACATGATTGGACTTAGGGATTTATGATGAGATCGTAATACGGAGATCACTAGTCTTTAAGCATGTGTTCTAAAAATTCGTATTCGAAGGATACCCGAGAAGGACATCGAAGTAGAAGGATATATAGTGGGTGGTCTTTAGTGAAAGAGTTCACTGACTTGATCCGTACGAATCCCTGAATGGTATTATACAGAATTGTCAATCAAGGTGATTCACGTCATGGTTGTGTAAGTAGTCCTTAGACCTAAGACACCAAAGACGTCTTGTGGACGGACGGTTGTACTTTGACTATAGGCAATGAGTCCTAATCATGATATTCTAAACGTTCTTAGTTCAGGTACATCAAGAAGTTCACGAAGATGATCGAGTGGTCAAGATGGGATCATCCACCCTCGGTATAAGAGGTGACAGCTTATGGAAGACGATGCGATGAAGTCCTCAACCAAGGCAATGAGATATCATAGAGAGTTCTCTGATGATTTTCGAATGCATCAATAATAACTTGGATGACTGGTTAGGGTTTGACTATTGACATTACCCTAAGTCATCAAAGGAGTGTCAAGTGGATGAGAAACTATACATACACGGTAACCAATGATGAACATGTTCCATAAAGTGAGTCGATATACACTCCTTTTTATCTTCTAGAATACGAGGTGTAGCTTGGCACCAACGTGTTGGAGAATCAAGGTATCGATTGGGTTAAATCAATCTGACATTAATTAATCTATATGATGATATAGTTAATTAATTTGGAAGGCCAATAAAGGTTATTGGGCTGCTAAAGTAGTTAACTAGACTGATACATGGGCCAGAGGGTCACACACCAATGGTCTTTTAGACGTCATGAGATATACTTAAAGTTTTGAGGGTTTTATGAAAAATACCCACTTAGTATAAATAGGGAAAGGCCTTGAAAAAAATTCACCCAGGCCTGAATTTTTCAGAGGGCCTTCTCCTTCTTCTACCTTCTCCCCACACAGCCTCTCTATGCCCGATGCGATTGGGATGGCGTAACGACGACGATGGAGGTAGAACGGGGCTCGTCAACAAGGAGGAGATCTGACATGTTGAGGATCACGTGGATGCATCAAGAGACTGCACATTTGAGTAGCTCAACTCGGCACACTCCAGGATCCAAGAAATCACGTATGTGATCCGTGTAAAGGTACTTCATTTCATGGTTTTAATAATGTCATTCAGTTTTACAAAAGTCTTCCGCTGTGTGTGATAGCATGGATTTTTAGTACCTTATATTATCACATTTTACATATTTCTCTGTATTAAATCAATCATATTTTCATGTTATCAAGCTTAAAATGATTAAATCTATTTTTAGAATGATTTTTTGGATTTTCTACATTTTTTGGGATTTTTCTAACTATTAGATTCTATAAGAATATAACATTTGAGACAAAATATGATTTTTCTAGAATAGTTTGGCATTAAATTTGGAAAGATATAATTTTTTGACTCAAAATATTTATTTTTTTGGCATTTTATTTTATTTAATATGAAATTTTAAGTATTTTGGCTTTTTATGACGTAGGGTGGCGTGACGCGCAGATGCGCCGCCACGTCAGCGACAAGAAAGAGATTTTTTCTTTGTTTTTTGTACTTTTTTCATGTGCATGTGGCACTGAATGTGAAAAGCCATGGGATACAAAAAGCCACAGAATACGAAAAGCCATGGAATATGAAAACCACGGAATATGAAAAGCCACAGAATACCAAGTTCTTTGACTTCTTAACAAGCACGAAACCGATGACATTGATGAGGAGAGAGAAGAAATTAAAGGCTAGGATTGCTTCAACTTCCATCAGCCATAACTTTTGATCTTCCCCTCCTCTTTCTATCCATACCCTCTGATTTATAAATAGAGGACTGGATCATTGTAAAAATCATCTTAAACTTGCTTCCTACTTTTGTGGGCTTATTGAAAGATAGTGAGTTTTGAGATCTATCAAGAGTGTTCTTGGTGTCTTGGGTGTGAGGGAAGAGACATAAGAGAAGGGGGAGCTTACCTTCACTCGCAAATCACCGTGATCCTAGTGGAACATAAGGATCTAAGGTAAGTGTCTTTGCCTTACGTTGTTTCTCTCCCAACATCATCGTTATCATAGTTATAGCTTTTTATCAACGTTTCATTTATCACTTCACTTACTTACGTCCCCATTCTCTCGTCTGTCCATCCTTGTCATCATACCACTCCACATCCAACCACTATCCTCGTTCATACTGTCGTTCATCATTGTGTACGTCACAATCACTTACTCTTTTATTTAAGTTAAACTAACATATAAATTAAGTACTTCTTAATCGATATCACTAGCTCATATCCTTGAATCGTGTTTTTGTCGATCCTCTCATTGATCATCACTAGTTTAACAACGTAATTCCTTAATCATTGTTCCATGTGGAGACGATCCGTAATCATCACTAACTAAATATTTTCAAGTACGGTTAAATGTATTTTTATTGAATAATCTCAATTTCCGACGATGAATTTTAACCCTAAATTGAGATTATCAATTGGCATCGTTGCCGGGGAACGGTGGCCATTAGGGATTTATTTTCTTTTTTTCTACACTAATATCTTCTAAGGGTTATTAAGTATGAAAAGGACGAGGAAATCATCATTCTCAGGTATGAAATTTTTTCCTAATGCTGAAGATAACTCCTAGATGTCTTTTTGGAATTTTGTGTTAGATAGCATTTTATGATTTCAAATCTTCCGAATCGATATTATAAATTTCAGGAGAGGATATATGAAAGAAAATTTGTTCTACGTTTACGTGAACCATTTCATGTTGATTTTCATTCCTCAGGACAAAATTTTATTAATGTCCCTGGTAATTTTGAAAATCATGAAATTTCTTATTGTTGAATAATCTCAATTATTTTCAAGTACGGTTAAATGTATTTTTATTGAATAACCTCAATTACCAACGACAAATTTTAACCCTAAATTGAGATTATCAGTGTGTCACTATGATTTATTCATCCACATCTAGGCCTCTAGAACCCAACATGCAGTCCCATGATTAATGATTGAAAATGATTCTTATGGTGGAAATCAAAACAAGTAAATGGTTGTTATTACAAAAAATAGTCAAAATAATATAATGCGGTGGAAAACTGAATTCGCGGTCAAACAATTACTTGATTACGTTTCTTTGAGCCTTTCAAACTTCCAACCTCTGGACACATCCATACAATCATCAGCATTTTTAATCACTTCATATGCTTCTTGAACAATGCTTGTAGTCATCCTTGAACATATCCTTACCATAAGAATCACACAAAGATGAGGGAGAGCAGTCTAGTAGATAAGGAAGAATGATAGATACTAAAAGACTTCTTTCATGTGTAAATTCATTTAGAGATTTCTCATACTTATATTTAATGGGATTTTATGTAAAAAATATCAAACATTCACAATACCTTCTGGTATTAATGTTTAAGATTGTCCAAAAAATCATTTGCATATGAGCCTCTACCGCTTTAGTTGATAACTTTTGAAATCTAAAGATATTTATTGGCTAACCTGATAAATTAATTAATCATATATACATCTAAATTAAAATTCTGATAGATAAATTTAACCTAGCTTATTTGTTGATTTTCCAGCTTTTGGGGGGTGAAGTTGCACATCATGTCTTATTAGGTATAAGGAGTGTGTGAACTCTTTCATGGAACCTTACTATGAACTGTTACTTTGTATGAATGATCCCTCCTCATGAGACTCCAAAAATGACCTAAAGTATCAAAAAATCATCATAGAATAAATCATGAGTTATTATTGATAATTTATTAAGGCATGAATAAATCATCAGATAGCAAACCTTAATTTGACATTTTAGTTAATAATGATGCATGAATATATCATCAAATAACACCTTTGATGGGGATTGAACTTTATCCTCTTCTTTCACGCAATATCCTACTATGATGAAGACATAAGATTCCATATTGATTACACAGTCATATTCATATACTTGTTGATGCATCCAAACAAAGATTTGTTGAGGTCATAGTCAAAGCACAATGTAGTTGGTTCCTTAAGTCTAAAGATCACTTACACAATTGCGACATCAATCAACTTGATTGAAATTTGACTGTAGTACCTTATATGGATTGATATATTTCAAATTAGTGAACTATTTCCTTCATGAGCACCCACTATCTATCATTTATATCTCCTCAATAATTGGTTACAAATCTGTCATACCCAACATAGGAGTGTGACTAGATAGTGTTATTCCATATGGATATTTTGGTGTCCTTGAGGAATAATAGTGATCAAAGTATTTGGGTCCCATCATGATTCACTTTATTATCAAATGTAGTCAAGGACTTCATTACTAACATCACATGAGATTAACAATGACTAAGAATTTATTTGAATGAAGACAAATCAAACATAATTTCGTGATTGGCTAGTGGGTACATAAGTGCTGATGCTTGAGAAAAGTATATATTATCGAAGATGAAGTTTCATACGGAACAGGATACTTTGGAGATTTGGTTAATGCATATGCCAATTGATATTTGTTGGGCGCGAATTTTATTTGGAGATTTGCTAGATACTTGTTCCGGACAAAATGATAGTCAATCTCGATATGTTTGGTGCGAGCATTAAAGACCGAATTTGCAGCGAGATATGTGGCTCCAAGATTTTCACACCAGAGGATGGGTGGCGAGCGTGGAAGAAGATTTATTTCCTTGAGAAGAGATTGAATCTAGAGAACTTTGACAGCTCAGTTGGTCATGGCTTTGTATTCAGATTCTGTACTTGAGTATGCCACTGTGGCTTGCTTTTTTAGCTCCATGAGACAAGATTACTGCTGAGACAAATGAGAAATGCACCAGTGGAGCGGCGATCAATGGAATCACCATCCCAGTCTGCATCACTAAAAACAAAAATAGTTGAATCAGAATTTTTGTGAAGCACCAATTCAGAGGAAATGCTGCCTTTGAGATAACAAAGCAGATATTTAAGAGCTTGCATTTCAGCAGAAGGAGGTGAATGTATTTTTTGACCGGCACGATTGACAGCAAATGCAATGTATGGGCATGTAAGGGTGAGGTATTGGAGGGCCCCAACTAATTGTCAATAACGGGTGGCATCTACTAAGGGAGAAGATGAAAGGGAAGAGGAGGATTGAGCATAGGGCGTAGGTAGAGGCTTAAAGGTGGTCATTTTAGAACACTCAAGGAGAGAAGCAATGTATGTGGATTGGGATAAAGTATACCCATGAGCATGAGGCATGAGTAGAATGCCAAGAAAGTTATGAGCAAGACCCAAGTCTTTAAAGTCAGAGTGAAGCTCGTGAATGAGTTGAGCACTTGCAGAAGTGCTATGTGAAAGAAGTAAGATGTCATCTACATATATTAGAATAAGATGTGCACTGGAGTAAGCTGAAAGAGGTTGATCCAAGAAATCTGAGATGCAGGAGAGAGGATGTGAGTTTGTGGAACCAAGCTCGGGCGATTGTTTAAGGCCATAGATAAACTTTAGAAGTTAACAGACATGAGTTGGTTGAGTGGAGCTTCAAAAACTAAGAGGTTGATCCATGTAGATAGTTTCATGTAAGTCGCCATGGAGAAAGGCATTGAAGACGTCCAAATGATGGATCCACCAGCGGTGGATGGTGGCTATAGAGAGCAGGAGACGAAGAATAGTATGCTTGATAATAGGGTTGAACATGTCAGTGAAGTCAAATTCTTCTTACTGGCTAAAACATTTAGCGACTAAGCAGGCTTTTACTTATCAATAGAGCCGGTAGGAATGTATTTCAACCGATAGACAGATTTACGAACAATGACGTGGAAATTGGGATTCTGAGGAACAAGGATCCATGTGTGGTTCAGCATTGAGGCACAATACTCTGTAGACATGGCTGCCATCCATTGGAAGTTTTGGGAGGCATCCTTAAGGGAGGTGGGCTCGATGGGGTGATGTAGTTGAGCCATAAGTGCATGAGGGAAAGGATGTTTGATAGGTCAGCATGACATTTAATAAGTCAGTTTTATCTGGTGAATCAAAACTCAGCGCTTATTTTTTTATTTTTGATTTCTTATAATAAAAAATAATAAAACTTTCCTCGCCCAAAGGATTGAACCCATGGGGAAAATTATTTAAATGTAAAATATAACTTAATTTCTATTTTTAAGAAGTGTGATATTTTTGGAAATTTAACATAATGTAATAAAGCTAAACTAGTGAAAATTTATTCAAAATTATTCCATGATGATAAGTATTTTTCCTATTTTACCTAATTTATCAAAATTAAATGAAATAAATTTAAGGATTTTTAGGATTTTCCAATGAAAAAAAAATTAATTTCCCTGAATCTTTGGGTGTTGGAGAAATTAAATATAATATAATTAATTAAACTGGTGAAAATTAATTTTTAATTATTCCAAGATGATAAGAAAGGGTTTTCATATTTGAACTAATTTATCCAAATTAAATAGAATCAATTTAATCTTTCTTAAGATTCCAAATGAAAAAAATAACTAAATTAAAGTAATTATCCTAAATGGTGCTTTGGGTAATGAAGAAATGTGACAGAGGGAATGAATGAAATGGACTGATTTTACCATCACAGAATGTGATAAAAATTGTAGCGAATATGTGGAAACAAGTAGTGGAGCAAGAAAGTGATGCTGATTTACCGTTGATGGTGGCATTCAAGATGGTGAAAACCTATTGTATCCTCAACATAATAAATCAAGGTAAAAGGACAAATATCTGAGTCTAAAAAGAATAAATATGACACTAATATCATTTTCACATGCCCAACGAGCAGCGAGTTGATTTCCCTTGATGAGTCTTGATCAGATCGCCGCTCCTTCGATCTTTTGTTCTCAAAACTCAAATGCAAACCCAAAAAATATTTGAATAAGTATAGGACTCTGCTAATGTTAGTTGGGGGAAAATTAAAAGTATGCCTTTTATAATTATTGGTGGGCCGTTATATCCCAGCCCATGGATGCTTAGAGGAGGTAAAGATAAAACTACCCTTCAAATTTCAGCCCAAAAATTCCTTTATTATTAGCTGTAGATTTTGAGTTTGGAGCAATCTCGGCCATTTGTTTTTATTTCTTCTCATTGTGGATCATCAGTGTATTACAGAATCCTCAGATTTCCCAAGATTCTAAGTCGTACTCCAGATTATAAAATAATCATCAGTAATGCCTTAGTAAGTTCCTTTGATTTCTGCAAAAGGCCGCTAATGATTACCTATTTTCTTCATTTTAAATCTAACACCGACACCTCTCCTCAAAAGCGCTCAAAAGGCGGAAATAACTAGCTTTAATTTCCTTATTTGAAATCCCACAGTTCCACATCTAACCTGAAAAATCCAAAAAACTAAACTCATCTCAACAAATTAAATACATGTTTTTATTTCGTCCAATTGTGGTGTACCATCTGTACATGCGTATTTAAAAAAACTTTATGCATTAATAACAAGGTGTTACTTTACCTATATTTTGTGCGCTTCTTTAGGTAAAAGTTATAGAATAAAATAGTATTGGAGAATATATCATATAAATAGGCCAATACCAGTAATTTCTCGCTGCTAGTGATTGGTAAACTCTAACCATTCACCGTACTCTGATCGAATCTGATTATGACACCAAGCAAGTGGATTAATTAAAATAAAATACTTTTACAACATTATAAATTTTTAAATACTGTAATAAGGAAATATTTTCATTTTTAAAATATTTCCTTATTACCATCAGAGAATTATATAAAAATACTTATAAATTGATAAAATGATATATCATTATAAAAATATAATAAAGAACTCAAATATACAGATACGAAATATAAATTCTAACTTAAAAAGAAATTATTTATGAATTTGATGTCGAAATGTTAGTTAAAATATTATAAAATCAGAAAGAAAAAAATCATAACATGTAGATAAAAAATATTCTCAAGACGAAATAGATTGAATATTCTATAACATGTATTTCTTATAAAATATATGTTATGTGTATGAGAATAAACATATATATGCATGAAATTACTATGAAATGTTATTTTATTTATGATTATCAGTATCCTACAATATATAGCTGTTAGGTGTAGATATTTCATCCATAAAACTATAACTCACTCATTTTCCTTGAATTATTTTTCCTGCCTTTTAGCATGTAATGGATTGTAGAGTAGAGCATAAATAGTCTCATGACTCCATAGATTATGCATTTTATTTCGTGTGATCCCTCACATTACCTAAAAATTTAGCATCACCACAAAAGACCTCCTTACAGTTGTTGATATTGAGCATGCCCATTGATCAACTCAAATTTAGGGTCATAACTTATCATTATTCATATGGTTAATGAATAAAAATTTATAAACCTTGACTCATAAACGAATTTGATTAGTTACTGATGAGTAATGGTGGCCTCCGCATGGAACGGATATTAAGAATTTAATGTATTTTTTATATGCTGATTTTGAAAGGAAAAAAAGATAGTTTATTCATTAGGAATACAGAGAGGTGAGAAGATGGTAATTAAATATAGAAATATGGAATAACTATTCATGGATATAAATGAATGGAATAAGTGGGTTCAGTGAATGATTATGGTGGATAAATTAAATATGCATTGGTGATGTGTGCGGATGCTATGTATCGGAATTTTGGATGGATGTGGAATTATGTGGATGTATGTGGATGCATATTGTTGGATACAGATAGCTGTATGTAATGCATAAATTTGGATGGATGTGGATGATGTCAGGAATCCTGTGAGGACGAAGTAGAATAACCCTGCAGCCAGGTACAACAAGTCACATCAACCAAGGTTTGTCTTTCTAATTTCTATTTTTGATTTGCTTATTTTTTTTGTTACTTTCTAGTTTGGAAGTGCATATAGCTACATTCTTTAGTGACACCCATGAACGAACGTAAGTGGGGGGTAGAGGGCATAGGAGTATATTTTCTGCGTCACTTAAGAATTTTGCGTAAATAAGTAAATGTTACCTTGCTACACCATAGGAATAACTGAGATCGATAAAATGAGATAATCCTTCAACTTTGTGCTAATTATTAGATTGGGTAACCTTCTCATGCCATCGAATACCATTATAGGAGTGGCTCTGTTGGCGAGTCCCTTTGGGGTTAAATCTCAATATAGTTGGAGAATTTCATTGGCCACTTCTTCTTGTTGTCTGAATTCTCTCCTTAATCCAATCGTTCTTCCAGCATGGGTTAGGGTATTATCACTCTAGTTCTATTTGTGACCTTGTGCAAGAACCAAAAAAAGAGTGAAATAAGCTGCACGACGACGTATACCCAATAAGTGGCGTCAGCAGCAAATAAGTGCTATGCACAACAGTCGTTAACAGTAGTGAGGAATCAAGTGCTCTGCACATAATAACTGGCCTAAACCACATATGGTGATAAGCCTGATCTATTTTTACAAAATTCTTGCACACGGGAACTAGATAGAAGGAGTCCAGTTTAAACCCTGAATATAAACACCAAAGGATAAGGGCAAAAAATCATGTAAAAAGAAGAATTGTTCTATTTTGTTTTACTTTTTAGGCATTGAGATTCAATGTCTATTAGTGAGAAAAATGAGGACCCTTTATGAGCTACTTAACCTTTTCCTTATAAGGTCTGTTCTTTATAAGACCAATTCGCTTGGCACTTGAAGGGGAGACTCAAACAACCCAATACTATGATGCATCAAGGAAATTTGGACTTGTCTCATCGTTGATATCTCAGTTATTTCTAAGGAACTAGCAATAGGTAAAGTGGGGGGTTATGATAACAAGAAAATAAGAGCTAATAAAGTGTTAATTTCATCATATTTTTAGGATTTTAATGCTTAAAAACATTAATTTTTAATGCATGTTATCATGATTTTAGGTCAAAAGAAGTATTTTCTTAAATTTCAAGTCAAAGGACACTTTGGACAAATAATTAGGTCAATTTATACATTTTAAACGATTTTAAATGATGATTATAAGAATTTAAATGCTTTTAATTGACCTATTTCTATAAATAAATGGAAAGTAAAAATAAAAGTTATTTTAGAAGTTAATAAACATTTTTTCGCATTAATAAACAGTTTTTACGATTTCTTCCAGTTGTTTTTGAATAAAAATTGTTTTTTTTAACTGGTCCTTATTAAGCCAGTTTAACTGCTAATCAGATGCCAAATGCATAGGAAACACACCCAGAATGGTGCTGGCCAAACAGAAGAACCCTAAGCATCTTCGGTGCGTGACATGCACGTGCACAGCATCGTGCGCGTCGCGCACCACACGCAGTGTCATGCAGCCCAGTTAGAGCACCACTTGGCGTCTTGGGTGCGCAACGCGCATGTACACAGCTTTGTACATGTCGCACACCACACACAGTGTTGCGCGGACCAATCCTATGCGACTTAACTCGCTGCGTGTGACGCAGCGAGTTAAGTAGCATTAAGCTTGTGTGGACCAATGAGAGGGCAGATCGCAAGATCCATGCAAGCCCCATTTGTGTGAAGCGTCGGTGCACACAGAGCCATGCGTATGAGGGGCGACACAGGCATGGTGCCACGTGGCCTAATCACGTTGCGTCGCACACGCTACGTACAGCGCGCAAAAGACAATAGCCGTAACGAAATCGGAAGAACTTGTTCTTCCGATTCCACGGCAATAAAAGGGGGAAATGAAAATTAAATGGGGCATTCTTGATCTTTAAGTTAGAGGAATGATCGCCTAGCCTCCTCGAAGACTCAAGAACACCCTGGATGCATTTTTGGGGCTCAAATTGGACATGAGTTTTGACGATCCAGTGCCGTATTCGTCCCAGAATTGCAGCACTTATTTGTGGGAAATTTGGCCGTTCATTGCGCAGGATTCCTTCCAGTTGATTCGAAATCTCTCCTGGTACCTCTAGGCTCTGTTTGCTTTGATTTTACCCTTGATTTCGTACTTAGCTGTAGCAATTTGATGATTCCGTTTATGATCGCCGTTTTTTTTCCAATTTCCGATTTTAATCCTCTGAATTTTGAAATTCATCTTGTTTTCAACTCAATTTTTATTTGTTGAGTTTAGACTAATCGATTTCAAATTATAATCGACATCCAAATCACTCATTTCAGTAGCTCGTTTCTTAAATTAGCAAATTGTATTCACGATTTGCTAATTTAGGTCATCTTTACAAATTAGAATCAATTAGGATGAAATAAAAATGTAATAAAAAAGGATCTTCTTAACATTCTAAATCCGTTAGAAATAAAACAAATAAAAATACAAAACACTAGAAAATATTACCTTAGAGTTTCTAGTCCAAAAGAAATTTGGATAAATCCTTTTAAAAAGATTGGTCATAACAATTGATATCAATTTTCTTCTCCAAATAATTTTTAATTCACTAAAAGAACCCAAAAACATAATTGAAACTGAATTAAGTTATTGGGTAAAATAAATAAGGAACACTAGTGATAGGTGTTGATTTGGAACTTAATGATTTAAAAAATTTAATAAAAAGTAATGCTAAAATTCTAAAAATCTAAGATCAATTGAACACTCAAATATCCTAGTTAGGGGATTAGTTAGTAATTCTCATTAAGAATTGCTAACTAATCATAAAATCTGTTAAACAGTGATTAAAAACATTTTATCTGTTAAACCTAGAGTGCTAATCCCTAATCCAATAAATATTGAATTTCCCTATCGCCTCCCTAGGGTTCGACCCCTTAAACACTAAGGGATATATAAATTTTATTGATTAAGTTCAGAAAACCCTTAAATAGCGATATATAAACATGCATTTTTTTAACTTATCAGTGTGGTAGAAAGGAAGAATAGATCCCTGATTGAGATGTCTAGAATGATGTTAGAGGAATATTACGTAGCTCATTTCCATATGAGGAATGATAAGGACGCATATGGAAACGCCGCATATGGAAAAGACTCCATATGAGTTACTAAAAGGAAAGGAACCCACAATTGGATATTTCAGGCCATTTGGATGTAAATGCTATATACTAAATATCGATAGACATAATCTTAGGAAATTTGATCCATCAAGTGAGAAAGGGAATATGGTAGGATTATCTGAAACATCTAGAGCCTATCGAGTATACAACAAAAAGACATTGAAGATTGAAGAGTCTATACAAGTGAAATTTGTGGAATTTGATGAATTGGACGATATGAAATAATCTGGATATGAGAATACAGATAAAGATCCGATTATAGACCTGGATAATTTTAGCAATACTCAACATGATGAAAACTCAAAGAATGGTGAAGATCAAGAGATTGATCAAACTCTAGATAATGGTGATGATGATGAAGAAATTCAAGAGTTGAGAATGAGATTACATGGGTTTAAGTTCACCAAGAATCATCCGAAGGAAAATATCATAGGTGAACCAAGTGATACAGTGACAACTAGATCTACAAACAAAGACATGGTAGATACGGCATTTACACTACAAATAGAGCCAAAGAAAGTGGATGAAGCACTACAAGATCCAGATTGGATAAATGCAATTCATGAAGAACTTGTACAATTCAAACAAAATGAGGTATGGAATCTAGTGCATCCTCCAAAGTGATAAAAATATTATAGAGACACAATGGATATTTAAAAAAAAGCTAATGATAAGGGTGAAATAATTAGGAACAAAGCTAGGTTAGTGGCACAAGGATATGTGCAAATAGAAGGAATTGAATACGAAGAAACCTAGGCACCAGTTGCAAGGTTAGATCCAATACAAATTCTCCTGGCATTTGCAAGTGCAAATAACTTCAAACTTTTTCACATGGATGTGAAAAGTGCATTTTAAATGGAGAAATAAAGGAAGAAGTGTATATAAAACAACCATTGGGATTTGAGAATCCTGAAAAACCAGAATGGGTTTACAAGTTAAACAAGGCACTCTATGGCCTTAAAAAATCTCTTGGAGCTTGGTATGAAAAATTAAGTACTTATCTAAATTCAAACGGATATAAACAGGGAGTCTAGACACCAATATATATATAAAGAGAGTAAATGATGAATAATTTTTTGTTCAATTATATGTCACTGATATCATATTTGGATCAACAAACTCCAAATTATGTAAAGAATTCTCCAATATGATGAAAAGTGAATTTGAAATGAGTCTAATGGGAGAGCTTAACCATTTCTTAGGACTTCAAATCATCGAAAAGAAGGATGATTTCTTTATTTGTCAAGAGAAATACACTAAGGAACTTCTGAAGAAGTTCAATATTGTAAATTGTAAACCCAAAGGGGCTCCCATTAGTCCATGTACTAAACTATAGAGAGATCAAATGGGATCTAAAGTCGATTAACTACTATACCGAGGAATGATTGGATCACTTTTATATTTTACAGCTAGCCGACCAGACATATTATTCAGTGTGTGATTGTGTGCAAGATTTCAAAGCGATCCTCATGAATCCCACATGCGGGCGGTCAAACAGGATTCTAAGGTATCTAAAGGCACGACAGACCTTGGGATATGGTATCCAAAAAATCATATTGACTTTAGCCAATTACTGCGATTCAGACTTCGCAAGATGCAAAATCAAAAGACAAAGTACTAGTGGAATGTGTGCATTTTTAGGCAGATTTTTTATCTCATGTACATCTAATTAGAAAATTTATATTGCCTTATCCATAGCAGAGGCTGAATATATAGCTAGTGGACTGTGTCGTGCTCAAACATTATGGGTAAAACAACATTTAGAGGATTAGGGTGTCATGTCAACAAAAATACCTATTCTTTGTGACAATGCAAGTGCCATAAATCTGGCAAAAAACCCGATTATGCCCTCAAGGACGAAGCATATTGATGTTAAGCACTACTCTGTCAAGGACCATATCACCAAAGGTGATATTAGTCTTATATTTATTCAAACTGAGCAACAACTTGCTGATATCTTCACAAAACCACTCAGTGAAGAAAGGTTTTGCTCTCTTCGAAGAGAATTAGGCATGACTCACGCAAAGGAATTATGATGGATATCCATCTGTATATGTGTTTTTGTAAGATCATTAATAGATACAACATCAAAATTTTTGTTTTTTTATTTGTTTTTTTCGTATATTTTTTTACTGAGAGTAACTAATTCTTGATTTTAGGGTGTCTAATTCTGTTGTTTTTTATTACTAATGATCTTTTTGTGATTTCAGTTAAAATGACTTATACATACAAAATCCATTCAAGGGGGAGACTAACCTTTTGATTATTTCAAAAAAGGGGAGAAATGACCCTTAGAAAGATATTTATGTCTTTCTATTTTGAAATTCATCAAAAAGGGGGAGATTGAAGATTGATGTATAAGCATAAATCTTCATTTAGGAATTTTGGTGAATTTAATACATGGTCAAGAGTCAAGATTAAGGTGTAGGTTAAAGATAATAAAAGTATATAGTTTTTCAAAATTACAAAGTGAGTGAAACTATATTTTTTTTAATACATCCTTTTACAAAAACTCAATTTTATTTTCTAGTTTATCCTCAACAACAAGTAATTGTTATGTTTAGCATTACAAGGGCATTTTAGTAAAAATGTAAAAAATAGTGACATAGAAAGAGGCAGGAAATGTGTGAAAAAAATGAGAGGGGTGATTTTGGAGATAGTGTGTGAGATCAAGCAATCTTGAAGTTCTTGGCGAGCTAAAATTTTGGGGTATTGACAAGCTGAAATCACGGCATTGGCAAGCTGAAATCATGGCATTGGCGAGCTGAAATCACAGCATTGGCAAGCTACACGGCATTGGCAAGCTGAATCGTGGCATTCAAATTCTGGGTGAGAAATTGTGGCATTCAAAATCTGGGTGAGAAATCCTGGCATTCATAATCTCAGTTTGAAATCATGATATTCATAATCTGAATTTTGAAATCGTGACATTCATAATCTGAGTTTGAAATCTTAACATTTAAAATTGATTTTGCAGTCTTCATATTCTTTTTCTGACTGATTATCTTGATTCTCTTCCCATTATCTCTAATTTCAACTGTCTCAATCTTAATCTTCCATCTTTGATTGAACTTTGTTTTTTAGTACTGATAGAGAGAGAGAGAGAGAAATCGAGATCTCAAATTTTCTATTCTGATGCAAGGTCGTGGAATAAAAGAAATCTAGATCTCAAATTTGTTTTTCTGTCGCAAGGTTATGGAATTAAAGAAATCTAGATCTCAAATTTTATTTTACTGTCCAAAATTTTACAATCCGAAGAAATATTAGTTACCTGCATACATTCCTGATAGAGAGAGAGAGAGATCGGGATTTTTATTTTGTCATCTAGTTGCAGAGTTTGAAAACTGAAGAAACTTTGATCATCGTACTGATATTTCTGTTAAAATTGATTGAACAGCCGTAAGCATCAGATATATTTGTACTGCCTTTGTTTTGTATGTTTGTAATACTAAGAATGGCATCGTCAATGTTGAAACATGACGGCACAATTTGTATAAAGAAATTGTAAAATATCCAAAAGGAATATCAAATTTAAAAAATAATAAGTTTTCATAAAACCATAAAATTTATAAATAAATATTAATTAAATGGATTTGGAAATGTCAGTTGGACAATTTTTAAAAGGTAATGGGCTGCCATTTGTGCAGGTGCAGAATTGTGAGATTCTCCAATGGTACTGCTCTCGTAGGTGGTCATGATGAGGGACTCACCATGGGAGCAACAATAAGTCTGGAAGATTTTTAATCATTAAGCTATCGCATAATTGTTTATTTATCCTACTTTACTATGAGTTAATTAGAGGAGATACCATATGTGTTTGTAGTTAATATCCGCAACCATTTTAAAAATTTTATCTTGACTTCTTTCCTTAAAAATATTTTTTATAAATTCTAACGGTATGATTCTAATATCTGTAAATACTAGACTATTTCAACATTATATTTTCTATTAGATAAAATCATGCTGCTTTCTGGGCTCATAATGTGACCAGGTGTAAATTTCATATTTTCTTCACCTTAATTGTTTCACCGCGTAAGGAGTACCAAAGGCCCCCAAATTGATAAAGGCATTGTGATAAAGCACCATTTATATAATTTCACGAAGTTCACATGATGTTTAATAAAAATAAAATCAATAAATTAGGAGACTAAGGAATAAACAAAAGATCTTATTTTTTTCTCTGATAACTATTAGTGTACAAATACTGATTGGAATCAGAAAATAGGAAATTTGGTTGATTTATTGAAAGATACAGGATGGATGAGAAAAATTCCAGGATAATAAAAAGATACTAATAACGACAACAAAATTTTGTAGAAATATATGTAAATTATAAAAAAACTAAAATGTGAAATAGCTCGGAATGTGAAACAGCATGTTGTTGCAACAAAATCGACAAGTTTAATATATTTGAGAAGTGCCCCAGGGGGAGCAGAAAAATCAAAAGACACCGGAAGAGGGGTACACATCATTATCCTTGGTAGTAGAATAAAGATAAAGGTAGAAGTCATTCCCCTCCCGGTGGAAGCATATTTATTAAAGGCTGGGAGTTAATTTCTCATATTGATAGATTTTTTATATTTAAACCCTTATTTTTTGTATTTTCATAATTCCTAGGGTTATACCATGAATCCATAAATCACACTCATCTCTATGTTATGCAGTATATTAATTGATAATGCATATTATGTTTTTTATATATCTTGATACCGTTCATGAATAAACAAACAGTTAGTTATTGCAATATGAAATTAGTGATGGCATTTATTTATCTTATTCTAAGAATTTTATTATGATAATATAATAGTCTTAACTATAAATTTTAATGATTTTGAAAGCTTCATGATATACCAATTATTATTAATCTGAAAAATAATATCATCTAACCATCAGGCATGCCAACACTTCGTCCCCATCAATTGTATGTATGTGTATGTTTAGCACAGTACTTTGTCATGTTTTCAAACATTTTAACTTGCCCCACACATCGCTAACATGCCCAGCATTGTCCACCTATGTGTGCACCACTTATCTGCATCTTTCTTGTAATTTATGGATTTTTCTATCCCTTGATAATATAAATATATCATTCACAAAATCATTAAGACTTAATATATATTTTCCTTATTTGATATAGCTTTTTAGTCCAAATTAAAAAAACAACTAAATAACTCTTATTAAGACTGAGAAATTTCTTAGTCTTTTCATTTTTTACTTATAATTAACTTGTAAATAGTATGCATCAATTGAACTCATATTTTAATCAAGAAATTTGGTCAGATATTTTTATTTTATTTTTATAATATTCTGACTTTTAGTAAAGTTATAAAATTTTAACATCGGATTGTATATTATAAAAGGAACTTATAGCATCAGAATTTGTATTTAAGCCAATGGTTTGAGGGAGCAGGTAACAAAATAAGAGCAATTGGATGATGGATTTCAGTATGAGCTGGAATCAACAAGGCCCCCCTGGTAAAAGCCTAAATTGAGTATTGAATTCAAGTAATTAGCCCAATTTTATGCATTTGAATATTTTAATATATTTACATATAATTAATGTTTTCAAGTAATTTCTCATTTTTCCCTAAATTTATGTTAATTTTATGAATTTCTGGAAAATATTTAAGCTTGGAATAATTCTTTTTTAAATGAAAATGGAAGGTTTAAAACTTAATTTTAATGTTAATTAATGTGGGGACAAATTACTAAGTTTTCTAGAATTTTCTGAAATTTTATTAGAATTTTCAAGGAATTTATTTGAGGAAGAAATGATTTTTTAACTAGGAAAAGGATATAGTTTATATTGAAAATATGAGTTTTTAAGAAATTTATAAAGTCAAAGAGTTTTTTCTTACATTTCCATTGCAAGTATGCACTTAAAACAGCTCCTGGTCGTGATTATAAGCAATTAAAATTAAGAAGTTTTTTTTCATGGATTTTTAGGAAAAATGGAGGAGAGAGAAAGCGAAAAGGACATATACATAATAGTTTTTGGGCAGCATTGGTTTGCATGCACATATTTAATTAGGGACGTTTGTGAAAAAATCTAGCAAATTCTCTCTCATGGGCTGTCTGACGTTACAAACACACTAGTACGTGCACGTCACTATGTACAATGTTTATTTTTCTATTTTTTCTTATTTCTAGCATGGGGTACGTGGTACTACGAGAATGAACCTGGCATTTTAAGTTCAAATGCGTCAACCAATCAGAGAATGACATGACATGGCGTGTGGAATAAAATCAAATTTAATAAATGAAAATTAATCCAACGGCTTAGATTGGTCAATTTTCATGTATTAAAAACTTTTGATCCCGAAGTCCGATTGAGATGATTTTTTTATGGATTAGCTCGTCTTGACTTCCTATTTCTATCTATACAGTTGGATCATTCAGATCAAACCTACATTGATCAAGATTAACTGGGGGTATATTGGTAATTTGTACCATCACAGCTGCAAGACAGAGAGGAGCTTCATCCTAGATCAACTCTATTAGGAGCTTTCTATTTGATTGTATTTGATTTTTAGTGTGATTTAGATTATGTGTTAGTAAATTTTGTGATTGTTCTTCTTGATAGTGGTCTGCATTTCTAAATCTCTTGGCTTGACCAGAATGTACAAGCCCACACTAGGATTGAAGTGAGAAATTATGAAATTGATCTAGCTATTCCATTTGCATATCAAGAAAAAAAAATTATAAAAAGTTTAATTTCTAGGATATATTAGATTGCCTTTATGATCTAAAAGTTAGTCAATTTTGATACCAAATACTCCAAAACAAACTAACTCCAAATCGAAGAACTTATTATCCCCTCTAATTGACCCCTTTGTCCTTTTTATTGGATCATAGAAGTCAATCTAGAGCACCTCACTTCTTCTATTCTTCCCATCTCTTCTACCCCCTTTGAAAACTCTTCATCTAATTAGGGTGATTTTATCTTCATTGAAGATTGAATTAACTCTAATTAGGGTCAAATTATTCAAGTAGATCACTAATTAAAGTCCTTACTAGCTTCCCTTGGACAATACCTCTACTAATAATTATACATTTTAAGTTAAGGTTTTATAAATTTTATTGTATAAGCTAAAATTAACAACGACAAGGCATTATAAAATTGCAAAATTTACCCCTATTTTTGGCTTATCAGCCCCTTTTATATGCTTTTAGATGAGGAGGGTGTTTCATGTGGATGCGATGACTAGCACAATGAGCTCAATAACATGCATGATTGAATGTCCCAGATATTACAAATTGGCTAGATTAGTTTTTAGTTATTCAAAATGTCCTCCCTGTTTATTATTTAGATAGTGATCGATCCCTAGTACTTTAGCCTTTGTGAATCTATGACAAGTCACAGTATGTTAGCATGCTGAATTATTATCTGCAATACACATATATCTATTGAGCTGATTAACACAACTGGTGATCTAGGGAGGAAGAAAATTGGTTGAGGATTACAGGCTCCATTGGGGAAGGATTTTAGTGTTAAGTCACAATATGTCAATCACCATCTGTTTTTAGAGTTAAAAAGGTTGCTTGTTCAGTTTAATCTTATGATTTGAACAGATGGTTGATTCTCATTTTTCTCATTTCTGTTGGTATCAATTTATCCATTATGGAATTTAAACACCTTCAGATACACATTTCAACTTTGTTTACACATCTGATTTTGATGGAATATTTTTTGAATTGATTCATTACTTCAGTTCATGTAAGATTTTGATTCATTGTTTGATAAAGGTTTAGGCATTGACTTGTTTATATAGGAGTTCAGATGTATTATGCTCCTGATCCTATGAACGAGGTGAAAATTAAAAATTATCATACCATTCTCACTAATTAATTTTCCATTTAACTAACATGTTTGTTTGGATAAAGAAATCTTTTAATTACCATTGAATAAAAAGAACAAAAGGCAAAAGGTATAAATACTACAAGAACTCTACTTTTCTGCTCCCATCTCTCTCTCTTCATCTTGTGTTTCAGCTCTATAAAATCCTAGAAAGCTCTCACGTGAAGGTCTTGCTGGTATCCATACAAAAAAACTTGAGATCCATACAAAAAAACTTGAGATCCAGAAGGCTTCTCCTTGATCTTAGCTTTGGTCACAGCTCTGCATTTTCTGTTAGTACTTCTGTTTCTCGTTTGGTTGATATAATTTATAATCTTTCTTCTTCATTAGGATATTTCGGTATCGTATTTGATGGATAAGAGTGAGAATGTCAATTCCTTATTTGCATATCTTCATATCTTGTTTGATCGATAAGAGACAAATCGTTGGTTTTTTTATTTGGTATCTCTATATATTGTTTGATTGATAATAGTTAGAATGTTGGATTTGAGGTTACACATTTCTTTATCTTTTTTAATCAATAAGACTTTGAAAAACATATTTTTATTCTACAGGTCTCCATTTTTTACTGATCACATTTTTTAATATGGTTGTTCAACTGCCCATTTCTCTATTTCCTTATTTTAAACAAACAAAGTTTTTTAATGAACGTTTTCCTGTTTATTCATCTCTCTCCATCTTTATTGATTTATCTGAGTATCAAAGGGTTTTTTCGAGTTTTTTCACATATCTAAACAGTTTCTATCTCTCATAGTTTCTTCTCATTTTATTGTCAAACGAGGTCCTTTCTTTCCCATCCACTTTTCTATCAAAGCCTTCATCGCATGCCTTTTTAAATAAGGTTTTCTATCTCATCATTGATTTCATGGAGTATTGGACGAGAACTACTTATTTCATTCATTTAGTTTCAGTATCAATCTTCAGCACAAGGTGCATTAAACAAGGTTTGTTCGTCCATGTGTTAAATATCTCCATCTATCCTCCTCAGCCAGCATTGAAACGTGCATGTTCATCTGTTTTTTTATTATATCTGTATTTGAGTATACTTAAATAAATATCTTTTATATATATTGCACCACCCTAATTGCGTAGTATTTTCATTAATATTTATTTATGGTCATCTTTGCACTCTTTAATCATATGTTGCCTAACTTTAATTCTTTTAATCTACAAGATATTTTTCTCTTTGACTTTTTTATTAATCATCATCTCACTATGGAATACTTAATATCTTGTTTTTTAAAATTGAATTCATTTTATCAACATTATTATGATAATTTAAGGAAGGTCATAGTCAAGCCCGTTCTAATCAAGTGTCTTAGTTAACCCGACCAACTTCAACCTAGTCGTAGTCAAGCTGGTCAAGGTCGGTCAAAATTAACCAAAGTCAAGGCTCTGGTCAAAGCCAACTAAGTCCAGATGCACAATGTAAAGGTCAACTTGCTCTGGGTCAGTAAGGCAAAAGGCAAACTATTCAAGATCAACCAATTCAATTTCAGCCTGTAAAGATAAGCTCTATAGAGGTCAATATAGTCAAAGTCAATCATGAGTCAAACTAAATCCTCCATAAAAGTCAATCCTATGGCAAATTCAACCCTTAGTAAAATTCAACCCTAGGTGAAAGACAAACTCTTTTTAGTAAGTTAAATATTTTGTTTGTGTTCATATATCTCTATAGTTTAATTAATATGAATTTCGAGACTCCAGGTTAGATACACCCTGTATCTCTATTCTTGACTTTTTTGTCAGGGAGGATTCGGGTGGATCAGGAATATATGGAGTACATGGAAATATACCTGAGTTGAGACGCATGCCACGTGGAGGTTTGACAAGTCTGCAGTAATGTGGGATCTCAGCAGGGAGAATAGCCCAAGGCAGTTAGGATGCTCGACAGCAAACGAGGTCAAGACCAGAATGGGTAGTGATATAGGATTTAGTGAGTGGGAGCTTTCTTTGCATCTTGTATCAAGGTATTCTTTCAACCATAGTAAGGGGTCTACAGATCAGAATTCCTAAGTGAGGATTGAGGAAGCCACCGCAGACATACTCGACATTGGACTAAGGGACATTTAGGTCCCCCATCTAAGATAAACATACTAGTGTACTGTGAGATTGACTGATGAGTGGTAGTCCATAAATATGTAAACAATAACAGACAAAACAAAGGCAAAAGCATAAAGAAGCATAAAACTTACCACCTACCTAGGACTTTCAAATTTAGTGTTTTAGTTTAATCTCCTACGAATCAACCATGAGTCACCATTATCAAAAATGTAGAACTCATTTAAGTTTCAATGGTATAACCTAAGAGGGGGGATAATTTAGGTCCTTAAAATTTTTATTGACTCTAACCTAGCGAAGTATGTGAGATAAAGTCTTCTTATTGATAAGCCTAAAATTGATGTGTAATTACGTCGTTGTTTGGGCATTTAAACTTGTGCAATAAAATTTATGATAACCCTTAATCACTAGATAGTATATATAGAGAAAGCAAGGAGTCACTGAGCAATAATTTTTATCCAATTTCAAATCAATTAATACTAGAATGAATTAATTTTGCATTTAGTAGACCTTAATTATGTTTATAACTAATGAAAATTAAGATGAAACTTAAGTTTGATTTTAATATTTTTGGTCAAGACACTTGGATAGTATAATTTTGATTATAAGATTAGAATAATTCGGATTACCAATTTACAAATCAAATTAATTTTTATAAGACAATTTTTATAGATTTAAAATTGGGAATGAATAAGCACGAAAGGGGGTTTTCAAATTGGACTTGAAGGTGGACGATTTTTTTATGAAATTTTAGATTTAGGTGTTTTATATGTTTAATTGAATTTATAAACTCAAATTTGACATCTATAGAGTGAAAATAGGATATTTAACCTAGAGAGAGAAAGTAGAAGAATTTGGGAAAAGTGAAATTCGATCCTAATCTAAAAAATCTAAAAATTCAGAAATGATCCAAATCAATGTAGAACTAAATACTAAAATCAGATCTTCAGTCAAAATCAAAATGCAATGCTAATTTCACTTCCAAATAACTTTAAGGGCATGTACATTTTGCCCATGTCATTGCATTTTAGAATCTTTTAAGAACAAGTTCAAAATACAAATTAGAAACTTACAACTTTCAATGTCGTTGCGCGCTTCCACAGGCCGCAATGATCACTGTATGATACAGACAAAAATGAACTTTTGGGGTGGTAAAAATCGTGCCATGTCGCCCTCTTATCACCCATTTAAATAAAAAATCAGAGAGAGATAAGTTCACTGCCATTTTTTAATACATGCGGTGAATCGACTGCGCGTGTATTAAAAAGTGAATCCTTTATTAATATAAATGCATGTGTGTCGATAGCCGCGTGCAATCAATGCACGCGGCTACCCAACTGAGCGTACGAGGAATAATCATATGTCATAAATGCACACGGAGATCGACATTTATTGCACGAAAAAAATCAATAAAAAATGCATGCCTTTTCCTTCATTGCACGTGCCAGGTAATCAATTCCGCCAAATGATTTGCTCATTATGGCATCGCGCATTGTGATGCCATAATGAGCCAATAATGCGCTTGGTCCACACATCCAATCATTTGCTCGAATTTTCAGGTTAATGACGTGGATGCCATGAAGATTTAAAAGAAAAAATTATTTTAAATACTAATAAATATTAAAAATAATGTTCAGAATATTATAAAAAAATATGGAAAATTCCATAAAATTAATAAAACCCTTACCAACCTTCTGCCAAGTATTTTAAGCCCTGTAAACAATATTTGTACAATACAAAGAGGTTAAATATCAAGTAAAAAATATTAAAATTATAAATAATAATAAAATCAAAGTGTATGTCATTTATCTCCATTTATATATGATAACATGCAAATATGGCCATTAAAACACATAAATGTACTAAAATATTCATCAATTAAACATTATAGTATGCAAGTTACCATTAATCTAATGAATAAGCTAGAGGATAGGGTAGAGTCAATATTTTTAGACATCTTAGACTAGAATTTGATGGTGTATGAGGGAGACTTGCACCCTAAAAGCTCATGATGAGATTAAACAAAGCTCATGTGAACTTCTCCTAAGCAAAACACTTGGAAATAAGGGCGCAACAAGAATATGAAGAAAAAAATTGACGAAGTTTGTTTTCAGGCTCCAAAGTCTTCTTCTAAACAATAGTCCTTGACCTTCTTTAAATCGGTTGGGAAGCCTTCGTTTTTCAACTAGGCATGCTCACTTATGTGTGAAGTGACACTTTTTGAACTGTGCATCGTGCACCTCGTGGACCAACTCCATTCCACACTATGGCTGATTTTGTGTGGCATAGGTGTACAGTTTGGTACATTTTTTAGAAAAAATAAATAACCAAAAAACCTCTGCTGAGACTTTAGAGAGTGATGATGGCAGTTATGGTAACAGAGCCTATGGCAAGGAGCTTTTACGGCTATGATATAGGCGAGTAAATAGTGAGCCATCTACTTCTTCATGTTGGTCTTCTTGTGGTGTGTATTCCTTGTCTTTGTGTTCTTTGTATTTATTTCTTCCCTCTAATTATCATTCACTATTATCTTAATTGTTCTTATTGAGAACGTGTATATCAATTATTTAATTTATTAATCATATGAAGATTGGTGGAGATAGTTAATGGGTAGTATACGCTGTATGATCTTCTGAATTGATATTCCTACATTCTTCCTTTCATTTTTAACCGCCGTACTCTTCCTATTCTTCCATTTTTAATACACATGTATCCTTCATTTCTTCTTATTTTCTTATTTTCTTCCTCTTTTATTCTTCACTTAAACTTCTTTTATTCTTATTTATTTGTTATTTTTCTCATTTCCTATTTTTCTTCCTATTTTTATTCATTTATTTTTTAAATTTTTTTCTCTTATGTTCCTTATTTCGTTTTTATTTTTCTTTGGTTCCTCATTTCTTCTTTGTTTCTTTTTCTCTTCCCCAATCTCCTTCAAATTCATCTTCTGTTCCTCTTTTATTTATTTTTTCTTCTTCTTTTCTTTCCCTTTTTTCTCCCTATTCTGATCATATTTTCTTTCTTTTTGTTCCTGCTCTTCTTTTCTCCATTTTTTCTTTATCTTTTCTTCACTTTTTCTTCCTTCTTTATTTTTTATTTCCATCCTCTTTTTTCCTCCTTCATCCCAATTTTCTCCCTCTTTTCATCTTCTTATTACTCTTCCCTTACGTTTTCTGACCTTTTTCTTTTTACTTTCATCCTTGTTTGTTCTTCTTTTCCAACATATTCTCCCTCTTTTATTCTTATTGATCTTACTTTTCTGTCATATTATCTTACTCGTTGTTTACTTTGTTTATTACTCCTATTCTTACTCTTTTAATCCTCCATTCTTCTTGTCTCCATTGTTCTTCCTCTATAACTTTACCTTATGCTGTTTTGAGTTTTTCTTGAATAAGAGATTGTATGTTCTTGAATTTTTTTGCGTGCCATTTTTAAAGTACAAAATCTTTTCTTGAAAAGAATGGAGAGTAATTTGAATTTGATAGGATGGAAAATTTTGATTCATCTCATAGAAAAAATTACTTTTAAGTGTTTGTGGAAGATGGTTTGAATGAAAGTAACATAAAAAAAAGACAAATGAAAATTCATGTCAATGTCTACGAGGCATTAAAGTACTTCACGTCAAAGTCGAGGTGCTAATTTTCGTCGCCACAATCAAATATAACACATATCAATGCAGCACTCCCTTTGGAGACATCTTAAAAGGTTTCGATGTAAAGTGAATTATGCCCTTAAGTGCAAGGGGAATAGAAGATAAACCCACCAGTCAATAACAGGTGTATGCCAATTGAAAGGCACCCACACTAGGGAGAACATGAGTGAGTGTTCCTCACATTTTGGAAGATGAGCTCAAGTCAAAGGTAAGTATCACTTGTGACATTATTATGCATCTTTGTTTTATTGTCGACTGCAAACACAATTATTGATAGAAATATATGTGCTCTTCAAGCTATCACACATTCCACATCTCATTTATTGTTCATTTAAATAGTGTCTTCATTATAGTAAATGTGTGATGGTTATAATAAAAATCCATAAATACATTATCCAACTTTGTGGATTATGATGAGATCATTATATTGAGATGACTAGTCTTTAAACATTCATTTTAAATATTCTTATTCAAAAATTACAATTTCGGTATATGGATAGAATAATACTATCTAGTCTCACTCACTCATAATCATTAGTTTGGAAAAAGTAAGAATTGATAGTGGGTACTCTTTAACAGAAAGAGTTCACTGAACTGATCCGTACAAATCCCTGGATGGGATTATACTCTTTAATCAGGTCAATTCACTTCATGGTTATGTAAGTGGTCCAAAGATGTTTTGTGGATGGATGGTTGTACTTTGACTATGACCTACAAGACCCTAATCATAGAATTCTAAATAACCTTTTTTCAAGTGCTTTCTGGGAGAAGTTCACAGAAATGATTGAGCAGTGAATATGGGATAATGTAATGAAGTCCATGGCCAACGTAGCATACTATCAAAGAAGTGTTTTCTGATGATTTTTAGGTGGAGGAGGAAACTTCATTTCCAGAATCATGTGGACCATATCCTTTGATTTTTCATTCTGGTTTTTTTTGTAAAATACCTTATTTAATTTGTTTTAGTAAATTTGTCTGGCTTTATCCACTTAAAAAAGGTGTTTAATATGTGCATGTGTGTGAGTGAGTGAGTGACTGTGTGTGTTTTTATCGATTTTCAAAAATGAGTGGATAATAAATTTTTCACCTGAATGTAATATCAACAATTGGACTGTAATGTTGAATGTGGATATCTTCACCACTTTCTCAATACACAAGGCATTTTTCATTGGGTGTCTTATCCTCACACACTGGAATAAAATAGATTTCGAAAGAGGAAGCAGAGCCTTCTAGTGGAATTTACCTCACAATATTAGACTAGTATCGGAAGAAAATTCTGGGATAAAGTTGTGGCAATTGATATATCACATAATTACAACTGGCTGAATTTTTTTGGTTTCTTATGTGATCCATATCTAAGATCATAAGCACAGGACAAGTTGGATACCAGGTCTGAACAATGAGTATTCATAAGCTATAATTCTATGCATACTAGATGTAACTGCCTCTCATTTCATGAAGTAGGGAAGGTCCAAATCGTGTGAGCAGTTTAGTTTCATGCATTTGTGCGGTGCGGTGCTGTGCGAATTTTGCACATTGCACCGCACACAATATTTGCACATCGCACCACAAACTGCGCAAGGGTCGGTACGGTGCGGTTTTGTGGGGTTGTGCGGTTAGGTCCAGCTCGCGCCCCCTCCCCACACTCCCCGTGCTGAGTTCTGAGTCGTCCGCCTGCTTCCCCGCTCCTCTAAGTCCTCTTCTCTCTGCTGCTGCCCCATTCTGAGTCGCCGCAAGCCCGCACTCGCCCTTCTGAGTTTTGAGTCGTCTGCCCAATGCTGCCCCGCTCCTTTGAGTCCTCTCCTCTCTGCTATTGCCCCGTTAGTATCATAATTTTCTTATTCACGAATAGCATCATGATAACACAAAATTATTTTGTCCATCTTATTCATCTTCTCCTTTCCCTTATTATTTATATTCTTCTTCTTGTTGTTCTCCATCTTGATCAGTACTAATAACAGGAAAATAAGTTTTTATTTATCATGTTCTTCCTTATTGTTCACCCTTAAGGTTTTTATTTGTCTTCTTCTTATTCAAAGCAACATTGATACTTTCGATTCTAACGTCGTGTATCAATTTGAATTCATGGAATATGTGAGTCTTTTGCCTTTAGCATAAAGAGTGATGGGCTTCTCGCATTAACTTGTTCAAAATTATATCATTATCTTTTGCTCTTTTGCAGCGTTTGTAATTGAGCATTCAGTGGAGATGAATACTTGGAAAGTTTGTTTATTTTGAAATAATTCTTTTTGATTTTTTTTTTGTTAATTGGAAGTAGGTTAATTTTTTCACCTGAGAATCCAGTTAATCATAGTTCTGAACGAACCTGGACAACATTTGATTTTTTGTTTCCCATCATAACGATGAATTGATATTTTTTGTGTTACCGTTATAATCTTTCAGGTTCTTGACTTTTTTTTTTCCCCATCATAACGATGAATTGATATTTTTTGTGTTACCGTTATAATCTTTCAGGTTCTTGACTTTTTTTTTCCCCATCATAACGATGAATTGATTTTTTTGTGTTTCCGTTATAAGCTTTTAGGCTCTTGACTTTGGGTTCAAGCGACTTGGGGCAAGAGGTGCATAGGTGAATACATTATTATTGTAATGACCAAAAGTCTAACTCATCTTCATCCTTTCATGTTCATTTTCTTCTTCTTTTTCCTCATTATCGTCATCATCATCAGCAGCATCATCTTCATCATCATCATCATCATCATCATCATCTTCTTCTTCTTCTTCTTACTTTTCTTATTTTTCTTCTTCTTCTTGTTCTTCTTGTTCTTCTTCTTCTTCTTCTGGTTAGATCTCTCTCTATGATCTTTATTTCAGTAAAACATCGTAGGCAATATATCTCCATTACATCAGTTACTTCGATTGAGATTCCTCGATCAATCCTGGGTAGAAATCTAAACTGGGTGAAAAACAGGTAGGGAAGCCATCAATATCAGATTTCCCTGGTTAGATCTATCTCTCTCTCTGATCTTTATTGTTTTGAGAACTGAGAAGAAGAAATAAATTTCTCGAGAATGGAGAAGGAGAAACAAGGAAAATCTGCCACACACCCTTTGAATATGACTGAAAGTAGTGAAATTTACATGGTATTAAACATGATATTTGTGGAGCCAAATGGACGGTTTTTGCTCCACAAGTCTTCCACTGCGCAAGAATATCAGAGTGAGTCTTCAGCCCTCTCTTTCCCTCTCTTACTCTCCTTCTCCTTCCCCAGAATAATTACAAGGTATTCATCTTTTCCAATCTCTACGCATAGTCTAACCCAAATTCCAAGTGAGCAATCCCTTCCACCTCACCAAATCTCTTCAGCCTCTCGCATGTAATTCTCCCTACAGAACCCATATTCTATCTCTTGATTTGGTTAGATCTCTCTCTCTGATCTTTAGTGATTTGAGAACTGAGAAGAAGAAATAAATTTCTAGATAGTGTAGAAGGGGAAACAAGGGGAAACTGCCACACACCCATTAAATATAACTGAAAATAGTGCAATTTACAAGGGATTTCTCATGTTATTTATGGAGCCAAATGGGCGATTTTTGCTCCACAAGTCTTCCATTGCTCAAGAATATCAGATTGAGTGTTTGACCCTCTCTTTTCCTCTCTTCCTGTCCTTCTCTTTCTGGAATAGTTACAAAGTTTTCACCTGTTCCAATCTATACACATATCTTCATTCTGCTGATCCATATCTTCATTCTATTATTCTTCCATTTATTTTTATTCTTATTCTTATTGTTAATATTCTTTGTATTCTCATTATTTTAATACATTGAAGGATATCATCCTTGGTCTTATTCCTTTATTTAATCTTTCACACTTTTTCCTCTTCTGCTTCCTTGTGTTTGTATCTTCCTCTTCTTAAACATCCCTTGTTCAACTTCATGTTAATCCTCGTATTAAATATTTATTATCTCTCTTTCATACTGTTATTTTTCTTTCCAATTATTCTAACTTTTTTTTCCATTTTATTTATTTTTTTGCATATCATTTTAATTATATTTGTATCTTCATGACTTCATCTTTCTTTCTTTTTATGATATTTGCAACATCTTCCTTGGCTTATTGTCTTGTCACTGATTTTTACTAAAACATCGTTGGAGTAAATTTCCTTCCGAATTATGATGACAAGGTATAGTTGTTTTAGTTTATTGATCCTCTTTGATGCTTTACTAGTTTTGTTTTTTAGGTTTGAAATTAGATTTGAAATGATCATTATATGTTGGATTGGATCACTACATGATCAAAAATGAAACTGTAAGATGGGAGATGGCACGTCCCTACAGCAGCAGACCGCTGCAGAAATGTCTGCAGAAGAAGACACTCCCAATAGCCCAACCACGAGAAAGCAAAAACCTCGCATTAATGCATGTGATGCAGTAAGGTACTTCACTGACATAGGTGGGAAAAAGTTTAAATGCACCTTGTGCGGCACCATTGTAGACCGCAACAAGTACTATTGTAGTACGCCTCTGTGGCAGCACCTGGAAAGGTTCCATCGCAAATTATTACAGTCTTTGAAATCAAAGACAGGTCAACCCGTATCGAAGTGATCAGTTATAGAGATGTTTGCTGCTGGAGCCACAAAGAAACAATACTACACTGGACGCATAGTGGAGAATACCAAAGAAGAACTAGTGTGTTTCATATGTCTGTTTGACTCGCCGTGACCCATTGTTAAGAAGAAATACTTCATACGGTTTCTTTGATATATTGCGCAAGAAGATATACCACTCCCATCAGTGAAGGCTATCAAGGCGAAAGCCTTCGCACTATACCAAGATATGAAGAGATTTGTGCAGAAAAAATTACTTGTGGTTGCTCAAGTGTCGGTGACACTTGACGCGTGGACGTCCGAGAAGAACATCGCTTTCCTCAGTGTCGGTGTCAGAGTGCATTGGGTAGACTCTGAGTGGACATTGGGTGAGCCTGTCCTAGGAATACACCAATTGACTGGCTCCCACTCTGGCAAAAATATGAGTGCACGTGTCCTTGAACTATTGAAGGAATTTGATTTGATGAAAAAGGTATGGGTTACGACATAAACACTTTTAGTAACTTTTCAGCATTCTACTACATTGATGAATCCAAAATACGTAGGTGTGCGCAATTACTACAGACAATGCTTCGAACAACATAAAGATGATGACTAATCTATAGGAGCGTCTGAAGTTAGAAAACCCTCATTTTAGTGCAAGCCGCAATGTACTTTGCGTAGCACACGTGCTAAACCTTGTTGTCCAATCTGGGATGAGCTCACTACGCATGACAGATGTGCCATCAGAGTCATTGATTATAGACGAGGACGATATAGCCGGTATGAACGATGTAGATCAAGGTAGCATACTTGATGCGTTCTCTGCCTCTAATCTTGGTGATGTCATACACCGACTTCTCGAGATAGTCGCAGGAATACGCGGCTCAACTCAGCGTGAAGAACACTATGTAGTATTATGCAAGCAGTTTGGGCTGCGTGATCATAAAAAAATTCCATTGGACTATCTAATGAGATGGAATTCTACATATGCCATGTTAGTGGCAGCAATCAAGAAAAGGGATGTTGTAGATATCATAGCATTGAATGTGCTATGGAAACAAGTCTTATGTGACGTGGAATGGGCAATGGTCAAAGAAATTGTGGGTATATTGGAACCCCTTCAATGGGCTGTTATAGTGGCATGTCATTCAAAAGCACCCACATCAAATGAAGATTGTTATTATCAGAGCAGTGATGAGACATCTGAACGGTGTAATGTCTGGTTTTAGAGAGGGAAAAATTTTATGATTGAACAGTGTTATGTCCACCGAGCAACGGACATCAGTGTACAAGGCTTGCGAGGTGATGAAGAGTAAGCTGAGTAGATATACATCAGTCCTCACTCACAACACAGCCTTCACCGTTGCTGCCCTCGTTGATCCCTCCATGAAGTTACATTAAATGGATTGCGACCAACAGGATGAAACAATCACATATGTGCACTGCTTACTATTGTCCCCTGATATCACCAATGACGGCAATGTCATTCGTTCAGATTCCTTGGCCTGCTTTTGACCGGAATAGATGTCTACAACATTCTTTAGTGAAGCACTGGACGAGTTGTTACCGGTCAATGGGCAGACGCCAACCATTACCCCAAGACACAAGCTAGATGTGTACATGAGCTCGCCTCCTCTTGAGGGAACCGAACCATTGCATTGGTGTAAAGTAACTGGTGAACATTCATATCCAAGGCTGGCAACGGTTGCAAAGGAATTCCTATCAGTCTGCACAGTGAGTGCTCTGTCAGAAAGATTCTTCTCTGCTGGTCGTGCAGTCATCAACTACAAATTTCCAAGATTGACAGCCGAGAGCGTTGGATTACTTATGACACCAAAGTGTTGGTGGTGAGCGGAAGAGGGTGAAGACGCCGATGTAAAGCAATCAGATGAAGACAACGATGAAGGTCCCATGGTATGCTTCATTGCTTGCTATTTTAGTATTTCCTTATAATTGGTTAATATCTTTTTAAGCAGCCAATCTCATATAATATGAATCATATTTGCTATTTTGCATTGGTCTACCTCTTATGATGAATTGTGGCTTCTATCACAGTGTTGAACTCCTCTTGAGCTGAAAGAAGGCAAAAACATTTTCAAGGGAAGGAGTATGATTCTTCCTCTGTGGGTTCCTCGAAGAGGTTGCATATTCTTCCCTATAATATTACCCTAATTTTTCTTGCTCTCTCCTTCTTAATTTATTTATATTCTTTTAATATTTTTACTCAGAATATCACCTACGGCTTATGACAAAATTCAGACAAAGCAAACCGAACAACCACGGCTACATTGACTCAATATCTTCTTATTGCATTCATTTTGTCGCCCTCATCTCTTTGGTTATCTATATCTTTACAGCTTTTTTTTCTTGGAACACAAAAATATGTGTACAGCTTTCTATGCATCCTACCCTGGTTTTTCATCTCCCTTATCTCTTTGGTTATCTATCTCTCTGCAGCTTTCTATGTATCCTACCCTGGTTTTCCATCGCCATTCTCTCTTTGGTTATCTATCTCTCCATAGCTTTTTATGTGTTCTACCCCCGCTTTCTGTCGCCCTCATCTCTCTCTCTTCATTTTCATCTCTTGATCTCTTTGGTTATCCATCTCTATACAGCTTTTTATGTATTCATACTCTGGTTTTCCACCTCTCCATCTTCTTCTCTTGATCTATTTGGTAACCATCTCTTCATCTTCATTGCCTCATCTATATGGTTATGTTTCTCTCTGCAGCTTTATATGTATTCATACTCCAATTTTTTCATTGCCTCATCTCTCTCTCTTCATTTTCATCTCTTGATCTCGTTAGTTATCAATCTCTCTACAGCTTTTTATGTATCCATCCTCTGGTTTTCCATCTCCCCATCTTCAACTCGTCATCTATTTGGTAACCATCTCTTCATCTTCATCGCCTCCATCTTCACTCTTTTATTCTTAGAAATCTTTGGTTGCAGGTAAATTTAGGCACATTCCAGTCGTTGAAATCAGAGAGGTCATGGCGGGGTTAGACATTACATAATGTCTTTGTGATGTTATATTACGGATCGGAAATGCAGCGGAGAGAGGAAGTGCCATTGCTGCTGCGATAGAAGGCTTTAAATGTCATCTTTTCTCAAGTCCCTGATGAACAAGGCAATCCTGACTTTGGGTCTTTGCTTAACTTTGGGTCATTTTGGGTTTGCAAGCAATATTTTGAGAGCCATTTTTCAAGAAATTTAACAACTTCTATCGTGCATTAAACCGTTAATTTTACATTATTCTTTGCCTTAGAAATGAAGCAGGAGAAGAAGAAGAAGAGGAAGAAGAATAAAAAGAAGAAGAAGAAGAAGAAGAACACGAAGTAGAACACGATGAAGAAGAAGATAAAAACTTTCTTACAGTAAGATGATGATGAAGATAAAAAATTTCTTATAATTAGACGGCATTTGCCTATTATATTATGATTTTAACGGTTCATGTTTTATTATTTTTTGCCTTAGAAATGATTCTAAACTTAATTAAAACCTTTTTACTATTCTATCGATTGTATTATGAATTGAAAAATGATTTCTAAAAAACCTAAGAATTTACTACATTTTTAATGATTTTTCATGATTATATTATGAATTTAAAGGGTACTGTTTTATTGTTTCAGAAATTAGAAATGATCTTCCAGGAAACAACAAGAATTTCCTACATTTTAAGCGACTTTTAACGATTATATTATGAATTTTACGGGTACCATTTTATTGTCTCACATATTACAAAATGATCTTCAGGAAAAAACCAAGAATTTACTACGTTTTTAATGAATTTTACCACTTATATTAAGACTTAAACATTTAATGTTTTTTCTCTTAAAAATTACAAATGACTTTTAAAAATAAATAATAAAATACTAATTTTTTAAACAACTAAAAAAAATTCTTAAAAAGACTGCGCAATGTGCGATTTAGTGCATTGTGTGGTGCGCTTTTCCGCACAAAAATGCACCTCACACTGCACTGGCCATTTTGTGTGTGCGAAAATTTGCACACTCGGTGTAAATTTTCACACCGCACCGCACGACCTTTCCTATCAGAAAGATATTTTTTTATAATTCGTGTATTTTTTATGAAACTACATATGTATAATATAGACAAATCAGCTACCAGTCACTTGGATAATGATTTATCATTATCTGATGACCAGCTATTAACACCCTCAGATTCTAGAAATAACACTAGTCCACTAAGAATAGAGGAAGCTGACTTTGAAAACTTGTCCAGCTCCTTTAATAGACCATCCCAACCGGGAATTCATATAAAATGAAACATATTAGGCATATATATATTCCAGAAGATATACACCTAAGAAGATGTCAGGAAAATAACCCTATAAAATATAAAAAACAAAAAAAATCATAACAATATTTTACTTTTTGATCACATATCCAATGACATTATGTCTTAGTACAACAATGTATATTTCTTGGGAAAATGTTCCTTCATTGTAGCACCCAAAGGCAATAACTTTAAGCAAGCTATGGCTAATTAATTTCAAAGTATTAATGAAAAATCAAAATGCTCTTTAATTCCTAGAAATTCAAAGTACCAGGACGTAGGGTGAAAAAGGATTCCCAAATGAAAAACATAAATAAAATGGAGAAATTGATGGATCTAAAGTAAGGCTTGTGACCACAGAATATAATTGGAAAGCCAGTTTTGATTATTTAGAGACAGTTTGTCTCTGTTCTTGGTGACATTTTAGTTCTGCCCTAATTTATGAGAAATGAAAATCTATTGACAGCCGCAACGCATGTTTGATATTTGAGTTCTGGTGTCAAAATACTTCCATGTGAACAAGATTGTATCAAGTCACAGTTCCAATATATAACATCTCTGTTACAATGGACGAATATGGGAAGCAGTAAACCATTATGTAGGCCATGACAATGATGTGGTTGATGAGTCTCTTTACAGAAGTATAGTTACGGCTTTTAGAACATTACTCTCTAGACCTGCTACTTACTTCGCCGTCAATAAGTGATGTCGGGAAATGCATTACCAACCTTAAATGACTGGAAGGCATTGAAACATCTATTATATTATTTGATGGGCAGTATTCTTCAAGGGCTTTTCATTCATCATGGTTCCACTATCAACAAACTTAGTGATGCAGATTGCGAGGGAGATATTAGTAAAAAAAGACTAACTGGAGCATATATTATCTATATAGGGAAAAATACTGCTTCATGGAGTTCTAAAAAACAGACAACAATAGCACTTTCAAGTACAGAGTTAAAATAAAAATCACTAGCTACGGAGGTTATTTGGATCCAATCATATCTGAATGAAGTCAGAATTCAAGTCAAGATGCCACAAGTTCTCTTATCTAATAATATTGCAGCAACATATCTCACTGTGATATTGGTATTTAATGCACGAAGAAAAAGGAAATCAAAATTGAGTTTCCACTTTGTACATGAACAGGTTGCTGCCATGAAATTGGTTATTAATGTCATCAAAAGTGGGAGACTACTGTTTTGCATGGCAAGCGTAAGGCGACTTAGCCCCGGTTACATTTGAGGGGGAGTATGAAGGAGTTCTGCTCGACGTGATTGCCACATCAACGTCTGCTCTAGCAAATTGAACTTAATTTACCAGTAGACATGTGAGAGTCAAATAGGTACCTTATAGTGATTATGAGATTAGCAACTAGTATTCAATATAATATCAAAGGTATATAGGATGAAAAATTGACTGTCGGGATCAAATATAGAAAGATTATTATTACAACTGTGCTCAAAAGATAGAAGATGACCGTTATAATACATTATAAATTGTACTGTTAGTACAAACCCTATAACCAAATAGATTGGAGGAATATAATCATAAACCCTATCGCTCTCTCCCTCTCCCTCTTACTCTCCCACTTTCTCTCTCTTTCTCTCTATGTCTCCCTCACTCTCTCCCTCTCTCTCTTTCTCTGTCTCCCCCGCTCTCTCCCTCTCTATCTTTTTCTTTGTCTCCCTGTCTCTCTCTTTCTCTCTTTGTCCCCCTCTCTCTCCCCCTCTATCTTTCTCTTTGTCTCCCCGTCTCTCTCTTTCTATCTTTGTATCCCCCTCTCTCTCCCTCTCTCTCTTTCTTTCAGTCTCCCCTTCTCTCCCTCTCTCTCTTTCTCTCTGTCTCCCCCTCTCTCTGTTGGGTTTCAACACAGGATCTCTCTCCCTCTCAAATTTCTCTCTCGCCTGAGTATTGTAGCAAAAAAACGGCAAGGAAAAAAAAAACAACTTAACTTGTGCTGTGTTTAGTCTATTACTTAAACAGTGAACGCCTGAATCGTGCCATCCCATGATCCAGACTCGACGCTAACTTCGTGCGCTCGGCACGTTTGGAGGAAGACTAGGGAAAATGCTGCACGTCACGCAGGTCGTGCACAAACGAACGGATGAGGACTTGCCACGCTCCCGCATTTGTCGCACTCCAGTCGTTGCAATCTGCCACATCCAGAATACCGTGAGGCCTACTAGGACTTAGTTTCAACATTCTTCCCCCTAATCCTGGAGTGGCGCAAGGTCGCGGACACCGAGTAGGTGTCGCATCGTCGCCAGCTTTGCCGCCGACAATGCCTTCGTCAGGGTGTCAGCCCTTTGCTCCTCCGTTCGAACAAACTCAACAATAATCTGACCTCCCTCGACGCATTCACAGATGAAATGGAATTTGGTGTTGATGTGTTTACTACATCCATGGAACATCGGATTCTTCATCAATGCAATCGCCAATTTGTTGTCGACAAACATCTTCACAGGCTTTGGTTGTTCTCCGATCAGCTCGCATAGTAAGCTTCGTAGCCACAGCGCTTGACATGCCGCCGTTGTTGCTGCCATAAATTTGGCTTCACATGACGAGAGCGCCACCGTCTTCTGCTTCTGGGAGTTCCAAGCAACAAGACACTCATTGATGTAGAATGCCATACCTCCCGTGCTTTTGCAATCATCCATGTCGCCGGCCAAGTCACTGTTAGTGAATCCAGTGATTTCCTCCACACCTCCTCTGTAGTACACCAGGCCGAAATGAATTTTTCCCTTCAAATACCTCAGGATCTGTTTGACCGCCTTGTGATGCATGACAGTGGGCCGCTCCATGAATCTGCTTGCTACACCAACTGCATAGGACAGGTCTGGCCATGTGCGGAGGAGATACTTGAGACACCCGATGATGCGGCGATACCCAGTGGCGTCCACTAGGTGTCCCTCACCATCCTTGTGCAGTTGCATCCTCGGCTCCATGGGATACTTGGTGGAATTACATTCACTCACACCGAATTGCTCCAACACCTTCTTGGCATATGCAGCTTGCTTGATGGAGATGCCACTTTCACCTTGCGCCACTTCAATGCCGAGGTAGTAGTGCAACAGTCCGAGATCACTCATCTCGAATTCGGCCATCATCTGCTGCTTGAATTATGCAATGGCCCCCTGGATCTTGGCCAGTCACAATGATATCATCAACATATACTCCGATAATAACACCAGTGCTGTCTTTTCCTCGGGTGTACACTGCTTGCTCCTGCACACACCTTGTGAAGCCGAGGTCCTTCAAGCCCATATCGAGGCGTACGTTCCAAGCTCGCGGCGCTTGCCGAAGACCATACAAAGCTTTGTGCAGCCGATACACCATATGCTCCTTGCCTTTCATCATGAAACCTTCTGGTTGTGCAACGTACACTTCCTCCTTCAGCTCACCGTTGAGGAATGCTGACTTGACGTCCAAGTGATACACCTGCGACCCTCGGTTTGCCGCAACCGCAAGGATGACATGTACTGTATCAAGGTGAGCGACCGGTGTGAATACTTCTTCAAAATCGATACCCTGACGTTGCACATACCCCTTTGCAACTAACCGTGCGTTGTGCTTGACCACCTCCCCATCTGAGTTCTTCTTGAGTTTGAAGACCCACTTGAGGCCAATTGCCTTGTGACCATTTGGAAGCTTTGCCAAGGACCATGTTTCATTCTACTTGATTGACTCGATCTCCTTGCTCATTGCAGCTTCCCATTCTGGTTGGCCAGCTGCCTCACGATAGCATGATGGCTCCTCCGTCTCCATCAATAGTGCTTCTTCGTCGACTTCTTCTGCTTCTTCCAAATCAATACATCGCGTCTCCTTCATGATGTCAGCGATGAGCCTGTATCGGACGGGACCATCGTGGGATTCATCTCTACCCGCAAGAGGAGAAGAGGCCCCTACCAGAGACGACTTCGCGACGCTGTGATCGGTTGTCGCTGTTTTGGGACTAGCCGATGGCTCCCCCCCAGCTGATGTAGCTCTTCTTGCTGCAGCCAGTGGTGTTGTATCAGCCGCTGACTCGCCTGCCCCAGCTGATGAGACTCCCTCGGCCGATGGCGCACCTGCCTCAGCCAATGGAGCCCTTGCCCCAGCCGATGTGACTGCCCAAGCCGATGGGCTTGCCCCAGTCGATAGTTCTTCAACAACAAACTCCGATGATTGTGCTGCTATTGCTCCTGCATTCCAACTCCATTCTACATTCTCCTCGAAGTAAACATCTCAACTAACATGTACCTTGTTACGATGCGGATCAAATAGCCAATGCGCCTTGCTCCTGTCCTCGACCCGAAGGTACACCATCGGTTGACTTCGATTGTCTAGCTTCTTCAAGGGTGGGCTTGTCATCTTCACGTGTGCCTTGCACCTGAACATGCGGAGATGGGCAAGATGTGGCTTTCTTCCATTTCAGGCTTCAAATGGGGTGCAGCTACCCATGGCTTTTGTCGGCAGCCGATTGAGGAGATAGACAGCATGCCTCACCGCCTCCCCCCAAAATCTTCCTGGTACAAACATGCTTTTCAACAGGGATCTCGCCATGCCCATCATTGTGCGATTCCTTCGCTCCACCACCCCATTTTGTTGTGGCGTGTATAGGGCGGTGAACTGTCGATCGATGCCGGCGTCCTCGCACATCCATGTAAACTCGGCCGAGAGAAATTCTCCCCCTCAATCTGTATGGAGCATCTTGATCTTGCGTCCCCGTGCATTTTCAACTAGAGCCTTGAATTTTGTGAATGCTGGAAGCGCCTGGTCCTTTGTCCTGATCACATACACCCACATCCATCGAGTGCAATCATCCACAATAAGTATAAAGTATTGGTTACCACCGTTCGTTGCCGGCGTGATCGGCCCACAGACATCCCCATGGTTCAGCTCGAGCGACTCCTCCGCCCAAAAGTTTGCTGCCGCCGGGAATGAATGCCTCGCCTGCTTGGCCACAAGGCAGCCCTGGCAGAGCAGCTGTGGGTGGGATATCAGTGGCCCTCCTCCAGCCATCAACTTGTCCGCAAGCATCTTCTATGCTTGGAAATTTACATGACCCAGGTGTGCATGCCACAGCCATGCAGGATCATCCAAGCTTGCCAACAAGGACACTGGGTATGCAAGGGTGAGCTCAACCCTATAGAGCCAGTTTGGAGTACGCCTCACCTTCATAATCAATTGCATCGGGTTTTTCACAAAGACTTCAATTTCATCCTCGTCCATGATCACCTTGTGACCTGTTTTAGTGAGTTGGCCAAGACTGACCATATTGCTGCACAAACTTGGAATGTAGTATACCTCCTCAAGTAGCCATTGGTCTCCATTCTTGCAAGCAAAGAGAATGGATCCCTTCCCCTTTGATCTCCACCGATCGGCCATCCCCAAATCTCACCATCCCAGTGACGCCCTCTTCGAGTTCCCGGAACTTGTTCCTATCCCCAGTCATGTGGTTACTTGCACCATTGTCGAGGAACCAAGTGGATGTCGTCAATGTGCTGCAATTGGCCTGGTGTAGCTCCGGCCACATTTTCTCCTCTTTCAGCAACACTACTGCCTGTTCCATCTGTCGAGGCAGTGATAGTTCTTCCTGCGGCATCGAGATTTATTGAGGTAACTCCTCTGACACTGCGAGGAGCAGTGCCGGTTCGATGTCGCCGGTCTGCGTGAGGTGGACTTCCTCCGTCTTCTTGGGGGCTTTGCACTGCGTGGAGTAGTGTCCCATCTTGCTGCAGTTGAAGCAGCGTATGTGACTCTTGTCACGAGCACCGCCTCCAGAGCCATCTGAGCCTTGAGCATTCTACGGCTCTCCACGGCCAGCTCTGCTGTGACCCCGGCTACGACCACGGCCGTCTCGGCCACGGTTCCTGCCTCCTGCGGATGCTTTGCCCTTCTGGCATGATAATGAATCACTCCACTTTCTTCTGCCGCACCTCCCACTCGGCCTGAGTGAAAAGAAGCTGTCCACCGACAGTAACACCACCACCGGCTTGGCGCAGGTGTGTGCGTTCGTCGAATGCCTTCAGCCGGGACAATGCTTCCTCGAACAGCATCGTGTCGATGTCGCAGAACTGTTCGACGCCGGCGATCACGGACAGGTACCGATCCGGCACGGTGTCGAACAGCTTTTTCACTAGGGCCGTGTCATCCAGTGTTCCTCCAACGTTGGTGTATCTGACCGACATCATCGACAGCCTCCCTGCATAATTGTCGAGAGACTCGCCATCAATCATCTGCATAGCATCGAAGTCGCTCTTCAGTGCCCGTAGTCGTGCGTTCTTGACGCGATCGGCTCCCACGAACCTCGTGCTAAGAGACTCCCAGATTTCCTTCGAAGTCTTCTTCTGTGCCACTTGCATCAGAATGTCCTCCGGAAGTGCTTGGAGTAGATGCGCCTTCGCCTTCCTGTCCAGTTTCAAGTCGAAGGCGGCATCGGCGCCAGTTGGACTGCTGTCCAGACGCCTTGGTCCTCCATGATCGCCTGGACTCGTATCGCCCAGCTGGTGTAGTGCGCCACCGTGAGTTGCAGGTACTGGTACGAGCTCATGCTTCCGCCACCGCTGCTGCTACTGCTCGCCAACGGGATCAACGACGTCTTCTCCATGAGAGTATTTGAGATTATCACAGGGCTCTGATACCAAATGTTGGGCTTCAACACAGGATCTCTCTCGCTTTCAAATTTCTCTCTCGTCTGAGTATTGTAGCAAACAAACGGCAAGGAAAAAAAAACAACTTAACTTGTGCTGTGTTTAGTCTATTAATTAAACAGTGAACGCCTGAATCGTGCCATCCCACAATCCAGACTCGACGCTAACTTCGTGCGCTCGGCACGTTTGGAGGAAGACTGGGGAAAATGCCGCACGTCGCGCAGGTCATGCACAAGCGAACGGATGAGGACTTGCCACGCTCCCGCATTTGTCGCACTCCAGTCGTTGCAATCTGCCACGTCCAGAACACCGCGGGGCCTCCTAGGACTTAGTTTCAACACTCTCTCCATCTCTATCTTTCTCTGTCCCTCTCTCTCTCTCTTTCTTTCTGTCTCCCCCTCTCTCTCCCTCTCTCTCTGTCCTCATCTTCTTCTTATCCTTTGGCCAAGCTCGTCTGCCTTCTTCTTTTCTTTTTGTGCCTCTCGAATTTTTCCAATCCTTTGGTGGGAACGGGGATTATATCAGTTCGCGCGCTTCCAAACAACAAAACTGGCCAAACGAGAGTTACATTAAACGCTTATTCTCAACTCCAAATACATACAAGGCGGAGCAAATCCCTCAGCCAGTACCGGAGGAAGCTTGCTCTGTATTTCACGCTACGTCGGCACTATTATGCATTTACAAGGGTCAAGCGGCAAGCCGAAGAGAAGCAGCGGCAGTCTTCCACAGCCTAAAAGCAGCAGAGAGTGCAATAACCTGCGAACCAGCGGCAGCAGCGGCGGCAGCACAAGGGGCGAATACGGAACATCGGTGGAGACGGGCAGCATCGGTAGCATCTGAAGCCTAGAATGGAGCAGCAGCGATTGCAGCAGCGTCCAGTAAGCCTGTCCGGAAAAAATCGAACCACCCGCCATTCGGCCACAGTCGTTGCACCTGGAAATTATGAAAACACGCACTTAGCAGACCTCTTAAGCACAGCATACCAAATGAAAATTATTTCATCTATGTCAGCGCATGCAATAGTTGGATAACAGAGTATCCACCAAGAGGCATAGGGGGCATAGGGGGCATAGGGGGCATCTGCGCGTCTGTAGTGTAGGTGGACAGCGTGAGAACAACGAGTATGATAGCCAGAAGAAATAAGCTCTTGGGCGCCATCTTGCTAAGGATAGGGGAAGTGCTTCTCTCGCTCTGGTTTTGTTGAGCTGCGTTCCCTTCTTATAGAATCCGCGGGAGTCACGAGTTGCGAGTTTGCTGATAGTCACAATACCATGGATTTTCTTTAAAAGTTATCTCGAATGCGGTGTAATCCGAGAATCACCCATCAGAGTAATGTAAGATTAACGGGTTAATGCCGTACTGATCTTTTTGACAGATTCATCAGGATAAAACGTTTGGTAATTGTATACGAACAATGCTTGCCATGGCTGACAGCTTCCTAGGTGACCAGGTAAGAGCGCTGGGAAAATTGGGATTAAATAAATGGCAGCCTCTATCAGACCTAATTATAATCGGCAGCTGTCAGCACTTTACCTTAAAGGTAAATAAAATTTAAACCTGATGAATATAAGGGTACATCTGAAACCTCTATCTTTTCATGAATTAATAAAGCTAACTGGCCAATGTTTATCTCTTTGAGGATTCTTTAGCAAGCACCAAAGCTGTCCGAATAAAAGATAAGGGGACCATGAAAAATTGAAAATATGAAAGCGACGGATGACAACTAGTTTTTTAGCTAGATAAACATTGACTAAGATTTCAGTTACCCATCTTGGAGATTCGTACGGCTGACCTGCAAGCAGCTGTACGATGTAGACGTACTTATTTAATATATTTTGTCGTGTATATCTTCCCACCCCTGCATTGATTCTTTATCAATATATGGGTACACCATAACTCTCAAGCTTATCTCAATCTTCGATCATGGGCCCGCCCGTTGGTTTCCAGCACTTCAAATCCTTCTCTAAATATTTCTCAAGCGGAATGGTGCTGATATGCAAGTTCTGGGTATTCTTTAAAGAACTATAATTATGATAATATCACATCATTAAAAAAAATATGATTGTTTATAAATATCATTAAATCCCAAGTATACAAATACGCATCATAATAATTTATGGGTTCTGTAAGATTAATTCATTACCAAAAATCATTCTCACAACGTAAACCACATTAATCAAATCTGATTGAAAACAAAAAACATTGGATGATAATATCATATTTTATGTTACTATTTCTACTTTCTCTTTATTCCTTGGAAGAGCGCCTTAATTCATTCACATGTCTGGCCTCAAGAAGTATCCACATATCCATGGGAGCGATGGATCTCCTCTTAAACTTCTTCAGTTCTCATTAAAAATATGGATGATTTTCTCACCATCCAGTCACAGTTCAGGGAGAAAGAATTCTGAGAAGGGGAGAAGATAGGAGCAGCGCCCAATCTTGGCTCGCATGGATAATTTCTATGGTTCCCCTTTTGCATAAAATTACTTATTATTTAAATATATCCACCAATATATAGAGATCTTATGTGTGTAACCTCCAAGATCCATGTATCATTATAGTAAATAATTTTAATTTCCCATTAACATTTATTAAGAAAAATAAATATCTGAGTATATTGGCATTTGAATAACCCAATTATGGATTAAGTTTCAATCCTCTAGAATACATAGAATAAAATGTTTACTCTCTTATGGAACCTTTCCCATCATCAGTTACCATGCAAGAATATTTTTTCATCTGCATGATACACCTAAATGACTTATGATTAACCATCAAGATTTTCATCATTCCAGTTAGTATTCATTGAAACAGAGATCAGTGGAGAACCTCTTATCTGACATCTCAAATCACCTGGCCAAATAATTCAATGCATCTTCTTCCTTGAGTCAGTCTCCTCTTACACTAAGTGCAAACAATACCATCTTGACCATTCAATCAACTCAGTAGACTTCTCATTTTTAAGACAAATTCAAAATCTATGATTCGAGATTGTAAGTCATAGTAAAAAATAATCATCCATGTAAAATATGTTTTGGGCATCTCAAGTCTTAGGACCACTTACATAACAATGCATGAATTAACCTGATTGATCCTTTGGTTTGATACAATATTGAGCTCCTATATCACAAAAATTCTTACTCACTAACTTAAAAACCCTAGGAAAATTCAAAATACTTACCACCTTTGTAACCCCACATCAGTATCTCAAATCCACACTCTTATTCTTGGACCTTGGACAACTTTATTGATCCAACAAGGCAAACATCCATAGTTCCCATCATTAGCATTCTTCTTTTCCAATTTTTACAGTAAAAAAGTTTATTTTTAACAACCATATATTTTATAAATGCCAACAAAGATCATATTTTTACATGAAAAAACATATGACAATGTGCCCCAGGCATGTGCACTATTGTCTCAACCATGAGGAAGCGCAACATTGTGTTCCCATCAGTTTTATGTATATGCATGTTTAGCAAACTATCATGCCATAAAGTCCACCATTTCGTGCATGCCCACACTCACCACTAAAGTGTAGAGCATTATCCACCTGTATTCCTTACTTGTCTGCATCCTTCCTATGAACTCTTTATATTCCCATCCCTTTATAATATAAATATTGATGGATATTATGTGGCCGTCAAGACAATCACACTACCATGTTTATTTCAGTCCATTGAATAAAGTATTTACGTTCATTATTATGCCAGGTGATGTTTATAATGAAGTCCATGAATACATGCAATGACTTAGTGAATTATGATGAGATCATAATACAGTGATCACTAGTCTTTGAACATACATTCTAAATATTCATATTCGATGGATAGTCGAGACGGACATCGAATTATACCAACAGAATAGCACTCTCTGATTGATTAGCCAAAAATAGGGGTAAATTATACAATTTTATTATCCCTTGTCGTTGTTAATTTTAGCTTATATAATGAAATTTATAAAACCTTCACCTAAGATGTATAATGATAAGTAGAGGTATTGTCCAAGGGAATCTATTAAGGTAATTCAATTGATGATCTCCTTGAATAATTTGACCCTAATTAGAGTTAATTTAATCTCCACTGAAGATCAAATCACCCTAATTAGAGGAAGAATTTAGAAATGGGGGTATAAGATATGGGAAGAATAGAAGAAGTGAGGAGCTCTAGATTGACTTCTATGATCCAATAAAAAGGACAAATAGGTCAATTAGAGGGGATAATAAGAAAATCTAATTTTGATTCAGTTTGATTTTGGGAAATTTGGTAAAAAAATTTACTAACTATCGGATCATAAAGGCAAGCTAATATCTCCTGGAAATTAAACTTTTATAAGTTTTTCTTGATGTGAAAATGGAATAGCTAGATCAATTTCATAATTTCTCATCTCAATTCTAGTATGAGCTTGTACATTCCTCTCAAGCCAAGCTATTTAGAAATGCAGACTAAGCTCAAGAAATCAATCATAAAATTTACTAACACAGAATCCAAATCACACTAAAAACACATACAATGAAATAGAAAGGACCTAATAGAGTTGATCTAGGATGAAGCTCCTCTCTGTGTTGCAGCTATGATAGAGCCACCTCCAGAATGACCCCCTCCTCTCAAAATTTAGCTTTTATGCTTAGGTTACATGGTAAAAATTACCCTTTTACCCTCATTTAGTAATTGATTTGTATCCATCAATTTAGCTTGATCTGAACAATCCAACTTTATAGAAAGAGGAGGTTGAGACAAGCAAATCCATAAAAACATCACCTCAATTAGACTTCAGGATCGAAAGTTATTAATAAATGAAAATTGACCAATCATAGCCATTGGATCAATTTTCATTTATTTAATTTAATTTTTCATTTACACTCAATGTCGTGTCGTTTTCTGATTGGCTGATGCATTTTGAACTTCAAATGGCGGGTTCATACTCGACGCGCCACATACCCTTATTTTAAACAAGCTGAAAATATTGTACATAAAATTCACATAATTTCCCCTTATTTACTGTGAAGTAATAAAAACGCCATTATGGCTTTAAAACATAGGCTTAAATGAGTATTTTAGTCAAAGAATATGAACCGGTCTTGAACGCTGATAACATGTAAATAAGCATGATAATTCATATTTATTTCATTCATTTTATAGCATAATTAAGCTAATTTTATGCATGTTATCATGAATTTTATGTACTTTTCACCAAAAATACATATGTCCCCTAAATAATTATTATTGCATTCATGTTAGTATATTTTTATGTTTATATTGATTTAATGGATAGTATATTTAAAAAGAATTAATTTGGTGAAAATTTCATCCAAAAAGGAATTGTAGATAAAGAGATATTTAATTTTGAATTGTAGAGAATTTTCTGGATTATATTTGATATTTTCCAAGTTTGTTTAGGTTAAAAAATGGCAGAATGAAGGCCCACTAAGGAGGGATGATGTGGAACAACTGGTGGCTCTCTTTTCTTGTGGAACAATTCAATTTTTTGCCCTACAAAGAGGGATGATGTTGAACAACTGGTGGCTCTCTTTTCCTGTGGCACAAGTCAAATTCGTGCCCTACAAGGATGGATGATGTGGCATGCTCTGGTGGCTCCCTATTTTGGTGGAACTACTCAAGAAAATGAATGGCTGGAAATGCTCAAAATTCAAATGGACGTAACCTATGGCTGAAATTTTGTGGGGAGATCCACCCCTTATTTCTCTTTCCATAACCTGTGGCTGATCCAATAAATAGATCCTGAAATTAGGCTCTTCTTGTACTTAATTTTTTCTTTTACAATGTGGGAGACCTTGTGAAAAAAAGATGTATGAGTGCCAATTTAGGATTTTTTCCCTCTTCCAAAATTGATTTTATTCCCTCTCTTGATTTATCGTTGTGTCTGTTACAACATGCCAAGGCGCAGTGTGCAATATACGCGTCCATGAAGGGAGATTAATGCTTGGGAGCATCACCAAAGGAAGAGGTAAGTCCAAAACATTTAATTAGGTTTTCTATTCAATTTTCCTCATCTTTATATCAATTCCACATTCTCATATCACTTTACTCTCTGTTATAAGTTATTAAACCCTATGAGTAGGGATTAATGGCTTATACCACCCATTCCTAATTAGGTTTTTCATAGGAAACCCCTAATTAAGGTTTCTTCATCATATCCATTCATTCCTCTCATCCCATTCTCACTCCACGATTTTAATACTATCCTAATCTCTGTTATGAGTAAAAATTAATAACATACACAGAAAACTTAGTTTAATTAAAATCACAATATATATCTAGTATCTCTTCTTTCCATGCTCTCTCATTTTAACCACTTTCTTAATCATTACTTTGTTCTAAATATCAATCTTAATCACAAATCCTTCTCTTTGGTTTGACCTCTTACTCACCAATTTACATCAATAATCAGTGAAATAGGGTTAATTATAAATATTATTGCATGTGTCTCGAAATTACACATCAACTAGGTTAACCACCTAAATTTCAACTTATCAAAAGCTGAGTATATAATAAATGGAGATCAATATTTTATGGCTATGTCAGCTTATTCTGTTGTAAACACAAAAAAAAACCAATTCATAGACCTTTATTACCAATCTGCATCTCCCATTCTACTTTAACTCTCGTACTGAGTGTGAGATGTCTCTGACACTTTTCAAAGAGTTATCCAGATTACAAAACCATGATTGGTTTACACTTGGCAATATATGACAAAATACTATCCTCACTGTCTTTGTTTTCTGTTAAATACTAAATTTTGTACACTTTTAAGGCAAATGGGGAATCAATCAAAATAATGGTGATACGTTTTAGCATATGTAAAACATATTTCTATGTTTGATTGATATTTCTATATTTTTTTCCTTATTTTTGATTCACGAAACACTCAATTCTGTTTCTCGCATGTAAGTTTAAGTTTTGGGTAAAATAGGTTAGAAAAATATCATCTATAAGAAAAAATGAGGAAATTTTGATTTATATTAGGGAAAATATGAAAATTTCAGAAAATTATTGTTTTACTAAAATTATCATTACACAATGTGCTTTTGAACGGTTACAAGAATCTACAATGTCATAAATATGTATAAGAACATTCATGGATATCATTAATAATTGGATTTGGTTTATTCAGGTATTTTTACTATATTTAGTTATAATTTGTTGTATCATTAATTAAAATATATATTTAAATTAAATAATAGGAAATAAAATGAAATAGATATAGGTTTTGGAGATTTGGAAGTCATGCAATTTAGAGATTTTTTATTGGGGAAAAAATATTTATTTAAATTACTTTACTACGTACTTTGGGATCAAAATTTTTGAGAGAGTTATTGTTGAATAGAAAATATTTTTTAAATATTAAATGATGATTTTATTAAAATTATTTACTTGATCTATAATTTTAGTAGTAGTTATTTTGATAGAAACTAGATAGTTGAGATAGATATCAATAGAGATTTGGATATATCTGGATGTGAGAGGTAGATGTTGAAAGAGGTATTATTGGATTAATATAGAAGAACAGAAGGGTGTGCAGTGTGGTGAGACTTTTGCACCAAGTGTGGAAATTTTTGGTCTTTTCAAACCCCTTGTGTTAGGTACAGTGAAAATTTGTGCAAAAATTTACGCTGCACCTCGCAGAAAATTACACAATCTGGGTGGATAAAAAGATGTATGTGAGAGAGAGAGAGATAGAGAGAGAAGATCAAGAAAGACAGAGGGGGAGAGAGGGGGGTTGGGTAAGATACACAGAGAGAGGAGCGAGCGAGTGACATAGAGAGAGAGAGAGGAGTGAGCAACATATAGAGAGAGGGAAAGAAAAGTGAGTGAGAGAGAGAAAATAAATGTGTATGAGAGAGGAGCAAACAACATATAGATAAAGAGGAGAGATAGAGACAAATAGAAAAGAGAGAAAGAGATAGAGGAGTAATTGAGATAATCATCACATATATGCAGATAATTTCACCCACATATAGATTCAAGGATAGTAAAGAAATGTTGCTTGATATATTTCTTGTGAAAATAATATTAATATGTAATTAAGTGTCACAAGATGGTTCTGTTGGGTACTAGGGCCTCAATCTGGATGAAAAACATAGAACGACTTGCAGCAGAAGACTTAAACACAATTGTTACAACATCAAAAAAACCTGAAATGAATCACCTTTGCACTAATTGCATATGTGATTTATTGGATCATCAAGGGAGATGTGTTGACTACTCATGTGTGCAACCCCTAGAGGTATCCACATTAACCTCGGCACGTTGAATCTCCTTCCCCACCTTGACAAATTTTTCACATCCTCCATCCTTGTCATTACGTCAGTCCGATCGCATCAATAATGGAGAGAAGAAAAGTGGAGAAGGGAGAAGAAGGTGACGATCGCTGCACAATTTTGGCCAATAATTGGTAACCCTCTATGCGTATGTATCACTCTTGTAAATGAATTTTGTGGCCTAATAAACTTTGTCAGCCTTTTTGCTTTATTAACTATAGCATCATATTTATTAATTTATCTCACATCAATTTAAAGTGATCGATAGGTTGAGGCTCTAGCCCGTGGGGTATGAAGCTCCATCTTGTGCTCTAGAAGATATAAACGAGTGTGTATTGACTCACTCATGGAACATGTTTGTTGTCAATTACTATTTACGTATAGTCCCTCATCTGCTTGACACTTCAAAGAGGACTTAGGGTATGGTCAGTTGTCAAGCCCTAATTGATCATCTGAGCTAATTTTGATGTGTTTGAAAATCATTGGAAAACTCTTCTGGAATATTTCACTACCTTGGACAAGGACTTCATCCCACCATCTTCCTTGAGTTGTATCATCTTATACCAAGGGCAGAAAATCTCATATTGACATCTCAATCATCTTTGTGAACTTCTTGATTCGCCTGAAATAAGAGTATTTAGAATCCCATGATTAGGGACTCGTAGGTCATAGTCAAAGTAGAACTGTCCGTCTACAAGATGTCTTTGGTGTCTCAGGTCTAAGAACCACTTACACAATCATGATGTCAATCAACCTAATTGACAGTTTGGTATAAGAACATTCAGGGATTCTTACGGATCAGTTTAGTGAACTCTTTCCACTAAAGAGCACCCACCATCCTTAGTGTCTCCACACTAATGGCTATGGGAACGTCCAAACTCATCATATGAGTGAAGCTAGATAGAGTTATTCTATCTGGATATTTTGATGTCCTTCTAGAGTATCCTTTGAATATGAATATTTAGAACACATGCTTAAAGAATAGTGATCTCCGTGTAATAATCTCATCATAATTCACTAAGTCTGATCATGTATTCATGGACTTCATTATAGGCATCACATGTGCACTATAATGAATGCATTGTATTAGTAAGAATGAATGACATTTTAATGTGTGATTGGCATGCTGGCCAAATATATTTCCATCAAGTCGAAGGTATTTGTGACTTCACTATGAATCAAATGTTTTTTCTCGATTACTTATTATCATTATGAAGTAAATTTATGCAGGACTACTGACAATGCATCAAATAATAGAAAATTGATGAATTTTCTAGAAAGCCAAATTGAGCACCCTACTTGTGGTGTCATCGAAGTAAGATATTCTAGATGAATGGTAGAGAACAATATAATGCATTTGATGACTTTAGTTCATCTATCTTAAGCATGGGAGATAATCATTACAATACACCATTCAACACAACGAGAAGAGTGTCATCTAGCTTTATACAAGCAGTCTAGCCTTTTAGATCAAAGAAAGGTTCTAGTATACCATCCAATAAGGTGGAATTCTCTGTACACGAAGCTGATATTCAATGTCAAACACAGGGACTTTCTTGACATCATGGCATTGAACAAGTCAAAGAAAACAGTCTCCTACCCCCCGAGATGACTATCCCTCTAGCTTGCCAATCAAAAATGCCACCAACAAATCAATCCATTTTGTCATCATAGGAATAACAAGACATTTGGATAGTGGCATGCACAGGATCAAAGATGCAACCATGTTCTAACTCAATATAGCCATATTAAAATATATCATACATCCATCTATAGATCTTGTTAGGCAATGAAGACCAAGATGAACAAGTATGCATCAATCTTCACTCGCAAAATGCCCTTCACCATTTTTGTACTCATAGATCCCTCCTTGAAGATATGGTTAATTCTCCACAACAATCATGATGAGGTCATACTGTTTGTTTTACATGTTCGGAATTTATTACATCCAATGGGTTCACCATTGACTAGAGGACAGTTAATACATTTTATTCTTGATGTTTTCTTTCAACTGGGAACACTATAGTTTTTTTTTGTGAAGCAATGGGTGAGATCTTGCAAGACAGTGAGCAGATGCCCAACTCCTATCACGGGGATAGAACCATTGCACTTGTGGCAGATAACAGGTGGACACTTGTATCCAGGATTAACTATTGTTACCAAGAAAATCATATCAGTCTCAGGGACGAGTGTGCCCTCAAAGTGATTTTTCTCTATCAGTCATATCATCATCAACTACAAGTGATCTAAATTTACCGTAAAGAGCATCGAGCTACTCATGGCGTTGAAGTGTTGGTAGCGAGTGGAGGACGATATCAACAATGATACCAAGTAAAAGGAAGAAGAAAATGATTCAACATTTTCTCTGCTTGAAGCTGATGACCATTTAAATACTGTTTCATGATTTGATGGGAAATGTGCCAAAAAAATTCATCTTTATTTTTTACAAAATTCTATTTAAGCATTTATTTCATGATGTGTTTAATTTCAAACTTATAAAGTTATTATAACATATTTTACGTCTAGGTAATAAGTTATGGTTATAAAATGCTAGTTCATAGATTATTAACTTTCCATAATATTGTAATCATTATATAGATAGTGATGGAGGTTAACAGTTATAAAGTTAATTTCAAACTTACAAATATTTTATAAAATAACGTATGAATACAGAATAAGTTATGGTTATTATATAAGTTATATTAGACTTTTAAGTTTGTATGATATAATATTAATTATCAATGTAGTGGTGGAAGTAAATAAGAATAATCTAATCTCGAACTTATAAAGTTATTATAAATCACAATAAGGCTACTTATTAAGTCATTGTTCTAAAATATAAATCATTCTTTTTAAAGTTTGCATCTTATAAGTATTTTATAAAATATTGCTTGCCTATGTAATAAATCATGGTTATAAATAATTAAACACTACATTTTTTAAGTTAACCCAATATGATATTATTTTCCACAGTATAATATTATATTAGTGGATGTCAATACTTATAAATTTAATTTCAATAAGATAATAGAATTTAATATTTATTATTTAAATGTTTTTTATATAATTTGAACTTAAAGCATTTAATTTAAAGTCAAAATTTTCAATTCATTTCTGTAATTTTATGCAATCTGTTGTGCAAATTTGTGTTGAAATTTGCACCGCACATCACACAATGGGTTTGGTGCAACCAAAGAATTTTCACAAGTGGTGTAAATATTCACACCACACCGCAGGCCCTTCTTCACTCTTTAGAGCGTCTTTGAATGTTTCCTCCTCTTGAATGTGATTAGAAGAATATTGCATTAAAGTGAATAAACTCTACGCATACTAATGTATATCTAAAAATAAGAAGGAGTTTATTTTGTGATGAATAAAATACTAAATCTCCCAAAAATCATCCTGCAAGTTGGTTGTTTTCTGCTATCAGTGACATCTCATAGTTGTCATTAGTTCCCCCCGAGCTCTTTAATCATGCATCAAATAGCATGATTATTGATGATATGCATTCGTATGGGTGTTAAAAGCACAATAGTGAGAATAAAAACATAAAACTTGTGCTTTTATACTCATTAACTCATATATAAACCGTACCATCTGTGGAATTACACTAATATGGTCCGGTTATTCTATGATCAGTAAGGAGCTTCAATTAGATGTATAGACCTCTTGGGACTTTGTTAACAAAATTATTACTAAATATGTTATGAAGTCTTTCGACACTTTTTAGTGGAATGCCACGTGGAATTAGATTAAGCTTTGCACCAGCTTGGTACATTTTTATTATTATAAAGTTTTCTTGTGCTTATTCATAATTTTAGATATTTATAAAATATTTTGTTTCCACTTTCCATCACCTCCAAGACGAGTTTTTCTCCAGAGACTTAAGGTTTCATCATTTCAGGCTTGAAAGTTAAAAAAAGAAAACACCCATTTCACTGCTTCTCTTGATAGTAAATGATCTTACTCCTCACATTTAATAATGCCCTTTCCCCTAAAGTTATCATTGATGAGACCATAAAGTGATTCATGCAGATAGTGAGTATAGTTCCAGACCGTCCCGGACGTGGACGATGTACGGGACAGGACAAATTTTGTCCTGTCTGATAACCTGATTCAGTGCAGGGACGTTGGATGGGATGAATTTTTCACTCAACGGTACAAAAACCGTCCCGTCCATTTCTTTCAGGATGAATTTTCGTCCTGTCCGGAGAAAAAACCGTCCCATCCCTTGTCCCCGACGAAAAAAAACCCGTTTTATATTTTTAAATATATATTTTCTAAGTTTTTTAGTGAAGTACGAAGGAGAGAGAATCCAAAGGGACATATGTACAATTATTTCTGAGCGGGGCCAATTTGCACGCGCGTAAAAATACATGGACTTTGATGCAAATTGTCATAGCGAGTCCAAGCGTCTACATCTCAATCATCAGATGCGAATCCAGCTTTTTTCCATCCAGATTTGTCTGTCCATCGTCCGAGACCTCTAGACAGATGGTGTTTTCGTCCCACGGGACGATAACCGTCCCGTCCGGTGGTCCCCAGGACGAATTTTCGTCCCAAAATTCGTCCAAACCCAGGGACGGGACGATTTTTTCCCGAAATTCGTCCCGAGACGAAAAAATCGTCCTGTCCGCGTCCCTGCACTATAAATTAGTGACTTAGTGAGTCATACACTAATGGGCCTTGTGATGAATTCGGATCCAGTATCCGGCCCAGTTAAACTTTGAGGAGGACTTCAAAACCTCCTGCCCAGACTGTCTTCCTCTTCAAAGCTTCTCCATTGCGGCGGCAGAGAAGTAGCGAGGTTTCTCTGGGCGCTGTCGAATGGGGAAGGGGAAGAGGGAAGAAGATGGCGATGATTGGCCGGCCAAAGACGACTCAGAAGGGACGAAGGGGGGAGAAAGGAGAGTTGCGACGCCGGGTAGCAGTCTCAAGGACCGGATTCTCCCTTCCATGATCAAGAACAAGATCAAGAGGACTGAGGTTTACGCTAAGCAGAAGCGCGAGAAGAAGGTAGAGAAGCGTCGCAAGAATCAGGAGCGGAAGGCGGCCGCCAAGAGAGCCCTTGAGCTCGGGGAGGAGGTGATTTCTTCTTTGTTGTTGAAAGATTGGATTTTTTTTTGTAATCTGAGGAATGGGTGTTTTTTCTCCTGTGTGATGCAGCCACCCCCGAAGAGTGTGCCGAGAACAATTGAGAACACTAGGGAAGCTGACGAGACGGTTTGCAGGTCTGATGATGAGGAGGTGGGCTTAGATTTTCATTTTTTTCTTGGGGGTCTCCGTCGTTTCTTTGATTTTCCATAAATTTTCATTATTTTGCTTGTTCTTTAGGTTTACTCTTCTGTTCAGTTGATCTTTGTTTTTTATTTGTGGATTTATTGGATTCAGTATCTCTTTTTTTGGTAAATTACCAATTAGTGGAGTGGGGAGCCAAAAGTTTTTGCCTTTATTTTCATTTGAAAGAGAAGGGTCAGGCAATCGTCTGCCCACTTTTCTTCAGAAAAAATGTCTGCTCACTAGGCGAATACTTTTGTTTATTTTTTGGCTTAAAATTTTAACCTTAGAGGACATCTCATTGTTAAATTTGGTGATAGACTTGAATTAATATTGGAGGACGTTGAAACGGTAAAAAATTATGGAGGTCGCTTTCTAAAGATTTGATTTGGGTTCGTATGGTGCGGCTCGATTCAAGTTTAAAAGCTTTTGGGTTTGACAGGTTAAAAATAAGTTTGTAAACTATATTATTAAAATAAATTTAGTTCAACGAATTTACGATAGAGCGATATTTTGTTGGTTGTTCAGCTTTATTCGAGAAAGAAGACCTTGGAAACGAACGAACATCATCAAAAGCTTAGTATTGAGAATCATCCTCGATTCAGTGGATGAATTGAAGTTGGAGACCTTTTTTTCTTGTATTTCATTTTGATATTGGCTTAGTATACTTCAGGTAGAGTACATATCGCACAGGACTATATAGAACCGGGAAAGACTCCATTGGGGCTCTCACTTCAGATGAGGTCTTCTGGGCCTCTCTCAAGGGTGGAATATTCAGGAGGGAGGACTGGGGAACGCTACCCATGGTGTTATGGGCCATCTGGCTGCATGGTAATGAGATTGTTTTAAGGAAAAGACAGCTTTGATGGATGATGGTATTAGCAGAGTGTAGGGTTTTATTTCAGTTGGTTTAGAAGGATGTGGATTTTTTTTTTTTTGGGGTGGTGGGTGTTAGGTCCTTGAAACTCTTGTTTATTTCTATATATTCATCGGTTTGATCACTGATTTCGGGTGATCGTTCTTTTTGCTGGGAGAAAAAGAACCGGGAAAGACCAATGATTTGGCTTCTCTGTGACAAGCATGTTTAATTGGTGAGTGAGAGGAGTCTAAAGATCATCTATTTCAGATAATAATGGATACTGATCATGGATAAAAATTGAGATCTGAACGCATTGGGATGTAGAGGTGGCTCAGAAACAATTCAGCTAAGCTGAAACCTGCAGGGGTCTCTGAGAAAAATATGCATTTCAGTGGATTTTCTTAGAATGTGCCTTTATCTGTGATTGTTTTTCACTTGAATCTATTGAATTTCAGGGTGGTTTCGGTTTATATATGTTCTTTTGCCATTTTTATATCAAGTGCTGTAATTTTTTTCTACTAGTTTTTATGGACATCATTTCTGATTTCCATTTTGAGTAAGATTATTTATCAAGGATTCAGTTTACAAAGGTCCGTATATTAGTATCTTATTGCGCTTAGATTGTGAAAATTAATGCCAGAATCGCTATCTGACATAACGATCATCATTGCATCTTGTGCAGTTGTGTGCAACGAACAATGCAGATGAATTTAGTGAAGTATTAAAGCAGGACAGAGTTCCGAAGATATTGATCACTACTTGCCGCTTCCATTCAAGTGTACGTTCATTTGTTTTCCATGTTTGTGCCTGAAGTTTGATGCTTGAACAATTAACTTATTCACATTTTCTTTATGTGCAGCGGGGGCCTGCTTTCATTGCTGAATTGCTTTCAGCCATTCCTAATGCCCACTATTATAAAAGAGGGACCTATGAACTAAAAAAGGCACTGGCCGGAACTTTTCTTTTATAAGCTACATAGTTACGAATTTGACGTCTTTCTTACAAATACTTTCTCGCCAGATTGTAGAGTACGCCAAGAAGAAGGACTTCACTGCTCTTATTGTTGTTCATACAAATCGTCGGGAACCAGGTTAGTTTATTCTTGTTCAGTGGACGGTTCTTGTCTAATATCCAAACAGGCATTGGCCATATTTTCCTGTGTAGAAGAGACTCTAATTTAGCGTTTTGTCATAGATGCCATGTTGATTATTGGTCTACCTGATGGACCCACTGCACACTTCAAACTCTCAAAGCTTGTCCTGCGGAAAGACATAAAGGTTACTGTTTCTATAGATTCTCAATTTCTGATTTTCAATAGCTTTACCAATATATTACTTTTATGTATATATTTTGCAAGGCGCGTTTTGCTGCAGTTCTTTTATCCAATATATTACTTTTATGTTAGTTTATATATAATTTTTATACACTAAGTGCTTAATCCAATAGGTTCATTTGCTTTCTGTTTATACTCTCTCTTTCTCTATATATATATATATCCTGTGGCTATTTTTGTGAAACTCTTATGGTACACAATCGCTAAATGTATGATGCACTATTATGGGCATCTCAGTATCTTTTTTTATTATCTCGTATGGACCAATTCTCTGATGCAAAGTCTATAAGAGTTTTATCTCTCATGCAGAATCATGGAAATCCTACCAGGCATATGCCAGAATTGGTATTGAATAATTTCACCACTCGGCTTGGACACCGTGTTGGAAGGTATCGCTCGCGTTTCAAAGGAGAAGTGTTCGTTTATTTGTTTCTTTTAATCAGACTGAATAACTGGTATCTCATGCCTATCAGGATGATACAGTCCCTTTTCCCTCAGAATCCCGAATTCCGTGGTCGCCGGGTAGTGACTTTCCACAACCAACGGGATTTTATCTTCTTTCGGCATCACAGGTGCATTTTCACACACTTGTTTTTTATGATATGAAACGAACCATGGTCTAAGTCCTACAATGGATTTTCGACTTGTGAAGTTATTTACTCGTCTTTCTGATACGATGCTGATAAAACCATAAGTTCCACTTTGATAAAATTCTATCATCAGATATATTTTTGAAGATAAAGCCAAGAAAGAGGAGTCTAAGAAGGGAGCAAAAGATAGTAAGGTCAAGAAGTCCTCTGAGCCCAAAGTGATCGCTCGTCTTCAGGTAATGACATCCATCAAAAAGTTGAGTTCAATTTCTTCTGCACATCTCCAACTTAGGATAAAAAGGGAAGTATGGAGCCACAGATCATCTCGACTGTATTGCCCGGCTGAATTTGTGAAGCCCGTTTATTGTAATGTAGGAATGTGGACCTCGATTTACTCTCAAGTTGATCAGTCTGCAGCATGGCACCTTCAACACCAAAGGAGGGGAATTCGAGTGGAACCACAAGGTTGCTTGGCTATGTCCTTTGCGTTTTGTAAAAGTTTATTGCTCATGTTATATCTCTCTTGATATATCAATGCATATGTGCATATCCATCTCACATGGGTGATTGGGAATACAGCCGGAGATGGATACCAGCCGCCGGCGCTTCTTCTTATAATCCTGGCTCCAAAAGGTTGACCAAGGCAAGGTATTCTCTCCCTTCGCAATTTATTCAATCCCTCTTCCTTCAACTTCCTTTGTTCCGATTGGCCGTTCATCCTGTTGTTTTCAATTTTGTTAGTTATGTACGGTCAGTTGGAAAGGTCTTTTACACTATTAACCTGCTCTCTGCAAAAGATATCTCTTTGGAAAGGCTATTTTTTCTAGAAAATATATAGCTCATTAAAATTTTCATACTTGGTGGTGAAATTGAGTGTTTTTTGGGCATGTTCACAAATCATAAACAAGTTTGAAGATTGGATCATAACTCTCACATATAAATCGTTCCAGGGAAAACCCTTATTGGATTAGAGGAAGAAAATTTCAATGCACTGCGATGGGAGTTGTGCTAGAAAATCCAACATTTCGAGTTTGATTAATCCAGGTTCTAGATCTGTTCCCAGGAAGATGTACCGATATTTAGTAGTGACTACCCTTAAGAAAGAACTCGCTTATGCAACTCGGTAATACCATGAGCCTATTAACCAGTTATAATTACCTGACCGCCGGAGAGAAGGATTCTGTTGGCATTTGAGCTACCATAATCTGTGTACATTCTCTGACTGCCAGTAGATTGACAAGTATCCTGTGAGTTTACTATGATATATTGATTAGATTATTTACATACTTATAATGGTGGCAGAACAAGCATAAAATGATCATCTCTCATGCGCCTGAACTTATTTGAATCATTTAGGCTAGTCGTTAAATCAATGAAAGTAGGAGGTTTTGAATATCATCCATCATAAAAGTGTTGTAATTTCACCTACCAAATACCTTATTTTCTTTACGCAAGATGTTAATTATCAACATCAGTTGTAAAAAGATACCATAAGTAACTATATAAATTCAGCTTGAAACTATTTTAATCATTTCGTAATGAAGGAATATGTATGGAGTTTATTAATGACAACCCGGAATCAACTTGAGTGTATGTACTCTTGAAAATTTCATCTTAAACAGATACTCTGAGTTTATATCAGAAGAGAGATCTGTTAGAAACACATATCAAATACCCCATTTTTTATCCAGAGTTATGATGTAACACAACAGGCATCGGGATCGAACGGCTCGTGTTACAACACAGGGAGGGCGAGTTCAATCATGTCATGTAGTGGAAACAACTAATGTAGACGTAATGTAATTCATGATGCAACAATGAAATTATTGAGAAGTATAAATCCAGTATCGACAGACACTAACGACCACTAGGCTACGGTACATGCAACTTGGGAACGCCACTAGGCTCCTAATGACCCAGACGACGGGCTGAGTGCGGATGGTGCGAGTACGACTATTGTCGCTTGTGCATGCACCGTTTTAAGTGCCAATCAAGATCATACCGATAGAAAACTGTTCCCATCAACGTGTTCCTATCTATCACTAACCTAACACCAGCAGTGGAGAAAACGCTCTGAGGCACGGAGGGAAATGATATAATGCAGATAGGGGATTGATGAGCATACCAGTAGCGGTTGGGGCGTTGTCTGATTCGCCAACAACGAACACTAGGGCGCGGTGGCGTTAAGGCACAGAGGTGTGACGCGCACCACAGTCAACCGAGGCTGGATGCGGGGGGCGGCCGGGGAGCGGCCATAGAGGCGGGCAAGGGGCGACCCCAAGGGCGGCTGTGTGGTGGCCGCGGGGTGACCGAGAGGCAGCCGAAGAGGAGGCCGCGGGGGCGGCCGAGGGAGGCGACCGAAGAGGCGGCTGAAGGGGCCACCTAGGCACAGTCGCGGGGACAGCCGCGGGAGTATCCAAAGTGAGCCCGAGGGGCGGCTGCAAGGTTGGCCGGGGGCGACCAAGAGAAAGGCGGCAGGAAAGCCGAGGGGCGGCCTTGGGGAGGGGTGGTGGCCTCACTCACGTCGGCAGCGAGGTGGCGCCCTCAGGTCGGCCGCGGGGGCGGTGGCCTCGGGTCGGCCGCAAGGACGGCGGCCTCGGGTCGGCCGCAGGGGCGGCGGCCTCGGGTCGGCCGTGGGGCGCATGACGTGTCACTAATCATGCTTGCAAAACTACATTTAATAAAGGATTATGAAGTCATTTTAAATGAAACAAAATTGCATTTTATGTTAAATTCCACTTTTTTGAAAATATTCGTTCATTATGCAAAATATTCCATTTTAATAGGTTTTTGCGTTTATAAGCATAGTAAAGAATTTGATGGTTAAATAAAAGAATAAAAAGTATAAACAAAAAAAAGAATATTACTAACGTAAATATAAAAAAATAAAAGAATGGGCCGTGGCCAAGTCAAGCCGTAGCCGAGTGCACCGCACGCGCTGCTTGCAGCCGCAACCAAGATCGCAGTCGCAGGCAGCAAGCACAGCACAAGCCCAGCCAACGGCCGCGCCCCAAAGCGTGTCAAGGAGATCTGTCAGAGCCCAGAGGTAAGTGTGGATTCAATTTCATTTTAAGAAGGAAGTGCAGAATGTATATACCAAGCGCAGTTTTCAAACCAGTCAATATGGGATTGGGAAATCCCGTATCTCGAACGCAATTGGGCCGGGCCAAGGCGGAAAGAGAACGATCGCGGCCCATCGGGCCGCGATCTAGAGAAAATACACTAAAATTTTGAACGGGCTTCGAGCCGACCCGGCTCGAAGCCCGTATCAAAATGGACCTTACTTAAAAGTAACTTTTTAATCTTGACTGTCGATCTTCCTTCGGAAGATGAACGATCAAGATCATTTTTTTATTTCTTTTCTGTTTTCTTCTATTTCAGGGCGACAAATCATCTCGAAGCTCCGACATGGACAAATCTGATGCATCCAACTGGATTCTCATGGCTGACGTAACTTGCCAACGGAGCGGGGGTCTACCGAATTTAAGGGGGTCCACGGCTACGATTTAATCGTAGCCGTTGAACCCCTAATGACTCAGATCTAACGGCCAGGGGATCTCCACATTTTCTTCACAGTCGACCGCCGTCGTGGCCGGCGACGAGAAGGTGGATTTCTACCGCTCGGTCGCCGGAGATGTCGCTAGAATCGTCCCATACAGGTCAGGAAGGTCATCCGACCATTCCCGACCTATAAAGTGGTTGTGAATAGCCGGAAAACAGGATCTTTTCGCGCCGAGTTGAAATCTATAAAAATTGCGTCCTTTTTGCACGGCGGAGCGCCCATTTTCCCCTTCTCTCGTTCTGGTTCTCCCGGTCATCGGTGGTGACAGCTCAGTGACCTGAAGGGAGTGCTGAAGGAGGAAGAAACTCAAAGGAAGATCAACTTTCTTAGCTGAAGGAAGACGCGGCTGGAACAGAGGTCTGAAGCCGTCGGCGACCTACGTCCTCCGCCAAATCCGATAAGACGATATTTTTACGTCGGTTTAGATCAATAGATCATTTCTTACTTAGAAATATTGAGGAATTAACCTCAATCTAATTCTCGAATTGAATCGATTTTGAGCAAAACAGAAACAAGAATCTCAAATCCTCTTTCAGACATTTCAACAAGCACCTTGCAACGTACATTCAACTTTCTTTTTCCCCTATTATTCTGATCTCTAAAAATTCCATAAAAATATTCCAAAATCACTAATCTAATTCCTCTTTTCATGTATAAAGTCTGAGATCAATATAAAATCTTTAGGGAGGACTTTCTTTATAAACATCATTAATAAATTTCTCCCTATCCTTTCTTGACCATTCTACTCATCAGTCTAATTCTATCTCTAACTGCCAATCCCAGTGGAGATGACCTTGCTCATCGCTATATGATTTTGAGTAAGTTGACACGTACAAATTTTTATTTGATTGAAGCGAAAATAATAACGAGGTTAGCGAGGTGGCCGCCTCGGGTCAGCCGCAGGGACGGTGGCCTCGGGTCGGCCGTGGGGCGTAACTGCCTCTAGTCGGTCGTGGGGCGCGACGGCCTCAAGTCGCTGCGCCCCGCGGCCGACCTAAGGCTGCTACGCCCCCCAGCCGACCCTAGGACGCCGCCTCCTGCGATCGTAATCCTGTTAATTTGGCCTTTTAGGCTTATCAGATAGGCTTATCCTATCTGATAAGCCTAAAAAATGTGCGTAAATATGTCGTTGATTTGGTGTTTCGACTTATGCAATAAAATTTATAAATACCCTTGATCACTAAATATAGAATATAGAGCAAGGGGTCGAACCACAGGGAGGCAGCAATCAAGAATTTTTATTCAATTTCTAACAAATTAATTCAGGAATGAATCAACTTTGCGATTAATAAACCTTAATTATACTTAATAATGTATTTAATTAATCAAAATTAAGTACAAACTTAATTTTGATTTTAAATACTTTCGGTGAAAACACTCAAGATAGGATAATTTTAATTATAATATCAGATTAATTCGGATTATTAATTTCCCAATTATTATAAAATTTTAAGAAAATTTTATGAATTTAAATTGGGAATTTAATAAGCAAGAAAGGGATTTTGAAATTGGAAATCAAGATGGACGAATTTATGGATGAAATTTATATTTAGGGTTTTTATATATTGATTAAATTTCCAAACAATCAATTTTGAAATCTAGAGAGAGAAACTAGATGAATTAACCTAGAGAGAGAAAGTGAAGAATTAGGGGAAAATGTGAAATCCGAACCTAAATAAAAAATTTAAAAATGCAGAATTGTTTCAAATCTATTCAAAACTAAATATTAACAATCAGATCTTGAATCAGACTTAAAATGCAATATTAATTTTGTTAAAAACAACTTCTAGGGCATGTACATTTTGCCCATGCCTCTGCGTTTTAGAATCGTTCAAGAAGAAGTTCAAAATACAAATCAGAAACTTACAACTTTGAATACAGGATCAAGATCTGTAAACTTCCAAAGCAACTCATATGTCCTTCCTGGCCAAATCCTTGGGGAGAGCTTCAAAAAGTGAATTTCTCTCTTTTCCAGACCTCTATTTAAAGATCCAACCGTAGGGAATGTAGAGGGGGAAAAGATAAACATGCCCTCAAAATTTCAGCTCAATCGGGCGTCTAGATCTCAAGATATTGTCATTTTATCAGCGCTTAATCTCCACCGTTGGATCTCTTTTATCTTTATTAAAAAATGGCATTTTTCTATTGGCTAGCATTTTTTTCTCGTTTTCCGCCTTCTCGGATCGCGAACTGACACGTCATTGTCCGCGCCCACAGCGCGGAATCATTGCTGCATCAATGCTCTTTTTGAATGGTTTAAAATTAGCCACGTCGCCCTGTCTTAATTAAAAAAACAAAAAAGACAAAAGAGAAATTTTACTTTTCGTTATATTTAAGAATACGCAGTCGATTTCCGCATGCATTTAATGCACGCGGTGAATCGACTGCGGCTTTCAAAATGATTAACAACGCGCCGCAATATTTGATTTATATTCAATGCACGTGTGTCAATTGCTGTGTGCATTAAATGCACGCAGCTAACTCACTGTGGTAAGAGGAATATTCGTGTTTAATAAATGCACGCAGACATCAATTCTCCTCGTGCATTTATTGCACGAAAAAGGTAAAAATAAAAAAATAAAAACTGTACCTCTCTCTTGCCGACTGCGCCACGTCGTAAATTCCGAGCCAATGATTGGCTCATTATGGCATCGCGATTTGCGATGCCATAATAAGCCAATAATGCTCTTTCTCTTTCTCTTAATATTATTTATCCACTTATTCACCCGTATTTCAGGCAAATGATGTGGATGCCCCTTGATATATATATAAACATATTATAAAATGCCAAATAAATAGAATATATTTTATTTAAATATGAAAAAATCATTTCTTGGCTATAGAATGGCCATAAAATTATATAAAAATATGGGGAAAATTCTATAAAAATAATAAAAAAACTTACCAACCTTTAGCCAAGTATTTAAGGCGCTGTAAAAAATATTTCACCAATGAAATGAGGTTAAATACCAGATAAGAAATGATAAAAATTAGAAATAATAGTAAAATCAAAGTGTAAGTCATTTATGTTCATTTTAATATGATAACATGCAAATATGGTCATTAAAAAACATAAATATAATGTAAAATTCATCAATTAATCCTGTTAATTTGCAAGTTATCAGGGGGCGGTGGCCTCGGGTCGGCTGTTGGGGCGGTGGCCTCGGTTCGGCAGTGGGGCGCAACTGCCTCTGGTCGGCTGTGGGGTGCGGCGACCTCAAGTTGCTGCGGCCCACAGCCGACCCAAGGACGCCGCCCCCTGCGACCGACTTGAGGGCCCCCCCCACAGTCAAACCGAGGTCGTCGCCCCGCGGCCGACGTGAGGCCGCTGCCTTGCTACTGACTTGAGTGATGTCAGCCCTCCTCCTCGAGGCCGCCCCTCAAGCTTCCTACCGCCTTTCTCTTGGTCACTCCCAGCCAACCCTGCGATGATACTTTCATAGGAAGGTCGTCACAAAATACGGTCTCATCGTACGTACCCATCTTTAACAAGACGTAGCATTATCGCTTTAAAGGTAGTGACGAAGCGTCAATCTGCGACACATCATGAGGGGTAGGATTAGGTATGGCCGCCAACCCTAGTCGGGCGACCATTGCGTTGGATAGGGCGTTGACACAACCTCCACTACCCACAGTCAACTTACACGCTTTGTTGTTGATTTTAACAAATGTGTAGAAGATCAAAGTCTGTAGAGACGTGTCAGCCATTTGGGCTGTCCTTTAGGGGACAAGTGCAGGGTTAACCTGCAACGTAACGTCGGGTGGGACTGACATCTCACTAGTGTTGGGGCGATCAACGGCTATGCTAGCGAGTCATCGAACGCTAAGGCGTGGGTGTAACTCGAGGCGCGGTGTGAGTGGTGTGAGCGGTGACCTCGTCGCTTGTATACTCCATATGCTCCACTAGGTGGTAGGCTTCGTCGACCTCTGTAGGGTCGCACTTAAGCACTTTGCTGCGGAAGGTCAGACGTAGCCCATGGGCAAACACACTGAATTGACACCGCATCTGGCACTCCTCGAATGCCCCAATGTATTCCATCACAAAAAGTCGAACTTACCTAAGGTCAAGCCACGTGAGGAATAGGGACATCTGGTATTGTCGAGGCACGAACTTGCTCCTCAACTTTCACGCCATTTCGGTCTATGATGTGATGGACTGTCCTCGTTGCTCGGTGGCAACTTGCTCGTTCTCCCATAAGATTTTGGCTTGTCTGCCATCTCGTCTCTACATACTCGACGCACAAGTCGTCGTCCATGGTTGACCACCAAAAATAGGAGTTCATGTTTGACTTTTAGTTGATGAACTCTTTGGGCTTCCTCGACCCCTTAAAGACGGCGACGTCAGCACTCACGCTCTTTGGATCTGAGCGTAGTTAATGGCGAGGATGCCAACACATCGCCACGGTCAACCAGAGTCAACACGCCTGCTATGGACCCAACGACGAAGTCAACCAAAGTCAACCCGCCACGGTCAACCAAAGTTAACACCAAAGTCAACACGCCACAACTGTCGACGAGCACATCTCCACCCGTGCACGTCCCTATGCACGTCATGACACGACGCCAGAGGCAGATCCACGACTGCCCTTTGGCGTGACACGACGCACGTCTTTGATTTCTCGTCTCTAATTTCTCGTCATTTCTCTTTCCTCCAAAGCCTATATATAGGCCAATTGTTTTCAAGAAACACTTAGGCAGTCATATTTCAACAATTGAGTTTTCAGTTAAATTCTTCTTGGAGGACTGCCCAGCCTCCCTCTACCCTCAAACCCTAGCCGTCGTTGTCGCCGCCGCCATCGCCACTGCACTGTTTGTCGCCGGCACCTCTTCCTCGTTTCCATCTCTCTCTCCCCCTCCCTCTCTTTCTCTCAGACCTGCCACCCTAAGGCCGCCCAGGCTGCCCAGTCGAGGCCGCCAGACCCCAGGCTGCCCAGCCGGCGCCCAGGTTGCCCAGGCTGCCCCAGCCAGGTCGCCCAAGTCCCGCCCAAGGCCGCCCTTGCCAGGGCTGCCCAAGGCCACCCAGGCCGCCCCGGCCACGCCACAGGGTCGCCCTTGCCAGGGCCGCCCAAGGCCGCCCAGGCCGCCCCAGCCAGGGCACACAAGCCTCGCCCAAGGCCGCCCCTGCCAGGGCTGACCTAGGTCGCCCAGGCAGCCCCAGCCAGGGCCGCCCAAGGCCGCCCAGGCAGCCCCTGTCAGGGCCGCCCACGAGCAGCCCAAGGCCGCCCAAATAGGGCCACCCAAGGCCGCACTCAGGCTGCCCCCTTCCGGCCGCCCAGGCCACGCCGAACGCGCTACCAGGCCGCCCAAAGCCGCCAGACACCTGCGCCAGGGCGCCCACGAGCAGCCCAGGCCGCCCAAACAGGGTTGCCCAAGGTCGCGCTTAGGCTGCCCCACTCTGCGCGCGCGCCGGCGCTCCGCGCGCTCAGCACCCGCGTGCGCTGCTCCGCGCACCCTACGCGCGCTTCGCGCGCGCGGGTATTCGCCAACGCCTGATTCTTCGACAATGACAACTACTCACTGCCAGGGCCGTTCAACGCCCGAAATGTCTAGATCTTGTCGTCTAGTGGGCCTCCCAACGCCCGGACTCGCCCAGCCTTGTCACGATCAGAGTTTCTCGCATCCTCTTCACACACCACAGTGCCGAGGTACGCCTGAACTCTTTGGTGTCGAAGTGTTCCCCGCTCAGTGTTTTCTCGAGAAGTTTCCACCGCCGTCAGAATTAGACTTGGTTTGGATTTCCACTTCTTCTCTCTCTTTCTCGAGTGTTTCTTCGCGATGCGAATTCGGATATTGATTTCTGCGCTTAGGCATCGTCGTGGTGGGGGAAAACAGTACTCCCGCCCTTGATAAGGGTCGGAGCTGCACCACCAGATTTTCATTGGTTTTAAAGTCAGAATTCGACCGTGTGATTTCTGTGGCTGTTTTATCCCTCCAGTACCCGATCCATCCCTAGTCATCCATCTACCCGTAGTCTGTCCCCTCAACCCAGTCGTCCATTCCTTAGTCGTCCATTCCGTAGTTGTCCTACGTTAGTAGTGCTGCTCTCGTCGGCGCTTGTCATCATCTGGACGCCGTTCGGGCACCGGGTAGTCTCTATGATGCGGATCGACGTATCGTCAAGGTGGGGTCGGGTTGCGCTCATGGTCATCCGTGTGTTGGGGATGACCATCTTGCGGTGCATGGATGTCTGGCATCACGCGCGACGGGTTCTGGGTAACCTCGTCAGGTTCCTCATACTAGCTGTGATGAGGCCAGACATAGTCATCTCAGGAGACTAGTAGGTCGACCTCTTGCCTACGATCGTTGGGCCAAACGTGGTCATCTCAGCAGGCCAGTAGGTCAGCGTCATACCCACGATCGTAATGTCGGACATGATCATCTCAATGGGCCAGTCGGTCAGTCGGCCTTGTATCCTCGATCGTGGTGCCGTACATGTTCATCTCAACGGGTTGATAGGTAGGCCTCGTAACCACGGTCATAGTGCCAGACGTAGTCGTCTTGGCAGGCTGGTTGATTGGCCTCGTATCTTTGATCGTGTTGCCGGACATGTTTCTCTGAGCGGACCAGTAAGTTGGACTTGTACCCACAGTTGTAGTCGTCCTGTGGGTATCATCTATCCCAAACACGGAGGTCACGTGGTCGCGTGTGGGGTGATGGGAAGGGTGTTGATCTCGAGGCTCATTGTCTTGTCTTCGATCGGGCTCCAAGTACTCGTCATCATCGTACGGGCTCCCTGGATGCTCTTGGTCTCACACGACCCGAGGCAGGTCGCGGGCTCGCAGGGGTACCACGGGGCGTGCGGCCAACTGCTCCATGCACTTGGCGATAGAATTCAAAGTGCGGAGATACGTCCCTCGCTTTTCGGATGGGTCCTCCTGGGATCGGTGCTGTTGGCGCCGTCTTCCTTGGTCGTGTCCTGCTCCTCGGCTGCGTGTGGCAGTGGCCTAGGGTTTGGTCTCGTCCACAAGATCTTTCACGTGCGAGCGGGGACACGTTGTCGCTCGTTCCTCGTTGTCACTAGGTGTCGAGACACCTAGTGACCGCGGTGAGCCATAATGGGATTGTGATTGTCCAAGGTCGGCAGGTGCAGTCAGTCTGGGCTCCGAGGGAGGCGGTGATGTGCCGCCTTTGGGTATTAGAGGATGGGGTTCGGAGAGGGCTGTAGGGTTGCCTCTCTCATCAGGTGACAGACCAGTTCTTTGCGGGGAGGTAGAACCTCCGTGTTGAGCCCTCCTACTCGATCGCGTCTCTATGACCATTCCAGTCCTCAGGTACCTAGATGGGTTTTCAAAAAATGATGCAATGCAGATGATGGCGATGTGGGTACGGAGACGTGCTCTGATGACCAAAACCTGCCTTTGATACCAATTCGATGCCGAATCTTGATGGTGTCGTTGTCTGGACGAGTATCGAGACGATGATCTAATACCAATTTAATGCCAAATGTCAACGGTGTTGACGTCCAGACAAGTATCGAGACGATGCTTTGATACCAAGATGATGACGGACATCATTAACGATTTCGTCACACGAGCAATTCACTAAGAGAAATGTAATTACATGTGGGCATTGACCTAGTGGAATGTACGTGCAGAGCTGACTTGTTAGGAATTCATCGAATTCTGAGCTTAGGGGTGGGTGATGGATGATGATGAGGATGACCTTCTGACCCTCGTCAGAGCTACGATGGCAACTACGGCGTCGAACAGATTAATTGTGTTGGGGCTTGCACGTAACGAATGGGCTCGGCCCGTACCTAGGGAAACAATTGTGACGTAGGTAAATTCTCTCACCTATCTCTAACCTGAGCGCGGTGGAGTGCAACCGAAAAATATACTAGAAGACGTAATTAAACTAACGAGCAAGGGGAATTTGGCAGCGTTTGTCATCGATGTCTTTGTTGGCGCGAACAAGTACAAGCGAGTGCAGTGGGGATGTGTCGGAGATGGGCACGATTTATCTCATCAGGCAGCCGTGGATCAGTGCTTTGGCGGTAATTGAAAATCGGAGGAAAAGAGAACACTAAGAGGGAGAGAATCCCACAGAAGACAATGAGCCTAGAAGGGGATTAGTGTGAGCGCAGGCACATGCGGTGATAGTGGCGACAATGAGAAATGTGGGCAACTTCTGATGGTGTGAATATGGCAGCGCCGTAGGGCACGACAGTGGTGAGCACTTGACGGCAACTAGAACACGTCGGGTGCGTACAGTGCAAGCAATCGGCGTGTATACACAATGTCAATGACTCTGACCGATGCAGTGTCGCTGGCAAATCGTGCAACAGAATCACACGAGCATCAGCAATGCTTGGCGTGCACAAGATGATTGGTTGGTCGTCGCTCAATAGGGTCACGGAGATCACCTGGCCAAATCACTAACAAATCCATTCCTGCGGATAGAGATGTCGTGGTATTGTGGGTCCTCAAGCGATCTAATGCGGCGGCTCCTTGTGGTCCACGTGACGCCTGAGGGTCATTGCGCCACTGTGCAATCTAGCGGATCGCGGGCATTGATGATTGTGTCAAGTGACCTCCAAGCAGAGATGCTCCCTGTATTCGATGGGTGGAGACTTCATGGGCTCTTGGGACGTGCACAAGCCTGGCAATTGCTCAAGGATTCATGGCAGTGGTGCAAGTGTGATTACAGAATCCCACTGGGAACCCTTTCTCGGCCACACAGTTGACGCTATCAAAGTGCACGGCTGAGGGACTCACAAATCCGTCAATTTATTGATGATCGCAGACCGCGTAGCGACCCAAAGTTGTACCGCAAGTAGCTGGAGATGCAATGGTTCAATCGAATGTGGTCAGTGTTCAAGTCACGCACTCACTGGGTGGCGGGGATCGAGTACTGGTCGTCGGATGATGTCTGTGGAGGCTCATCCAGGCATTACGAGACGTCGAGTGTTTCATCGAGAAACGGAGGGTCCGATGGGATATAGGAGGAGTGAGGCATCCTTTCCCTGTCCATATCCTCTTCTCTTCCCCCCTTCTCCCTTCTCTTCATCTTCTTCTTCTTCTCCTCCTTATATAGGGCCCATCGTGGCAATAAAACAATTTCAGATCTACTCTGTTTGGATGCCCATCATGGCCTTATATAGGGCCATGATGGACCCTTACAAGAAGTCCACATAAGGGGTCCAATAAGGGGACCCCCTTTTATAACAAAAAAACTTTGAAAATTTAAATGACGTGACAATAGGGACGAATACAAACACAACAATACAAACGAATACGAACAAGAAGATATGGACGAACACGATGATACAAACGATGAAACAAAAACACAATAAAGTGGCGAATGAAACGAACACGAGACAACAAGGCATTTGAATCAATCAGTGGCGCGTTCGTGCTTCTCTCTTGGGTTGTTAAACCCCGGTTTCTTCACTATAGCCTTGGCATGCCGGTCGAGCGGGACGCAAGCCGGCAGGAGTCAATATAGATGATGATGATAGCTTTGAAGACGCGACGGCAATCTTGGGTGGGCGCTCATTATTAAATGGTATTTTAATGATTTTCTGACACCTTGATAACATTTTATAGTTTTTTGCTTTTTAACATTATTTTCATGAATATATTAATTTTCTAAGTCTGAATAAATATATATTTATTATATTTTTATTAATTAGGATTCAATTTACAAATATTAGTTGATATATGTAAGGTCATAAAATCGCGTCTGTCACATGTTTCCATTTGTATAATAAAATTGTGCCCGCTACAATCACATCTTGTCATTTTCACGCCATCATCTCATCGCCGTCTCACTTGGTATTGACCTTTACAACTCCCTCTTTATGTTGCTCCCTTACATTCTAGCTCAATATTCTAAAATCCTAAATATCACAAAATACTATCTACTATCATAATCTTAATTACAGTACTAACTATCACTGACTCACCTTACATTTTCTCTTTGCTCGACTCCGTACTACATATCATTGCATCTCACTAATCACAATTCAAAGAATAAGGAATCCTTATTTATTGTTCCATGTGTTGAAAATCCATACACATCGCTAGCTAGATTTACCTAAGTGATTACTCGTTTACATTTTATTATTAAACTCAAAGACCCAATGACATATTTAAACCCTAATTTTTTAGTTTACCACATATGCTTACAATGTAAGTGGGCAGGAATTGTGGAAGACAGTGTGTGGTGAATGACATAATTGGGTGGCGATTGGAGGTGGATGAGAGACAATGTAGCTTTTTTCTACAAGAATATTCTTGGTGGAATTATAAATTTATGGATATAGGCTATCTTTGATGTTGGACGTCACCGATGGCTTTGTCTGGTAGGTCACTAAGTGAAATGTAACTACGTGGATGCAAATAACTTAGGTGGTGTGTACGTGCATGACCGATGAGTGGGAATTCGCCGAGTTTTGAGCTCCGGAGCGGGCCACCGATGACGATAACTGTGACCTTCTGACCCTCGTCGGAGTGACGACGGTGACTATGGCGTCGAACAAAATAATTCCGTAGGGCTTGCACGTAACGAACGAGCTCAGCCCGTACCTAGGAAGACGTGCGATTCATAGATTTCTCAATATTCTCTCACCTAATCTAGCCCGTACTTAGGAAGACCGCGATTCACCGACATGGGTTGTCCTCAGCAGCATCAAATACAAGCAATGTCGTAAGCAATTAATGTTATGGTGGCGTGGGCAAAGCTGTTGACCACGTGAGCCGCACAAGCGGAGTAGTCGTAAGCGACCAGTTAACAGGTCGATGACAGAATTTTCCCATTAGGAATGTAACATCTGCCACCCCAGGCGGCATCCCTAATGTCCCAGCGTTGTAGAGGTCAGCCCAAAGGCATGAAGATTTTCCGGTGCTAGCCGGTCAACATGTCGACTGTTGTGTGCTTCGATCGTAGTGCTTGACCGTATGCCGTCCAGGTGGCTGGTGGTGAATCTTAGCTCACAAATGAACTGGAAGAGCGTGGGGTACCTCTTTGCGGTATTGTTAAACGATGCAACTGTAGCTCGTGTTGTCGAAGCTCAGTCAACAGCTGACTGATGCACGCGGACCATGTAACTGGAAGCCCTAAGACACCAATCGTCAACTGGAGGGGCGGCACCTAGACGAAGACCACCGACCACGTGGACTCCTAGGCGGGAATTCGAGAAGCACCCACCTACTTGGAATCACGAAGATCTACTCGATGACTCGGGCATCAACGTTTGAACGAAAAGGTGTGCGTCAACCGTCGTTCAGTATATGATAAAACCCACGGCTCTGGAATGAAGTGCGGACTGAACTGGGTGGGCGGCGACATTTCCTTTTCTTCCCTGGAATCCCCTTTCCCCCTCCTCATCTTCCTCTTCTCCCTACTCTCTTCTTCTTCTTCCTCTTCCCTCTTCTTTCCTCTGACGTGAGATCTGATGACTGAATAAAATAATTTCCACTAAAACCAGATCTGAAAAGGATGTGCGGCTCATCATGGCCTTATATAGGGCCATGATGGGCCCCTTACAAGGAGTCCATTAGGGAGGCCCATTAGATGACCCCCCCTTTTTACAACAAAGATAAAACTAGGAAAATTAAAATGATGCAAAATAAATGATACAGATGGATACAGACACGGAAAAATGATATGGACGCGTCACAATGAGTAGGGTGCACTTGTCATGACGAACACAAAATCACAAATTAAACGAATGAAAGCTGATAATGAAAACGCGAAGGTGTGCGCGGACGTGCTCTACCCGGGGTATTTAAACCCGGGGGTCATCACGAGTGCTTTGGCGTGCTGGTCGGCCTGGACACAGACCGACGGTGATGCTGATGTTGATGATGACGGCTCCGATGACGTCTCGTTGGCGTCGCTTGGGCGCGCTCCATCAGTCTTCCCAGATATACTTAGCAATAAAGACAAGACAAAAGAGGTGAAAATGTATGTTGAACACACGAACCTTGTCAACATACATCTAAGGGCCTTAGATGGTATTCTTTCCTCTTGTTCTACATAAGAAATGGATTGGGATTGCTTCTCTCTCAATATTTCAACATTAATAAAGAGTGGAAACAATAAGAATGATGCACATGGGCATCCAACAATGTATTTTGACAGATTAAAGGATATGATGCAAAGATGGGGAACATGAGCTTGAATAAAATACCTCTAATGTTCTCAACCCCTGGATTTGATATTTAAAATTAGAGGGCTGAGATGTCATAAATGCAATAAGGAATCAGTATTCAAATTGGAATTATGCAGTACCATACAATTTCTCCTTCTGGCTTGGCCTTCAAAATTGATTTAATTTGGATGTTAAATCCCCCTTTAGTATTGGGACTGTTCTTCTCCTTATCCACCATTTGCATCAAGAATTTGATGTTATATTTACCTAAATCCAGAACATAAATAATGCTCAAAAAATAATATTAACCTGCTTGATTCAAGAGAATCATGTTTTCTATTTTTAATCATAATCATGGATAGTATGTATGTAGAAAAAAGTGATTAAATAAGCCATAATCATTTAAAATTGACATTATCTACTTGATGTTATCAGCCTAGTATTTCCCATCTTAATGAAAGTGACAGATAAAATCCCATTCATGTATTTGTGGCATTTATTACAACAACTTGATGCTGAAATGGACACCAAGATAAAATTCTAAATTGAATATTCCATTCATATATATTCATACATTAAACTTGATAATTTATTTATTTTGGTTAAATATTAATATGTATGCATAATTTGGATTTTGCATACATCCATGATTAAGATTCCATCTCATTGCTCATGACTCTTTTACTTGGAAAGGTCAAACATGCGTGACTTTGATGTTTCTTTGGAGATATTTTTGGGTTCTATGGCATTTATTTGGATGGAAATCATGTTAATCCTGCAGCACAAGACCATGATAACTGAATTGAAATTACATTTTAAAAAATATTGATCAAGTCACCTGTGTAGGGATTGAATCTGTGATTTCATGATTTATTGACAGAGACATGTTGACCTACCCAACTGTTTAGACTTTGGACTTATCCATGCCATCCTTGACATGTTGAATCTCTTTGTTCCTCTTGCCCATTCTTGTCCATACTCTGTCATCATCCTTACACCTTCGTAATCATATTGTGAATGAAAAGGACCTTAAGGGAGTAGTCAGAAGAAGGAGAAGGGAGCTAATTAATTATAGCTTGGGAAATTTTCATCCAATCCCACATTACATACTCATAGACATTATTATAATGAATAATGAATACATTATATTATGGAATAATGAGCCAAGATATGGAATGTAGGATTGGCTTGCTGGCAACATAAATGTCCATCATATACTCTGAGTTTCATGTATTTAGTGGAAAAATTACTAAGGAGATACGGAAGAAATTCCACCAGGAGTAGAGAATCAAATAATATTAAGGCGGATAGAATTTATAGTTTCAAATATTGCACGTGAAAAATATATAAATAAAATAAAAAATAAAAAAAATTATGTGGGATTAATATTTTTATTTTAACCATCAAATATTCTCAAATATGATCAAACTGTACTATTAAATGCCCAAATCTTATTGGGATGTTTACTTTTCCACGCTTATGATTGGATCCTACCTCATAAGGTGGGGTCCACACATTTGAAGGCGGTGATTGATGTTTGAATTATATGTGGCCTACAAGCCAATCACATATTCCAAGCCTCCTTCTGTATTCATTGATACAATATATATTCATTACACACATGTGTGATACTTATAATTGAAGGGCATGAATACATGCAGTTACTAAGTGAATTATGATGAAATCATATGAATGGTGATCATCAATCTTCAAACATATGTTCTAAAAATTTCCATTTGAAGGATACTGATGACATGCATTTCTAGTACCTTATAAGATTATATTTACATGTTTATCTGCATTAAATTACTCATAATTCCATTTTATCAAGCTTAAAGTGATTGAATCTAATTTTAGAATGAAATTCTGAATTTTCTGCATTTTTAGGGATTTTTCTAACCACATATTCTAGACGAATATTACTTTTGAGCCAAAATATGATTTTTCTGGAATAGTTTGACATTAAATTTAGAAAGATGTGATTTTTCTAAGTTTAAATATATATTTATATATACTGTTGGGCTTTTATTTTAATTAATATGAATTTTGAAATATTATATATATTAAGCTTTTTTTACTTTGCCTGCCACGTGTCACCGTTTGATTCATCGAGCGATGACGAATTAGAAGCTATTTTAATGATTGGCGTCAGCGAATCATTTCAGCACACAATCATCGCTTCGCGATTCGTGAAGTGATGATTGCAATCAATAATAACTAAAAGCAACTTTGATTTTTCTGCGCAAGGTGATGTGGACGAGCCGAAAAAAGAACCCTTTTTTGGTAATAAATGCTGCAAAGATCGAGGGAGATAAGACAAAAATTGACTTTTCTTGTTCTCTCTCTTTTGATTTTGGTGGCGATAACATGGCGCACATGCAAACACCAGTAGAAAAAAAATTATTCAGCACGCCTGACGTGGCGCGAGCTGATGCACCGCCACATCAACGTGAATCTTCTTCTTTTCTTTTTCTTTTTTCTCTTTTGTCCTTTTGTCTTCTTCTAGGTGCACGTGGCGTGAAAAATGACAGGCACCGCACAGGATATGAAAGGGACACACAGAAGACCAAGCGGAGTGGAATGCAGAGCTCCTTGACTTCTGAACGTGCATGAAAAATGATGAGGATGATGAGGAGAGAGAAAATTTCAAGGGCTAGGATTTCTCCAACTTAAAATGGCCATAACTTTTGATCTACGATTCTGATTGAGCTGAAACTTTTTGTGTTGCTCCATCTTTCCCTCCTCTTTCTATCCATACTTCTGATCTATAAATAGAGTCCTGGGTCATTTTAAAAAATGGTGAGTCCTTGGCCATTGTCCATCATCATGTCCGTCACGCACACTTACGCTTCTCTTTAAGTTAAATTAACTTATAACTTACATATTTTTAATCGATATCACTAGCTCACATACTCGAATCTTGTTTTCTTCAATCCTCTAATTCATCATCATGAGTATAAGAGAGTAACTCCTTGATCGTCATTCCCTGTGGAGACGATGCATACTCATCATTAACTAGATATTTTTAAGTACGGTTAGATGATATATATATATATATCAAATAATCTCAATCACCAACGACAAATTTTAACCGTAAAATTGAGATTATCAGATAATTGAGAAGGAGTCAAAATATTTGGATAGAATAGCTTTGCCTTGTCCCACTCATACGATGAGTACAATTAGATCATGTAGCGATTCATGTGAATACATATTAAGGACATATTGTGGGTGCTCTTTAGGGAAAGAGTACATTGAATTGATCCATATAAATCCCTGAATGATATTATACGTTTGTAACCATGTAGATGCATGTCATGATTATGTAACTGGTCCTTAGACTTGAGACACCAAAGAGGCCTTGTGGATGGACAGTTGTGTTTTCAATACAACCTACGAGTCTCAAATAGTCCTATTTCAGATGAAGCAGCAATTTCATGAAGGTGATTGTGAGCTCACATTAGTGGAAATATCAGAGAAGGTTTTCTTCAATATTTTTGTCATGTATCAATACTCCGTAGACTAGTTAATTAGAGTTTGATGTAGGGTAATAATTACTTCAAAAGGGCGGTTCGTATTAAATGATTTAATTTTTTTCTTATTTTATCGTTCATACAACTAAACCTAATTTTTTATATCTAATGAATGTGTTCAAATGAAGTGAAATCAAAGAGTCATTTTTACTCTTCAATGGGGAACACCTTGAAATGAACATTATGTCCCGGTATTGTACTTCATTGGTCCTCACCTACTAGCTGCTTACAGTTAAATGCCAACAGCTTTGACCTTTTAGCTGGGTTTTAGACTTATGCTCATTTCCCTACTTAGATGTACCAAATATTAATTGGCAACTTTGCTCCAAATTGTGACCCCAAATTTGCTCTCCTCATTATTTGCATCAGATGTCAACTTCATTCTTCCATCATCTGTTTACTATCAATGAAAGGCAAGGATAAAATCTTCATGTTTCGACAACTTTCTGTCTCACTCGGCAAAAGCAAAAACACTATTATATTCCATTCCTGAAATACTTCTTTGACATCTGAAAATTAAAATGAACGTCAATTGATATAACAACATTTTTCAGCCAATGAATCAGTTTTCAAACAGATTACCATTAATGGGAAGACCTTGATTTGATATAAAGTTTATAGAATATTGCAGGATCAAAAGCCAACTTATTTTAGCACAGATTGAGAATTGAGATTGCATGATCTCGACTTAAAAGTATTAGATTTCTGGACTCAAATTTTAATGTATGTATGTTTTAGAACAGAGATCTGATGGAGGAGATTTCGATGTTATGGTTTTGAATTTTGGGGCAGATTGCTGAGTACTTCTATCTTAGATATGAACAAGACTGAACATCATGAGCTTTGAAAGAGAAAATATTGATTTTGTATTTACTAGAGCTCATAATGAAAGCTTACAAATACATTAATTTTCTCAAGACCCAATTTTGATGTCCGACGAGTAATTCTCTAGTGATATGTCACTAGGTGATGTGATGAATCCCTAGATGGGAGTACGCGCAGGCCCCGACTTGTGGAATTTGCCGATTTCCAAGCTCCGAGGTGGGTGACCGATGATGATGATGGTGACCTTCTGACCCTCGTTGGAGTGACGACGATGACTACAGCGCTGAACGGAATAATTCTGAAGGGGCTCGCACGTAACGGAAAGGCTCGACCCGTAATTAGGGGAAATACTCAATTCATAGTTTCTCGTGATTTTCTCTCACCTAATCCTAACTCAAGCACGGTGGAGTGCAGCCGAGAACATATTGTAGAAAGTAATGTAACTGACAAGCAAGGGAATGATGCACCTGGTCGGTGGGGTTGTTTGTTGTCGAAGAATTCATTGGTGCACGGGCCGACGTGAGCAGGAGCGGTGGAGGAATGCTAGGAAGGGCCCAGAGTAGCTCGATAGGCAGCAATGGCACAGTGCTGAAATGAGGTGTTGAAGAGAGGAGTCGAGGACGAGAGGAGTGGCGAGGCAGAACGGGCGGTCGACCAAGTCTCTGCGCAACAGCAATTTTGAGGGGATAGGAATCGACCTTGAGAGTGTGCGTTGATATGCTGACAATCCCAGGAGAAACGCAGCCTAAGGAGTCCGCGTCATTCTTTTCGTCGCACCACATAAATGCTGTCTGTGGGGTGATCGGCTCGTCCAACGCAAAACGATGCAGACTCTAGGCTTTGATGGATCAAGAGCTTCTACCGTCGACAGGTTGATGATTCCCAAAGCAAACCCACGATGAGATGATCCAACAGTAGAATTTTGGAGAGTTGTCGCAGGAATACCAGGTGATCAGGCGCTGATCAAGTAGATCCATAAAAAAACCATCTCAATCAGACTTTAGGAACAAAAGTTATTAATAAATGAAAATCGACCAATCTAAGCCATTAGGTCAATTTCCATTTATTTAATTTAATTTAATTTATACATGCAATGCCGTGTCGTTCCCTGATTGGCCGATGCATTTGAAGTTTAAAAAACTGGGTTCAATCTTGTAGGGCCACGTACCCCCTTCCTGAAATTAAAAATAAAGAGAAAGTAATAAAAATCAGCAAAACACATCGATTTGCACTTACTTGGGCGCTTTTCATAAATCCAACCACTCACAGATTTCCTCGTTAGCTTCCATGCATGCGCTTCGTATGCACATGACGGGAGGTGAGCTTACCTCCAGGAGAGACAATGGCCTAGAGTTTTGCAGCAAAGGCCCTCATTAAATGCGCATATGCAAAAGGATGCTGCCCAAAAATATTTACGTATATATCCTACTCGCTTTCTCCCTCCTTCTTTCTCATAAAAACCATAAAAAATACTGCATAATTGCAATAAAACCCTGTAACTGTTTAAATAACATCTTTATGCATGCACACACAACCGAGAGCTATTTTAAGGGCATAATTGAAACTACAATTTAAGAAAAGCCCCTCCGACTTTTGAAACTGCTCTGAAACTCATATTTTTCATATAAATATATCCTTTTCCTATGTAAAAATCCATTTCTTCCTCAAATAAATCCCATAAAAATCCAATAAAATCCCAAAAAATCCTAGAAAAGTCTAGAAAATTCAGTCATTCATCCCCACAATGATTAACATCAAAATTAAAATTTAAACCTGCCATTTTCATTTAAAAATAATTATTTCCAGGTCAAATAAATCCCTTAAAATTCATAAAATTAACATAAAATTTGGAAAAAATCAGAAATCACTTGAGAACAGTATTTTCATGTAAATATATGGTAACAAACCCTTTTAATCTCGTTAAATGCATAAAATTGGGCTAAGTTACGTGAAATAAAGACCCAAATCAGGGTGTTATCATATACCCCCTACTTAGACATTGCTAGTCCCTTAGCAATATCTTGGTATTTTGCCATATTATCATTTTTTGTTTCATCTTGTAGCTCAAAGAAACGAAAGTTGGAAGTGGTAAATGTATCAATCACAAGTTGAGACAAGACACTAAGTGACAATTTGAGCGTTAACCCTTTTCAAGAATGTGGGGTTCCTCTCTCAATGGTTTGGATGCCTAAGTAGATGAGAAGGGAGTGTACTTGTTGCTATGTATGACGCCAGACTCCTAATGTAATCTCACTTCACTCATTTGATACTGGCCTCGCATATCTCGCAAGCAAGATCACTCTCTGGGGTGGCGGCCACCTAGTACTTGTCTCCCATTAGCGTTTCTCCTACCCAAGAATAGAAGAAGCCAATTTCCTCCTCCTGTTGAGCACAGAATATGGAAGGTAACAAGAATAATATATGGCAGAATTGTTGGGATTGTGATACGAGAGATGGAAATAACATGAAGGGGATGGAATAGGTGTTAACAATGGGATGAATGTATGGTCAACGGGATGTGGTGCTACCTAAGATAACCTACTCCCAAGATTTTAGAAGAAGTGGGGGAGATAGAAAAGATATGACCAATATGATGATTCATACATGTAGACCAATACTACCTTGAATGGGATATTAACAGAAGATATTCATAAGTGTCAAAACCCCTTTTTTCTCTTCTTCTTTTTTGTTTTTGTTTTTCAATATATTTTTCTCTTTTCTTCTTCCTATTATTTTTCTTCTTTCTTTCTTTCTTTTTCTTTTTGACTAGAAGAGGGGCATGACAAAAATAAAACATCTTCCATCCTATGAATGGTTTGGCCTTATAAATGAAAATCGACCTGTATGTTATCAAGGATGGCAACCTGTATGGGGCCCAATCACCTTGTATGGGGCCCAATCACCCTGGTATCTGATTGGGCAACTTTGACCTCCACTAAAGTTTTGCGATGATCGACCATCGAACCATGGAGGACTGAGCGATTCCCTTGTACTTTGGCTGATGCCAACGGAATGAAGAAGATTCTGGTTGCCTTCTCCCTCTCCTTCTCTTCTTCCCACTCTTCTCCTTCCTCTCCTTCCTCTTTCTCTCGATGAGACCTGGTTCTCAGAAAATAACTGCCACAAAAATACCAGATTTGGCCTTATATAGGGCTATGATGGGCCTACATTACAAAGTCCAGACAAGGGGCCTAATAAGGGACCCCTTTTTTACAACACTTAAAATTGAAAAACATTGGGAAAAACTCAAACGATGCGAAATAAAATGACAGATAAAACACAATGATACGGACGCGTCACGAAGAGTACGGTGAACTCATTGTAATGAACACAAAACATGAAATTGAACGAACAATAATAGATAATTAAAATGCGAATACGTGCACAGACGTGCTCTATCCGGTGTACTTAAACCTGGGTGTCTTCATGGATGCTTTGGCATGCCTGTCGGGCTGGATACGTACCGGTGATGATGCTGATGATGGCGAAGGTGCTCTGATGATGTTTTTCAATGTCCTTTGAGTGCGCTCCATCAAATTTTTCATCTTAATATAGTCATCTCCAAGGGTAAAACATATATAGACATGGGCATGTTAGGACAAATGGAGTACTCACACGATCTGAGGCAGGCCATCTATTATCAGGTTGAAACAAATAATGATATGTACGAGTAGGAATTCATCAAATATTATAAAAAGCATAATACATGATATGTGTAACTTTATCAAGAAAAATAATCACATAAATGGTTTAAGAGTGATAAAATAAGCAGTATCAAAATCATGCGAGGTAATTAAATTAATTTTATAATATTCCCATGTGAGATAATTAGAATCAACCAAAGGTGAAAGAAAGCCATTATAGAGTGTTTTGCACAACTCGTGGAATCTGATCAGAAATTGGGGTCAATCCTGATTGTTTAACCAAGGTTTCCCCTTAAAGTTATGATTTTGATGTTCTTTACTGCAAAAGATATATCCAAATCTTGATTTCAGGTTCCATTTTTTATTTATATTTATTAAATATTATGCATATTTCTTCATAAATCTCGATAAAATTTTTCATAGAAATTAGGAAATAAGATAAATTTAATATTACAGTGTTGATCTATTAATACATCTGAACATTTACATAATCATTTTACTTTTAAGATTAGTTCATACTAATAGAAGACATACTGAGGATAGAAGATGTATTTTACGTATTTGCCATACAGTCAGAATTTTACTAGCTTCCTGATAATGGATATAAAAAGTAATGAACTCGTATCAAATTAAAATTTATGCCATATTCTGAAACAAAATCCCTTGGTTCATAAGGATTTGAAAATTCGCAACCTACATTAAACTAGGCTGACTAGGTCATTTAAGGACTCCCATGTTTTACTCAGTAGTTACGGAGCTGGGAACTATCATTTAATACACATTTTTATCTGTAATCTCAGCTTCTGATACATATCTTTCTCTCGAAAAGTTGTAACATGAAACTCTTATTTTGAATATCAGGCTTTCTCTCACTGGTTTGTCAATTTTATTTTCTATATTTATATGTCATTAATTTATTTTACATTTTATCTCTCCTTTGCTTAATGATAACACCCTAAATTTGGTCTTTAATTCAAGCAATTTTGCACAATTTTATGCATTTAACGAGATTAAATTGGGGTTGTTATCATATAATTACATGTAACACATGACCGGTACCCCCCTCTGTCCTCTCCTCGTATAATCCCACTCCTCTATCCTCTCCTTTTGTGACCATTGCTAACGGTCGGACTTGTTTGGTCTGAGGTCACGGTGATGCCACTACCTCATCACACCTACCCCTCACCCATATACTCCATGTTTTCGGGTTTCCGACCAATCTCCTCGAAGTTAGCACCATTACTCGTGCTCTCCAATGCTCTGTCAGAGTTTACCATACCTATTGTACTTTCCAAGATCTGCATATCGCACGAAGGATTGGCTCGGGCCGTGAGAACAGACGGGGGATGTCTGAGCTCATCACTTATGACATCCACTTTAGCCCTCGGACATTGATGTCTACCCCTTCTTCCAAACTATCTTCTCTCTTGTGGCATCAACGTTTGGGACGCCCTTTGATGTCAGACTTTGTCGATGGTGTCGTTCGATGGATAATTCACCAAGTGAATGTGACTAGGTGATGTGATGAAACCCTAGATGAGTGTACGTGCAGGTCCAACTTGTGGGTTTCACCATGTTCTGAGCTCTGGGTGAGCGACTGATGACGGTGACCTTCTGCCTCTCATTGGAGTGACGATGGTGTCCACGGCACCGAACAGAATCATTTCATAGGGCCTCGCATGTAACAGACGGGCTCGGCTCGTGCCTTGCAAATCATTCAACTCGTAGTTTTATTGAAGTAATTCTCTCACCTAATCTAACCCGAGCGCAGTAGAGTGCAGCCAAAAATAGACTCGACGAGGTAATTAAACTGACAAGCAAGGGGACAGCATACCTCGTTGGGGCCGGCGTTGTCATCGGTGTCTTCATCAGTGCAAGGGGCTGGCACGGGCTGGTTGGGTGGAGAGATGCCAAATACGGGCACGGGATAGCTTGATAGATGCTAGCAGAGCAACATTGGAGCGATAGTCAGAGCGAAGCCGAGGACTGAAAAGAGTGGCAGAGGTGACACGGCTCGAACAAGCAGCTGAGCTCAACAGGCACGAATGTGACGAGGATCTGGCAAGAGCTGTGCACGACAATTGGGCTCGTCAACGTGAACGCACAAGGGAAGTTGCGGCATCACCAGCTAGTCAAGTGGATCAACAGCAATCACACAAGCCGGGAAAACACACATAGACACTCAGATACAGTGCATCGTCGAAGGCATGCACGGGCGCAAGTGTCACGGTCCAACAGCAACTCTATAGTCGAGGTAGTGGCTTCAAGGGATGCACAGAGATCTGTGCTAGCAGCGCATGCATCGGCCGGCTCAGTAACCTGGGAGTGCATTGATCTGGCCATGGAATGACTGACCAGCCTTCGTAAATACACAACACCACAGGGAATCATAATGCAACCTTCTAAGGGGCATACCTGTGGCTTATTCAACTGCTTCTCTTCTTCACCAAGAGTATGACAACCAAGGGTGCATGAAGCCGATGTGAGTGATGCCCATCATGTGTGCGAATTGGGGTCAAACTGCGACTGGTTGTGCATGAGTGTGGATGGATACAAGAGAAATGACACCGCAAGAAAACCTATGAGCAATGTAGATTTATCTCGTTCGACAAATCAACACGCACTAGAGCAAATGAAGACGAGTGAACGACTCCGTGAAGTAATTTCAGGTGATGCTGATTTCTTCTCGTCTGACGAATCAATGGCACGGATGTGGATGAGGCCGAGCAAAAAACATCGAGAAGAGAATTCTGGCGATGCGGGCTATGGTCGCTGGCAAGATAGGCCGTGAGCGCGATTGAGGACAAGCGACTAGCAGTTTAGAGAGAGAACTATGGACGTCGCTAGAGAGAAAACAAGCAGGGATGCAGACATCAAATGGCACCACATAAAGAAGATTCTGGGCGGCAATTTTTTCTTCTCTACCTCCCTTCTCCCCTTCTTCTTCTTCGTCCTTTCCCTTCTTCCTCTTTTCTCTCGGGTGAGATCTGCAAGCGATGGTAACTGCAACAACAAATTCTAGATCTAAGAACAAGCGTGGGGCTCATCATGGCCTTATATAGGGCCGTGATGGGCCCCTTAGAAGGAGTCCATTAGGGAGGCCCATTTGATAACACCCGCATTTTACAACAAAGTTAAATGATGCAAAAATAAATGATGCGGACGGAGACGAACACGGAAAAACATAATGATACAGACATGTTACAATGAGTACGATGTACTCGTCATGATGCACACAAAACATGAAGTCGGACGAACGAAAAATGAAGAATTAAAACACGAGCACGTGCGTGAACATGCATTACCTGGGGTATTTAAACCAGGGCATCTTCACGGATGCTTTGGCGTGTCAGTCGGGCTGGATGTGTGAGTCATGTCAATTAGGGAAACATCATCTTTCCTCCTATCCACGCCGTGAGTACCACCTACATCTTCTCCATTTGACCTTGTCCAGTGTGATGTTTGGGGTCCTTCCCGCCCTCCATCTATCGCCAGCCACCGGTACTACATCATCTTTATTGATGAGCATACCCGAGTCAGCTGGACCTACCTTCTCCACGACCGCACTAAAGTCCCCACTACAATAACTCAATTTTTCAATGAGGTACAAAAAAAATACTCCACTACCGCTAAAGTCTTCTGTAGTGATAATGCCTTAGAGTTAGTTCCGTCCTCAATTCAAAGCTTCTTCGCTGATCGTGGTACCATTCATTAGACACCATGTCCTCTCACTTCACAGCAAAACGGCATAGCTGAACGCAAACACCATTCCCTTCTTGAAATAGCTCGCACATTACTCATTGAGATGCATGTCATCATTTACTTATGGTCCGACGCTATCCTCACTACCACATATCTTCAAAATCGTCTTCCCTCTTCAGCACTCAATGGCAACATTCCTCTTCGTTGTCTTCATCCCACTTCCACCCTTTTCCCTCTACCTCCGTGAGTGTCCAAGATCACTCAATCTCTCTCTCTAAACTTGTCCCTCGCAAAAAGGGTATCCGGTTCTCTTTCCTAACACTCAGAACTCCGCCATTTCAGCCGATGTGACATTCCATGAGGAGTCCCCTTCTTTTCTCCAGATCTGGCTCCTCCTTGTGTTCCCGTAATACCTCCACCATGCTTCTCTCCTCAGCTCGATGTTATCAATACCCCTCCTATTCTCATTTGCCTAGAATCCACCTCCTTGACTTCCCCTCGTCCATCCTCAGCTTCGTCTCCCTCACCGGTGCCACAGGCAGGTCCTCCCACCTCGGATGGTGACTCGACCACCACCTCTCCGGCCCTAGCGCCCACCTCTCTAGCCTCAGAATCCTCTTCTCCCGCCGATGACATTCACCTCCACATTGTCTTCTGCAAAGGTATCCGTGCATGCACTCGTTACCCTATCTCTCATTTTGTTGCCTATGATCGTCTTTCCCCCTCCTTTCATACTTTTGCCCTGGCTATGGCCTCTGAGTCAGTACCCAAGAAGTATGATGAAGCTGCATAGGTACCTGCATGGAAAGCTGCCATAGATCTTGAAGTCCACGCCCTCGTTTCTCGAGGTACATGGACTTTGGTCCCTCACCCTTGGGATGCAAATATTGTCACTTGCAAATGGGTATTCAAAGTGAATCACAATCCAAACGGGTCCATTGCCAGACAGAAAGTCTGATTTCTTGCTCGTGTCTTCACCAAGGTCTATGGGATCGACTATACAGAGACCTTCTCTCCGATCATTTGCATGAATTCCATTCGTGTGATTCTCTCTTTGGCAGTCAATCAGGCATGGGGTATGCATCAACTTGATGTCTCTAATGCTTTCCTATATGGTTATTTGGCGGAACAGGTGTTCACGGATCAACCTCTTGGGTATGTTGTTGTGGGGGAGTTATCCAAGGTGTGTCATGTATGGAAAGTGATTTATGGCCTCAAGTAGAGTCCTCAGGCATGGTTTGCCAAATTTAGTGGTCTTCTCAAATACTTTGGTTTCACTCAGTGTCAAGAGAATCCCACCGTGCTCATCAAACACACACCTACAAGTATTATCATTCTCGCCATCCACGTGGATGATATGCATATTACAGGCAGCGACATTGAGGGAATTCAGACCACCAAGGCCTATCTCCATTAGCACCTCAGTCTTCGTGACTTGGGCACTCCTCAGTATTTTCTTGGTACCGAGTTCGCTTACTAGGGTGATAAAATCTCACTCTCCCAGTGCAAGTATGCTTTGGATATACTTCAGGAGACAGGATTTCTGGGGTTCAAGCCCGCTTCCTCTCCGATGGAGGTCCGTCCTCCTTTATGGGACACGTCTTCACCACGCCTCCCTCATGCCGACCAATATCGATGACTCATTGGGAAGCTCATCTATCTGATAGTGACACATCCCGTTATCGCGTTTGTGGTTAGTGTTCTTAGCCAGTTCATGCAGGAACCACGTCAAGTTCATTGGGCAGGAGCTTTACGGCTACTTGCAAACATCAAGAGTGCATCTAGGTGAGGATGTCTTTATAAGAAACATCGCCACCTTCGCATCAAAGCTTATTCAGATGCATCATTTGTAGCTAACCTAGGGGATCACAAATCCACGATTGGCTATTACACTTACGTCGGCGGTAATCTGGTTACATGGCGCTCTAGGAAGTAGAAGGTGGTCGCCTGCTCCAGTGTGGAGTCCGAGTATCACACCATGGCCTCCACGCCGCGAGAGCTGTATTTTTGTTACATGAGCTCGGCACAGAAGCTCTGAAACTTATGCCGAAGTATTGTGACATTCGAGTTGTTATCTTCATTGCTAAAAATGAAGTGTTCCACGAGCAAACCAAGCACATTGAGGGTGACTGCCATTATATTCACGACAAAGTTATGGCTGGGAGCATATCGACTCCATTTGTCACATCCTCCCAGCAGCTTGATGACCTCTTCACCAAGAGCTTGTCAGGCATCTCCTATGACGGAACAGCACCAAGCTGGGCATGCTCAATTCATATGCTCCAACTTGTGGGGGAGTGTTAAATAAGGCTTCTACTTGTGGGCATGTGTAAGTGGGCCCCATTCCACTTGCCCATTTCTATCTTTCTCTCACTCACTCTCTTTCTTGTATCGGGTACAGTCAAATCGTGCCCTAACTCTCAATTCTTGTATCTCGCACTCTCTCTCATCGAACACGCTGATTTTATGAACTTCTCTTAGTCATGGATGCAGTTTCATGAGAAGTTATATTTTATGATACATCTCACTTTAGTTGTTTCAGAATATATTTAATAGTACTTTCTAATTCTCACCTTTTTAAAAATGTGAAACTCCAAACATCTACATGCTTGTGAATAAATTTGGTTCACAAGAACCAGGTCATGTGGTTGAGTGTTTCAACACCAAAACACAGATTTATCAAATATAGATTATTCAAATTCTACAAAAAAAGGTCCTCCTTCTTAGATGGATAACATGTGTCGATTGGGAAGAGGTAATCCATGATATTGGAAGCATCATCTACAAGGTACTCATTTGTGATTCTTAAGCGGTGGGCAAAGACTTAATATTAATTCATTATGAGAGATAACAAGATGGGGAGAGAGATAGAAGAAGGAGAGCAGAGAAAGACAGATAGATGTATAGAGAGAGGGGACACAATAAGGAGAAAAAAAGAATTCAAAATATTGAGTGCTTTTTAGTTGTAAGTTCTCCATTTTTGGAGAAAATATTGCAATAAATGAAACTTGAATACTAGTATTTTGGTTTGATTTTGTTTCATGGAGATAGTTTTTAATCAATGACTCTCCCACTTATGGTTGGTGGCATAAATGCCGAATTGATTGTTCTCCTGGAAAGCAGCATTTATTATAAAATCAAAATAATTGTAAACCAACCCTTTGATTTTTTATTAATTTTATTCCATCACAAAAAACTTGTATTGGCTTAAAAGATGTAAAATATTTCGTAATAGGGCTTGATCCAATAATTTGATAGATTTTCCTACATATAAATCCACCAAAAAGTGATGAAAAGTCAATATTATGATTTTCATCTAAATTAGATCAAGCTAATTTCAGAACTCACCACATTTTAGCTAAGTGGCCTGTAACAACTTCAAATATTTTGATAAATGAATATGAAATCTTTAATGTGATTACATTATTAATATGTCTATTACCTTTTTAATGAAGCTAGTAAAAAAATTTCAAAACTGGCTTTATAAAAAAATGGGAGGATAACATAGTGCTCAATAACATATGGAAAATTATTTTCTAGAATTAGTTATCATCATTTATTCGTTCAGTGCATTTTTAGTATATACTTGCTATGAATGGTGAAGTATACATGCATGTTATATCTAGATTCTCTGGATTCATCTGTTTTTAATGGATTATTTTCCACTTCATTGATTTTAAAATAATGTTTTCATGTCCAGTTACCTATAGATGAGGTTATAAATTGTTTTTCTCATTAAATCAGCTGCTAATCTCCATCGAGTGCAGAGAATGTCTGACTTCAAACTAGTGTGCTGCAGGCCTCGAAAAATGAGAGCGAATGGTGAAAACACCAGGATAAGAATATGGTGATTGTTTTAAATCATGTTGAGCTACTTGTAAGGTGGCTTGTACTCTGACCCCACTAATCTTGTTCTCCATCTTTTATATTCACTTCTCTCTATCTTGTGTATTGTTACAACAGTCAATTCAGGGTTTCCATGGATAAACAAATGGAGTGCAATGAATCAGGTTTTGGAGCAAGGTGAGTTTTGGCTAAGTTTCAGCCCCCTCTCACCCTCCCCCATCAAGGAAATGAGGGAACAAGAGTTGACTTGTTGTTCACGCTTACAGTGGGTCATGCAGGGCCCATTCATTGTCCTATTTAAAGGTTTGTATGAACTAGTGAAAATAACATATTTTATGTTCATTCTTTTTGTATTATTCATTTCTTCCACTCTCCCTTGGTTTTATTATTTCTATTTTATTATTCCTTGGTGATTACTTGCTTGTATTGGGAGTTCAAGGAGGAGCTTATCTATTCCGCCATACAACTAAGGATGTTAATGTCACAATGGTGATGGACAGAGGTCTAAAGTATTTCCCTTTTTGACATTATATTTATATTTTTTAGATGATTATTATCTACATTTCACTATATCATCTTAGGATTTATTAGTTGAAATGATATCAGAGCTATTTATGTAGATGATACTATGAGAGGCCAAAAGCTTGATTAATTGGCAGGAGCAGATAGGAAATAAATTCAAGGAGGAGAATAAGATTTTAAACTTGATATTTCATACCAAAACTATATTTAATACACTGTAAATAATATCAATGCAGATGGGGCGAAGGAGATAGCTAGTTTTATGAAGGTGAAAACCGATGACTATTATAATAGGTATCATGATGTAAGAGATAATCGATGTGCTTGGATGCGCCATTTGCATGGTCCTCATCTACGATTGCAAACTGAGTTCAGTGATTGCATAGAAAACTTAATGCACTAACTAAAAAAGTATTTCAGCCTAAAATTTATTTAGTAGATAGTATACATTGTCATTGATAAGTTAAGATAATAAGGTAGATGGGTAAAAGAACTACTTGGATCTGAAATTACTTCCAATTTATTTTACTTTTAAGATTGATTAAATATTCAATGATTTTATACCTTATTAAAACTAATAGAAATAAGTGAAAACAGTCTTTTGATCCATATCCTTAGTACTTTGATCTTAGTTTACATTTTATTTATCTTTATACGTAATAACTAGAGTCTTAAATACGAGCTTCAAATAAAATATTTCAAGACCAGATCAATTAAAAAGGAAAGAGGCGGTAAAAATTAATTATAGCACGAAATGGAGATTTCATTTTTTGGCCCAAACTATTTTGAATATCTTAAAGAAAAAATATGGAGAGTCAAATTAAAGTAAAAAATATAATTTTTTGATAAGAAAATAAAAAATAAAAACAAATGGTATGAAGAGAAAATTATAAATAATTCCTGAGAAACATGTTCTAAAAAAATAATAATAAATAAATATAATGAAGATTTCAGGTAATTCAAATGTCTAAACAAGTGATTTTGATTAGATTCGATAGATTTATTGTTTCACTAAAATTTAGAGCACATTTATTGATTTTATAGATGGATGGAGATGTAATTATACACCTATCAATGACAAGAGCAAGAAGCACAATAAGCATAAATATTGTGTAACACATTTTGTATATTTATTTTTCTATAATGATGACATGGTGTTTGTCTATTAAAAATTATAATCAATTCAAAATTAAAATAATCAACTATTATTATACTTCTCAGGCATGTGAAACGAATTATTTAAAAAAGGGGCTATTAGATGGACATATATGTCACCCAAAGTTTACATTATAGTATTTACTTGTTATGGCAAAACTTATTTTAATAAACATTTTTTATGGGTTTTATTCACCCCTTAATGGACCAGTCTTTGATTTTTTCTAACAGCTAACTTCGCCCACACCCTCAAACTTGTGTGGGCGTGAGCCATTGAGAAAGTGCCACATGTAAGATAAGATGGAACCAGTTAGCAAAGGACTCAAATTTGTCCTCATAATTTCATATTGGGCTCAATTTCAAAAAGGGTTGACTTTATATAATTTCAAATTAATAAAAAAGTAAAGGTTTTTTGTATTCAAATGCTTTTCCCACCCACCTGCTTCTCTCTATCTCTACGCTTATCTGATCTCTATGTGTCTTTCTTCTGAAACCCCATCTCCATTCTATCTCTGTCTATTTCTTCCTTCATGTCAACATCACTCTCTCTTTCTCTGTATTTATCTCTCTCCATACTACTTCCTTCTGAACCATGTTCTCTTTCTCTCTCTATCTGAAAAAAGTGAGGAGTTGATGCCGCTAATACATAGTAGAGGGTGAGCTAGTAAGTTTTTTTTCTTCACAAATAAGGAAATTAAATTATTCAGCAAAAAAAATGAAGAATGGTTCAACATCTATATTATATGTATATATATCTCCTACCTATTTTATTTATTTTCCAGCTCAAGTACTAATAGTTCCTCGAAAATCTAGTCTTTGGAAAATGGAAATTTTAATCCTCAGCGATACTAAAGCCAAATATTGGCAAAACTGAATAACAAATCATAAATTGTTCAACTAGAAAACAATAATACTGATTTAAATGGATAATATTTATCCAACTAGCCAAGTTTTTATTTTTCAAAGATAAAATTTTATTCCACTGCAACCAAAAAACTAGAACTTTGTGATATGTCATATGGAAACTTAATGTATTCAGAAACAAAAACCTAAGAATGATTTAACCAAGATAACATGTTTTATATGTCCCCTACATATTTTATCCATTTTTTCAGAAAAATTAATAACATCGGCTGATTAGATAAGATTTTCCCATTTAAAAACAAAACTTTATTCCTCGGCCAGAGAAACTAAAAAGTTGGAAATTTGCTTTGAATAAGGAAAGTTAAATTATCAAGCAGAAAAATAATGAATGATTTAACCTGTAAATATATGTTTATGCATCTGTTAAATACTTGATCCATTTTTCCAATAAACGTAATAGAATTTGGAGGACTATCTAAATAAAGTCCCTTTTAAAAAATCAATACTCATTGGTGAGACTAAAACTAAAAATTGGCGATGCGGAATAAAGAAATTCAAACTATTAAAGAACTTAATATATGTCTATATATCTCTTGCATATTTTATACAGCTATCAGATAAAGAAGTAAATTTTGGGTGATTACGTATAAACTTCTCATTTTGATAATTAGGCTTTATTCGTTGGTAAGATAAAAACAGTAAATTGGTAATTTTGACGAAGAAATATGAAACTATTGAAATACAAAAAATTTAAAACTAATTTATCATGTATACCTTTTTATATAACTCTACAATACACTTATACTAAATTATTCAATTTTTCTGGAAAAGTAGTAATAAATTACCTACTAGCCAATATTTTCATTTTGAAAGAAAATAAAAACTAATTTATCCTGTCTAATATTTTGGTAAAAAGTATTCCTCAGCGAGAATTTAAACTAAAATTTGCAATTTTGAAAAAAATCTTACTCCTGGACGTTCAAGAAACTCGTAATTGGCAACTTCAAAGAAGAACTCTGTACATTAAGTAGAAACAAAAAATGATAAGAATGATTGGTACTGAGTAATATAAATTTAGAAATCCCCAACATACTTTATCCATCTGCAAGATAAAGTAGTAATATTTGGCGGATTAGTCAAGTTTTTCAATTTTGTTCAAAAAACTTTTATTCCTGGGCGAGAAAGAAACTAATAATTGGTGATATAGAACTAGAAATCTTAAATAAATCAACGACTAAAAAAACTAATAGTTATTTCATATGTGCAATGGATGTTTAAATATATAAATACATCCTACATATTTATCCAATTTTATCAGACATAATATACGGAGAGATTAGCGAGATTTGTCGTTTAGAAAAAATTCTACTACTATAATAGAAATTCATGTACCCTTCTAGACTCTGATTAGCTGACAAGAGAGTGAGAGAGAAGAGAGAGAGAGAAGTATTTGTTTGGGAGGTTACGTCGTGCACAAGAGAGAGAAGCAATTGTTAAGGATACGCTTAGCCAGGTGGATAACATCATGCTCAAGAGAGTGGGGGTCGAGAGGTTCGTCGGGATCAAGTTGTGAATTCTGTCCAAGTCTGCAATTGGCCCATTCTGGAGCTTTCCCGTCAATCTTTTGGTGAAGGATGCGAGTAATTATCAGAGGGAAGGTTCAGGCGGCAATTATCTCCGAGATTGAAAACCACAACAATTATCTCCGAGATTGTTCATCGAGTGTATAGCTCTGATATATTGTCCGAGATAATTGCCACTGCGATTCTCTCGGAGATTGGAGAAGGATGTGATCACTGAGTTTGGCATTCGATTACCAATTGTCGGGGAAAACTGAGTTGTAGTGTCCAGTTCGTTCAAGTTTTATAAACTTTGATCTAGATCGAAAATTATTGTATTGCCCTTTCCAATTTATTAAATGTTTACAGAAATTCTACCTGAGATGACGAGGATATTTCCTATTTATGGAGCCTCTATTGCTTCAGGTCAAGCATAAAACCATTTATTTTCCAGTCTTATTCGTTAAATTTTTATGAAGTTTTGGGAATAATCACTACTGCGGCTATAATGGTTATCGGATTATACACTTTTCACTTATGTTAGTATTCAGCATAAAATTCAATCTCTATTAAAGGCGAAACTTAGTTCTATTTTACAACTTGATCACAAATCTCTTCCTATCTATCAGGAAAATATATTTGAATGGCAGTTCGCAATCATCAGACCTAGAGATTCAGAATTCGAAGGGGGAATCTATCACGGAAGAATTTAGTTCCCAACAGAGTACCCTTTCAAGCCACTTTCATTTATGCTGCTAACAGTAAGGATGATTCATCAGTTTTTTTTCTCATCCATGCATTTGAAATGGTTTCTTCTCCACTTTCATCTATTATTTTTTAACTTCCTTATGTTTTGAAAATATAATTAAGCCGAATGGTCGTTTCGAGTTGCAAACCAAGATTTGCTTGAGTATCTCTAATCATCATCCTGAGCACTGGCAGCCATCATCGAGTGGTACGTTTTTTCTTCAACACATTCTTGGAATATGTCAGTCTTGTAAATTGAGATATCATATTTTTTATAAATTGTTATTTTATGTCTTTGGTAGGATTGATTCCTTTCTTACATTATTAATAGGAAGAATGGACTTCGTACTTTAACCTACATCTGTCATTCAATTGTCAGAATTCATGATCCTTCTTCATAGCTAATAACGTCCTACCCCATTTCATGTTTCCTGTCGAATCAATCTTCAAAAGCATTAGTCTCCCTAATGGTGATAGTTAGAAATTCAGAGCATGTCTTCTTTGATTGGATGTATTATCAAATGTTTCAATATTGCATTCAATTATGTATCATCAAATGCAATTTTCAGCAGCATTTTAATGCCTATTTCTATCTCTAAAATCCTTCTCCCGCAAGTGCATAAAATTTTAATTAACCAATAAACTCAGTATTTCTCGTTACATCACATACACAGAATCCCTCACCCTCACATCCAATCCTTAACAAGATATCTCTCCTTACGTTAATGTTATTCTCTCTCTCTCCTTAAACTAGATATATTCCCTCTTTCAATTCGTTGTTCTCCCAAACTCATGATCTTTCATGAGTTTGGTAATCCTCTCGACCTTGAGTTCTCCAATGAATTCATTTGAGAACTCAATGGATCTCAATTAATTCGTCATTTTCATGAGTTCTAGAGAACAACAAATTGATCCGGGTTTAGCTTTCATGAACAACGAAGTGATCATTCATGAAATCAATGGTTCGAATCTTTTGCAGTGATCCTCTTGACCTTGAGTTCTCCAACAAATTCATTTGACAACTCATTGGATCCCAACTAATCCATTGTTTGCATGAGTTCCGGAGAACAACAAAGCTATAGCTTTCATGAACTCTAAAAACTATAGCTCCGGAACCATTGAGTTCATGAGAGATCACTTCGTTGTTCATGAAAGATCCTGGGAAAAAACAACGAAGCTAAACCTGGAGCTAATGTTTATTATGAATTTTAGATCCGTCTATGAATTTTAGATTCTTAGATGTTGAATGTTGTCAATCTCTACTACTATAATAGGAATTCATGTACCCTTCGGGACTCTGATTGGTTGACAAGAGAGTGAGAGAGAAGAGAGAGAAGCAGTTGTTATGGGATACGCTCAGGCTGGGGAATTGTGTCGATGGGAGGTCTCTAGATTACGTCGTCGGGATCAAGTACGATGTTTGTTCAGCGGAGCCGATGTAGTATTTGTTCATCGAGTGTTGTTGCCACATCGTGCTAAGCTGTTCAACGTGGTGGAGCCTATTTGGCATTGTTTGGGAAGAAGGATTATCAGCAATGGGGCATCATTCACCACATGGTGCGTTCAATTTGTCTCAACAAGTAAGATCATTCTTCTCCTGATTTTTGGTCAAATCTAGATTTTCGATCGATGGAATCAGGTAAGATGTGGTAAGTCCAGTAGGCACATTGCACATCTATTTTTTCCTTCAATCTGATTTTAAGATTTTGAGATACTGATTTTACTACTAATCTCCACTACTAAAAATAGAAATTCATGTACCCTTCCGGACACTGATTGCGCCCGCTATTGAGGGCAACTATAGGGCTGAGCGAATTGCGTACCATTGAATGACAGAATCAGCCAATGTGAAGACACTCGTTGCAGCTACCCGCAATGTGGCAAACGTTCAGCCACATTCTCTCGGAGGCATGATTCCAACATGCGCTTTGTGCCAATCAAAGGTGTGGATGCAAAAATGCAAGCCTGGCTCTAGTCAGCGAAACCTAGTGTTCCACTTATGCTGCAAGGATGGCGAGGTCGCATTGTCGAGGTTTCCCAACCTGGCGGCACTGCTTCTTGCTCTGCTCGAGGGGACGATAGAGAAGGCAAAGCACTACTGCAATTTTCTTTGAGCCTACAATTCAGCTTTCGATTTCACGTCCAACGGTGTAAATTTTGACCGTTCCCTCACTAATAACCATGCCGGCATGTACACGTACCGCATGCAAGGTGCTGTCTATCATCAGATGTCAAATGCTCTGCTACCCTCTATTGGTCAAGCTCCCTACTTTCTACGACATGGACTACCAGATCAAACGACAAAGCTCAATCTTTCCCGATCTGCATCGTAGCATCCTTGAAAAGATCCACTATTGTCTGAGTGTTGCCAATACCTTTATTCCCCAGTTTCAAGGGAAAAATGAAGAAACGCTTCTCACCGCATCCACCCAAGAATTCGAGCTACGAGTCGGCGAGCCTTCTAACCACGACCGCCGTTATGATCAACCCATAGGCTCTAAAGTCGTCATTCTTATGCCTGGAGACAGAAACGAAGGAGATGGAAGACACAACATTCTTCTTCGAAAGCATGTTGGGGGCATGTAGTTCGTGAATCAGCTCGATGAGAATTACGATCTGCTCTATTTCGTGCTGCTCTTTCTGTATGGTAGTCTGAGGTGGAGCCTCCTACTAAAGGAAAGAATCAAGGTAATGATGAACTAGTTTTATGCCTACCACTTCATGGTTCGAGACTCATCAAGAGTGCTTCATCTTTCTCGCCACCTGTTTCAAGAATATGTTGTGGATGCTTGCACCCAGGCTGAAGAATCTCGCTTTGCACTGGGTTTGCTGCAACCAGGCGACATTGCGTGCAAGCCTTTATGGAGGGTTGATTGATCAAGTTGCAGCCGACGATGTTATTGCACCCGTAGGGAGGATGATCATTCTCCCCCCTTCCTTCACTGGCGGCCTGCGCTACATTCAAGGGCTGTACCAGGATGCCATGGCCATCATACAAAATTTGGGAAAGCAAGATGTAATCATCACGATGACTTGCAACCCAAAATGGCCCAGCATCACAAAAGCTCTACTACCTAGCCAGAAGGCGAAAGATCGATTTGACCTCTACTGTTGCATTTTCTGGTAAAACTGAAGGAGCTCCTCCATTTGATCATCGACAAGGAAATATTTGGCAAAGTTAAAGGTTGTGTGTACTTTGTCAAGTTTCAGAAGCGTGATCTCATACAGGCACACATGCTCTGGATACTAGATTATCCGTACAAGCCAAAGACTCCTAAAGACACCTACAGTTTTCCGATGATCTACAGTTGATCCTAAATATTTTGTGTGCTGAGTTACAATATCCTAGCAACAAGGAGTTGTTTGACTGTGTGGCAACACATATGATTCATGGCCATTGTGGTTCTGCAAACCCAAGATGGCTGTGCATGAAGAATGGAAAGTGCTCCGAGAAGTTCCCTAAGGAGTACATCAGCTCAACACAAGTAAACAACGATGGGTACCCTCTTTACCAGTGCCACAATAAATGGCTGTATCGTCCAAAAGGGTTCGCATCTCCTTGACAACCGTTGGGTTGTTCTGTACAACAAGCATTTGTGCAAGGTGTTCAATTGGCACATCAACAAGGAAATCTGCTCTTCAATCCAGTCGATGAAGTACCTGTACAAGTATGTCTACAAGGGCCACGACCGCATTCAAGCCAGAGTACCTTCGAAGGATGCTCCAAGAGAAGGTGATATCGCTGGTGCAGTTCATGACCCTTTGTCACGCAATAAAGCCCAACTGTATCTCGATGCCCAATACGTATCTGCATCGGAGTCTTTTTGATGGATCTGTGAATTCAGCATGTAGAAGATGTTTACAAGTGTGTATGCCCTCCAAGTTCACGATGAGAATATGCAATCCGTGGTGTATGCTGAAGGCGAACCGGTTAGTGAAATCATAGACAGGTCGGCACGCATGCCCCTCAGAGTGGATGTGGCACACTAAGGAGCATCCAGAAGACAAAGAAGCCAAGCGGACACTATATTGTGACTTCCCATCTTATTACATGTGGAACGATTCCACTCGACTTTGGTCACGACGTCAGCGACTGTAGTGTATTAGAAGGGTACACTTTGCGTGCCCTCGTAACAATACACAATACTACGTCCGGTTGATGCTTCATCATGTTCCAAGAGTGACGTGTTATGAAGATTTGTGCACCGTTGATGATGTTTTCTATGACACTTATCAAAGAGCTGCTCAAGCGCATGGCCTACTTCACTCCAACGAAGAATTTGACAACGATCTCGCATTGGCGACATGCATTGCTTCTCCCCATCAAGTCCATAAGCTCTTTGCGATGATACTACTCCCAACCAGGTGTGCTTCTCGAGAAATACCTTAACTCCATGTTGGAGGACATATGTTTCGCCAAAGGCACTTCGCAAGAGACTAAAGTGATACGGCAATAAGTGTTTAGCGCGCTCGAGTCAATCCTCTACCACAACGGATCTTCTATAGGAGCGTTCCCAGCATTGCCCCAAGGCATCAAACTCGTACTGATACATACAGAATGTTGGGCAAGCCAAGGAAACAACATCATGCATGTGATCTTTGTGGAAGAACACCTACAAGGAATGTTGAACATAGAACAGCGACAAATGTACGACGCAATATTCCAAGCCATCGACTCGACAGAATGTGCTAAGGAGGCCAAGGTCTTCTCTGTTGATGGGGCTGGCGGACTTGGGAAGATGTTCCTCTACTCAGTTATTCTCTCGCAGATCAAGGCCTCTCGTCGCAACGCCATATCGATTGCGACAAGTGGTATTGTGGCACTTCTTCTGGAAGGAGGGCGAACGTTGCACTCGACAATCAAGATTTCAATTCCCGTCACTCACATCTCAATGTGTGGAATCTCACCTAACTCCAAGATCGGTTGTAAAATTCAATCAGCAAGTATTATAATTGTGGATGATGCTCCAATGATGCACCACCACGTTTACGAGACACTCGATCGGTCTATTTGAAATGTGATGAAGACAATCAATGCAAGTTTGGAAAGTGTTCCTTTTGTCTACAAGGTCGTCACGATGGGAGTCGACTTCAGACAAATGCCTTCAGTCATACCAAAGGGCTCACGCTCAATGATCGTTAATTCGTCCCTAAACCGAAGTAATGTATGGCACCATTGCTATGTTTTTCACCTCCGAACTGATGTCTGTGTTTTGTCCGACCAACAAGTGTTTAGCAAGTTTTTGTTGTCGGAGAAGGACGCGTTGGCCCTGATGTCCATCTTCTAGTTGAGATTCAGCGCATCTCCTGATCTGATTGCCTAGGTTTATGACACCTTTGAAGATGGCACAACTCAATTGATAGCAAAGACATTTTTGATGCCTCTAAATGATGATGTGGTCAAGGTCAATAACATGGTTCTCAACGTCTTTCCAGGTGAAGTGATGGATTACTTCACCTTCGATGCAATCCCTTCTTGCGAAGTCGACAACAAATCCCTCTACCCAATTGAGTTCATGAACACGATTGATGATGCGACAATGCCTCTCCACAAGCTCCGACTCAAGATCGGATGCATCGTGATCCTTCTCTGAAACTTATGCAACGGGACCAGGCTTCGAGTGGACTGCTTTTTCCCAACAATGCTCCAGCCACAATTTCATCCAAGGAAATTTCTATAGTGAAGTCCATCTCCTACCACGGATTGCGCTATACCCATCTCAATCGAGGCATCCGTTTTGATTCAAGTGCCTTCAGTTTCTAGCTCGACTTGCCCTCGTGATGATGATTAAAAAATTTCAAGGTCATACTCTCAGCATGGTGGGGTTATATGTACCAAACCCACTTTTTACTCATGGCCAACTCTACGTCGCTCTCTCAAGGACGTGGATTGGTCCAGCAATAATTGTGACCTGTGATGGCGACGTGAACCGATTGACTCTAACCAACGTTGATTACACAGAGGTTTTCTAATAGGAGATGTCAGGTAGGAGGCGGTAGAAGAAAAGTTTCTAAGTTCTCAAGTACACCCTCAATCGCTCTCACTCCCTTCTCATCACCAAAATCCTCCAAAACTAACATCCCTTTAATTTCAGCTTCCAGGAACGCGTTCCCTCATCCGCACTACCCTAAACTGATCATCATCATCATCATCGTCGTCTACATCATCATCATCGTTGTCCTTGGGGTAGAATATGCACCTGGTGAAAGAGGGCCACGGTGAGGAGATCTTCATCGTGGTGAGGCAGCAGATGGTGGGAATCGTTATGATCATGTGGATGAGAGAAATCCTGCAAAAGAATCTCTACCATCTGAGTTTCTCCGCCATCGCAATGTGGCTCCATGGGCATCAAGGCAAGCAACTCCTCCCTACGAATTCCCCTTCCTCCTCCTCTCTCTCTCTCTCTAAATTTTTATGTTTACCTACCAGGGTGCCACCTCTATCAGCTTCTTCCTTCAGAAAAAAGAGCTTCTGCTTCGTCCGGTGCCATCTGTCGTTCGGCGGGGCAACCGGAGACCGCCAAGAATCTGGATGCATCTTGATATTTATGTCTACGGTCTTAGGTACACTCTCAATCTCTCTCACTCTCTTCTCATCATTAAAAACCTCCAAAACTAACATCAATTTTCAGCTTCCAGGAAGCTGTTCCCTAATCCGCGCTGCACTAAACTGATCATCATCATCATCATCGTTGTTGTTGTGGAGATCATCATCATCATCGTCATCGGGGCAGAAGATCCACTCTGTGAAAGAGGGCCAGTCCGAGGAGTTCTTCACCACGGCGAGCTGGCAGGTTGCACGAGTCCTCCTGATCGTGTGGCTAAGAGGAAGCATGTGGAAGGATCTACGCCATTTGAGCTTCTCCACTGTCTCAGTGCTGCACCATGGGCTTCATGGGCAACAAGGCAAGCAACTCCTCCCTTACGTTTTCCCCCTCCTCTCTCTCTATGTAATATCTCCTCTTTCCCTACCAGGGCGCCATCTCCGTTAGCTTCATCCTTCATAAAAAGAGCTTTTGCTTTGTCTATTGCCATCTGTCGTCCGGAGGTGCCGTCGGAGACGATCGACGGTGCAACCGCATCGCCGCCAAGAATCTAGATGCATCTTTATATTTACGTCTACGGTCTCGGGTACACCCTCAATCTCTCTCACTCTTCTCATCAACAAAATCCTTCAAAACTAACATCCCTTCAATTTCAGTTTCCAGGAACCAGTTCCCTCATCCGTGTTGCACTAAACCAATCATCATCGTCATCATCATCGTCTTCATTGGGGCAGAAGATCCACCCCATGAAAGAAGGCCAGTCTAAGGAGTTCTTCAGAGATGGAAACCCAACAGATGGTGCAAATTCTTCTGCTCGTATGGCTGAGAGGAAGCCTGCGGAAGGTTCTCCGCCATTTGAGCTTCTCCGTCGTTGAAATGTGGTACCATGGGCTTCATGAGCAACAAGGCAAGCAACTACTACTTACGAATTCCCCCTCCTCTCTCTCTCTCTCTAAAATCTAATCTTTCTGCACTAGGGAACCATCTCCGCTAGCTTCTTCCTTGAGAAAAAGAGCTTCTGCTTCGTCCGCTGGCATATGTTGTCCGGCGGGGCCACTAGAGACGAGTGGCGGTGCAACTGTGTCACCGCCAAGACACTGCATGCATCTTCATACTTAAGCATCAAGATCCTCTCTCACCCCGCCTTCCTCTACTGGCAGCCAAGAAAAATCCTAGACCACGCGTAAGAAACATTCACCAAATCAAAGACACAAACTATACCTGATACAGATCGTAATATTATAGTCTAATTAATTTCAAATTATTTTCGTTACCATGGCAGACAGATATTTCTCCTCTGGTATGTGAATTATAGAGTTTCGATGCCTATGCCCGATGCGAAAAGCTTGGAGGCAAAGAAGGAAGGGGCGTCGTTGTTGCAGAGGGACCGGGTGAGGTACGTTCCATCACTTTTCCTCTATGCTACCCCCAGCATGTAACCCAAAAGAGAGAGCTGATGTAATACGCTAAGACTGGGATCGATCGTCACGTATTACACCATAGATGATGATGATGAATTTCACACGATACCTATATGGTAAGATGCAATTTGAGAAAATATTGACAAGAACAACGAATTAACCAACAAATTGTGAGAATCAGCTAAATTGGTGAAGTTTGATTGGTCACAGTTGACTTCCCAACGTCCCCTTGGACCAATTAAACGTGTAAGATGAGGGGTATTCACACTACCCGTCGGCGTCCAATCCTCCAAGTAAACGAGTTAATGTGGAACAACAAGAAGAATTATTCCTATTCACTCGCTAGTGGTGTAAGACGCGATAATAAGAGAAGACTCCTAACTCTCAAAGGTGTAGAAAATACTGACAAGGAGATAATAAACTGCGTTGAGTAGGGGAACGGAAGAACCTGATACGGTGGGTTTTCTGTCGGTGTCGAGGCAGAGTTGAGGGATCAATTCCAGACAATGTTTGCACACCAGCGGGGCCGAGGCAGGTAAGCATGCCCGAGTTCAGGATGCGCCGTGGGATTGGCGGTGGTCTTGCGCGGGCGCAGTTGAGACGAGCACGTGGAGGAGCGACTCGCTGCAAGGCGTAGGCAGACGTGCGCACGCGCCGATAAGCACGGTGGAGAGCGGGGCGCGACCTGGGGTGGTGCGTGCTGGTGTAAATGGAGACCCGCGGGCTAGGAAGGGGGGGGGGGAAGGTCGGCAGTGGCGTCACATTTGCAGAAACTGTGCCGGCGATGACGCTTCCACAGATTGTTCCAAGAAAGAAGATTCTTCTAGAGCAAACGAGACATGATGACGAGATCAAGATAGCGGTTCTTGATCAAAAAAATGTTATATGGCCATAGCAGACGGCAATGGCGATGCCACGGAATCCGGTGACATGGGGAAGCCACGTACTCCACAAACTACTCTTGATGTTATGTCTATTTAAGGCTAAGAAACTAGGAACAAGACAGGAAGAAACTCAAAGAAATTCACTTGATTCCAACTTTTCCAGTCTGATTGTCCTCTTGGGCATGCCATCCTTATATAGGGCCGTGGGCATGCCCAATTGCGTGTAACTGGAGGGGACCTCCTCTAGATGAGCGGTTCTCTCAAAACGATGAAAAAATAAAATTGTTCCAAATGGACGAGGCCAAAACACGAAAGGCCCGGTCCCTGATTCGGCGAGGAAATTACAACAACAGTAATAAAAGGAAATAGACGAAAATATGTGTGGCTTCATCTTTATTTGGAGTATTTGAACGATGCGTCGCACGCGTCAGCTCGTGCGGCTCGGTGAGGTTGCTGGCGTCATTCCGTCTTGATGGCGAGATGGTCCCCCAACAAGAGCCTTCGTTTGCTTTCTTCTACGTCATCTGTCTACAAACTTTAGTTCTGTGTGGTTCATTTGAGTGGCTGAGATGGCATTTTTTTCTTCTCTCCCATGAGGAGAACGGCCCTGCTCTCTCTCCTCTCTTTGTACAGGTTTATCCTTTTGTTGATTTTTGAAGTTTTTCAAAATCTGGGGATTATTTGTTTTTAATATTTATGATTTAAACAATTCGAGATACTGATTTTATTCTCTCCAACGATGAGGACGGCCCTGCTCTCTCTCTTCTCTCTCTACCCCATGCCAGCACTGCGAGCAGGCCCCACCAGTATATTATAATCCTCGGTTGGAAGAAAAAAAATAAGAACTGATTTATTCGTCTACGAAAAAAGAAAAACGGTCAGTGAAGTCCCAAGCACATAAATACCGGCCTCCGAGGTTTTTCTGTGAAAGATGAAGAACATTGGGTTTTCCGGGGAAGACGATGAAACAAAAGTATAAAACATCCGTGGGGACAAAATCTCTGCTTTGTAGTCTAGTTCTTTCGTGCTCGATTTTCCTCAAGTCGGAGACAATTCATCAATCTTTGTTGAAATCGACAGATCTCGGCGTCCAATTCGACATTCATCGTAGTCTCGGACGAATGCTGATCCGCCGAAGGTGAAATATGAGCATTTGATCATGAAATCAGGCGTAGACAAACTTCGCTGGCTGGAGAACGTGGCGATAGCCTCGCACAATCCTTACTCGGTCCATATTTGGATTTCCTCTTCCGTTTCGTTTCATTTGATCGGAGTTTGCCCTAGCACGGCCACTTCCAGCTGCGCCGCGGTGAGCGCGTGCTCTCCGTCTTCCTGTGCGTCTTTCGTCCCTTCGTCTCGCTGTTTTGGCCCCGATGGACTGCGGAATTTGCAGGCGCGCGTGGGAATCAAGGAGTTTGACGTTTTGGCCTCGCATTGTGTTCTTCCTTTGCCGGGGAGGAAAAGGCTGATTAGCTCGTTTTCCTGCAGTGTTGGGCAAAGAGAACTGGAGGGGAAGGAGGATGGAAATCGGATTGATTTGGAAGCTAAAATATATGATTTCATGGGGAAATCTGGGAAACCGAGGCATTTTCCTCGCAATAACGACCTGATTGAAGCTGGGAGATGGGATTTGGTGGAAGCGATTTATGGTTGGGACTTGGATGGTGAAGATGAAGAACCCAAGACAGATTGCTCCAGATTACCCCTTCATGAGGCGAATTTGGGGGTCGAAGATTAGGATTTTGAGTTTTCTCTCGGGTGTTCTAACGGAAGAGTCCATGAACAGGAGAAGAGTAGTAGCAGTTCTATGTCTTCTGGGGCACTGCTGTTAGCCCTCTGTTCTTTATTTAATCTTTTTAATGCGCCGTGAACCATTCGGAAGTTCCTTGAATCTTATTCTTCTATTAGGAACTTCCTTATATATTTCTTTGTGTTGTTAATCGACTGGTTTTTGTTTTTCTACTTTCCCTCTATGAATAAGAAGGAGCTTGCCAAAGTCTTTCTTGGGCTAGAATATTTTTTTGATAGTGTTCCCTTTATGGAGAAAGAACTTTGGCAAATACGCTTCACTGTGTATTATTTTTTTACAACATATGAAACTTAAAACTCGATGGAGATCTTGCGAATGTTCTAGTTGATATTGTTCATATAGTCATTCATTTGACTCTACAAGTACTTCCTTGGTGGTGTTCATTAAGTTAATGATAGTTAAAATTTTGCCGTCGTGGTGATGAATACATGGTAGACTCATTAATTGTATCTGTAATCACATGATACTTGTATGTATAAAGAAAGGAGAGTAAGGGAGAGAGAGAGAGAGAGTGAGGGAGAGAGAGAGAGAGAGAGTGAGAGAGAGAGAGAGAGAGAGTGAGGGAGAGGGAGAGAGAGAGCGAGACAAACAGACAGACAGACAGAGACACAGATAGACATACAGACAGAGAGACAGATAGACAGTCAGAGAAAGAGAGATATATCAATAGACAGAGTCAGAGCGAGAGAGAGAGAGAGAAGAATGAATAAGAAGAGAATTAACTGTACGTGTGTCTATTGCGGGAGTAAGGAGAGCGATAAGATTAACACGTGAGTGAGAGAATAAAAATATCAGAAAAGGAACTAGAGAGGAGAGGAAAGAGAGCGAGAAAAAAGGAGAGATGTGTCGATATGTAAGACGTAGTACTTGAGATTGAAAGCATCATCTACAAGGTCCTCAGCCGTCATTCTTAAGCAGAAGGCAAAGACTTAATATCTAGAAAATGATGATAGATAATAAGACGCGGAAAGAGAACGGAAAATTAGAGAAGAGAAAGAAAAACGAGAAAAGGACAATAACTAACGAATAACAGATATAGAGGTACGAAGAAGAGAGATGGAGAACGATAGAGAGAGATTAAGGAGGAATAATAGAGCGACAGAGAGAGACAGAGAGAGCGAGAAAGCGAGAGAGAGAGAGAGATAAAGAGAGAGATAGAGAGAGAGAGAGAGAGAGAATACGGAGAGGAGATAGATAGATAGATAAAGGGTCGGAGAGAGAGAATACGGAGTGGAGATGGAGAGCGAGAGGGAGAATAAGGAGAGGAGAAAGAGAGCGAGAGACATAATACGGAGTGGAGATGGAGAGCGAGAGAGAGAATAAGGAGAGGAGATAGAGACGAGAGACAGAATACGGAGTGGAGATGGAGAGCAAGAGACAGAATAAGGAGTGGAGATGGAGAGCGAGAGAGAGAATAAGGAGAGGAGATAGAGACGAGAGACAGAATAAGGAGGAGATGGAGACCGAGAGAGAAAATAAGGAGAAAAGATAGAGAGTGAAAGAGAGCGAGACGGAGAGAGAACGATAATGGGAATAAGAACAGTGCGAGAGGGTGCGGAAGAAAGCGAGAGGGAGGGATGGAGAGAATAAAAATATCAGAAAAAGAACTAGAAAGGAGAGGAAAGAGAGCGAGAAAAAAGGAGAGACGGGATACTAAAACGAACCAAACGAACAAAACGAACCTCCGAAACGGATGGAAACAAATCTGACTTTCCTCGGATTCCGCTGACATTCGCTCTCTCTCACTCTCTTTCTGTTGTTAATAGAGCGAGCGAGAGGAGAGCAGACGGAGAGAAAATAGATGGCGAGAATAAAGGGAGGAGACAGAGAAACGGAAAGAGCGAGGGAGAATAAGGAGAGAAAATAGAGAGCGAGAGATCGGGACGACGCTGACGTTTCTCAGATTCCGCTGACTTTCGATCTTTCTGTGGTTAATATACGGCTCGGTAAAGCGTCCCCCTGAACACCAAGAGGAAGACACAAAAAAGCGAGAGGACAGCGAGCGAACAAATAGCTGTTGTTTGAATCTTGCCAAGAATGAAGAGATCCAGAGCGGGAGCCTGCGCTGGCTGCAAACTCCAGAAAAGGAAGTGCACAGAGGTGTGCTTGCTCGCTCCCTACTTCCCTGCAGAAGATCCTCAGAAGTTTGCGAGAGTGCACGACATCTTTGGGATGGCCAACACCACCAAGATCCTTGAAAAACAGGACCCGGCAGTCCGTTCCCTCTGCGCCCTGTCGCTCTCATACGAAGCCGAGATCCGATCCAAGTTTCCCGTCACCGGATCCCTCGGTATCATCTGCCATCTCATCCAACAACTCAAGGAGGCCACCCAGGTGAGTGACTTCATGTCACGAAAGATCTGCTACTGGAAGGATGATGCCTCGATTTAAAAGTATTTTTTAAAGACATTATGTCCCGTATCGAAACAGATTTTCATTGTGTGTTGTGATCGCACAGCTGATGTGTAGATGGCTTGTTTTTCATGTGCAGGGTGATTTCTCTCCAGGAACGTCCACCATCGTTCCTGAAGCTGTGGCGGAACAAATGTAAGCCCCTGACTTTAAATCATTTTTCCTAAGTAGCTTAAAGGGTTTTCTTTGCAGGCATATGAACGACAGCGCACGCTAATGCGGTTTTATTTTAAATTTTTGTGGATCGCAGCCCGGACATCCTTGCCGTCTTCTATGGTGGTGAGGGCAGCATTCTCGAGTCAGAGGTGCCTTCTGCAGTCTCGACCGCTGCCAATACGCCAGCCGGCATTGTAGAGCACCCAAGCTCTGATGTTGGCCCACCGGACGACATGGACGAGGACTTGTAAGCTTTCTTCATCTTTCTGTCTCTCTCTGTGCGCTTGTTAATTTCCTTTCTCTCTTCGGCTAAAAATTTTCTTTGATTCAGCATGTCATGTTTTCCCTTTCATTGTCATGATTTGTTAACTCGATTTTATTCAACAAACAGTGCCGCTCTTCTTGCAATGTTCACGGTGGAGGACCCTGTAGGACTCCTCCCAGACTTGGAAGAAGGTTATTCACCTCTTGAATTCAATACCAACCCCACGGGATCTCAGTCGCCTTCTGAGCTCGAGCCGAACAGGTAATCCTGACTCTTTATTCGTCTTTCATCTTCTCAAGCGCATCTTCCTCTTCTTTCATCCTTCTTCCACCTTTATTCGGATCTTCAGATGTCTCGACGCTCATTTTTTCTCGTAAAACCAAACATGCACGCAGCCTAAACAAGGATGTCGGATTTCCTGGGAATTGTGACATCAGCCAAGAGCTCCCTTGTGGAGATTCAGCTTCCTGGCATTACCATACCGACGACAACGGCTTGTTGGAAGCTCTAGTGCAAAGGAGTTTCCCTCCTGGGTCTTACCCAGCCTTCCACCTCGACGTGTGCACGTATGTTATGCTCCCCAATACTAGTTTTAAAATGTTATGGTGGCATGATATTCATTTCGTCTCTGCTCCTCGTCTTGTTCTCCAGAGGAATCAATGTGGTTTGGTTTCTCTTATGCGCCTCCTTACAAATGTTTATTGTTTCCAAATTAGGGATGCTGCACATCCGATTGCAAACTTTGATGCCGGCAATGGAGCATACATCTCGCCAAACATCTTTCCTTGCACTTTTACTACGGCAGATCAATCATAAAATACCAGCGCAGAGCGGACATGTCATTTTCCTGGAAATTCTGCCGGCTGTAATCCGTAGCATGAAGCAATGCGGCGCCCCTTCTATGGCCTTTAATCCCAGGATTTAAAGTCTGAGGCAATAGCGTAAGCTCTCTACTCTGATTTTATGTGTTTGGCGGACTGTTTCATTGTTCTTTCATTATCTACTACTTCTTTTTGTCGCGAATTCAAGAAAAATGAATTTATGCTCACTGCGTTGTCAATCTTTGCAGGTTCGAGGATTTTTATAAAGCCAACGCGACTCCACACTACGTACAGCAAAGCGATGTGGTGAGGGAGACCTGTATGTTCATAGTTCTCGCTTCTGAATCAACAGCATCATAGCTTTTGGCCGACAATGTATTTGTATCAGAAGCAGTAAAGAAATAATTTGTATGTTTATTTTGAAGATGATGAGCAATACATTCCTCAGTTAGAAAGGACGAATATGTTGATTATGAAAATGATGTGTTTGCAATATCTTCATCTCTTTCCGACAGAGAGTCAACCTGCAAGCGAGAGGGAGAGATATAGAGAGACAGAGAGTTTCAGAGACAAAAAGGGAGAGGGAGAGTGAGAGCGAGAGACAGGGAGAGATAGCGAGAAAGATACACAGAGAGGGACAGAAAGAGGTTGCGAGAGACAGAGATAGGCAAGGTATGTAGAAAAAGAAAACATTATCTGCTTCATTCAGTTTCCTTTTCTATTATATTAGCCTTCTATCTATATGGTAGATCACAAACAAGGAGCCGTCAAACATTATGCGTATAGTATCTTCTTTCTTTAGATTTAAAGTTTTTTGAAGGGATCAATAATTCTTCATTTAAGTGGACATTAAAACATTAATGACCAACCTACTTTTCCCAATTCTATGACTAAAGATTTGTCCTTCCGAGTCCGTTTTAGTTTTACTTTAGCGACTAGAGCACAAGTTTTTTTACATTTTCACAATAGATTATATCAATTAATAAAATGATGTGCATATTATCAATACTTTAGTAAACTTAATAAATAAACCCAATAATGCTCTGGAATTTTCTAAACAATATTTACCGAGGGCCATAAACCTTACATAGTTTCCTTAAATAAAATGTGAAAAACAATAATTCTCTACCAATATTGCATCCTTAACCAACGAATGAAATAATTCAATCGGTCTTAACAAATCCATCTATCTGAGCATTACCGGAATCATTTGACTCGCAAAATTAATTGTGTTTAACTGATATGGGAATTATTGAACATAAAAAATAGGGGATCTTAGACACAAATTTTAAGTATCTTACCTTAAATTATATGGTACTAAATACATTTAAATCTAAATTGATTTCGTATCTCATACTTTTCCACCATACGATGCTCTGGGATTTCTGTACTTCTCCCTTAGTTTTCCATATCTTAATCAAGGTCAAACTACACTCATGACAACACGCTTCTTTAATAGGTTAATATGGTGATATTTAAATGTTAACTTGCATTAAATTTATCGCATGACTATGTTATGAAGCCAAAAAAATGATAAAGTATATATTTTAATGATATTTTCAATTTTCTGATCCTTTATGAATTTTTAAGGATATTCTGACATTATAATCTGAATGTAAACTTTTTTGAGTAAATTATAGTTTTTCGTGAATTTTTCTACACTATATTTGTGAAGATGTGATTTCTCGCAACAAATGTGATGCAAATACAAATAAAAGTCTGGATCTAATATTTGATAATTTACTATACCTTTTCACCTTTTGACTCAATGTTTGAAGGGTCAACACTTGGCGACAGACACATGGCAACATTGAGATGTTGCGACCAGTTCAGAGGGGATAATCCTTTCCAGTCATTGCATTTAATACTGTGATGAAGACCAAAACCCAAAAGTCTATCTGGTACCAGCGACAAGGATGAGGACAGAGAAAATTTTGGTTTAAATCAAAATCCAGAAATCATCCAACTTTAGGACTTGATATATGACAATATAAAAAGCCAATCGAGCTGAAACTTTAAGGGCAGCTTCATCTTTCTCTCATCTATCAATTCCTACGTTTGCTCTAAAATGAACCCCAGATCTTTGTAAGAAACATCTCGGTACCCGCTCCCCCCTAGAGAAGCTGATTGAAAGCTTGTTAAGTTTTTCTAAGCTCCATAAAGGCATCTGGGTATCCTGAGTGTTTGAATAATATTTAAAAAGAAGTGGGGAGGCTGACATGCATTAGGAAATCACCTTTGTCTCCACAGAACATAGCGATCTAAGGCTAATCTCTTGCCTGACATGCACTAGTTAGATCTCCATTGTGTCAGTAGCTCCACTCCAATCTATCAGCACCATTCATCATCATCACACTTCCTATACCCCATCCCTATCACGTCCATTGTTTAATTACCACAAAAAATCATTTACTATAAATCATTAAACTTCAGATAGAGTGGGAGAGAGCAGAGTAGGGACGAAGTAAAGATCACATTTTTTACATGTTACAAGCATTCATCCCACGAAGATATCACAAGCGAAACCTACATGCCACGAAGATTTGGGACATGTTTGGAAGAATTTCATAAAGCCTACGCATATTGAGAATGAGAGGAGTCGTCGAGTAGTTCAAAGTCTCATCCTGTAGAGAAAAGAAACGATTTCCGTGTTGTATGGATTGAAAAATCTATTTAAATGAATTTTATCTCGAAAAAAATTTTCTATGTTAAATAGAATTAAACCAGCTTCACCTTTGCGTTTGGACAACAAACTATGCCATGCATGGGGCCTACATTTTTTTCGTGGTATGGGAAAAAATTGTTTAACACCTATAGATGATGAACATATCAACTATGCTTCACTGATCATTATTCACTGTCTCAGCATTTTTACAACATATAAAACTTAAAACTTGATGGATGTATTCTAAATTTTATATTTGAGAATGTTCAATTAGTCGTTCATTGGCTTAAAGAAGTTGTTTCTCAATAACAAGTTCATGATAACTAAAATGTTAGTCATGGTGATGAATACTTGGTAGACTCATCAAGCATTCTTGTAATCACATGATACGTGTGTATAATGAAGCAACCCGAATTGAAGAAAAGCAGAAGAATTCTTTGGCCATTGTCTTCAGGAAAATCAAGTGTATTCAACATGCCTTTTAGCATGTAAATTTCATTATATTTTTATTTTTATCATTGGAATAAATATCTGAAACCATTTAACATCTTAATCGAGCGATGTAAGTCAAAAACACACTTATTCCTTTATATAAAGATGGTTTTAATATAATATTTTGGGCTTAACTAAGGTGAGTTATTGTATTTATATTATTTTTGCAAAATCCAGTACATATGTTTTGTTTGAGCTAAATGAAATGCAAACTTATCTTTTTTGTTGCTTTAACAATTTCTTGGGATACTTTTATTTTTTTTTAAAGTACTTTCATATAAATATTTAATTATTTTGATACATATTATGATCAAATAGTTCAAAAGGATGATGACTAATTGACTTCTACCTTTTTCCCATAGCATTCATTGTGTTAAATAGGGCTTCTACTTGTGCGCCTGTGTAAGTGGGCCTCAGCCCACTTACCCTTCTTTATCTCGCACTCTCTCTCTTTCTTGTATCGGGCACGTAGTCAAATTGTGCCCTAACTCTCAATTCTTGTATTGTGCACTCTCTCCTTGAACATGGTATCAGAGTGGGAGTAAGCACCACCACCTCCGCCACCACCTCATCGCCCCTCCGGCGATCCTCTGCTCGCATTCCTCCGTTCACGCTTCTTCAGAGATCTCTGTGACACTCTCGACTCAGAGTCCTCTGCGACCTCTCCGTTCTGACGTCCTCTGCAACCTCTCCAATCAGGCATGCGGCATCCTCCGCGATACTCGCGGCGCACAGTGTCCTCTGCATCGTCCGTGATACTCGCAGCGTCCTCCGGCGAGTCAGAGGTGATCGGCGTCCCTTTGTGCGGTGTCCTCCGTCTGCGACCTCTCAAACGCATGACATCTTGCGGCAAACTCACGGCAACCGGTGTCCTTGGTGCGGCGTCATCCTCGGCGTAGTGACCTTCTGATCACTGCCAAGGACCCTTTTGCACGATGTCTGCTCTAGATGCACCGACGCCTTCTCCTCATTGCGGACCATCTCAGTGTGTTCTAGGGTTGCTTGTCCATCTGGCTCAGCGAACTTGTGCCCTGCACCACCAATGTTCCCAATTTGAGGTGTGGACTGTACGAGTGAATCAAATCCCCTTTCAGGGACTATGTCTACACTCGGATAAGCTGCCCCGAGACATCCCATCATGGCACAGCTTACCCAACCAGCGTACATCTTCAACGGGAAGAACTATGGGTCGTGGGTGTAAGGATTCCAGCACTTCCTGACGTCTCACAACTTGAATCATCACCAGACGATGGACCAGCCCAATCTAACATGAATCTGTTGTGTGGAATCAGTTGGCTTCAGCTATATTATCATGGATGATTCAGAGTATTTAGCAGCCAATCGATGAACCCCTCACCAGAATCCAGCCTGCTAAACGACTCTGGGCGACACTAGAAAATATGTACGCAAATTGGAGTAACTTCGATCGTATAGTGGAGATTTTTTAAGCACTATTATCGTGCAAGCAGGGTGCCTCGACACTCCAAAATCATTTTGGATGCCTTCAGGCGATACTCTAGGGCTTGACTGTCCATCAACCTCTCACGACCAACATAGCAACACTGGAGCATTATCACTACGAGTTGATCGTTAGTGTGTATCTCGGCGGATTACATCCGGCTATCTCCTCACAAATCAAGGGGACCATTCTCTCCAGAGAGTGTGTTCCCGATATCACTCAGATCTTCTCGGCTGCACTTCGAGTGTCTACTAGAGCACCACAGGTCTCGCAAGGGACTTCTCCTACCCCATCCGCACTGGCCGTGTCTACACCTCCTGCCCATAGACGGACAATGGTCGCCACCTCGTGGAAAGGGAGCAACTCCTTTCCACCATGTCCCTATTGCGGCAAGCAGGATCATCCTTCCTACAAGTGGTAGAAGCAATTCAAGCGACCTCAATCCACCCATGCAATAGTGGAGACTCCAGTCAGCCCAATTGCTCCAGTTGCACCGCTACCATCAAGCCTTCCCTCACCTGCCTTTCAGGTGACCCACACACCAAGCGAGATGGAGGCAGTACGACATTATCGAGGATTCTTCGGGTCTTCTCCATCCTCTGCGACGTCCGCCCGTCCACTTTAGGTACACATGCCTTTCTTGTGTTTTCATCTTCATCATGGATTATTGACTCAGGGGCCTCCAAACACATGACCGGTACCCCCTCTGTCCTATCCTCGTATAATCCCACTCCTCTATCCTCTCCTTCTGACACCATTGATGACGGTCGGACATGTCTGGTCCGAGGTCACGGTGACACCATTGCCTCATCACACCTACCCCTCACCCATGTACTCCATGTTCCGGGGTTTCCGACCAATCTCCTCTCAATTAGCACCATTACTCGTGCTCTCTAGTGCTCTGTCACGTTTTACCGTACCTATTGTGCTTTCCAAGATCTGCATACAGGGTAGAGTACTTTCCAAGATTTCCAAGAGAAATCTGGTGATGCTGACTATGCCCGCCGGCAAGTTAGGGCGTGAGCGCGGTTGAGGACGGGCAACTAGCACTTCAGATAGAGAACTGTGGACATTGTTGTTTCTTCTTGACCAAGTGGGGATGCAGACATCAAACGGCACCACCAAAAGAAGATTCTAGGCGGCAATGTTTTCTTCTCTACCTCCCTTCTCCTTTTCTTCTTCTTCTTCCTCCTCCTTTCCCTTCTTCCTCTTTTCTCTTAGGTGAGATCTGAAAGTGATGGTAACAGCAACAACAAATTCCATATCTAAGAAAGAGCGTGGGGCTCATCATGGCCTTATATAGGGCCATGATGGGTCCCTTACAAGGAGTCCATTAGGGAGGCCCATTTGATAACCCCACCCCTTTTTACAACAAAGATAAAACTAGAGAAATTAAAACAATGCAAAAATAAACGATGCGGATGGATACGAACAAGAAAAAACATAACGATACAAACATGTTATGATGAGTACAATGTACTCTTCGTGACGAACATGAAACATGAAGTCGGACAAACGAAAAATAGAGAATTAAAACATGAGCACGTGCGCGGACGTGCATTATCTGGGTATTAAACTTGGGCGTCTTCACGAATACTTTGGCGTGCCGGTCGGGCTGGACATGGATTGACGGTGATGTTGTTGACGGCGCGGATGGGTGCGATTACATTGTGTCGATGTTGTTTGGGCGCGCTCCATCACTCTTATTTTGAAAAATTAAAGAAAATATTTCCTTCTCTCAATAAATTCTTATGCGAGTCATGTCAATTAGGGAAACATCATTGTTCGTCCTATCCACGCCGTGATGGACCACCTACATCTTCTCCATATGACCTTGTCCACTGTGATGTTTGGGGTCCTTCTCGCACTCCATCTATCGCCAGCCACCGATATTACATTGTCTTTATTGATGATCATACACGAGTCAGCTAGACCTACCTTCTCCATGACCGCACTGAAGTCCCCACTACAATAACTCAATTTTTCAATGAGGTACAAAAAAAAATACTCCACTACCGCTAAAGTCTTTTGCAGTGATAATGCCTTAGAGTTAGTTCCATCCTCAATTCAAAGCTTCTTTGCTGATCGTGGTACCATTCATTAGACACCATGTCCTCTCACTCCACAGCAAAACGGCATAGCTGAACACAAACACCATTCCCTTCTTGGCATAGCTTGCACATTACTCATTGAGATGCATGTCCCCTCTTATGTATGGTCCAACGCTATCCTCACTGCCACATATCTTCAAAATCGTCTTCCCTCTTCAGCACTCAATGGCGACATTCCTCTTCATCATCTTCATCTAACTTCCACCCTTTTCCCTCTACCTCCGCGAGTGTTTGGATGTGTTACCTTTGCCCGAGATCACTCAATCTCTCTCTCTATAAACTTTCCCCTAGTGCCAAAAAGGGGATCTTCATCGGCTACTTTTGGACGCAAACAGGGTATCGGGTTCTCTTTCACGACACTCATACCTCCGTCATTTTTGCCGATGTGACATTACATGAGGAGTCCCCTTCTTTTCTCTAGAGATTGCTCCTCCTCGTGTTCCCGTAATACCTCCACCATGCTTCTCTCCTCTACTCGATGTTATGGATACCCTTCCTTCTCTTCTCATCTACCTAGGCTCCACCTCCTTGACTTCCCCTCGTCCATCCTCGGCTCTGTCTCCCTCACCGACGCCACATGCAGGTCCTTCCACCTCCAATGGTGACTCAACCACCACCTCTCCAGCCCTAACACCCACCTCTCCAACCTCGGAATCCTCTTCTCCCGTCGATGACCTTCACCTCCCCATTGCCCTGCGCAAAGGTACCCGTGCGTGCACTCATCACCCTTTCTCTTATTTTGTTTCCTACGATCATCTTTCCCCTTCCTTTCATACCTTTGCCCTGGATGTGGCCTCTGAGTCAGTATCCAGGATGTATGATGAAGCTGCATAGGTACCTGCGTGGAAATCTGCCATGGACCTTGAAGTCCAGGCCCTCGTTTCTCGGGGCACATAGACTTTGGTCTCTCGCCCTCGCGATGCCAATATCGTCACTTGAAAATGGGTATTCACAATGAATCACAATCCCGACGGGTCCATTGCTAGACACAAAGCCCGATTGCTCACTCATAGCTTTGCCCAAGTCTATGGGATCAACTATACAAAGACCTTCTCTCCGGCCATTCGCATGAACTCCATTCGTGTGATTCTCTCCTTGGTGGTCAATCAGCCACGGGGTATGCATCAGTTTAACGTCTCTAATGCTTTCATATATGGTGATTTGAAGGAACGTGTGTTCATGGCAACCTCCTGGGTATGTTGCTCCACGGAGTTATCCAAGGTGTGTCATCTGCGGAAAGTGATTTATGGCCTCAAGCAGAGTCCTCGGGCATGGTTTGCCAAATTCACTGGTCTTCTCAAATACTTTGGTTTCACGCTGTGTCAAGCCGATCCCAACGTGCTCACCAAACTCACACCTACAAGTATTATTATCCTTGCCATCCACCTGGATGATATGTTTATTAGAGGCACTAACAGCGATGGCATTCAGACCACCAAGGCCTATCTCTAGAAGCACCTCAATCTTCATGACTTGGGCACTCCTCGGTATTTTCATGGTATCGAGTTTGATTACTAGGGTGATGAAATCTCACTCTCCCAGTGCAAGTACGCTCTGGATATACTTCAGGAGACACGACTTCTGAGTTGCAAGCCCACTTCCTCTCCGATGGAGGTCCATAGTCCGTTTTGGGACACGTCTTTACCACTCCTCCCTCATGCTGACCAGTATCAACGACTCATTGGGAAGCTCATCTATCTGATAGTGACGTGTCCCGACATCGCGTATGTGGTTAGTGTTCTAAGCAAGTGATGGAGGACCATCTCGAGGACGACGCCACGATGACGAAGAACCATCTCGAGGATGGCGCGACGGGATGTCGTCAGCCACGCCGAGCAGCTCGCGCCGACGCTCGCCACCCGGGGTTTAAGTACCCCGCGTAAGAACTTTTATCTTTTTACTTATGCTCATTTTCATGTGTGTTTGTATTTTTGGATTCGTGGACTGGGCCAATGTTGTTGGGCCCCGTCCTCGTCATTTTTACTTTTTATGTTTGTATTTTGAATTTGTAAGGGAGGCCGAACCACGTCTCGCGACGGTTCGTCCTCTCCCACGTTCACTTGGCACCCATCCTCACTATATAAGGGGATGGCATGCCCAAGGAACACCTTGGAGTCATTGTTGAAAAGTTTATTCACAATTCGTCTCCCCTATCGAGAGTAGTGTAGGGGTTTGGCTAGCCCCACCCCATGTTGAGATCACTCCGTGGGTAGAGCCCACGTCTCCCGTCGAGATCACTCCGAGGAGATGTGTTAAAGCGCGCCGTCGAGATCACTCCGGTGCGAGAAAGAGTTTCAAGAAGCCGCCATCAAGAATCGAAAGAGACCTTCGTCGAGATTACTCCGGGGGTCTTGGGAGATTCAAGAAGCGTCGCCGACACGCCATCAACCGGGGAAATCTGCTCCGTCGAGGGAGCACACCCCAGATCCGTCAAGAACTCCTCTTTCTTGGAGGGTTCTTGGTTGTTACAGTTCAAGAAAGCCATTTCTTGGTACCTTTTCCACCCTTCCACCATTTCTTGATCGCCCACCCCCCTTTCCCCATCGTTTCTTGCTCCCCCACCCCCTCGTCTTCCCTTTCTTGATCGCCCCCCCTCCTTTCCCCATCGTTTCTTGATTCCCAACCGCCTCGTCTTGCCTTTCTTGATCGCCCATCCCCCTTTCCCCATCGTTTCTTGATTCCCAACCGCCTCGTCTTGCCTTTCTTGATCGCCCATCCCCCTTTCCCCATCGTTTCTTGATTCCCAACCGCCTCGTCTTGCCTTTCTTGATCGCCTACCCTCCTTTCTCCCATCGTTTCTTGATTCCCAACCGCCTCGTCTTGCCTTTCTTGATCGCCCACCCTCCTTTCCCCATCGTTTCTTGATCCCCAACCGCATCCTCTTGTCTTTCTTGATCGCCCACTTTCTTTCCCCTTGATTTCTTGAGTTCTTGATTTCTTGAATTCTTGATTTCATGATTTCTTGATTTCTTGATCTCACCATATCTCCTTGATTCCCCTTCATTCTCCCCTTCGCCCTCATCTTTCTTGATTTCTTGATTCCCACCCTCTACGCCATAACCGATTACTTGGTTTTCTGCCCCACCCCCACGACTATTCCCACGATACTTGGTTCGCTGTCTTGCCCGCCCACATGACTACGCCGTGCGCCAGCCAAGCGCGCGCCTTGTGCGCCCTCTGCTCCGACTTTTGTTGCACGCCACCCGTGGACTCAGCTCTCTGCTGGTAGTTACGACCGCACCGTCCGCACCCAGTTTTGTCCTCGCCAACGACACTCGTCCGCATGACCCGACACTAAGCATCCGCTCGACGACTTGGACGCCTTGGACTAAGCGATACAAAGGTCAGTCTCGTCTCCCCTCTATAAACTCCAGTATTATTATCTTCGACAGTCTCGTCTTCCCCTATCGCGTCCGCTACCGTGATATTCTCGAACATCATCGGATAGGACTAGCCACCTTGTCGAGCATAGGGATTCTTGTGGTAGGACTGTCATCCGACTTGGACGCCGAACGCTCCAGGGCTGTTAGATGCCCCTCACTTAGTAGACGTCTAGTAGGTCCAGCGGGTCATTGGGAGTTTGATCTTAGGTTCACTCGTCTCTCATTGATCGATGCGGCCGGCGCCGCTATCCGTCAAGTCCTTATCTGCTCATTCGTATTTTCTCATCATTCGGCTTACATCCCATACATTCGCATCGTAACCCTGTGACGTGAAACGCGCCGATCGATCCCGGCCGTCGTCGTATCACATCAGCAAGTTCATGTAGGAACCACGTCAAGTTCATTGGGCAGGAGCTTTATGGCTACTTGCAAACATCAAGAGTGCACCTGGGCGAGGGCTTCTTTATCAGAAACATTGTTACCTTTGCATCAAAGCTTATTCAAATGCATCATTTGCAGCTGACCTAGGGGATCACAAATCCATGATTGGCTATTACACTTACATCGGCGGTAATCTGGTTACATGGCGCTCTAGGAAGTAGATGGTGGTCGCCTGCTCTAGTGTGGAGTCCGAGTATCACGCCATGGCCTCCACGCCACGAGAGATGGTATGGCTTTAATTTTTTTACATGAGCTCGACGTAGAGGCTCTGACACCAATGCCGAAGTATTGTGACAATCAAGTTGTTATCTTCATTGCTATAAACAAAGTGTTCCACGAGCGAACCAAGCACATTAATGGCAGGGATCATATCGACTCCATTTGTCACATCCTCCCAACAACTTGACGACGTCTTCACCAAGAGCTTGTTGGGCATCTCCTATGACGGAATCAGCACCAAGCTGGGCATGCTCGATTCATATGCTCCAACTTGCAGGGGAGTGTTAAATAAGGCTTCTACTTGTGGGCCTGTGTAAGTGGGCCCCATCCCACTTACCCATCTCTATCTTTCTCTCTCTCTCTTTCTTGTATCGGACACATAGTCAAATTGTGCCCTAACTCTCAATTCTTGTATCTCACACTCTCTCTCCCTCTCCTCGCACACGCTTATTTTATGAAATTCTCTGAGTAATGGATGTAGGTACATGAGAAGTTATATTTTATGATACATCTCGCTTTAGTTGTTCCAGAATATATTTAATAGTACTCTCTAATTCTCATCATTTTAAAAAATGTGAAACTCCAAACATCTACATGCTTGTGAATAAATTTGGTTCACAGAAACCAGATCATGTGGTTGAGTTTTTCAACACCAAAAGCACAAATTTATCAATTATAGATTATTCAAATTCTACAAAAAAATAATAAGCCCTACTTCTTAGATGGATAACAGGTGTCGATTGGGAAGAGGTAATCCATGATATTGAAAGCATCATCTACAGGGTACTCATTTGTGATTCTTAAGCGGTGGGCAAAGACTTAATATTAAGAAAATCATGAGAGATAATAAGATGGGGAGAGAGATAGAAGAAGGAGAGCAGAGAAAGACAGATAGATGTATCGAGACAGAGAGAGAGGACACAATAAGGAGAGAAAAAGAATACAAAATCTTGAGAGCTTTTTTCGTTGTAAGTTCTCCCATTTTGTGAGGCAATATTGAAATAAATGAAATGTCAATACTACTATTTTGGTTTGATTTTTTTTCAGGGAGATATTTTTTAATCAATGACTCTTCCACTTATGGTTGGTGGCATAAATGCCTAATTGATTGTTCTCTTGGCCGGCAGCATTTATTATAAAATCAAAATAAGGGAACTCTAAACCGGAGGCAGGAGAGAGAGAGACCAGAGAGAGAGAAAGAGATAGAGAGAGAGAGGTGGAGGTCGAAGGGGGGGCAAGGGAGAGAGAGGGGCAATAAGAGAGAGAGGGGGCACGGCCGCACGGTAGAGTGAGGGGGCATGGGAGAGGGAGCGGGGAGAGTGAGTGAGGGGGCACAGGAGGCGGGAGAGGAGGGCGGGGAGAGAGAGAGAGGGAGATCCCTGTTCTCCTTCTCTCTTTATCTCTCTTTTAGAGTAAAAAAAAATTATATTACATTACCTCGGGAATGCCACTTGTTCGTAAACGGTTCGTCTGTTTGTGAACCGTTCGCGAACACGTTCGTGTCCAATTTTTTGTGTTTGTGTTCATGTTCATGTTCGTGTTCGTTCGTTTCCATGTTCGCAAATGAACGAAAATTTTCTTCCCAACCCTACTCACATCTTTCCATCATTGTTATTAGGGAACTCTAAACCATACCATGCATGTTATTTGATGGAAAAAATAAAAGTTGAAGAAACAATAGCTCCATGGTCTTGATGTGCCTATATCAAAGGCTAGGATATGTTCAAATTGGATTGGTCGAACCAGTTTTTGATCAATCCAATATTCAAACTAGCTTGTTGGAAAATCCCTTTGCATGACTCAGACTCAAACCAAGCAATCTAAGTCCTCCCTTAGGGCCTCGATTTGAAAATGAAAATAATGCCAAGTTTTTAACTATGATAAAATAACATCATAGAACTTTGTGCAAGAGGCAATAATTAGTGATATCTATTTTATCTGATTTTGGTCTTCTCAAGCAGGTGTGGCAACTACTTTTTCCAGAAAACTGATCGGACCCTAGGGGATACTTTAGTCTTGTAAGCCCACAGGGGCATTTCAGTCATTTAGTGATTGTTGTGTTTCCTCTAAATAAGGCTGTCCTCCCTTTAGGAGGGCAGCTAAAAAGATAGAAGAAAGAATTACTCTCGTCTCCCCTCTCCAGGTCTAGGTCTGTCCTCCCTCTCTCCCTCTACGATCCCCATCCTTGTGATCGTCTCTACCTCACCGTGTCTTCATGTGGCTCATCCTCGGCCGATCCCTATCCCCTTTGCTCAGCCTCATATCCGATCCTTCCTGTTTCACCTCTCTACCTGGGAATTTCTACATAACCTCGTCCTCTACCCTCCTTCCGATACAAGCCTCGATCTAGGATCGTATCATTGGTATCACAGCCAACCCGCTCCATCTTCCACTGTCACCTCCATGGACATCAAGTCAGAGTGTTCTTCCTCAATGAGTGGGAGCAGCGCGCGGGCGAAGGCCATCGCTGCCGCTATCGAACGCCATGTTGCGTCGCTCGCCATACAAATGCAACAACTCTTGGCGACGCAACAGCAGCTAATGACTGCATTGTCGTCAATGTTCGGCTTCCCCGGTGACTCGCCCATTGTCCACGCCCATGTGGCTTAAGGTGCCTCGAGCCAACTACCAACAGCCTCGGTCCTGATGATAGCTGCCTCGACGGCCACAGTGTCGACCGTCGCCGCCCTGGCCTCGAAGGCCACTGCCCTGGCCCCAACGGGCACTGCCCTGGTGGCCACCACCGCAACCCTGACGGCCACCTCTATGGCCCCGATGGCCATGGTCCCGAAGGCAGCCGCTACAATCCGGATGGTCACCGCCCGACGGCGGTCTGTGATCTCGATGCATGCGGCTCCGACGACTACTATTGCAACCCCAACGGCCGTGTTAGAGGCCCTGATGGCCGTCTCCTTGACCCTGAAGGTTGTGGCCTCGACAGTCACTGCCCTGTCCTCGATGGCCGCTGCATTGACATCGATGACCCTAACGACCACCACCGCGAGCCCGATGGCCGTCGTCGCAAGCCCGTCGACCGTGGCTCAATCGATCACCGTTCTGACAGCTCCAGTCGATGCCCCTCTGATGGCCGCAATCCCACCGGCCACCATCACCCCATAGGCCGCCGCTGCTGCTCTAATGATCGCCGCCCTAGGCTCACCCTGGGGGCCCCCACCTAGGCAAGACGGCCTATGGTGGAGGGCCAGGCCAACCCATCCCACCCCGAGAAGCCCGGCCAGCATAAAACTAGCGGGCCTGGTCAATGGGGAAACAGGTCGGGCTTGTGTTTTCCAACCCCGGCCGGTCCGCCATATTATCAAGCAAGCCTGTGACGAGGGGGCAACCCAGCAAATGGGCCCAATAGGGGGTTTTCTCCACTAAAGGCCCACCACGGACCCCCATTAACCCAAGTGATTTTTGATTTTTTCCTAATTTTCTGTTACTTTTATAATTTTTCTGGGATTTATTTAAGCTTGATATAATTATTTTTAAATGAAAATGGCAGGTTTAAAATTTAATTTTAAGGTTAATTAGTGTGGGAATGAATTACTAAATTTTCTAGAATTTTTTGGAATTTTCTAGGATTTTTAAGGATTTTATTGGATTTTTCTGGGATTTATTTGAGGAAGAAATGAATTTTTAAAGAGCAAAAGGATATATTTGTAAGGCGAAAATGAGTTTTAAAGTAATTTGCAAACTTTTAGGGGCTTTTTGTGAATATATGTTGCAATTATACCCCTAAAAATGGCTCTCGTTCGTTTCGGTAGGGGCATAGATACAATTATGAAAAAGTTGCAAGGATTTTAATTGAAAATTGTCATGGTATTTTTTGCGATTTCAGAAAAAATTCGGAGGAGAGAGAATGCGGAAAGGGCATATGCACAATTATTTTTGGGTGACGTCAAGCAGCAAATCCATATTTTAAAAGGGACTTAAGTGCAAAACCACAAGAGTGGTTTTCATGTGACCCACGTGGCCTCATGGCCGTCGGATGAGAATCCGACGGCGCTTGATGAGGGGGGCCAACGGGCGGTAAGTTCACCGCTCGAGCGGCACATACAGTGTGCACGCACGAGCGGTGACGCGGCGTTTGCCTATTTGCCAGCGCTGCGAAAAACACATTGGTAAGTGCATTTTATATGTACAACATTTATTTTTCTTAATATTTTCTCTTTGATTTTATTTTTGCTAGGGGGTACGTGGCGCTCGCATATTCAACCTGAAATTTACATTTTAAATTGTGCCAGCCAATCAGCGGTCGACACATCATGGTGTGTAAAAAATATTCAAATTAAATAAATGAAAATTGATCCAACGTCTATGATTGGTCAATTTGCATTTATTAATAACTTTTGATCCTGAAGTCCGATTGAGATGATTTTTTTACGGATTTGCTCGTCTTGACCCCCTCTTTCTTTGTTTGATCATTCAGATCGAGCCTACATTGATAGATAAAAGTTAATTACTAAATGGGGATAAAATGGTAATTTTTACCATGTAACTCAAGTATAAAAGCTGAATTTCGAGAGGGGGGAGCTCATTTGGATGGTGCTCTATCACTGTTGCAAGACAAAGAGGAGGTTCAGCATGGATCAACCTATTTGGTACCTTTTTCTTCTATATATTTGAACTTTTAGTGTATTTTGGATGAAGTTTTCGTTAAATTTCTTCTTGGTTCTTCTTAATTTTTGTCTAAACTTCTAATACGCTAGGCTTGAGCAAAATGTACAAGCCCTTACTGAGATTGAGAGATTTACCTAGCTATTCCAAGTGTACATTAAAAAAACTATAAAAAGAACTTCAACTTCTAGGAGATTAAATTTCCCTTTTTATTATCTAATATTGTAATTATTTCTGAATTATCAAACCTACAAAGCCAACTAAACCAAATCCAAATTTCCCTCTCTAATTGACCAAGCAACTTGTGCCCTTGCTGGCCAAGAAGGGGCGGTGGGAGGAGGTGGAGACGATGAGGAGACAATAGTCTGTCAGTCTTTTTCCCTCAACCTTTCTCTCTGTTCATCTCCTCTCTTGCTCTCTCGGTCGGTCTTTGTCCCTTCTCTCTCTCTCTCTCTCTCTCTCTCTCTCTCTCTCTCTCTCTCTCTCTCTCTCTCTCTCTCTCTCTCTCTCTCTCTCTCTCTCTCTCTCTCTCTCTCTCTCTCTCTCTCTCTCTCTCTCTCTCTCTCTCTCTCTCTCTCTCTCTCTCTCTCTCTCTCTCTCTCTCTCTCTCTCTCTCTCTCTCTCTCTCTCTCCCCCCCTCTCTCTCTCTCTCTCTCTCTCTCTCTCTCTCTCTCTCTCTCTCTCTCTCTCTCTCTCTCTGTGCCCTTTTGTCTTTCTCTTTTCTCTGGTTTGCCCTATGTGCCTCACTCTCTCTCGCTCGATCTCTCCCTCTCTCACTCGCTGGCACGTTCTCTCTCTATCTCGCTATCTCTATTTCTCTCTCACTCACTCTCCCTCTCGCTATCTCTTTCTATCACTCTCTCCCACAAACTCTATCTCTCTTTCTCTATCTGTTTGTTCTTTGTTCGCTCTCTCTCATCAACCACCACAACAATGAGAAGCTCTACATTGCCAAGATCATGTGAACATTTTTTTAATGTATTTAAAAAGGGATAATAGCGCGGTATATCCTAAACTTTCAAAAAAGTCTGAGAGATATCTTAAACTCTTTTTTTCGCACCATATATCCCCAACTCTTGAAATTGAAAAGAGGCTATCCCGGTGGTGACGTGGATCTCCACGTCGCTTGCCAGGTGGAATCCTGGCCAGATGGAATCCACCTGGCTGCCACGTGGATATCCACGTCATCACTGGGATAGCCTAAGAGATTAATTAAAGGGAAGGGGGAGAGAGAGAGAGACGCGCTAGAGAGAGAGAAGAGAAGGAGAAGGAGAGAAAAGGGCGCTTCTTCGACCTCCTCTCCGACGCAGAATCAGGCGCAGGAAGAAGGTGCCGGAAGATTTCGACCGCCTAACGCCGCTTGAGGGAGCTCGTTGTCTTCCTATACTCCCCCATGGAACCTTTCCCGTCAAGGTACCGTATGATTTTTTTGGTTATCATTCGAAATTTTTTTGGTTTTTTTTTTGTTTCGATTCCTCTCTGTTTTTTTTTCGATTCCTCTCAGTTTTTTTTTCCGATTCCTCTCAGTTTTATATTTCGATTCCTCTCAATCGAAATTTTATTTTTCTTTCTGGTTTCTCTGTTCTACGGGCGTTCATTCTCTGTTCTGCGGGCGTTCATTCTCTGTTCTGTTTTACGCAAAAAACAAGCTTGGGTTTCCCCATGTTTGTGGTGATATCATCCGTCCTCCAGCTCTAGACGCATCATTTGCGCCGGTCGGAGTGGAGCGAAGACGCGAGGAGGCGACGCAGCCAATCTATCAGACGGCATGGCGATCTCTCTGCGATTTTGGTAATTGTTCACGTCGACGGGCCCTTTGCCAGAATTCCCGACGATCTGAATTGCCGCTGTTGTCGCCCCCCCTGGAAACAGGAGATCATTCTCCTCCATTTCTCCACCTCGAAGGATGATCGACCTCTATCGGTGATTTACGCTTCATGGGAGAGGAGGACACCTCAGAAATCGCAATTCTCTTCCGCTTTCCTCTGCCATCAATCGACGCCTTATTCATAAGAACTTGACGTACTACATGATACGCGTGCTGACTTTCTTCAACCTTCTTGCTCTTGCGTGTTTTTTGTTGGTTGAGAATGGCAGGCCCCAGGTCACCACATAGCTGTAATTTTGACTATCATTATGCACTAGACCGAGTCTTGACTCTGCTATCTTATTCTTTGGGAACACATTGTGTACCAGTTAAATCAAAGCATGAGTTTGATTATTTCTTGACTCGTATGGCTTCCGTTTCACCTCAATTTGGTATAATATACTTATATATATATACTCAATAGTGATTAGGTCAATGACCTTGTGAGTTTTGGTGAATTTTTTGAAAGCTAGTAGATGAGTCTTGTCTTTGAAATTGATCATTGCATGCAACTTTGGGGTTATGATCATAATGGTCAATGAGCTTGCCAGCGATTATATGATACGCAATGTGTCGTATGGTGAATAGTGTACGCTTCCAATATTAACTTTTTTTCCTTTCTGAAATACTAGCCCATGTCCAGCTGTTCCCTTGAGGTATGCTAGTACTTTAAATGCCACCTGCAAATGAGGTTCCCGTGGACTATTGATGGAGGCAAATTACGTGTTTATTTTAATCGTCGTTGTAAATTTACTTTGCCTACAATCAAATAAATTTGATAAATCATAGAACTTACTCACATGTATAGTTGGAGTAAGGTCATCTCCACAGGGACTGGCCTTTAGGTTTATATCAATAATGGAGTTGTTATTTATTATAATATAGTAATAACACTAAAGCTATTAAGGAGAATTTAATAATTGGTAAGTAGAGGGGTGATAAGCCAAAAATAGGGGTAGAAATTATGCAGTTTTTAGCCCTTGTCGTTGTGAATTTTAGCTTATGCAATAAAATTTTAAAAACTCTACTTAAGATGTGTAGTGATAAGTACGAGTGTAGTCCAAGGGAAGTTAGTAAGGAATTCAATTTGATGATCTTCTTGGTAGTTTAACCCTACTTAGAGTGAATTTGATCTTCAATGAGGATCAACTCACCCTAATTAGAAGGGAAATTTAGAAAGGGGGGTAGAAGAGATGAGATGAATAGAAGAAATAGGGAGCTCTAGATTGGCTTCTTTGATCCAAATAAAAGGGTCCGAGAGGTCAATTAGAGAGGTTGAGAAGGAAGTTTTGATTTGAGTTGGGTTGGTTTTGTAAGTTTGATAATTCAGAAATAAAATGGGGGTAATTTAATCTCCTAAAAATTAAATCAAAATTTTTTCGAGTTTTTCTTTGGGAATGCAGTTGAATGCCTAGTTAAATCCCTCAAATTCTCCTCTCAATCCTAATCAGGGCTTGTACATGCCGCTCAAGCCAACCGATTTAGAAGTTCAGATCAGAATCAAGAAGAAGAAACAAGAAATTGAATTAATTTCATTCAAAATTCACCAAAATTCAAATACAATGAAAGGGAAATGTACCAAACAGGTTGATCCAAGCTGGGGCTCCTCTCTGTCTTGCAGCTGTGATAGAGCACCATCAAGAATGACCCCCTCCTCTCGAAATTTGGCTTTTATACCTAGGTAAAATGGAATAAATTACCATTTTACCCCTAATTAGTAATTAATTTATATCTATCGATACAGGCTTGATCTCAATGATCCAACTGAACAGATAGAAAGAGGGGATCAATACGAGCAAATCTATAAAAAATCATCTCAATCGGACTTATGGATCAAAAGTTATGAATAAATGAATTTAAACCAATGTGAGCCATTGGATTAATTCATTCATTTATTTATTTTTTTCTCTTAACCGCAGGCTGAGGTGTCGCCCTCTCATTGGTGGCGTCAATTCAACTTCTTCAGGCGGGTGCTCTCTTGTTGCGCCACGTACCCCATGGCGAAAAAAGAAAACCAAAACAAATATTCAAAAGTCGGGATTTGCGTACATTTTGATATGCACCTTTGCGTGAGTCTGGACTTGAAAGCTTCTATTGATAATTTGCCACATCACCGCCCGTGCGTGCGCTTAGCATGCATTGCACGGGCGGTAATCTTACCGCAACTGGCCTCTATCACTGACCGCCGTCAGATTTTCATCCAACGGTTGCGATGAGGCCACGTTGTCGCTCCCAGCAATCACCCTGAAATTTACACATAAATCCTTACCGAAATAAATAATTGCCATCCGACGCCGCCCAAAAATATTTAGATATACCCCTTTGTGCATTCTCTCTCCTCCGCTTTTTTTTCTAAAACATTAAAACAATTAATAAATTATTTGCAATAAAACCCTGGAAGATTTTAAATTACATCTTTACGCCTGCAGTGGCGACTGAGAGCTATTTTCAGGGTCTTTTGCAACAAAACTTTGCAAAACGGCCCTTCCAAGTTTGAAAATGATATAAATACTTTTTTCTCTTATAAATATACTTTTTTTCCTTAGAATAAACATATTTTCTCTTCAAATAAATCTCAGAAAATTCCTAAAAATTCGTTAAAAAATTCTAGAAAATTCTAGAAAATTCACTGATTCATCCCCTTGCTGATAAATCTCGAAATTAAATATTAAAATTGCCATTTTCATTCAAAAATAGTTATTTCGAGCTCCAATAAATCCTTTAAAATTCATAGAATTAACAGAAAATTAGGGGGAAATCAGAAATCACTTGAACACAATATTTTCATGTAAATATATGATAACAACCCCATTTTATGCTCTTTCAGTGCATAAAATTGTGCTAATAACATGAAATAAAGACCGAATTTTGGGTGTTATCATGGGGATATTAGTTTAATAAGATAAGTAGATTAATAAGAGAAAAGAACAAGAATGGGTAGCTAGATATATATTCAGATATAATAGAAGGGATAGAGTATTAATTTTATATACTAAGAAGATAGGTAAAGAGAGAGTATTAAGTACTTATTACTATAATGTACTAAGTAAATATAAGTAAAGAGAAATATTAAGAAGTAAAGTGGGAGTAAAATGTATGTAATCACCTATAGTTGGGGAGAGTACCTCCTATAGCTATAATATTTACTCTATATATAATATATCTATCATAATAAGTTTTATAATTATTCTTATAATCGAAAGTAGGGAGTAAAGGAACAGAATGCCCTAGAACATTGAAATAGGATGGATTTTATTTTTCAAAAAATCATTTATATATATTTATATTTTTTAGACTCGACTTCTGAAGTTATAAGGTTCTATTTAGTCAAACACCTAATAGGTGTTCAACCAAATGCTCAAAAGAGATCGAAATAGGGGTATTTTATAGTTTATATGATTTATATATATTGTATATACTTATTTTAAATATATTGATAATAATGGGTCAATTTAGTAGAACACTTGAGTATTTAAGTAATACTAAGTTTTTTATATGTATTATATAGGTTTTATGAGAGAAGATTGATTATAAAAGGGTGTTTCTGTCGAACGCCCATGAGAAGTTTGACAGAATACCCAAAAGAAGATGAAGAGGAGGTAGATTATGTTTTTTAATGTTTTATAAAGTTGATAGGGTAAACATAACTAAATCAAAATATATTCATCGAACACACTAGGTGTTCGATGAAATGCTTAAGAAAACTCGATCGATCTCAATTCGGGAACAAAATCATGCAATCAGAGTATCATGAAATATATAAATCAACCAAAGAAAATCGTGAGATCACCTGAATCGCACTGATTTGAGGAGCAAAGGTGGCGGCGCCAATCGCCGCTGCCTAACTTCGGTATGCAGTCTCTTTGCTCATCTCCTCCACGCTGGCGCAAATCCAGGGTGACTCAGCCTCTCTTTGATGCCGTCTGAAGCTCCAAGAGTGGTGGGAGGTTGTCATGCCCCTCTTTCTGCTCTCGCCGCCGCCGGATGAGATCTCCGCCACCATTTGGACAATGGTCAAAAGGCCCCTTTAACACTCTAGACGGATCCCTTAGGCCGTCCGATGGAGGGGGTGGCCTTGGTGATCCTCCTGGGCCATTGGATCACCTGATGGTCCCCCCTCGCCAGCTGAAATGGCCTTCAGCCGGCAGCATCGACGGCCAGGGGCGAAATTAGACAGAAATGTCTCTGGCCGTCCGATCATCCTTATAAAACTCTAACGGCTGTGATTAAATCACAGCCGTAGACCTCTTATGGTGCACCCCTACTTCTGCCCCGTCATCGTGCTCCGTCAGCCATCCATCTCGCCTTCGTGTATTTTAATTTTTCCGTCAAAGGTCTCGCGGTCACGTCAGCCTAAAAAAAAGAAATACCAATATGTTAAATTAAAGGAACAGATCCCACTATCCGATCTACTTAAAGAACATCAGACAGATGAGATCATGTTTGCCTACTTAAAATGGCCCGAAAAGGCACGTGCTTCGGGCCGGGTTGGCTTGAAGCCTAGTCTTACTTTCTTTTTATTTTCTTTAGATCGTGGCCCGTTGGTCCGCGATCATATTCGAGCTTTGTGGCCCGCCCCACGACAGTTCTAAAATGGAGAATGGATCTAAATCACATATCAAAAATCTTTACGAGACGAGACACTATATATATGTCCGCGGGTTATATTAACTGAATCAAAATCAAAGACATACCTCTTTTCATGCAATCCTCACTTCTCTATGGGCCAGCTGTGGGCTAGCTTTAGCCTTGCGCTCTCTAGCCTGTTTCTGGCTTGGGCCTAAGTCCTAGGTCAGCTCCTTAGCCCGCTCAATAAGCCCTCTTTTTATTATTATTATTTTCTATTATTCATTCTTCCTTCTTTCTCTCTTCAATAACTCTTTCTTTTAGTTTGACTTCTTCTCTGATCATAAATATAAGCTGAAATACAAGATAAAGCATTAGAAATTAAAATGTCTTAAACATATTTCCCTAAGAAATTCTTGAGTATGTTAAACATGTATAAAAAATGACATTAAAATGTATTATTTTATCATTTGCTCTATTTAGTGCATGAAATGCAAAATCCTATAAAATTGAATAAAATACACATGATATGTGCCACAAATGAGCTTAAAATTTGTACATTTACATGCTATATTTTGGGTCTATCAACTATGCACGAACTGACTGAGAAGTCCCACTGCAAATGCGATATTTGGTCAAGAATGATTAAGATATATGAGTTTACCAATCAACCTAACATATTTCCCCCCATCAACATGTGTTGCTTCTTCACACGGACCCAGTTTCAAGTTTGGATCCATGGGTACTGTTGACAGTTTACAGTTGCTCATACCCATCTCCTTCAATATGTCCAAAACATATTTCCTTTGAGAAATGAAAATGCCATCAGAAGAATAAGCAATCTCTATTCCCATAAAATACCTTAATATTCTCAAAATTTTGATATAAAAAAACTGAGTTAAGATGGAAATTCTGAGTTAAGATGGAAATCTCTTCATCGTCACTACCAGTAACAATGATATCATCCACATAGACAAGTAATACAGCCACCTTTCCATTCAAGCCTGTCTTAACAAAAAGAGTGTGATCTCCATAGTTTGGGCAGTAGCCCATGTCTTTCATTGCTTGAGAGAACTTCCCAAACCAAGATCTTAGAGATTGCTTCAATCCATGTAGTGCCTTTTTTTTAATTTGCACACTTGACTCATATGTACATATGGATAATATCCAGGTGGAATTTCCATATACACTTCCTCATCCATATCTCCATGTAAAAAGGCATTTTTCACATCATACTGGAATAATTTCCAATTCAGATTTTCTGCTACTACAAGAAGAATGCAAACTGTATTCAATTTTTCCACAGGAGCAAATTTTTTGCCATAATCAATTCCACACGCCTAAGTGTAACCCTTTGCAACCAGACGAGCTTTGTATCATTCTAATGTACCATCTGACTTATACTTTATGGTGTACACCTATCTGCATCCCACTTTCTTCTTGCCTAAGGGTAATGTAACAATTTCCCATGGGTCATTTTTTAGTAGTGCATTAATTTCATCATCGATGGCTTGTTTCCAATTTTTATCCTCCATAGCTTCATACACTGTCTTGGGTGTGGATATTACATCAAGTCTGCCAATGGGTGCCTGATATTCAGTGGAGAGTTGTGTATCCTGTAAAGTGTGACATAGGATATCTTGGAAATTGGGTGCAACTCCTTTTTCCTTTCCTTAACGCAATTCGGCAGCATGAGTCATCCCCCGAATATGCCTGCCATTGTTGAGCTTCAGTCATTTCTCTTGATTCCTGATTTTCCACTACATCTTCACCATTATTTTCAATAGCTTCATCATTTTCCTCTTGTTGTAGTGAATTTGGGCCCCCATTTTCAAAAATAGGTGGTATGCTCGTGGGCACTTCTCTTTGAGTTTTACTTGTATCCTCTGGTGGCAATAACATAAGAGGCAATTCAACTTCTCTTGCCATTTAGACTGGTTGTTCAGCGGTAACACATAGAGATGAAAAATATTTTTCAGATTCATTGAAGGTTACACCTAGTGACACAAACATCCTCTTGGATGGAGGGTGATAACATTTATACCCTTTTTGAGTAGATGTATATCCAACAAATACACATTTTAGAGCCTTGGGACTGAGTTTGTCAATCGGATGATGTATATGGACAAAAACCGTGTGGCCAAACAGTCTAAGTTTCAGTCCAGTTTTACATCTTACAGAGGGAAAAAATTTGGTCATAAGATCGATAGAACTCTTGTATCCAAGTAACTTGGATGGTAAACGATTGATCAAATGACCAGCCGTCAATAGGGCCTCTCCCTAGAGATATTTAGGTACTCCCTGATGAATGAGTAAAACCCTGGTTGTTTGTACGACATGACCAATTTTCCTTTCAGCTATACGATTATGTTGCCGCATATACACACATGAGGACTCCTGAACAATACCATGTGTTTGAAAATAAGATCTTAGTGTTGTATTAAAGTAATCTTGAGCATTATCAGATCTAATCCTCTTCACTTGCACACCAAACTGAGTCTGCACCATGGCGATAAAATGTTTGATAATGTCCTTTATTTCTAGCTTACTCTTAAGAAGATATGTCCATTTCAATCGGTTACAGTCATCAATTATAATGAACCATTGAGCATCATTCAATGATGATATAGAACATGTTCCCCACACATCTGTATGTATATCAAATAGATAAGCACTCCGCTCACCCTTCCCTTTAAATGATGACCTCTTGTGTTTAGCATATTGACATGCATCACATACAAGTTTGGAAAGATCCACATTATGAGAAAAAACAGGTAACATTCGTCCTAGGAGTTCAAACGATGGATGACCCAAATGTGAATGAAACAGTTTAATTTTCTCTATTATAGGGAGATTATTTTCCTCTGACAGACTTCTTCCATTTGCCATCAGCACAGCAGCTGCCCCATCATTTACTGTCAGTAGGCTGTGTTTCTCCTCAATTGGTCCAATCGTTTGGCTCAGCTTCTTATCAAATAAAAAACAACTAGAAGAATCCAACGTTAGAGTTAGCAATGTGTCTTTAACCAAATTTTATCGAACATTCTATCTGATACCCCAAGGTGTTAGAGAATAGTCACTTTATCGAACATTCTATCTGGCATGTTGTATTAATAGTGAGTAATGTTTATGTTACTAATCAGATAAATCATCCAAGGCCAGGCGACGAGAGTGTTAACAAGGACAACCTTCAACCTGCTTGACTTATGAGGATTAAAGTGACCCTATACAATTGAACGCCCAGATGAATAGTATGGTAGTAATTAGGAGCAACTTGAGGTGAATTTGGGAAAAGGGTAAACGCATGTATTTAAAATCACGCCATTGAAGAAATATGGAGTGAAAAAGCACTGCATATTCCTCCTTAATCCCCCCTCCCATTCTATTGAATGAAACAATGGCTTTACTGATGAAAATTATCCATCTGATTTCTCAACCCAGAGAATAGGTGAGTTTTGGTGAATTTTTTGGAAGCTAGTAGATGAGTCTGTCTTTGAAATTGATCATTGCATGCAACTTTGCGAGTATGATCATAATGGTCAATGAGCTTGACAACGATTATATGAATTTCTTTGAATATCGTTCAAATTTCCCTCACAATGCTTCCCCTAAGAATTTCCTTTCATGAGCTCTGTTCAAAATTCCTCATTTTTTTGAGAGTTTGCTGACCTGTGAAAGTGCTCAGCTCGTGTGTTCTTTAATTTTCTGTTTAATTAAATCCTATTAACTTTTCTCATGGGAAGAATTTCGTTTATCCTTGTATTTGTAATTAAATAATTGTTTTTCTTAATTGTCAGCAATCCAGTATCCTGAAATTGAAGGAGCTCAAAGAGAGATGCAAGAAGGCCAGTGCATCGGGTGTAAGGGCAGGTACGTCTCTATAATTTGACGAGTTAATTTTTCTAGAATTGGAGGATACTTTTGGATCTGGTGAAATTTTGAATCGGAGATCCTTTTATCAGTGTTCCATGATTGGATTTCTTCTTGTTTATTTCTCCCAATTCTCTGGTCTGCTCCCTCCAACCTCGACAATGATGAGATTATCCCTTGTAAGAAAGGCGTCGAGTAATTCAAAATTTCAGGATGAAAATACTCTTAAATTGAGGGAAGATCTGAAACGCTATGCTGCTGTTTCACTGATTCGATCTTCTTGTGTATCATCATGTCAAATAATAGATGTCCTTTTTGATAACTATGGAGTCAATCGTAATGACAATCTCTGATTTTTCCAAAGCGGTATGGATTCTTGAAATGTCATACCTTGTATATACCTTCCTCCGCGATCCAAAAAACAAGCTTGGGTTTCCCCATGTTTGTGGTGATGTTATACTTTTCATTAAATTGATCTGGATTTTCAACATAGGAATCATGGGAATCACTACCTCCCTGTTATCCTTTCGCTTGCTTTTTCAGAAACCTCTGTAGACTGATTGCGAAGTGTTTATTTTATTTCTTTAAGATAGGCGCTGTTACCTCTGAATATCGTTCAAATTTCCTTCACAATGCTTCCCCTAAGAATTTCCTTTCGTGAGCTATGTTCAAAATTCCTCATTTTTTTGAATTTTTTCATTTGCTTCGCCATTCCTCTAGTTCTTAAAAGTTAATTCAATCCTACTTTCAATTTCAAATGACTTTTGTTAGCTGAGTTTAGGATCTATGTTTCTATTCTGTGTTTAACCACCGAAAATTTTCTGCTTGGATATTCTGTATCCTATCAGAATGGTCCATTCATCTCCAACTCCATGCCCCATGTCATACTCCGTTTGATTCATCGTCCCAAGAAAATTTTGTCATTTTTCATTGTGCCTGTCGCTGTAGGCTGCTAAGAGGACGATGACTATGTCAAATTTATTATTTGTATTTGTATATATAACTTCTGGATGCTTCTGGAAAATTATTACACCTTACTATTGTCCATTTGTTTCTTAAAAGGGCTGTTTATGATAGTGATGCTGATTCTGAATATAATCCATGTGGAGAATATGAAGAATGTGACATGTATTCAAGTGATCTCAATGGATACTCAAGTGAAGAATGGAATGATGGATTTACTGACGGCCAGAGAAATAGAAAAGAACAAGTTCAGCAAGAATTATTTGTATATGGATATCATGGTGAGTATGCCGATTCGGATGAGGACATCTTAACTCTCAATGATACTGATGATAAGGGGGAAAATAGAAGGAACGTAGACAAGGGCGTAACGTATGATCACATATGCCCCATTGAGAATATTAAATTTTAAGTAGGCGTGAAATTTGAATCGCCTTCTCAATTTAGGACAGCTGTGAAGAACCATGCTATATGGAATGGGTTCAACATTAGATTTTTGAAGTCTGGTGAGAAAAAAGTTGAAGTGATTTGTAACAAAGATTGCCCGTGGAGGATATATGCTAGTTGGGATGGTAGGAAGGAGCACTTTGTTGTCAAGACACTAAATGATATTCATACGTGCAGTAGGGATCCGAGGAATAGACAAGCCGATTACCATTGGATTGCAAACCACTTCTTAGAGAAGTTTCGAATGAATATGAATTGGAAGGTGGTAGATATAATGCGAGAAATAAACGAACAGTTTGGAGTCACAGTTTCGAAGCATACTTGCTATAGAGCTTCAAGGTTCTTTGATTGACCATTATCACTTGCTTCCTTCTTATATTGCTGAGTTAAAGAAGGTTTATAGTGGTAGTACTTTCGACTTGGTGGTTGAGAGAGAGACTCCCGATTCTTTGGTTAGGTTTAAGAGACTCTATATATGCTTCGATTCACTAGCAAGAGGTTTTCTTGAAGATTGTAGAAGAGTCATTGGTTTGGATGGATGTTTTTTGAAGACCGAAATGAGAGGCCAATTGTTGTGTGCTGTGGGCAAGGATGGGAATAATCAAATATACCCTATTGCCTGGGCAGTAGTTGAAGGGGAGAATCAAGCTTCTTGGACTTGGTTTATTCAACTACTAATGGGAGATTTAGGAATTTACGACGGTAATGGTTGGACAATTATGAGCGATCAACAGAAGGTATTTACATAACTCGTGCATAATATTATAATATTATAATTCTTTGAAGTCTCATTGCGTAATGTAGAACTAATATCTTGATGGTCTCTTGCATTGTGTAGGGGCTCGAAAATGCAGTGGCGTATCTGTTACCACATGCGGAGCATAGGAATTGCGCTAGACATATTTATGCAAATTGGAAGAAGAAGGGACATTCAACTGGGACATTGAAGATGTTATTTTGGAACGCTGTGAAGTGCACGAGTCATCAAGATTTCCATAGGATCATGCAACAGATGACCACATTGAAACCACAGGCTGCGCATGACTTTGGTAATATAGGCGTAAAGAAGTTTTGCAGGGCTTACATCAGTGAGACGCCAAAATGCGAGGTGATTGATAATAATGTTTATGAGTGCTTCAATAGTTATATCTTACAGTATAGGTCAAAACCTATCATAGACATGCTTGAAGATATTATAAGTACTATCATGCAGAGGATAGTTAAGAAAAGGGAGTTAGTTTCTGATATAACTGATCAATTATGCCCTCGGATAAGAGAGTTGATGAAAGGTAACAAATTGAAGTCTAGGACATGTACCCTTAGACATGCAGGAGAGTATCAATTCGAAGTTACAGACTTGGGAAATAGATTTGTGGTTGATTTACGTACAAGATCCTGTAGTTGTAGATATTGGAATATAAGGGGTATTTCATGCTCCCATGCTATTACTTGCATTCACTGGATGAAGCAGGACCCTGTCAGTTTTGTCACTAACTGGTTGAAGAAAGATGTCTACAAGCTAGCATATCGAAATGGTATCCGACCATTAAATGGAAGGAACTTATGGACCGAAGTTGAAGGGAACTATGTATTCCCTCCTCTCGTGAAGAAACAACCTGGAAGGCCCAAGCAAAAGAGAAGAATCGACTCCAGTGAGAAAGAACTTAATGGTCAACGATTATCCAAGAAAGGCGTGCAGATGAGGTGCTCTCTTTGCCACCAAGTTGGCCATAATCGGAAGACATGCATGGCCCTAATCGGAAGACATGCACCAAGTTGAAGGGATACATTGTTGAAGGGCTACGCTGGCATTTACTACTTTTTTCTTTAATTTTTTCAAATTTCGCATCTCTTTGTTGATCTCTGAAATTTCATCTTTCTCTGTTTCCTTTTTTCAAGCCTCAGTGAGAGAGAGAGAGATATCAAAGAAATTTCAGCCTTTGAAAATTTTTGTGAAAGAGATGTAATGAATGTTATGGAAGAATCTAAAGACGAGGAAGAATCTACAGAACAAAAGGTCTTTTTCTTGGCGCGTAATTCCCTTCTTTTGCTTCCTTATTAGGCAATTTTTGTTTTTTTTTGGAGCCTGGGAAGATGCCCACTTGTCTTTGTTTCTATCTCTCTAATTCCTTATCTTTGTTTCTATCTGTGGTTTATTCACAGACTGTAGAAGAAGGAAAGTATGTTCTTTAGTCCATCTGATTTTGAGTTAGTGGAGTTAAGTGGAGTTAGTAGAAATCAAAGATTCATTGGGAATTCAATGAAGTATAGAAAGATTCATTGGGAAGTTCAAATATTAATATCAGTTGTTTGATCCATGTTGGATTTCTATGGTTGAAACAGGTTTCATGGACTTAATGTGATCCAGAGAGGACACACAAAACCTAGGGCTGAAATGTCAATCACTTTGATTAGGAAATGTGGCCTAAGTTTTGCATTGGATAATTTGACAATCAAGAGTTTGTTTGAAATTTTTCAAGAGGTTGTTTAACAGGTGCTTTTTGTCCAATAATATATTAAAAGATATCAAACTTGACCAAGAAAATCCAGTTTAGTTTGCACTATGCTTTCGATATTCTTAATCCAGAGAAATATCTTTTTTTTCCCATTTTCCTGAGTTAATAGTTTATTGCTTTTTTGTTTTTTGTTGACAGGTGACATCCTTTGATATAATTTGAATTGTCTTATTCTGCATACTTGGGAGATTTGAAATTTGAGTTTATCCTTTTGGAGCCGGTGGAGTTTGTTTCTGGTGGAGCCGGTGGATTTCAGAAAGTCACACACAAATTTTCCTCATTGCTGTTCTAATTGTGTAATATATTGCAGAAACAAGTGAAAAAATGAAGGAAAAGTTCAAAGGAAAATGCTACAGTTTTAAACCTTCCCATCTTCTCTCTCCTCTTTTCTACTGTGTTTCTTGCCCTAATGTAATAGTTCTAAGAATTTAGAAGGGTTTGTTTGTCCAAAACCTGCCATACGAGTGAAAATAAGCAATTGGTAGGAAAGTAGTAAACTATTCCATTTACACAAGGGCGCTTTATATACTTCAAAAGTCTCTCTCTCTCTCTCTCTCAGAAGAACAAGGTCGTTTTCATACATCTATCTCTAAAGATAGAGATTTAGATGGTCTGCAGTGATGGGATCATACACCGTTGGATCACAGGGCCATGGAATTGAGCTATTCTTGGCCGTTGATTCCAGCATGTTCAATGGCCTCCATCCCTTTTCACCTCGCCATCCATGGGGTTGAGCTTGAATGAGTTGTTTCCACTTTGGATGCAGTCAGTCGTATGTCTTACTTTCACTCCTCTGATCATCTGTTCCACAAGAAATTTCTTGTAAATTATGGGAACAAATAAGATTTCAAGCTACTTATAAAATGACCAGAACGAAATTGTGATCAGGAAGTAAAACGTCTATGAGGAAGGTTATGTTCTTAAGAAACCATCTCTTTCTTTGTAAAGTTTCATTTTTAGAACTATGAGAGAGTAAAACGAAGAAGTTTGTTTTTGAAAGATAAGAGCAAAATAAAGAAGTAGAGCGATAAGAAGAAATAAACAACTTGGAAACTTTCTAAAAGTTTTTCATTGCATTGATTTAGAAGTATACCTATTCATTTTCAATTTCCCTCTTTAGAAGTCCACGCTGATTATATTCCCACAAAATTTAAACCTATTTTCAGTTGGATTGGAAAAAAATTTCAGCGACCAACTTGCATGATTGAGCAAAAGACAAGAACTTAAAATCAACAAAGTAGAAGGGCCGTACGTATTTTCCGCACTTAATATCGGAGTAGATGACGATGAAATCTCCTTGCAGCCCATTCGATCGAACGAACTCTCCTACAACATCAAACGTAGATATTCAATTTATACAAACGATTTTTTAAAAAAAAAAACTATGGTCATTAACTGCTTCTTACCAGTGTTTTCAAGTAGATACATCCTGCTCTTATTGTTGGGCCAAAACCTGAAAAAAAATCAAAAAAAATGAAAAACTAAGCCGAAAAATCACAAGAACAAGAGATTATCTACCTGTATCGCATGTTCTAAATCTGGGAAGTAACAATATCTTCCATAACAAGGGTCATTCCATCTCTAGTCTGCAGTTCTGGCAAGTGGGTTTCAGCTTCTTTCTGCGATGAAGTTCATCATAACAAAGTAGATAAGACGTTAGAAGAAAACCCATTAGGTTATTTTCTCAAAAATAACAAACAAATGAATAAATTAGGAGATTTGGGTAAGAAAAGAAGCACCTTGGGTAATACTATCCTCCCAAGGCTTCCAACGTCGCTCTGTTTGAGTACTTTCTGGAGGAGGAATCTCAGATTCTTCTCGGCTTTCCATTCCTGGTTGTTTGCCGACGGCAGATTCCAGATTCATGTCAGTTTCTCGGCCCCAAGCTACGCATAAACAAAGCAGGCTTCTTTACTCGAATCAGGATCAACTATGAAAGAAATAAAGCATTGGGTCCAACTCTTATTTGTTGCCGAGGTAATAGTAGTTACGAATAGTTGTCAATGAACTATTATTTGTTGCCAAGGTAAGAGTTATGAATGGTCATCATTCGAACCCAGAGAAAGGGTAGACTACTTTGGATGGATCTAAAGGTTTTGTCAATGAATGGGAGTAATTATAGAAAATCTTGGGTCGACCTCGTATTTGTTGTCAAGGTAATAAGAGTTATGAATAGTCATTATTCGAACCCAGAGAAAGGGTGGACTACTTTGGATTGATCTAAAGGTTTTGTAAATGAATGGGAGTAATTGTAGAAAATCTTGGGTCGAACTCTTATTTGTTGTCAAGGTAATGATAGTTATGAATAGTCATCATTCTGGCAAAGGGCTCGTCGACGTGAACAATTACCAAAATCGCAGAGAGATCGCCTTGCCGTCTCCGCCGTCTGATAGATTGGCTGCGTCGCCTCCTCGCGTCTTCGCTCCACTCCGACCGGCGCAAATGATGCGTCTAGAGCTGGAGGACGGATGATATCACCACAAACATGGGGAAACCCAAGCTTGTTTTTTGCGTAAAACAGAACAGAGAATGAACGCCCGTAGAACAGAGAATGAACGCCTGTAGAACAGAGAAACCAGAAAGAAAAATAAAATTTCGATTGAGAGGAATCGAAATATAAAACTGAGAGGAATCGGAAAAAAAAACTGAGAGGAATCGAAAAAAAAACAGAGAGGAATCGAAACAAAAAAAAAACCAAAAAAATTTCGAATGATAACCAAAAAAATCATACGGTACCTTGACGGGAAAGGTTCCATGGGGGAGTATAGGAAGACGACGAGCTCCCTCAAGCGGCGTTAGGCGGTCGGAATCTTTCGGCGCCTTCTTCCTGCGCCTGCTTCTGCGTCGGAGAGGAGGTCGAAGAAGCGCCCTTTTCTCTCCTTCTCTCTATCTCCTTCTCTTCTCTCTCTCTCTAGCGCGTCTCTCTCTCTCTCCCCCTTCCCTTTAATTAATCTCTTAGGCTATCCCGGTGATGACGTGGATATCCACGTGGCAGCCAGGTGGATTCCATCTGGCCAGAATTCCACCTGGCAGGCGACGTGGAGATCCACGTCACCACCGGGATAGCCTCTTTTCAATTTCAAGAGTTGGGGATATACGGTGCGAAAAAAAAAGTTTAGGATATCTCTCAGACTTTTTTGAAAGTTTAGGATATACCGCGCTATTATCCCATTTAAAAATAACGTCACATCCATCATCCTGGACGACCGTTCCGTCACGTCACGCGTCCTGGGCATAACATCCCTGTCACGTCCCTGTCCCGTCATCCGTCACGTTTCTGTCACGGTGACGCGTGGCGTGATGGTTGACGCTTGCTAAACCCTACGGCTGCGACAGGAAAACTTCAGCCAGCCGCCAATCGGACTCCCAACCACGCATTATCGGCTGACGCACGTCCACCGTGCGTCGCACCTCGTACCAAACCCAGTCTGACTCAGTGTTCTCCAACGCCCATGGAGAGAGACACCCCCACCCCATTTAAAAAGTCCAAAACCCTAGCCTTGTTTAAATCTAGCTGCAATTCTGCAATTCCAATCCGAATTCCGCCCTCCAATCCTTGAATCTGCCTCCGTCGCCTGATCCCGCTCGCCATGGGAGAGAACAACGACGTCGATTGCGAGCATGCCAAGCAGTCCGGAGGCGTCGCCGGTGGCCCCAAGTCTAGATCCTCAGGGGCCGCCAAAAAGGGCTCATCTAAGCCCAGTGCGAAGAAATCTGCCCCTGAGTTGGAGATCAAGAAGGATAATCAGTACCTCGACACGATAATCCAGAAGCGGGTTAAGCTTTTTGAGGAGATTCAAGCTCAGCAGGTCGCTGCCCGTGCGAGAATCGGCGGGGAAGTCATCAAGTATGCATTAAGTGGTTAGAGTGTGAGGAAAGATTGTGTCTTTTGTTGGGAACTGGTTGAGGGAAGTTACTTATTTGATTGCTTGTTGAATTTTTCTTTTTTGAAGGGTTACTCTGCCGGACGGTACGGTTAAGGAGGGGAAGAAGTTTATTTCTTCTCCGATGGACATTGCCAAGGAGATTTCTCTTGGATTGGCTAACAGTGCGTTGATTGCCCAGGTGAGTCTTTGGTCTTTCTGTGGCATGGGGTCTGACCTTTTTTTACCCATCAATTTCAGAAATGTTAGGCTCTGCGCAACTCAGGTTATGTTTATCTCTCGGCATTGCTGAAATTTAGAATGTTGATTTGGAGAAACCGTCCTTAATCCATCTTGAATGAGCGTCTTTGCATTCGATCATATCTAACTCAATCTTAATTTTTAATGTTTCACGTCTTTACCCGTCCAGCCTATCTTAACCGTTTTGTTTATGTTTATAGAGTGAAAAATAAAAATTCAGTTCTTAGTAGTGAACAAATTATTTGTAGGCTTGCACAGTCCCATGTTTCTGCCCCCTAATCGCATGCATTTGTTGTTGTCTATTTTGAACAACATATCCATCTTTCTGAAGTTTCAGAGATGAGGGAATTACGCTGACTTATTCAGCATTGAGAAGACATTAGGTTCAGGTTGAATATCTTCCACTAACCTATCCTATAATTGCATGTAGAACGTTGTTCCATGGATATCATAACTGTTTCTTTCAAGGTGATTGTTGATCTTGAAGTAAGATGTAGTGATCTTGAAATTAGTTTGCCTCAGCAGACTGTCTCATGTTGGTGATGCCAAGATGATGGTAATACCGTATGGCCAAAAAAAATTGGGGATGGATGAAGCTGCTGTTAGTTTTTCACTTCAGCTGAGAATTAAAGTAACATTTTATAATGAATTTGATATATATTCGTCTTCTCCCCGTTTTACCACTGATATTATCCTCTACCCCCAAAGGGTATCTTTGGGATTTTAGGCCGCTAGGGGCATTTTAGTCATTTCATGTTTAGGGTAGAATCTCCTTTTCTTATAAGTATGTGTAGCCCTCCCTTGAGGAGGGCAGTCAAGACTTATGGTAAGATCGGCCTCTTGGCTCACTATCTCGATCCTCCCTGTCTCGGTCCCGTCCCCTTGACCGTCCAGCGATACCCTATTCCCGTGGTCGTCTCATCGGATCTTCAGCCGGCTCCCCTCCAATCCGATCCCTACCCTTGCGGTTCGGTTCTCTTCTAGTCTCCGACGATCCCCGTCCCCGCGATCGTCAACCCTTCACCGCGTCATCAGGCGGCTCGTCCCTGGTCGATCCCTGTCCCGTCCGTTCGACCCCTCCTATCATTCCCGTTTCAACTCTCCTACACTGGGAACTTCTACCTCGCCTCATCCTCCAACCTCCTCCCGATACAAACCTAGATCTGAAATACCGCATCAACCACCTCAAAGTATCCGGCCTGCCCAATATCTGAAATACCGTGTCAATTATCTGAAATACTTTATGGGCAAGAACGCTGGAGAGGGGGAATGAAGCCTCTGCCATTTATTTCATGATATCTAGACCATCGCGAACTGACCGCTGAAAATCGCCTCACGCGCTGATACAAGCCTGCAAGTTTGTGTCAGGGAGAAGGCGGAAAGGGAAGGAGAAGACGCCGGGATGGTCATCGGCGCAGGATCAGGGAGTGCCGAGATGGACTTCGTCATGATGAGAGGCAGGCAGAGTGGACGTTGCCTTGGAGAAGGTCCGACGGAGTGGGCGTCGCTGGAGGGAAGATAGCGACGGGATGGACATCGCCGGGGAGCCAGACACATGTTTGTTATACTTCTTGGCTGCCTTCCTCGAGGGAGGCAGACTTTTCAAAGGATTTGCATAAGGTCCAAATGACCTAAATGCCCTATTGGGCTGAATGACAAAAGATACCTAAATTTGTTGGGGTCGTATTACCTGTCTAAAAATTGACCATTCATAATTCGATATCTGAGCGGTTTATTTTAAATTGAGTTTTGTTTTTGTAATATAATCTTCCGTAAACTTCAGTTGGTTTACTGACATGAGAGCCTCGTTTTGTCTTTTGTCATTCTGGATTATCCGTGGCATATTAGGAAAGTTTACTTGTTACTGTTTATGTCAAGTAATTATTTCTTACCATCTACACAGATCTGATCTAAAACATGTCAGTCTTCCCTATTTGAAGGTAGACGGGGCACTTTGGGACATGTGTAGACCTCTCGAGGGTGATTGCGAACTTAAGTTATTTAAATTTGACTCAAAAGAAGGGCGCGATACCTTTTGGCATTCAAGTGCGCATATTCTGGGACAGGTGTGCTATGACATTATTTGTTCCAGTTCCATGTTTTCTTCTCAACTCTATGTTTTAACATTTCTCATTACGGCAGTCCGTTGAGATGGAATATGGGTGTAGACTTTGCATCGGACCTTGCACAACCAGAGGGGAGGTAATGGCGTGTTTCCTTTTATCTTGATCTTTTAAAGAGCTTTATACTTTTCGCTGTCGACATCATATAATATGTTTACGTTTTGGTTTAGTGCTATCTTGAAGAAAGGTTCTACTTTAGATACTCTCATCAACTAACTTGCTCAATTTTCTGGAGTTTTTTTGGAACTGATGGCCCTTGTACCTGTAAAAATAACCTTTTAAAAAAAAAAATGGACCTTTTGAACGATGGCTGATAAGAAAACCGTTTAGATCATAGTATATACCATTCAATCGAGTGCTAATTTGGGAGATGATGTTCGACTTAAAATATTATCTCCTTTTTTCTTGTATTTATGTAGGGTTTCTATTATGATGCCTTCTATCACGACCTTACGTTAAATGAGGAGCATTTCGGGAATATTCAAGTGCAAGCACAGAAGGCTGTGGCGGTATTATGTTTCTCTCTGCATGCGTTTGGACTTTTTCACTGGATTCCATGTCCATCGGTCCTTTCTAATGGCTGTAGATCTCTATTTTAAGAAGAATGACTGTAGATCTCTTATGGGTATTAGTATCTGCGATGGGATGGTATCTATTTCGTCTGAAGTAATTTGCCTTTCGCTGCAGGAAAAACAACCTTTTGAGCGAATTGAAGTGACCAGGGATCAGGCGCTGGAGATGTTTTCTGAAAACAAATTTAAAGCAAGTGTTGCTTCATAAGTCTTTAATATTTTTATTTTATGTTATAAGTTTCCAGTACGCTTAGTGTTTTTTAAGTATACTGGTGTCAGACTCTTTGGTTTGACTTGATCTTGTATGCAGGTTGAGCTCATTAACGAACTACCAGACGACAAAACCATCACTGTATATAGATGTGGGCCTCTGGTGGATCTTTGCCGTGGACCTCACATTCCGAATACATCATTTGTCAAAGCATTTAAGTGTTTAAAGGTTGAATCCTTTCTCATGAATCGTATGTGAACTTAGCTTTTATGGTAGTTTAACTGCTCGATCTTTTTTCTGTTATTAGGCATCTTCATCTTACTGGCGGGGTAAATCTGACCGTGAAAGTCTTCAAAGAGTCTATGGGATTTCGTTTCCTGATCCAAAACGCCTCAAGGTATTTATATTTTCATCAAACTACAGAGATATATCTTTTTTCTCAAGTGTCCATCTTTTTAAGGTTATTTCTTCATATTTTTTATGGATTTTCTTTAACAGCTTATAAGAAAACAGCTTTTTGTCCTAGTCTTTGTTGATCAAGTTAGAGATTGTCGTAATAAATGATTATCAGAGTGACAAATAGAGCAGAGCTCGTGACATTTTATGTGTTTCTAGAGACAGTCGAATGGATGCATATAAAGCAATCAAAGTATCTTACTGTCATATTTTTTAATAGAATTATGTATTCTAAGTGAGTATGAGTCTCAGGATGTTGGCACTATTATTATTATTGGTTTTATTGGTTGCATGTAGTTAATGGACGGTGCTAGTTGCTTATTTAAGAGTTTCAAGTTCTTCATTCCACCTTTCAGGAGTATATTCAACAGATTGAGGAAGCAAAGAAGTATGACCACAGGATTTTGGGTCTCAACCAGGAACTCTTCTTTTTCCATCCCCTGAGGTGACCAAGTCTTAGTTCTTCCGTTCTTGGACAGAAATCGAATTTTACCAATTAAAATTGACTATACCTTTATGATCCTCAGCCCTGGAAGTTGTTTTTTCCTTCCCCATGGGACCCGGATTTATAACAAATTGATGGAGTTCATCCGCGATCAGTACCGGGACAGAGGTTATCATGAGGTGAACATGGCGTCTCCGATAATATATTTTCTTGAGCCTACTCGGTTGGGAAAAAAGGAATACTTAAGTCTAGGTTTTTTTCAGGTCATTACCCCTAATATGTACAACATGCAACTTTGGGAAACTTCAGGTCATGCGGCTAACTACAAGGAGAACATGTTCACTTTCGAAGTGAGATCTTTGTTTTGTGCTCATTATTAAATTATATTTGTTGTTTGATTTGACATTTCTGGGGTTCGTATTGTCAAGTGTTTGACCCTTAACATTTGTATCATTCTATTACTTATGGGAGGTCTTAGGCTGCTCTCTAAATTTAATGACAGATCGGGTAATCTTCCTTGGGAAGAGATGTCTAGATCTCGCAAGTTGGCTTTGATACTGACTTAGTAGTCAACACTCTGAAGTTCTGTCAGACAACCTCAATGACTGTTTTGGGCCCCCAATTTTGTTTAACCGTGTTATATTCTCAACGTCAGATGCCAAACGATAATTGTTATCCTACTATTTTGTGTAATGGTGTCCGATGTAAAACTATTTATTTAGTACTAACTTTGTGTCTTTGTATCATGTTCTAAAAATTTATTCTGCTGAATGATTTTTGTTGCTCTCCTAATCGATATCAAATTCTAAATCTTTAATGAGTGGTGCAAATTGAAATTCAACAGTTGATTGTTTTTGATACCTGAATGTCTGTGCACAGCTGTCAGAGGTTAATATGTTGTTGAGAGTAAGGGTTTCTGCTGTATTTATTTGAATACTCTTCCCTGAACACAGATTGAGAAACAAGAATTCGGATTGAAGCCTATGAATTGCCCGGGCCACTGTCTAATGTTTCAACATAGAGTTCGATCATACAGAGGTATTCGTTGATTTATTTACAAAATATCCTAATGTCCAGTTTGATAACCTATATGAAAGTTTACCTTTCACCTTTGTTTTGCTTCAATTATTCTATTATTCCACGTTTTATCATCTATTTAAATTGGCTTAATATTTGATGAGTTTTTCTCGATGTTGGAACTGCAGAATTGCCCCTTCGTCTTGCTGACTTTGGTGTTCTGCATCGAAACGAGCTGAGTGGTGCCCTCACTGGTTTAACCCGTGTGAGGCGATTTCAGCAGGTGTGTCTTGATTTTTCAAGGTGATATAGTCAGGTGTAAATTTTTCTAACGTTAATGGTGGTGTTTTCTTTTGCTGATCGGAGTGTTAATTTTCGTGTCCGCATCATGCATTTTTGTAATTTCCGTGTGAAGGATCAAACGATTTGATAGTTGTCCTGAATAAATGGTTCGCTAGATTCATATGACTTCTTTGACATCAATTTAAACATGTTGAATTGTCTATACCTGTAGCTTCATTGATGTTAATTTAGATATGCTTAATTATTTACATAATGCTTTTTGGTGACCATAGACTTTGTTAATCAAAATGCCTAACGCTTGAATTTCTTCTACTTTTACCACAGGACGACGCTCATATATTTTGCAGAGAATCTCAAGTAAGTTGCATAATCCCCCTAGTTAATGTTTCGCTTGTTGCTATTTTGGATTAGGCTTATATAATATCTGGAAATGGTATGACATAATATCTAAAAATGGTAGTAAGGGATAGTAAATATGTCACGTCTTCTTTCATCCCTGATTTTTGTAATTCTGAGTGTGACATGTCCGTATTCCATTCAATTTACTTTATTCTATTGACTTGGGAAAGCGTCGCAGTGTTTTGAATGTTCTGAATTACTTCGTTAAATTCAAGTCACTTTTGATTACGCTTGTTTTTTTCGGTTTATTGCAGATCAAAGATGAAGTGAGGGGAGTCTTGGACTTCATCAGTCACGCCTATGGAATTTTTGGATTCACTTTTGAACTAGAACTGTCGACGGTAATTTCACCCTACGCTTTATGTTGTCTTTCTTTTTTTGCGATTTTAATGACTTCACTTTTGTGTATCATTTATGTTCAGATATCTCGAAAATATAGCATTAACCCTAGGCCTCATATACTCACGCATGAACTTGAACTCGTGATAAACAGTACCCGATGCTCGCCTAAGCATACTTATATTGTATTTCATTTTTTTTCTCCATCTTTTCCTGTTATTATAGTCTGTGATCGAATCTATGATTCTTTTTCAGCGGCCTGAAAAGTTCTTGGGAGAGATAGAGACCTGGGATATGGCCGAGACTGCTCTTACGGAAGCTCTGAATGAGTTTGGTAGGCCGTGGCAGGTATTTATTCATTTTTTTCCAAGTTTCATAAGCAGTCATGATTTCTAAAGAGAACCGCTGATCAGCTACAATTTTCTGGAACAATTTTTCTTTTGATTCTATCTTGTTTTTTATTTCCTAAATATTTGTGAAATCTTTTTATTAACCAAAATAGTAAATTTCTTAACGATTAAGTTTGTTCATCCAGACTAAAGTTTGATTAAGTTTGCCTTAATAATAATTTTCTGACCAGATCAATGAAGGAGATGGAGCATTTTATGGCCCGAAGATAGATATCAGTGTTTTTGATGCTCTGAAGAGAAAATTTCAGTGCGCAACTCTTCAGGTTTTTAAGAAGATTGATTTTTTTGTTTAATATAATTTTGGAATGGGATAAGAATCATAACGGGGATGGTTGCAGCTTGACTTTCAACTTCCAATACGGTTTGATCTGGCTTATTCGGGGGAAGATGAAGCCAAGCGGGATCGGCCCGTAATGATCCATAGAGCCATCTTGGGGTCAGTTGAGCGCATGTTTGCCATACTGCTGGAGCACTACAAGGGCAAGTGGCCTTTCTGGATTAGTCCACGTCAGGCTATTCTCTGCCCCGTCACAGAGAAGCTGCAATCATATGCCTTACAGGTACTTAACGTTAGATCTTTGCAAACAAAGTCTTGCATTCTATCTCTTCAGAGCACAATGACGAGTTGTCAAGGTCCTGTCATTCCTCGTCGCCAGGATTACGATGACTATGATGAAATCATCATTGCCGTAGTCTCATGTCATCATCATTCCTTTGTTAATCGTAGATGACAATATTCGATGCTGAAATCATCACTGTCAATGTCAGTAGTCGGCAACACGATGACTATGAAGAAATCGTTGCGGTTACTCAAGCCTGGTTGACGACTTAGACTTCATTTTCGTCATGCTTGAGTAACAGGGTTACTTATCTGTTAGTCCCGTAGGAGGGAAAGAGCTTTTCGTTGTTTCACTTTCGTTTTCATTAAAAGCGCTCTCACGTTGCTGTTTTTGGCAAATACTGCAACTTTCTACTTCAAGCCTGGTTATCATTTTTCTTTTCTAATGGTTGCATCTTTACTTTTTGAAAATCGTGCCTGCTTTCAGGTTCGTGATCAGCTTCATGCAGCTGGATATTATGCAGATGCTGATGTGACAGATCGAAAGCTAGAAAAGAAGGTACAGAGTGGTTGAACGAATTTGGAATCAGTACTAGCTAAGCTTGGTCTTAAATACTTAAAAAATTTCCTTGTTAATTAAAGCATTCGTTCCTCTTCTCCCATCAGAATCATACATGATGCTGCTACCTAACGATTGTAACTAAATATTAGTTTTTTTTTTCTCTGGATGATAAAGTAAACATTGAACTGATGTTAGTTCTTCCTTTTCTGTGCTCAAATTCTCTAGTTCATGATTTCCCCTACCTCAACTTATCAATTTGGTTTTTGGGGCTAGGAAAGAAGAGTTGGTGATGTATCTGCTTCTTCGTGTTATTATCTTGTTTTTTTGAGATTGCAATGCTCTTTTCAGGTTCGGGAGGCGCAGTTGGCTCAGTACAACTTCATTCTTGTTGTTGGCGAAAAGGAAGCCAGCACGGGGCAGGTATGTCATTTTTCCCACAAGTGGATTACAAAGTCAATGAATCTTCATCTTCGTGTTACAAAGTCAATTCACATTCATCTTCAGAGAACATCATCCAGCGGTTAAATGGTGAAAAGAATAAAGAACTATTCCACATTCAAGAAAGAAAGAACAATAAACCAGATCTTCATTTACTGTCCAATTTGTTCCATGATAAAAAAAAATGCTTCATGTTTTCTATCACTTAAATTTTTTGGGAGAGAGTTTTCTATCTCTTAATATTTTGTTGTATTATATTTTAGACGAGGCATTAATGCAATGTGGTGGTTATACTTTCCACAATATAAATTTAATAAAGAATGTGCGCTTCATATGAGATTAATTCCTTATTTAATCCGATTCAAAAATTAAATTAATTAGATTGATGTCATATCACTCGCTTAGAACTTCCATCCACTGCCAATGAAACAGGTTAGCGTGCGGGTGAGAGATGGAACAGATTACAAAGTAATGAGCGTGGAGGCTCTTCTTCAGCACTTCAAGGACGAAACAGCTGCTTACCACTGATTGCTTAGCTTGATTTTTCAGAAGTTCTGTATTTTAGTCAAATGCCTTAATTATTTCCAAATATTTTTGAACCCGAATTATTGGGAAACTCATCATTAACTCGCTTGATTGTTCTTATGAGTGATTAGGTTGAATAAGAATTTTGCAGCTTTAGTACTTGAATGCGTATTGATCATCAATCTAGCAGTTTTTACACATTATTGTTGTGTTTCGCTCAGTCTTCAGAGAAGCATAGTTCTGAATGTGGAATCTGTAGACGGCCAATTCTCATCAGAGAATGGGGAAAAAGAGCATTCGCACAATTGAATTGGTTTATAATCCAATGGTAAGTTAATTTATTTACCTAGAACCTTTTTTCTGTTTAAATTGATCTAGTCATTATCAAAAATGAGAAAATTCTACTACGTTAAATGGAATTCTGTAATCGAAATTCAAGGGAAGGGACAGACATTTACTCTGGGAGGTGTCAGTTAGAGCCCCAGAGAATGAGAGATCCATATAGAAAGGGGAGAAGTCTCTTGCCTAAGTGGAGAAACTTAATTTAGGAAACTTTAATATGAATCTATGAAGACTAACTCAAAATTGGAGTAAAAAATAATTCGTCATATATTGGAAAATTGAATATCTGTATTAGATATCTGAAGATCTGATATTGAATCTGTGTCCAATATTGACACTGGCATCCAAAACCTCAACACAGGCGGGTGCCGATATCAGGACGGATATTAGTATCAGAATTTGGTATTATAACGATTCATATCCTATGTCAGCATCAAGTGTGGGGATGTTGGTTGTGGCGGTTATCAGTTTTTTCACCTCCAATATCCGATTTGATATCCGAACCACTATGGGCATTTGGGAAAGTCTAACACTACTACTAGTTGAGTGCCATGGGAATTGGGTGAATCCTATGTAAGGCCCAGTGTTTGTCCAGTTTGGCCCCATCATGTGTTGCATTGTTAAGGGTGTTGAGATACAGTAAAAATGGTTAAGGGAAAATTTGTACCAAAAATATATCCCTGCTGTAATTGCTGGATTGATTTATATGCTAGTACCTAGATTAACTGTTTGTTAAAAAAATACAATGGTTACAAAGTTAAATAATTTTTTGTGATATGCAATTGGAGGGTTACATATGTATTGTTCTCTTTCTTTGAATATATGATACCCCTGGGAGTGATCACCAGGGAGGACCCCCCTGAGGTACTGTTTTTGGCTTATCAAAAAAATTCTTTGTGACTGGTAATTGGTCAATAATTGGTGCAGCCAATCAATAGAAGAAGACTACATATGCATCACGATTGTGATGTAATAATTATCTAAATGATTTAATCGTGGGTTCATTTTTGTTGTTCCATGAGGCACACTGCATATTTAAATACTGAATAATGAATACTATTATGACTTATTCTTAGGTGGCCAAATATAAATTTTGCAATGAATGCGACTGGCACTTGCATAGGGGGACCGAAACAATACTCTCACTATTTTCTCGCATTAAATGCAACACGAGACGCAATGTGAATTGGAATTCAATAAGTGACGTGGTGTTGCTTCATTCGCTGAAACTGTGCATCTTTATGGTGCTGAAATCAGTGCCATAAAGGCTGTAATTTTTTATCCATTCTCTGTTTTTAAGGTAGTATGCATGGCCTGATTTAGTGCCGTGTGGTGCTTAAAAAAAAATTTTCATTAATGTGCTTTTGGAGCATGCAACATATGTGGCAGCAGATGGTTGATTGGTGGAGAAATATAGAAGAACGAAGATGCCCAATCACGTCACAGATCTAAATCCAGTTGACAATGTGTGGAGGAGAGATATATATATCATCTAGTAATAGAGCATATGCCAATTTTAAAATGCAATATCAGGAGATTCAACTGTCTAATTGATTTCAAACTTTGAGGGTTGTCTCATGTTTTGTCCTCTATCTATCCCTATAAGTGGATTAATTGAGAAATGCCACGGGAGAGAGAAATTTGAGAGGATGCTCGCCCCAAAGTTGGAGGACTTGGTAATTGCTTCAGCAAAATTTCTCTAGCATCTTGCATTCAAATTCTAACTTCCATCATAGCGTATTGATTTCCTCATTGAATGTCTTCAAATCCCACTAAAAGTCAACATGTATATGCCCTTGGAGATTGTTTTAGGATTAAACGTCATTCACTCTGTTCAGGATCAAAAATTTAACTGCATTAATATTGCTTTATGATTTTCCTTATCTTCATTACTATTTAATACTCATAGATATATTTCAGAATGACCGAAAATTCAATTTCCACCAATTTTGTCTAAATTCCCCCTAGAAAAATTCCCTACTTTCTCTCTGTGTATTTGGAATTTATTTTTCCAACAATCAATCCCCTATCTAGCCTAACTCTTGCAAATTTTCTCAAAAAATTCTTTCGTTTTATGCTTCAATTTCACTTTCTCATTTTCTTTTTAAATTTTTGAACAGATCTCATTCAATTTTTAATCTAATCCAGTTCATTTCTGCATATTACTTTTGTTTTGATCTTGGGTTTGGGAATAAATTGTAGCTCTTACGTTTTCTGAACAAAATTTTGAACCCATAAATTATTATTATCTTTTAAAAAATATTATAAGTAATTATTTGTTTATTTTATATTACACATTTAATTAAAATATAAATGATGATTTTTTGTATAACTGTCTCCTTGTTGATAGACCTATTTCTCATTGTATACTTTTTATAAAGAGGGAAAAATTTAAACATTGTTGCATAGGTCTAAACACTAACAACACAATTAGTTCACATTGATTATACCCAATTTAGCATTATCAAAACCATAGGGTAGGGCAGTTTTTCATATCATTTTAGGGGCTGATAGGCTTGGTCTAATACTGAAAATAATTTTAATAGAAAACAGCAGAACACTGGGATTCTTTTGTCACGTTGAGAACATAACACTGCGATCTGGTGGCCTTGTGAACATTAGAACGCTGAGATCCAGTTGCCTCTAAAAAAGTGCAGTACGGTAGCATTTGGATGCCTCTTAAAAGCCAAAACAGTGGCATTTGGTTGCCTCCTTAAATCCAAAACACTGGGATTTTGTTGCCCTGTTAGAGGCATAACGCTGGGATTTGCAGAATCTAGGAATCTGACCTGAGAGGTGGTGAGAATATTAACTGTTCCCATAAAAGGTGATCTTGATAAAACATCTGCAACTGTTTTATGTTTACCAGGTTTCAAAAAATGGTAAATTCTTCTTTATATTGATCAATTCAAAGGCCCCTAAGATTACATCAAATATCCATCCTACAAGCTATCATACACAACTGACAGGAGCCATGGTTTTGCAAATGTTTACAATAAATCTGCCTCCTTGGACTGGACCGTAGGCACAAAATCTTTTAAATAAAATCCAAATTTTTTAATTTTTTGCAAATTTCTCTACTTTTGGAGCAATGATTAAATTTTTATTATAAATTTTACCATAAATTTTGATGAAATACATAACAAATAAATTTACTAATATTTTATGCTTGAAAATCAGATAAAATACCTATTTTAAAGATAAAATCAGGCTTACATTACAGATGTCCTATTATCACACATAATGTATAGCTATAGAAGATTTAAATTGGGTTGTAGGATTGAGTTTAGACAGATCACCAATGAGGGGCAACTTACCTGACCCCCCCCCCACCAAACAAAAATGCTCGAGGGACAATGGATGAAAGAATATATAGTTGTAAATATAATCAATCACTGGCTCAAGGAACAGAAAGCTCCGCGCTTTTTTCATGTTTTTCATCCTCGGATCAGGATGGATGACTGTACAGAGAAAAAAACAAGTCGCCATCCACCCCTGAACCTTTCCACTAAAGAGCTAGTAAGAGGGAAGGTCAACAATTCAAAAAGTGCCCACTTTGTGGAACATAGACACTACCAGCCAAATATCCCCGCTTTGTTTTTTTTCCTTTTTATTTTTTTATTATACCCCAGTTACAATTAATTATAATGTAAAATAAATTATGAACTACTTTACATTTTAGTATTCTCAAAATAAAGAAATGTTTTTATATTTTTAGAATGATTATAGCTAATCCCTGATTAAAATAATGTTAGCATATATCATCTGTATTCAGTGACCAGTATGATAATTGATCACAAGAAGATGGAGAACCAATTTTACTTTATCAATTGAAGGTTATGTGAAGCTTTGAAATTCGTGTTGGGCGAAAACCAATGTTACAAGATGAAGTGGTAAGGAGATGAGTTAAATGATTATGTTGATGTCCCAGAATGAGAAGGCTTGTGCACTCCAGTTAGCCTATGCCATAAAGTTTGTGGGTTGGAGAACTGTTATGACAACACGAGAAGGCATATGCTCAATATATTATGCTTGTTTACAGAATGGGGGAAAGAGAAGCAGAAAACCTAGAGCAGAATTGAGGTATAGCTTGAATGTGTATATGATTATGGTCTCCCTCTTCTTCACCCCCTTCCATTTATAAATTTGGATACACCAAATTATAGCAAGTGGGTAAGCTGTTTATATCACATACTATAAATTTGACTTTATATCTTGAGTTTCTAAAGTTGTAAAGTAGAAGCATATTTTAATAACTACATTTATATTTTATTTTATCAGTTATTAGCTTTAGCAACTCAGAAAAGAATTAACTTAGGGATAAAACTATATGAGGAAAAACTCATCTTCCTTATGACCGTCTGATTTACACCAAGTTAAGGCATAATCATCCATCCTTGCAACAAATAATTGATCTTTTGTTAATGAAAACATAATTGATTCTTATGTGCCCTACATCCCAATAAATAAAAAATTATTTTTTTTCTGTATCCACATTTTTCACCATGGTCTGAGACTCGTTTGGGCATTTATTAATGTGTTGGATTTAATGAGTGATACAGCATTTTACACCCATTTAGGTTTGAAGCCATTTTACTCTTAAATAACGTTATTTCTCATATTAGTAAATCTAATTTATTACATTCAATAGTTCCTCAAGTAAAATTATTGACTCTGGGGATACGGTAATATGGATAAGAGAGAAGCCTTTGGATCATAACACTATCCAAAAACTCCTCGTCCTAATCACCAGGTAAATTTCATTGACATATTTATTTGGAAAATTTAATTTAGTCATAATAATTGAATTTAGGTTTGAATAAAAAAGTTGACTTCAAAACATGACAATCCTTTAATCATAATGGTTGTATTAATTAGACAAGAAGAGACTTTTTCATCATAGTATACTACAAAATAATGGCTTATCATATTCTCTAAAAGACTAACATAGTATTTGGTCATAACCAGATGTTTTATTTTCTAATGTCAAGGTTATTGAAAAAATTATATCGTCATTCTTTTAGTAGTCATTTCACATATTTTATGTGGTGATTTTCATTTAAACTGTCACAGTTGATTTTATTAAGCTTAAAACGATCTGGTGCACTTGTAGGGTTAACTCTTGATTATACTTGATTTATGGTATTCTAAGATAATTTTCTGAAATTAATGTCACAAATAAAATAATTTTACAGCTCATAAATATTCATATACATTAATTTAAATATTGTTAGGGGTTTATTATATTTTAGGATGAAATTCTATTTTTTATGGATTCATGGTATTTTTATGGAATTTTGTGACACAAAAGTTAAGAAAAAATCATAAATCAGAATATATAATTTTTGAATTTATTTAAATATTTTGAATAATTTTTTTAATTTTCCAAATCCTCCTAGGATTTTGTAATCTGGCACAAAAGTTTGAAGAGAGAAAGCAAATCAGATGGCTCAGATTGTTCCAAATTCCAACTATGATATTTAACGATGTAGGAGTTTTGAGGGTAGTTTTATTTTTACCTTATTGATCATCCACCATCTTGGATATATAAATAGAATTGAAAATCCTTTGGATTTTGGTCCCCACTAGAATTAGCAGAGTGATTTACTCCTTCAAAATCTGATTTGTGTCCATAATTGCATTCCAAGAGCAAATGATTGGAGGAGTGACGTTCAAATCAAGATACGTGAAGAAAAAGCTCGTCTAGGTTAGTGTGATCAAGATGATGAGGTTAACATGATCTTCTTTTACCGACTCATGTGTTTGTCATTTTCCTAGGTTATCATCGTGGATGCTCCAGGTTTTCACATCCTACATACCTCCACCAAAATATGTTATTTATTGGCATGTATCGGCCTCATCTCTACTACCACTAGCGATCGTAAACCCACAGCACTTGCCCCCCCCCCACCTCTGCTCCTCAACAATGGGCATCATGATGAAAATATATGTGGGCGGCAAACCAATCACACATTCTACAACTCGTTCCATGTTCATTAATAAACATATTCATTATGGTGCACTTGTGATGTTTATAATGAAGTCCATGAATACATTATTGGACTTGGTAAATTATGATGAGATTGTAATACACAGATCACTAGTCTTTAAGCATGTGTTCTAAACATTCACATTCAAAGGATACGCAAGAAGGACATTGAAGTATTCAGATAGAATAGCACTTTCTAGCGTCACTCAGATGACTAGTGTGACCGTTCCCATAGCCATTAGTGTGGAGACACTAAGGATAGATAGTGGGTGCTCTTTAGTGGAAAGAGTTCACTGAATTGATCTGTATGAATCCCTGAATGGTATTATACCAAAGTGTCAGTCAGATCGATTCACGTCACGGTTGTGTAAGTGGTCCTTAGACCTCAGACACCAAAGACGTCTTATGGACGGACAGTTGTACTTTGACTATGGCCAACGAGAGAAGTCTCTAATCAAGGGATTCTTAAAGGTCTTAGTTCGGGTACATCAAGAAGTTCACGAGACGATTGAGTGGTCAATATGGGATCGTTCACCCTCGTTATTAGAGTTCATATCTCAAGGAAGACGATGCGATGAAGTCCTTGTCCAAGGCAGTGAAATATCGAAAAAGAGTTCTTCTATGATTTCTGAATGCATAAGTACTAACTCGGATGACCGATTAGGGTTTGATAGTTGACCATACCTTAAGTTGTCCAAGGAGTGTCAAGTGGATAAGGTATTATACATACACGATAACCGATGATGAACAGGTTCTATGAGTGAGTCGATACACACTCCTTTGTATCTTCTAGAGCATGAGGTTTAGCTTGGCACCCCACGTGTTGGAGACGACCTATCGGTTGGGTTAAATTGATTTGATATTAATTAATCTATTTATTGATATAGTTAATTAATTTTAAATGCCAGTAAAGGTTATTGGGCCGCTGGAGTCATTAACTAGACTGATACATTGGCCTAGAGGGTCACACGCAAATGGTCTTTTGGATGTTGGAAGATATACTTAAGTTTTGGGAATTTTTATGAAAAATACCCACTTAGTATAAATAGGGAAAGGCCCTGAACGAAATCCACCCAAGCCAGAATTGTTCAGGGGCCTTTACCCTTTTTCTCCCTTCTCCCCACACCCCTTCTCCATCCCCGATGTGATCGGGACGACGTAACGACAATGATGGAGAAAGAACGGGGCTCATCAACAAGAAGGAGGAGATTTGACGTGGTGAGGATCGCATGGATACGTCTAGAGGCTGCACACTTGAGCAGGTCGACTCATCTCACTCTGGGATACAAGAAATCATAGATGTGATCCATGCAAGGGTACTTTGTTTTATGCTTTTATTGATGTTGTTCGATTTCTGTTCAAGCCTTCCGCTGCGGAATATTTTGATTTAGTCATCCATATCAGGGCCTTGAGAGCCCAACATATCTGCCACCATCTATGTTGCAATCAGGGGATGAATTTCATCCACCTGCTCAACAGCAATCACACCATCGCTATCAAGTGTCCACCAGTGCTTCCTAAGCACTGGTTAAGGTATTTTAATTAGAACCAGTTAGAATTTTAAATTATGAATTCCTATAAGACTTTATGACATATTTAGAATTATTTTGAATTAAATAATCACCGGATTTCTTCTAAATTAAAGTTAGTGCTTAAAATAAAAATTAATTAGTTCTTAAATTATAAATATTAGAATTCAAAAAATAAGAAACAAAGTTAAATCCCAACACATTTAAATGATCCTCTAAATTTGGCTTGATACTTTATGAACACCATATCCACAAGTAACATCAATTGAGTTGTCTATCATTGGCAAGATTGTCATTCCTGCTCTGTGAGCATGTATGCCATTATCTCGTACACACTGAGTATGAAAAAAAATCAGTGATATAAGGTCTTATGAGATACTGTAGATCTAGTTTCTCTATCTTTAGGACAGATTACATATCTAAATCAGTTAAATATATTATCTACTCAATAAAAAGATAATGAGTTATGCCATTTTTTTATAACACATATTTATGTAAATATAAAATATTTCAATAGGTTTTAGATTTTGTGCAAATATGTTTGAAAGTATCTACACGTGAAGAAAGACAAAATAAAATACATAAGTTATCTTGTTTGTATAAAGTGAGGAAATAGAAGGGGTAAAAGACTGACTAGTAAAAATAAATAATAATTAGGAACATATTCATCATGTTGATGAGTGTCTTAAAATGAAGACATTAATGTTAAAAAATTCAACCCCATGAATATGTATATATTCATGTTTCAAGTTGAAGATGTTTGTAGTAGAATATATGCAAGTGTTTTCTCTTCTTTCACACTATGAGCATTACTTTAAATTTATTTGGTTATATGTTCTTTGATATATATGTGACCTCCAAGCCAATATCAAATTTCAACATATTGTTTAATATTGGTTGGTACACTATATTTGTTATAATGCACATGTGATGCTTATAAATGAAGTCCACGAATACATTCAATGATAAATTAATATATGATGAGGTCATACTACAGTGATCCCTAGTCTTTGAAGATATATTCTAAATACTTTTATTTGAGGGATCCTCGAAAAAGACATCAAAATATGTTTAAAATAATATCGCTGTCTAGTCCCACTCATATGATGAGTTTGGTTGACTGCACACCCATTAGTATAGGGACATTCAAGGACATAAAGTGACCGGTCTTTGCAGATGAATTCATTGAATTGATTTGTGTGAATCCCTCAATGGTATTATACCTAGAGTGAATAAGATTGATTCATCTCATAGTTAACTATTCTTTAGACTTGACATACCAAAGCCATCTACTGGAATGAAATTTGTGTATATACTATGACCTTTGAGTCTCTAATCCAAGCCATCCTAGTGTAGAGACATTCAAGGACATGTAGTGAGTAGTCTTTGGGAGACAACTTCATTGAATTGATTTGGGTGAATCCCTAGATAGGACTATACCTAAAGTCAATAACATTTATTCATCTCATAGTTAAGTATTCATTAGCCTTGACATACCAAAGCCATCTATTGGGATGAAATTTGTGTTTATACTATGACCTCTGAGCCTCTAATCACAAGCTGTCCTAGTTCGGATGCCACAACAAGTTTATGAAGGTCAATATAATAATTTGACTCAATTAAAATATTTGTCCATGGTAACATAAATCCTTCGCCATGGTAAAAAAAATATAAGATGTGTTCACCAATACTAAGCAAAATGATTGATTTAGGTTTCACTTAAGTATACCTTGAGCCATTTGAAAGACTTGTACAAATGACTCAATTTCATATACACAATGTCGTGACAATAAAGTCTCCATGAGAGAGTTGACACAGCTTGTTATCCCACAGGCTGGTGCCCTAACCAATTGATTTGATTTAACTAATTATTGTTTAATTAATATACATGTGATAAAGCTAATTAATAAGGTCAGCCCAATAAAAGTTGAGGATAGTACGAATAAAGTGCACCCTCATTTGATAGAAATGTGAGTAATTTCAAGTGTATTCCCTTTTGTTCTCTCTTCCTTGAGTGATGCTTCTTGTGAAATTGAATGGAGAGAAAATAAAGTTTCTTGGTTTATAATTGGAGGAAAGAAGAGCAGGTACAACTCTCTGAATACCAGAGGGATTTATTTAGAGACAAAAATTTTGAACTCAAAGAGAGTCATCTTAAGTAAATAGGGAATCACAAATTTAATCGTCCAAAGGTGATTGCTTTTACTTTTTATGTTTTTGATTTTTGGATCCGCCTATGATTTGATGCTCCACTGCACAATCTAGTTTGGAGCATATCAATCAAAGCCGCAATACTTAGTAGGGTTTAAGCTAACTAATGGGCCCGAGGCCTTGTACTCTGTAATAGCCTAACCCTAGGAGATATTAATAAAAATAACTACTTCAGGCCCAACATGGGCCGCCTAACTTCCCACTAAGGGCCCATTAAGGGCCCATTGGTGTAGGCCCAGTAGGGCCCATATATTAGGCCCAGTAGGGCCTAATATATGTTGGGCCTGACCACAGTCAGGCCCAACTCTCCAACGGCTGAAACCCAGCCGTTGGAGAGTCCAGCTGCTTTAAAAGCAGCTGGACCTCTCTGTTTCAAACAGTCATATATTCAAAATATATGACCGTTGGAAACAGGGAATATTCCTTAGGAATATTCCCTTTCTAACAAGTGAAGTTTTTCTTCTATAAAAGGGGGCCCAGTTCAGCAATAAAAATTATTCCTTCTTGCTCCAAATTCTTCTCTCTTCTTTTTTCTCTTTCCATTAATCACAGATAGTGCACATTTCAACTGTTGTTCTTTAAAGATAGAAATACCCAGGCCTGATACACTCAATTTTCTGTTAGTACTTGACATTCAAGATCCCAACCTGTTCAACCAAAAAATATTTCAAAAAATAAAGAGTTTCTACCTCATGATCTGTTACAAAGGTAACCTAATGTAGGTAAATGCGATCACCACCATGCACTCGAGAGCATGATAAACTAAATATTGGTGTAAAGATATAGGAAATAAGGGAAATGAGAACATCCCCACGCTTCGACCGCATCACTTCAGTCTCCTGTTGAGTCACCAACACTCTCATATGTTCCCCACCAAAGCGCAGAGACAGGCAATATGTTCTAGAGTGACCTAGCGATGCAACTTCTCGAGTTTTTAGGCCATACCATCCTCTATTATTAACTTCGAAGATCTTCCGACATAGCCGAAGGTATGCAGTGCATGGTGAGGATATCTCTAGTTGCTTCCTTTGCAGTCTTCGTCCGCAGTACAACGATCTGATACACAAGTAATCAGACATATAATACGGATATGTACTTTTTATCGACTGCATGAGCACATTCATGAAAACTGAAAGCCCTAGACCATATAAGAGGATTAGACATTTTTGGAATTTACTTTTGAATTTTCAGTTTTTTGTCATTGAACACATCAATTGATCCGGATTATGAAAATGACCTGCTGTGATTTAAGGAAGCGGATGATGGTTGCAATGAAGTGAGGTTCATCTCTGAAGATGAGCCTCAAGAGAATAACCAGGAAAAACCATAAATATCCCCTATTCTACAAAATAATGAGATCAACACGAGGCAATGATTATGAAATCACAAATTAAATAGAAGAAAAGATGAACGGTTTTAGCTTCATCTTTAATCTGGCAGGAAAAAAATTGATCGTTCCTAATCGTGAAAGAAAAACTAAAGAATACGAAAGAAGACCTGCTGATACTCCAAATCAAATTGCAAGAACTCATCATTGCAACTTTCTACCATAGCTGCCAAGCACTTCAGATTCTTCACAGGTTTACCATTCAAGGAAACGACCTGAATAAAGAAATTCAATATTGTCACTGGTTACGTCAAAGGGGAAATAAAAATATCTGCGTCTTTCTGCAACAGACTTCAGAAATTTTGGGGATCGTGCCTGGCATTGTTCAATGCAGTAATTCAAATGCTGCACCTATTAGGCTTGTGTTACGATCCCAACCCCTGCCAGGGGTATTTTGGGCGTTTAGATTTTATTGTAATTCCTTTAAAATAGTTTTAGCCCTTCCCTAAGGGGAAAGAAAAGGACAGTTGAATAAAGGCTAGGAAATCCTTCAAGATTGGGGTTCAGAAGGCAATCTGAGTCCGAACACCAATACTAATTAAAAGACTTGGTCACATTAAAGATCAAAAGAAAGATTCACATGCCTCATGATATCCGTTACAGTGGCCATTCAATCTTAAATAAACATAAGAATAATATAAAAAAACTTGGCCCTTTCATAAATCTACTGGATTTTTAGTAAATGCAGCCAAACGTGAAAGAACACTAACTGTGAGTCTAACCTGAGTATTAACAAGATCCTCATAACCAATGTTGATATCAGCTACCAGCACCTAGAAAAGTCCCTATCCAATGAGTTCCAATGATAAAAAATACGGTTGAAATCAATTCATGTATCAGATAAAAGAAGGAAATAAAACCTGAGACACCACCACAAGCTGTTCATCTTCAGACTGTGCCATTGAGTGCAAAAGCTTGTCCAACAACTTGACAGGAGCATCATATTCATACTCCTTGCCATACTACAAGAGATTAAAAATTTTCAACATTATTAACAACTAACTCTAAGAGTTAATTACTGAACATGACGAAGAGAGAAAAAAATCATGCCATCAATTGCAATCAAACCAGAAGGTCGACTCTGACTCCATTCAAATAAATCATAAAATGGAAATCATTCAGCAATGAATGAAAATTTCCCAGAACAACAAGCAAGAAACTAAAATAAAAGAGTGTTAACGAACAAACCTCGGAACGGAGATAAGGAACTGAGACCGCTGTGAATACAAAGCCAGCAATGATGTAATAAGAGGGAGGGAGGGCCCTTATATGGGCAGGAATGAGCTTACGACTGGCTGAAAGCTTGATACTGAATTCATGAACTCTCGAATCACGAAGCACTTTGATAACAGCATTCTCTCCAGTGTACTTTTGAGAAACGAGGTAACTGAAGCCGATTCGCTCCCCATGCCTAAAAGGGACTACCAAGTGGAGAAAGAACCAAGATGAGCAGACAGTCGAAGCCGAAAGAAAGATAAGACAAAAAAAGGATTGATACTCCAAACCTTAAGAAGAAAAGTATAAGCCTTAAATTTCTGGGCCACAAATGGTAAAAAAATAAACAAGCACCTGTATTGCAAAGTCCACACAAAGCATAATCACAGAGTCTAAGAGATTCCCTTAACAAATTCTTAGACCAAGAATTAGTATTTCCCAACCCAGGACAAAGTCCTCATTGTCATCCAGAAGTCATCATCGTCATTTTCATCATTATTGCAGACCGGTGCCAATGACAATAACAATACAGTCAGCATCATACAGATGAGGATGATGATTTGTCTTCATTGTCATTTTGAGATAAAGATGAGAAGCTACCAATTCGTCCCTCCATTGTCATAGTCATTGTCATTGTCTTCATCAATCATCTGCCGCTAAGGTGATGATTTAATCACTGTTATTAAACTTGCAGGAGAATGATGAGGATGATGACGACTCATCATCATCCTTTTAATTTCTCATGAAGAGGTTGTCATTGTCGCTATTGATGCGATTTCAGCGTCCTTCAGCACCGCCAACCTCCTCCCTTGATATGGTTTCAGAAGAGAAAACTCCATTGATTCTCCCCAAGGGACTCGTTTAAAACCATTCTTGTACGTATGGGCCAAGGGCCCACATACCTTAGTTTTCTGATTCCCACATGGGAATGAGTAACATGTCCTCCAAAGTGGGCTGAGGGCCCTCTTAACTGGAGTTACTTATTACCACCCACGTGGGAATAAGGTAAGCCATTTAAATGCGGGTTAATTTAAACAAAATGGCCCAGTTCCAACATAGAGGGGTAAAAAAGAAAAAATCTTCTGTGTGCCACATAATATGCAGCACACGCCTACAAATAAACATGTGGAAAATAAAAACAGACAGATGGAAACTTGTAATCGAAAAGTGATGATGGTGATCATCATCCTGAAAAGTATGATGCAATGCTCAAGGCGGCAGACAGAGGAAGGGGATACGTGTCTCCATCCTCAATGTCCTTGTCATCATCTGCCACTGTGACGATGATGGCGATTCTGCCAGTGGCATCCAAGTGGTCGGCACATGCCAATGAGGGAGATGGTCATCATAGTCGTCTTGGCATGATAATATGATGAGAATGGTAAACATCATCATCGTACTACCCTCGTCATCATTAAGGACGATGAACAGTACATAGAACTACAATCGCTTATTCCAAAGAAGGCTACCACAGAAGTATTTGAGTGAAATACAAAACTGAGTGCTTTAATTTCGCATTGGGAAGTATTACATGAGAATTTCATATATTTAATATATAATAAACTACCACCAGAAAGGTTACCACAAAGAACCTATCATTAGTAGAAATATCAAAGCACCATTCATTCATTCATTGAAAAAAACATTTCAATCTTCCAAGAGTTAAGTAAATTAACACCATACTTGTTCCATCATTGGCAATGTCGATCCCATCGAAACTGAGAATGATATCAGATGGCTTTAAAAATTGAAATTCGGGTGCAGTGGGCTCAATTCTTCTCACGCGAACACCCTTCTGATTTTCCATCATTCCCATAGCTTTCCGCAGGTCCGGATTTTCCATTTTCTGCCATTCAAGACCGAGAATCGGAAAACCTGCGCTGAGTCAGAATAATATGATATTAAAAAATTGTATTAAATTAAAAAATAGAGCCATCTATAAGCACCTGTGTACCCTCCAGACTTTTCAAAGTCATTAATGAAATGCATAATTACTGGCGTTGGTATAACGTATCCTATATTCTCCGCATCTTCATGCTTAAGTGACTGAAATGCGATACCAACACATTTTCCCTTATCATTAAATGCAGGGCCCCCTGAATTCCCAGAGTTTATCGCTGCATCAATCTGTAATAACATTAAAATAATTAAATATGATCCTACATCAAATTGGAGTGCTCAAAGGAAGAGATATAAAATTTCATACTTGCAAACCAAGAAGCTCAGTGGAACCATGAACGTAGGATAATATCTCCATGCGTGAGACAACGCCACTCGTCACTGAAATCGTGTCTCCGCCAATTGGGTACCCAACAACTGTCACAGCATCTTGTAGTGCAGGAAGAGATCCAAATTCCACAGGCAAAACTCCATTCCAGAACTCGTCGTCGCTTACAGTCAGCAGTGCTAGCAACCAAAAAGGTCCATAAATATGTAAAAAATGGATTGAATTTTTTCAATATGTAAAAAAAGGCCTGATAAAAATGTTCAAGTATCAAGATGAGAAACAACAACAGATTGGATTTACATGGCTACTGTGTCAGAATATACATATAAAAAAATCTAGCAATCTATCTGCCTATCTATCGATCCTTTTGCCAATCAATATCCATCTAACTAGCTACAGCCAAAAAATATTGCTTACGTATGATCACCAATCAATTAAGAATTTGAAGAGTCGAAAATATTTCTCATATCTACCTAATAAGGAATTCAGGTCAAAAGACTAGTTTCTCACATTTCTCGGCCCAATTCTAAGCGACATTGATGGGCTACTGCAAATGACAGCGAAAAAATAAGCAATTTGATGAAGAATTCGCTTACCAATATCACATTCCGTTCCAAAGGCGAGAACGGTGGCGAGGCTTGATAATAAGGTTCAAGTATCAATATGAGAAGCAACAACTGACTGGATTTACATGGTCACTGTGTCATAATATATATAATGCCTATGTATCAATCAATGTCCATCTGACCAGCTACAGTCCAAAAATATTATTTACGTAAAATCACCAATCAGCTAACTATTTGAAGTTTCTAAAAGGTTTTCTCATACGGTTGAGTCACCCCAACAGACGCAAGGAAAACAAACTATCTACCTAAGAAGGAATTCAGGTCAAAAGACTAGTTTCTTACATTTCTCGGCCCAATTCTAAGCGATACTGATGGGCTACAACAATGACAGCGAAAAAATGAGCAATTCGATGAAGAATTCGCTCACCAATATCACATTCCGTGCCAATGGCGAGAACGGTGGCGAGGTACTTGGTGTCCGACCCGCGCTTCTTCAGCTTGACCTGCGTGTAATGCTCCACGGAATGGGCGTTGGTCAGCACCCGCCGACCGGAGACGATAAACCCACTACTGCTGGAGCTGTACTGCCGCTTGCGCTGCCACGGGAGGGAGAAATTGGGCTCGGTGTGCACGCAGAACACCTTCACCACGGCGTCCATGGACGGCAAAGCCCGGGCGGCCTGCTCCCACTTGAACGGCGCCGGATCAAGGCAATCCCCGCCATTGCCCGCGGCGAGGCCGATCGAGCTCGGCAGCGGAGACGAAGGCGGGGACGGCGACTCCGCCGCGGAGCCGTTGAGCAGGGCGGCGGCGCGGCGGCGGGGGGTCTTCTTGGGGCGTCCTCCGGGGCGGTGGGAGGGGGCGATTTCGGCGACGGCGGGGGCGGTCCGGGGGCGGCCGCGGCGGCCTGGGATTGAGGCGCTGGGCTCGGGCTGGTCGGTCTCGTCCATGGGAGAGGCGGAGTTGTGCAGGTCGAGGGCTTCGGCCTTCCTCGGGCGGCCCCTCTTCTTGCTCGCCTTCTGCTGCTGCGGCTGGTCCGCCATTGGAGCGAGCTCGTCGCCGGCTAGGGTTCCGCCACGATCGCCTCGGGAGGAGGAGGAAGGGGACTTGCCGTGTCTGGTTCAATTGTTCGAAGAAATGGCGTCATCTGATGACATCCCTTTTGAAGCTGCCGGACGCGGATGACGCGTCGTCCGTGACGGTGGAGGCCCACTTTGACTAGTGTTGACGACGGATGACGGATGATGTTTGTCTACAGATGGGACGGGGTCACACGGTCGTCGTCGTCGTCGTCACCATCATCACCATTATGTCCTCGGCTGGGACAGTCAGTTTGTTTGTGACGAAGAACGCAATGGATAAAGGAAATCACGTGTCCACAATGGTGGGGTCCATGTTTGTGGCCAAGGGTTAGGGTTGGACAACGGATGACGGATGACGGATGATGTTTGTAGACGGATGGGACAGGAGCAAATGGTCATCGTCACCGTCGTCGTTGTCATCACCATCATCACCATTCTGTCCTCAGCCGGTACAATCGCTTGTTTGTGACGAAGAACGGAATGGAGTAAGGAAATCATGCATCCACAAATGGTGGGGTCCATGTTAGTGGCCTACGGTTAGGGTTGGATGACGGATGACGGATGATGTTTGTTGACAGATGGGACGGGAGCACACTGTCGTCGTCACCTTCGTCGTCATCATCATCATCATCGCCATTCTTTCTTCGGGCGGTACAGTTGTTTGTTTGTGACAAAGAACGCACCGGATTAAGGAAATCATGCGTCCACAAATGGTGGGGTCCATGTTAGTGGCCTAGGGTTAGGGTTGGACGACGGATGACGGACGATGTTTGTCAACGGATGGGACGGGAGCACACAGTCATCGTCACCGTCACTGTCATTGTCACCAATTAGCCATTAGTCGGAGCAATTATAAGTTTGTGACGAAGAACACAACGAATTAAGGAAATCATGTGTCCACAATGGTGGGGTCCATGTTTGTGGCCTATGGTTAGGGTTGGACGACGGATGATGTTTGTCGACGGATGGGACCGGACATACAGTCATCGTCACCGCCGTCATCCTCATCACCATCGCGCCATCAGCCTATGCAGTCATAAGTTTGCGACAAAGAACGCACCGGATTAAGGAAATCATGCGTCCACAAATGGTGGGGTCCATGTTAGTGGCCTAGGGTTAGGGTTGGACGACGGATGACGGACGATGTTTGTAGACGGATGGGACAGGAGCAAACGGTCATCGTCACCGTCACTGTCATTGTCACCAATCAGCCATTAGTCGGAGCAATAATAAGTTTGTGACGAAGAACGCAACGAATTAAGGAAATCATGTGTCCACAATGGTGGGGTCCATGTTTGTGGCCTATGGTTAGGGTTGGACGACGGATGATGTTTGTTGACGGATGGGGCTAGGCATACGGTCATCGTCGCCATCATCGCCATCATCAACATTCCGCCAATTCTCTTGGTTGACCAAAACGTAGTGCCATAGATACTCTTTAAGCATAGCATTTACAGGCTCCGTCTGGCAGTCGATTTGGTGGTGGAAGCTAGTTGAAAAATTGAGCCTGGAGCCCATGTATTAGAACAATGACTCCCAAAACGACCCGTGAATATTGTATCACGGTCGATAATGATGTCGAGCAGAAGACCCCAGTACTTCACCACATTGGACATGAAGAGAGGAGCCACGCCATATTCGTGCACTTCCAACGTGGTAGGGATGAACGTTACATACTTGGAAAAATGGTCAACGACGACGAATAAAGTATTGGGTTCTAGAGGCCTAGATCTGGATGAACAAATCAAAACGAATCTCGGCGGAAGACTTGAACGGAATTGAACGACATCATTAAAACTATAAAACGAAGTACCTTTGCACGGAGCGCATCCATGATTTCTTCGATCTCGGAGCTAGATGAGTCAAGCTGCTCAAGTGTGCAACCTCTAGGCGTATCCACGTGATCCTCGGCACGTTGTATCTCCTCCTTCTCATTGACGAGCCATGTTCAATCTCCGTCGTCCCGATCGCATCGAGGATGGGGAGGGAGTGTGGGGAGAAGGGATAAGAAGGGGAAAGGCCCATGAACAATCTGGCCTCAGTGAATTTTGTTTAGGGCCTTCCCCTGTTTATACGAAATGGGTATTTTTTATAAAAAACCCCAAAATTTAAGTATATCTTCCCACGTCCAAAATATGATTTGTGTGTGACCCTCTAAGCCCATGTACGAGTCTAGTTAACTATTCTAGCAGCCTAATAACATTTATTTGCCTTCCAAATTAATTAACTATATCATCGTATAGATTAATTAATGTCGGATCGATTTAACTCGATCGACATGTCGAGTCTCCAACACGCGGGGTGCCAAGCTACACCTCGTGTTCTAGAAGGTACAGAGGAGTGTGTATCAACTCACTTCATAGAACATGTTCGTCATCAGTTACCGTGTATGTATAGTCCCTTATCCACTTGACGCTCCTTGGATGACTTAGGGTGTGGTCAGCTATCAAACTGTTAAAGGTCATCCGAGTTAGTACTGATGCATTTTGAAATCATCAGAGAACTCCTCCGATATTTCACTGCCTTGGCTAAGGACTTCATCGCTTCGTCTTCCTTAAGTTGTCACCTCTTATACCGCTGGTGGACGATCCCATCTTGACCACTCAATCGTCTTCGTGAACTTCTTGATGTACGCGAACTAGGACTGTTTAGAATCCCATGATTAGAGACTCGTTAGCCATAGTCAAAGTACAACCGTCCATCCACAAGACGTCTTTGTTGTCTCAAGGCTAAGGACCACTTACACAATTGTGACGTGAATTGACCTGATTGATAGTTCGGTATAATATCATTCAAGGATTTGTACGGATCAATTCAGTGAACTCTTTCCACTAAAGAGCACCCACTATCTATCCTTACTGTCTCCACACTAATGGCTACGGGGCCGGCCATACTAATCATACAAGTGAGGCTAGATAGTGTTATTCTATCTAGATACTTTGATGTCCTTCTCGTGTATCCTTCGAATAAGAATTCTTAGAACACATGTTTAAAGATTAGTGATATCCGTATTACGATCTCATCATAATTCACTAAGTCTAATCATGTATTCGTGGACTTCATTATAAGCATCACACGTGCATTATAGTGACTATGTTCTACCATTGAACATCGAACGAGATGTGTAATGTATGATTGGCTTGTCGTCCACATATATTTCCATCAGATAGCATCGTGCCGATCCACGCGCGGAATACATGTTATGAATCCATTGAGATGGACTCCCACGGTCTGCTCATCCTTGGTAGAGGTTCTAGCGTTCATGTAGGTTTAGCATTCTCAGTTTTATCTTGTTGACACACTAGGCATGAACAGACGTATGCCTCCACATCCTGTTCCACTCCCGGCCAGCGATAGTTATTGAAGAAGAGTGCAAGCGTGTGCGCCTGTCTTGCATGTCTGGCGTGGGATGCGTCGTGTGCTTCATAGAGGAGCTTCTGGCATGGCCCACCCGCATGCGACACATATGGCTGATTCTCATTAGCACAAATTATATCCTCTTCAATCGAGAATCTCCTCATCTTGCCCCTAGCAATGCGCTTCATAAGGCGAACATCTTGTACATCATCTTTCAGTGTCAACTTGATCTCATCTGGAATATTTCTTTGGACTGTTGAAAGTGCGGCCACAAAAACTTATGGTTCTTTGCAACTCAGGGTGTCAACAAATTGATTGGCAATCTCGGGTTTGTATTTCAAGGCGAAGTCAAATTCTGACAAGAAATCTTGCCATCTCGCTTGCTTCGGGGTCAGCTTCTTCTAGGACTCAAAGCAATTGGTAGCCACATTATCTGTGTAGACCATATATTTACCTCCAAGGAGATAGTGTTGCCATGCTCTCAAGCAATGGACCACAACTATCATTTCCTTTTTGTGCACCAAATATCTTCTTTCTACGTCATTCAACTTTCGGGGCTTGTAAGCCACATGGTGTCCATCTTACATCAAGATGCCCCCTAGTGCAAAATCAGAAGCATCAGTATGTACCTCATACAGCTTGTCAAATTTGGGCAGTTGGAGTACTTGTCAAAACCAGAGAGTAGTTTGATTTCATGGTTCACGTCTCGCTTAATCGACAATTTTGTTGGGAGTTCTGCGGGCATCACCCCTACGAACTCCCGCAATACCTCCACTATCAGCCCTTGTAGTCCGCCTAAGGTGCCGAGGTCATTGTAGTCGTCACCCCAACTGAGTGCAACCAAATGGGCTAGTGCACGCCCTTGCCTTCAATCTTTTTTCAAAGGAAGGTCTCTTCCCCCTTCCTTAAGCCATCTTTGAGTTGCATTACGGACAATTGAGCGGTGTTCCTCGACTTTTGGACCCCTTGGTCTCTTACAAAGCATGGGTGAGATTCCTCCTAGAACAACAAGACATGGTACTGAGGAAATACAACCGCACAAGCTCCCATCAGGAGGTCGAGACCTAGAACGACCGCAAAGTCATCCATGGGGGATACCAAGAAGTTGGTCCGGCCCTCCCACGTTCCCACTTGCAGTAGCACCCGCTTAGCCAAGCCGACGATGTCTCACGCTTTCGAGTTGACCGCCTTGATCTTCCCTATACTTGGGAAAAGCTTCATGTTGAGTCGTTTGGCTTCTTTTTCAACGAGGATGTTGTGAGTCACCCCCGTGTTGATGAGGATCAGTACGTGCATGAGGCCAAGACCTTCATACTAGACCAGAGCACCCCCCTGCTATGTCGTTAGGCACTGCAGAGGGTTCAGTGTCACTATAATGATACCCTTGGGAACATCCAGTTAGGCCGGGGGCACGACATCGCATTAACGTTGGTGGTTGTCCCCTTACTTCTCAGGCAATCCCTCATAAAATGGGGGCCTCCACATGTGAACAATTTGTTGCCCCCACCACATGGAGTCGCCTTCCCCAAATTCGAGTTCTTGATCTTGTCGTGACCTTTGTCGTAGCCTAGTTTCCACTTTCTCTTCAGGCCCCAACTATTTGGGTTTATTGGTGCCTCAACGCATTATTGGGGCAGCTTGTTCCACTTCCCGGATTTCTCTTCTGGCCGTGTCGTTCTATTGGTGCGGAGCTCAGTTCCCTCCATCACTTGATAGGAGGAGTTAAAGTCTCTGCATTATCTTCTCTCCAACTCCACCTGGAGCTAGTGGGGAAGTCACTTGGTGAAGTGGTAGATTTGTCCCCCTCGGAGATGTCGGTAATCCTCCTGACTATGGAAACAAACTAGTTCACATATTTTTTTGGAGTAATGGACAACCTCAGGTTGTAAAGCTCTCCCATCGCCATCCACGATGTGTTGTATGGTATAAAATTCTCCTTTATTTCCCGTACGAAATCTTTGTATGTGGGTGGTGGCCAATTTTCGTCTTCCAGGCGTCACCGCCACTATAGTTTGGCATCATCGAAAATAAATAAACTGGCCTGCAGGACTTTCTTATCCTCTGGGAAGTTGTTGATCTCAAAGTATATCTCACAATTATGCAAGAAACCAACCACGTCTACCTCCTTGCCGATGCCATTAAACCTTGGAGTTGGCATCATAATTCTTCCCCCCCCTACTACTGGGGCAGGTCTTGGGACTCTCATCCCGTCGCTGTTTTGATAATTCCAGCTCGAGGGACATCATCATCTACGTAAGCTGGCTTATCATGTCTTCTAAGTACTCTTGTTTCTGACGGTTCTCTACCCTCAGATCCTCAATGTTCGCATCATTTTCGTCTTTGCTCTTGTCGACTTAGGCGTTCAAATCCAAGAGACTCTTCTGCACGAGGTGAAGTTCTTGCCTTTGTCGTTTTGCCTTTCGACGTCTCTCTTCAATTAACTTGGAGTGCTTTGTAGATTCCATCTTTTCTCTGACGAGTTCAGGAACATAGGTGGAAGTAGCCCAGTAGCCCAACCTGGCTCTGATATCAATTGTCACGCGGTCAAATCCCGAGCTACGACAAATGCTCAAATATGATGCATGTCGGCCTCAGTGATTGGAGTAGAACAATGAGCAGGCTTGATCTATCGTAGTGGAAGTATCCTGCAATAGCTTAAGTTTACATAGAAGGGATTAGAGGAACGGGAGGAGACGTAGCCCCGTTGAGGAATATGGTCATTGCATTGATATTATAAGAGGTTACATCGTAGTTGATGGAAGCTAAGAGGGGGGGTGAATTAGCTTATCTACTTTTAATTTGCCTAAATTACTTTTTAAATTCCTTGGATTGTCGCTCACCTTCTTTCTCTTGAACACAAGATTTACTTGGTTCCTCGATCCGCTAGTGATCGAGTAAATCCAAGGCCCCCCTTCGAGTCCTAATTAGGACTCAGGATAACCTTACTAAGGATCCTCCCTTGTAAGGCACCCCAACCCAACTTACCAAGTTGCCTCTACAGAGGAGTCTTCCGATGGTACGTCACGTCCTTGGGTGCACGAGCTTCACCCCTGAATCGCCTTCGGGTAGACCGTCACGAGCTCTTCCTCGTACGTCCACTTTCCTCGTCACCGTCGCGTCCTTGGTGCCACCAACGTCACCTCCCTGCCTTCTCAATCTTCAACACCTGTTCAGATTAGTAGAAGAAACGATATACCGCTCCTCGTGATTGATCAAAGGTCAATCACCGCTCTCAATGATGTATGAATGATCAAATGCACTAAGATTCAAAATGTGATATCAAGATCAATTCTGAAAATCTGTCTCATAAGTACTTTCAAGATCAACAAATCAATTCCTCTTAATCGCTTTCAAAAATAATATCAATCCCTTCACTATTCTTCACAAAATCTCATAAAAATCACCACTAACTCAATGATTGTGGAGGAAACTATTACCCTATTCAGTAAATGAATGAGTGATGAAAATGAAAAACTTCCCTTGAGAGTAGAGAAGCACAAGCACACTTATTGCAGGGGAAGAACTTCACAAGAGGGAGCACTTTCTTCTTCAAAGAGGAGCTCAAGAGAGATGGTTTTCCCAGTCAGATCACTCAACCCTTGCTTTGAAGGGATATTTATAGTGCTAGAGGGGTAGATTGTAATTTTCTGAGAATTTCAAAAAAATTCGAGCTCAAAAGGAGCTGTAATTAATTTTTTATGATTTTTTAAAGTTTTATAGAAAGTTTTCTTAATTAAAAAATTAATTATAGTAATTAGTGCCAATTAAAGTAGTTAGGTTTAATATAGGAATTCCAAAAGTCGGAAAAATATGATTTTTAGAAATAACAAATGAATTTTGGAAAGTCAACCGTCGGGCCCGACCTTTGGAATAAATCGAATTTCCTAATTCGATTTATCGGGTCCAAAGTACGTTAAATATAGAAATTTTATTTTTATATTAAAGTGCACACGTGGCGCACTGGTAAAGCGCCACGTTGCCGGGGCGGAGGACGCGGGTTCGACTCCTGCCCGCCCCGTTTTTTTTTTTTCTTTAAACTTTCTACTGCGGACCCGACCGCAGACTTAACTGGTTAAGTCCGTCCGTCGGGTCCGCCACTAAGGCTAATGGGCTCCGCCCATTTAGGCCTTATTGGGCCATTTATAACCCAAAATAAATAAATAAAAATGATTAAAAAACCATTTCTCATTCAATAAAAATTATTTTAATTTCTTTATTTTTTGACATTTTAAAATATAAATCAATGTTTTAAAGACACTTTAAAACCTAAAACGCCATTTATATTATTTAAAACATTTTAAAAACATTTTAAAACATTTTCAGAATATTTAAAAGGCATTTTTAATTATACAGAAGATTTTAATAACTTTTATTAAAAATTATATTAATAGCCCTTAATATTTTAAAACAATTTTTTTTAAGCATTCAAAAACCTTTAAAAACCTTTAACTTCAAAGAACTTATTAATTTATAAAGTCATGATTACTATTGTAATTTAATGTGCATTAAAACACAAAAACCTCAACAATAGTCATGAACAGTACATGGGGGAAGAGGAGGGATGATATCAAAGGAACAAGACGAGGTGCCTTGCGCCTTGGTAGCGTTGCTCCTGCACCTCAATGCTTGACGCTCCGCGTGCGCTCGCTCGTCAACCATGCCGCTACACATGTACCCCCGGGCTGGGTACCATGCGCCCGCGGGCATGGCGATCACACACGCCACCCCTACCTTGATGATTACGCACGCCACCAGCACCCGCACTGACACCTACCGCACGCAGGCTGCATGACGTCACTGTATTTGGCGTCTCAAGCCAAGCGCAGCACGCCCGACGCTATCTGTGGGGCCACCACGCGCCCATGCTGTCTCGGCGCTCACTGTGTGCCACTGCCTTAGTTTCCTGGCAAGATGCCTCCCGCCCGCACCCCATACATGCTATGAGCGCAATGCCCACGCGGCTGCTGCGTGGCTCCCCGCACAACTCCATGCGCTGCACCGCAGCACTACCGCCTCGTCTGTGCATCCCGCACGTGGCGCTTGGTGCACCCGCATGGCGATTGGCGCCAGCGCGCGGCCTTGGCGCCTGCGCACACGCTCGTATCAGCCCGCGTGCCCAGCACACGCGAGCCTCGCCTGGTCCATCCCGCTTAAGCACCAACGGGCACGCACACCATCCAAAGTGTATCACCTCTACGGGGGCGATGGTTTAAAAGATCAGGTTTAGACGTCACAACCCTTAGTGTGTTGTAGCGCACTAAATAGAACTCAATAATTACAGTTCGTGAGTCCAACGCGAACACGTCCTTTGGGCAGGGAATGCCGCCTAGTTAGGAGCCAACACTTCCCCATAACTCCTATCCATTCTTGTTGTGATTAGAACACTATGATGATGGTGATGAAACATGAACATGGCTCATCGACGTGGAGGAGGAAATTAAACATGCCAATGATAATATGGATATTCCTAGAGGATACATACTTGAGCGGTTCAACACGTCTCTCTCGAGGATTTAAGCAACCACGAATGTGATTTCTGCCCAAGTGATTTGATTCACTATTTCAGTGGTGATGTTTTGCTTTTGTTTCAAGCCTTCCACTGTGAATCATTCCATGTTTTAACCCAGATAAAGGCCCTTAAGCCTAAAAACGTAATTGAAATCATATCTAAACAGTTGTAGGAAACTCAAAACCATCTCATACATGCACACACCACCTATGTTCATGGAATGTTCTGACATACTTGACTCTGCATGTAATCTCAATGAGTTAAACATGGATATCATTACTCTCTATTTAGATGGTTTACTTTGGAATTAAGGTTTGATCAAATCCAGAGTTTTCAATCAAGTCGAATATGTTTGGCGTAACAAACACATTGAACAATATATAGTTTATAGTTTTGGTTTAAGTTTGATTTAACTAATTTTTTTACATGAGTGAATAACTAAAAATAACGTCTAACCCTGAATTATATTTTTTATAATTTTAATAAAATACATGAAAATTTTTATCTCATAATTTTATGAGCAGTAATTAGACAAGTAGAGATGTTGAAAGTGTCCGTTGAGCTAGGAGTCTCATTTTGGCTCAACCATGCGCTGTGTAAATTAATAATTTTCATAGGAACCTAAAGATCTAATTAGTTCTTAATTTCTCCATAAAATTTTAGTATTGTGAGATAGCTTTACAATGAAATTGATTTCATTTTATTCTGGAGAGTGTCCAAGCATGGAGGTCTTTTACATCAGAATAAGGTATACAACTATATGATTTTGTGTATGTCAACAATTTATGATTTCATCATATTTTTTGCTGATGTGGGTGGTGTGACATCATAATGGGAGCATCAAAGGGTTTCTAGAAGTCCACATAATGCCCTCACAAAGTATAAACCTGGTATGAAAAATAAAAGGATAAGAATGTCATGGTAGAGTTACTTTAATTAAAAAATATTTTCTTTTAATATTGTTCCACTTTTTAAAAAGTAAAAAATGTAATTTTTCCAAAAATGCCCAAATCTCGAGGGAAATAGGGTTTCTCTTCAAGTATTACTGTAGCTTTGGGAAGCTCAACATGCAAAGAGAATAAATAAGTGAATAAAAGAATCCTTCATTGACAATAAGGCTACTTATTCCTTCCAATTGTGCAGGGCTGTCAATAGAAGGAAGAAACGAGGAGGTTTTTTCTTGGTATGGCCATTTTCATCCTGGACAACGGAAGTAGGAACTTAGGAGAGGAGGTTGGACGTGAGAAGGAGGCAAGAGTTTAAGGCATACACAAATATTGCACACAGTTCTAACCTACTTATTTGACTCCATAGATCTATTATCGGTTATAAAATACTGATATAAGAATATTTGTGAAATAAGGTGGGTCAAATCTCATTGAATGAAAGTGCGCATTACATGAACATATACAAGAATGAAAATGGACTAAGAGAAAAAGTGTGGGAAGAGCTTGGGAAATCTTTGATTATTTTGAAGGAGAAATATTGTGGAATAAAGGGAGTGATCAGAGGAATATATTTGGGAAAATCATTAGAGAAGTTGTTTTAAACACGAATAAAGTCTAAATTGAATCTAGAGTGAGAAGATTCTCGACTGGTTTAGCATCTAGGAGACTTTAGAAACGGTGTTTTGAGGATTCATATTGATATTAAAGAGATGGAGCAGCTTCCTCGATTAAAATTCAAGAATTAAGAAGATATACTTTGAAAAAGATTCAATGAAGAGATTTCAAGACATCAAATTAGGTTTTTTTTGATTTTGAGCAAGATCTGATATAGTTATTGTGGGCTTATTAGTTCAGGACAGCTGACATAGCGAAGAGTAGTTGAGCCATTTAAGGATATATCACTGGGGCTAGTGTGAAGACAATAGAAACCTTTTGGAAAGGGAACTACGGCCTAAGAAAAAATGATTAAGTTGTTGACACGGATATTGAAACACATTAAATAATCTAAGTGAAGTCATTGAGGTGAAAGTTAAAGACGATGGTCGATTTTAGGACACAAATTCAAACACCTAGAAACTGATTTGTATTGATATTATTTATTCAATCTTGATAGTTATTGCTTTATTTACACCATCTCGAGAAGGCTAGGGATACTGTGAGGATTTCATATACTAGGCTGCGGGGAACGCTACAATGACCTGTGCGGGCAATACTGAGGTTGTGGTAACCTCATTCACAATAGTTGAGGGGGCTAAGCAAAGTAATGGAAGGCGACCATGGATTAAGTGTGTGCACTATGTAACCATTAGACCTGATTGTTGGTTACTCTTCCCAATTCATGCTGATTTTAAGGAACATGCGAGTGAATAAACTTAAGTAAATCACCGAAGGAATGTGAAAACATATATGAGCTTGAGTAATAGGTTTCGCCAAGCTTAAGATCAACATTGAGGAATAATTGAACGTCAGAAAATCTGAGTTGATTACAATAGGTGAGAAGTGAGCAAATGTAGGTGATGTAAACAATAAGATAGTGGAGCTTGAATTGATATTTATATATCTGGAGATATATTCTCAAATTTAGTATGTCTATTTTGACCTGGACCTCAAAGGGAAAACTTTGGCATCTACAAGATATAGATTAGTGATTAGGAGGGAGAGGGAACAAATACACTGGGTGAAAAAAAATGCTACAGGTCTAAGTGCTTTTTTGGAGAAAACCTGTTGATTTTATTGAATTTGGGTTTGTATAATCAATTAAAGGTGGAAATATTTTTCTGATCTTAATGTGAATACATAAAAAATTGAAACTAATTTATTGTGAATTGAATAGATAATTTAGATAAATTTTGAGGATTGATATTGAGCTAGAAGGAGAGTCACAATAAGAGGGCATAAATTAGTTACTGATGTGCGTGGTAGGTGATAACTATTAATAACTACTGGCTAATATAGAGAGTTATTATTGATGGAGATGCATTAGAAAATAATGTAATTTGGAGATAAGATTTATTTCAAATTGCAGAGATTTATGTAAAGATATTTGATAAGTTATTGAGAAAGAGTAATGGAGACTGAGAGATATGTGGTCGTAATGACTCTTGAATTTTGTTTGAGCCAAATATCATTTAATTTCAAAGCTGAGATTGAAGACGTGGGAGTTGAGATAAGACACCGAAGAAAAATCAATCTCCACTGAATTATAATTGAATTACAGTTTTTGTAATTTGATATATCTGTAAACTGCACAGAAAAGAGAAAGTTGTTGAAATGAGTGTTTAATATAGACATTAAAATCAGTCAATTACAAGAGAGATATTAAATAGTAAAATTGTGATACTGTCTTCAATAAATATCTAAAGATGTCAAATATAGGGTTCAAGAGAACGTCAAAATCATAAACCATTTAATTAGAACACTCCATTAGAAGAAGCAGTAGCTCAAGGGGGTGGAACCCTAGTTGACAGAGCCAAGATGGCCGTATTTTCAACTTTGTAAAAATTATACTAATCAAATTTCAACGTATGACAATTTAATTAGAACATTCCATCAGAAGAAGCAGTAGCTCAAGGGGGTGGAACCCTAGTTGACATAGCAAAAATGGCTGTATTTTTAACTCAGCGAAAATTATACTAATCAGATTTCAATGTATTGTTGCCTAACCACCATTTTCTAATTCTCACCTTGGGTTGGTTTGTCAGGCCCCACAATCCTAACTATAAATTAAACATTAATTCAGACTTCAAATCTGTATAGTTCCAATAGGAAAAATAAAAAAAGCCTTATATCTGACGTGGCAACAGACAACTGGTCCGCACCTTCAAGGTGCAAATCACCACGTAGCTAGTTTGACAACGCCGACTGAGAAATTGCTTCTCTCTTTCTCTCTCTCTCTGTCCATATCTCTCTCTCTTTCTCTGCCCTTCTCTCTCTCTCTCTGTGCATCTCTCTCTATCTCTCTCTGTCTCTCTCTCTTCGGAGGATCTTCTCTCTAACATCTCATATATTTCCTCGCTATCCGTCCCCATTCATCGAGACGGATCGTGCTTTGAAGCCCGCCATCGCCCTGTGAGAAACCCTCGAAGCGGCTGCGTACGCTTCTCAGCTGCCCCGCCTTTCTCTGACCCATTCGAGAACAGCGCAAGTTTTTCAAACCCATTTGCCCCTTTTCAAGCTTTGCTAGTCACCCTTCTTTCTGGGTTGGGAAGTTTTTTCAAACCCAGCTGCTCTTTGCATCTTTGATTGGCGATTGCGGATCTTTCTGGGAAGCCCCTTTTCGAGGTACCCATCTGTCGAAAATTAGGGATTGGTTGCTGGGTCTTGCTCCGATTATGCCCGGAAGATCTCAACAGGCCGAGGATTTCGTCGTTCTTGGGATTTCTTTCTCCGGCGCTGCCACGGCGACGAGTTGAATGTTTATTTCTCTTTATTTTTCTACCCTGAAGAGGGCATTTGGTTTATTGCGATCTCTCTGAAAGGCCGATTAGGAAGCTTGGAACAGCATAGCCCTGCATGGGCAATCAGGAAGTATGGGATGATCAGGATCATTCTCTGTTGAATGGCCTCTTGCCCAATGAAGCCCGGGTTACGAGGGTATTGGATGCAGATAGATGGTCTTTGGCAGAAGCAAGGATTGATGAACTTGTGAGGTGCATTCAACCAAACACACGCTCAGAGGATTGTAGAAATGCCGTTGTAAACTATGTGCAACGGCTAATTGCAAAGTGTTTCTCCTGTCAGGTGGGCCTAATCTCTCTCCAATTTGTCGGCTCTGCTCTTGTTATTAGTTTCTTTATTTGGGAGAATGTTTTATAGCGATTTCCAAGTTTAAGAATTCTCTCATGGATTTGTTTTTGGTCAGGTGTTCACGTTTGGTTCGGTGCCTCTCAAGACTTACTTGCCTGATGGGGATATTGATATGTCGGCTTTCAGCAATAATCTTAACTTAAAGGATACTTGGGCTAATGAGGTTCGGGATGTGCTGGAGAACGAAGAGAAAAGTGAAAATGCTGAATTTCGAGTGAAAGAAGTTCAGTATATCCAGGCAGAAGTGAGTATCATCTCAATACAGAAGTATCTCAAAGTGTCCAGAGCTTCGCAGTTTCTTCTTTTTTTGCTTTTTTCCTTTTCCTTCATCTTCCCTACGTGCATGTATTTCAGTAGATCATCTGAAGACATACTTCAACTGATGAAGAAAAGTTTTATCTTTCCATCATCTAATTATAGTCATTACTTTCTGTTCATTCAACCCATTGAGTATCGCTAATTGATATGCCTCTCATCGATTTAATGCTAATCTTTCGTCGAATTATTATTCTTGATTTCTGTTGTATTCTCTCTCCCACTTACAGATGGGTTTTGGCAGTATTGGATCAATATCATTTTTTCGAAGAAATCATGGTCAATGATATTTAACTGGCCCAATCTGGACATAAATGAAATAGAGACACTTATATGGACTAGAGTAGAAGTTACAGTAAAGTCCGTAAAGCTAAAAAGGAAGAGAAGATGTAACAATTAGCTGTTGGCAAAAAGAGAAACATCTTGCTTGTTGCATTAGCTGTTGATTTCCTTTTGCAAATGGTGGAAAAGGCTTCTGAATATAGTTAGACGTTGCAGTGAAGGCAAATATACCAAATATACGGTTATTCAGTCAGATGTGGAGGTATATTTTCCTACTTGCAGCGAATGGAAAGGTACTCTTGTTTGAGAAATACTTGGGGTCTTATGTTACAACTGTTGTGATTTGTTGCCAAGTCTTGTCTAGTAAATCATACTTGAAGGTTTAAGGTAAATTTAATCATAGGAAACTCCATAAATAGTGCTAGAACTTCTTTAAAAAAATAAATTGTGCTAGAAATTCTGTTGAGAGCTCAGTTCTGTCAACATCCCATGTCTACTTAGGTTGACATTTTATAAATTTATTCTGATTCTAGTCTTGTAGAAATGATAGCTTTGAAATATAGTGCTAAACTCTGATATCAGGGCAAGTCTCGTGATTTCAACTCACTGATTTTTGGGTCCGAGTACTTTTTACTATCTTGCATTTACTAAATGCACCTGTTTCTTTTATTTTTTCTTATGGAAGCTTAATTTGTGACTACTTATGTTCTCAAGGAGGATGGCAACTATTCAAATGAACCGTAAAGGTAATTAGCCTCATTTAGGAATAACCTTTAGGAGTATTTTAGGTATTGACGAAGAGAGCTACATCTGAATTCGTATATCCAGTTAGGTCTCTGATTGAGTTCTATTGAGGGGAAAGGGTCATGAACGTTTATTGGACCTATGAGGGAATAAATACCCATGGATGCGTAGGATGAAGGTTTCCTTTACTGGCTGAGAGCAGTGTTCAGCTAATCAGGGTTGACTCGAGTCAATGGGATCGAGTCTTCTGCACTGTCTGCTGCCTCCTACTCTTGCATTTCTCAAATCCTCAACCATTTCAACAGATCTCTTTTGGGATCATATCAGTGGTATCAGGGTGGATATTCCTGAAATCACGACTATGCAGAACTAAGAAAGGAATAGAAGAAGATTTTAGAAGAAGTGAAAAAATCCAGGGATGATCACAAGGAGACTGTTACATAGATGATACAAGTGTGTACAGTAAAAACAAATGAGATCAGGATCCGAAAGATTTGAAGGGTAAAACCCTACTATCCGTTTGCCAGTCTTTGTTGATCTCTGAATGAATGGAGAAGAGAGAGGAGGCAGGCCTAGCAAAGGAGTCCGCTTCTGCCCCGGGGGCTCGAAACAAACCCAAAAAATGGCACCCCTGAGAGTTTCATCTGCCTTTATAGACAGAGAAACTCTTGTGCAATGTCATAAAACTTCTACTTAAATAGGGAATAACGATTCTTCCCTCTCGTCTAACAGTCTTCAAGCAAGAGGTGTCCTGATCCACCATCCCCTCACATCATTCAGGCCAACAAGGGTGATTTGCTCGCCTTGATATTAAAGTTCTGAGAATCTTATGCCTTTCTATTCTCCATCATCCAATGCATTGAACTGTCCGCCACGTTGTCATCCGTTGCTGCAGCAAAACCAGCCAGTGCATCTGCCACATCCACGGCAGCGTGGTTGTGGTGTCTACCGCAACTGCCACATCCATAGAAGCCTCAGTTGCATTGTCTGCTACAACCACTGCATTCACAGCAGCCCCAGCCGCATAGTCGTGCACAATCGCCACACTGATTGTAGCCTTGAATTCGAGGTCCAAAGTTCAGTATTCAGCAGTTCGTCCATAATGTTTCTTTGTGTGAACAATCCAGAAAAGGGCGGATGTGGACGTCAATGTTGTGTCCGACGTCAAATAAACAAAAATAAAACCAAGGGGTTTAGAGTTCATGACACATTTAAATATATCAAGTTTTTAGTGTCTAAAGAAGTCGTAAGCTGTGAACAAAAAAAGTAGACTGCCTTTTTCTGAGCAAGCTGAGAGCCCGGTTCGCTCCCAACTGTGGCCCATTTATTAATTCTCTGAGTAATTAAACCATATATTATCTTTATACTCTCAGTTTTTACATTTATAATTCGGATTGACCCTGGTCAATGGATTGCCCTTTGTGTGTTGTTCAGGAGACCCCAACCCTAACTGCAGCTCCAACTGCAGCATCTGCCACAACCACTGCGTTTATCTCTAGAAATCACTCTGCTTGATGTGTTGCGCTGCTCCCGTTCTGCCAGTCCCCTCCACCAAACCCATTGCTGGGTGGCGAGATTGACTGCAACACCCCAACCTTCTGAACCATCGTGTAGGAAGATTTGGGGGACCATCGCAAGGAAGGCTCAGCATGTCATTCAAAGTCGGGCCCAACCACGGGCTAGCTACTGCCATACAGGCCGTCATGACCCCACCCGACGAGCCAAGCCAAAGATCCATCTGGGGTCACTTGTCCAAACACGAGCCGCAGGGATCCAGCCTGTGGCCCAGTGCAGGTCCAGCCGCGGCCCAGCCCTGGGTCCAACTGCTATCCAGATTAAGCCAGCCACTGCCCAACACTGTGTCCAGTCAAGGCCTGCTCTGGGAACCTTCAGGCCCAATATAAAACTAGCGCCTTGGCTCAAGATAAGAGTGGGACGACAAACCAGCTTGAGGGCAAGCTGGCGCTGATGGGGGGATATTAATAGTGTCCCATTGAAAAAGGGTAACGGTTATATAAATACCCCTGATTGTAGTAGAGGCTCATCAAGGAACGCAATGGTTTCAGGTCTTCCTTCACTGGCCGATAGTTGTATGTGGCTCCTCTGGGTCCAGGCTACTGCAACTGATGGTTCTTTATCGTTTCCCTCTCTTCCTACCTAACATTCTTGCGTCTCTGGAATACTTTGCTATTTTGTTAGATCTCCTTGGGTATCATGTCAGTCTCCCTTTATTTTGATGTAATACATAGATTATTGTGTTCGTGGACCATCTCTACTTTGATGGCTCGTTGCATTTGGTGCGGAGTCTTTCTTTTCATTATAAGTGCTAAACATTCAGACTTACACACAATTTAAACCGGTTAACATGGGCTCCTTTCTTTTTCCCTTTGCAGGTAAAGATCATTAAGTGCCTAGTTGAAAACATTGTAGTGGATATATCTTTTAATCAGCTTGGGGGACTGTGCACTCTTTGTTTCCTCGAAGAGGTGGGCAATTTCTTTCGTATGTAACACTACAATGCTGTGCATTCGTCTTGTATGAAAATCTCAGTTTTTTGCTTGCGTTATCTTGGCGTTGGTTCTCAGATTGATCAATTTATAAATCAAGATCATCTTTTCAAACGGAGCATTATTTTAATCAAGGCGTGGTGTTATTACGAGAGCCGTATTCTTGGTGCTCATCATGGATTAATTTCTACTTATGCTCTGGAAATATTGGTGCTCTATATTTTTCATGTATTCAACAATAGCTTTACTGGGCCGCTTGAGGTGACGTCTGAACATCGTCCAGTCTACATTAAATTTAATTGAATCATTTATTCATCTAAAATGTAACTTTTTATTTTTCTAGGTTCTTTATCGGTTCTTGGAATTCTTTAGTAACTTTGATTGGGAAAATTTCTGCGTCAGTCTTTGGGGCCCAGTCCCCGTTAGTTCGTTGCCAGACATCTCAGGTTCTCATTTTACCTTTTTTTTTACTTGGCTCTCTGCTTTTGAAAGGAATTGCTCGCCGTTTCTCACAGTTGTTGATGAGCATGTATGTTTTTTGATGTGATGTAGCGGAACCCCCTCGGAAGGATGCCGGGGACTTATTGCTGAACAAATATTTTCTTGACAACTGTAGTTCGAGATATTCTGTTTCTCCTGGAGGCCAGGAAAACCAAGGGCAACCGTTCATTTCTAAGTTTTTTAATGTCATTGATCCTCTACGCACGAATAACAATCTGGGGCGCAGTGTCAGCAAAGGTATTTGGTTTTTACTTGAAATTCCTTTTCTCAACAAAAGATCCCCTTCTTCAGTTCAGTTTTAGAGAGCCATTGCTTCATCCAAATGTTTCCTTTGTACTGAAAACTTTCCTTTGAGGAAGTTTACCTTAAATGTTATTTTTTGCAGCGAACCTCTTGTTCTAAAAACTTCTGGAACAGCAGTTTAATATCTCAATTTATGCCTAAATGATCACCTTGTTCAGGGTCTAGTGTCAAAGTTAGGGTTTGTGATTTTAGAGCTCGAAGACTTAAGATATAGTTTTTTTTTGAAAATTAAGACTTAAGATATAGTGTTTTGCGGCTTTAAGAGTTTGCAGGAAATGGTTAAGGTTTAGGTTCTTGGCTTTAATGTTTAGGATTGACTTTATCACAATGGTTGAAGCATCTATCCTCATTGATAGCCTTTGCCCTTAATTTTTTTATCCTGTTGGCGTTCAACTTTGATTTAACTTTTTTGCATATGTCATCATTATTGTTTGAGCTGCTGACTTCTGCAACATTCTTTGAGTAATTTTTCAGGGAATTTCTTTAGAATACGCAGTGCCTTTGCCTTCGGGGCAAAGAGGCTAGCCGCATTGTTAGAATGCCCGAAAGAGGATATAATATCTGAAATCAACATGTTCTTCATGAACACGTGGCAGAGACATGGGAACGGCCGACGTCCTGATGCATCTGGCTCTAATCTCGTGATTCTGCAGCCTTCAGATCATCCAGAATCCGCAGAGGACAATTCCAGAAGCTCCCTGTCCCTATCAAACCTGAAGTCAAATGAGAATCTCGGTTCCATGCTTGGTCAGGAATACCAGACAGATGCTGTAATCTCTTCTCAAGGCGTATACAGGCCTGTCAATTCAACCTCTACTTCTCGGTTACAAGGTCGAAAAACGTATGGGAGTCCATCTCCCTCTAGAACTTCCGATCAAGTGGACCAGCCAGCTCAGAACTCGTTGCCCCGGCCAGGTTATGCTTCTAGTGAATCTGGAGTGGTTAGGTTTCAGTTTTCTCGCACAAGATCAAGCCCCGAACTGACAGATTCCTCTTCCGTTGCCTCAGTACGAAGACAGACGAAACTACCTGAGACGATCAAAAGGTATATAACTTCTGCAAGACCAGAGCTCGCCACCGGCCTTAATTCCAGGTTTCAGGGCAGCGATTCCTCGGACATGAACTGCTCATCCCACCAGAGCTTTGAGACAGCTTCTGATTCCAGTCGCGGCTATCCAAATAATAAATCCGGCTTCATCCCTTCCGGCGAAGACTTTAGTTCAATCTCCGAAGCGCTAATGAGACAACAAGAAGAGCAAGATCTAGTCAACTTGATGGGGTCGTCTGCGATCAGCGGCATCAATGGGCAAGTTCAGTTGCCGTTCCCCTTACCGCCTTCTGTGCTGGCATCAATGGGAGATCCTCGGAAAAATCTGGCTGGAATTCTACCCGGAAATATTCCATTAATCAACCATCACGGCGGGCCCATCATGCAGTTCTCTCCTGGTCTTCCACCTTCACCTGTGCCAAGGTACTTTCATGGCGCTGGATTGGCCTCGAGTCCTGAAGAGATTGTTGAAGATGAAAACGGGTTTTGGCCTGATCAAACAGAGAGTGTCTCTAGAAGTTTCCAGAGGTTCCACTCTGATGAAAGGCACGATAATTCTACTGATGGGTTCACAAGGACACAGCTCAGGTTGGCCAGTCTTGATGAACAGGAGGCCGTTGCTTCGTCGAGGTCCATGGCAAATGCTCAAGCGAGCTCGTCACGGAGCAAGTCTTCGGAGAACTCTAAGCTGACAAGAGACAGACGTGGACGAAAGCCAGCCCCAGCTTATGTGGCGTCTAAGAAAGGAGGGTCCTCGCAGTACGAAGAATCGGATGAACACAAGGACTGGATCGCTCTCTCGCACTCTCATGGCCACCATTTGACGGGTTTCGAATCGGCTGGATTGAGCGGTTCGGATCCTGCGATTCAGATGGCCCCCATGTTCGTGAGCCCTGCTGGATCCCAGTCAAGATCAGGGGACAGCAACGGGGGGGTCATGCCGTTCGCATTCTACCCGACTGGGCCGCCTGTTCCGTTCCTGACAATGCTCCCCTTCTGCAATTTCGACGGGCCCGTAGGCCTAGAAGACTGCCCAATGGATAATGGTCATATCAGCCCGTCTGAAGTCAAGAGCTTTGACCTGGGGGAGGAGCATTCTTCAAGCCCTGGTTCGGTCAAGGGAGGGAGTTTTGACCAAGTGGAGGAGCGAAAGGGGGACATTCTGAACAGTGATTTTGTCGGCCATCTGCAGAATCTTCAGTACGGGAGGTTCTGCCAGGACACGCACTACCCCGGGCCGGTCGTCTATCCTTCTCCTATGATGTTCCCGCCAGTGTATTTGCAGGGTCACTTCCCTTGGGACGGCCCGGGCAGACCTCTGTCGAGCAACGTGAATCTCTTCCCTGTGGGGGGTTACGGACCTCGCCTTGTGCCCGTGGCTTCGGCCCAGCTGGGGCAGAGTAGGCAGCAGCAGCCTGGCGTCTTCCAGCGCTACGGAGAGGTAATCCCCAGATACCGTGCCGGCACCGGGACTTATCTGCCTAACCCTGTGAGTTTCCTTTTTAATTTTCTTCTTTTTTTGAGTTTTGGGTGATAATTCAGAATCTTGTTTCCTAAAATTCGCAGAAATCCGGGTCTTACCGGGACCGGCAATCGTCTCGTTCGCGCAATCAACGAGGGAATAACTACAGCTACGAGCGGAGCGACCACGCTGACCGGGAAGGAAGCTGGACGAGTGCCAAAACTTCTCGCACTGCGGGGCGGGGCCAAAGTCGCAGCCAGTCAGACAAAACGGCCCGGGTTGAACGGCCTAACAGGTCTTGGGACTCGTTGAGGGGCGAGCCGGCGCCCGCATACCAGGCGCAGGGGGGAAGCAAACCGAGCCCGTCAACCCTGCCACATGGCACGCGGCAATTGGCTGGGGGGAATGGAAACGGGGTCAACGCCTCGGTGATGATGCTGTACCCATATGAGCCGGGCCGGGGCGAGTTTGCCGGTTCAGAGCAGCTTGAATTTGGGTCGCTGAGGCCAGTGCATCTTGTGGGGGCCGGAGACGGGCCGAGGTCGGTGGAGAGAGGTCAGCAGATAAGGGCTGTCTTTGACCACAGGCAAACTGCGTATGACCCACAGGCCTCCCCGCGAGCTTCATCCCCCGAGCACCCGTCCTCTCCACAGGTCCATCGAAGGTGACAAACCCTTCCTGGTAATCTTTCTCTCTCTCTCTCTATTGTTCTCTGAATGGTTTTTGCTCGTTTTCTTTTGTTTTAATTCGGTGGAGATTACAGTATTTCTTTTTGTTTTCTCTGTTGTTTATGTTATTATTTTTTTATCAGTATACTGTGTTGCTAATGGTAGTGTGTCCTTCTAAACCGCATTTTGACATGACGATCAAATGGCTTTTCATTTGTAGTGTTGTTTTTGAGCAGAATCTGCGTGCCCTTTTAGTATTGAGTTGCCTTGTATTTCTTGTTCTTTTTCTCCCTCTTTTCTCTTAAATGGCAGCTAGTGATCAGTATCATCCATCTGAACTGGGAGATTTCCTTGTATTTCAGTTCGCATTTTTTCTCTCTCAGTTTATATTCCATTTTAGAAATAGAATTTCCCTCCCATTTTATATGCGGGCTAAGCTTTGGTCTTTTCTCTCTCTTTCCTTCTCTCTTAGTTTTTGCATTCTTTTTCCAGTTTTTGGGTAACTGAAGATAGTGGTTATCTGTCATAAAATCCTCTGTCAGTGTTAAAGCTGATGTTAATGCGGAATTTGCTTGCCGCTTTTGCTTAATTTCTTCTAATGGTAATTGATATTCATCTAAACAGGGGGATTTGACTTGACGATCCATAGAAAATGTTGTTCTTCACTTTCAGCCCGGTCATAACAAGCTCAAACACGTTGCTGTGATCATTCTTGTAACCTGTGTGTGAATCTTTCATCCCTAAACGAGGGGAATGTATGTACACCAGCTTATATCTCTCTCTTAATTGTAGTTCTGTTGACATTCAGGCTAATGGTTCATCATTTTATGTTTGCCCAAGAATCCTAGAGAGAGAAAACCGGGTTTTCAGCTGAAAACCTAGAAAGAGTATCAGAGTGAAGGCGTTGGAAACCTAAACCTCTCTCTCCGCTGCAGTCTTCATCTTTTTTTTTTCTTGTCTCTTTCTATCTCTTCCTGTTTCTCTCTCATCTTGTTGATGGGCTATTTCTAGCTCTAGTGACTAGTCATTTCTGTCTTTATCTTCTGGCTTTGCGCCTGACTCTCTCTCTCTCTCTCTCTAACTCTATTTTCTCTCTCTTCCTGGAAGAGTGCAGAGGGGGAACGGGGAATTCTATGGAGATGGAAATTGGTTTTTGTCATGTCGTAGGAAGTTTGACAACACCAAGGCTGCCACCAGAGTGCCGGATTCAACATTTTTTAATATTTTCTAAAGAGAGAAGTAACTTGGTAGTAGAGAGAGAATGAAAGTCAAGGGAAAATAAGATAAAAAAGATTCTCTGTGCATGTGAACAGTAAGGCTGTGCGGAGAGTGGCGGGCAGGACAAAAGTACTCAGTGCAGGTGTAGGCCTTATCATTATGAAAGATAATTCTCTCTCTATCTCTACATCCTCTTCTCTCTCTCTCTCATCCCTGTAGACTGACTTGGGCAATCTCAAGGCTAGATCCTCGTCCTCGGCGGTCAGAGCCCTCGAACAAGAAACCTCTCTCTCTCTCTCTCTCTCTCTCTCTCTCTTTCTCTCTCTACATCGCAATCACTTACACCTTACAGTCTTTCTCTCTCTTGGGATTCACGGGCTGAGAAAAAAAAAGTCCAGAGAAAACGCATGGGTCTAGACTCTAGAGAGAGAGAGAGAAACCCGTTTGTAGTTCGACTTGCGCATTCTCTCTCTACCCCATTTGAGGGGTTTGGAGAGCTCTTCTCCTGCCATTAGAGAGAGAGAGATGGGGTCAAGCGAGACCCATCGAGTTCGTCGTGTACTTGGCGTTGTTGAGGACATTATCTCATTCTCTCTCTTCCTTTACTTAGAGAGAGAGATCGGTCAAGTGATACCCATGTAGTTCATTTTGTACTTGGTGTTGTTTATGAGTTTATTGCATTCTCTCTCTTCCCCATTTGAGGGGCTCGGAGAGATCTTGTCCTGCCATTACTTACAGAGAGAGAGAGATGGGTCAAGTGAGACCCATCTAGTTCATTTTGTACTTGGTGTTGTTTATGAGTTTATTGCATTCTCTCTCTTCCCCATTTGAAGGGGTTGGAGAGCTTTTCTCCTGCCATTACTTATATATATATATATATATAGAGAGAGAGAGAGAGAGAGAGAGAGAGAGAGAGAGAGAGAGAGAGAGAGAGAGAGAGAGAGAGAGAGAGAGAGAGAGAGAGTACATGGCCTTCTGGGTGTTGTTTCGCACGTTGTTTCTCTTCCCGGTTTGAGGGGTTTGGAGAAAGAGGGGGTCCTTAGCCTTGTTCCGGTGGGAGAGGGCCGGGGTTTCTGGGGCGAATGAGAACAAAAAGTGCGGTGATTTAGGGCATATAGACTGTTAATACTGAGAATCTTAGAGAGAGAGAGTGAGTGTGTTTGTGTGTTAGAGAGAGAGACAGTATGGCTGGAGGAGGAGCGGCGCCGCCAGCGAAAGGGGACGACTTGGCGCCCCACCCGGTGAAGGACCAGCTCCCCAACGTCTCTTACTGCATTACCAGCCCTCCTCCATGGCGTGAGTGCCCACTCCATCTCTCTCTCTCTCTATCTCTCTCTTTCTATGTTGAGCTTCACCATTCAACCATGCTTCCATCTCTCTTTCTACTTCTCTCAATCTCTGTCTCTTTCTATGTTGAGCTTCACCATTCAGCCATGCTTCCATCTCTCTTTCTACTTCTCTCAATCTCTATGTCTCTTTCTATACTGAGCTTCACCGTTCAGTCATGCTTCCATCTCTCTTTCTACTTCTCTCAACCTCTGTCTCTTTCTATGTTGAGCTTCGCTATTCAGCCATGATTCCATCCCTCTTTCTGCTTCTCTCAATCTCTGTCTCTTTCTATGTTGAGCTTCTCCATTCAACCATGCTTCCATCTCTCTTTCTACTTCTGTTACTCTCTGTCTTCTTTCGATGTTGAGCTTAATCATTCAACCATGCTTCCATCTCTCTTTCTACTTCTCTCAATCTCTGTGTCTCTTTCTATGTTGAGCTTCGCCATTCAACAATGCTGCCATCTCTCTTTCTGCTTCTCTCAATCTCTCCGTCTCTTTCTTTGTTGAGCTTCACCATTCAACCATGTTTCCATCTCTCTTTCTACTTCTCTCAATCTCTCTCTTTCTCATTCTAAGTTGAGCTTCATAATGCGACCTTTTTTCTATCTCTCTTTCTTCTTCTTTACATCTCTGAACCTCGAACTTGACCATCTTGCAATTCCCGGATCATCAAATTCATGTATCTTGATCATTTTCTCTCTCCCTTTATCTCTTCAAAACCTTCTTATCAACTCTCAATGCCATCACCGCGTCCCTTAAACACCTGCTACTCCAAACAAAACCATTCATGACAAAAAGAAAACAATCCGGACATCTATGATCCGATCCGATTTCTCTCTTTCTCTATCTATCCATCTATTATCTTTGCGATTGAAGCGTTCTGAATCCATTTAGAGAGAGATTTCTGACTTGTGTTCTTTCTGACTTGTAGCTGAGGCGGTTCTGCTTGGCTTCCAGCACTACCTAGTCATGCTGGGCACGACCGTGATCATCCCCTCCGCTCTGGTTCCTCAAATGGGCGGCGGATTCGTAAGAAACCCATTAATCTTTCCCCACTAAATCACCTTAATCAGCCCCTAATTTCTCTTTTCAATCCTTAATTTCACTGTATTTCGTTCTTTTTTAGGAGGAGAAAGCGAGGGTGGTGCAAACTCTGCTCTTCGTCGCAGGTCTGAACACTCTTCTACAGACCTCGTTCGGAACCCGATTACCCGCTGTGATTGGCGGATCTTACACCTTCGTCTTGCCCACCATCTCCATCATCCTCGCCGGCCGATATAACAACATCGCAAACCCCCGCGAGGTCATATTTGAATCATAAAAATTTGATCTTTACTTCCTGCGGTTTTGTCGCTCTGATTAATCTAATTGGAATCGATTTCCATTGTTTAATTGCAGAAGTTTGAGAGGATTATGAGGGCCACCCAAGGCGCGATGATCGTCGCGTCCACTCTGCAGATCATCGTCGGCTTCAGCGGGCTTTGGCGGAACGTCGCGAGGTAAATTTTTTTTTAAAAAAATTTCTCTACTTTTCTGGAAACTTTTACTGATTCTTCTTTTCAGATACTTGAGCCCTCTAGCGGCTGTCCCACTGGTTACTCTCGTGGGCATGGGTCTCTACGAGCTGGGTTTTCCCGGTGTAAGTTTCTTCTTCTTCTTCTGATGAGAATTAATCGTTTGATTTTAAGCAGACTTGTGAATTCTCCTTTTTTTAAAATTTTTTGGCATCTTCAATTGCCATCAGGTGGCCAAATGCATCGAGATTGGGCTGCCGCAGCTGCTACTGCTGATCTTTCTTTCTCAGGTACGCTCAAAGAGGCCGACTTTCTGCGACGTGATGAATTTCCTGGTGTTTTTAGGATATGGGTTTTTATCTAGCCTGTTTTCGGAAGGTGGGTTTTAATTTTCATCTGTTTTTTCCTTTTTTTTCTTCTTTTTTCACAGTATTTACCGCACGTCCTGCACAACCACGTCTTCGAACGATTCGCCGTTTTGGTCTCGGTCGCCGTTGTTTGGCTCTACGCTTACTTCCTCACCATCGGCGGAGCTTACAAGGGATCTCCTCCCAAGACTCAAATCCACTGCCGCACTGACAAGTCCGGTCTCGTCAGCGGCTCCCCGTGGTGGGTTTCTTGGAATCCATGAACATCATCGATTTTCAGGAACAAAAATCAGTTTTTTTTGTTAAAAAATGAAAATTTCAGGATCAGAATTCCGTACCCGTTCCAGTGGGGAGCTCCTACCTTCGACGCCGGCGAAGCATTCGCCATGATGGCCGCCTCCTTCGTCGCTTTAGTGGAGGTGATCGCTAGAATGATAAATTTATCGCGTGATTTTCCTCTTCTAAACCCGTTTTTTAATTTATTTTTTGGTTTTTTTATTGCAGTCGTCGGGTACCTTCATCGCTGTCTCGAGATACGCTAGCGCCACTCCGCTTCCGCCGTCTGTTCTCAGCAGGGGCATCGGATGGCAGGTAAGAGTCATGATGATCATGATCATGATGTTTGTAGAATTCTATCATAATAAATGCTCTGAGATTATGCTTCGTAGGGTATCGCGATATTGCTTGATGGGTTGTTCGGGACGGCCAGCGGATCTTCTGTGTCTGTGTAAGGAATCAGCGAAATCGGAAAATTTCTGATTTTTTAAGGAATTTTTTAGCGAGTTTTAATCGCCGTCTTGGTGCAGGGAAAACGCGGGGCTCTTGGCCGTGACGCGTGTCGGAAGCAGGAGGGTGGTGCAGATCTCGGCGGGGTTCATGATTTTCTTTTCTATTCTCGGTAAGTTTTCATGGATGCTGATCGAGTTTGATTCGTGATCTTGTTTTCATTTTGCGGGGTGATTGAGATGGGTGTGATTTGCAGGGAAATTTGGTGCCGTCTTCGCCTCTATTCCGGCTCCAATTGTAGCTGCGCTCTATTGCCTTCTCTTCGCCTACGTGGGTGCGAGCCATCTCTCTCTCTCTCGCTCTATATTTACATGTGTCATCGGCCTCTCTCTCTCTCTATATATATATATATCTCCCTCCCTCTCCCTCACTCTACTTCACCGTTTTTTTTTTTCTCTCTCTCTCTCTCTCTATATATATATATATATATCTCCCTCCCTCTCCCTCCCATTTCTCTCTCTAACTCCCTCCCTCACTACTACACCGTTTTTTTTTCTCTCTCTCTCTCTCTATATTTCCCTCCCTCTCCCTCTCATTTTTCTCTCCCCATTTCTCTCTCTAACTCGCTCCCTCTCTCTTCTTCACCATCTATCTCTCTCTCTAAATCTCCCTCTCTATCTCTCCTCCCATTTCTCTCTCTAAATCTCCCTCTATCTCTCCTCCCATTTCTCTCTCTAAATCTCCCTCTCTATCTCTCCTCCCATTTCTCTCTCTAAATCTCCCTCTCTATCTCTCCTCCCATTTCTCTCTCTAAATCTCCCTCTATCTCTCCTCCCATTTCTCTCTCTAAATCTCCCTCTATCCCTCCCCCATTTCTCTCTCTAAATCTCCCTCTCTATCTCTCCTCCCATTTCTCTCTCTAAGTGCCTCCCTCTCTCTACTTCACTATCTATCTCTCTCTCTCTCTCTCTCTCTTTATATCTGTATCCCTTCTCATCCCATATCTCTCTCTAAATCTCCCTCTCTATCCCTCCCTCTCTCTCTCTCTCTCTATATATATCTCTCTCCGCGTCCTCTCTCTCTTCTCATCTCTTTCTCTCCTCATTTCTCTCTCTAAATTTCCCTCTCTCTCTATATATCACTCTCTCGCCCCATCTCTCTCACTCTCTATCTCTCCCTCTCTCCCTACCTCCCACCCCTATCTTTTTTCTCTCCTTACTCTCCCCCTCTCCCCATCTATTTGTCTCTTTATATTTGTATAAATTTCTCCTTTCCCATCTTTCTCACCCTCTTTTTATCTCTTCTTATAAGCATTTATATATCAATCTCTCTCCCAATCTTATTCTTTGGGCGAATATCCATCGCTCCGTAAGTACACAACAATCTCTCCCCTTTCCTCTTTCTCTCTCCGTATCTCTCTCTATACAGTTCTGTATCTATCTTTCTGTCTCTCCCTTTCTCAATATTTATGTGATTGAGTGATAATACTTGGTTCTTTAATGTTCCGATCTAATCTTCGTTTTTTCTTGTTTTTTTAATAAAAAAAGGAGTGGCGGGGCTGAGCTTTCTGCAGTTGTGCAACCTGAATAGCTTCCGCACCAAGTTCATCCTCGGCTTCTCGGTCTTCCTCGGGCTTTCCGTGCCGCAGTACTTCAACGAGTACACCTCCGTCGCCGGCTACGGTCCCGTTCACACTCGGGCGAGATGGGTAATCAGACCGAGAGATCGACGAAGAGATTGCTAGACAGAGTTTTTATTCGTTTCGCCGTTTTCTAGAGCTTTTCTCGAGCCGTTTTTTGCTTCTGTTCGACGATAATTTGAACACTCGAGAGAGAGAATTTTTTCTCTAGTGGGTTTTTTTCTGGGTTTTAACGTCGGAAAAAAGAACTCTTGAAAGAGAGAAAAGAAGGTCTAGTCTTTTTTGCGGTTTTCAAGGTTTTTTCATGAGTCATTTCTTTTGCTTTTAACATTGTGTTAAAGAGTTGAGGATTCGCTATTCCTTTTTGCCGGTAGAGTTTTTTCTCTAGTGGGTTTTTTCTGGGTTTAACGTCGGACTGAAGAACTCTAGAAGGAGAGAAAAATCTCTGGTCTTTTTTGCGGTTTTCAAGGTTTTCATGAGTGTTCTTTTGCGTTCTACTTTGTGTTAAACGGTTGGGAGATAGAGGATACGCTATTCCTTTTTGCCGTTTCAAGGTTTTTTCTCAAGTGGGTTCTTTTGCTTTTCACGTTGTGTTCGACGGTATAGGTAGATGGATTGAGAGAGAGAGAGAGAGAGAGAGAGAGAGAGAGAGAGAGAGAGAGAGAGAGAGAGAGAGAGAGAGAGAGAGAGAGAGAGAGAGAGAGAGAGAGAGAGAGAGAGAGAGAGAGAGAGAGAGAGAGAGAGATCTCTCGTCGTTTCAAGGTTTTTCCTCAAGTGGGTCTTCTTGATTCAACGGTTTTCACCGTTTTCAGTGTTTTTAATCAAGTGGGTTTGTCGTGAAAGGAGAGAAAGCAAGGAGGGGCTGATTTTTTATCTGATTTTGCGAAGGTTATAGTAATTATTCTGAAGAATGGTGTTTCGGTGGGTGCAGTTTAACGATATCCTGAACGTGATATTCTCGTCGGAGGCATTCGTGGCGGGGACGGTGGCGTATCTCCTGGACAACACGCTGCAGCGGCACGATAACGCGGCGAGGAAGGATCGCGGCTATCACTGGTGGGACAAGTTTCGGTCTTTCAGGGCGGACACCCGCAGCGAAGAGTTCTACGCCTTGCCCTTCAATCTTAACAAGTTCTTCCCCTCCGTCTGACCCCGCAACGAGTTGCAATCGCCGTCCCTCTCCATCTCTCTCTTTCTCTCTACCTCTCTCTTTCTATATGTTTACTCATGAGAATCTTAGTTCTACTGTACATTTTGGTAGTTGTTGGGTTGAGATTGGGCTGGTCGTGGTTCTCTACTGACTCGCGTCTTTCGTGGGGCAGTGTCTTATGTCTTTCATGTCTTTTTCAAGATAAAGAGGGGGAGAAAGAAGAGAAAAGAGATGGAGAAGACAACAGAGAAGAGAATAGAAGAGAGAGGGAGAGAAGTAGGAGAGTAGAAGAGAAGATAGAAAATCTGAGGAGAGAAAAGGAGCGAGAAAGAAGAGGAGAGGGAGAGAAGAGAAGAAAAAAAAGAGGCAGAGAAGAAAAGAGAAGAGAAAAAGAGAGAAAAGAGAATGGAAATAGAGTGTGAGAGAAAAGAGAGTGAGAAAAGAGAATAGAAAGAGAGAGTGAGAGAGAAGAGAGTGAGAAAAGAGAAGAGAGTGAGAAAAGAGAAGAGAAAGAGAGACATAAAAAAGAGGAGAGAGGGAGAGACATAAAAAGAGGAGAGAGAGAAACATAAAAAAGAGGAGGGAGAGAGACATAAAAAGAGGAGAGAGAGAGAGAGAGAGAGGGAGGGAGAGAAATGCCCCAGCTCTACTTCTCAAGTAGGCTGGAGTATCAGTTTACAGAGACAAATTTCTTGATTGTTATTTTTGTTCCAAGATGGGGAGAATAACAAAATGATTCCTTCCTTTTTATTCTAGAATCATCTCCATCACTGGAATCTTATAACCAGGAGATCAATGACCATTCGTTATCCCTAAGGGCATTGCTTCTCCTTTAAATTTGTTAGCCCCTTCATCCTACCCAATAAGGGCATTGCTTCTCCTTTATATTGATTATCCCTATGTTGTATGTTGCATCTCAATGAAATGAAGTCTTCCCATCTCCTTGGAGAAGACGTCAGCAAGCTGGTCTCAGACCTAACATAATCATACCAGACTTTGGCTTATTCCAAACATGATTAAATAAAATGCTACCTTGTATAAATGTGTTAGGGTACACTATGATGCATGGGTTTTCCTACTCAAGGGAATGGCTGACTTATTGTAGACCAGGATTTTCAGAGTCTTGAAAGAATCTTCCTTGAACTTACTGATGAGTCTAACTAACCATATCAATTGACAGGCTACATTTATGAGAGAAACATATACTGCCTGGAAATATTATTGTGCAAGGACTCTTTGGTTTTTTTGAACTCCAGCTGATCATCATTTACCCAAAGAAAAACACCATTCCAGTGTATCCACACACCTCTGATAACAGAGGGTCCGATCCCTCGTTTGTCTGTGACAAGTAGTTGAACTGAGCCCAACATGATTTGATGCTTTAATATCTAAACCTGTTTACATCCTTGCATATATTGTTTTAGAAAAAAACATGCTTGGAAATTTGAGATATTCAAAGTCGAACGGTTGGCACATATAAATTATCTCATTAAGATGACCATGAAGTGAGGCATTTGAGATGTCTAGTTGTTAAATCTTCTAGTCATTAGAAATAGAAATAAATAGGAGAAGTATGATAGTGATCATCTTCAAGACCAAACTAAAAGTTTCATTTAAGTAGATACATGGAGCTTGACTCATGCCATGAGGAACAAGTCTAGCCTAATCGATTAAATGTAAAACTTTTGGTTGAAAACCCGTCTGGACCCAATGAAAAACCAGAATTTAGGGTTAATTTATGTCTTTCAATGAGTCTGATTTATACAATAATATTTAGAATTTTCTTTAGGAGAATAGAGTAAGTGTCAAATTCAATGCGAAGCAACTATTAAAATTATCATTCAATCAACTACTGAACTTGTAGGAAGATAGTTAAAACCTAACTCTTAGCTTTGAGTAGGCACAACAATGCGTACCTCACAAATTCATCAAAAAAAGTAAAATTATATAAAAATAAGATATTACTTCACTGGATATGGTCCCCATAATTCATACTGAAACATTACATAGTTTAACTGAATAGTAATTGATGAGATTAAACTGAAATGTGTGTATTTTAGCCAGATAATAAATAGGGAACACAAAAGTTTTTTAAGTTTGAGTAAGAAGATGTCCAAAATGCATAATTATTTGTATGAGGGCACAAAAAATGTGTGTCCTAATATGGATGCCAAAGGTCAACCAGTCATTCTCCAAAAAACAATACTAGCTCACGTAGGTTCAATACAATGAATTCGTCAAGGATCGATCCCTCAAGATGGAGCTCCCCCATCACTCTATCCTTTTAAAAATAAAGGTAGAATACAAATTCACATAGAGATTCTAATATGAAGTGAGATTCTGAATGGAAATTAGGTTTCATGAAATATTAGGTGCTTGTAAAATATTTTATAATGAAAGTGCAGCAGGTTGAGAGAAGACTGATGAAGATACATAAAAACTTATGAAAAAATCTGAGCCATCTCTAGTGAAGAGGCATTCAGATCCTTTTTATTTAAACTTCAAGTCAATCACACATTCCACATATCATTCCATATTCAGTTAAACAATATATTCATAATAATGCACCTCTGGTGCTAATAATTGAAGTCCAGTTTAATCCTTTAAGTATCTCTTGTTGGGTTATGGAGGCCTTGACATGGATGAATAAATCAAAATAATTCGCAGCGAAAGACTTGAACGAATCGAAACGACATCAACAAGAACATTTAAACGAGTATCTTTCCACAGATCGCATCCCTGATTTCTTAGATCCCGAAGTGACCCGAGTCGAGCTGCTCACGTTTGTAGCCTCTAGACGTATCCACGCGGTCCTCGGCACGTCGGATCTCCTCCTTCTCATTGACGAGCCCCGTTCTTTCTCCGTCGGTGTCGTTACGTCGTTCCGATCACATCGAGGAGGGGGAGGGGGTGTTGGGAGATGGGAGAAGAAGGGGAAAGGGGATTATTTGCATGTGACGTATCCGTCCCGATCACATCTGGTCTGGGTGAATTTCGTTCAGGGACTTCCCCTATTTATACTAAGTGGGTATTATTCATAAAACTCCCCAAAACTTAAGTATATCTTCTGACGTCCAAAAGACCATTTGCGTGTGAACCTCTAGGCCCATGTATCAGTCTAGTTAACGACTCCAGCGGCCCAATAACCTTTACTGGCCTTCCAAATTAATTAACTATATCATCATATAGATTAATTAATGTTGGATCGATTAAACCCAATCGATAGGTCGAGACTCCGACACGTGGGGTGCCAAGCTACACCTCGGACCCTAGAAGATACAAAGGAGTGTGTATCGACTCACTCATGGAACTTGTTCGTCATCGCTAACCGTGTATGTATATTCCCTCATCCCCTTGACGCTCCTTGGATGACTTAGGGTATGGTTTACTGTCAAACCCTAATCTATCATCCGAGTTAGTACCGATGCATTCCGAAATCATTGGATAACTCTTCTCCGATATTTCACTACCTTGGCCAAGGACTTCATTGCATCATCTTCCTTGAACTGTCACCTCTTATACCGAGGGTGGACAATCCCATCTTAACCACTCAATCATCTTCGTGAACTTCTTGATGTACCCAAACTAAGACCCTTTAAAATCCCATGATTAGAGACTCGTTGGCCATAGCCAAAGTACAACCATCCGTCCACAAAATGTCTTTGGTGTCTCAGATCTAAGGACCACTTGTACAACTGTGATGTGAATCAACCTGATTAACAGTTTGGTATAATATCATTCAGGGATTCGTACGGATCAATTCAGTGAACTCTTTCCACTAAAGAGCACCCACTATCTATCCTTAGTGTCTCCACACTAATGGCTACGGGACCGGTCATACTCATCATATGAGTGAGGTTAGATAGTGTTATTCCATCCGGATACTTTGATGTCCTTCTCGCGTATCCTTCGAATAAGAATGCTTAGAATACATGTTTAAAGATTAGTGCTCTCCGTATTACGATCTCATCATAATTCACTAAGTCTGATCATGTATTCATGGACTTCATTATAAGCATCACACATACACTATAACGAATATATCCTACCAATGAACATCGAACGAGATGTGTAATGTGTGATTGGCTTGTCGTCCACATATATTTCCATCATCTCTATCTTTGCATCTCGCTCTATTTCTGTCTATCCATCTTGATCTCTATTTTCCTAAATCATTTTATCTCAATATCATTCCATATTCAATTAAATAATATATTCATAATAATGCGCATCTGGTGCTTATAATTGAAGTCTACAAATACATGCAATGACTAAGTGAACTGTGATGAGGCCATACTTTAATGATCATTCGTCTTTTCATGTGTGATTTGAACATTCCTATTTAAAGGATACTCGAGAAAAAAGTTAAATATCCAGATAGAATATCACTATCGAGTTCCACTCATATGACAAGAATGGCCCATCCCGTAGTCATTAGTATGGAGACAATATGGACAAATCATGGATGCTTTGGGAAAAAATTGCTGAGTTCATCCTAAATGGTCACAAATGTGTAAGTGGTCCTTAGATATGGGACACCAAAGATGCCTTGTGGATGGACGATTGTGTTTTGATTATGACCCACAAGTCCCTGTTTTGGGGGTTGAAAACCTTTTAAGCTCAGATGCAACAAAAGATTTCATGAAAACAATTTTTGGTCAAGATGGGGTAGCACACTCTTAGTATTAAAGGATATTATCTCAAAGAAGATGATGTAGTTAAACCCATAGCTAGGGCAGTGGAAATATTAGAGAATGTGCACTTTGATGATTTTGATATGCATCACTACTCTATAGAATGAATGATTAGGGTTTGACTCTTAAACACGCTTTAAGTCATTTGGGAGTCTCCTATAGATGAAGGCTTGTATGTATATGGTAATCAATGATGGTAAATATTCCATGAGTGAATTGAGATACTCATCTGTATCTTCCAATGCATGAGGGGTAGCTTGGTAACCCACAGATTGATGAATTAACCAATCTATTAAGTTAAATTGATCCTTGATTAAGTGATCTATATATGATAATATAATTAATAAGGTTAGACTGATAGAGGTTATTAGGCCATTAAAATTTTAAACTTGACTCATACACATGCATAGAGCGTCATATGCATAAGATTTATGGACGTTGGTGAATATACTTTAAAATAGAGACGAGGGATGTGATAACTTGCAAATTAACATGATTAATTAATCAATTTTACATTATATTTATGTGTTTTAATGACTATATTTGCTTGTTATCATATTAAAATAAAGATAAATCACTTACACTTTCATTTTACATGATTAATTCTGATTTTTTATCATTTTTTACATGGAATTTAACCTCATTTAAGTGAAGAAATATTTTTTTCAGGGCTTTAAATACTTGGCTAAAGGTTGGTAAGGGTTTTCCTATTTTTTATGGAATTTTTCCCTATTTTTATATAATTTTTTGACCATTATATAGCAAAGAAATGATTTTTATATATTTAAATAATACATATGTAATTTATTTGGCATTTTATAATGTATTAATGTATATATAAAAGGGCATCCACGTCATTCGCCCGAAATTCAGGCGAATGAGTGGATAATTATTATTAAATAATAAGAGAGAGAGAGAGAGATTGATTTTTTTTAAAAAAATACGGCCACCGACATGCACGTGCATTTAAGCAACGTGCATGCGGCGTCGAGTTGCCGCATGCATTAATGCACGCGTCAACCGACATGCACGTGCATTTAAGCATCGTGCATGCGGCGTTGAGTTGCCGCGTGCATCAATGCACGCGTCAACTGACATGCACGTGCAAATATATTTTTTATTATTTTTTGCAGGCGCTGACGAGGCACGTGGTCAAATATTGTGGCTGGCTTTGTTTTTTTTCTTTTTTTATATACACAGGGCGACGTGGCTTCTTTATTGCCATTCAAAGAGGCTAATCATTCTCCAATCATTGTGGGCCACCGACGCGGACAACGATGTGTTGACACGTGATCCGATAAGGCGGAAAACGAGAAAGAATGCGTCAGCCAATCAGAAAATTGATTTCTTAAAAATATAACAAGATGATCCAATGGCCTAGACTAATCCTCACTAAAACCTTGATATCTTGAGATCTAGAAGTCCGATTGGGCAGAAATTTTGAGGGTAGGTTTGTCTTTTCTCCCTCTACAATCCAGACGGTTGGATCTTTAAATAGAGGTCTGGAAATGGGAGAAAAGCACTTTTTGAAGCTCTCTCTAAGGATTTGGCCAGGAAGGACACACAGGATGTTTTGGAAGTAGACAGTTTCTGATTTGTATTTCAATCTTCTTCTTGAACGATTCTAAAACGCCAAGGCATGGGCAAAATGTACATGCCCTAGAAGTTGGTTTTGAATGAAATTAGCACTGCATTTTGATTCTGATTCAAGATCTGATTTTTTATCCTTAATTCTACATCAATTTAGAACATTTATGCTTCATTAGATTTTTAATTTAGGGTTGGATTTCATCTTTTCCCCAAATTCTTCACTTTCTCTCTCTAGGTTAATTTGTCTAGTTTCTCTCTCTAGATTTAGATTTTTATTTTTTATAAATTTAGTTAAATATATAAAAAACCTAAAAATAAAATCTGATTCGAAAATTCATCCATCTTGAAGTCCAATTTAAAAATCCCTTTCCTGATTATTTAATTCCCAATTTTAATTCATAAAAAATGTCTTAAAATTTTATAATAATGGGGAAATTAATAATCTGAATTAATCTGATCTTAAAATTTAAATATTCCTATCTTGAGCTTTCTGACCGAAATATTTAAAATCAAAATTAAGTCTTACTTGATTTTGATTAATTAAAAACATTATTAAGCATAATTTAAATTTATTAATTGCAAAATTTATTCATCTTTGAATTAATTCATTGAAATTGGATAAAAATTCTTATTTGTTGCCTCCCTGTGGTTCGACTCCTTGCTTGCTCTATATTCTATATTTGGTGATTAAGGGAAATTATAAATTTTATTGTTTAAGTCTAAATGCCAAATCAACGACATATTTACGTGCATTTTTAGGCTTATCAAGATGTCATGACATTTTCCAAGCAATTTTTTTGAAAATTTCCAAAACATTATAAATAAAAGGGGTAACCCTCATTTAATACACATCGTGTCAATTTGAATGCCCCTATCTTATTTTCCTCTTCTTTTATTGTTGCTCCCAATGAGATCATATTTCCAAAAGTAGAGATTGAGGGAAAGAAGACATGATCCAGCACTCTTGAAGATCTTGTGAATACATCTAAAGGCCAGACGTATGAAATGTTTGAACATAGTCAGGAAACCAATAAATGACATATTTGATCCTTGGAAAGGTGATTTTTTGGTTTTTCAGATCTGGTTTCTGATTTGAGATTGGATCATGTCAACCGAGGTCCAAAATATAAGCAAGTGGGACATAACATTGTTGTGCGAATGATTTTATGTGGTAGGGCCTATCTTGGTGGTCAAAACATAGGATCCCCAGAAACCAAAGTGTAGGCTTGTAGTGGTGGTTGTCCTAAAATAGAAAATAGGATTGATCCCAAAAAAGGTTGCACAAAGTTAGTACTACACTTGCATTCTGGTGCCATGTATCCTTGCTTGAGACAAAGTTGACAATGAGCTATGAAACGTTTACCGCTACCTCCTTTTCCAAAATCTCCAAAGCAATCACCATGCTCATTAAATATATTTTGTTGAGACTGGTTAGATTCTAATAAATGAACATGATTGTGAAATGAAGGTATACCTGGAGGTTTTAGTGTTTCATCCTCACTACCAAAGTCATCCAAAAGAACTCTAGGCATGATACCTACATTCAGATCATTGAAAGGAGACATTTTTGTTTTGAGTTATGACCCTTGTGGAAAAAAATATCAAAATTCAAGTCCAGACCTTTAAGAAAAACACATTTAACCTCAAGTATGTATTCTTTTACGGATTGGAGATGGTCAAGAAGAAGGAAAGGGGCTCCAAGGTTTCCGGCAAGCCTAAGCACTCCCTAGACGTCAATCGCAGCAACAGCAAAGGGTCAGGAAATGGAGAAGCGCGCTCCGCGGCGACTGTTCGACGCCTCAAAATGTACAATATCAGGCCAAAACGCGATCGCAAGAGGAAGATTTTGAAACATGATCTCCAGTCGAAGGAGCTCCCTTCGACCCGGATAGAGCCTGACCGTCGCTGGTTTGGAAATACGAGATTTGTGAATCAGAAGGAGCTTGAGTTCTTCAGGGAGGAGCTTCAGACTCGACTCTCTAGTAACTACAATGTTATCTTGAAGGAGAGGAAACTTCCGTTGTCGCTTTTAAACGATCATCAGAAGCAAGCCAGAGCTCATCTTCTGGATACAGAGCCATTTCGAGATGCATTTGGTCCGAAGAGTAAACGAAAACGCCCAAGGCTTTTGGCGACAGACTACGAGTATCTTATCAAGAAGGCCGATGGTTCCCAAGATACATATGAAGAAAAAGTTGCTGAGAAATCTGGTGATGCAAATGAGGAAGACGGACTCAGAGACCTTTAAAAGAGAAATCGCTGCTTTCATTTAGAGAAACATTTAAAAGAGCACTACAGGCACAAGCACATGGTTTTTTTGTTGAATAAGTGTGATTTGGTTCCTGCGTGGGTTACAAAGGGTTGGTTGCGTACACTCTCGAAGGAGTTCCCTACGCTGGCATTCCACGCTAGCATCAATAAATCGTTCGGAAAGGGTTCTCTCCTCTCAGTTCTTAGACAGTTTGCGCGGTTGAAGAATGATAAGCAAGCCATATCTGTGGGGTTTGTGGGGTATCCTAATGTTGGGAAATCTTCAGTAATCAACACTTTGCGTACAAAGAGTGTCTGCAAGGTCGCCCCCATTCCAGGAGAGACTAAGGCGTGGCAATACATCACACTTACTAAACGGATATTTTTGATAGATTGCCCCGGAGTGGTCTATCAGAACAGTGATTCTGCGACTGATATCGTTCTCAAGGGAGTTGCACGCGTCACCAACTTGGATGATGCTGCCGAGAATATAGGGGAAGTCTTGAGACGCGTGAAAAAAGAGCACCTGCAAAGGGCGTACAAGATACAGGAATGAACCGACGATAACGACTTCCTCGTGCAGCTGTGCAAGGCATCTGGGAAACTCCTGAAGGAAGGAGAACCAGATCTGACCACGGCAGCCAAGATGGTTCTCCATGATTGGCAGAACCATAATGCGAGGTGACGTGGAGCCCGAAAAAGATTCATAAGAATCCTTCGTGGCAGATGACCCTTCGGTCAACGCCGACCAGACGTCGGCCGCTATGAGAGCCATCGCCGGTATCATCTCTGCCCAGCACGCCATGAACGTCCCAGATAACAAGGGTTTCTTCGGCCATGACATCAGCAGGCAAGAAGATGAAGAGGAGAATTCCGAAATTTAGTAGTGGATAAAACCCACCTGCTCGGTTATCTGTAAATCTGGAAGAGCAGATTTTTAGCAATTTTTTAGTTGGGTTTTTTGTGTTTTGAAGGGTTTTAATGAGTCGAACAATACTGTGTTTTCTTTGCATAATTTTTTTTTTTAAAAGTATGTATTTTCCAGAAGTGGGGAGATCTCTTAAGAGTTCTTGAAACACCTTTATATAGTAATCTAGAGTTTGATTACATTACTTGATAGAATGAAAATTTAAGGTTAGTTCCATAATGCGAGCTTCAGAGGCTTAGTAGAGCTCATGGAAAGTATTTTACAAGCATTTGAGAGAATATCAATTGAAGTGAATGTAATGATGACAGAGAGTGCTTTCTATGTTTGGTTATGGACTATGAAGTGAGGGTTGTAAAACACTCTTCCAAGATGCAAAAGCTGAAATCAACCTAAATTGATATCTAAAGCTAGTAACACTTTTGATATCTGGCGGGGAACTTTTTCTAACCTTGACTTGATCCCTACAGAGTGTTCTGAAGCCATTAACATGTTCAACCTCGAGTAATATGTATGTGATCAAGGGGCTTTAGATCTCCATTTCTGTGTCTCTAACTTTTCTGTAAGACCTTATTGATCTTCTCACCATAAAGATTCTCTTTTTGGTTGACCTAGAAATAAAAGGAAGTAAGGGGGGCAGCCATCTCTGGCTAGCCATGGTGCCTAAAATGGGTGTCCCTTCCATATTTATTTTTTACTTAATTTTTTCTTAAAATTAAGTTCCTTAAAGAAAGTATATCCACCAATGCCCTTTTAATCGTATGTCTATGACCCTCTAGGCCCATGTATCATTCTCGCTAATAGCAATTATTATCCAAAATTGTAATTAACTATATCAACATGTTGATTAATTAACTAAAAATCAATTTAACCCAATCTATATGTTATGTTTCCAGCCACACGGTGCCAAGATACACTTTGTGCTTTTGAAGATACAAATTATCATATTAACTCTCCAAATTAACCTTTACCATAATTGGTTATCATATATGCATAATCTTTTGCCCACGTGAGACTCCCAAACGATTAGGGTATGGTCAATTATCAAACATTAATATGTCATCCAATAGGTACTCATGTGTAACTGAGATCACTAGAGAATATCTTCTCCAATATCCTCATTACCCTATCCAAGGATTTGGATTAATCTTTTTCCTTGTGTCTATCTCCTTTTATACTGAGGGCTAATGATCGTATCTTGACCACTCAATCACCTCTTGTACTTCTTAATATATATGAGATAAGACTTATTTGAATCTCATGATTAGAGACCCATAAGTTGTAGTCAAAACATAGTCATCCATCAATGAGATGTCTTTAGCACCACAAGTCAACTTATCACTTACAACAGTAACATGAAATCAACATGATTGAATTTTACCTATGATGACAGTGAAGGATTCAAATGTATCAACTCAGCAACCACTTTCTCTAATGAGCACTCACTGTCTGTTCTTAGTGACACACTAACATCCACATTATCATCCATACTTATTGTATAAGTAGAATCAGACAGTGCAAGTCAATCATGATAATTCAACGTACATCTCTACTATCCATTGAATAGGAAGATTCAGAATATATGTATACAGACTAGTGATTATTGTATATTATCTCATCATAACTCACTAGGTCATTGTAAGTATTTATTGACTTCATTATAAACATCACATCGGTATAAATATAAATGAATATTAATTTCCATGAACTTAACTAAAATATGGTTTTATGATTAGCTTGAATCATAATATCCATCATTCTGATCACTTTTCTTCCACACATTAGTTTCATCTCTCTGATCAAGTTCCTTATGTGGACAAGGATGCATGAGATGTTAGCCCAAGCCTTGTGCTTTAGTTATGACCATTAATTGGTTCTTATAGCAAAGATATTTTATCCTATTAAGACTATAAATATTAAAGGCATTGTCACAATAGTTGATGATTGACTTATCTGCTGAGGAGTAGAATTGCACAGAGTGGATACCACCATAGGTACTACAATGAGTTTGGTATAAGCTTCTACTATCTTCATGCTCTGGTACCATGTTTCAATATAAGATGAGAGAATCAATAGGAGTGTCAGAAGACTTGGGAATAGGAAAATAAAATCCCATAAAATTTAAGAGTGATGATTTATTCATATTTATAAGGGCAAGTGAGGTTGGTGTGGTTTATGTAAAGGGTGATGGAAATAGAGGATAATGGTGGTCCTCTCACCTTTCTTGCCATAATGTGTGTCATGATGTCTCTGATTCATTCCTCAAATAGAGGTTCTTGGAATCTGACAAGCATTCTCATTATGCATAAGGTGAGATGATGCTTTAACACCTCACCTTCGACAAGGCATTTTACAGTTTGAAGCATGCTCTTTCTGATTGCAACATCAAGCTTGAAAATTGCCTAAGCTCTCTTGATTTTCAAGGTATCTCACTAAAAAATGTAGTTTATATATGAATTATTGAAGACAATAATTTTCCAGTGGGAGAGAACATGGACGTCTTAATTTTTGAGCGAGATGAGTCGAAGCCACGCCAGGAGGTTCAAGAAAGAGAGTGACAATATTTTTTAAATGACATATCTGGGCATACACAATTTGTACGTGGGAATTGATGTAATCCAAACAAAGGGGGTCTTACATCAAGACTCTTAGAAAGAGCACAATTCAGTAGATAAGTGGATGTACTTCATCTTCTCCTAGTGCTACTTCAATAAATTATTCTCCTTCTTTATGCTTCTCACCCACGGACATAATTATCTTGTTCCTTCTTGTTTCTACTGTTGGGTTATGGGTCATAGTGGAAGATGAAACAAAATTGTATCAAACATTCAAAATAATTAAAAGTGATGATGAATCACCTTTGCATGAATAAAGTGAGTCATGTTCATCTGCTCAAGTCTCTAACCTCTACACATATCCACATAATATATCACATGAAAAATCTCCTCCATCTTGATGATCCCTGGTATTGATTTCTATCATCTTGATTCTGAGTGCATTAAGTGGGGAGGGTGTCCATGGCGAAGAGGGAGAATAATAATGGAACCTAAAGAACTCTTTTCTTTGTGAATTTTATTCAGGGCTTTCTTATGTTATACTTAATGATGATTTTTCATTAAGTCCGTAAAATTTAAGAATATGTTTTGACATTTAACGGACCACTTGCATGTGAGCTTCATGGGCTATGTATAAATCCAGTTATTAACTCTAACTGTCTAGTAACCTTTATTGTCTGAACTTGTTAATTAATTATATTAACTTACATATTAATTAATCAAGGATCAATTTAACCTAATCAGCAGATTGAGTTATCAGACCATGGGTTAAACCACCATTGATACTAAAGTACCAAGGAGTATATCAACTCTCTCATAAAACTTAACTATCATCAATTATTGTGAATGTATAAACCTTCACTTTTTTATTCTCTTAATATGACTCAGGGTATGGTCAATTATAAAACCCTAATTATCCATCCCACTCAGTACTGATGCATGTGAAAATCATTGGGGAACTCTTCTCTAATATTACACCACACTGGCCAATTAATTCATCACATTGTCTTCTTTGAATTGTCTGCTCCTATATCAAGGATAAAAATTCCCACGTTGACGACTCAGTTACCTTCATTAACTTTTTTTTTTCAATTCTGAGAATTATTCCCCTAAAGATCACCCACTATATCTCCTTATTGTCTCCATAAGAATGACAATGCAATCAAATATACTTATCATATGAGTGAGATTAGATAATTCAATGATATCCAGATATTTCAATATCCTTCTTGAGTATCCTTGGAATAATAATATTTAGAAAACACATTAAAACAATAGTGATATTTCTAATATTTCACTTAGTCATTGCATCTATTCATGGACTTCATTATAAACCTGACATCTGCACTATATGAATTTATTATATCGATGAATTGAGCGAGATGTGGAAGGTGAGATTGGATTACAGGTAACATATTTTTTTGTTTTTGTTACCGTTAGCTACTTTTTTCTTGTGGTCATTATGTTGTTGTAAGTTATACTAGGTTATGCTCATGACATTACCTCATGAATTCATTCTATATTAAGTCGCCTCCTCTATCACTCCCATGATATTTGATTTTCAGGTTCTTATGAGCTTCATGTACGTTATTAGATTTATTTTAAGCATCAAATACATCGAGTTTTTACTTCAACCATGATACCCACATATTTTTATTGCTTAATCACCCGACAAAGTAAAATTAGGAGTGTTTTGTGATTGTAAACAATTTCACTTTGATAAAATAATGTTTACAAGATTTTTTCTTAATTTGGATGGTTAGAGAAAAATGCGATTTAGAACTAGTAAATAATAAGAAAATAGATATGAATATAATAGTAAGAACACATATGAGATTAAGGTTAAACTAAGAGAATAATGGGTAAGGAGAAGAGAAGAAGCTATATTTGCATAGATCTTTTATTTTTAAACCTGCTTTGGCGTTGAAGTGGCCACATTGCTCTGTCTTGGGCTGCACAAACACACATTCTATAGTGGTGGCACGGTCATGTGGCTTGTACAAAAACATATGATGTATCAACATCCATGCTATGGAGATAGTAAGATAAATATGTTCATAAATGAAGAAATTTATGAAGATATTTAAAAACAAATTCTTCTCTCTCTCTTCTATCGTCTCTCTTCTTTTTTCTCTCTCTTCTCTTTCTCCCTCTGTCTCATCTCTCTCTCTCTCTCTCCCTTCAAACTAATAAGAGAGAGTGCATAATATAAATGTAAATATTATAATACTAGTAATTATACTTCTGGTATTCGGTATAGTCTGAAAATTAAACCACAACCGGACAGGAAGTTTAGTTTGCACCAAAAAAGTAGGCCAACAGTCTTCATTTGGTCTGGTCTGACTGAACTTGGGTCAGGCGGTGACGTTACCTGGCCACAACCATCCAACAAGCTTCACTAAAAATGGACCAGACTGACTTTAATCAGACTGATAATTCACATCCCTGTAAACTTCTCCACTTGACTCTAGTTAGGGTTCATCATTTTTTTATACCAAACTCCTATAAATAGAAACACAAATACAAATATAAACACAAATATAAAAATAAGTTAAAATGCAAATGTAAAGATAAATATAAATACAGCTGGTTTTTGAGTTTCCGATGAATCCATGACAAAAACGGCATTTTTACCTACAACAATTGAATGTTCAAGATTTTAATTTTTTTTTCTGACCTAAATTTTGAGTTTGATTCTTTCACTTTAACTGTGAATTTTCTGACCAAACTAACACCAAAGTTTTTGTTTCCCTCAAAACCAATACCAAGACCAAAACCATCATTCCCCAACACGACAGAAGAAAGCACCAGCATGGCGGGTCATTCCATTAAAGCCAGCTCTGGACCATGGGCCCCCAGCCGACAAACAGTGGCCCATTATCCATCTCTCTCTCTAGAAATACACCCCTGACATAGAGTGGCACACACAAACCTCCTCTGCTTCCTCCACTCGACGCGCGTCCCCTACAGACCTACACCTCTCCATCTCTCTCTCTAATTACCTCTCTCTCTCTCTATCTATCTCTCTCTTTCTGTCTCTTTCTCCTTCTCTATCTCTCACTCTCAAAATACAACCCTGACAAACAGTGGCGCTCCCAAACCTCTGCTTCCTCCACTCGACGGCGTCCCCCACAAACCTACAACCCCCATCTCTCTCTCTCTCTCTCTATCTCTCTCTTATCTCTCTCTTTCTCTCTTTCTTTATCTATCTCTATCTATCTCTATCTATCTCTCTCTTTCTCTCTTTCTCTCTTTCTCTCTTTCTCTTTCTCTATCTCTCTCTCTACAAATACACCCCTGACAAACAGTGGCGCACCCAAACCTCCTCTTCTTCCTCCACTCGACGCGCGTCCCCTACAAACCTACACCCCCCCATCTCTCTCTCATCTCCTCTCTCTCTCTTTCTTTCTCTCTATCTATCTCTCTCTTTCTCTTTTTCTATCTTTCTCTCTACAAATACACCCCTGACAAACAGTGGCGCACCCAAAGCTCCTCTTCTTCCTCCACTCGACGTGCATCCCCTACAAACCTACACCCCCCCATCTCTCTCTCTTATCTCATCCCTCCCTCTCTCTCCATCTATCTCGATCTATCTCGATCTATCTCGATCTATCTCTATCTATCTCTCTCTTTCTGTTTCTCTCTCTCTACAAATACACCCCTGACAAACAGTGGCGCACCCAAACCTCCTCTTCGTCCTCCACTCGAGGCACGTCCCCTACAAACCCCCCCCCCCCAATCTCTCTCTCTTATCTCCTCTCTCCCTCTCTCTCTACATGGGTCGGATGCGGGCAGCGGCGATAATGGCGATAATGGCCATAACGGCGATAACGGGGACAACAACGGCGGTGCCGGCAACGGGGGGAGAGTTGGACGTGGATTACTACGCGAAGACCTGCCCGAGAGTGGCGGAGATTGTGGCGGAGACGGTGACGGGGAAGCAGATCTCGAGCCCGACGACGGCCGCCGGCACGCTCCGTCTCTTCTTCCACGACTGCTTCGCCAACGGCTGCGACGCCTCCGTTCTCGTCTCGTCCACGCCCTTCAACCGCGCCGAACGGGACGCCGACATCAACCTCTCCCTCCCCGGCGACGCCTTCGACGTCATCGTCCGCGCCAAGACCGCCGTCGAGCTCGCCTGCCCCGCCACCGTCTCCTGCGCCGACGTCCTCGCGCTCGCCACCCGCGACCTCCTCACCATGCTCGGCGGCCCGTTCTACACCGTCCATCTCGGCCGCAAGGACAGCCTCGACTCCCCATCCGACGGCCCGGATCGCCTCCTCCCCCGCTCCAACGCCTCCGTCTCCGACCTCATCCATCTCTTCTCTCTGCGCGGCTTCTCGGTCAGGGAGATGGTCGCCCTGGCCGGCGCGCACACCGTTGGGTTCGCGCACTGCCGCGAGTTCGCGGACCGCGTGGGCCTCGGCGCGGTCGCCCCGGACCCGGCCGCGGACCCGCGGTTCGCCGCCGGGCTCCGCCGGGCTTGCATGGGGTTCCGCCGACGGCCCACCGTGGCGGTCTTCAACGACGTGATGACCCCGAACAAGTTCGATAACGTTTACTATCGGAATTTGAAGAGAGGGCTCGGCCTGATGGCATCTGACCAGGCCCTCTACCTCGATCCGAGGACTCGGCCTCTTGTGGAGCTCTACGCTGCCGACGAGGCCGCCTTCTTCAGCGACTTCGCCCGAGCCATGGAGAAGCTCAGCCTCTTCGGCGTTAAGACCGGCGGCTCGGGCGAGGTCCGCCGGCGGTGCGACCAGGTTAACTCCTTCCGCGTTTGACCCGGGTCGTGTAGAGAGAGAAGGATATCGCGCTGTTGTTGATTTTTCTTGGCGATTGGGAGGAGTGTATTTTTATTTTTAAAGTGATTATATTTATGATGGTCTGACAGATCTTGATTTTCGAGGGGGGCTCTTCGGATTCTCGTCGAGAGATGGGCGGGGGATTTGGTGCAGTTTTTGATGCTGGATTTTTCTGGGTGGGTTGGGGTTTGGATCGATGTTATGGTGGTTTGAGGGCGTTAAGTGTTTATTTTTTTTTCTGGGGATACGCAGGCTGGGCGGGGGTTGTTCTTCGTCTTTTTCTCTCGATTGTGTTCTCTCTTTCTTTCGTCTCTTCTGCTTCTTCGTCTTCTTCTTCTTCTTCTGCTTTGTCCTTGCATCCAAAAATCTTGTCTTTGCAGACCACATATTGTGTATGTTTGGGCATCAGCTCTCTCTCTCTCTCTCTCTCTCTCTCTCTCTCTCCCGGTTTTCCTCTACCTCTCTCTCCCCTCTCCCCATCTCCCTATACCTTTCTCTCTCCCTATCTTCCTCTACCTCTCTGTCTCTCTCTCCCCATCTCCCTCTTCCTCTCGTTCTCTCTCCCTATCTCCCCTTATCTATCTCTCTCTCTTCCTCCCTATCTCCCTCTATCTCTCTTTCTCTCTCTCCATATCTCCCTCTATCTCTCTCCCTATCTCCCTCAATCTCTCTCTCTCCCTCTCTATCCCTCCCTATCTCTCTCTCTCCCTCCCTATCTCCCTCTCTCTCTCTCTCTCCCTCCCTATCTCCCTCTCTCTCTCTCTCTCTCTCTCTCTATCCCTCCCTATCTCCCTCTATCTCTCTCTCTCTCTCTATCCCTCCCTATCTCCCTCTATCTCTCTCTCTCTCTCTATCCCTCCCTCTCTCCCTCTCTCTCTCTCTCTCTCTCCCTCCCTATCGCCCTCTATCTCTCTCTCCCCCTCCCTATCGCCCTCTATCTCTTCCTCTCTTTCACCTCTGTCTCTCTCCAAGTCTTAATGGGCCATATCATAATAATATTTATTCAAGTTTGCCGCGGGCATCAATCTTTACGGTAAAACGTGATTTCCTAAGCATTTGGTGAATCTCGTGAGAAAACACTCCCATTTCTCTTGCCATGGTAACGTAAAACTTTACTGAGGGGCGCGGGCAAGAACTCTCTGTCTTCGAATCCGCCAAAACGCCAGCCGAGGTCATTAATGGTGGCGCCGACGATCTTGTTTTGGCCATAAAAAGCTGTCCCAGCCGTTCGTTCTCACATGCATTCTATGAAACCATTAACTAATCCCAAATCTTTAATTCTGGAGATAACTCTTCTAAATTGTAAAGTTAAATTTTAGAACAAGTCAATTATGATTTTTTGGATGAAAGAACTTGTAATCAATTCTGTTTCTCTCTATAGGTACAAATCTGAAGTGATAATGTTGAAAATTTTATAACTTTTCTATTTTTTTTACTAAAACTAAAATTTAGAATTCTTCTAAGATTTCTTGGGTGCAAGGGCTGCTAATCAACTCTCTCTCTCTCTCTCTCTCTCTCTCTCTCTCCTGGGGAAACTCTTGAGTGATAACGTCGAAGATTTTAGAACTATACTAAGATTTTTACTAAAATTAAAATTTAGAACTCTTCTAAGATTTATTGGATGCAAGGACTTCTAATCAACTCTCTCTCTCTCTCTCTAGGGGCAACTCTGGAGAGATAATGTTGAAGATTTTAAAACAATTTTAAGTTTTGTTTACAAACAGTAAATTTTAGAGCTCTTCAAAGCTTTTTTGGATGCAAGGACTTTTAATCAACTATGTCTCTCTCTCTAGGGACAGCCCTGGAGCGATGATGTTGAAAATTTCTGTGTCTTGGATAGTTTAAACACGTTATGGCTTTTCCTAGGAGTGTTCAGAGATTTAGACGGTTTGAAGGATCTTTAATTCTGATACTACTTTATCATCGATCGATGATAGAAGATTGCTCCATCAAATCCTCTTCTTTTTTATGTTACTGGATGCATTTTTAGATAAAATCATCATCATACCTTACGTTATTTCTGACATTATGATAATAATATCATTAATTTGGCATTCATTTTAATTTTCTTGTGGACATTTTATTTTATTTTTTATTTAATGGTATTTATTTATAAATAATTATTAGTTTGATTTCATGACAGAAAACTTTAAAGATTTGTGAATACCTAAGAGAAGTAATTTTGAGGCTCACCAACCACACTATAATACAAAATGCATGCATTTTTTTACTGTCTAATTATACATTATGTTTTCAATTGTCTTTGACAATAAATATTTCCGCCTAAGTACCATTTTCATTGTAAGACGGACAAAGTTGTAGATTTCTAAATACCTTAGTGAGGTGGGCATAAAAAGCTTTAAATACTTGTTATAGTAAGACACTTTGACACCATGTTGTCCAAACAAAACAGTTTTGTTTCGTCTTTGTCTTAAACCATAAATATTTCCAACTAGTTTTTCAAGAGAAATAAAATGGATGATTTATGAATGTATTGGGAAAATACGAAAAGGGACTTTGTGACATTATTATGGACTATCTTGACACATATTTTTAAAATACTTTGTCATTAGTGATAAATATTTTAAACTAACTAAACATTGTATTTAATAGGGAATAAAGTTGAAGATTTGTGAATCCTTTGGGGATTTCAGAAAAATAAATCCCCTTGGCTTTACAATAATACTATAGAGGCCAATGATTTTGTCATAATACTGTATAGTCTGTTTTTAGTCCACTTTTCAAGTGCCTATTTAATTTTCATTTCTAGGCTCTAATGATATTTGTTTCTAGCTAACTATTATTTAATGGAAATATGTGTGGCCCGCACGTCAATCACACATTCCACATCTTGTTCCATGTTCAATAGAATATATTCATTATAGTATACGTGTGATGCTTATAATGAAGTCCATGAATACATGATTGAACTTACTGAATTATTATGCGATCGTAACACGGAGATCACTAGTCTTTAAGCATGTGTTCTAAATATTCCTATTCAAAGGATACGTGAGGAGGACATTGAAGTATCCGGATAGAATAACACTATCTAGCCTCACTTATATGATGAGTATAGCCGGTCCCGTAGCCATTGGTGTAGAGACATTAAGGATAGATAATGGGTGCTCTTTAGTGGAAAGAGTTCACTGAATTGATCTGTACGAATCCCTGAATGATATTATACCAAATTGTCAATCAGGTTGATTCACATCACAGTTGTGCAAGTGGTCCTTAGATCTGAGACACCAAAGACATCTTGTGGACGGACGGTTGTACTTTGGCTATGGCCAACGAATCTCTAATCATGGGATTCTAAATGGTCTTAGTTCGGGTACATCAAGAAGTTCATGAAGACGATTGAGTGGTCAAGATAGGATCGTCCACCCTCTGTATAAGAGGTATTAGCTCAAGGAAGATGATACAATGAAGTCCTTGGCCAAGGCAGTGAAATATCGGAGAAGAGTTCTCCGACGATTTCCAAATGCATCAGTACTAACTAGGATGACCGATCAGGGTTCGACAGTTGAATATACCCTACCTCGTCCAAGGAGCATTAAGTGGATAAGGGACTATAAGAACATGGTAACCGATGACGAACTGGCTCCAAGAGTGAGTTGATACACACTCATTTGTATATTTTACATCACGAGGTGTATCTTGGCACCCGACATGTTGGAGACTCAACCTATCGATTGGGTTAAATCGATTTGATATTATTTAATATATATGATGATTTAGTCAATTAATTTGGTAGGCTAATAAAGGTTATTGGGCCGTTGGAATCGTTAACTAGATTGATACATGGGCCTAGAGGGTCACAATCAAATGGTCTTTTGGATGTCGGAAAATATACTTAAGTTTTAGGGTTTTTTATGAAAAATACTCACTTAATATAAATTGGGAAAGGCCCTAGACAAAATTCAACCAGGCCAGAATTTCTCAGGGGCCTTCCCCTTCTTATCTCCGCTTCCCATGACTTCTCTCCACTCCCGATGCGATCGGGATGATGTAATGACAGTGACGGAGGTTTAACGGGGCTCGTCAACGAGAAGGAGGAGATTTGAAGTGCTGAGGACTGCATGGATACGTCTAGAGGCTGCGCACTTGAGCAGCTCAACTGGTCTCGCTCTGATATCCAATAAATCATGGATGCCATCTGTGCAAAGGTACTTCATTTTCTCTCCAAGATAATTAACATTTTTGCTACTTCGTCTTACTTCGATATCATAGAAACATATTGCCAGTGATAGTTGGCATTTAATATTTGTACACAAAGGATGAAAGTTTTTTATTATGGAGAATAACTGTTATTCTCTGTGAATTAAAATTTAATAATGGGTATAGTAATATTTATTATAAGACAAAACTTATTATCTTGATGATAAGAAATATAAATAACTAAGTTAGTATGGCACTATTCAAATAAAGTTTTAAGAATGCCATCATCATTCAATTCACTTTGAAGATCCAATACTAAATTTAGCTTGATATGGAATTAACCTTTCTCTTTTTCCATTAGTCTAGACCATCAATGAAAAATATATGAGTGGAATCAAATATAGAGAAAATACATGTATAATTAAAAAGATAATTCAGAAAGAATTAGGGAATGGCACATCCGGGACGTGACACCCCAGACATGATGGAATGGATGAAGGAACGGAAGACAGAACGTGATGGACGGTGACGTGAAGAAAATTTCGTCACGTCACCGTCCTGTCATGTGTCCTTGGATATACAAAAAATCTGTCACATTATGTCACGCATCCCTCTATTGGGCGCCCCGTCACGTCCACATCACCGTGACGGTGTCACCATCACCGGTGACGTGAGAAAACCCTGTCTCACCAGACCCATTTCTGCTCTCTCTTTATACTGCATATTTGCAGCGGAGTTCTTCCCAAGTTAGAATTCAGGAATGACCGAAGCCAACCCGACAGAGAGAATACGCTGCAAAGTTTGAATTCACACTGCATTTTAAGGAATTGGAGGTGCGGAAATGGCGGGAAGGATTGTTGATTTGATTACAACTGTCTTGTTCGTTTTTTGCTTCCAAAACTTCGATCATCTTCGACGATAATTTTGAAATTACTCCGTGCATCTTCGTCTGTTCGAAATCGGGATGAGATTCTTGCAAGAAGGGGGGATCGGATAATGGAGTGTAGTAGAGAAGTGACAGCGGAAGTTTTTCTCGGATGGTTTGTTGTTCTAATCTATTGCTAGATGACGCGGTATGGTTCCGGTAGGTGCGACGTCGCGCAGAATGCTTCAAAGTTCACATAGCAATGCTGTCGACGACGACTCCGCGAGGTACAATAAGTGGAATCATTGACGAAGCCAGAACCCTTCGACGACGACTCTGCCTTGTTCTCCTACCACTTTTCACGTTTGTTTGTCTTCTTTTGTCTTCTTTGATGTCCAAATTCGTCATGTTTGATGTTTCCTTGTTCATCTGAACGCCATCTGATATTTCTTGGTTCTTTGTTTCTGCTTCATCGATGAGCGTGTTGAGAATAGTCAGGGGAGAGGGAACAATTTATCAATTTCTCGTCGTTAATTTTCCAAGCATTTCTGTGGTTTGAACTTCGATTGACATTCACTCAACTAAAATGACTCGTCTCGTATTTTAGATTGGCTTCCAATTGAAACCGAGCTCTCATCATCATTTGGTTTTATCGTTGCTAGACTTATTTATGTTTTTTTAAATTTATTTAGAAATAACGTTACGGCCGTCATCCGTGATGGCCGTTCCGTCATGTCACGCGTCCAGGGCACCCCATCAACGTCACGTCACTGTCACGTAAACCTCATCATGCATCACCATCACCATCACTACCCCTGCATTCCGTCAGCGTCACTGTCAAATCATCCACCACATTTCCGTCACGGTGACGTGTGACGGGACGGGTGACGATTGCCATTCCCCAGAAAGAATGGAGTCTAACAATGATATTGTTGTACTCAAAGTTAGGGTATTTAATTGTCATTTTTATTTTGAGTAAATAAAAAAAATTAAAACCTTGACTCGTAAAAGAATTATTCCAATTAGTGAGGAGCAAGGGTCATCACCACAAATAATGGAACTTCGGGTTTAAATGGTGATTACGAGATAAGAAGAGGTCAATATAAGTTAATAAGACAATGGGATGAAGAGAAGGATAAGGGATTATAATCATATGCAATAAGGGGTTGGTGAATGACGATGACTGATAAAAATTTGAATGGAGTGAGGAAGAATATAGAGACAAGGGGGGGAGAGAAAGGAGAGGGAGAGAGAGATATATAGAAGAGAGGGAGGGAAAGAGAGATAGACGATCAGGGGAAAGAGAGAGATAGAAGAGAAGGGGGAGAGAGAAGAGAGGGAGGGAGAGAGAAGAGAGGGAGGAGAGAGAAGAGAGGGGGGAGAGAGAAGGAAGGGAGAGAGAGGGAGGGAGAGAAGATAGATAAGAGAGGGAGAGAGAGAGAAAGGAAAGAAAGGGAGAGAAAGAGAAAAGAGAGAGAAAGGGAGAGAAAGGGAGAGAAAGATAAAGAGAGAGAAAGGGAAAGAGGGAGAAGGAGAAGAGAGAGAGGGAAACTGAGAAAGGGAAAGAGGGAGAAAGAGAAAAAGAGAAAGAAAAGGGAGAGAGAGAGAAAGAATGAGAAAAGAGAGAAAGAGAAAAGAGAGGGAGGATGAGAGAGAGAGAAAGATAAAAGAGAGAGAAAGAGAGGGAAAAAAGAGAAAGGAGAGGGTGAAAGAGAGAGAAGAGAGAAGAGAAGAGAGAGAGAGTAATTTGTTTTTAAATAACTAAAAATTACAGAGTTCTTGGTCCTTTATCCTTCACCGTTGCTGCCATGGCGGGGCTCCTGCCGGCGAGATGGTCGGCGAGATGGTCGGCAAGATCTGGTTTTCTCGCTGAAATCCCCCGAGAAAATGCCACGACGCGATTCAGAACCGGCTGTGATGCGTCGTGTTCATCTTTTTCCTTCTTCCGGTACACTCCATCGCCTTCCTTGCTCGTCCGGGGGATTAATTCAAGCTCAAACGTCGCCGAAGCCTTCTGGGAAGAACCAGATGATGGCTACGGAAGCTCATTGGACGTGATGAATGACGAAGAAGACGACGGGCGAGACTACGAAAGCAGCGGTGAAGGGAGGGCTAGTGGCGTTCATGACGCCCTGAGCTTTGCGTCTGATGTCGAGCGAGTCCGCCATGGTACCTCTCAAACCCTAATCTTCTCATCAGAGTCTTTTGGGCAATTGGGAACCTTCGGTGGATTTTGTTCAATTCGTTTTTTCTCTATATTTCTGAAATAATCATCCAGATGGAATCGAAATATGAAGCTTCTTGCTTCCTACTTGCTTTCAATTTTTTTTTGGTTTTATGGGCTAGCTTTACTATTTTTCACAAATATTTCCTACGAATCAATGAATAATTGATGATACTTATGTAATCTATCGTTCAGCCGCTGCATTTGCCTCTAAAATTTGTAATCTTGGCCGGATGATGGGGAATATTTTGGTGAAAGTCAGTCAGCTCATTGTAGGTTACTCTGATATTTATGCCAGAGAGAATCTCAGATGCCAGAGAATTTTTTATTTCACAGTGCGACTTACTAATTTATTTACATAATCTAAAAATCTTCCAGAAAATGTGAAATTTGGTTTTAGATCTTGAATTAACTGCTTAGACGTCGATTTAATGGCCCGAATATACACCATTCTAGTACTCATGCATCTATTTTTTGAAAATTTTCAGAGGCTTACTTGCTCCTAGATCCCGAAGAGAGAAAAATTTTGGACCAGAATGAAGGCCCCAATATCAGCAAAATATCCAGCGTAGGTTTTGATCTCTCAATCTATCCCGAATTTCCTTCATATTTATAAAATGTAAAGAGTAAAACCAACATGAAGACGATATTGTCATTTTTTACACAGTTTCATATGAAAATTTCTATAACCTCTCACTTGGTGCAGAGCAAATGGAGGCCATACCACACTCGAGCTCTATCCGGGCAGATACCCTTCTTGGGTGCCCTTGTCCAGAATGGTGTAGACATTGATGCCAATGATAAGGTACCGTGTATTAGTAAATCTTTCATTCAAAAAAACTAAACTGAGTTTTAATATTTTTAAAGTTGGACACAAAGTGGATGGTTTTGTTTCATCATGGTTTACAATGGTGTGATTGTTTGGGGGGAGAACCAGCTTGGTCCTTGTAATTCTTCTTTATATTTTTATAGTACCGGGTTGATTAGTCATCTTGGGTGATTACATCTCTTTTTTTTAATTTGGCAAATTTTGAGTTGCTCCAGTATCACAGGACGGTTTAACTCCTCTTCACTTGGCTGTAATTGGTAAAAAGGAGGCAGTAATCAGTCATCTTCTGAGGAGAGGCGCCAACCCACATCTCGCAGACAGGGTAAGTTCTCCATCATCCTTCTTGGTCCACTAGAAAATGATGAACTGAATCAAAATTCTCAATTCATTATCAAGGATGGGGCAACTCCACTTCATTACGCTGTTCAAGTTGGAGCTATTCAGACGGTTAAGCTGCTGATTAAGTATAAAGTTGATGTGAATACGGCTGATCATGTCAGTCCCCCATTTCTAATATAATGTATTCGATGTTTTTAGTCACTGATCATGACTTTTATGTTGTTTAGGAGGGCTGGACCCCTTTGCACTTGGCGATTCAGGGTAGGTCCAGAGACATCGCTAAGGTGTTACTGATCAATGGGGCTGACAAGAACAGAAGAAATAAGGTAATTCTCATGAAAGTAAGATAAATTCGTGGATTAAAAAAGGTTTAAACTCTCTGATTGAACACCTCAATTTTCAAAACTTGGTTAAATTTCGTGGGTGAACATGTTACCATTTTTTATATTATTATTGACGATATCATTTAGAATCTCGTTTTTTTGATATTTTTTGAATGCAACATGGTAAAAAATGTTCTTTTATGCGTAAACGATGTTGTATAAACTGATAGAAAACATTTTATGTGCGGCTAAGCAAGATAAATTACTGAAGAGAATCTTATCGAGGATTTTAGTATCTCAAGATAAATTTAGTGAGTTATTTACGAAAGACAACTTATCGACTATAGCATTGATGAAAGTTCTTTTGAAAATAGGTAAATTCATTCCAACATACTCTTTTTTTATTGGCAGGAAGGAAAGACACCTCTGGATCTGAGCTTATGCTATGGGAAGGATTTCAAGTCCTATGAGCTTGCAAAACTGCTCAAACTCCTTCCTGCAAACAGAGAGCTCTAAGCAACGCTTGATGTGCCCATCGAAGATCAAAGTTTCTCATAACTTTGGTCATTAACCGGCTTGTAAAACTCGGATCATCCGATTATTCTCAAGTTCCAGAGAAATATTAATGAGCCCAGATACTTATATCATAAACAAAGGAATCAAGACCAAGGTTTTAATTACTCACACAAGGAGCCGCAATGTGTTTTATTTAAACACATAAGTCATCCTTCGAGCAGCCGCAAAAATATAATTCTCATACAAAATAAAAGCATTGATTAAATAAACGCATTGACTGGAGTAATCTGTAGCATTTTTTTTTCTGTCATTCGTCTTAAGCACAAGAAAAAAGATGAAATTCAAGAGATTTGCTTGGTAACTAGAACATAAACTGAAAAAGAAGAATTTCAAGATCTCAGATAATTAATTAGAGAAGGGACTGAGAAATAAGAATAAATTTAAAATCGCTCCTTCCTAAATAGGTCAAGAAGTGAATACGATGAATAAAAATCAGAAGCAAAATTATAAGAGATTCAACATCTCAGCTACTTCATTAGAGCAGGAAGCGAGAAATAAGAAGAAAGTTAAACTCTCTGTTGCTTAAACAGATAAAGAACTAAAGACTATTAATAAACATCAGAAGAAAAAGAAGAGATTCAACATCTCAGCTACTTAATTAGAGCCACAACTGAGAAAAATAGGAAGAAATTTAAAATCTCCGTCACTTCAAAAGATCAGGAGGTTGATACGATCCAGCCTCGGACATATCATAGGACTAAGTGCCGCCGGTCAACCAACTCGTAGTGGTCAACAAAGGAACTTATAATAAAGGCCCATGGAGAAAGAAAGGGCTTCTTGATTTTTGAATATCGGAAGTTGTGAGCCTGGAGAGCGGGAGACGCCCGATCCAGAGGGAGGAGATCCATACGACTGGACTCCTAATTCTTTCTTCCTTTCTATCTCACCATTGTTCTTGAACTATTTCCATTTTCATCTGTTTTCTTGAATCCTAATCTTGGACGAGAGTTTCTTGGATTTCCTTACGGAGTCTTGGTCGCATTCTCGCTCAACAGAAGATCTTGGGGGAGCGTCTCAGAGGTGAAGGCGATGAATAAAAATCAAAAGTAAAAGAAGTATAAAGAGGTATTTCTTAAAAAAAGAAGAGATTCAAGATCTCAGCTACAAATTTAGAGACGGAAATGAGAAAAAAAAAGAAATTTAAACTTTGATTCTTACATAATTCACGAAGTGAAGCCGATGAATAAAAATCAGAAGTTAAAGAAGAAGAGATTCAAGATCTCAGCTACTTAATTAGAGCAGGAAGCAAGACATTAGAAGGAATTATAGATCTCCATTTCTTAAATAGATCACGAACTGAAGACGACGAATACAAATCAGAAGAAAAAGAAGAAGAGATTCAAGATCTCAGCCATGTAAATATAGCAGAAAATGAAAAATAAGAAGAAATTTAAAATCTCCGTCTCTTAACTAGATAATGAACTGAAGATGACGAATAAAAATCAAGATCTCAGCCACTTAAATAAACCAGGAAACTAAAATTAAGAAGGTTAAGATCTAGTTTACTAATTAAGATCAAGAACTGAAAATTAAGAAGATTAAGATCTAGTCTACTAATCAAGATCACGAACAGAAGAAGAGAAATTTACAATCTCTGTTTCTAAGATAAATCAGGAACTGAAGAAGAAGAAGAAGAGATTCAAGATCTACTCAACTAATTCAAGATCTGAGCCACTTAATTTAGATCACAAACTGAAGAAAAAATATAGCAGAAAATGAAAAATAAGAAGAAATTTAAAATCTCCGTTTCTTAACTAGAAAAGGAACTGAAGATGACAAATACAAATCAAGATCTCAACCACTTAAATAAACCAGGAAATTAAAATTAAGAAGATTAAGATCTAGTCTACTAGTTAAGATCAAGAACTAAAAATTAAGAAGATTAAGATCTACTCTACTAATTAAGATCACAAACAGAAGAAGAGAAATTTAAAATCTCTGTTTCTCAGATAAATCATGAACTGAAGAAGAAGACGAAGAGATTCAAGATCTACTCTACTAATTCAAGATCTGGGCCACTTAATTTAGATCACAAACTGAAGAACAAAGCATCATCTTACTGTCTGGGAATACGGCGGTAGATGGCGCGATACGTCTGCCCGCCGTTCCTGGCGACCTTCTGGGCCTCCTCGGTGGCGGAGCAAAGCAGCGCCGCCACCGGGTCTGCCGCCACCTCCTCGTCGGAGCAGGCCCGAAACAGAGGATGAGCCTCCAAACAAGCTGACATCCACTCTCCGAGCTCCTCCACGTCTGTCGCCGCGTACAACGTCCCGCCCGGCGCCAGCGCATATGCGTACTCGTCCAACAGGTGAGAGCTGATCACACGCCTGCGGTGGTTCTTCTCCTTGAAATGTGGGTCTGGGAACAGGAAGAACATCTTCTCGAGCTGCCCTTTCTCGAAGTAATTGGGCAGGTACTTCATTGCATTGCTCCGCACCACACTGATGTTCTTATACTGCCCTGGATTCGCTGCCCTCAGCGCCAGGATCCTCTCCTTGACGAACTCCGTCACCTGCCCGATAACCCCTGGTTTTGATTCAGCGTCGGAGAGATGAAATTTGGGGAGATGGGTTGTTGGCTAAACGACGAGGGAGTAAGAATTGCGGAAATGGGTCGTCGATTTTGTAAACAACGGAGATGAAATTTGGGGAGATGGGTCGTTGGCTCAACGGTGAGGGAGTTCGAATTGCGGAGATGGGTAGTTGATTTTGCAAACAACGGAGATGAAATTCGGGTGGATGGGTCGTTGGTAGAACGACGAGGGAGTTCGAATTGCGGAAATGGGTAGTTGATTTTGCAAACAACGGAGATGAAATTCGGGAAGATGGGTCGTTGGCTCAACGGCGAGGAAGTTAGACTCGCGGAAATGGGTAGTTGATTTTGCAAACTTCGCTGGAATTGGTGAAATGGGTCACTGATTTAGCAAGAAGGGAGGTGAGATCGGCGAAATGGGTCATTGACTTAGCAGGAAGGGAGTTGAAATCAGCGAAATGGGTCATTGATTTAGCAAGGAGGAAGGTGAAATCGGCGAAATGGGTCATTGATTTAGCAAGAAGAGAAGAGAAATCGGCGAACTGGGTCATTGATTTAGGAGGAGGAGAGGTGAAATTGGTGAAATGGGTCAATAATTTACAAAGAAAAGAGGCAAAACTGGGGAGACGCCTCATTAATAGACCAACAAGAGAGATAAAACGAACAAGACGAAATTGGCGATACGGGTCTTTTTTTCTTAAGCAAAGAGGCAGGTAAAATTGGGGAGATGGGGCAGAGTTCGATCGGACCAGACCTTGTCTCTGAGCTCCATGCCGATCATGAGAGTGTCGGGGAAGAGAGGGGAGAGCTTGACGAGGAGGCCGCCGAAGCCACAGCCGATATCAGCGAAGCGGATCTTCGGGGAGCTCGTCGCGGGGAAGAAGGAGGGGTAGTGCTGGGCGTAGTCCACGTCTGAGGGCCGAAGAGGAACGGGGAAGTGAGAGTCGCTTAGTGGGTTGCTGTGGGCGCGCGCTCGGTAGAAGCGCTTCCTCGGCAGCCGCCCCGAGTGCCCCCCGCCGTTGGCCGCCGACGCCATCTCCTCTTCTTCTTCTTCTTCTTCTTCTTCTTCTTCTTCCACCAACGTTACAGAACGGAGAAAAGACAGGGTTTTCCTACCCAGAGGCGGGCATTCATTCAAACATGAACTTAAAAGCTTAATCTTGCATTGTTAAGAGTTCAAGGTAGTAGACTTTTTTAATTAAATTGTTTTTTTTGGGCAAAAATAAGGTGCTAGGTAGTGCTTTTCGTCCATCCCAAGCCTGATGGTCGTGATGGATGCTGAACTGGATCTCGGAAATGTTTATCGGTTTCCTTCCCAGAGGCGGGCATTCATTCAAACATGAATTTAAAAGCTTAATCTTGCACTGTCAAGAGTTCAAGGTAGTAGACTTTTTTTAATTAAATTGTTTTTTTGGCAAAAACAAGGTGCTGGGTTGATGTTTTTCGCCCATCCCAAGCCTAATGTTGGGATGGATGCTGAACCGGATATCGGAAATGGGATATCATATTACGTATATCGGTTTCCTTCCCAGAGGAGGGCATTCATTCAAACATGAACCTAAACCTAATCTTGCACTCTTAAGAGTTCAAGGTAGTAGACTTTTTTTAATTAAATTGTTTTTTTTAATTAAACCTAATCTCGCAAAAACAAGGTGCTGGGCTGATTTTTTTGCCCATTCCAAGCCTAACGTGGTGATGGATGCTGAACCGGATCTCGGAAATGGGCTATCGTATATAGGTTCCTTTCCAGAGACGGGCATTCATTCAAACATGAACTTAAGCTTAATCTTGCACTCTTGTGAGTTCAAGGTAGTATACTTTTCTTAATTAAATTGGTTTTCTTTCGCAAAAACAAGGTGCCGGGTAGTGTTTTTCGCCCATCCCAAGCCTGTCGGGATGGATGCTGAACCGGATCTTGGAAATGGGCTATCTTATATCGGTCTATCACTCCTCGCTCCCCAGGCCTTCCATCCAGTTTGCATCATTTTCTTGCTTGATTGATGGAATAGTTCAGTGTCCAAGCTCCTGTTTTGCTTGTGGCCTTCACTGACGCTTGCCGGATGGGTGTATCACTCATCCCGCTCCTAAGGTTAGGAGTCTTTTGTTTTATAATCATTATGGGAATGAATCACATATCTTGGTTGAGAAGGGCTTGGGAATTTAATGATAGTTAGTTTGCCAGGTTCAAGGGGGTTTCCCTTTTTTTGTTGATCAAGTCACTCTCCCTCATTTTACTTGTCTGGCCTTCTTCACAAGCACGTAAAATCAATGCCACAAAGATAGCTAACTCTATTATCAAAGAGATAAGTGACAATGTGGCGCCAGATATTTTGAGGTGTGGAAAGAGCAGTTGTGAGAAGCGGAAAAACCATAAAAAGATGATTGTTCATGAAGGTTTCCACAGAAAGATCATTTGGTTTTGGCTAACGGATCTTAGGAATAGGCACATGGGAGCATGCCAATGGAATGGATGAAATATGAAAATTTAACATATTATGGTGGTAGACATTAGGTTGTAACTTGATCAAGAGAGAATTGTTGATGTTGCACCCATGAATTATGGAAAGTGCCAAACATTGGGAACTGCTTGGGGTGGAGTTAGGAACATGACCATTGACTTCGTAACATGAAGATTCATCTTGACACCTCTCCTGAAGTCGCACCTTCACTTAATATTTATTCTTAATTTCCAAAATTGTACAAAATCTTGTTCTAGGCATTGGACCTAGAGACGTCACGGTTTACATCTTCTGACCAAGTAAATAGAAGAATTAAGATTTAGAAAGGGAGTTTGTTCCATTTAAAAAATTTAAGATTCTTTTTTGTTTTTAATTCTTCATCCATCTTCATCGACTTTGTAAGGAAAGCCTGTTCTTACAAAAAGAATACAAATGTTTATTAATAGCTCTATATGGATGCAACAGGAGCAGGCCAACACCGTAATAGACAATAACAGAGGCAGGGGCTGGCCGGCTTATTCACCACAATTGGTCTAGCATCGCCACCATTCATGTTAGATCGATACAGACAAAAGCGAGACATATTATAGGTAAGGCCTGAGTTTATGAGCTTTTCCTAGTGGGAGTGAAAAAAAATGTTTTAAGAACCAAATAGATTCACATGGATTGCGCGGAACTAGATAAAGATGCAGCCTCTAGAGATAAGATTCCATTCGATCTGAAGCTATCTATCGATGACTCATAATTGGGTAAATAAAATCAGATCAAAGAGTTATGTCATGGTGTAAGCCCTGACTTCATCACCTAATCCAAGCAATACAAGGCACTTGTGTAACACCATTCCCTCCTTGCTTCAGATGTCAGTTCAGATTGAGATAAGATTCCACGGTAGCCTTGGTTAGTACGACATGATCATTCCTTAGGAACCTTAATATTTAATTTTTTGAGCACAAACTGAAGTTATGATGAAGATTCAGACGTGACTTTAGGTGGGACATTAGAAGCATTTATGAGCAGGCACCAAGGAGCGTGTGAATGAGCAGAAGCTATATAGCGAAGTAAAGAATACATTCTTGAAGAACTTTCTGAAAGAAATAAAAGTAAATAAAGATTAAAAAAGGAATTCACCATTTATTCTCAATAATTATATGATTATTTCTTAACTATAATATATATTCTTTCTCATTTTTCATAAATAAATATAATAATTTATAGAAAGAAAAGACCATAAATTACTTGTCAAGGATATAAAAGATTGTTTGAAAATATAACATGACTTCAGCCATGTATCCCTTTCAATCCCTCCTTTTTCCTCTATGTCACTGTTTCCTCAATGAGTGTTGATTGATGAAGACGGCTTTTGGGCCAGTCCATTTGTATACTACTATTGCGACATAGATTTGTTGGATCAAAGATCAGCAGGTGATAGTTTGTCTCTCATGTGCCGTAGTTGATTACTTCATACCTTCCATGGAATTGACATTCCAAGGATATGTTTACATTACTTTGTAACCCATTCATAAACTTGCCCCTTTAGATAACTTATCTTCGAATGGTCTCTTTGTCTCTATAGGGTTGTATGCTGCTGGTTTCATTGCCCCTTTAGATAATTTATCAAGTATATGTCGACTCAATCCCTACAGCCTTTCAAAGAATTTCACAATTGACTTTGTAGCGTTGCTTGAAGCCCCAAAGCCTTTTTCCATTATCATTGAGATCAATCCCCACATCTATCTTCTTCCTTTCTTCATTATTCCTCCCAAAGTTGGAACCTTGATTATTTATTGATCCCTCTTCTCCACGTTATTTTGTTGGGCATAGCTACAATGAGACCAGTGATCATGTAAAAAGATATGGGGGACCTTTCTCATTTAGGTGACTCACCAATCGACCCAGTTATGATCGATAACATAAGGTTACGAAGTAAACGGACATTTCACCACTTTGAAGGTTCTGTAGTCTGAAAGGGAAGATATCACATTTTTTCAACTAAAATGTGTATTTATAAAATTGTAAACTTATTACTTAAACCGGTATCCAAATATCGGGTATTGTTATCCAGATACCAATTTTTGGTACAGATTTTGATATCTGGTTCTCGAGTTTCAGATTTCGATATCAGATATCGGATTCGATTTCTGGAACTGGCATCCACCACATTCTAAAGCCTACAATATCTATCCCAATATTCAATATTAGAAAGGTATTTGATATCCATCCGATATGCAGTACCATATGGACATTCAATATCCATCCAATATATGGCATCAAAAACTGGCTCCATTTTATCTGGATAACAGATATTTGTTTGTCATTGTTGGATATTGGATGGATATCAGATGGGTGAGCACTAATGTTGGGTACGACTGACTTGCCTTAGAAAATTTGGGTGCACTTTTATATATTTACTTGCTTCTAAGTTTAGAAAATCAGAACTTGGAACAGAATGAAGGTCCCAATAAGAAAACACCCAACATAAGTTTCTTTTACCATCACTATTTATAGAAAGATAAAATTTAGGATATTATAATAATTACATACATTTTCAAATATGAACTTTCTCAATTTATTCTAAACTTTGAGGCACATCAACCCACTTTTTTTGCAGAGAATATGGAGTGCTTCTTATGTTAATATTAATTGTGGCAGTCTGAGAGGTAAATATTTAATGATGCTTGAGGATTGAAACTGTTGTGGACATTTTAAGAGAATCCACTAACATCAAGAAATAGAAGATCCAAAGGTTTTTGTGTGCATCAAGCTTGGGAACAGATATGAGATTACCATTAGAGTATTGTGATCTATCAACAAATAGAAGATCCTCAGTTTGTTCCATAGACAATTGAGATGTATTCGCCCATTAATTTTAGAGATAATTGGGAACCTTGATGACAGGATTATTTCAACATTTTTCCTTACATTATTTTCCTTTGGTATCATATTTTGTGATAGTGGCCATCATTTTTGGTGTTCTCTTCTGAAATAATATGATTTTAGTGCCCTTTAAGGTGAAATATCATGTGGTTCAAAATATTTAGGGACTTAGTTAAACCCTAAGGTAATTTTTAGAACTTTTTATAACCTTATTTTACTTTGATGTACCTTTCAGAATCTGTCCATGGCATTAGATGCCTGATGGTATTTTAGTGTCCTCACTTTATTTTTGGTACCTAGCAGTCTCTTTTGGCACTTCTGTTGCCGCTATACCATTTTGGCATCCTCTTGAGTTCACTGTCAGTTCATTGTGATTTATAATATTTTTCACTGCAATCGTATGCCATAATATATTAGGTCACTTCTTTGGAGGTGGTGAATGTTGATTCATTCAGAAATACTGTTCTCCCTCAGTGAGGTGTAAGCAACTCTTTCATTTATGGATTAATCACTGCATTTACTTCTGGAGTTACACAAGAGCATTTATGCACACATTTTTTTCCTTTTCTCATACACAGGTTCTATATAATCATATCTTCCAATCATAGAAAATATCATGCAGGGTTTATGCTCCTTATATTATGAGTCTTATTCTTCTTGCTCTTTCTTTATCTATCTTTTATCCTCTTAGATCTTTGATGATTTCTGCGGCTCCAATCATCCACACTTGCGGCAAAAAATTCTTCATAAACATCAAAAAGATGAACTAGAAACAAATCTCATTCATGAAAATTGTACTTCTAAGCTCAAGAATTATATAAACATCATGTTGTGGAAAATATGGATGAGCGTCCTTTTGGGTCTCGTTGATTTAGACTACACTTGTTCTCCACATTACATGAGTCATAGATAGGAACTGAAGAAATGAGTCGATCGCACAAAGCTCCTCAGATTCAACTCCATCCATCAAATACCATCCTACACAATGTCAGCAAAGATATTTGTGTACGTTTTATGGATGAAGTTTGAAGAAATGTGCATGGTGAAGATTGTTACCCACCAAAATCATGCAAAGCTAAAATCCATTTGGTCTTTGCGTAGCATAGCATACCTATCTTGAATTCTTTATGGCATTTTTCAAGGATATTCTTGTAAAGCTAAATGCCTTTGATACCAACACCCTTACTGGTGATGACCTCAACTCACTCCTCATTCTCTACCATCATCGTATGCAAGTACCAATATATGAAGCTCTCTCATGAAAGTATAGCTTGATAAATTTATTGATAGAGACTTTTTATGGACATACATGCATACTTGTAGGTGCCATGACAACAGAATAACATCACCTAGTTCCCTGGATATTCTCTGATGGCAATGGAATGGCTCCAGAAAGCATGTGGCTCCCTCTGTACCAAGTAAGCAGCTCAAAAGTGGGATGTTGAAAGCCCTAATGTGTTCTCCTTTTATAGAGGATGAACCATAATGTCCCTGTAGCATATTAACCCTAATGTGAAAACATCTCTTATGGAAAATATGATAATGCCTATACACGGGGCTAGTCAATAAGGTCAACATCTATCAAGTTCTTAAGCTTAAGTAGGTCTATCTGTTGAAGGACATGTCAAAGAGAAGAAAAGTCTCAAGGTCTCAAAAGCAAGTCAAAATGCTTTTGAGACCTTGAGAATTTTTCTTCTCTTTTCCATGAAGTCAAAATATCCCAAGAAGACTTGTCATTATTGTAAGAAAAGGGGCACAACTAGGCTGATTTCTACAAGCTGTAGAACAAAATGAGAAGAGCTCATAGATGATTATTTTGGCAACAGAATGACATGAATACTGCTCATTCTTGCGAGATCTTGAAATTGTATGAGTCTGAAACTAGTGCAATAGATTAGAAGAAGACAGATCAATATATGAGATTCAGAACAACAATTACATTACATAAGATACAAAACTAAGGTAAAAAGAAGAGACTGTAAAAAAATTCAAGTGTGAGTTCAAATGTTTAACTCACAGGATTGAACATGAAACACTAGAGTCTACAGTGTGGCTCAGATTACTAGAGAGGGACTCATAAGGTGGTTTTCCATGATTAGATTTTGTTGTCACTTGATATCCTAAGCCATAGTTTGTTTTACCGCATTACTTATGTGTTTAAAGTTTGTTATCCATAAAGCTTAAGTTTTGATCAAGGTTGAGTTTGGAACTAATCCACTTGCAATGTGCCTTTCCGAGAGCTTTTTTAAGCGTGTTGGTAATTTGATATTGACTTTGAACAAAGAAGACCTGAAATTGATTTTTGGCTACACATTATGAAACAAAGTGATAATCAATCTTTATATATTTGGTTATTGCACGGAAGACTCAGAGTTTTAGTAAGGTGAGTTGTGCCAAGATTACCACACCAAAGTTCAAGAACCTTATTCCAAGGAAGATGAATTTCTGTGAGGAGAGAATACACACATAGAAGTTCAGAAGTGGCATTTTCAACGGCTATGTACTCAGTTTTTGGGCTTGATCACGAAACTGTTGATTGTTTCTTGGATGCCAAACTAATTAAATAGGAGCCAAGGAGAATAAGGTATACACTCATGAGGCGGTAATTGGCAGAGTCACCTGACCAATTCGAATTGTTAAAGATTTCTAGGTGTGAGGATGACTTGCTATTGGACTGTAAACGATAATCAATTGTCCCCTTAAAATATCATCGGAGGTGCTTAATAGCAACCCAGTGACTAGATTAGGAATTATTCATGTATTGGCATGGTTTATTATGACATTAACAATGTGTGGATGTATAATTTTAAGATATTGAAAACTGCCAAATAGTTTGAACTTGAGTCACATCATACTCTTGCTTTTCAACAAATCTTCATTTCATATTAGAGTCTATGCGACAAAGGGTGCTCATGGGTTTGTAGTGATCCATACGAAGTAATTTATGCCATAATGAGTATGAGATCGTGTAATGCCTAATTTATTACAATGCATATCAATGCCTAAGAAATGGCAAGCTGGGACAAGGTGACATACAAAAAATGCAAACCCAAACCCAAGGGCTGTAATAACTTCTTTCATTATGGGGCATATGAATCAAGGATAATGATGATACTACCATACAAAGAAGTTAAAGAGTGATAGCAGCTGAGACGTTAATGAATAGAGATAAGCCTATTTAAGAGATGAGGATCCCAAGACAGAAAAAGGAACTACGTTTAAGAAGCCAGTCATGAGGGGCTTTCTTGATCCCATTGAGAAACTTGAGAAGATGTCAGACACGGGAAGGTACACCACTTCATAGAAAACCAACGGATTGATGCATATAGATGACTCTGTGGAGGTCTTAGTGCTAGACGACGTTCAAGATGTCAAGTTGTTGAATATCCCACCAAGGGGACAAGGCGAGAGTAGTAAGAATGTGTAAAATAGACAATTTAAAAACATCACCAACAGTATTGTGATCATCTATTCTAGAGTTCTAACTAAAATTGTGTGAAAAAGGCATGCTTTGTAGTGGGCAAGGGTGGCATGGCTATGGAGCTAAGTGTGGTAGACCCTTTTACAATTGATAATTTTCTTATTATGAGGGTCACAGATGGGATCCCAAGTGTATTTTTTAAGGAGGGAATGATATTCATGCTTCATGGCCAAAGAGGATGCGCAAGAGCGTAAGGGATAGAGGTACGTTCTTAGGGGATGTTGGAGGAAAGAATACAAGAGGGAGGGCATGGTTTGAGGTAGGTAATGGAAATTTTAGGGCAGAGATATAAGATAGGTGCAAAAACAACACATTTTGGGTGGAGACTCTTGATGACAAGGAAGGGGTTAAAGTACTGATGGTGATGGTGGTTTTAATAAGGGGATAATGGGGATGATGAAGACAAGATTTGAGGAAGTTCATTTGGAAGAGATGGGTTTGGTTTGAGAATACTAGACGACAAAGGGATAACGTTGTTGAAAATTTATCATGGTAATTAGAGAAAGGAAATAATTTTTCATCAGTGATGACATCATGGGAAATAAAAAATGTTGTAAAGATACTCATCATGATGGGTGTTACATGCTGTCATAACACATTGACCTTTGATTTAGATTGGTTGTCGCATATGAAACGATTATTGGAAAACAGCAGCACCAAAAAAATTTAGAAGATGATAATCATGTATAATAGAGCGAAGAACCTTGTAGGAAAATTTATTATGCTGAGCTGAAGTGGGAAGGTGATTGATGAGATAGATAGCACTTGCCATAGATGCATGATGCATATGTTGGAAATATGTGTGGCCTACAAGCTAATCACACATTTCACGTCTCACTCAATATTCATTGATACAATATATATTCACTACAAATGATGTTTATGACTATATGAAATGACAGAGTGAATGACGTAGGACGACAAAGGGAAAGGGCGACTAAGGTGACAGACGGGTTGACAATGGGAATAGGGTTTGTAAGGAGGGATAAAACAATCCACAGAATTCCACACGATCGGATTTGGATTTTAAAACCGATGAAAAATCTGGTGGTGCAGCTCCGACCCTTATCGAGGGCGGGAGTACTGTCTTCCCCCACCGCGACGATGCCTAAGCACCGAAATCAATACGTCGGATTCGCGTCGCGAGGAAACACTCGAGAAAGAGGTAGAAGAAGCAGAAAATCCAAACCAATTCAGATTCCGACAGCGGTGGAAACTTCCCGAGAAAACACTGGACGGAGAACACTTCGACACCAGAGAGTTCTGGCGTACCTCTGCACCGTAGTGTGTGAAGAGGGAGCGAGAAATTCTGATCGTGATGCGACTGGACTAATCCGGGCGTTGGAGGCCCACTGGACGAAGGGGTCTGGAAGTATCCGGGCGTTGGAGGCCCACTGGACGAAGGGGTCTGGAAGTATCCGGGCGTTGCGTGGCCTTGGCCAAGAACGAGTGGCCTAGCTCTGTTCCGGGACGGTCCGATGACGGCGGAAGTGGGCAGCCAAGGGGCAGCCAACGGGGGTGGCCGAAGGGCAACCGTGGGCGCTCTTGGACGGCTTGAAGAAGCGGCCCTGGACGACCAGTGAGGGCGAGTCCAAGGGGCGGCCAAGGGGCGCCTTCTGGCGTTCTTGGGTGTCTCAGGCAAGGCTTGCCAAGGGCGGCCTGGGCAGCCCTGTTGGGGCGGCCTTTGGCTTCCTGGGGCGACTTGGGGACGTCCTGGGGCAGCCTTGGAGGGGCTGCCTGAGGGCGGCCTGGTGGCGTCCTTGGGCGGCCCTGGGCGGGGCTGCCTGGGGCGTCCTGGGGCGTCCTTGGGCGGCCTAGGGGCGGCCTGAGGGGCGTTCTTGGGCGGCCCTGGCGGGGCTGCCTGAGGGTGTCCTGGGGGCGTCCTTGGGCGGCCCTTGGCGGGGCTGCTTGAGGGCGGCCTGGGGCGTCCTTGGGCGGCCCTGGGCGGGGCTGCCTGGGGCGACCTGGGGACATCCTAGGGCAGCCTTGGAGGGGCTGCCAGAGTGCGTCCTGGGGGCGTCCTCGGGCGGCCTTGGCGGGGCTGCCTGGGGCGCCCTTGGGCAGCCTTGGCGGGGCTGCCTGGGGTGACCTGGGGACGTCCTTGGGCGGCCGGTAGCGGCTGTGGCAGTCAAGCGAGAGAGAGAAGGAAGGTGGGAGAGGGAGAGGGAGGAGAGAAGAAGATGGAGGGGAAGAAGTGGAGGCCGGCGACACGACGGTGGTGGCGGCGGAGGTGGCGACAGCAGCGACGACGGCTAGGGTTGGAGAAGGGTAGGGGAGGCTGGGCAATCCTCCAAGAAGAGTTAAACGAAAAACTCGATTCTTGAATTATGATTACCTAAGAGTTTCTTGAAAATAATGGCCTTTATATAGGCCTTGGAGGAAAGAGAAATTGACGAGAAAGTAAAGACGAGAAAGTAAAGACGTGCGCCGTGTCACGCCAAAGGGCAGTTGTGGATCTGCCTTTGGCGTCATGTCATGACGCGCGTAGAGATGTGCGCGGGTGGAGACGTGCTAGTTGGCGGTTGTGGCGTGTCGGCTTTAGTGTTGACTCCGGTTGACCATGGCGAGTTGACTTCGGTTGACTCCGGTTGACCATGGTCCAAAGCATGCGTGTTGACTCCGATTGACCATGGTGACGCGTTCGTTGAAGATATGTTGGCATCCTCGCCATCAGTGAATTATAATGAGATCATAATACAATGATCACTAGTCTTTAAACAAGTGTTCTGAACATCCCTATTTGAAGGATTCTCGAGAAAGGCATCCAAATATCCAAATACACTAGCACTATGAAGATTAAGCTTTAAGAGCATTTTTAGCACAATGTGTGTTGTGATGAATGTTGAAAGTGATGCATGCCTACATATCGGTTGTGGTCAAAGCACAATAGACCCTCAGTCAAATAGTTGACTGATTGTATGTGAAGATAAAATAGGAGCCTTAGATATATTAAAATGTCACTTAGTTTGACTATACGCTGAACAAGTCAAATCATGTATTTAGGACTTGTAGTTTTATGACATGAAGACAAATATAATTTTTAACACTGTTCAGGTATTTGTGTGAATTTGTCTTCATTTGATTTGTTGAAGAACTTATCCAAAAGCCTATTTACTACCTTCGAGTATTTAAGGCTGACTTTATTGATGATTTAATTAAAAAGAATTACAAGAATATATTATTATCCAATGGTGATATCTTTATTTAAATGATGTGGAAAAAATGCCTAAAAGTTTAAGATTGTTTGACAGATTACCATTATGCCCTTTCAGATTTCTAAGTCCATATATATAATTTTGAGCCCTAATTTAAAATTCCCTTCTCCTTGCCCTTTGAAAATTGAAGTCCAAAAGCTAGAGAGATCTCTCGATTCATGGAGCAATTTTCAAGAAGTTTTTGAGCATTCTTTGAAGAGATAATTTGTTTCTAACATCAATCCAAGTCCATAGAACTTGGAATCGTAGTTTTTGGTGTAGGGTATTTCAAGATTCAAAGAAAAGAAGGCTGGGATCAGACCTTCTTACATCCTTGACGTTGTGATAAGTTTATAATTTTTAGTATAATTTTTTATACTGATTTTGAGATTTTTTTAAGCATATGAATTTTTTCTAATATTCAAAACCAAAGAAATTTGAATTGCATCATTCGGTTGAGTTTGGAATGAGTTACAACGGTTTAAAGTTGGACACGAAGGAATTGAGCGGTAAACTAACGATGTTGAAAGATTGATCTCTGGAGATTTATCAGATTTATTTTTGAACACTTTGTGTGACTTAATAGTTGTGCATACTTGTGTTACAAAACTGTTCTAGGTGTAATCATTGCATTTGGTGCAGGATTGAAAAAGATATTTGAGTTTTGAGCATCAAAGGTGAAACGCGAATCAAGAATATTATCCGAAGAAAAATGTGGAGGAGAAGAGGAATGAAGAAAGAGCGACCAGAAACAAGGAGGTATTACTGAAGGGACGTAATAGTTATATTCATGAATCTCTATCTCTAAATTAATAAAATTTTGACATAAAAGTATTCTTGTTGAAATAATTAAAAGTAGTCCTTGTCTTGAATACTATTTTAAGTAGCTATCAATACTAAGTGCTGTTGAGGAAAATACATTATTCAGAAATATAATGTTCTTGATAGATCTTTGTGATCACTCAGGTTAAGGCTTTGGGGGCCATAAGACGAAGGCTTTGGGGGCCAAGTTGAAGTAGATCAAGTAATGTCATTTCGTGGAAGCCTTTGAGGGTTGAGGAGGAAAAAGCTTCATCAGCTTTTTCTTTTTCTTGGTATCCTTTTTCAGCCCTATTAACAAGTGATTTGCTCGAGGGGCATTCACACAAACTCGGTTAGGACACATCATCACCTCGAGACAGATACCCCCGAACAACATTTAGGATTAGTCTAAGATATTAAAAAAAAATTGTGTCTCCCATTTCCCCTACCTCATGTCTTAGGTATAAAATTCCTAGGCTAATTAAAAATAAGAATATAATAAAATTAGAGAACCTAATTCAACCCCCCCCCCCTTGGGGTATTCCTTGGCCACCTAGACTAACACAATGTGTAGCCCCACTCGTATGATGAGTATGGCCAGACACATAGCTCTTAGTGTGGAGATAATAATGATATTTAGTGGGTGCTATTTGGGGGAATATTTCTCTAAATTGGTATGTATGAGCCCCTGAATAGTATTATATCATCGATTAGGTTGATTCATGCCACTATTGTGTATGTTGTCCTTAAATCTAATACACCAAAGATGCCTTGTTGATGGGCGATTGTGTTTTGACTATGACCTATGGGTCTGTTATCATTGAGTTCCAAACCATCCTAGCTTGGATGTAGCAACGAGTGCACGAAGGTGATTGTTTGGCGAAGAGGGGGTCATCCATCCTCGGTGTTAAAGGAAATTGACTCAAGGAAGATGCTGTTGTTTAATCCTTTGCTAAGGTAGTATAATTATTAGAGAAGTCATTCTTCGATAATTTTACTAAGCATCAGTACTAACTAGAATGACTGATTAGGGCCTCACGATGCCCCATATCCTAAGCCATACATACATGGTAACTGATGAAGTTCAAGGTTCCATGAGAGAGTTAACATAAGCCTTTGTATCTTCAAGGGCATGATGTGTACCTTGGCACCCGATATGTAGAAAACCTAACCAATCCATTGGGTCTGATTGATCTATGATGAATTAATCTATATGAGAGATATATAATTAGTAAGGCCATCACGACAAAGGTTATCGGGCCATTGAAGTTGCTAGCTAGATAGACACATGGGCCTAGAAGGTCACATACGCAATGTTTTAAATGTTGGTAGATATACTCAAAGTTTGGATAATTTTATTAATTATTCCTGAAGACACATGATTCTATGAAAATTTCCCCAAACAATATAAATAGAGGGGGAACCTCATTTTGATACACATGTGAGTCAGTTTTAGTGCCCCACTCTTTCTTATGTTCCTCTTTCTTGAGTGCTACTTCTAGTGCGGACATGGTAGAGAGAAAAATCATACTTATAGCAATAGAGTTCGTAGCAAGAAGAGGACACCAGATGGTTCAAAGATTGCATAGATATGTCTAGAAGCTAGACATCTAAACGACATACAAATACTTACTTCTGGAACCAAAAAATTGCGGATTCGGTCCATGCAAAGGTGATGATTTTGGATTTTCTATGTTCTTGCTTTTCAAATATTTTTTGATTTGATATTTTGTTGTACAATCAAGTTCAGATCATGCCAATCAAAACCAAAAAATTTCCCAAACGCATCATGGCAAGTGTAGATTCACCAATGTGGTGATGCTTTCATTCAGATGTCCCATTTTTTTGAGGCAGTTGAGGACATGAGATTCAGTGGTGAATCTCATGAGAGGAGAAGGTGATGATTATAAGAGCTATATTTTCCACCCCAATCCTATTGGAAGGATTAGACTTTGAGGTAGAATCAACATTACCAACTTTTGAATTGAACAAATATTCTAACATGTGTACTTGCGACAAAAATCAATAAGGGAGACAATGTAAGAGAAATCGATATGAGAAAGAGTACATACAATTCTATCAAGAAGACTGGATAAGTTCAAGGTTTTTGAGAACACATGTTTATAAATGGAAAACGATAGTTTTTTAGCCTTAGAAACACATCATGATTCACATATGCCATGTGGACAGATATGTTTAAGGAAGTACATATTCTAAATGATAGTTTTTAAAATATGAAGAAAGTGGTGCGGTAGTCTACGATGCCACACATCAGGTGAGATTTATGTGCTGGCGTAGCTATTGTTGGAGACATTAGTGCAGTTATCACCCTTGAGTAGTGGGTCTTTGGTCGTGTGATCCTTAACAAAACATATACATTATTTTGAAGTATCAATTAATTACACAATTTTTAGGACATGTAACCGATTATGAAGAGTAGGATTTTATCGGTAGTAGGTAATGAAGCATTTCTAATCGAAAATATGTGAAACTCTGAGTTTCACTTACATACAACTTATCCTGTCTGTCGCATGGGTTGGACTAGAATAGCCATTGTGCATCTTATGTTACATGGGGAGTCTCCATTATTTCTATACTAATGATAAGTGATAGCAGAAAATACGGTTGTAGGAGCTTGGAATGGAGTATGCCTATGGTGGTGGTTAATGAAGAAGGGATACTACATGTGTTTAAATAGTGGAATTGATTACTTGTTTTCCTTTTCATACAACAAAATGACCACATGTGGCCAATTCATGAATAAATTTGGCATTTTGTGGGAGTTAACTTCCTACTTGTAATCGGGGGAGTTCATTTCCTATTTCTCCAAACATGAACATGGTATCTTTTTTGTGCAACAAGGCAATGATTGTATCAAATGAGGGAATACCTGTGTGGACATTCACACTTGTCTAGAAGCCTTGGTGCTTCGGCCGAAGTCCTCAAAGCAATATGAACTCCAAGGTGCGCTCATTTACTGAACATCCAACAACACCTAGATATGCAGCGATGATGCACGTATCTTGAAATAAACACCAATGGTACTTGTAACTTGTCATATCTTATTGAGTTTGTTTTTGAGGGCCATGACCCTTGACTCAAAGCTGGGGGTAGAGCCCAATGAATGTGAGCCATGCTTCTTGAGGAATTACACAGCATGGAATATTGGAAAACTTTGTTGGTCATCATAATGGTGGCTACAATGACCATGTCCTTTCACCATGAGTATTCCAGATCTAAAAACATTGGTTCTGATCATGGTCTGACATGTGCAAGATGCTACGCCTTGCATTATGATTAGGCTTGAACACAACATTGCCATAGGGGATGGTGAAGAACTGTAAGTTTTATTATCAAAATAGGCATATGATTTTTCTCTTGATACCATGAGTTTTCTTGAGGATTCAAATGGAGCAGCTCTAATACCACGATATAACTAATTTAATAGAGTAGAAGAAGGCATATGAATATCTGATATTCGAAACAACTAAACCAATATGGAAGATGATATATAGAGAAGAGATTTTGGGAGGGTTTATTTTACTGCCTTATTGTCTTTCACAATATGAGTCACCAAAAAGTAAGAATACCTCAATAATGATTATTTTGAGCAATAGAATGCCATAAATATTTACCACTCTTGGTGACATTTTTATGACACTCTAAGCTAGGGAACGACAATCGTCATGCATCACGTCACACGTCACCGTGACAGAAACAGGATAGATGATGAGACGGTGACGGTGACACGTAACGAGGTGTACGTGATGGTGACGGGATACCCTGGACGAGTGACATGACGAAATGTCTGTAACAGATGACAGCCGTGACGCTGTTTTTATGCATTTTAATAATGAATTTATTGGCAGAAAAGATAAGAATTTTATTGGTTTTATTAAATAACTCCTAGTAATTGATTTGTTGCCTGGAAATGTGTATAAATAATTTATAAATTAATTTCTTAACGAAGAAATTAAGGATTTAGTGACAATTTTTTAATAGAATTGAATAATTTGTTTACGGAAAAATAATTCATAATTACATTTTATTAATGAAAATTATGAAATTAATAATTTAATAAATTAATATATTGATGGAAAAATTATGGATTTAATGACTTATGTTTAATATATTGTGATAATTAAATAATTGACGTAAAATTGGGAATATAAATAATTTAATAATTAAGTTCTTGATTGAAAAAGTAATGATTTAATGAGGTTTTTTTTGAAACAATTCAATACTTAGTGAGGATAAATCATAACGGGCACAGTTCAACACATAATCTTTCAAAGTTTTTTGAATAGATTCAGCATGAGCTTCCAAAAATGGGAAATCAATTCAGTTCTAGCGATGCTTTTGCCTTCTGATTCATTAATAATGATTTATTAGAGAAATCACTGATTAGAGAAACTAGTAATGTGGAAAATAAAAAAGTAAAGGGGGATTCCCCACAAAATTTCCCATTTTTCTAGGGGGAGAACAGCAAGAAAACCTAGCCCAAATCCTTAAATCAACACAGAATACTTCAAAGTTTCTTGAAGGGATTCTACATGAGCTGCCAAAAAGTAGAAAATTAATTCAATACTGGTGATGGTTTTGTATTCTGATCAATAAGAAATTATTTATGATAGTTCATGACAGAAAATTCTGGGAATATTCAAATACTATTTTAAAAAGAGAAATAGAGACAACATTTCGGGGAAAATGGAGGTGGTGGAAAAACAAAAAAGGGGTATTTACCACAAATTTTCAGTGTTCATGGGAGAGAACATCGAGAATTGAAAATTCAACTCAGCTCTAGATCAGGAGGATTTCTGAGACTCTGCCGCCTTCTCCTCTTCTTGCTTCTTCTTCAACGAGGGTGTCGGCCTAGGGACGATGCTCTTCTTCCACATCCTGTCCAGTTTTCTTGAAAGTCTTTTATTACTTCCCTCCTCAATCTCCCTCTCCCTCTACCGTCAGCATTCTGGCTATTTGAAAAGAAAATTCAACTCCAGTGAAGCAAAATATAATTCAGAAAATATTAAAAATCTAAAAAAGATTCAAATGCCCATCATTCTGAGTTTTTTTCTGAAAATAGAGACTATTTGAGATGATGTTTGTTTTTCGATTTGAGATGATGTTACGAGTTTTTTTAGCAAGCTGATGGAATTGTCACTACGCAAGTCAAATTTAGGATTTCAAATCAATAGTGGTTGTTTTGAATTAAAGGGTATCCCTATGAAGTAATTTTTAAGAAAATTAATGAAATTATAAGGAAGATTAATCTCAATGTGGATGGTGCTCATCTGATGAAGTAAAAAAGGGTGCAGAGCACATCAGATTTCTGCAATTTTGTTATCATCATATTTCCATTAAGCATATGTCAATGACCATCTATAGATAGCAACGAATAAACAATTTTCTAGACAATTCTCCACCTCTAGTGTATCCTGGTGAATACAGTTCCTCACAAACTGAATGATGTTACAGAAATATGAATACTAGATTAGATAATTTTAACCCCATCTCGAAAGAAAGAATTCTAACGCAAGAAAATTAACTGACTTCTCAATCTCAAGACAGAAAGAACTTGCAGTCAATCAGGATTTCAGCTAAAAAAATTACACCAATGGAGATCTCCAAACTCTCTTCAGACATCAATACCAAAGTTTAAGAATTTTTCATGGCAGACTGATTAGATTTTGGTGTACTCAAATAAAATCTTCTATCGAGACTTCCAGAGAGAACTAAAAAAAAATCAAAACCCACGCATCCAAGAAGCAACAAATTTGAGATAGGGAGATAGATAAATAGGAAGAGCGGAGAGTGATCGAGAAATAGAAAGATAGAGAATTTGAGATAGGGAGATAGATAAATAGGGAGATCAAAGAGGAATCGACATAGGATGATAGAGAGTTTGAGATAGGGAGATAGAGAAATAGGAAGAGCAGAGAGTGATCGAGAAATAGAAAGATAGAGGATTTGAGATAGGGAGATAGATAAATAGCGAGATCAGAGAGGAATCGACATAGGAAGATAGAGAGTTTGAGATAGGGAGATAGAGAAATAGGAAGAGCAGAGATTGATCGAGAAATAGAAAGATAGAGAATTTGAGATAGGGAGATAGATAAATAGCGAGATCAGAGAGGAATCGACATAGGAAGATAGAGAGGTTGAGATAGGGAGATAGAGAAATAGGAAGAACAGAGAGTGATCGAGAAATAGAAAGATAGAGAATTTGAGATAGGGAGATAGATAAATAGGGAGAGAAGAGAGGGATGGTGATAGGGAGATAGAGAATTTGAGATAGGGAGATAGAGAAATAGGAAGATTAGAGAGTGATCAATAAATAGGAAGATAGATAATTTGAGATGGGGAGATGATAAATAGGGATATCAGAGAGGGATGGCGATAGGGAGATAGAGAAATAGGGGGATCAGTGAGGGATGGAGATAGGGAGATGGAGTGATCAAGATCGGAAGATAGAGAAATAGGAAGAGTAGAGAGTGATAGAGAAATGGAAAGATAGAGATAGAGATGCAATGGCCATTTCTTCAATGAAGAGTAGAGAGTGATAGAGAAATGGAAAGATAGAGATAGAGATGCAATGGCAATTTCTTCAATGAAGAGTAGGAAAGAAGGTACCTGGGCTCGAATCAGTACAATAAGACATCAGTCGGGGAAGAAGAATGGAAGCGACAAATTTTCCAACGAAGATTGCCATAGCTGCAAAAAAAATGTCCAATAAAATTACCTTAGAAGATTGAACCGATTGAAGTAAATTAAGAGTAACGACTTACACTAGTAGTTGTCAAAATATTCATTCACACCATCTCCATCACGCAGTTGAGCATTCTCGGCACATAACCAACACTTGACTATGACCAGGAGCTCGATGCTTTTAGGAGTAAGACGTGCCCGCTTGAAAGTGATGACTGCACGTCCCGCGGAGAATAAATATTCTGTTGGGTCATTGGTTGCACATACTGAGAGAAACTCTTATGCAAGGATAGGAAGTCGCGGGTAGGTTCGTGCGCCTATGTGTGCCAACCATCCCAATGTCTCATTATCATTCCTCTCCGTTGATTGTATATACGCCTCCAATTCCTCGGCTGGAGTTGGTACTTGTCGTTCCTTCTCCCTAGTTGGCGCTACACCATCAATGAATTCTGTGAGCCAGTCCTCATCTTCGGCGGACAAATTATGTCATGCTCACCATGTTGGGGCATAAGTTGGTGGACAAATTCCAATGCATCCTGACTGCCACTAGGATCGAGTGATTCTCCCTTGTTGAAAGGGTCAAGAATTGCTGGTGTTGTCGTCACTCAATATCTCGAAATCATCTTCTCATACTTCAACATCTTACCCTTCATGCTCTCACAAGCTTTGCGGATGGACACGATTTGAGCAGCGGTCATCCTTTTACCCGATGTGAATATTGTAGACATGAAGCTTGAGCAAGATTGTGTAGATATGTCACATCAGCGCCTTCAAGGTGCGAATCACTTCCACGACTCTCAGTGTCTTCAATCCACTAACATAGTTTGTTGTCCTATAAAATGGCCCTAGAATGTCGCGGAAGTCTGCCAACATTTCCCATTCTTCACGTGAGATTCTCATGTCCTTATCTGTCACCGACAAGATTTGTAAAGCCATAACATCTACGACTTCTCACTTCTCTAATGCGGCATGCAACATATCATGCGTACTATCCCACCACGTTGGGCAGTTTAATTGGATTTGGTTGTGATTCTTCAGCTTGTCTTTGCACATCTTTACATACTATTGCCGTCGTTTTGTCGATGCTTGGATGCTTGTCAATAAGTGCCTAAGATGGGAAATCACGTCCCCCAGGACGAGGCCTCTCTCTTGAATGACCATTTCTGCATGACTTGCAGCAGACTCCCGCATGGCGTCCAAATCATCTATATCAACGTTGTAATCAGGATCATATGTTGTGTTCGCTACGCTGCTGTAAGGTGTCATAGGAGGAGGTGTGTTCACCAATACACATAATCATTTCAGTGCAGCCTAGACGATGATGTTCAGCACTTGGGCAGTGCACGAGACATGTCAGTCCTCTATGAAACAATCATTAAACGGCTTGAGTTCCTTTGCGAGAAGTGCTATCATCTGCCTATCACTCAATGCATTGTCCATTGTGATAGATCCAACATGCATGCTCAAAATGTTAGTTTTGCAGTAAGGTAGTACGACGCAAAATGAAACCAGATGGGATGTTGCCGACCTTCGTATTCAACCCGAACTCCTCCAATGCTTGGATCACTAATGTGCTCATATTCTCGCCATCGTGTTTACCTAGTAGCTTGCATATAGCAAGTACACATTCGAATAGTTCCCACCGGTTGTTCACCCAATGAACCGTGATGCTGAGAAGACCACACAAATTTTCGGCAGTCCACGCATCCACTGTTAGTGAGACCTGGGGGACATTTGCCAATAACTCTACAAGCCTTCCCTTCATGGTCCAGTATAGCTTACGCATCCAACCTTTATTGCCTTCAAATCTGGGGGGTCAACTGTCTTCTCCGCGGCGTACTTCCAGATAATCTTGAATCTCACAATGTCCACTATGGCACATGGGGAGTCTGTCAGGAAAACAAACTGCACTATGATCTCCTTTGTCTTCTCCATCATCTTCTTAATGACACCACCCTGCCCGTATGCCTCAGCTATTGTCTATTGATCAAGATTAGTGCCCTTCAGCTCGTGGTACAGTCTGGTATGACTGAACTCCAAGTGTCTCCAGAAAATGTTTGTAGACTCATCTTTTCGCCACTTCAACCTATTTCGCAGTGGGTCAACTTTTTGGTCGCGACATGATAGGCACACCCATATGCCTCACCCAACCTCTATGAAATATCACAATATTTCAGCCTTCCCTTTGCGTTTGGGACGTGACGGCCCTACCAGTGGTAGAGGGGTCTCTCAAAAATCCTCCTCTGATGACTCTACTACCAAGTCAATGCACCCGTTGCCAATTGAAGTTTCCATTGGCGACTGTCGTAGAGAATAGGTGGAAAATCTCATTTAGTCAAATTCAAAAATTAACTCATTCAATGGATAAATCTCCATGAAATTAACGATAAAATACTTTGAACATTAGAGACAACACACGTAACAATTAGAGCTACATTACAATCGCATGAGCACAATTCTTCATGAGGTTAGGCACAAATATTTTTAAATATTTTCAAGACTCTGAATATATGACTAGCGTAACCGTCCATATAATCTCAAAAGGAATCACAAAAATCCAAATGTGCGTATAATCACTGGTTACATATCACAAAATAGACAACATAAATGTGGAGGTATGTGTAAAATTATTGCCTTCAACCATACCTCATTTACAGAGCACCCAAATTTTGACATTAAAATAGTCGTACTACCAATGTCCTATTCTCCATCTCAAATGTCAGAATTGTTGGGAGAGAATTTGAGATAGGGAGAAAGAGAAATAGGGAGAGCAGAGAGGGATGGAGATAGGAAGATGGAGAATTTGAGATAGGGATATGAGAGAGGGATCAAAAAATAGAAAGATAAAGATTTTGAGATAGGGAGAAAGAGAAATCGGGAGAGCAGAAAGGGATCGAAAATTTGAGATGGAGAATTTTAGATAGGGAGATAGATAAATAGGGAGATCAGACATGGATCAACAAATAGAAAGATTGAGATTTTGAGATAGGGAGAAAGAGAAATAGGGAGAGCAGAGAGGGATGGAGAATTTGAGATAGGGAGATAGATAAATAGGGAGATCAGAGAGCGATCGATAAATAGAAAGATAGAGATTTTGAGATAGGGAGAAAGAGAAATAGGGAGAGCAGAGAGGGATAGAGAATTTGAGATAGCGAGATAGATTAATAGGGAGATCAGAGAGGGATCAACAAATAGAAAGATAAACATTTTGAGATTGGGAGAAAGAGAAATAGGGAGAGCAAAGAGGGATGGAGATAGGGAAATAGGAAGAGCAGAGAGTGATTGAGAAATAGAAAGATAGAGATAGAGATGCTATGACCGTTTCTTTAGTGAAGAGTACGATCGAATATGTCATGGAAGAAGATCAACGTGAAGGAAGAAGATCAGATATAGCATGGAAAAAAAATGCACAACTCACCGCGAGAGAGCGAGGATCAAGATTAATGTGAAAGGGAAATTTCCGGAGTTTTCCTTCACAAATTGCCAGAGAAATAGGAGAGGAACGACTCTTCTTCCATCTTCAAATTCGACTTCGACTTTGACTTCAATGGTCAAAGATCAACCTAACGGGGCTCTGAATCAGAGAATTAGAGGTTACATTATCATGTTTCTTAACATAGTAAAATAAATAATACTATTTCCGTCACCGGTGATGGTGACAGGGTCACGGTGATGGTGAAGGCGTCACGGTGATGGTGACGTAACAGAACAAGGAAACAGGGACGCGTGACAGGTAAGTGACAGATTTGTTCAGAATCCACAGGCGTGTGACAAGACAGTGACGTGAAAAACATGTCATCACGTCACCGTTCATCATGCGTCGTCATCCTACCCGTCATGTCCATGTTGTCACGTCCCCGACGTGCCGTCCCTAATCTAAGCTGCAGTACATTAATAGCAACAGCTCACAATATGATTATATTGAGCAAAAAAATAGAGAAAATATTTCCCACTCTAGTGAGATTCTGGCAATGTTTGATTTTAAATATAATTTACCAAATGAATAGATTCTTGAGAGTTTCCATCAATCACATAGTCTCTAAGAGTGTTGCTTTGTCATCTCCTTTGAGTTCTTATCTGAATTGTCAAGATGGAGAGCAAACCACCTTGTAAGTTTGAGGGAATCATAAAGGTGTGCAAGCAGAATGGTAGAAGATAAGGTTGGACCTAGAGAAATTGAGGGGTGTCCCTAAGTTGAGGAGAAAAATCTCTTTCAACACTCCCCATTATGAAGAATATAGACTCATTGATGAAGACATCTTGGTTAAAGTGAAAATGGAGATCTTGTTTTCTTGAATGGGTATCAAAAGAATACAAATCTATGTTTGATGAGAGAAAGTCACGGTAAATGATGTAATTTAATTTACACATATAAAATCACCCACAATGGCGTAGGTGACTTGGTCGCACGAGTTAAGATAACATGTCTGGTGTTGGTCTGTTCTGTTTCATCTTGGCTCAGAGCTGGACCATGAGAACTGTGGAAAAAATAATTTATCAAAACTGATGTGATTTAGCTTCCCTAAATCCATCAATAAGATATATGAAACTCTTGAGTATGTACACTCGAACCTTTGGGGTTTTTTGTTGTTCCATCCAATGATGAAGCTTCCTAGCTGCTGATCTTCAGTGACAACTCACTCCACAAGGTATGGGTCTATTTAATGAATTATAAGTTTGATGTGTTTCATATAGTCAAATAATAGAAGATAATTATGGAGAATACACAAATCACATCAAATCACATCAAGGTGGAGTGTCATTATATATGTGGAAAGGTCCTCAAAAAACTTAACAATACACCAGATCACATCATTGAAGCAACTTGCTGATAGCTACACAAAGAACTTGGGTGGATCATTATATAAATGATTGTGTACCAAGATTTATATGTTTGATATACCTTTTACAACATGAGAGGTAGTGTGATACGATGTCCATGAATTCCACATTATCCAATGCTCATGATCCCCTCATTTGTGCGCTAGTGGCATTTTTTGAATTTTCCCCATCTGGCTCTTCTCTCCTCTATAAAGAATATAGGCCACAACTGTTTTCCAAGAATTCATTGCTTACATATTTGTTCAAAAATATTCTCTTAGAAAATCCTTGTCATTATTAGCATCTCAATATCATAAATCACTAGGGTTTTCATTGGATTGCTCATTTTCCAAGGACATTAAAAATCCAACACTAAACCCACATGGAGAGGCAATGCCACGGTTTGGAATACCGCCAAGATCCACATTTTAATATACGTTCACCATGCCAAAAGAAAAACAAGAAACAATACCACATGCCTTTTCCTTCTGAACATGTTAGCTTGATTGTGGGGAGAGATACAAGTGTGGATTGTAGATTAAATGTTCATAATCACAATTGAGGCACAATGGGGCTTCAATATGAAGGTATATGATGTTTTCATACAAAATGACCGATTATTTTTTGCATTGTAAAACGTAACGAACTTGTATCCATATTGACAATGAAGGTATAAAAATATGAAAAAAAATAAGATAAATGATATAAGTATCATGTAGTTATTACCATTTTCATGTTGATCCAACTTCAAGTTCACCAAGTATGAACCTGATACTAAAATTGAATGATAATGTAGACTGATGATTCCCATTGTGGACAAGAGGGTTTGAGATAATGTTAAATAAAATCATCGAAGTCAAAATTTCTACTCAGTGATGGTTTGGTGTCAGAAGGGAATAAAAATTTCTCCTTCTAATAGTTTTTGTGCACAGAGTGAGAATCAATTTTTTCTGGAATCTTGCAATCAGCACAAATTATGATATGCATACACGTGACACTTTATTTCATATTCAATTAAAAATTATTAGAATAAACCAAACTGTTGCATTATTCAATTATAGCTGAAAATGTGATTAATGTGATTTCAGTACCTAAGTTCTGATATGGATTATTTTATAGATTTATCATTATGAAGAGAAGTACACCGGTTGGCTTGATAAATTGAAATGGTGAAGTTCTAATATTTTATTTGTCTTTATTTGATTCCATGGATTTAGGTGGTTTAAATGAATAATTCGACGTCAAAGTGGAAAGAAAGAAAAATGCGTTGAAGAAGACCTATTGTCAAGTTGGATTAGGAGCCAATGGCTGAGTCAAAGGATGCCAAATTTTGGGGATCTAAGTCAAACTCACATGTGGATCTTTTTGGAAGATCTTAGTGAAAGAAAATGGATATGAAGAGCAGATTGACTTAAAAAGCAGATTGTCGATGTTGTTGCTACCATTGTCTTACACCTATCACTGCTGCCACAACTAATGTAATTACCCCTGGTGCACCACTTCAATACCCATTAGTTTTGTTCCATAATAGGAATAGACCCCAAGTTTCAAACATCATCGTCAAAGGTATGTTTTAATTTTGTTCATCGAAATTAAATTCGATAAATAACAAAACTAAGATATTTTCCATTGTTTTTTACATTTTTTTCCGAATTGAAATAGGATAAATAATATACTCAAATATTTATAATCATAAAATATGATTATTTTATAACTCAATTGTTTCAATAACTTTGGTCTTTATGGATTCAACCCTTATTGCACATAATGATAAATTTTACCCCTAAATGTTGATAGCTATTTGTGAAGTGATGCATTTTTTTACTAATCTCAATGAATTGTTTTCAATCAACTAGAGGGAAGAAAAGTATCATTAATTTTTTATAATTATTTTATTTTTTGGATAGTTTTGAGTATGAATTTCATTAAAGGAGGATTTTAAATGTATACAACATTTAATCTGATGAATCACTAGTGTTATTACTATAGTAAAGTCGTATCTTATTAACTTGAAGAATACAACAAAATATTGGTCCAGAAATTGGGGTTTGAACTTTGGATCTCTGGATGAAACCAATAAATGATTTTTGAATAAATTATATGCATATGACAAACCTTTGAAGAGTCAGTCAATTTTTGGTTAAGGTGATGGCTAATTTGGTGAGGCTTGGGAAATATTCCGAGAGATAACTAGGAAATATCCTCAATATGGGTTTAAAATATTGAAGTTCGGTTAAAAAAATGAGGTATTGAATAAAAAAATCTTGTTAATGAGTGGATAATTTATTTGAAGGGTAATTTGGGATGAGTTTGATGATTACTTATTTTTTGTGAGGGGGAGATTATAAAACAATGATTGACATCATGTTGGACTTAGCCCAACTGGAAGGAACTTATCCCCAAAGTGAGATCTTATTGAATGTCACAGAGTGGAATTATAAATCAAGAAGGAAGTAGTCACCATCTCAGGACTATCAGCGTCTTAGGATGGTAATCAAGAGGGACAATAACACCTTGTCTCAAGGCAGTAACGACCACACATGTCACACCCTCAAGGCCTACAAATATTTTAAGTGGCCCTACTACATTCTTCATAATTTTTTTGGCATCTCTCAAATAAATGAAATCACTATCTGACAAAAGCATACCTTTGCTAGCTTATTGCATCTGACATGCAACACAAATATTATGATTTGATTTTTTCATGAATATACTCCACTCGATGACAATGTGACAACATGTATAATTCAACTATATGTTTGCTGAATTTTGAATATGGGGGTGAAACAGGTATAAATATGGTACGAAAATTATTCGTCTCTTAGAAGAAAGACAAGGTGGATCTAATATCACTTGTTACATCTGCATGAGGCTTGAAAATTGTCAAGTAAGAAAAAATACACACAAATGTGAGTGAATGTAAAACATACCTTGATCCATTGCACAAAGAGTATCAAACTATTTTGAAGAGAGATATTTTTGGATCAGCAGATGATAACTTTCTATAACCTCTATGAGTAATGAGATTCCCAAGAAAACCCCTTACGACCCAAAAACCTATCCTGTATTTATAGGAAGATGAGAAACTTAATCCTCTTTAGTATATATAACTTAATTATTTCATTTATAGTAAGATTGACTTAGCATCTTCATATTTAATTTCAATAATCATACATATTGTTAGAAATGTCTTAATCATGTCATGATATTAAGTGAATTTCGTAATTGGGATGTGTAAAAGATAGCTGATAACATCCCATTGTATACCAATATATGGTTTTTCATAGATTAAAAAATTAATCTAACATTAAATATACAAATGAGTGGATATGAAATCTGGAAGAACAAATTCTGATAGGTTTGATGATTGATTATTTTTTTAATGGGGAGATCAGTCTAGAATGACTTTCAATGTACAATATATAGCCAAAATGAGAGAATCTCAATCCCAAACTATGGATTGTTTGAATGTGAAATGAATAGAATTGTAAATCAAGCAAGAAGTGATGAAAAAGGGCATTAGAAATTTCACTTAACATATTAAAAACGGACATAATTTGTGCTTGATGCACTAGATAAATTTATGTCTATCATTTGCATAATTCATCTTGTCCTACTTGTTTTATTGATGACCATTCAAGCGGAGAACAGCGATAGGAGTAAGAGAGTGCTATGTGGAAAAGTCATTTATTGCACAAAATTGATCATGGAGGCAAAATCTCTACAAATAGATTTGGGAATCAAGGGAAAATGGCCCTAGAATCTGGCTTTTTTATCTATTGTGCGTCACATTGTCATTTCTAGAAAAAAAAACAAAAAATGGGAGATTGGAATGAAAGAAACACCAGTTGTAACTTTGTATACTAACAAAAGTAAGTATTTCCTTATAGCAAAAAATACTTCATCTACTTCCATGTGCATTATTGTTCTCCAATTACCAATGATATTAGATGAGAGAACATGCTCGTGGATGTCAACTCATTGAGTGCGATGTATATACTCGTATGTCTATTACATTTAGGATGTGGTGTGCAAAACCAGTTTCTGGAGAAAAATCTCACTATCTCAATCACTCTCTACACTCTTTCTCTCTATCTCCCTATCTCCATCCCTCTCTGCTAAATAAATGACCATTTTACAATGTAATGACCATTTCACAGTGGACTGACATGTTCAGTGCGTTGCCCACGTGTTGGACACCATCATCCAGGCTGCATTGAAATCATTACGTGTTTCGATGAACTCACCTCCTCCTAGGACTGCAGACAGCTGCGCAGCGGACTCAGTACATGACCCTGATTACGATGATGATATAGATGACTTGGACGCCATGCGGGAGGCTGCGGGAAGTCATGCAGAAATGGTCATTCATGACAATGGCCTTGTCCTGGGGGACGTAGTTGCCCGTTCGAGGTAGTTAGTGACAAGTTCCAAGCATCGACACAACAACGGCAACAATATGTGAAGATGCGTAGAGACATGCACAACCAAATCCCATTAGACTGCCCAACGCGGTTGAACAATACGCATGACATGTTGCACGCCATGTTGGAGAAGCCAGAAGTAATCGATTTTATGACATTACAAATCTTGTCAGTAATAGATAAGGACATGAGACTCTCACGTGAAGAGTGTGAAATGTTGGCAGACTTTTGCGACATTCTAGGGCCATTTTATAGGACGATAAACTATGTTAGTGACTCGAAGACAGTGAGAGTCGTGGAAGTCCTTTGCATCTTGAAGGTGTTGATGCCACATATCGATACAATCTTGCTCAAGTTTGATATCTACAATATTCACATCGGGAAGAAAGATGACCGCTGCTCAAATTGTGTCTATCCCTAAAGCTTGTGAGAGTATGAATCATAAGATGATGAAATATGAGAATATTATTTCGAAGAATCGTGTGATGACAATAACAGCTATTCTTGACCCTTTCAACAAGGGAGCATCACTCGATCCCACTGGCATTCAGGATGCATTGGCATTTGTCCGCCAACTTATGCCCCTACATGGTGATCAAGACATAATTTGTAACGACCCCGAGGATGATGATTGGCTCACAGAACTAATCGATGGCGTAGCACCAGCTAGGGAGAAGGAACGACAAGTACCAACTCCAGCTGAGGAGTTGGAGATGTATCTCCAATCAACGGAGCGAAAGGACACATAGACAGCACTCAGATGGTGGGCACACAGGTGCACGAACCTACCCGTGATTTTGTACCCTTGCGCAAGAGTTTCTCTTAGTATGTGCGACTAGTGCCCCAACAGAACGTTTATTTTCCTTAGGACGTGCGGTCGTCACTTTCAAGCAGGTGCATCTTACTGCTGAAAGCATCGAGCTCCTGGTTACAATCAATTGTTGGTTACATGCCGAGAATGCTCAGCTACGTGATGGAGATAGTGCGAATGACTTTTCTGACGATGAAGACTAGTGTAAGTTATTACTCTTCATTTACTTCTGCCAGTCCAAACTTCTAATGTAATTGTATTGGACAACTTTTTTGCAGCTATACCGATAGTCGTCAAGATAATTGTTTATTCCTTTCTTGTTGCCTGATCGATGTCTTTTATCCTGAACTGAGAGTAGGCACCTTTTTTTATTAGAACTAAGTTGCAATCCTCTTTAAGTCCTAGACCGATATATTGATATTCATATTTGGCTTTCAAAGTGGATGCCATTGGAGGGGCCAAAACATTCAATGCGGTGTGTCACGTGTGTCCAAATCATTTAAAAGACCTTTTGCAAAAACATCATACATAACAGTTGTTCATGATTCTTAGGTCGCTTTATCTACTTTCAAATCGCAGAATACATACTCGGCTTAACATATTCTTTTATGCACTTGGAAATTAGTCACTCTCATCGTGTATATATAACTTAATATTAAATATTTCAAACCATATATGTCCATGCATATATATTTAGTCTCACATATTATTGTGTACGAAATGTGATTGAAGTTGAGCAGCTTACAAAATAGTTTCTCAACAAATGGTAAGTTAGTCAGCCATATAGGCTATGCAACTAAACAATGCCTTTTAGGCACTAGTATGTTAATAAACAAATTGCTAGAGTAGGGTTTTGATTAAACAGAAAAATGAAAAAAAGAACAAACACTAATTATTGATTATAAAAAAGAGATATTAAAATTTGGAATCAGAAAAATAACACTTTAAGATATCACAACAATAAGAATTATAGCAGACAGCCGACAACAAATTAATTACATTCACAAATACATTCAATAAATTAATTATTAAAATGTATTAAAACAAACGTCACTATATCTTACTTTTTCGACAAAAAACTAATAATTACATTAATTATATTGATAATTCTCCGTCAATATATTAATGTGAAAAATGTATTTATAATATCAACACTGAGTCCTTAATTTCCCCATCAGGAAAGTAATTATTAAATTAATTATATTCATTTTTTTGTCAATAAACTAATTATTAAATTTTATTCAAACTTACACCACTAAAATCCATAATTTTTACGTCATACATTATTTATTAAATTAATTATATTCATAATTTTCAGCCAATAAATTAATTACTATAATGTATTTAAAAAAGTCACTAAAATCCATAATTTTTTTGTAAAGAAATTAATTATTATATTTATAATTTTACAATCGATAAAATATTTATTAAACTGGTTTTAGAAAAACCTCACTAAATACTTAATTTTTCCATCAAGAAATTAATTATTTAATTATTTATATTCACCATTTTACGTCAATAAATTAATTATCACAAATTATTAAAACAAGAGTCACAAACTCCATAATTTTTACGTCAATAAATTATTTATTAAATTAATTATATTCATACTTTTCGGCCAATAAATGAATTACTATAATGTATTAAAAACTTCAAAAAGATCCATAACTGTTTTGTCAAGAATTTAATTATTATATTCATAATTTTTCCTCCGATAAAATATTTAGTAATTTTTTTAAAAAAACCCTCACTAAATCCTTGATTTTTCTGTCAATAAATTAATTATTAAATTAAATATTTTCACCATTTTACGTCCATAAATTAATTATCAAAAATCATTAAAAGAAAAGTCACTAAATCCATAATTTTTACGTCAATAAATTATTTATTAAATTAGGTTTATTCATTCTTTTCCGCCAATAAATGAATTACTATAATTTTTTTAAAAAATCAATAAGATCCATAACTGTTTTGTCAAGAAATTAATTATTATATTCTTAATTTTACCCTCGGTATAATATTTAGTAAAGTTTAAAAAAAACCCTCACTAAATCCTTAATTTTTCTGTCAATAAATCAATTATTAAATTAACTATTTTCACCATTTTACGTCCATAAATTAATTATCAAAAATCATTAAAAGAAAAGTCATTAAATCCATAATTTTTACGTCAATAAATTATTTATTAAATTAATTAAATTCATAATGTTATGCCAATAATTTAATTATTTAAATATATTTTTAAAAAGTCACTAAATTACTTAATTTTTGTCAAGAAATTAATTATTATATTCAATATTTTTACGTTTGATAAAATATTTATTAAATTTTTTAAAAAAAAACTTACTAAATTCTTAATTTGTATGCCAAGAAATTAATTATTTGACCATTTTTTGTCTAAAAATTAATTATCATAAATTAGAAAAACAGGTGTTAGTAAATCCATAATTTTTACATCAACAAATTATTTATTAAATAAATTATATTTATATCTTTCCACCAGTAGTTTAATTATTATAATAAATTAAATAAATGTCACGGTCGTCATCATTGACGGCAGTTTCATCACGTCACGTGTCCAGGGCAGCCTGTCACTGTCACTGTCTTGTCATCCGTCACAGTGACGTGTGATGTGATGGATGATGAGTGACGTTCCGTATTTGGGACAAAGTGCATGTCATATTTGGCAGTCTGTCATGGAGCCTGTTGGTGAAATGTGCCAAGCCAGCGCAAATCATCATTGGTCACTCTTTTGCGGCGCCTGATGGTGAAATGTGCCAAGTCAGCGCAAGTCATCATCGGTCATTCTGGCATGGTGCCTGATGGTGAAATGTGCCAAGTCAGCGCATGTTGGTAATATTTTGACTTCTTTATCTGCTTCTATCCTAGATTTTTTGGGTTCTCCAAGGCCACATAAGTCTGGAGGACGATGGCCAAAAGGATGATGATCAGTAGAAGAATAGTTAGGCCTTCATTGTGCTTTTCTGAGTCATTATTGTTGTCGATCTTTTCTGAGATGTTGTGGTTGTTATAAATGGCTTGGAACTTGGAGTACATGTTACATAGGGTGGGGAGAAATGGCTATGGGAAGCTATCACAGTTTAGGTACTATTTCAGGTCTAAGACCTTGGGCTTTGGACCTTTATGATTAACAGAGCCATGCAAAACGCCTCTTTCTGACGTGTGACTTCATCGCTGTTTTTTGTATACATAAGTGCATCTAAGAAAGTTGTAGATCAATATTGAGCTATCAGATTTTAATAGTGTTGTAAGTGAAACAAGGCCACATTTCTTGTGGGTTTAGATTCGTTAATGGATTGGTCAAAAAAAAAATGGATTGGCGAATTATCTTTGAATTGGAGTGAAAGAGAGTTGCCCATCAAAAATGATGCCCCAAGCCCCCCCGATATGATCGTTCGACTTCTATAGGCAAATGTCTTTAGCTCCATTTACTAGAAGAAATTATTGATCCTATAGCCAAATGTGGTGGTTCTAATACAAATGGATAAGCATCGGAGAAAGACATGCCATCTGCATGAGAGTGAAGCTACTTCTTTTCTGTCATAAATATGTGTGAGAATGTGAAAAATCATGAGATACATCCATATTGAGGGCCAACATATAGAGATATAATTTTTTATTCTAAATTTCCATAATCATCATACTCATATAGACCTGTTATTTACTTTCAAAATGTTTCCCATAAGTGCTTCATTCCACACATCAAGTAAAAAGCAAATGAAAATGAGTTGCTTGATCCTCTCTATTAACTTCAATGTTCACTTTGCATTTGTTAGTGCAAGTCCTTACAGGCCGTTCCATTAAAATGGTTGTTGTCAATCGTCCTTCATAGATCACTCTTGAATTTCACACATAACATTGTTTTATTTTACAATATTTATTTTAAAAATGATCCTAAAATGCATGATTAAAATACATTGGGTGCAGTCATGTGGATATTCTTTTTTTTTACTTGTTTACTTTCAAGTGTTCTTTTGTATGCCTATTAATCATTGGAAGAAAGTCATTGTTTTGTTGCAAAGTAAGTGGTTTCAATAGATGAGAATGGTGCTGTATTTTCCCTAGTTTTTATGATATCCAATTCATTAGATAAAAAGTCATATTGTTTTAACAATAACATGGAGGATATTGAGACCTTTTATGTTTTGAAAATTCACACACATCGAAGTCAATTTTATTAGTTATTAAAGTCAAACCTGGAAAAAGAAGTTGGAGAACTCTACATTAAGGATGGCCGAATCATCAATGTATAAGTCTTAGATCATGTTCATTCTTCATGTTGAGATTTTGTTTTAGGTATGCATCTTGTCTAGTGTGTAAAATATGGCAGAGTCCTTGGATGATTTTAGCAATTCCAGTCCTCTGGTTGGATTCCTTGTTCCCCAAGAATGATTCACCATTATAAATATCTATTTGTTTTGTATTAGTTAACCCATATTTACTTACAAGGTTTAATCAATTGTATTTATTTTAAAAATATAGGGTAAATAATTGCATATGATCATTAAATATGTTCATATGAGAATCATATGTTCTTACAATATATCGGTTATAAAAATCAAAATTCGTGAAGCTGCCAATGTTGAAACTGATTATAACCTGTAAAATAGCAATGCCATCAACATCACGCGCTTAGCCCAGAAATATAATAAATTATCTGATGTTAATTTCTAAGATACATGATTTTTATGAAGTTAATTATAAATATATTTTATTCTTAATAAATTTTATGAGCTAAAATATTTCCTGAAATTTAACCCTAAAGCTGAATGTAAAATTATCAATTACATGAATTTACCAATGAAACGAAGAGTATAAATAAAAAACAAAAGTAATATTTCATAAAAATATAAAAAATTTGGGCATGAAACCAAAGAGGAAAGGAAAAAACAGTAAAAAGTATTTTGCATATTTATTTAAAAAGGTTGGAAATATTATGGTAAGTTTGTGACATCAGAGTTTTTTTTCATATTTTTAAATTCATTTGTGCTTCATACTATTAAATAAATAAATAAACAATAGCGGTGAGAGATAGAGTCAAGATAATAAGCATAAAGAAATGTAATTCGAACCTACGAATGCATTTAAAACCTTGACTTTATTTTAAAAACTTTCTTTTTGGGGATTTGGGTTTTAGACATTATCATTTGATGGGTAACATGATTGTGTAATGTAGTCTATCTTAAGTGATGCTATGGAAGCGCTTACCAAAACCATAAATATGTATTCTTAAAAACTTTATGTAAAGCCATTTTTATCACCCATATCATTGAAAATTTTTCCCAGTTAGGAACATATTTTTACTGTGGATACCAAGTTTCCTAAGAGCTACCTTTTTCCCACGAGAGAAAATGGCCCACACATGAGTGGGTGTATACCTCAATAAATATATGAACAATATATTAAAAGAAAACTTGTTCGTTGTGGATGTGGGTGAGAGCCAATATCATTAGTATTGGCTCTACTGTAATAAGATTGTGTAATTTAAATGGTGGTAAGTTATTACATGGAAGAAAAGAGATTATGAAAACATCATATATCTATTATTCCAATACTTCATATAAATTAGTTGTATGACCCATATCATTGAAAATTTTCCCATTCAGGATCATATTTTGATTTAGTAAATACCAAGTATTCTAGGAGGTATTTTTCATATAGGGCACCACAAGACACTCAGAAACACTCTAAATATTTTATACGAGAGGGTGGCAATACTTCTGATGAGGTATTCCCCTGGGCACATCCGTTAGGTTGGATATAGACATATAAATTGAGCTCCCCATCTATGTAAAAAAATATTTTTAAGCTCACTTCGTCCTAGAGAGGCAGACTGAAAGAAACTAAAATTTTGAAGGTCCATCAAGGCTATTCTTGATGTCTTTACTGTTTGGAGAGGAGCAATAGAGAAGTCAAGAGGTTGATGCACATCAGGAAGACAGCTTGATCTTGGCGGATCATAGGGATCTAAGGTTAGCCTCTTGCCTTAAATTGATTATTCTTCAACACATTTAAGCAAATCATCTATCACTCCCATCCATCATCAACATCTGCCTTCATCCCTATGTATCATCATCCACCATCCATCTCATGTATCACCTTCATCGTCACGATCTCATAATGTGTCACCTCTCTATTCGTCTAAGAAAACCTAAACCATTATATCTTCCATTTATCTCATCATTCTACTCCCCCTTCCTCCACGTTTCACCCCATCACTTCTATTCTGTCTCGTCTTCACATCATCCTATATTATATTAAAACCTAAGTTACTAAACCCTGTATAAGATACTTATTATTAATTTGTATCTCGTCTCACCGTCACTGCTCCACGACTTTCTTCATCCTCTGCTCTCATTTTCACTTGCTTAGATCATGATCCATTGATCACATGATAATCACCCCGTTATTAAATAACTGATATCCCTATCTTTCTCCTATCACTATCTCTTACGCTGTAAGATCGGTTCCCTATGGAGACGACCCTTGCTCATCCCTATCTAGGCCCCTAAATGTTTATTATTGATTAAACTCAAAATCACTACGAGATAATTTTACACCTAATTTTGAGTTTATCAATCAACTATGTAAGTTCTTGAACTTTTTTTTGGCAGCAACGGTGGTGAAGTAGCACACATCTTAGAGGCCTTTCACAGTGGGATCTTCCGTTTTTTCGCTCAAGTCCACTACATTTGACTAGCACACCAAGGTTTTTCTGTCTTACATGGAACCAAAATTGTTATAGGTTCGTCAATACCTCGAGAAACTAAATAGCGTGTGATGCTACTGCACAGAGGGTTTCTCCCCACCCTATGTAACATGCATGACACCAAGTTCCATACCATTCACAACAACCTAGAAAAGCACAATGAAGACATAACATGTTATTATGCTTCTCACCATCATTTTGGCTATCACCCTCCAGATTTATACATCATTGGAGAACCCAATTGTGCCAGGATGTACCATGATAAAGAAGGTAGAATGTTACCAACATGCACTAGATTTGGCACATTTTGCGGTCAGCCATCACAATAGAGTGGCGAATAATGATCTAAACTTCCTTTGAATTATCAGGGGCTACATCAATGGTCTATTGTCAAGTCATGGAAGTAGAAGATGCTCACATGTGAGATGGTGTTGAACAAGGTCTGAGAGATTATCTACTTCAAGAGCCCTCGAGCTCTCGCTGAACCCCTAAAGAAATGAACATGTGCCCCAAAATAATATTAGTTTTCCCACACAAATAAAGCTCTATCTAGATGGATCAGAGGTTGATTGTGTGTCTTCATTAGTTCATATAGCTATCTTCCATTATGACCTAATTAATGACAGTCTTATTTTCTACCCTTGTCCGTCCCCCCATTGTTAGCTAATATATTTTAAATTAGAATTCGTTCATCCATTCTTAAATGTAGGTTAATCCCCACATCGTGTTTCTCTGCCATAAGCTTGCGGGCCCACATAAGAGGGTTCAAAATGATCTATGAATGTATAAATGAGTCTAGTTTTGCATGCATAAAAAATTCATGCTGGTGAAGGTTGTAATAGCCAAAAGATGACAAAATTTTACACTAAATGCAAGTGGAAGAAATACAGGAAAGCACTTGATGAAATAAGTGCATTTTTATTTTGAGTCAATATAAACATTTTAGTTTTAGAATCATTCTTTCTTGAGCCGTATGAGGAAAAAACCTCCTATACATTTCTGTGGGTGGGGGGGAGGGATCGTCAAAGAGAGAAGAGTGGGCACGTCACGGGAACATAGTGTGTTAGGCTAATGTGAACAGCTGAAGAATAGTTCAATGACAGGGACAGATGATATGTGCTTTGATAGGGCCTGACATGGATCCAACTGCGTAGTAAATTGGTCGAGGCTTCTAGGGTTAGCCGCCCCATTGCTGAGGTTGTACAAGTAGTTGTGCATAATAGAGAATAGGAAATGTGTGTGCAAAGAGTAGAGGCAGCATGCATAGGGTGGAGATGAGGAGTAGAAGTGTGATGGTAGGGCATAGACAATGAGCAGAAGTGTGACAATAAGGTGGAGCTGCGCGACGTGATGGTGGGGATGTGTGGCGTGATGGTATAGTGTGTAGCAGCACAATCAGGCTTTGTGGGGACACTATGGCTTGGCGACATGATGGAACAGTGAATGGCGTGCTAAAGTTGCAGGGTAAGGTAGCACATAGTGGCAAGACAAGGGGATGTAGAGACACCCTGAATTGAAAGTTAACACCAGAAATTGTGCAAGTCAAACCCCTCTTTTCTCTTTGTCTTCTTCTCCTTCTTCTTGTCTTTTCTTTTTCTTTTTTTTCTCTTTTTTTCTTCAAACTTCTTTCTGCTTTTTTTATATATATATGAACGAGGGGGATGACAAAAAATGAAACACTTTCCATGATCTAAATAGTTTTCTAAACATCTTGTCACAACTAGCATGGGTGTTATAACAATCACATTGGTCTAGGGAGAAGAAACAGAAGAATAAGATTTAGATAATGCAGAGTGAATTACGGACAGAAAAAGAGTTGAAGAGGCAGTATCGGAGTGATACCGTGCAAAGGGAGATAGACGTACTTGGGAGATAGGTATATCTTCGGTAGTGGAAGCAAGGTGGTGGAGTCAAGTTATGATGGATATGGCGTGAAGTGTGTGGAACAATGAGGTGGAGGGAGATGATGGATTCTGTGCATAAGAGTTGGAAAATGACTGCTCCTATTTTGGAATAAAAGTAGGCTAATGGTGGGACAAAATACAAAAGTGGGATCGGCTATGTTGAGCTGATGGAATGGGGGCTCTCAATTCACTCATCACTTCCCTTTGAAGCATAGAGCTTCTACCCTTGACTTTCCATCATCTAATCACCTACTAGACACCCTCCCAAATTTGAGATTGAATCCATATCACTCAAAATCACATGTGTTGCACCTCAACATGTTCTTGATCCGCTCTAGGAGCTTAACTTCTCTACACATGTCCCCAAACCACAGGATGAAAGGTATGACTCATGTATATGCATGTTAAAGATGATTACAAGCAGGTTCAATTCATATAATATTCTTTAAAATTAAATGCATGAGTCCCAGTTCGCCACATAAAATGACTCAGCTCCCCCCTACTAAAACGTGCATGGTCCTCAATGCATAGCTACAAAAATCATGAAGAGTAAAACTGAGGTAAGAAGGGCAAACAGTGATATTGGAGACATTGGGCCCAATGGCATTATGAATAAGAGATCCTGGCGATAGTGCTGATTTGCTGAATCACATACGCCCGCAACCTGGTCAAAGTTACCATAGAAGACACAACAAAAATAAGGAGCTGACATAATAAAAGAAAATAATGCAAAGAAAATAAATCCTAAAACATAATAAAAGAAAACAAATCCTGTTGAGAACTCTAAGCAGATGGTGACGTCGCCGCTTCTAAAGAAATGTCTTCATTGGGGGGATGCGGCTCGTGTTCAAGGAAGGGTTTTAAATGCTGCCCATTGACCTTGAATTCGGCTCCATGTGTTGGATCTCGAATGAGGACATACCCATTGTCAAAATGTTGGCATACGACGTAAGGTCCATCCCATCTTGATTTAAGCTTTCCTGGAAAAAGTTTAAGTCGAGAATTATATAGCCAGACTTTTTGTTCAGGGACAAAAACTTTCCTGTGTATGTATTGATCATGGAACACTTTCATCTTGGCTTTGTAGATGCGGGAATTTTCATATGCTTCATTCCGCAACTCCTCCAATTCATGCAGCTGCAATAAACGATGTTCACCTGCATCATCTAAAGATAGATTAATTCGCTTAATAGCCCATAAAGCGCGATGTTCGATTTCTAAAGGGAGATGACAGGCTTTTCCAAAGACTAACCTGAATGGCGACATTCCTAACGGGGTTTTATATGCAGTCCGATATGCCCATAGCACATCAGGCAACTTACTAGACCAATCCTTCCCATTAGGGTTAATAATTTTCTTCAAGATTTTTTTAATCTCCCTATTTGAGACTTCGACTTGGCCATTGGCCTGAGGGTGATAAGGGGTGGTAAGACGATGATGAACTCCATATCGTTTTAACAATTCTTTAAAGACTTCGTTGTTGAAATGAGTTCCACCATCACTAATAATGGCTCGTGGGCATCCAAACCGGGAAAAGATATTATCTTTGACAAATTTAACAACCTCTTTGCGGTCGTTTTTTTGTGTTGGTATGGCTTCTACCCACTTAGAGACATAATCAACACCTACCAAAATATATTCATATCCAAAAGATGGAGGAAAGGGTCCCATGAAATCTATGCCCCAAAGATCAAATAACTCAACTTCAAGAAGAGTATGTAGAGGCATAGAAGCATTGCGACCTACATTTACCACTGCTTGACATTGAATGCATCTCTTGCAGAATTCATATGCATCACGATGAAGATGAGGCCAATAAAAGCCACATTGAAAGACCTTATGTGCAGTTATCTTGGAGGCGTAGTGTCCTCCACACAAAGATGAGTGACACGACTCCAAAACTCTCCATTGTTCATCCTCTGGTATACATCTTCTAAAAATTTGATCGACTCCCAATCTAAATAGTTCAGGCTCATCCCAATAGTAATACTTGATATCCTTAAAAAACTTTTTTCGATCATCATAATCCCAACCTTGTGGCAATTGACCGGTTACCAAGTAATTTACTATATTAGCATACCAAGGTAATTTCCGCGTAGAAATTCCTAAAATATGCTCATCAGGAAAAGAATCTATGATGGGAGTTAGGGATTGCATTGATAAGCGGGAGAGGTGATCAGCTGCACCATTGTCCACTCCACGCCTATCTCTAATTTCAATGTCAAACTCTTGCATTAATAAAATCCATCTCATTAATCTAGGTTTTGTCTCTTTCTTGCTTAATAAATGTTTAAGTGCAGCATGATCTGAAAAGACTATAATCTTACTCCCTATGAGGTAAGATCAAAATTTATCTAAAGCAAAGACAATTGCAAGTAACTCCTTTTCTGTGGTAGAGTAATTTACCTGAGCGGCGTCGAGAGTCTTACTTGCATAGTAAAGAGCTGTAGGTTTCTTGTCTTTGCGTTGACCCAAAACATCTCCCACTGCATAATCTGAAGCATCACAAAAAATCTCAAAGGGTTCACTCCAATTTGGAGCTTGTAAGATAGGGGCTGTAACTAATGCTTCTTTAATCCGATTAAAAGCCAACTTGCATTCATCATTCAAAATAAGTTCTTTGTCTTTAGAAAGAAGCAAAGTGAGAGGTTTAGCCACTTTGGAAAAATCCTTAATAAAGCGACGATAAAAGCCTGCATGGCCCAAAAAACCCCTAAGTTGCTTTAGGGTCGATGGAAGTGGAAGCTCCTTGATGATCTCGATCTTTGCCTTGTCCACCGCCAGCCCCTCCTTACTGATATGGTGACCTAGGACGATCCCTCTGTCCACCATAAAATGGGATTTCTCCCAACTGAGCACTAACTTGTTTTCTTTGCAAATCTGTAACACTTTATCCAAGTTAGACAAACAACACTCAAAAGATTCACCAAACACAGAAAAGTCATCCATGAAAACCTCAAGGCATGTACCAATCAGATCAAAAAATATTGCACTCATGCACCTTTGAAAGGTTGCTAGTGCATTACAAAGTCCAAATGGCATTTTTCTAAAGGCAAATGTTCCTAAAGGACACGTGAACGTAGTCTTATCTTGGTCACTTTCATGAATGCTAATTTGATTGTATCCTGAGTACCCATCTAAGAAACAATAAAAACTTTGTCCAGCTAATTTTTCAAGGATTTGATCAATAAAAGGCAGAGGATAATGGTCTTTTTTGTTGCTAGATTTAACTTTCGATAATTTATGCATACTCGCCAACTCGATGCTACCCTAGTTTGGATCTCTTCTCCATCCTGATTTTTTTGAACCGTAATCCCTGTTTTTTTGGGTACTACATGAATTGGACTAACCCACTTACTATCTGAAAATGGGTAAATGAATCCCGCTTTCAGCCATTTGGTAATTTCTTTTGACACCACATCATAAAGATAAGGGTTTAGTCTACGTTGATGTTGTACTGAGGGCTTGGATCCTTCCTCGATAAACATTCTATGCTGGAAGACATCAGGGCTGATTCCCTTGATGTCATCTATGGTCCATCCAATAGAGCTCTTGTGTTGTCGTAATACATCTAATAGGTTAACTTCCTGCTCCATGGTGAGGGTCGAAGAGATGATCACGGGATACGCCTTTCTTGGACCTAAGAAAGCATATTTAAGGTGAGAAGGAAGAGGTTTCAATTCTAATTCATCAGTGGGCATAGATATGTAGTCATTCATACTTTCGCCCTTCGTTTCGCTGCGGTCATCCTTCTCCCCCTCATAAACACTCTCATTCACTGCCATCACATCATACATTGCGCTCTCTATGGCATTGCATTCATCATCATCATCATCATCATTTAAGGAACATGTATAAATATCTTCCTGGCTACTGTTGGGGTATTTCATCAATTGAGAAATTGGTAACTCAACCTCTTCTTTTCCCATGCGCAATTTAAGTTTTCCTTCATTCCAATCCGTATTCACTCTTGCGGTAGCTAGAAATGGGCGTCCTAAAATAATGGGTGCATGACTAATTTTTCCTGAAATTTTTACATCCACTACTATAAAATCCACTGGAAATGAGCACCTTTCTACTTTCATAACTACATCCACCAGCTGACCACATGGTCTTCTAATTGATCCGTCCGCTAACTACAATTCTAAATTTACTGGTTGTAGTTCACCAAATTTAAAGGTCTCAAATAAAGCCTTAGGCATGATATTCACACTTGCTCCTGAATCAAGTAAAGCTTTGGTGAATACTTCTCCTCTAATTTCACATTTAATCACTGGTGCTCCCGGATCTTTGCGCTTTTGAGGTAATTCAGGCAAAAATATTGAACTAATATTCTCAGAAAGTTGAATCCTCTTTTGCTTCCTAGGGGGTGTGCACAGGTTATTCACAAATTTGGAATAATCAGGGATGTACTATATCGCATCTAAAAAAGGAATTTCAATAGTAGCCTCTTTCAAATACTCAAGAAGTGGGCTATCTTTTGATTTTTCTTTCTTTGCTTGTAAGGCACTAGGGAAAGGGATAGGCGGGCAATATGCCTTTGGGTAGGGTTCCTTTTCCAGATTTTCCTCTACCCCTACTTCTTCATCTTTTTCTAGTTCCTCCAACTTATCCTCTACTTCCTTTTGTTTCTCTACAGCTGCAAATGGGTTAGACAATTCTTTCCCACTTCTAAGTTTTGATATAGCACTTAATTCTCCTACTTCTTGTTTTTCCGTCATGGCATGCATGTTATGAATATGCTCATTAGCTATGCTACACATGTCATCAACATAAAGTAAATTACTAGGATTAATACAGGCCTGAGTAGGGAGTTTACCTGGTTTGGCGCCCATCTTCATGGGGTCTTCACAAGTACCTTGTGGTGCTCCGCCGTGCACAAGTTGTTGAGCGCTGTGAAGGCCGACCTCCGCCTTGAGCTTTTCCATCTCCCGCCGATGCCTCTCCTCCATTTCTTCGAAAAGCTTGATCATCCTCTTCTTGTCTTCTTGCAGCTCCTCGATTACCTTGGTGAGAGTCACATTAGTGGGATCTGAAAATTTTCGGTAAGGTTGATAATGTTGTTGGTGATGTGGATTGTTCGCCTTGGGTTGAAACTATTGTTGGGGTGGTCGATTGTGATTGTTCTATGCCTGTCCTCCTAAGTTTCCTCTAGCGGCCCATTGACCATTGTTCCCTTCTTGCCTGCCTATAGCATTCACTTCTGAAATCATAGGGCACTCTTCTCCGGTGTGGCTATCACTTGAGCACATTTCACATCGATTTATTTGGTTGGGTGCTCCTCCACTATTCTGACCCTGCCATAATGAGATCATTTTTTTGTTCATCTTTTCCATAGCTTTTCCCATCATGACACCTATCTTTTTTTCAATTCGATCCATAGTAATCTGGGGTTCAACCCCCCTAACATCCAACAATCCACCTTTCCGAGGAGTAACCCTAACATGATCGGAGGCATCTTGGTGATAGGCTAAATTGTCGGACATCTTTTGTAGGAGTGCCATGGCTTCATCTTCGTACATATCTGCTATTGCTCCTCCACTTGAAATATCAACTCTTCCTTTTTTTGACATCATTCAAGCCTTCATAAAAAATTTGCACTAACTCCCATTTTTGAATGCCATGGTAGGGGCACTTCCTAATGAGCCCCATCAATCTCTCCCATGCTTCACTGAAGGTATCATTTCCCTGCTGAAAATTTCTAATCTCCCTTCTGAAAGAGTTTGTCCTCGCCACTGTATAATATCTTTTTAGAAAGCTCTTCTCCGTATCATTCCACGATTCGAAATTTGTCCCCAATGTTCTAAACCAATCCTTGGCTCTATCCTTAAGGGCATGAGGGAATAGTTTCATTCTCACAGCTTCCTTTGAAATTCTAAGATAAGTGCAACTATCACAGGCTTCGTAAAATTTTTCTAAGAAGTCATAGGGCTCTTTGTTTGCCTTCCCTAAAAAGGATGGTAATAACTGAAATTGGTGTGGATCAATTCTAAACATCACATCATCTCCAATAGGGGCAGATACCTTGGTTAAGATGGGGGTTTCAGCTGGTGTGGAATACTCTCTGATCCTCCTACGTCCATCGTTAACTACCTCAGGATTTCCTGTTCCATTGCCTATTGGGTCCATTGGTAAAGTTCTAATCAACGTCTCCTCTACGAATGTGGGTTCGGTGAAAGATGATTCGGGTGTGGCGGAGTCTACTACAGGGGAATTTCTGTCACTGCTCCCTGATTCAAATCCAGACCTAAGCTTCATACAAAACCACTAATTCAAACACAACACCAGTTAGTCGTTAGCCACCAAATCACTTTGAATATAAAATTGATACAAGGATTCTTATCAAAAATTAGATCAACACTTGCCCAATTTCGTTTATGAATAAAGGCACGTTCAATTCCTTAGCGTTGCTTCCCCGGCAACGGCGCCAATTGATAAGCCAAAAATAGGGGTAAAAATTATGAATTTTTAGCCCTTGTCGTTGTGAATTTTGGCTTAAGCAATAAAATTTATAAAAACTCTATTTAATATGTATAGTGATAAGTACGAGTGTCGTCCAAGGGAAGCGAGTAATAAATTCAATTTGATGATCTTTTTGGTGTTTTAATCCTAATTAGAGTGAATTTAATCTTCAATGAGGATCAAGTCACCCTAATTAGATGAGAATTTAGAAAGGGGGGTAGACGAGGTGAGATGAGTAGAAGAATTATGGACTCTAAATTTGCTTCTTTGATCCTAATGAAAGGATCCAAGAAGTCAATTAGAGAGGTTAAAAGGGAATTTTTAAATTGAGTTTGGTTTGTTTTTGCAACTTTGGTAATTCAGAACTGAAATGGGTAATTCAATCTCCTAAGAATTAAAACTAAATTTTTTTAGAGTTTTTCTTTGGTAATGCAACTGAATTCCTGGGTAAATCCCTCAATTTCTCCTCTCAATCCTAATCAGGGCCTGTACATGCCGCTCAAGCCAAGCAATTTAGAAGTTCAGATTAGAATCGAGAAGAAGAAACAAACAACTTAACCAATTTCATTCAAAATGCATCAAAGTTCAAATACAATGAAGGGAGAAAAGTACCAAAAGGGTTGATCCAGGCTGGGGCTCCTCTCTGTCTTGCAGCTGTGATAGAGAACCATCAAGAATGACCCCCTCCTTCTCGAAATTCAGCTTTTATACCTAGGTAAAATGGAACAAATGACCATTTTATCCTTAATGAGTAATTAGTCTATATCTATCAATAAAATCTTTATCTTGATGATCCAACCCTACAGATAGAAAGAGGGGATCAAGACGAACAAATCCATAAAAAATCATCTCAATCGGACTTCTGGATCAAAAGTTATGAATAAATGAAGTTAAACCAATGTTAACCATTGGATTAATTCATTTATTAATTTATTTATTTTTTAACCGCAGGCTGACGTGTCGCCCGTCAATTGGAGGCAAATTTTCAAATTCCTCAGGCGGGTTCTCTCTCCTTGCGCCACGTACCCCCCTGGCGAAAATAAGAAAACAAACGAAAATTCAAAAAAGCGTGTTTTTTATACGTTTCGATACGCACGTAACGTGCGTTTATTCATTACTCAGTCCACTTCTACTTCGCCACATCACCGCCCGTGCGTGCGGGTTGTACGCGCAGCGCGGGCGGTGAACTTACCTCTTGCAGCTGACGTGTGTGCGACGCCGTTGGATTCTCATCCAACGGTCCTCATAGCTCCACGTCGACACCGGACTTATCCTTTCCCCTTTTTTTCAGCGAACCCCTTAATAAAACGTGAGGTTACAAATGGACGCCGCCCAAAAATATTTATAAATGTACCCCTTTTCGCATTCTCTCCCCTCCGCTTTTCTCTGAAATATTAAAACAATTAATAATACATTTGCAATTAAACCCTGAACTATTTTAAATTGGATCTTTACGCCTGCAGTGGCGACCGAGAGCTGTTTTCAGGGTCTTTTTGCAACGAAAGTTCGCAAAAAGGCGCTTGAAAGTTCAAAAATAGTAAAAATACTTTCTTTTTCTGTTATAAATATACCTTTTTTCTTAGAATAAATGCATTTCCTCTTCAAATAAATCTCAGAAAAATCCTAAAAATTCGTAAAAAATTCTAGAAAATTCTAGAAAATTCACTGATCCATTCCCATGCTGATAAATGTCGAAATAAAATATTAAATATGCCATTTTCATTAAAAAAATAGTTATTTCAAGCTTCAATAATTCCTTTAAAATTTATATAATTAATATAAAATTAGGGAAAAATCAGAAATTACTTGAAAACACTATTTTCATGTAAATATATGATAACAACCCCATTTTAAGCTCTTTAAATGCATAAAATTGTGTTGATAACATGAGATAAAATAAAGACCGAATTTAGGGTGTTATCAATGCCGATGTGTCATAAAATAAGTTGTCTCTTATAAGGTGGTTTAGTCTCTTCTGATAGTGCGGCTTGGTTATGTGTACCACCAATTCCCTTCAACGTAGAATAATTTGGCTATAATGAGTTGGCATGAGGGAGTTTGAGTGGGACCAATAGGTGATGAATTAAATAGTAGGTGCTAAATGACACATTTGAGTCAAGTAAAATGAATCTCACTTCTCTTTTAGAGTTTTTGACATTTTCAGGTTTAGCTCTCATTTGAGGGTTATTGGGCTAAGGAAAAGAGGTCCAAGAAGGCCCAACCATATTTAGAGCTCCAGGAGTGGCCAGAGTTGCAGCTTGCATGACTTTAATGAGCCCTTAAAGAGCCTTTAATCTCATTAAAGGCAAAACTTCAAAAGAAGCAAGCCAAGTGAGCTACCATAATGAGGGGAAATCAAAGGACTCAAACCTGATTCAAAGACACCTCTTCACCAGGATTCAGGTTTCAGAAGAGATCTAGACCATTAAAGGCCTTGGAAGATCTAAGGGTCATCATTTTCCTCTCTTCCCTATATATACCCTTCACAATCCAATGTAATACTCACTCTTGTTTCAATCCGAATCCAAGGTATAATGGGATGTGTGTAATTTTTCTTGAGTCCCCTTACCTTTGGTGAAATTTGGGTACAGAAGGGGCATTCTAGAGCAAGAGTTGCTGGAGAAGTGGAAGAGTCTTGATCACCTTGGGCCTTGGCTGGTGTGGCAAAGAGGTTTGATCACTGTTTCTCCCCCTCATATCTATTTTTTCACCTTTGTTGCAGGTAGTCTTAGAGCATCTAGCCAACATCTAGATGGTTCCAACACCTCCTGCCATGCTCAAAAATTTGTTCTAGAACTCATTCTAGAGAAAATTTAGTGCATCGACATTTTCCACTCACGTCCAGGTGCAATCATTGCTAGCGGACCCATTTTCTCTCTCCTCCGCCGAGCCACCTGCCTTGTACAGCCTTCGCTCTAAGCCAAATTTTGACAAAGTCTAGATCGCCTACCACCCACAACGAACGTGTGCTGCCTACGTGCGCTATCACATCACCAACACTCTGCCCTGCCACGTCGCCGATAGATACTGCCCATGGCTCGGTTGAGGTACTTTATTTTAGTTTAAATATAAAATAATTTTTTAAAAATCCCAACAAATTCCCAAAAATCATATTTTATCTAACATTTCCTTTTAGGATTATTTTTAATATATATAAGATTTCTTAATTATAACTTTAGTGAATCTAGTTACTTTGCTCTCGGAGGATCAACCCGTACTCTCCCTAGGCTAGTAAGGTTTAAAAATATATATATATTAATTTATATTACCTGAAAGACTATAATTAGTGATTATTTTATCACTAATACATCCCAAAATCTGAGTTATCAATAGGTTAGAGCTTTGACGTGCCTGGTCTTCTTTAGGGATCCGTGAGTTTTCCCTTGGTGGTTTTCCATGCCAATGAATGAGAAACTTTCTCATCATTCCACATTTGGTGAAGGTGATAACATCATGTAATATCCACTTGATGTTTTCATGCTAGTTAAGCTTGTTTTCTAGAAAGGCCATGAGAAGGGATGGGTCCTTAAATGAAAGAGGGGGAAACTTTTTAGAAGACCAAATCTGAGATATCAAAAGTGGAGCTTTCCTCCTATGCAACGCATATCTCAACAACTTAAGCATTAAAAATCAAGCCATGCAACATAATTGATGCTCACATTATTCCATGGTTTATGAGGGTTAGGAACAGGAGTATTCAATCACAAGGCATTTACCATGCTGTAGTTTGTATCTCTCATTCAAAATATTATCCAAATATGTGATAGTAACATATATCTCACGAAGCTTATCCTTCATTTGAGGTCAAATCTCTAAAGGATCATCCTGTCCATTATAAATAAAAAAATCAAGTTTCTCTCCAAAAGAAATTGCTTGACTGGGCAAACTTGATGTCTACCCTTTGGCAAACAGGAATTGTCCTGATCATCATAATTACTATCATGACCTTGGGGTCTATCCTTGGATGGATAAGGATCATCATGAGGAGGATTGCTATCATCACTTGGAGGTCTATCCTTGTGTGGGTATGGATCACCATATTTAGGATGACTCCTATCACCACCTTAAGGTCTGTTATTAAAAAAAACCACCTTATGGTCTATCATTAGGTAGAAAAGGATTGACATAATTAAGAAGTTTCAGTTGAAAAATAAGAGGCCAACATTGCCGATCGATGTGACCACGTTAGGTTAGAATAGAAATAATAAGAGATTGCATAAAGAGAGAGAGAGAGAGAGGTGGGCCAATGGCCCACTTACATAGGCCCACAAGGGACTTCTCTTCTCACATTCCCCCTCAGGCTGGAGCATAGATGTCATATAGGCCCAGCTTGCTTGAGAAGGTATCGTAGGACGTCACGCTCAGCCCTTTAGTAAATATATCTGCAAATTGTTCTGCGTGAAAATAAGTCCTGCGACGATGCGGTGGTGAATCACATGGCATTCAATTTCAATATGCTTGGTACGCATGGAAAAGGTTTGGTTGTTGGCAATGAACATGGCCGCTTGGTTTTCACGCATAATCGGCATAGCTCATTTTACTGGAAAACCAAGTTCACATAAGAAGTTACGTACCCATAGCATCTCGAAAGATGTCTTGGCCATCGCTCAATATTCTGCCTTGGCACTGGATACCGACGGGACAGATTTTTTGTGACTTCGTCAAATGACCAGATTACCACCCACTTAAACGCAGTAGCCAGTCATCGACTTGCGGTCCTGACGATTGCTAGAAAACTGAGCATCGGAGTAGCCAACGACCTGTAGATGACAATGATGTCGAAATATAAGTCCTCGTCGTGGAGCATATTTAAGATATGCAAGCAGACGTGGCGCAGCCTCCCAATGAACCTCCCGAGGGGCATGCATAAATTGTTTTAGAGCATTTACGGTGAAGGTGATGTCAGGCCGAGTCAGCGTAGCATAGATGAACTTCCCAACCAGACGTCGATACCGTTTGGGATCAGTATAAAGTGGAGACATAGTACTCCAAAACTTAGACTTGCTATCTGTAGGGGATGCATATGGCTTGCATCCATATAGACCAACTTCTTGTAAAATATCGAGTATATACTTGCGTTGATTAACAACAATAGCGCCTGGTCGAGATGCAAATTTGATGTCAAGAAAATACTTCGGTTCCACTAAGTCACAAATATCAAGATGTTGATGCAGGAATGTCTTGACATGCTGAATGCCCGCACGATCACTGCCCGTGATGATCATGTCATCCACATAGACGACAAGAATAATACATCCAACCGAAGTAGTCTTGCAAAAGACAGTGGGCTCCACATCACAAGCCACCAGTCCACATGTCGAGATGGGGTCACTGAACTTCTCAAACCACGCACGAGGACTCTATTTGAGGCTGTAAAGAGCGCAACGAAGAAGATATATCTTATCATGTTCCCCCTCAACCAAATAGCCAAGAGGTTGCTCCATATAAACGCACTCAGAGAGGTCGCCATATAAAAAGGCATTGGAGAAATCAAGTTGGTGCAATTTCTAGTCATGGTTGACCGCCATGGAAAGAAGTATATGGATGGAACTAAGCCGAACCACTAGGGAGAAGGTTTCCTCAGAGTCAATGCCATAAATCTGTGAGAAACCCTGAGCGACCAACCGAGCTTTATAGCAATAAATAGTGCCATCAGGATGATATTTGAGGGTGAACACCCAGCGACAATTGACGACATTAGTAGTAGCCGGTCGACCGACAAGCTCCCACGTACCTCGACGAATAAGGGTTGAATATTCTTCATCCATAGCAGCTTTTAAGTGAGGAATCAATAAAGCAGCCTCATGAGATTGAGGAATAGACTCCGCAGCTGAGGCCACAGCAAATGCCCGATAAGGAGCAGAAAGTCTAGCGTACGAGACCACATTAGAGTATGGATGAAGAGTGCACGAGGTCTACCTTTCCGAAGCACGATCAAAAGATGAAGATCATTGGAAGGCGGACTGGAGGAGGACGCACATTGGGCTTTAGCGCAGAGCTCTGGGAGCGAGGGGCTAGGAGCCGGAAGGAGAGGAAGGTCTTGGGCTGACAAGGAGTCTGGAAGTGGGAGTAAGGCCAGTAGAGGAGTAGAGGGTAGTAGAAGAGCCAAGTCAGATGCAAGAGAAGTAGCGGCCAGGTCAACCAAGGAACTAAGAGGAGATGATCCCGAGTGCTCCCAAGATGATGAAGTCATGGGAAAGAAAGGGGTTGACTCATGAAATGTAACATCAACCGAGACAATGTACCGTTGACTCTCTAGAAGGTCGATCAGGTATCCCTTCTGCGTTCGAGAGTAACCAACAAACATTCCCTTGGTAGCTGATGGAGCAAGTTTAGATTTATTTGCTGAGTGGTCATGAGCAAACGCTACATACCAAAATATATGGGGCGGTAAGAGAATAGCTCTCTCTCGGGATGAAGTCAATGAAGAGTAACATCACCACCAAGAGGTGTAGAAGGAAGGAGGTTGATGAGGAACGTCGAGGTCATGATAGCACCTGCCCAAAACTCATGAGGGACATTCATCTCGTATAATATCATCCGAGTCATGTCCAAAAAATGGTGATGCTTCCGCTCAACTATGCAGTTCTATTGAGAGGTATGAGGGCACGATGTTTGATCAATAATACCAGCCGCCGCACACAAATCTTGAAATTCACATTGGACAAGTTCCGCAGCATTGTCCGTACGAATGATCTTCAATGTACACGAGTACTGAGTGGAAATTTCCTGAAGAAACTGCTGAATCATCAGAAGAGCATCGATGCGGTCGGTCAAAAGATAGACCCATGACACGCGTGAGTAATTATCGATAAGAACCATATAGTAGCAAAAACCAAGTGTAGAATTAACACATGATGGTCCCCAAATATCACAATGCACTGAATCAAAAGGTTTCGCACTAATAGATTCGGTACTTTGAAAAGTAGAACGATGATGTTTTCCCATCTGACATGACTCACAAACAAAATCTTTAATTGTCACCTAGGGAAGAGCTTGACGAAGCTTGGTAATACTAGGATGGCCAAGTCGACGATGCCACCCAAGAGAGGAAGAGGAATGGGAAAGGTGAGAGGAAAGGCCGATGGAAGGGGCATTAGAGGCAAGCTCATAGACACCACCCTGAGTCTTACGCCCCAAACCAATCTGTGTGCCGGTCCTCAAGTCCTGAAACACACAATGGTAGGGAAAAAATGTCACCGAGCATAAAAGAGCCTCAGTCAATGTACTAATGGAGATAAGATTGGCTAGAAAACTCATAATATAGAGGACATCATGAAGCGGAAGCTGAGATGTAGGAGATGCAATGTCTTTGCCAATGACTGAGCAAGAACGACCATCAGTGATAAATACAGATTCAGGGTGGGCAAGTGTGGCAAGGCGAGAGAGGATAGTGTCATCACTTGTCACATGACGTTAGGCCTTGGAATCAATAATCCAAGACCCCGAAGAGGGAGAGTGAGGGATAGTACCTCGACCAGAGGTAGAGATGCCACACGTGGTAGTGGTAAGAGCGGCGAAGTTGGCCGGAGGACCACCAGGAGAAGTATTCACCGCATAAGAGGGAGTAGCCAAAATAGAGGAGGGTTACATAAACCTTAGAGGCAGTAATGGTGGAGGAGCCGATGAAGAAGGGGCATGATGAGGATGTCCGGGGCGATTACCCCACTTCTGATAGAACCAAGCAGATGAATGTGTCGGTCGAGAGCGATGGATGCATGGAGGACCGATATACTTGTTGCGACGCCAATCAGAAGATCAATCACCGGACGGTTGAGAATTGTCGGAGCTTCTCCCAGTGGTAGTGAGGGTGACAAGAGTAGAAGTAAATAAGGCCAAAGAGTCGGAGGATGCAATATGAGTTGCCAAAGAAGGGCCTTTGATGGGAGTGAGGTTGTCCACGCAGTGAGCCACATTAAAGACATCGGCCAAGGATGGAAGAGTCGCGCCACTCAAAATAGATCCACATATCTGCGTACTAATGGCCGTAGGAATAGAGTTAAGGAATATAGTTACCTGTAACTCTTACCGATAACGTCGTTGCTCCAGGAGATCCAGTATATGGCTGATATACCTGTCGCTGAGAATCACATCCACAAAGAGTAGCATATACCATCTCGAGGGAACCCTCAAATCCTTGGAAGTTTAAACATCTTACAGAAGATGTCAATAGTAGAGGTGATATTACTCTTAGAACTATACATCCGGAAGAGCTCGTCCAATATCTTCTTTGTCGGGGATATAAGCTGAAGTGAGTCAGCAAGATAAGGAGAGAGCATCTTCAGGAGCCAGATGGTAGCCGTATGATCACGTGTCATCCAATGTACATAATGAGGATCATCAGGCGGAGGTGGATCTTCCGTCAAAAGAGACTCGTGCTGATGGATTTGAAGAAATCGACAAAAACTTGCCAACCACGTGATGTAATCAGAGCCGCATCCAGAGAAAATTGAACACGACACATGAAACTAGGAGATAAACGGGTTGACCAGTCCGGTGTTAACTGGTGTAGGCATATAGGTAGGCGATGGATAGTCCACAGAAGGATCCATCTCAAGCAGATATATAAAGATAGAGCACTGCCGGTAAGAGGGAGCGCCGCTGGTGTGAATCATAGAGGAGCACTGAGCAGTCCAAAAGTGCCACGAGATGACCCACCACCAAGAAGCACGGCAACGAGGCTGAACCGCCGTGATGAGCAATCAATAAACGCTGCGACAAAAAAATAAATTTCATCGTGAGAGAGAAGTGTCGAGGAGCACCATGACAAGACGAGGATGCCGCCAAGGATCCGCTGCCTGGATAACACCGGCATGAAGGAGACATTGCTGGCTGCAGAGAAGCTGCCGAAAAGACCGGCATTGACGTCGTCGACTGAAGAAAATGGCGTTGAGTTTTCCGGCATTGAGGTTGGCGGCTTAAGATTGCCGGCTGAATAAATTGCCCGCTGAAGATTGCTGGATGAAGATCGCACGAATGAATAATGCGTCATCTCAAAGATATTAACGCATGGTCTTGCAAAGGAGTTTTCTACCGGAGAAAATATTTCCCATGAAGAAGTATTTTTGCAGAGTAATGTAGTCACGATCTTCATGTCGCCTGCATCGTCAGAGAGAAATAACCAGCGATTGAAGAACCACCGGGAGATGAGGAAGACGATGCGTCGTCGGAGAGAGATAACCGGTGAATGAAGAACCATCGGGATATGAACAAGATGCCACTGAAGACAAACCGCCGGAGAGAGAGAGGAGGAAATTGACGGTTAGAGGAGGAAGAGAGAGTGAAGGAGGTCCCAATCAAGAGCCATGGAGGCTCTGATACCAAGTTGAAAAAGAAGAGGCCAACATTGCCGATCGATGTGTCCACGTTAGGTTAGAATAGAAACAACTAGAGATTACATAAAGAGAGAGATAGATAGATAGAGAGAGAGAGAGGTGGGCCAATGGCCCACTTACATAGGCCCACAAGGGGCTTCTCTTCTCACAGTTTCCTATTGTGCCCTCGATGTCTGTTTTTGAGGGATAAAGAATCATCATAATCATGATGATTTTACTAAAGACCTGAAATTTTATCCTCTTGGGGGTAAGGCCAATCACCACCTTGAGTTTCTAACTAGTGAGTTTGTTCACTAAACACATTAATTAACATGGTTAAATGTGCACTAACATAATTAAATTTATTCTAAAATTTTTCTAATACATGATCAACAACATCAATCGGTGGAGAAGGAGAAAATTCTCAATAACAAATTTGCTTAGATAGGGACCTACACCAAATAGCTATCTATCGACATGTCAGCCAATGCAGATCGCATTTGCTTGAATGCATATGCATGCATGATGAAATGATGGATGAAACTGACATATTGTCTAGAATATAGGTAGACAAAGATTGGGCTCTAGCACCAACTTGATGCATAATCACTAGGACTAATACTCACCAAAGTTTTGGTCATACAAGTTTTGGGTATGGCAAACCATAAATTAACATGTTCGATGCAAACATTTAAAACCAAGGAAAATAACACTGTGGCAGTCCTTTTTATTGATTGAGGGTTGTCCTACAAACATCATGGTAAAAAAAAACCTCAAAATCCAGGATCCAAAACATTCCATAAATCTACTTTCTGAAATCTACAGCAATGGAGAAACACACAAAAAAATAGTAGATGAAATACAATGGACGCCCAAAGAGCGAAGAGTGGACATGTGACTAGGAAACAACATGTCAGGGATATGATGGAAAGGATGACAGAACATGATGGACGGTGATGTGATCAAACTTTCATCATGTCACCATCCTGTCACGCGTCCCAGCATATACAAAAAAAACGTAACGTTCTGTCACACATCCCTCTATAGGGCATCCCGTCACATCCACGTCATCGTGAAAGCATCACCATCGCCGATGACATGAATGAAACCCTTATATATGCAATGTATTCTTCTTAGGGAACGACATGGAACGTCAGATTGCCCTGTACCACAGCGTGAACTTTGCTTATGGAGGGTATGGCATCCTTGATGTGACCGTAAGTTTCTTCATTGAACTACGTAATATTATTACGCGACCCTGGATTACATCTCATTTGTTCTTACACAAAGTATCTGGTCTATTTAGTCCCAAAATCTCTCCATCTCCCTAAAGTATCGAGAAATATCGAGAACTATTCTGTTTTTACACAAAGTATCAAGAACTACAGGAAGATCAGCACACATCTAAAGAACCAACATGGCACCAAAGCAGCTAACCATTTCCTTGCAAAATCTCTATTTGTGTTCAACACCGGAAACAACGACCTGCTTGGTTACTTCGCTAGAAATGAACGTCAAAATGCCACGGAGCAGTAGTTTTCATTGGGCTGCTGGGAAGTCAGTTCCAACCCCAGTTACAGGTCCTTTTTAACCCTTTTTACTCTGAATTTTTAACGACAAATCAATACCGATGAATTCTGAAGTGCTGGAAAAGCAGTTTAAAGAAGATAGAGCGCATACCATGCATTCAGGGTTAAAAATAATGATTTTTACATGTATTTTATGTCTATTTTAACTTTTCAAAATTTCTGTCATGGCCGTCATCTGTGACAGCTGTTTTATCACGTCATGCGTCCTGGGTACCTCGTCATCGTCACGTCCCTGTCACAACCACTTCGTCATCCATCATCGTCACCTTCACAGAACTCTAAACCTGTCACCATCACCGTCACGTCATCTGTCACATTTCTGTCATGGTGACGTGTGATGTGAAGGATAACATATGCTGATCCCTACATGTGACACTTATGTAGTGTAGTAGGGTGATGATAAGAGCTAAAGAAGCATTCAATGTGGAAGATGGTTGATATGTGCGCAATCAATTGGTGGAAGTTTTGTCAACTGAAAAATGGTAAACACAATGCACAAAGATCAAATGCTGTGCATTAAGGGCAGAGATGATAACACACACGTTTAGTAGCTTAATCTGACCATAATTATGTGTTTTATGTGCATGTTATCAAGCTTAGAATGATAAATGTTATTTTTAGAATGAAACTCATTTTACACATTTTTACGTATTTTTGTGATTTTTTGAAATCAAATTCTGAAAAAATATAAATTCTTTAGTCAGAATATAATTTTTCTGAAATTTGTTACATTAAATTAGTGAAGATATGATTTTTCTAAGTCAAAATACATATTTGGTTATAATTTTTGGGCCTTTATTTAATTTAATATGGATTTTGTTATATGTTTAACCCTTTCTTTGCAATGCAACGTGTCGCTGTTCAAATCATCGAACAAGAACTAACAGCAGTTAAGGATAATGATTGGCGATATCCAATCATTAAACCATGTTAATGATTGGCATCAACCGATCATTTACCGAAATCATTATGGCATCGAGATATGTGATGCCATAATGACATTTAATTATAATCATTTTCTTTTTACTTTTTCTAACAGAGGTGACATGTCCCACTAATAAAAAAAAGGGCCTTGATGCGCTGCCATATCACTTGCCTTTTTAATTATTTATTTCTTTATTCCTTTTGTCTTCTTTTAGTCTTTTCACTATGGCAACACATGGCGTAACGAGAGATGTCAACTGCAATGATGAGGAAGAAACTAATCATAGTATCAAATACCACAATGTGACAAAACCGTAATTGAATGACTTGATAGCACTAACGAGGATGGGGAGAGGTAAATCTTTTGATTAGATCAGTAGAAAGTAACTGTCCGACTTCCAAGCTTGATATCTGATGATCCAAAACTCTGATTGAGCTGAAGCTTTACCAATTGAGCATCCAAGCTTTGTAAAAAATATATTTAAGCTCAATTCCTCCTAGAGAGGCAAATTGAAAGAAAGTGAAGTTTTGAAGCTCCATCAAGGGTGTCTGGGTGTCTCTAATGCTTCTAGAGGTTCAACATAGATGTGGCGAGGTTGCTCTACATAAGGAAGATGCCTTGATTCCGACGGAATATAGGGATGTAAGGTTAGTCTCTTGCCTTACATTGATTCTTATTCAACACACTTAGGTAGTTTAACTATCATCTTTATCCACCTCATTCATTCATCTTCCCTATCTACCCTAATCTATCATTCATTTCATTTTTCCCATTCGCCATTAGAATCTCATCAATTACCTCTATCATTTCCTTTAACAAAACATACATAACTATCTCTCTCATTTTTATCATCATTATGCTTTATTTTCACTACCTCCATCACCGCATCCACCACCATCCAAGACACTTCCACTGTTGTCGTCACAATCCCGTCTTGTTTTCCCATACTCCTATATTATAAACCCTAAATTCAAAAATCCTAAATCGAATAGCTCTTAACGTTCGCTCCCATTTCGTCTCTCATCATTGCTTCACACCTTCTTACCCTTTAGCTCTGGCTCGATAAATCATGACTTATCACAATTAATTCAATTGTTATTACTATCTTCACCCATTCACCACCTCGTACGATATACATAACTCTTCTCATCTTCTTTAGATCACCCAATGAAGAGAGCTCCTTTCCTAATATCCAACCCATGCGGAGACAACCCTTACTCATCAATAACTAACTAAATTGTTTTGTGATTAAAGATTATAAATATTATTAATCAAACTCAATTTCACGCTGACGTAAGTTTTACCCTAATTTTGAGTTTATCAAGAGAAAACATCTGGAGTGTGATGACTGGACACGACTATGTGATAGAAAGATGTGGGGCGCACCATGACAATACACCATGGAGCAGCACAATGAAGCCATGCAGCAACATGGCAGCTTTATTATTTTCTTGCAGGCTTTACATAAAATGATCATCATACAATGAAACTTTATCATGTCTCAAGGTCTATGAAAATCAACCTTGGACGTGATTACCTTTTCAATTATTCCGGTTTGCTTTTTTAACTCTAACTGGTGTGATTTTTAAAGGAGGCTTGCCAAACAAATAATGCCATACCAAAATCTTCTTTCCTTAATGACCCAATAAAGATATGCATTGGGAGATAGAGAGAGTGAGAGCAGAGAGGGATGGAGATAGGGAGATGGATAGATAGAAATAGGGAGATAGAGAGAGTTAGAGCAGAGAGTGATTGAGATAGTGAGATAGAGAGATTGAGATAGGGAGACAGAGAAATTGGGAGAGCAGAGAGGGATGGAGATAGGGAGATAGGGAGATAGAAATAGGGAGATAGAGAGAGTGAGAGTAGAGGGATTGAGCTAGGGAGATGGAGAAATAGAGAGAGTAGAGAGGGATGGAGATAGGGAGATAGAGAGATAGAAACAGGGAGATAGCGAGAGTGAGAGTAGAGAGTGATAAAGATAGGGAGATAGAGAGATTGAATTAGGGAGGTAGAGAAGTCATTGACTTGTGTCAGCAATTGAGAATCTACCTTTTCGACAGACAATGACTTTTCCAGCTCTCTATTCTGCTGACTTTCTGAGAAAATTTTAAATTGTGTTTTAAAAAAATACAAACGAAAACTTCAAAACTAAAGCAAGTCGATTGCTTGAATGAACATAACAAGGAGTTAAATGAAATGCTGAATTTTATAAAAAATTAAATTCTCAAATTTTCTGGAGTTGATGACAGGTTATTCTATTCAGATCTATCTATTCCCAATAGCTCATATAAGGCATATTGAGCTTTTTTCAATAATTTTAAAATTTCCAAGTTCAAGAAAAGTTGGCCAAAAAATGATGGATAATTGGTACGAATAGTCTTGGAACTTTATCCTATTAAATAGAGAGGAATGGAGATAGGGAGATTGAGAGATAGAAATAGGGAGATAGCGAGAGTGAGAGTAGAGAGTGATCGAGATAGGGAGATGAGAGATTGAGATTGGGAGATAGAGAAATAGAGAGAACAACAGTCCAGCTCCAAAATAGCTTCAATGTAGCCAACATTGCATACGCGGATCAACTTCAAGATATCATCAGAGTTTACTCAGATAACCACTGATGCTAGATCAAAGAGACATTCTATTTGCAAAAACATGATGGAGAACAAATGGAGAAGACGACATACTGCTTGAGTGAGAAGCTCCTCTTGGCAGAAGCGGCCCCCCACTGAAGGAGAATCAATGGAGAACAAGGAACTCAAAGAAGAGCTCGACCTGCCAAGAGCTCTCTCAACTTGACAAGAGTGTTCGACCTGTCAAGAGCTCGACGTAAAATCAATGGAGACGAGCGTTCAACTTTGACCTGATGGGGAATCCTTAGAGAAGGTAAGCTCTTAGAAGTTAGAAGTAAGAAACTATTTTCCGTCACCAGTGATGGTGACAACATCACAGTGATGGTGATGTGGCGGGACGATGCTCGAGGGACGCGTGACAAGTATCTGATGGTTTTTTTTTTCTAAACCCTGGTACGCGTGACATGACTGTGACGTGACAAACATATCGGCACGTCAGCGTCTATCACTAGACGTCATCCGTCTCGTCACATCCGAGACGTCACGTCTCAGACGTGTCGCTCCCCAATCCCAAATGATCAAGGACTACAGTAATGGCCAGCTCTACCATCTCATCATTGAGACCGAGGATGAGGTCAAGTAGCAGACTTATGAGACACTTGTGCATGAGAGGGTTCTAATAAGGTCTCGGAGCTTATCTACTTCATAAGCTCTCAAGCGCTCTTCTATCTTTTCAAGGAATACACTTCTATCCTGAAATAAATGGAGTTATGCTTACACAAAAAACTCTAGCTAGATGGGTTAGAGGTTGATTCGATATATATCTCTAGCTCTTTTGATTGTTTCAAACCATAGATCATCTTCTGAAATTTACAAACTTTATCACTATCTTCTTAATCATAACTAATTGGCATATATATATAGAAAATAGCAAAAAAAAAATTAGTATCTTATACTTTGATTCCTTGAAAATTTAATAAAGTATTGAAAAAAAATTACCTATAAAGGAGAAACCCTGATCATACACTATTTTATAAACACAATAGAGAGATGAAAGTTACCATTTTACTAGTTTATGTAGGTGGCATAATTGTGACAGGTGATGATAATGAAGAGATAGAAACCTTATGATGCCGATTGTCTCATGAATTTGACATCAAATAGTTGGGCCTTTTGAAATATTTTCTTAGAATAGAATTTTTGTACCGTTCTTTTGGTTTATTGATTTGCTGAGAGAAACATGTTATCGAAGTTCTTCAACCAAATGATATACATACGGACTCAAATCACAAATTGAAGATGGGAGAAGATGTTGAGGCAGCTGACCAGGGAAAATATAAATGGCTCATTGGTAAATTGGTTTATCTGTCTCATTCTACACCCAACTACTTCATGTCAAATTCATGAGATATATATGATAACATGATAAATGCATGGATATTTAGAAAATTTTTAAATGATTATGGTGTTATTACTTCAGAATTTATCATGTTATTATTTGAATTAACTAAATATTTAAAATTCTATTTTTTTCACATTATGGTTATTTTTTATTAAACTCCTCCACTTCTTTGAAGTCAATAAGTTTTGGTACTGAGTATTCTATAGTTTCACATGTGCAGAAATTTACAGGAATGAGAATGTATAATTCTTCAAGAGTTGGAGAATTTTTGAGAGTCTAATAATCCTCGAAAGGGGGCTTGAAAGGAGAAAAATGGTGTTTGGGGCCTTCAAATGAGAAATCAGAGGAAGATGGTCCACTACCTGACCTGCCCATTGGAAATTCAAATTCATTCCAAAGAAAGAAGTTGAAGATTACAAGGGAAAATTCTCAACCCATGTAGAAAAAGAGGCAAAAATAGCAAGAAAAGAAAATAGAAAATACCCTCAGGGTTTTTTAGTGATTCTTAAAATCTATAAGTACTATTTTCTCCCTCATTTCCCCTCATTATGGACGTGCTCTAGCAAGTGGCTGGCCAGTAGGATAAGGCATATTTTAGAATCCAAGTTGATCAACTTGCTTAATGTAAGTTTGTTGAAGTATTCCTTCAATCTCGTCTCTTGTTTGCATTGAAAAATGGCTGATCCTGGAAAAATATAAAGATCCATACTTGAGAGGAAGCATTTAGGGCTCACCAGACTTGTATTGAGGTTTTGGGAACCTAAATTTCCATTTTCACATCATCATCCATCTATTTACACTTAAAATCCATCATTTTCTCACTCGAAACATTCAATTTTCCCTATTTTCTCTCTCTAGAATCATTTCATTCTCTATGTAGATATTCATCCATATATCTATTTCATCTTCTCTAAATTTCAAAAAAAATATCCTTCATTTGCACTTTCAATTCTCAAACTTCTTCTACATCCTCTCTTCATTTTCTCTCTCTAAACCCATTTATTTCTCTATATAAAATTCCTTAATATCTCTCTAGATCATCCTTCATTCTTCATTTCAATTTTCAAAAAAATCACTTTTGAATTGCATCATTTAGGCAAAAAAATCGCATGGTGCAGGACTTAGTCAAATAGGCTAAGTCCTACCTTAATTGGGCTGACCCAATTGGGATGACCTGATAGGGTGCCTTAATTGGGGTGACCCAATAGGAAACCCTTCACGGGCCAGATGGGCCCGCCGACCCAACCCAAACCTACACGAAGGGCCGCTGCCACTCTGCCGCCGCAGCCACTGGCGATCGCCGAGAAAGGTATTTTCCTGATTTTTTGCATTTTAAAATCATATAAAAATCATAAAAATCAGGAAAAATAGGAAAATTAGGAAAAAATATTTTCTGGATTTAAAATTCCAAAAAATTCAGAAAAAACCCGAAAATTAATATAAACACTTTTCAGTGATTTTAACATATACAAAAATTCTAAGCAAATATCTAACTCTCATCATTTAATATTTATAGTGGTTTTTGGTGTTAACTAAATTCCATAAAATCAAAAAATATATATTTATTTTCTATTTCTAGTGTTAATTAAAATTATGAAAATTAGTTCAAAATATTTTTGTGTTTTTCTTTGTATTTCTGCGTCAATTTAGATCATAGGAAATTACATAAATTGACTAAAAATCCATAAAAATCTCAGAAATTATATTTCTCACTTTTAAACTCATTTCCTTAATTCCAAGCTTGAGAAAGATTCTGAAATTAAATTTCTGCACCTCTGTGTATTGACCCCTTGTTCTATATTAATTATAGAGTATTTACGAGGAAAATTTGGACTTATCAACATACTTTAATTTAATTCATGCATAAACCTAATATTACTCATATGAAAGCTTTTTTATAATTTTAAGATACCTAAAAGGAACTATAGTATGTGTGTTAGTTTTCAATACAAATGATGTTTCATATTTAAACATCTATACTAAAACAGATTTTGCAAGTTCAATAGTAGATTGTAGGTCGACTACAGGTATGTGTGCAGTTTTAAGATGAAATTAATTACTTGGAAGAGTAAGAAACAAAAAATAGAATCCAGATAAAGTGTAGATGCTGAACTAAGAGTTTTAGCAGCGAGGGTAAGGAAGCTCAATGGATAAAAGATATGTTTAATGAATAAAATATAAATCTCCAGGGTACACTAAAGCTATTGAGCAAACATAAATGAGCGATAAGTATGGTCCATGATCCGGTTCTACAACCCCTTACATCCAACCGGTTGACATTTTTGCAGATATCTTCACCAAGGGACTGATAAGGCTTCAGTTTTTAAACCATCTTCAAGAGCTCACGATGGAGGGAATCCACACTTCGATTGAGGGGAGATGTCAACAAGAAGAATGCCATGAAGAACTGGGATGGACAGCTGATCTGGACGGGCTTGGAAGTTAAAATTGAGTAGGGTATATTCTTAATTTTTAAAAAGTAAATGTTTTTCTTTGATTTCAAACTTTAACGACATTCTATGTATATTCCATTGGGGTTTCCTAGGATACCTCATGGATAAACAAACCCTCATATTCCTTTCTTGAATGGGAAGGAATTTCTGGATTCCTGCTGTCAATTCTAGCCCATTATTTCTATCATTTGGGCCATTTATTTCAGAACAGATAAAGCATTGTTCATCTGGAGAGTCAAGGCAATAGATTCTTGAATCTTTGTCTTCTGAAGATCTACAAAAATGAGAGAAAGCAAAAATCATCCACAATTCTGAGAAGAATAAAGCCGGTTTGACCTCCGCAGCCAAATTACTGATTCATCATCTCCCTATCTCCAGAAAAAATACTAATGATTGATTTTTTTAGGATTCAATGGTTGTTCAAGCTTATCTAACATGTTAGATAATTCTTAGTACCGTAATGAGCCGTTATCTTAGTGAAACAACAGTTGAAATAAGTATCAGGCTCAAAGAGAACAAGAATGATCAAAATAGAACACCCATCATCTTTTCTCTTGGTGAGATTATATATATATATATATGTATGTATATATATAATATTTTAGGTGATCAGAGAACAATAATATGTAAAAAAAATAACTATGAAGCAACCATTGCTTTTTGTATGTTTTTATTTCGGGTACTGTATAGAGATTTGAAGATCTGTCGCTTTCCCAGTACACTTCACTTCTGCTAGTATTTAGGCTTATTGGGCTCTGATACATGTTTTGGACAAATGAAGGATGATGATTACAGAATGACAGGATGGGGCTGAATGAATACTTTTTTAGTCCTCGTGTCTCGGTCATCATCGTCACCATTACATCATCAGTCCCATTCCTTCAGTACGCCGTGATGATGGATGGATGATGAAAGGGACAAAATAGGCAGAGAGAACAAGCAAGAGGGAAAGAGTGAGAGTGATGAAGTAAATTATTCATGATACATTATATCATAAGGATGAATCAATAGTTGATAGAGCATAAAGAACTGAACATATCTATCAATGTTCTTGAGAGGTTGTATTATGAGTCAACAGGTAATAGTATCCTGAATCTTGAGAATAATGGGATATCTACAAGAAAACCTTTTTTATGTGGCCCAAGGACTGACCCATATTTATAGGCAAGAGGAGCATTCCTATCCTCTTTAATCTCTCTTGAACTTAACCCATCATTATTCAACAGTCAACGTGGTTGACAGTCCTCGTTCCCATCCTGGATGGTCGTCTTTTTTTATCACCGTCCCTGTCCGCTACGTCCTTGTCTTTAACATCAATGGTTCTCTTACCCATTTTTGGTGGTCGTATTTCCCCTTCCAGGAGTATTTATGGTTCTTACTTTTTATCCACACTTCCATCATCCAACTCGTCATCAGTCATTCTCCTTCATCCATGTCATCATTTTTGACATCGTTCAATTGATGACTGATGACTAATCACAAACTCAAACATAATAGATGATGGTATATCATACGTCCAACAAGCTTGACTCTGATTTGGTTTCTCGATGGCCCAGATTCTTTCTTGGATTCTCTTTTCACGTGATAACTATCTAAAATTAAGATTGTCTCAAGAAAATAGTTGGAAAAATGTGAAGGTAAAACAAGAGTAGATATTTCTACACAGTAAAATTTTCATCTTATCAAGTATCAAAGTGGCATAGGTAATTGATAGTTGCAAAAAAACACATATTAGCACAAAAAATAATAAGATATGCATCATGATTTATGTTTTAAACACGAAACAACCCCATATGTGACATAATTGAATTCATGAAATGTATATTATCCCATAGGCCTGCATGCAAGCACAGCCACTTATGTGGCATACACAGGTGTGGTGCTATTGGTTGCCCATTCGGAAGCCGATTTCAGGATGGATGCTATAATGGATATTGGACGAGGGAAATCTGATGTCCAGATATTGAGTAATGATATTGGATAATTGATATCAGTATTTGTCTTCATTTGAGGGATCGGATGACGATGGGGTAAATGTCTGTTGTAATTTAAATTGCATGTTTTTCCAATGAAAACTAAAGTTACAAATTCACTAGAGTGTTCAAATTCACATAACAGCGGTGACTTATTAAATCAGTTAACTTGGTCTAACTAGATCAAATTTAATGACAAAATAGTAATACTAATGTGAATAAAATATAAAATTGCACTTAAGATATAGTTAAAACTGAAAATCAGAGGAAACAACTGAGAATTTCAACACATGCAACTGTGTTGACCGACTCAATTCCCTTGTTTTTAAGCAATGCATGTTAAAAAGAGGATAATATAAGAAGTATTTTTTTGTAATTCTTACAGGTTTAAATATGGAAGTGAATGGACAAGAATACTTAAGGAAAAAAATGATAACATAATTTTATGATAATTATATTTTTAGAAACTAGAGGAATTTTTATTTTATTGTATAAATAGTATATTTTTTGATAATAAATGGAATTACTGCAAATAACCAAATCAAATCTAAAAATTGATAACTGAAGTTTGGCGAAAGTCAAAGAAATGAATGATGGGATCATATTCAAACCCCAGTAGCATTTTAAAAGTATTCTTCTCTTATAATGAGGGTAGACAATACCACATTGGCTTTATACATAATAATTTTGAGTCCTATGGTTAGAGACCGGTTGATAGTGACCATAACACAAATATCAATCTACAATTGGGTGTTTGGAATCTATGAACCACTTACTCAACCATGATATAAATCAACCCATTTGACAGTAACTATAACTATAATAATCAAGTGATTCATACGTGTCAATTCTATTATTCCCAAAAGAGCATCCACTTGTTGACTACAAGATCAACCATACTCATATTTACTACAAGATCACGTAGTTTTTCTAGATATTACAATATTCTTATTGAGTATTACTTGGATAAGAATATTTGAGAGGCATGATCAAAGGTGTGAATTTTGTATCGTTACTCCTTCCCAACTCAACTATACATTGAATTTATAAACATCACTTATAAGCAATTTTTTCCAACATATTCAATTCTTTATGTCCACCTAAACTTTAATACGGGATCCTTTTATCACTGTTCCCTATTCCCTTTGGGCTGTCCTTTGTTATGGATTCGGAAATGAACCGAAAATTTAGATCGGAAATTTGTTTGATCAAAAGATTCAAACCATTCAGATCGAATCCAGTCAGACCCCTACTTGGATTGCCTTTTGCCTTGGTAAATGCATGGCTCATCTAAGCATACTTCCTCAAGTATCAACCAAACACTTTACATATGTCACTTTTCTACTCATAGTGAACTGCACCTGAACTGTTCACTACTCAACCTCACAACACAGATTTGAGTGGACAAAAGCCAATGATTTTTTCAATACACAGACAGTTCACTCAATCAATATGTTTATCTAGCTATATATATTCAAAATAATGATAACGGATCTTAGAAATTCATGTCACAAACACATGTTCAGGTGGTCGTGTTTGTGATATGAATGTTCAGGTGGACATGTGTTTGTGAAAAAATGATAGCGATCAGTATTTTTTATCCACCTTATCCTACTGTCTTCATTGATTTATGATGTTGATTCTAAAAAATCACAACATAACTCTAGAAAAGCATTTTTAGATTCAATATTGAAATTTCAATCACAATTATGCTTTTTTTTCAAATTGTAATGATTGAAACATCGCACTTATATTCAAGATAGTTGCCAAAAAAAGTACTCACTTGAAATTTGTATCCACTATAAAACTGAGATATACAAATGATCTAAGTTTAGCATTACAATTCCGATACGGATTTAAACGATAAATGTTAAATGGTATTTAAACGTGAAAACATGATTGGAATTGTAATTTTCTTAAAACAGGAGGTAGTGGTTGATGTGTAAGTTAGAGAAAATAAGTTTTTTAACAATATTACAGAATAGATAGTTGATGAATCATTGCTATTTCTATACAGTTTAGAAATAACTGTAGACAGTATAGATAATTCATGCCTATTGACATGAATATGAATTAGGAATGGTTCATCAATTATCTATTGTGGAATATTGTCAAAAAGCCTATTTTCTCGAACTTACACATCAACCAATACCTCCTGTTTAAACGAAATTACAATTCAAGTCTTGAGACTATGGCAATTAAATACAAAATAGTGTAATGATTTATACGTGCATAATAAGCCCACAATAATAAGTGTTAACCGATATGATTTTTCAGGATGATGATGGTGAGAATTCCCACCGTACAATTCTTTTTGAGGGACAGCATCGGATAGATTACTTATAAAAAATACTCCAGAAAAAAAAAGATATCGACTCTGGGTCTGAACACCTACACCTCCCAATGTTTTGCTGGTCAAAATCGCCTGTTGACAGACAATCAGGAAGAGAATAATTACATCGACAATGAATTCATTTAGTTCATTAAGCACGAACAGGAGAAAATTTACGGTTTACCTACGTATCATATCCCGATATGGTGTACAATGTGTTCTCAAGAACAGTTGCTTCAAATTGCGAGCTCGAGAGATGTCGGAAAATAGCTCTGTATTACTACACTTTCGCAAGTTCTCAAGAAAATTTATCGGCAAGATCTATTTATCTTAATCGTTTCGTATTATTCTTAAATCCTTGGATAGCTAATAGATGACATTCGACATAAGACATCAGAACATGTGACATGGAAGTGGTAAAGGAGTATTTTCAGATGCACTAATTAAATAACTTATGCTGAACTTAGATGGACGTGCTTCTCCAATTTTAATTGTATAACAAATCGACTCTTTGTCCAAGATTATCCTTCACATAATCTTGAGGTATAAAGTGGTCTCATATTCTTCTCCTCCTAATAAGACGTGGCCAGAAGTTGAAGCAACGAAAAATCAGAGGGAGGAGAAAAACATCTAGGGGCGTCTTCATCCCTTAGGGCATGTAAAGTACAGCCTTAGAGGCAGACGTTGTCTCGAACCTACAAAAATCAACCGGATCCGGGAAAACATTTTGAGGGAAAACTCGATATTAGATGTACGGCGTCAGACATCCAAGGAAGGTTAAACAGCAACAGCTCTCAAGCCTGGCGGGGCGAAAGCTCTCAGGCGGCCACTGCGAATGTCTTGAGAAACAAGCCTTAAGATTATCATCATACGCCAATTTCGTAGTAGAAATTCAAAAACCAATGAGATAACTTCTAGGAGAGGTAGGTATTAAGACGTAATCGAGCAAGACATGGAGAGAAACGAAACAATTAAGAGAAGCACTGGCAGAATACAACGATTGACCGGTAAGGGAATGGAAATAGATTCTACGATGAACACACGAAAATTATCGACTGAGCATACTGACTTCAGACATCCAAGGAAGGAATTAGCAGCATTAGCTCTCTAGCCTGGCGAGGCGAAAGCTCTTAGGCGGCCACTGCGAATGTTTTGAGAAACAAGCCTTAACAGTCTCATCACAAGTCAGGGAATGCATCGATTGCACGGCATTTAAACATATACAAGATCACAAATAACAAAATTACCCAGCTGAAATGCTCAACAACACGTAATGGAAAAAGAAATACACCAATCAATTCTCCAAAAGAAACCTAGAACCTAAATCGAACAGAGAAGAACGAAGAAGGAATACCCCAATCAATTCTACAAGGAAACCCTTAAACCTAATTCGAACAGAGAAGAGAGACGAAAGAATGCAAGATCACGTGATACCGGTGGTAAATCATCTTGATATTTGCGGTTACGTGATGAACACGAAGAACACTCCAGAACTAGGGTTCCACATGGGCGGAAACAACTATTTATAGATGCACGCGGGTGAATCCAGAAGCTTCTTCTCACGATAATGGGCCTTTTCGTGTGGCCCATTTAAGGCCCATTTAGTCAACCGTCTCAATTTCAACGCACCGAAAAAGGGCTAGCGGACTAACTCGCGTTTTAATTATATTTAAGGGATTTAAATGAAATTCCAACTTACCTTGGAATTTTAAATACTTTACTTTGTCTGTTTTGGAAAGTGAGGGTATAAACGTAAAATAGAGGAAGTAAGATACAGCAGTGCAAATTGGCGAAAGGGGAAAGGAGGGAAAATAAATAGAAGGCGGACAACAACCCGCCCGCGCTTGTCTTAAATGTGCCGATTTATAACTGCCGACGTTCGCACCGCTCTCTTTCTCTCTCTAGTCCTCTCTCATTCTCTCTCTAGTCTTCTCTCTTTATCTCTCTATTTTCTCTCTCTCTCTCTATTTTCTCTATTTCTCTCTCTATTTGTATCTCTTTCTCTCTCTTGCTGGCGTCGCATTGACTTTGCAACTGGTGTCGCTGCTCGGAGTGGTGCTCGCTCGGTGAGTAAATTCTTCGAATGTGTTGTGAGCTTGAAATTTTTCTGCGGAAATTGATTTTCCTGCTTGTTCAGCTTGTCTGGAGCAAGATCTATAGGTTTTTTACTCTTTGATCTGGTCTGAATTGCTGCGGAAGGTCGTTTCTGCTGCTCGAGTTCTTTTGGTTTGGTATTTTTCGTCGGATCTCTTTGTTTGGTTTAGTGTGCCTCTGACTGTGTGTGGATCGGGGGCTTTTGTTCTTTTTTTTCTGGTTTCAGGATGGATTAGCTTTTAATTTTGAGTTTTTACTTGTAATGAGGGTATTTAGAACGTTCTATGCGGCTTGTTTTGAATGAATGCCGTGGAGAGACGTGCTTTTTAATCATCGCGTGCGGATAGAAAATGCCTCCTCTTGCCAATTTATGTTTTGGTAGCAATTAACTTCATTCTTTTTTCCCTGGCTGAGATAATGCTCAGTGGCTTTTCTTGTTTGCTTTTTATATGACACATCAATTATGCATTCAAAGGGGGTGTTTTTTTTTAATGTAGTACGTTCTCCTTTAACGTCTGCATGAATGTAGCGTCGGACAATTATACGATATCTTTCAATGCCGGACAATTGTACCGACTTATTCTCAAACTAGTTGAAATGTCGAATCCCAATGTTCCTCCATTTGGTAATCGTGGGATTCGAATTATCCATAATTTTTTCCCGACGTGAAAAGAAATTTGCTAAGATGGTGAATTCTAAATATTTTCCTTCTTTTGAAAAAAATTTGGGAGAATCAATTATATTGTTAATAACCACTAGCTTGGCATACCAAAAAAAAAGGATAATCGTTGTCCACCAGTTGAATGTTAACGACATTTCTCTCGATAAGGGATCACTTAGAATTATTAAATGCTCTTTTTTTAATAAATCAGAAAGATGGTTAAGTCTTACTGTTTAATAATTTATTTTCTTATGATTAATTTCCTCTCCGATTCGTTATTTTTCTGGGGGAACTGCCTAAATCATGTCATTAATTGACTGCCAAATTCTTAATATTGACAGCATATTCCGTGAAATGTAGCAATTGAATATTAAACTTGGCCATTGTTCACTTTATTCACATTCCTGATCATTGGTTTTGTGTCAGGTTTCTACATATAATGTCAGGAGCAGCCCTCCAAGAGACGAACATGCTGGTGATTCCTTCAGGATTAGACGATATTACTGAAATATCTAGCAAGATTAATCTGTTAAAACCTCATAATGGTCAAACGGGGAATCTGGACAACGGCCAGAATAAGATTCCTGTTCCGACAGTCTGTATGGTGTCAAATAAAGAACAGGGAAGCAATTGCACGGAAACAATGAGCTGTGAAGTCGAATACACAGAGTCTGAGAACTTGACAGATCTTGCTTCTGTGGATGACACTCTCAGCGTATGAACTTCAACTCTCAATATTTGATCTGGATGACGAGTTAATTATCAAATTAATTCTCTTATTGTCTCTCAGAGCCTTTCAGTGAAGCTAGAATCCAAAGATTGGGTCGTTCTATGCGAGTCACTGAACAATGTGCGCCAGGTAGCCATATTCCATAAAGAAAAGCTTCTTGACATGCTGTAAGCCTTTCATGCCCAGTTACCAAAGTTTAAGAATATAATGCGTAGTTAACTTTGGTTTTGATGTGACCCAACAGGAGTTCTGTGGTTCCAATGATAGTGAAATCTCTTAAAAGCCCTCGCAGTGCTGTTTGTAAAACTGCGGTGATGGCATCTGCCGATCTCTTCAAGGTCTATGGTGACCAGTTAGTTGACTTGCTTGATCCTCTGGTGGGTCCCTCCTTACTCCGAAAACCGTCATTTATCTGTTTTTTTTTTCTTTTTGTGACAAATTCAACTACTGATTGTGCATCGTTAAAAAAAAATCAGCTTCTACAGCTTCTTCTCAGATCTTTTCAAGACAAGAAATTTGTAAGTGATGCGGCTGAGAGAGCCCTCGTCTCGATGACTACACGGATATCTCCTTTTCAGTTGCTGCCTAAGTTGCAGCCATATCTTAAGCATCGGAACCCTCGTATAAGGGCAAAGGCATCTTTTTGTTTCTGCCGCAGTGTTCCACATCTAGTAAGTTCTCTCTTCTTGCATAATCAGGCTTATTAATACATAATTTTAATGCATAATCAGGCATATTAATACAGTTAGAAAAGCTATGATTAGTCAAAGTTGTTTACAAATGAGAAGATCAATCCTTAATATTATTCCGAGTCCCTAAATATCATGTTGATACCTCTTTAACCTCTCTGGAGTCTCTCTTGAATGACATCTCCTAGAATACATGATATCATGTCGATGCCTTCTTTGACATGTCCTGAAATCTCTTTATCTTGAATATCATGTCAGTCTCTCGCTGGAATTTATGGTTATCATTTCGACACCCTCCACAAACTCTTTCTATATAAATAGATCCATATAATTCGAGATATAATCATTCATGTAATTCATATTTTTTGGATGCCCCTCTCTCTATATTTATGTATATTCATGATATCTATCATGTCGATACCCTCTAGAACCTCACCTGACTATCACTCTCTCTTAATTTCATATTATCTTATGGATACCCACCTCTCTCTCGCTATCATGTGTCTCTCTCTTTCTCTCTCTCACCGTATATACCATTCAAGACATTCATGTGGGGATTACTTTCTCTGAGTTTCTTTGAAAAAAAATTTAATTAAGGCCGTCACCCGACAAAGCGATAACCACCCAGAGTTACGCTCTTTGAGTTCCTTGTTTTCTTTATTTGCTCTCTTCTCTCCTATAATCTCTCTCTCTTGCAGACATAAGATCATCTTGATCCGCTCTCTTAAGTGTATGTGACCACATAGATGGCCACATGAAGCATATCTCTCTCTAACATGAAGCGATGAGTTTGCAGGGGAATGAGGGAATCAGAAGCTATGGAATGGAGAAGCTGATCCACGTGGCAGCAGCCCAGCTCACTGACCAACTTCCCGAATCGAGAGAGGCGGCGAGAACGCTCGCGCTGGATCTTCATGCGGCGTTTGACACGTGTCTGACTTCTCCGGCTGACACGTCGCAACCTTCTCCGGCCGACGCGTCGCAACCTTCTCCGGCCGACACGTGGGAGGGCTTCTGCCGCGCCAATCTCCCCCCTCTCAGCGCCCAGGCAATTCTTCGCCTCACCTCCCTGGGAAATTAATTTTCAGTTCATAACTCTAATGTTTTGTCCCCAAACCATAGTAATTGGGGGGATGAGTCATGATGTAAATTTTCCGAGGCCGATTTGGTCATTTCATTATTTTGCCAGAATATTGGAACTGCACTTCAACTTATTTTTTGTAGTTCTTTTATTGTATTTTGGAATGCCATTTACAAACCCATTTTAGTCCATAAATAAGCAGACTTTAGGAATTATAGTCATGATCTTAGTCCTCAGATCAATCATGTCAACAAACTAAGATCATCAAATAATATAACAAATGAATGAAGACTAAGGCCCCAACGTTGTTGTGTTGTCAAGATGAGCTGATGTCGTTGTCTTTCATGTAAATCTCAACGTTGACATTGTCTACGGCCTTCGTCGCAGAAAAGGAAAGGTCATAACGCCAACACGAGTTCTTGCAAAACTGCACCATCAGTCATGCCATGAGAAGACACAAGCTTAGTCAAGACCCATGCAAAAGCCGTGAGTCAGATCATGAGCTAGCCAAATGATGGATTCAATATTTCTAAAGATTGAGGATTTGTGTATTTTTTAGATGAAACCAGGGTTTGATGAATGTTCAAAGTAGATTATGCCAAGTCAACCCCTCAGTCAATGGATTTACACAAGTTCAGACATGTTTGACAGGAATTATTCATGTAAAGATAATCAGCTTCATACCATTCAAAAAATACAACTCAAACATGCATGAGATGACTATATTCTAATTTCCTCTTTCACTTTGGAAGCCCATTCAAGAAGATTTAATCCTAATTTCAAATCACTATTCTCTCTCATGGTCAAAAATAAAAGAACAAAGAGAAAGCATCAGATCTCGTCTTCCTCAAAATTGAAGGATTTTTTTCTGTGATCCATAGGATTTATAATCATATTTTATGGGCCTATAATTCAGCTCATTCAGACCTTGTTCTAAATATCATCATTTAGAGATTTTACTAATTATTTCTTAATTTTTATTGAACATAAAAATTCCTGCTCACCTCCATACAACAATGTTATTCAACATTCATACTGCCAACAACCTTGGCCTAAAGATCATCACATGGAAATTTTTACCAACTGTTTTGAACTATGATTGGAAACTAAAGTTGTTTATAATATTCATAGGAATTCATATCATCTAAAATATCAAGCTGTAAAATTTTATATCAAAAGATTGAATTAAGTTACAGGGAAAAAAAAGAGAAAATTATGAAATAAGGATAAAAGGAAATTGCTAGCTCGCAGGGAAATTTAAAAGAGATTCAATCAAAGAGTCATCACAAAAGAAAATTCAGATTATTCTGCAGGTTCTCTTGAGACCGTGGATATCTGTTCATAATTTCCGTGATGTATTTTAAAAGTTATAGGCGAGAGAAGTAAGAAACATGCAGAAAAGCTCCAAGGATATTTCAAATGCAGATTCTTGATTTTCATACATCTTCACCTCATGTTGAATTCGATTCTAATAAAGTTTAAATATACATCAACATAGAAGAGTATACAGAGATAAAAAGGAAAGAATATAATTGGTAGACAGGAAAAAGTAAGGAACATTGAACCATCTTTTTAGACTTCACTGAATATTCAAAGTATTTCCATTGAAATATATTCACAGATTATTTCATATTGAATGTGCTTAAAGTTATATTTTTTTGCCTTTATCTGCATATGTTGGATTTATTGTATTGACCAAATGTACAAATTTTAAGTGGATCCTCGTAGGCTTTGTGGTCAACTAGATGGTAGCTTTAGGTGCCAAGTTGAAGGAGGTCAAGCATCATCATCCTGTGGAAGACTTTTTTTCTTTAGGGGGGGGGGGGTCAATGACAACAAATGGTTCACCAACCTTTATTTTCTTGGTATCATTTTTACTCCTTATTTTAAATTGTTTTACTTGGGCGGTATTCACACAAACTTGGTTAGGCCCATCATCTTCTAGTGCCAAATTCCCATAGAGACAGCATTAAGATTAAGCCTGGGCTATGTACAAAAAGCTATTTTGTAGTCTCATTTACCAATTTTATAGAAGTGGACTATATATTATGCAGTTTACTATATCTGAGTGAATACGATAAAAGGAAAATAATTCAGCCCCCCTTCATGTTGTATCTTAGCCACTTAAAATAACACTTCCACTTTGATTTCCATCTGGATTGGTTTTGTTGATCGTGTGACTGAATCCAATATGATCCCAAATTTTGAAAATAATTCAGTATGCAATTAAATCTAGGAGTATATATACGAATCATTAACCATATAAAGGAACTGATGTAGTCAGAACAAGTACAAATGAAGGCCCAATATAATGTTTGATATTTTCTCTGACAAACTACCTCTTGATAATATATCATATATTATTTTGGGGGTTACAGATTATCTGTTGATGTGAATTCTTATATGATATGTCATCTCTCACAGTTTTCGATGAAGTGATATATTGCCCCTTGATGTGATCACTGTATCACACACTATAGCATGTTAGAGGTGTCAGATATCGTGTCGTATATTTGTCCCATCTGTCATACAATTGCAGATTTTATTTCTTGTTGGTTGTATTAAGGGAATACCTTTTTTGCTTCTATGATCCCTTGTTGTTAGACAATCTCGCCTTTCAAGACACATTTCATTATATTAATTTTTTATTGAGAGAATCATTACCTTGTAGTGTGGTGGGACCGGTGCGATTTTAGGCCGATGTGCGGTCCGGTTTGAGTTTTCGAACTGCACATGAGACAGCATTATATTAAATTGCACCGCACATCGTCCAAGGCCCTGTGCGGTGCGATTGTGCGATTTGAGTCCGATTTTTCATATGATTATGTCTTTCCAGAATCCGGCTTCCACAGACACAGAATAATGAGATCGTTCTTCCGTTCAAGGCTCCGCTGCCGTCGATCGCGGCGAAATTCCCCTCCGCCAGATTTTAATTTTCAGCTTCGGTAGCTCATCTACTATTTCTTTGTAAAGTTTATATCATTTTCTTGATGTTTCTTTTAAATCAATGTTCGGTTGGTATTTATTGACCGTGTTTTCTCGCACAGGTGTGCGGCAGGTCCCCACGTAGATTCAAGGATATATATCTCACACAGGTGTGCGGCAGACGTGTTGGAACCCACTCTTAACTCTGAAGCAGATTACTGACGAGAAGTCGGCATGTCCCCTCGTAGATTCAAGGTGTAGTTTTTTCCCATCTCTATTTCTATTCCGATGGGTTGTTTCTAATTCTATTTCTTAGCTCAACTCCGAAAATTAAAATCAATTACTCCATGTCTTTTACATATACATATGTGTGTGTGAGTGCGTATACTTACCTTTTTGTTATTGTTTTTTACTCTACTTTTGTGTCTATCCCTTTTGCATAATCTGTTTTCCATCTCTCTCCTGTTGTTTCTATCCCCTGAATAAATCGATTGGAAGGACATTGTCCAATGATGATTAAGTGATCTTGATAGTCAGTCTTTTTTGAGGCATCAGCGAGAACTTAACTTATTCTCTCCAAGTTAAACCTTACATCTGAATAAACTCTCTACAATCCCTGACCCTCTTTCTCAATTACATCCACTCTCTCATTATGTTTATCTCAATTACTCTCTACTCTCTCTGACTCTATTTCTCTAATTGCACCCTCTCTCTCGATCTCTTTCTCTCAATTACTCCCTATTCTCTCTCAATATGTTTCTCTCAATTGCTCTCTACAATCTCTGACTCTATTTCTCTCAATTACACCCTCTCTCTCATTCTCTTTCTCTCAATTACTCTCTACTCTCTCTGACTCTATTTCTCTCAATTACACCCTCTCTCTCATTTTGGTGACATGCAGTGGCATTTTGACTTCATTTTCGTAAAAAAATCATAATTTTCAACATAATGACTTAAGATTTACAATCATTATTTTTCATCATAATAGCAATTTAATCGCACAATCATATTCTTTTTCCTAATAATAAGCTCACTTTACACCTAATTTATTGCATTACGGAGAGCTCCTGGTTCAGAAAGAATAAGAAGGTCCTGTCAACACCGTCGCCAGACATAACCAGACTCGATATGCGACTGCAAGATGGTAGCCTAATGAAGCCCATGCAGATGAATGCTTTTGACATCATCTCCTTGTTTGCAGGAGTTGAGAGGAAGAGATGATGCCTGTCCTCAAGGAGATTGTTTGGCAATGCAAAGGAGTTGGGCCCAATGATCAGCACAAGCAGCCACAGTCGGTAGCTGTAGTTTTATGGCCATGATCATCAATCCGCTAGACATCCCAGGAAGCTCAACTGCAACTTGAGCTCTCTCTTGTTTTGTCTCACTCTCTCTCTCCATCTCTCTTGTATGCTATCTATTTAGTCATGTATCTCTTGCATGATGTGTAGCAGCTGTTGTGAAATCCCGGATTAACATGGTAATGAGGAAAAGTATACTTATTGGTGCTTCTGTTCATCAGCTTCTAATGAAGTTCTGCCATTAGTTGGAGTGGATCTTGAATGTCGAGTTTGATTGTCCATTTTCTCATCTTTCTGTTTCTCTCTCCATCTCTCTCTCCGCTCAATCTTTCAATCTGTTTTGTTTGTATGCCTCACTCCAGAAACAGTAAAATTAAGTGGTTTTGGAAGACCACGCTTGAAAACCCATTTGCCCCTCTCTCTTTCAATTTTTATATAATTTTAATATATTTTTCTGAATTTATTAGAAGAAAAAATGAATTTTCAAAATATATTAATAAATATATAACCATTCATGATTCCCTATGGTTTTATGTAGGGAAATATGTAAGAGAGAGTAGTAGCGGGCATATCTAAATAAAAAACAGCGACGTCCATTTAATTTAAGCTAAATTCAATGTTTTATTCAAGCAGGCAGCTCATTTTTAACCATTTTATGGATTTTAGTTACATGTTAATCATCATTCCATGTAAATTCAGATTTCAATATAACTTTATGTTCTTTCATGATTTTTATATAATTTATTAATGGTTGGAATAACTCTTTTAAAATCACATGGCAGTTTCAAAAACAAAAATTATTATTTAATAATGTGATGTAAGTTACTGAATCTTCTCGATTTTTATAGAATTTTATTATGTTTTTTAAAAAATTATTAGAAGAAAAAATGAATTTTCACAAAATATTTTAATAAATATATAACCATTTTCGGATTCCCTATGGTTTTATTTAGGGAAATATGGAAGAGAGAAAAGCGGAGGGGCATATCTATAAATAAAAAACAGCACCATCCATTTATGTTCAATAGGCCGATTTTGTGCGATGTGCAGTCCAATTTCGTCGCACAAAATCGGACCGCACATCGGTCAGCGCTTTTGTGAGATCGAAAAAATTGCACACCGTCCGAAAAAATCAGACCGGACTGCACGACCTTCCCTAGTGTGCAAGACTTTTGTTTGCTTGTAGTTTCAAGAGATATTATTGTGGACTAAGGGGGTGAAGTTATTGGTTTTATTGACCCAAAACATAGCTTATATTAGTTGCACCAGGCTTTGCAAATTCAACGCCAAGCTTTACAATAGTTCCTATATCACATTTGTGTCAAGCATAAATATGAAATCAAATGACATGAGAAAATATCAACAAGTTCTGAAATGTAAGAATTAGCATTCCTCCATGACAACTGGTTAATGATGAAATAGTATTCTTTTCATTTTTAAATTTTTATTTGGACTGCTTTAAGATTCTCGTGTCATTCACTCAACACATCAATCATATAATATATATGAACACAACATTGTGAGCCAAAATCTACATACATTTCAATGAGTTCTTTTTTAAAGCCTGGCTTCTTCACAAGAATCCAATCTAGTAACATTTCCAAATACAAAAATAACTAGTCAAATCATAAGTAAAGTCAAGCCTTGCACAATGTACTCCATATACATAAATATTCAATCCGGAACATCAGAATGATTATTTGGTCTTTCAAGGAAATTATGTAAAACGGTATATAAGTTTTTCAACGGGCAAGTAGTTTCATTTTCAAAGAGAGAAACATACAATAATGTGGTGGAAGTAGAAATTTTAGTGTTGGATGGTTGTGTGATTGATACATGACTATATATTTATACGTGCGAACTTTTTATGACTGATTTTAAATGGAAATTTGTCTTTTGTTATTTATTTTGTGTGTTCATTCTAGTTTCACGGAACTTAATTATTGATCTCCGTCCAGTTATTCTCAGATGTTTACCTTTAAAAACCAGCATGAGTGCCCTTGAAGTGTCAGGGAGAACGCGTGATCCTAATCTTGATTAATATATAGATTGTAGATATTCTGTTTAAAGTTTGTGTCATATGGAAATAATAAAACTCGGTTGAGAAAACTAATTATAGTTTTAACTGAAATAAGACTTTCACAAAAAGATATATGTTTTGAGTTTCAAACATTAAGAATCTTCTTGAATAGATATATTTTTAAATTGATAGGAATCCTGTGAATTTTACATGTAATGTAAGATTATAGAGCATAATTTTGAATGAATGTTTAAAATCCTCAAGGAGGCCCAATATAAACTACTGTGGGTTTTAAATCCTCGAAAGTATTTTTAAATTGAGACAAATTCTTTCAATGTTAGGAAAAATCTAAGATTGTAGGGCATATTTTGAGTAAACAAAGTTGTTTTGACTACTGGAGATCAGATTATTATCTTATTTAAAATACTAAGGAAATAATAATCTGTTCTGTGGATATGGGGAACAAAAGCTCATTTTTTAATAAAATCCAGGAACTTAATTTGTAGAAACTACCAACAATTTTCTGTTTTTATTCTCTGGAGAAATCCCATGGAATACAAAATTCTCTTTGAATGTCGAGTTGATCTATATGGTCAAGCATCACATGATTGTTTAACTTTCATTATTGGTACAAAATTTGGTTCAAGATGAAACGAAATCAAAAACTTTAATCATGTATAATCTAATCCACCCCATTGATTGTTTTTATCACAATTGTGGTATAATCATTTGAGATCATGCATCATTCGATGATGTATGATCTCGTATGGCCAAGTACATAGCACAACATGTTTGGTGTCACAAGTAGTGTTCGCCCCTCCCAACAGGGATATCAGATGATGATAGTAGGATGGATGATGAACCAAATCTCTGGAATGGACTATTGGATTTCCATCTGTACCGATATCCTGATGCCAAATGACAATATCAGATCTTGGTTCCTAGTGTAGCAATGTCTGATACAGTTATCCATCCCTATACTCACATACATCCTCGTCTCAAAGGTTGGATGGCGATATTGGACATTGACATCAGCTAACAATTTTTTCGATATTCTATATATGAATTCAAACTATAATTTAAATAATTTATGATACGTAAGTAAGCTATTATGAGTCATATATACTGTTTCTTTGAGTATTTTATAATTTTCTTGATGATTTAAAATTATATTTCACTTATAATATAGTACTTAGTCTGGCCTGGCAGAAAATGGTCCAATTGCTCTCACTAGAAAGCTCTAATAGGTTTCATATTTGTTAGAGCGCAGGAATTTTGACAATTTATTGACCACAAATATTTATACTATTGTAAACTTTACATTTTTTTCATGTGGGACACTGTCCTCTATTTTTTGCCCGATATCCAAATATCTAATATCATTATGCAGATATCATTTTTTGGTACAGATTTCAAGATCTGATATCAGGAAATCAAGTTTACAAATCAGATTCAACATCCAGTACAAGCACCCACCACATCCAGGGCCCTGTAATATCCGTCCCAATATCCAATGTCAGATGGAATATCCGATGCAATATTCGATATCCATCCGATATCCGATTTCCAAAGTCAGAAACCTCACCAGATTCTTCCAGATATCGCTTGTTCGGCATCGGATATCAGACAGCTATCAGATGGGCAATCTCTTGTCACAACGTTTCATTTTTTGTCTCATCTACCATTGTGTGAATTACATTATTTATTTGTTTGTCACCAAGGGCTCTTTGACATTCCAACACTGATAGAACCTTTAAAAGTGTTTCACTTTAGCTCATTAATGTCATTGTTGATTCAATGTCATCCTTTATTAGAATTAATAAAGATGACCAAAGTGCAGTTCAATGAAAAACCGCCTTTGAACCTCGCACGATCAGAACCACTAAACTTCCATCAGCATCATCCTCCAACATTTTCTAACTTGAGTTATTGATTTTGAAAACTAATTTAGTTTTAACATTACTCCGCCTGCTTTATTGGAGCTCTTTGCATTTCCAAGAAATTAAACCCTGCATGATCGACGTGATAAATACAAAATAACAAACAACTTTGTTAATGGTGTACATTAAAATCAGGCTAGAAATGTGTTACCATTGTTTATCATTGAGGACTAAATGGCGAATGAATTCGGCACACTAACATTAAAATATATGTTGTACCTAATTATTATAGGTAAATGAATCAGTAAGTTCATAAAATCTTTGACTTCCATCATGATGCTTTCTACCTGCTATCTATTTCAATCTGCTATCTATTTCAATCTGGTATCTATTTCAGCAGTCAAATGACAGAATAAACTGAAATTAATAGTTCTCAGGAAAAATATCAGAAATATATCACTATCATAATAAAACTAAATATAATTATAAGCATTTAGCATTTTTAATGAAATGCCGTCTATCCCAAATTACAGCTATATTGTAAGAAATCTGAATTAAAGAAGGTTTTTCAGCATCCTGCAACTCGTTTTATGTCTTTATAGGCTTAAGCCTGTTCCGTTACGTATTTATCTTCAAATTGAAATATTGTGTAACTTAGAAATAATATTTTTGTGACTGAATCGATTGAAATTCCCGGTGATCAACAAAATATAACACTAAAAAGCCAAGAAACTTCCTTTGATAATAAAATTCACATCATGATTGGGGATAAGCAAGACTAACCAAAAATAAAGAACCAGAAGGTTCTACATCGAAAATAAACAGATGAAATAACAAAAACCAGAAGGTCCAATTTATTCGGTAATCGAAACAAAAAAGCTCTGGTCTAAGTATCTCAATAAAAGTCTAGTAGGCCAGGAAAAAACATCAAATTCAACTGGTTTACCAGCATCCAAGGCTCTTGCATTTTGATACGTTCATCTATAGATTGAATACTAGGATAGCAGATCTGGACAAGAACTACAAGAATCCCAAGCAGTAGGAATATTCAGGTCAAGAAGTTCAAAAAAAAGGATAGAAGGATAGAAGGGAATTCATGAGGATAATAAGCCAAGATTTGCCAAATGGGTATAATCTTCTTCGGGAGTGTGAAGATCTTCCACGCCCTCTTCTGGTCAATAAAAGTTGTCCTCCTCTCTCATTTATAGAACTCAATTTGTGATTTGCTTTATTCCTCACGCACTTGAACCAACACGTATGGACTTCGCGTAAATAAGACCAAAACTTTTGAAAATAGTTCCATTTTCTACTGGCAAGATATTTCATTTTCAATGAGCGCAGTATTTCTCAGATTTAAGATCCTTATAATATGAGAGACCTAAAGACAAGTTCTCTGATAGAGCCCCAAAGGAGCTCTAATGGAATCAAAAGAATACGGTGGAGATAATAGAAGAGCGGAGGAAGGATAAAAGAGAGAGATCTTGATATGATAATTCTACCATTTTGAGGGAGGAAGAAATTCTATAAGAGGAGGTAGGATAAAAGAGAGAGTGATCTTGATATGAGAATTCTTCCATTTTGAGGAAGGAAGAAATTCTACAAGAGGAGGAGGTAGGATAAAAGAGAGAGATCTTGATATGATAATTCTTCCATTTTGAGGAAGGAAGAAATTCTATAAGAGGAGGAGGTGTTTTCCATTTTGATGCACCAAGAAGCAGTTCAACATCAGTGGAGGGAGAATATAGTAGATTCTCCATTTCACCATCATCAAGGAAAGTCAGATCCAGTCATTCATCTCAATTCCAGGAATCCCAACAGTCCTACCATTTCACTTAATTTAAAGGAACAGTTTCTTCAAGCAGAGGAAGACTAGGTAAGCGTTCTCAAAATCTAACTTATCAGAGTATATTGTGAAGTAGTACTGCAGCAACTTATCGGAGTTTCAGATTATTCCCAATTTTTCCTTGGCTGTTCAAGTTCTACAGAAATCTTCTCTCTTTAATAGAAACCAAGGAACTAACTGTTCAGTGAAATAGATTTCTCAGTAAAATTGAACTCTTTTTCCACTGGGTCACAGCAAACGAAGACTGTAAAAAAAGAAGAGGAATATTTAAATTACCTCTAGCATTTGATGTCGGGCTCTAAGACCGGAAGAGTTGGTACAGCACTCTGAGGTCCCTACAATGAACACAAGTCCAAGGCAACACAGGAGGATCAAGGCAACAAGAATGAACCCAACGGCTCCTGCACAGGTGGCAAGCATGCAGTTGATCTTCGGGTTCCTGGTTTTGGCACTCGTGGCAAACAATCTCTCCCATTCTTTCCTGTTCATATTCAAAACCTAATTATTTAAATTGACACAATAATCGTGCTCAATTAAAATTCAATGCAAATGTGATCACAAAAATAATGGACTGGTTATAAAATAAGTGTTCTGCGACAGAATCCCCTATTTAATTAGATAAACATGGGTTTAAATATGAATATTATCAGTTGAGAAGCTTGAATGACGAGAAAAATGTCGAGAAAAATGTCAAATTATCATTCAACCGATAGTTACGGTTTGGTTAGATTATTCATGTTTATGACGTCATGTTGATTTCAAACTTTCCTGCCCAACTATTAAATGGGCCCTTGTGGGCCATTTTGGGCTGTCTTTGATGCCCCAAAGTATCTAGAAAAATACCACTTAATTGGATAGCGCATTATGAGGAATACACAATATTAGATCACATTCAATAAATGAACAGAGTAAAAGAAACACTGGCTTGGATCACATTAAATATTATTGAGTTGCGAGATTGACAGCTTACCTCAGAGAGGACAAAGGAGTTTCCATCAGCACGGAGGTGAAACTGATCCTCCGAAGAAGAAGATGGAATTGTCTGAGAGTATATCTTCTGATCAGAAGACACTGTAGACTCCACTCTGGTAATGGTGGAGAAGCTCGCTTTGCACAGGGGACATGTAGAAACCTTTTTCTTGGACATCTACGAGAAAATAGCCAGCATCAGAGCGGAATATGCCTCCATGCTCCCGGTTTTCATTTCAACCCAGAATTTGTTTCTTGATTTTTTCCATTCTATTCACTCCCATCCGAGAAAAAATACTGATGGGTATTGGTCAAGAAAATGCAAGTACTTTTTAAACCCAGATAAATACAATTTGATCAGTTTAAACTTGCCTTCCTCGATTGAAAAAATTATTTGGCCGTAGAAGCATCAGAGAAATTCGTTTCATTTACTAAAAAGTAGAATAAAAGCCCGATGTATCATATGAGGAGAAGTTTGATAAGTAGAATAAAAGCCAGAATTTGTTTCTTGAGTTTTTCCATTCTATTCACTCCCATCCGAGAAAAAATACTGATGGGTATTGGTCAAGAAAATGCAAGTTATTTTTAAATCCAGATAAATAACATTTGATCAGTTTAAACTTGCCTTCCTCGATTGAAAAAATTATTTGGCCGTAGAAGCATCAGAGAAATTCGTTTCATTTACCAAAAAGTAGAATAAAAGCCCGACGTAGCATATGAGGAGAAGTTTGATAAGTATAAAATGACACCGACAAAATAATTTCAAAGATTTAAGATCGTAATGAAAAAGCAAATACAGAAGTAACTTGGAGAATGTGTTGAAGAAGATGAATACAGTTAGTCAAAATAAAAAACAAATACAATTGGTAATTACCATACGATCCGCCCATCCTTTAATGCACTCGTAACAAAACCTGTGCCCACAGGCAAGAACTCCACGGATTGAACTAAACTCAGTCCAACATATCACGCAGGACAGCTCACTGGGTGACCGGAAAGAATTCTGTGGAGACACTTCACTTTCTGCTCTCGGATTGCTTGAAGTGCTTCCGCTGGAAGAACGGACAGCTTCATTGCAAAAGTCCCTGGGAGACTGGGAGCTGTTCAACACCACAGTATCTTCCGAACCGCCAACCATAGATTCTTTTTCAGGAGAATGATTCGCTTGCTCTGGTCTTTCATTGTTAATTATGTGGTTGGCAAGGAACGAGGAACAACCATGTATCTCAACAAAGTCAGAACGTCTGGATCGATGACTCATTTCAGGTAAAACAAGACTTGTGGACTCTGTTCTGATTTTCTTGCTGAGTTTTCTACTTCTTCCATGGATTAATTTGCTGCCTTCAACAAGATCAGATAAACTTGGACCCTGGATAGGACAAATTGGTACGAAATAAGAGCAATCAAGATCATAAAGGGGAGGAACCGAAATTAAAGGACAAACAGATAAAACGCCATGAATAGTTTCAGACTATGTTTAAAAAGCGCAGAGCCATTGTCGCGGAGGCAACGACTGCAGGTACAGAAGACCAGTTTTCCTAATTGTCCAAAAACAGATTCCGATCCAACCAAAGGGAAAGAAAAATAGTGATTTATGATATGCATCATTTTCATGGAGCTTCCTCAAAAAATCCTTTGCATGGAACGGTGGTTACACAACTATACAAATAATGGAAATATTTCTGCGAAATGAAAGTTTCCAATAGCTGAGATACATGTGGGAATTCCATGCAAGAAAACAGTTAAATCATTATGCCTAAACAGTTAATTTTGGCAGAATATATCCTTCGAGAAGTAACATATATAAGCAAGAACATGAGATGCCTGCAATAAATACTTCGGACAAGTGAGTAGAATTGACCCTGATGGCCCATTGGCTTTATCACAGAAAGATAGGGAGCTTTCAGGCACATGGGGCATCAAATTTAAGTCGTGCAAATATTGGCCAACAATAATGTTTGTTATTTATTGAAGAATGTTAGGGCAGAAACTACAATAGAAAAATGGGTTCCAATTAGGCATAGGCAGTTACTAAATCATCCAAAACAGAAAGGTCTAGAAAAATCTAAAAGGGAAAAAGTTGAAGTAAAATCAGAACGGAAGTCATATGCATCAAAAGTAAATTAGTAACTGGTAAAAGCGTGCATTTTGCACCGGTTATTTAGTCTGAGAAGTGTAATAGCGTATCATGGTCTTACGATGTTAAGCACGCCATGGTTTATCGTCTGCCAAAGTATAGCATAGTTCATCATGAAGTGACTTATTACTTGCATAAGTGACACCGGAAGACAGGAAATATCATCTTTTACCTTATCAAATAGATCAGACAGAGGTATTTCCCTTTCCGAGCGTTCATGATGTCTTCCATGATCAATTACTTCATCAAACGTGTCTGAAAGATCATAAATCACACTTTTCTTTCCATGGTTATAGTCATCAGAAATTTCTCCTTTCCTCTTGTTCTCGGTGTTTTTCTCGGGAATATCCCACAATATGGGACCGACTTCTTTGCCGCTGCAAAGAAAATTCAGATTTTAGTTTTGAGAAATATCTGTCAGTATTTTTTGATGTTGAGCTCCAAGTTCGGGGATGCAATCCCATTTTGCATTAGTTGAGGCTAGAAAATATAAGCGATGCGCAGTCCATGAAATTGAGTTAGCGAGTCAATTTCACGAATGAAACAACTACGACAGTGAAATTATTTGGAGTTAGTTATGCTTAAAAACCCTGTAATCATTCCACCGTACTCTACGATTAACGTTCCAATAACTTGAATGAAACAAGAGCTGAATTAGGGGCACATTACAATATCGAAGCACTTGAAGTCCACATTACTTGATGCAGCGTTAGGAATGCGAATTAATATTAACCCGACGATAGTTTTCAGAGAGAAAAAGGGACAAGAACCACTGACCTCTGCATAATATACGGCCGATCAGATATCCGCCTTCCCTTCTTTAAGCAATCCTCAAACCAACGGTGAGAGACTATTTTGGTCCCAAAGCTCTTTGCAAGGTTGTATTTCTTCCCGTCGAATTCCCAGCAAACCTGGTCCAAAGGAAGCCCAAGAAGCCCTAAAACACTTCCCATTAACAGATAAAAGTGAAAAAAATCAAGAGTTTTCTTCGCCATCAAATGGACTGACATCAGTCTAAAGAAGAAGAGAAAAATGAGAATTACCAAATGAGTTGTGGATCTGGCCATAGTTCCCACGTAATGAGCACCAGTTCTGGTAATGAGTTTTATCAGTTTAAACCTTTCTCGGCCATGATAACCACTGACGCAGGCAACCACGTTTTCCATGCCTTCAAGAATGCGGCATGCACTCCCTGACAGACCACAAAAAATCTCAGGCAAACGAAACTATTCCAAGGGAAATATTAAATCACTCGATCGAGATTCACGATTGATATATCGAATCAAAAAGACGAAAAGCAGAGAAATCAAAATTTCAAGACAGAAATACAAATTTCCGAGAAGATTCAAACGAACTAAATTCAGATACCTCGTGATCCACTCTCCATTGGATCTCGACGAGTTCCCGTAGGTACCTGCTCGGAGAAGCATTTGGCACGGAGGGAAACATACAAATTCAAATTTTGAACTTTTATATAGCGACGCAAGGCCCAATTAGTAATTGGGCCGAATCAGTCAATAAAACGTTTGGCTGACCCAGAATCAATACCTAATATTTCTTTGACTTTATTTCTATTCTGGATGACGATTTTATGCATGAAATCTCAGAAGGCTTATATATTAGTTTAATAATAATTAGAAAATATTTTTAAGCTTTTTCTTTAGTAAATAGCATTGGAGATAAACATGATGTTGCAGAGAGGTGAGAGACGAGTGTGCATACAAAAGCCACCCACTCTTTAAAAAGGAGATTGAAAAAAATCAATGCCAATAGGTTTAGAACTTAATGTGCTTAGAAAAAATTTTCGCCCGGGAGAAATTACTTGTTTTTGTGTTTTTTTCATCGAGACTTGTAAGCTTTTTTTAGATGGTAAAACAAAGCGAAAACAATAGATTTCAAGTAAGTCTAGAAATGAGAAAGAAGAATTTAGTTTTTATTCAAGTATATGATAAATGAATCAACTATTTATAGCAATTAAATAAATATTAATAAACTAATTTTGGTCCAAATAATGCATGTACTCTAAAAGCTATTAAAATAATAATGTATGAAATAAAATTTTAATGTGAAACAATGAATTTAAAGAAGTAATTTTGTCACCAAAAAAAATAAATTTTAACCTCCAGTGAATATTTTTTCCATACAAAAACTGAATTTATTTTTGTGAATTTCAGAGCCAAATTAAAATTAAAATCTATTTACACTTACAAGTTTTACTCAAACAAATAAAGCATGTGGTAATTTTATTATACTATAGATAAAAACTATTTTCAAGTTGAAAAAAGTTGAAGTGAAAGAAACATAAATATTAAAATATGTTTATATCTTATTCAAATGATAGAAACATAAATATTAAAAATATTACTTCATGACCACACAACTTCAATCTCGGTCACAAAAAATCATTTGATTCTCACATCCTCTTCTTAGAATAGATTGAATTTGGAAAAACTAACAGGGGGCTTATTGGGAATGTACAACTTTCTAGATAAGTACTGTAGATAGGTACTGAGTAAAAACAAAACATATACAAGGTGTGCCATAGAGGAGATGCAGTTTGCCAAATTATTGTTACACAAGTTTAGGGTATCCACCATAAGGGCTTGGAAATTATATTTTGTCAGAGCCTCAATTTCACATGATCCCTCACTAAGTGATCTATACAAACAAAGGCCTGTCCCAATAAATATGATCGTTCTTTCTTACTTCAAAAAACAAAAAAATATTACATAAACAGGGTGGGATGCAACTATTCATCATCAACCACCCAAGCATCGATGGACTTCAGTTGGATACTTCTTCCATTACTTCAACCACGCCAAGCCTTTGATAGTGCTCATTATCAAAATCACGATTATCAACTTATCTCGTCTCATTCCATTATGATTTTCTTTCACTTAAAAAGGGTTAAAAAATATTAATAACCACACTTAAATGTATCTATATATATACACATATATTTTTCAAATGTCAACATATCCCTAAATCTTTGTTTTCACAAATGACTAATTTATTGATGATATTTATGCCCTTGATTAACTCAACGCAAAATCAATTATGTATGTGAAGACTGATTTGAAGTCTGATTTTAAAATTGCAAACATAAATGAACACATCACTTTTGATCTATGATTCCTTTGTTCCTTGGATGAGTTTCTTAGAACCATTCAAACTATCCTCCAGACATATCTACACAAGATTCATAGTATTGGATCACCTCATCATTCCCTTGACATGTGGAGACATAAATGCGACTGAAATTTTACACCATTTAGTCTCGTCAGCAACAACAATTTTTAAGATTAAGAGAAGAAAAGGGAGGACACTCAAGAATGACTCTCGTGGGTATCAAAATACGGGTCCTTCCCAAATTCAAATAGCCATTAAATATTTCCAATAAATAGATATTGATTCATAAAAGGTTAGAAATATATAGTTTGAATTAAAAAATGATATTAAGACTCAAAATACTATGTTCTTTCAAAAATTCGATGTCAAAAAAACCATTAGAAATACTTAAAATTCATAAAAAAATCAAAATATCATTATAAGAATAGATTTAATCATTTTAGGCTTGATAGCACACATATATGATCAATGCAAATAAACATGTAAATATGGTCATATAACTTACTAAAGTGCGTGTTATCACAAAGTCATGGGTGGGACAAGTTTCCCACGAGAGACAAAAAATTTGTTTTAATTTAATGACTAATTTAAATTTTATTTCGTCTGTTGCTGCCATGAAAATAATTTTCAAGGTTTTCATCCATGGCCTAGATCCCAACAACTTTTATTTACCTATCTCACTAATTAACTCTATCATCATATAGATTTAAATAATAAAATATAAATTTAACATAATTAATATGTTAACTTTTCATCTTGTGGGAGAAAATACCAACTCTCTTGTAGAGCCTTTACTATCAATAGTCCCTTTGTATGTATAATCCATCATATACACTAGGCTCGCTAATGACTTAGGGTACATTCATGTGTCACAACCTAGTCATTCATTCTAGTTGTATGGCTAAAATCATTAGATGATGCCTTATTTGATAGTTCTACTATCCTAATCAGGTATAGAAGTGCATTTACTTCCATGACTCAATATACTTCTAAAATTTAAGCATCCAATCTCATCTAAAATATACTATCACCTACATAGACTTATTGTTACTTCCAAGCTAGGTTACAATATTATTTAGTTCAAAGGGCTTTGATTAAATGCCCTATCCTGTCTATTGTCATCAATGTAGTCACTGACATTGCCCCTGTCATTGTCATCTTCCTCACTGTCACCGTCTCTTCGTCTTTGTCTGTGCTATCCTTGTCGCCACTCTTTCTCCTGTCTTGCATCAATTTTGGTATCAAAACCAAATGGTTATTACCTGATGGCTGCCACACTCTCCTCCACACAGTTGGGGCATCTTGATTGCATTCGTCACCCAGGTGACATTCACCGATACTTCTTTCACCATTTGAGGAGATGCTTGCTCTCATCATTATGTGCCTTGACCAAGTTGGCTCTAGCAATGTTGGACTGTTCGACGAGAACACTTTTTCATGTATTAGAAGGTGTGAATCAATTCATAATCGATCAATGAAACAACGAAGAATCACTTTACCTTGTTTGACACTAATTATATCATTGATTTGGTATTTTGGAAAGATTCATCGAGGTATTAATATGCCTCTACTCTAGACATATCCAAGTGATCAACATCACTACATATCTCCTCTTCTTAATCTCCAACTATTATCAAATACATGGTTGATCTCCTCACCATCAAGTTTCACAAAATAGATTCAGTATATTGTCTAGATGGGTGAAAATCAGGAGACGCCCAAGCCTAGCTCGCATGGGTGTTGGGTACTAAAGGCCTAGATATGGATGAAGAAATCAAAACAACACGCAGAAAAAGACTTTTGCAAAATCATACGACATTGATAAACCCATGAAACAAAGTACCTTTGCACAGATCGCATCCATGATTTATTGGATCCCAGAGCGAGACGAGTTGAGGTGCTCAAGTGTCCAGCCTCTATATGTATCCACATGATCCTCAGTACGTCAAATCTCCTCCTTTTTATCTGTGAGCCCCTTCAATCTCTGTCGTCATCATTACGTCCTCCCGATCGCATCGGGGATGGAGAGGGGTTGTGGGGAGAGTGGAGAAGAAGGGAAAGGCCCCTGAACAATTATGGCCTGGGTGAATTTCGTTCAGGGCCTTCCCCTATTTATACTAAGTGGGTATTTTTCATAAAAACCCCCAAAACTTAAGTATATCTTCCGACGTCCAAAAGACCATTTGCGTGTGACCCTCTAGGCCCATGTATCAGTCTAGTTAACGACTCCAGCGGCCTAATAACCTTTATTGGCCTTCCAAATTAATTAACTGTATCATCATATAGATTAATTAATGTTAGATCAATTTAATCCAATCGATAGGTCGAGTCTCCAACACGTGGGGTACCAAGCTACACCTCGTGCTCTAGAGGATACAAAGGACTGTGTATCGTCTCACTCTTGGAACATATTCATCATCAGTTACTGTGTACGTATAGTCCCTCATCCACTTGACGCTCATTGGGCGACTTAGGGTACAATCAACTGTCAAACCCTAATCGGTCATTCGAGTTAGTACTGATGCATTCGGAAATCATCGAAGAACTCTTCTCTGATGTTTCACTGCCTTGGCCAAGGACTTCGTTGCATTGTCTTCCTTGAGCTGTCACCTCTTATATCGAGGGTGTACGATCCCATCTTGACCACTCAATCGTCTTCGTGAACTTCTTGATATACCCGAACTAAGACTGTTTTGAATCCCATGATTAGAGACTCGTTGGCCATAGCCAAAGTACAACCGTCCGTCCACAAGACCTCTTTGGTGTCTCAGGTCTAAGGACCACTTACACAACCGTGACGTGAATCAACCTGATTGACAGTTCGGTATAATACCATTCAATGATTCATAATAATCAATTTCGTGAACTCTTTCCACTATATATCCTCAGTGTTTCCACGCTAATGGCTATGGGGCCGGCCATACTCATCATATGAGTGAGGCTAGATAGTGTTGTTCTATCCGAATACTTCAACGTCTTTCTCGCGTATCCTTCGAATAGGAATGTTTGGCACACACGCTGAAAGAATAGTGATCTAATCTCATCATAATTCACTTAGTCTGATCATGTATTCATAGACTTCATTATAAGTATCACACGTGCACTATAATGAATATGTTCTATTAATGAACATGGAACGAGATGTGGATTTTGTGATTGGCTTGCAGGCCACATATATTTTCATCGATGGGCACCTAAAACGGGTCCCCTATATCTATACTTATTTATGTACTTTTCATAAAAATCCTTATAAATTTAAGTATATCCATCCACACCCATTGATCTAATGCATGCGGCCCTCTAGGAATATGTATATATATATTTAATGACTTCAATGCCCCAGTAACACTCATTTTCAATCTTACTAATTAACTATATTGACAAGGATCTTTTGGCCCCAATTGATAGGCTAAGTTTCCATTGTGTAGGGAGCCAACCTCACATCTAGAAGATAAATAGTTGTGATTTAAGACTCTCGTGGAACCTTTGCCTTCATCGGTTACTATATTTGTATAATTCTTACTCTGCGTAAGACTCTCAAATGATTTAGGGTATGGTTAATTATTAAACCCTAATCCATCAATTAAATGTTACTAATGTTCAACATATATCATTGTAGAACAAAGCCTTATTCAATAACGTGGATTTATTGCATATTCTTACTTGAGTCGTTCTCATCTTGTACCTTGGGCTAACGATCCCATCTTGACCAATCAATAACCTTCATGAACTTGAATGTTATATCTGATATAAGACATATTTCAATCCCCTTATTAGTGAGATTTGATACTTTTGAAAGTTGGTGAAGAATGATTAGTGATTCTATAGGATTAATAAGATTTGATATAAAGACTAAAAATTTGAGGGGAAATTTAATTATTTTAGAGAGTCAAGTATTTAGATATATCTACTATCTATAATTCAAATATTTTATATTTTTGTGGACGTATTTTCCTCTGTATCAATATTCCTCCAGATAATCATGGTTGCAACAACATAATAGATGATTGATAAATTTATGGGACATATATGTTCATAGCTTCACTCATAATTACCCCAAAAAATCATTTATTGTCTTCACCCTTATTGTCTTTCTCTGACTTTATAAGCTTAAAGACTTTTTTGGAGTTAGCAAATTATAGATCCAAGTAAAGAATACTAATCAATAGTCAACATTATGATGAATTTATTGAATCTTCATGTTTATTTGCCCAGTACTAGTTTGTTCATGTACCAAAATAAACACAACATGTCTCCATAGACAATGAATGAGGAAGTAAAAGTTATTTCTATTACTATTGAGTTTTGATGTATACATTAATCTTATTTTCGTGCTAATTATTGAATTTATGTGGGTAGAAAGATAAACTAATGAATCATTCAAATGATTGAATCCAAACATCAACCGTACCCAAGTGAAATTTGATTCAGACTTGATAGATGTACCATGTTCATATCCATTTTTGGATAAAATAGTCCAAAAATTCAATCCATTTTGTTCAGATCAGATTGGGTCAATTTTTTTAATAATCTTGCAAAATAAACTTATATAAATAAAATATCCTCATGTCAACCCACCCTTTTGGTTTGTGGATTATTCCCTTCTATATTCTGCATTTGTGATGTCGGACGTCGTCGAGGACATCATCCAGTTGGCACTGAGTATGATGGCTCGGTACCGATAAGGGGTAGTGGTATCGAACTTTGACGGTGTCATCGTCCGACGGAAAAACTCTAAAGGGGTAATGTAGCTACGATGCAAAAATGAGTGTCCTACGTATCGTGCGTGCATGCTCTAACTCGAGGGAGGCGTCGAGCTCCAAGCTTGGACAGGGTCACCGGGGACTGCGATAGTGGACTCTCGAACCTCGTAGGAGTGACGAAGGCATCTACGGCCGAACGGAATCAATCCGTAGGGCTTGCACGTAACGGATGGTCTCGGCCATACCGGTAAGACACTCGATTTGTCATAGTTCTCTCAATTATTCCTCTCTCACCTACCTAGCACGAGCGCGGTGGAGTCAAGATGAAAACTTACTGCAAGCGATAATTAAACGAACAATGGGAGAGCACGGCATACCTCGTCGACACGTGGCTCGTCGTGCAGGGTCATCGTCGGTTGGCGGCGGTCTGAGCGGGTGTGGCGAAAAGGCGCCGGAGAGCTGACAGTGGCTTGACAGGCGATGTAATGATGAAGCGATAGTAAAGGTCGACGGAGGAGAGGAAGATGAGAGCGGCAGCGGTTGCGGCTCAAGCCAGTAGACGGTCTAGCCAGCGTAGCTCGAGGGCGGCGCAGACTCGACAATATGGTCGGCTAAGGCGAGTGGGGTGGCAACAGACTGATTCACCTTTGTGAGTGAATACCCGGGCAATCAGGCGACGGATGTTGGGGCGGTATGGGCGGCCGAAGAAACTCACACGGCGCCGAAAGGATAATTACGTCAGTAATTAACGAACCGGCTTGGTGCGGGTAGCTGTGGTGGCTCGACTTAGCGACGACCAAGGTCGAGCACTTGGCATGCACGGTGATGGCAGAAGGCAGAGGCGTTGACTCCCGCAGGTGCACCCGTATCAATTTTGTCGACGTCGGAGTTTGCGGTCAGATTGATCGCTCGTTGGAGGTGGGATGGCACCCAACCCCCAGAAGACAATTAGTCTGACAGATTTGGGACGACTGTCCAAGATGATGATCGGCTGAATTCGTTTGCAAAGGGGTGATGCCCGATCACTCACGGAGTCAGCCTATTTAGGCAATCTACTGCAGGTTAGATCTGGAGGCATGATCAATCAGACTCAGTCTCCCCTCTGCTGTACATGGGCGATGGGAATTCGCTCATCCGTTCGCAGAATTCCTCAGGTTCCCAAACCAAAATCCCGGGGCTGCCGAGCGATCAAGGAATCGATTTGGTCGCGGCAACTTCTCACGCTCGAGCGAAGATCAGCAGGCAATTCGGTCGCAAATTGGCACCACCAAACGATCAGGGGACCAATACAATGAGATATTCCTCCTCCGATGGCTCAATCTGGAGCATTCAATGTCGATCCGGAGTCGAGACGATGAATATCGAATAGCAGTCATCGGCAAATTTCTGGCGTCGAGCAAAGATTCGCCGCCAGTGGCCTGATTCGCGAATTCACGTCATGGGAATTTCCCACACATTCACCACGAATTAGAAGGCAGGGAATCCACAACAAGTGGAGATTCGCTTCCCCTATCCTTCCTGATCTTCCTCCTCTCCCCTCCCTTTTTTTGAATTCTCTTCTCTGATGAATGGGGAGACCAGAAAAATAACAAATGACTTTTCTTATTGTTCTTCCTGGTCTGATGAACTAGGGCGGCCCTCTTCCCTTATAAAGGGGAAGAGGTCAATTGGGCCCCCATAGGTGGGTCAACAAGGGGGGGGGGGGGGAATGGGTCCATTGCGGGGCCCTTATATAAATGGGCCCCCTCGTTACAAAATAAAAGGGGAAATTAAAATGAAAAGAAAAGGAGGAGGAAAACAATGGGACACAAGGGGAGGGGGTCCGAAATGACTGAGGACACCATCCCAAAGACGACTAAACACGGACATGGGCTCATCACTGTGGGACGAAAATAGGATGAATGCGAAGAAAACACGAGACACGACTAGGAAAATGACGAAAATCAAAATGGGATAATCAAGCATCTCATCACCCGGTCTTCGATGACGGTGGCGGGCGGCGTGGACGATGACGTAGATGATCCTTGATGGCGTGCGTCATCAATTTACCATTCAAAACAGAACAAGGAAGTGTGCTTGGATGAAAGTAAAGCTCAGCTTTTTTTAATAATATGCCATATGTTTTAGCCAAATGATGCAAAAATTAAAAGGGCAGGTTGGTGTGAAGAAAATGTTTTTACAAATATAGTGTATGTTTCATTTTCATTATTTTTTCAGTGAAATGATATTGGCCGTACGTCTTAATTTTGATTCAACCAAATTTAAAGTCATTTTGCCTTTCTTATATTTTTCTCATATGTGAGCATAATAACAAAAGTTAAAGTCAATATGACTTTCTAATATTGTCCTCATCTGTGAGAAAAATCTTGGTAGACATTGGATTTATGGATGTTGATCATAGATGGTTGGCGGAGGGATGGATGTAGGGATAGTAGATGGTATCTATATTAATCAAGTGGAGGAATGTATGTATGAATGAAAGATGAATGAAAAAATATAGATGGATAGATGAATATTCTCTCTCTCTCTCACAAATTCTCCTTCCTAATTCTTGATAATAATGCACTTTCTATTCTCTTTCTTTCTTCATCTATGATAACTCACATATTTAGTGGATTAATATGACCATATTTACATGTTTATTTGCATGTTATCAAGGTTAAAATGATTATATTTATTTTTAGAGTGATATGTTCATTTTCTGTATTTTTTATTTTGAGGAATTTTTGTGACATCATTTTCTTAAAGTGAATATTTTTTTCAAGAGAAAATATTATTTTTCTTAATTTTTAGACATTAAGTTAATGGAGATAAAAATTATATAAGATAGCAAAACATATTCATTTATATTTTTTTCAGTTCTATTAATTTTCTTATGAATTTATGAAGGGGTTTTTCAGTTTTTATATCAGTAGTGTGACATGTTGACATTTGATTCATCGAAACACAACAAATCGTTGATTTCCTCAATGATTAGTGCCTGAATCATTGCAAAAGATGCTGTAAAGACCAATCATTGACTGATGTTGTGATTTTCTTCATTAATAGGGATGGGATGGCTGAATGAGAAAAAGGGACTGATCAAATTAACAATAAATGCTCTACAAAGCATGAGAAACAATGGAGTAAATTACTATATTATTTAACTTTTGAAAAGGAAAAAATGACAGATGTTACTCCTGGTACATACATGTAACATAGTAATTGGAGTAAAGGGAATGCACACTGATTTGAAATAAAAAAATCATTGCTACTTCATGCGCATATTAAATGACATCATAATTTTAGCACTTATCTTTAGTACGCCACACTGCCATGTTGGAGACATCCTCTCACTAGACCAAGTCATTTGTTAATGATGTTGGTCCTGACGTCTTCATTGGTGACATCGTCTTAGATTGTGGCATAGTCCATCGGCGATGTCAGTGACGTCTATGATGTCCTCTCACTTAGTCACATCATCCGTCGATGATGTTGGTCATATCATCTTGGTCTATGACATGAGTGACATTGGTGATTTCATCAACATGTGATGTTGGGGATGTCCTCTCACTTGGACATGTCATCCATTAGAGATGTTTTCAATGTTGTCTTGGTCAATGTTGCTAGTGGCATCTTCTCAGATGGGCATCCATCGCTGACATCCCTGGCATCATTATTTTGCATCCAATCAACGAAATCACCCACATCTTACAAAGCTGACCCGTCACATGGGTTGGAGATGTTGGCCAAGTCATCTCAATCCATTTGGTTTGGTTCATCGGGTCTATCTCGAGCGGTTCGGTTCAAACAATACCACCAAATGCATCAATGACACTGATACCATCATCTCGATTAGACTCATCATGGTTTGCTTGGTGTAGTTGAATTCCATATAAAAATATCCATAAAAAATATTCAATAATATTGTCATCTAAATAATTATAATAAAGTATCATAATAATGGGTGATTTATAATGTATTTGAAGATATTTTCATTTATATAATTACATATACTTATCTTAATACTGGGTGGTTTATAGTTCTCTTTTTCAAACTCATACCTTTATACTTTTTTGAATATTTGTCGTCCTGGCATTTTTTCCTTTTAGCTCAAAACGTTCAATTTATTTACACTAGTTTGAATAAATTTTCAACAGATTTCAATTTATCAAACCCATCAAACATAAATTTGGATCAAACTCGACCAAAATCCTTATTTGATCCAAAGAATCAATCTGTTTGGATCAAAACATTTTAAAAATTCAATCAAAACATTAAAACAAAATTCAATCAAACCATTTTATCGAAACAATCCCTAGACCCAACCTTTCCCCCGTTCAAAATCTCCAACCCTAAATGTTAAGTTTCCTTTTAGGCAACTACAAATGTTACTGTTATCATGTTTCTATAAAATGTTGATCAAAACATTTGGTCAAAATTCAATCAAAACCTTTAAACCAAATTTAATCAAAACAATCCCTAGACCCAACCTTTCCCCAGTTCAAAATCTCCAACCCTAAATGTTAAGTTTTCCTTTTAGGCAACTACAAATGTTACCATTATCATGTTTTTATAAATGTTCATCAAAACATTTGGTAAAAATTCAATCAAAACCTTCAGACAAAATTTAATCAAAACAATCCCTAGACCCAACCTTTCCCAAGTTCAAAATCTCCAACCCTAAATGTTAAGTTATCCTTTTAGGCAACTACAAATGTTACTGTTATCATGTTTCTATAAAATGTTGATCAAAACATTTGGTCAAAATTCAATCAAAACCTTCAAACAAAATTTAATCAAAACAATCCCTAGAGCCAACCTTTCCCCAGTTCAAAAGCTCCAACCTAAATGTGAAGTTTTCCTTTTAGGCAACTACAAATGTTACCGTTATCATGTTTTTATAAGATGTTGAGCAAAACATTTGGTCAAAATTTAATCAAAACCTTTAAACAAAATTTAATCAAAACAATCCTTAGACCCAACCGGTTGACTGGTCCGGCCGCTCGCACCTCTATATAAACAGTGTCTCTCTTTCTAGTTTTTGTTTCACTCTCTTTCTCACTCTCGCTCTCTCTCTCGGCTGCGATCACAATCTACCGTTATTCTTCAAGGAAGACGATGAACTATCACCTCAGCCCGCAAGAACAGCAGCAGCAGGCACCGCAACAGCGACACCCAGCTCAAAATTTGCAAACCGCCACTTCTGCCGGTGAAGCTAGGCACGATGACGACGCCCCCCTTGCGGAATTTCTCGCTTCGCTCATGGATTACACCCCAACTGTTAGTCAATCATACGGAAATCCAATTTGAAAATCTTTCTTACCTTGCATTTTCGTGGGTTTTGTGTGCTGATTGGTTGTGCTTGATTGGGGGTTCCCCAGATTCCTGACGAGTTGGTGGAGCATTACCTTTCGAGGAGCGGCTTCCAGTGCCCCGACCTGAGATTGTTAATACTTCCTTCTCCCAAAGTCTTTCTTTTTTTATTCTTTTATTTGATTGAAATATCATCCCACAGGTTTGCGCGTTCTTGCCGATTAGTTGATTTCCCTAACACTGTCTTGGAACCGCCTTTGATCATTCTCGATTTAATGCTCATGATTTGATCGAAGTCACAGATATCAATAGAATCTTCGTCCAATGACTCGATTTCTCTTGTTCTCGATTGAGACTCGGGGAAAATTACTTGTGTACCGTTCTCTCATCAAAATTATGAAATTCTTTCCAAGGGTAACTTGGAATTAGACACTAAATTATTGGGGGATTCTAGTTTTAATGCTCATTTAAATTATTCGACCATATGTTTTTAAACTTGTTTACTTCATCCTTGACAGAACACGGCTGGTGGCTGTCGCTACGCAAAAGTTTATTGCTGAGGTTGCTAGTGATGCGCTTCAGTGAGTCTCCTCCCATTTGATTTTTTTTAAAAGCTTCAATGCCAGAATATATATCCAGAACCCTCATTTGATGAGGGAAAAATCTGGAAGAGACTAAAATGGAAAGTTCATGTTCGAAATTTTATTGCAAACAGTTTGACAAAAGTTAATCGCCATCTTAAGATCTCTCTTTTCTGGTCAAAAAGTTGGAACATTAATCTTCAGTCAACGAAGTAATCGGAACATTAGTCATTTCTCAACCAATTTTTTAAAAAAAGTTATCCTGACTTTAAACATCACTGGAATTGACCTAGTTTAAATTACTATGTAAACTAATAGAATTATCAATAACCTCTGGTGTTCTTCCTCAACAGACGTTTTACGGTCAATCCATAATAAAATTCGAAAGTAGTGTTTCAGAATTAAGCTCATGATTTCCTTTGTAAATATTTTATTGGTTCGTTTGTAATCATGCAGGCATTGTAAGGCAAGACAGACTTCAACAATCAAGGATAAGCGAGACAAACAGCAGAAGGTGAGAAAGTTTATGACCTTTTTGTTTTTCTAGCTTTCAGAATGCTAAGATTTTGAGTTTTTTAGGACAAACGATTGGTCCTAACGATTGAAGATCTCTCCAAAGCTCTGCGTGAGGTAAATTAAGAATCTAACTGGTTTCTCTTCAGATTCTTTAGGATGCTATTGGCAGTGTTGGTCCTCATTCTTCAGTTTTCTTGTAATTAAAATGTGTTTCAGAGCCATTATGGTGGCACTGGCTTCCTCAAATAAAATCCTTAACCCTAAACTTATGACTTTCTTGAAACCGGGTCGCAGATGATAAACATTATATAGATATTCAGCGTTTCTCATAGGAACAGGGAAATGATCCTATCAAAATCAAATCGATTCAATGATCGATTGATATCGACGAAATTTATCTATCATCGATGAAATTGATCGTTCAAAATTGCAACCTTGTAAGCTGATAAAGGTGGGGACTTTTGGTCTTCTTATTTTTTTATCAGTCCCGATCAATCCAATGGATCATGCAGTGCACATGGATCAGAATTGATCAATCAAATACCAGCTTAGTAAATTTTCCCCATTTATGGGCATAGCCTGTTGCCCGACTCTTACAAACAAGAGTCTGACCGTAGATTAAATAGTTGACGTTATCTAAATTAGATTTTCCCCTTTTTAGTGTATTTTAGTTAGTTGTTTTTCCTCATCTCACGAACATGAGTCTGACCGTTGATTTCATTTTAGCCTCATGGGCTCTTGAACTCATTCCGTTGATATCTCTGCCCGTTTACCATGATATCTAGATTTATTGCGAATAATATCGAATGATTCTTATTTGTCTGGATCCTAACGTGGAAAAGACAAACCTGTCTACTGAGCCCGACCAACTTAGGTTTATTTTATTCTATTTTATCTTTTGGTGTTAATTCCAAAGAAATGTTAATTCGAAAGAAAAGAGTCTGCCTTCGAGAGCATATTCTTCCTAGTGACAACTGGGCCCGTGTATCATGATAATCTTAATTTTCATAAATATGTGAAAATGATGCTTATTTAATGATGATTTCTTCTTCCAATTCGGGCATCATAAAGTCAAGTATTTTTAGCGCCAATCATCATAATCTTATTAATCTTCCTTCTCTTGACAATAGTACGGCGTGAATCTCAAGCATCAGGAATATTTTGCTGACAACCCCTCAGCTGGAACAGACGCCGGTTTGAGGGAGGAATAAACAAGACTCCCGATGGAGGTGGTATGATTCTATTTGGGTTCTGCACCTCTTTTCATATGTTCGTATTCATCTAAGAGACGTTGATTCTTACAATTATCTTATATATTCACTCTCTCTATAGAACTGCATTGATTATAGAATTCTGGAGAATGAGATTAGTACATATTAAATGAAGTAATATACATGTCTTTGATTTAATGGGCCCATCTAAAATGCCCCTCTCTCTCCATTCTGGCTCGTGGGGCTTTGGGATCACTTACATATTCATCCTCCCCTATCTAATCGATTGGCATCCATAGGTCAGTGTTGTCAACCAGAACGATTGATATGAAATTTTGCTTCGAGTGTTGAACCAAGAACAGTGTATCCAAGAAATCCCGGTTGAAACTGATAAAGATTTGTGGGAAATGTTGTAACGATGTGCAGAGAGAGATATATAACTTGGAGATAGAATGATGGAAGAACAATGGAGATCTCAGACGAGTTCTTCCCCTTCTGGATGATGGGGCCGATTCTGCATTCCTAGCCTTTGCTCCTCGCAACAGATTCTTGAAAAAGACTCCTATCCTGCTCCTCCTCTATTAAATCTTCTCACTCTCTGTATTAGTCAGCACATGGTCTTCTCACTCGTCGAGCTTCCGTTTCCTTCTTTGGTAATACTTGGAGAAGAGCGTCAATTGCTTTGCAAGTAAGCAATGGTAATGTGTTTCCGAGGCATTAAGTATTTTGGACTTCTGTCTTAGAGACTGCGATTCATTATGTATCTTTGATTTATTCAACTCTCTCTAGAACTAGAATGGAATACATTTTTTAAGAAATCCATTTCTTTAATTAAATATTTGCCATCTGAAATTCTTTCTCTCTTCCTTACGTGGCATGGGTTCACTTAGATACACATCCTGCCCTGTCTCATTGCTTGGCTTCCAGAATCTTGATTTTTAGGACTAATTTATGCATTCTTTTAGGTCTGATATCTATTGACTTGTAAAGAAGCACGGAAAAAGCTTACTGATTCAGACAAGAGCAGCTACTCAAAATGGGAAGAGATATGTGTTTGCATAGAACTGCAATACATGTAGATTTCTGGGGAGTGAGATTATATATTCTGAATTCGTAGGGGATCCTTATCTCTGATTATAAAGTGCCCATGTGAAATGCTCTTCTCCGAGTCATTTAATAACTTCAAAAAATTATATTTATGATTATGAGCTGACCCTCATCTCATATTTTGGAGGTTTCTAATATATTATTTTTTGTAGTTACTTGGTGTTTGGAATATTTACTCTAAAAAAATTAATCATACAGCATCGGCACATGTCACAAACATAAATGAAACTTCTATTTTTCATACAATATTCTTATGCCGAAATTTTGTCTGTTAAAATGGTAAAGACATTGGCAAAATATACTTTTTGAAAGATACAGAGGTGGAACTCTTAATTCACCAGTACACATATCTTAACATTAATAAGTCAGAAGTCTTATTACCAAAAAACTTAGATAATTATAGCGAGGACAACATTATATGTACACTCCCACTTGCTAATTCCTATTTTAGAAAAGCTGTGTGATATATCTTCTTTTAGCAGTTTCTGATTTATTATCTTTCTGTAATTTCTACCTTAAAATGTAGATCTTTGTGTTTTGTAAAAAAAATCTCTGAAAAAGTTGATCATGCAGCATCAGCAAATGTGACAGACATTGCTGACACTATTATTTTCATCTAGCAGTCAATGGAAATTTTAGAAGTGAAATTTTACAGAAATTGACAAAAAATACTTTAAAAATCACATAAGTAGGACTATTAATTTTAAACACAAAGAGATATTAATCAGGCTGTGGATAGTTGATATTTCAGCAGTACATGTTAGGGACTGCAACGTTGCCGACTGCAGCAGCAAAATGATGGCGCACTGGGGGAATGCAATGTTGCACTGGAGCGTTAGGTTATCTCTCTTTTCCTCTCTATTTATCTCTATAAAGAGCCACTCTCTCATCCAGCCACAAACAAATCAAAGGTACAGTAGGTTTTGCTCCAGTTTTTTTTTAGTTTTTGACTGCAATAAATGCAATAATTGATTTTGTGCACCTCAATCCATGTTTACTTCATTTTCTTGTTGATGAAAGTTCCTTATTCTATATAAAATGCAATCACTAATGGGATTATACTCCCTCAAGAATATACGTTCAATGTCTCTCAATGAATTAAAATCTGAGGTTATGCTTATGAACCAAACTTTAACTCTACCTCTAAATGCAAATGGGAATGATCTCTTCCGCAAGATGTGTAACAACTCGTGCATATAGTGGTTCATCTTAGAAACTGGGGACATAGCTTCTATAAGCTAATACAAATCCTCAATATGTTATCCTGAAAAAAAGGGAGAAGTCTAATGACATGTTTATCTACTTGGAAATAGAGGTTCATAGGTCCACTCACTAAGGTATTGGCCTTAAGTGGCGATGGTCTCTAAATATCATCCTAGCAGTCCATGCCAAAGTGATACACCAGTACCACCCAATTCTATAAGGATCTTAAAATTGAGGCCACATCCACATAAGAAAAGACACCAGTATGCATTATTATTTTGAAAAAAGAACGATCTCTCTGCCAAACAGGGCAATTGTTTGCAAATAATCCGATCATGAACATGTGCCTAGGATAATGATAAAATTGTGGAAGTTAATGTTTTTTCTAATTTAGGTATATTTACTATGATATTTTATCAGTTACTTCCTTATTTATTTTAGCCGATCAAAATAGTATAGACTTTATTTAGGGTATATTCACACATTTTCGAATTACTTACACTATAGAGTTTATTACATATATAACATAAGCTTCACCCAACCACCTGCCATCTTGCGTCAAAGAGCACTTTACCCCAAATAGAGGACGATTTGGTTTACAAAGTATAAAATAGTAGAACATACTTGTGACACAATAGAATTGCATGGAGGAGCCAAATGTTCCATGATATGAAAATATTTTACATTCATGGGGGATTTCACATATGAGCATGAAAGTTATCAAGCTAAGAATGAGTTAAAGGACGTCCCAGTGAAGTGACCTGTAGGCGGTAGTAAAAGTGTCTTAATGGCTTGCTGACATGTGCACGAGGAGAGGCCTGATGGATATTATGTGACGGTCAAGCCAATCACATCACTATATTTTTATTTAGGTTTATTGAATGGAATATTTCTTCACTAGCAATCTTATGTGATATTTATAGTTAATTCCATTAATTCATGGAATGACCTAGCAAATTCTGATGAGATCATAGTCTCGTGATCACAGATATTTAAACACGTATGTTAAATATTCTTATTCAATGGATTGTCGAGTTGGACATCAAATTATTCGAGAATGCGTTCTCCAATGATCCTCGTTACTCATCAGTATTAATCAAATGGCAGATTAGGTTTGGCGATTATTCATATACTAAGTTGTTTGAGAGTCTTGTGTGGATGAAGGATTACACATATATGTAACCGATGACGGTAAAGGTTCCATGAGGTAGTTCAAATACTTCTCGGTATCTTCTAAATTATGAGATGAAGCGTGGGAACCCACGCGCTCTAAACTTAGCTTATCGTTCGGGTAAGATTTATCCTTAGTTAATTAATAAGGTTGGCTAATAATTATTATTGGGCCACTCAAGTTATTAGACATGGGACTAGAGTGTCACACACATAAAATCATAGGGGCATTAGTGGATACATTTTACTTAATGCATTTTGGTGAAAAGTCTTAGCTAAAATATAATTAGGGGAGAGGCACCCATTTTAGGTACCGAAGCCAGCTATAGCTGAGCACCTCCCCTTTCTTCATTCTGAGTTTTTTCCACTCATCCAAGAAGAGAGTCTTGATTGTGAGAAGATCTTAAAGAACTTTGAGAAGAGTTGGAGAAGAAGTAAAGATCAAAGAGCAACTTGATTACATGGATACTTCTAGAGGTTGAACACATGAAAAACTTCAAAACAATCTCCAAGGGAGCAAGTCAAGGATGAAGAAAGTTCCCCACAAGGTATGTGGGATGTAAATTGATGTTTTAGATCACAACTTCCATTGCATAGAAAATAGAATTCTACCCGCTAATCAAGGCAACAGAACCCAAAAGTGGTACCTTAATCTCTTTCATCATATAACACCACATAAAGTTAGTGAGACAAACAGACCAACCAATGACGTCCTTCATCTCTTATTGTGTTTGACCCGTCAGGGATCACCATTCACCAGAGAGACCTAATGCTTCGAGATCCTCTACACAACGTTATATAGTGTTTCCGTTCAAATCCATCATGTTATTTAGGATGGACAAATCTGAATTGATGTCAAAAGACGTTTGTGCTACCGCCTTATAGGATGCTTCACAAGGATGAAGGTGGAGATTATTTGTACGCTATCCAATGTTGAGCGTGTATTGGTCACATCATACTCATGGACGATGGTGAATGATTCTGAACTTTTGGGCATAACTATTCACTTGAACAATGCCCATTAGATCTTTAGTGACATGTTCTGTCCTTTCATGAACTTTGTGAGAATCATGTTGAGGTATTTGGCATGGACTTAAAGGTGAATAATATCAATAAGATACCCATAATTAAGGTAGAGACTGATGTCATCATGATCGTCGATCTTTATGACAATGATTCCAAGGTGGAGGAAGGACATGAGGAGAAACCATTGCATAGGCACACCAGTTCTCTACGTGACAGTGAATAAATTGAGAATAGTAGCTCTGGGCATTTCATAGAACTACAGAACAATGAATATATTTTGTGCATCACTATAGGACACATAAATTGAAATAATTATTACATGTACTTGATTGCTTGACATGGTGGAGTAGCACATACAAGATGCTTGTGGAAGATATTGCACAAGAATATGTGATTGATGCAAGGACTGTATTTTCACATCAAGGGGAAAACAAATGGAGATACACAAGAAAAATTGGAGCTGCTCAAGGACTTTGCCTTCCTTTTGGACCTGATTGCATACACAACATATTGTGTGAGCCAGTCAACAAAGTCATTGTTGGAGACCTCCATCTACTACAACATCACGTAAGCCGATCAACAATTGTCAATGATAATCGAGGCACATGAAGGATACAATGAAACAAATAAGTGAATGGATGTTGTTCATCAGAGGAGACTGCCTCATGATAAGCGAGCATCATAGAAAATTGTGATCATCGTCATTCAGAGAAAACTGACCGACTACGAGAAGCTGCTCTAGAAGAATGATATTTTTCTCGTTGTCATGCTACTTGACCCATTTCGTAATGGGGTAGTGTTTGATGATGTATCCTACTCAAAGGCGGTCTTGTATGTTCAAGGGGTTCTCTATATTGCACTAGAAGTTCCTATAATACAGATGTGACATATGTTAGGTTCTATAGGCCTTGAGACGGATGAACAATACAAAACGATGTGCAGCGGAAGACTCTTTTGCGAATCGAACGGCATCAACGAAAACCATTAAATGAGGTACCTTTGCACGAATCTCATTTGTGATTTCTTCGATCCCGGAGAGAGACGAGTCAAGCTGCTCAAGTGTGCAGCCTCTAGACGTATCCACGCGGTCCTGGGCGCGTCAGATCTCCTCCTTCTCGTTGACGAGCCCCATTCTTTCTCCGTCAGCATCGTTACGTCGTCCCGATCACATCAGGGATGGAGAGGGGTTGTGGGGAGAGTGGAGAAGAAGGGAAAGGCCCCTGAACAATTATGGCCTGGGTGAATTTCGTTCAGGGCCTTCCCCTATTTATACTAAGTGGGTATTTTTCATAAAAACCCCCAAAACTTAAGTATATCTTCCGACGTCCAAAAGACCATTTGCGTGTGACCCTCTAGGCCCATGTATCAGTCTAGTTAACGACTCCAGCGGCCTAATAACCTTTATTGGCCTTCCAAATTAATTAACTGTATCATCATATAGATTAATTAATGTTAGATCAATTTAATCCAATCGATAGGTCGAGTCTCCAACACGTGGGGTACCAAGCTACACCTCGTGCTCTAGAGGATACAAAGGACTGTGTATCGTCTCACTCTTGGAACATATTCATCATCAGTTACTGTGTACGTATAGTCCCTCATCCACTTGACGCTCATTGGGCGACTTAGGGTACAGTCAACTGTCAAACCCTAATCGGTCATTCGAGTTAGTACTGATGCATTCGGAAATCATCGAAGAACTCTTCTCTGATGTTTCACTGCCTTGGCCAAGGACTTCGTTGCATTGTCTTCCTTGAGCTGTCACCTCTTATATCGAGGGAGTACGATCCCATCTTGACCACTCAATCGTCTTCGTGAACTTCTTGATGTACCCGAACTAAGACCGTTTAGAATCCCATGATTAGAGACTCGTTGGCCATAGCCAAAGTACAACCGTCCGTCCACAAGACCTCTTTGGTGTCTCAGGTCTAAGGACCACTTACACAACCGTGACGTGAATCAACCTGATTGACAGTTCGGTATAATACCATTCAGGGATTCGTAAGGATCAATTCAGTGAACTCTTTCCACTAAAGAGCACCCACTATCTATCCTTAGTGTCGCCACACTAATGGCTACGGCTATACTCATCATATGAGTAAGGTTAGATAGTGCTATTCTATCCGGATACTTCGATGTCCTTCTCGCGTATCCTTTGAATAAGAATGTTTAGAATACATGCTTAAAGACTAGTGATCTCCGTATTACGATCTCATCGTAATTCACTAAATCCGATCATGTATTCATGGACTTCATTATATGCATCACACGTGCATTATAATGAATATGTTCTATTAATGAACATGGAACGAGATGTGGAATGTGTGATTGGCTTGCTGGCCACATATATTTCTATCAACATATACATGCTCTATCAACAACCTGGATCAATCCAGCCCTTAGCTCTAAACTCACTATTTGAAAGACATCGCCATCTCCACCTTTGGAAGAATGCGAGACCTTCCTACGTAATACAAACTAAGGACGGGTGATATTATGTGCACATAGTGGGCAGTAAAGGTTTTATAGGCTATCAAGCATTTGCAAACAATTGTTCTATTCCACACATATTTGTATTAATGTCAAGTGCTCCCTAAAGACAGTTGTTTTCCATCAGAAGGGCATTTGTCACATATAACCAATCTCGACTAGAAGAGTTGAGTATCAAGGCACTCGTTTGTGTAAAGTGTTGTTGTTGAGGGGATAAAAAATTGTATGGTGTTTGTCTTAACAGGCATTGACACCCAACCAGAAACATCAGTATTAATCAAATTTATCGTTCACTGATGTTCATCATAGTGATCGTAAAATAATTCCCTATTAACTTTTTTTCATAATTTTATATGTCATTTCAGTTATCACAACATCTTAATGAGCATTGGGACTCCAGGAAGGAGAAGCATGTGTCTTGATTACTCTGTGAAACCTTTTATCGGATATGAAACTGCATTACTAATTTGTTTTTTAATGTCCACTAGGGCACCTCAAAACATTTCTAGAAATTTCTTTCTCTTTAGACCTGGGATATTTGTTACCAAACAAAAAAATTAACTTTTCACTTCATGTTAACTTCTTACATGAAATATTACTAGTACATGGAGTACATTACAGGTGTCATGTTGCCACACGAGGAAGCCGAAGCCCAAGCTTGACACATCCCATGTCGTAATGTGAGATTCCTCCTATAGCGTCAGGCGAAGCAACTACAAGCTCAAGTGTGCATACCATCAGCTCAGATTCTTCATTTGAGGATGACAGCAATGGAAAGGCTGCATCAATTTATGAAGTCACCACAACCAATGTTCTTCCATTCTCATCAGAGCGAATTGACCTGATTTGGGCTAGTACGAAATGACTCCTTACAAGCGTTGAGTCCACAAGCGAACATTTGCTGGTTAGTTGTGATACGTACTCTGACCCATGGACTAATTATATATATTGGGGCCACTCCACCTTCTCCCTGCAATGATCGCCTTTGTCCATCATCAGGTCACTCCAAGCATAACAAGGTGGCAATGGATGGCTTGCGGAATGAAAAATTATATACCCTCAATTTCACCAAACAACTCCGTTATCATTACTTCAGTCTAGAATATTAATTTGGCATCTGAATTTATTTGGTATTCTTCACAATCATATTCCAATTTTCAATTAAAAATAGTTTATATGCGCCAAAAACCTAAGAGAGTCCATTAACATGCAATCAGCCACCTTTTCAAGCGTATAGGATTAGAAATTCTACCTCATGACCCTCACAAAAATATCATGAAGATATATTCATTTAAGACAAATTCCGGTATTGTTATCGGAACACTTATCACTGTCCGCTAAACAATATTGATATCTACCTAACATTATCGATACTTGAATCGATATCAGTCAAAGCCCGGTAATTTTGGATAACTGATACCGGATATCAGTAATGAAAACGGTAGGAGCACCTTAGACTACACATATCTTAGCATCATTAAGGCATTCTTATTACTGTAAAAACTCTATTCTCATTTCAATGAGAATAACATGATATTTACTCTCCCACCCGGGGATCGCGCATCCGCCATATTTCAAAAATCCGACCTCACCTCAACCGTTGCCACCTCTCTCTCTCTCTCTCTATCTCTCTCTATCTATCTCTATCTATCTCTATCTCTCTCTCTCTCCCCATCTCTCTCCTCGCTCACTCCGCCATGATCGGCGGAGATACCCACGAAGATCTTCCACAAAGTCTCTTGATCGTAACCCATTTCCTCTTCCTCTCATCTCTGCGCAATGGCGCTCCAAAGATGCTATCTTTCGTGCTGGGCACCGTTTTCTGCACCCATTCCTTCTTCTTCTTCTTCTTCTTCTTCTTCTTCTCCTCCTTCTGCGTGTTATGTCCGTTCAATCCGACATCGCAGTCGCTGCTCCGTCACCTCCGCGCCGCACCGGGCCGATGATGGGTCCGCAGTGAAGTCCGTGAAGGCTCGGCAGATCGTCGACAGCAGGGGAAATCCGACGGTGGAGGTTGATCTACAGACCAGAGATGGAAGAGTTTACCGCTCCGCCGTTCCCAGCGGCGCCTCTACAGGGATATACGAGGCTCTTGAGCTTAGAGATGGTGACTTGGGTTGCTACAATGGCAAAGGTGTTCTCCAGGCCGTGAAGAACGTCAACCAACTCTTGGGTCCCAAGCTTGTGGGTGTTGACGTCCGGTGCGTTCCATTCTACTTGGTGTTTCTTTTTCACCTCGTCCATCCATCCATCCGTTTGTCTTTCTGTCCTTCTATGTATCCATCGGCCCATCCATCTTTCACTACATCCATCTGTCTATCCATCCGTCTTTGAATCTATCCTCACATCCATCTATCCATCCAACCATACTATCATTCTATCCATCCATCTTTCAATTTATCCACTCATCCATCTATCAATATATCCATTCGTCCATCTATATATCGTTCTATCCATCTCTGTCTGGCAATATGTCCATCCATCCATCTATCTATCAATATATCCATTCGTCCATCTATCTATCAATACATCCATCCATCCATTTTTCTATCATTCTATCCATCTAGCTATCTATCAATATATCCATACGTCCATCTATCTATCGTTCTATCCATCTATCTATCAATATATCCATTCGTCCATCTATCTATCGTTCTATCCATCTATTAATCAATACATCCATTCGTCCTTCTATCTATCGTTCTATCCATGTATCTATCAATCTATCCATTCGTCCATCTATCCATCATTCTATCCATCTATTAATCAATATATCCATTCGTCCTTCTATCTATCGTTCTATCCATGTATCTATCAATACATCCATTCGTCCATCTATCCATCATTCTATCCATCCATCCATCTATCATGTATCTACCATGTATCTATCAATATATCCATTCGTCCATCTATCTATCAATATAACCATCCATCTATCTATCCTCCTATCCATCCATCCGAATTTCTGAAGAAATCGGGTTAACGTGACGGTGATCTTTGATGGGTGAACCAGGAATCAAGCTGATGTCGACGCCATCATGATTGAGATTGATGGGACGGCTAATAAGTCAAAGCTGGGGGCGAACGCCATTCTCGGTGTGTCGCTCAGCCTGTGCAGAGCTGGGGCAGGAGCCAAAGGAATTCCCTTGTACGCCCACATTCAAGAATTATCCGAGACGAAAGAGCTTGTAATGCCCGTCCCTGCCTTCAACGTGATCAATGGCGGAAGCCACGCCGGCAATAGCTTGGCTATGCAGGAGTTTATGATAATGCCGGTTGGCGCGCCATCCTTCTCTGAAGCTCTCCGCATGGGAAGCGAAGGTAATGAATTTCGCCGACCCACGTAATTATCGTATGTGAAACGCCGAGTTTCTTCATTTTCTTCTTCTGAGCTTTCTTGGGTTGTTGTCTTATTCTCTCTAAAGCGCCGACTATCTTCCTTTTCTTCTTCGGGGCTTTCATGGGTTCTTGTTTTATTTTTGCTGGCGACTTGGAAGGTTGTGAGTTTGAGTAATCCGCGTTATTATTCTCTATAAAACGTTGCCTTTCGTCTTGTTTCTTGTTCTGGGCTTTCGTGGTTGTTGTCTTATTCTGCTGGGAACTGCGTTATTATTCGCTCTAAAGCGCCGACTACCTTCCTTTTCTTCTTCTGGGCTTTCATGGGTTCTTGTTATATTTTTGCTGGCGACTTGGAAGGTTGTGAGTTTCAGTAATCCGCGTTATTATTCTCCATAAAACGATGCCTTTCGTCCTGTTTCTTGTTCTGGGCTTTCGTGGTTTGTTGTTTTATTCTGCTGGCTACTTCAAAGGCTGTGAGTGTCTGTAATCCACGCTATTATTCTCTATAAAGCGTCCGACTTTCTTCCTTTTCTTGTTCTAGGCTTTCGTGGGTCGTTGTTTTATTTTTCTGGCAACTTGAAAGGTTGTGAGTTTCAGTAATCTACGTCATTATTCTCTATAAAGTTCCGACTTTCTTCCTCTTCTTCTTTGGGCTTTCGTGGGTTGTTTTTATTATGCTGGCAACTTCAAAGATAGTTGGTTTCTGTAACCCAGGTTATCATTCTCTATCAATCACCGATTTTCTTTCATTTATTGTTCTGTGCCTTCGTTGGTTGTTGTTTTATTTTCCTCGGCATCTCTGAATTGCAATTATTTCTTTTCCTTATTATACTTTTTTTTCATGTTTGGAAGTGTACCGTGCTCTCAAGGGGATCATTAAGACAAAGTACGGGCAAGACGCCTGCAATGTGGGTGATGAAGGGGGGTTTGCTCCTAACGTACAAGACAGTAGAGAGGGTCTGGTTCTGCTAATGGATGCCATCGAGAAGACGGGTTACGCAGGGAAAGTGCGTTTGATTCCTCATCTGAGTTTTTCAATGTATTTGGAAAATTCCTTGACAATGTTTTTTTTTTCTTTTTCAGATCAAAATTGGCATGGATGTGGCCGCGTCAGAGTTCTACACAGAGGATGGAAGATATGATCTCAATTTTAAGAAGCAGCCCAACGATGGTGCCCATGTTCTCTCTGTGGATGGCCTCTGTGAGCTCTACAAAGAGTTCGTCAAGGATTTCCCCATAGTTTCTATCGAGGACCCATTTGACCAGGATGACTGGCATGCATGGTCAAAGTTGCGGAGTTCAATTGATATTCAGATTGTAGGGGATGACTTGCTGGTCACAAATCCGAAAAGGATAGCTGAGGCAATAGAAAAGGGATCTTGCAATGCACTTCTTCTAAAGGCAAGCCTCAAATCTTTTCATCTCAAATATATGTTTCCTCTTTCTTATTTTCTATTTTTTGAGACATTCCTCAAGACTGGTGAAGGCTTAATAAACTATTTTTAAAGGTTGAGAATCAATAAAATATTAAAATACGATATGTATAAACCATTTTTTTCAATTGTCCTGTTGCAGGTGAACCAGATTGGGACAGTTACAGAGTCAATTCAAGCTGCACTTGACTCAAAAGCTGCTGGTTGGGGTGTTATGGTTAGCCACCGCAGTGGTGAGACAGAGGATAATTTCATTGCTGATTTGTCTGTTGGACTGGCAAGTGGGCAGGTAGAACACCTAGATTTAATCTGTTATTAGTCTTCTCATTTTGGACACAATTTGGAGTATATTTTTATCTTCTCTTATGATTTTACAGATCAAAACTGGAGCTCCATGTAGGAGTGAGCGGCTGGCTAAGTACAATCAGGTAATGGCCTTTAAGTTATTTAATACGCACTTCCTATTATAACTGTAGAGGATGAAGCATCTTTTGTCAACTTGGGCCTTGACGATTTTTTTCCATTTTCTTAATCAATTCAAGAATATTTTATGCTGAAAATAATGGTCTTTTTTCTATAATTGCTCACGGATGTCTGGTAATGTTTGATGCACCTTGACGATTAGCCCTGTTTCATTCATGCTAGCTAAAAATCAGAGGCAAGTTTAACATCAGGTCCCAAAATTTTCTAGACGCGCAATGTAACTTTTTCTTTATTTTTGAAGATCATTCAAAATATCACTGATCTTATCAATTATTTTCAGCTTTTGCGCATTGAGGAGGAGCTTGGAGAAGTGAGATTTGCTGGCGAGACTTATAGATTTCCAGGATTAGAATAATTATGGGAGATAAGTAGATTTTTTGTGTTACTGTAATAAGTGCAGTTTGGGGCAACCATAATAAGTTTCTCATCATGATCATCTTGAAATGGGCTCACTCTTCTGTTCCTCTTCACCTTCTTTTTATTTTACCCACCAGAACATCGAAAAGCTGTTTGCCTAGATGTTGGAGATAAACCCATAAATTAGCTATTTCATCACAGCTTTAAAACATCATAATCCGTCATGTTCCCCTTTCTCAATTTTGAAAAAAAACTGTTAGACGTCAACTAAAATTTCAACTTATCTCTCATTTTCTGTATGGAGAAATGTATTAGACATAACATCATATCAACAACTAGACCATCATGTAAGGAAGGGGTCAATGAGAGCCAGATAGCTTTGGAACTGGAGAGCAAATAGGCAAATCAACTAATATCATTTCAATATTGAAATTAAATTAATATCCAAAATAATTTCAAGTGGTACACGAAAAGTTGAAGTGAATAAAAAATTGATTTTTTAGTTAGAGAGTGCATGACAGTAAATTCGAAAATATTTAATTACAGGTCAAGTTAATCTTTTCAAGAAATAAAATTCTGCAAAGGCACACAAATGTGCCAAGACTAGATTAATTCTAGCGAATTCTAAGAGAATATTAGGGCGAATAACGCATATACTCAAAATGAAACACTATTTTTTTGGACTTTATATCCTAAAAAAAAGAGAGAAGGCATGCTGTTTTATGTGTTATAGCAATGGATCCAAGTGATAAACAGTGCAAGGATAGACGAAAAATATATGAGTGGCTCTAATAATTTTTTAATAAGCACAATTCTTTCACTTTATCTTTTTTCTTTCATTCGCATAATAAGAGAAAATAATAAAACACACATTCTATAATGGATTATCATGAACGGGGGAGATTCAAAACACAAGTTTGACCTAACAAGGTGGCTATCTCCTTTGCCTCGACGAGCAGCTCCCACTGTTTCAGCTTCCCAGATTATCCCACATATACAGATCATTATAGTGAAGGGAAACAAATAAATACAATTTATTGATTCACCTTATTTAATTTTATTTTATGACCATTTTTTCTATTTTAAAATAAAAAACAGTTTCCCTACCACTCTATGGTGTGACTCCCTTGCTTACTCTATATTTTAAGACAATTTTGATTGCTATGTGAAAAAATTATTTTGCATCACAACAATATTTTTTTACAAATAAAAAAAAAACTTCAAAAAGACTGGAAGATATTTCACATGAATTTGGTAAATATTGAAGGAAATATTCTATTGGAACCATGGGTTTTTCCATTCACATATCAATGGATAAAGCCTTTGTACGTGTAGATGGAAAATAAATAACTTAAGAATGGGGTTGAATTAGGTTGATATAATTTTATTTTTTCAATTCATTTAACATAAAATTTGCATTAATTAAACTCAAGCCTCTATATCTAGAGAATGAGGTAGACGAAAAAGATTGTAAACACATAGTTTTATGCATGTTTGGGGAATTACTTAAATACTTTACATCCTATCCTGGTACCTCTCATCCTCACCCAACAACCATCTAACTTAAAGTCTAAGTACCTACTGCCATAGCCCTGTAGAATTTAGGATTTTTATTCAACCTAGGTGTCCTATTTAACGTTAACCAAATGGTGTTTGCACATGTATGAGATCAGGTAAACTATTCAATTTTGAAGCTCCATTATTGACTCATCAGATCTTATTAATTAAGCATAATACCACCTTTCAACTTCCTCAATCCTAGGATTTTTCAACCACATCAAAATGTCATTCCTTGTTTTCATAGAGATGAAAATCCCCTTTTTTTATTTCTGATCTCTTTTCCTCTCTCTAATTTTCAATGTCATTCATTCTACGTCTTCACCTGGAGGTCAATTTCAAGGGAGATGATAACTCAAAGTAATGATAGTTCTATATTAACGGAAAGGCAGTTTGAGAGTAGCAATAATTTTGAATATCTTTATGAGAAAATTTTTAAAATCAAATAAGCGATAGTAATATGAAAATCCCAATAAGTTCTTACCTTGCCTCAATAACCAACCTGCACATTAGTTTCAATAACCACGATGAATGATGCACTATATCGAACATATTTTAGAGGTAATATCACATTTATATTTGCATATTGACTAACAGTTAGATTTCAGTAATCAGATAAGAATATATGCACATGCAACATGACCTTTAATCTTCTAACAAAAAATGAAGGTTTGCATATAATAAAATAATACTTCAGATTTTTTGTTTTTTCAAGTATACGAATAGATGGATCAGGTTAAAAAAGATAAGCAAATGCAGAAGATATGCAACTATTTTTGGACATCAATCTTTAGATTGTGATACTATTTTAGTACATACATTATAATGAAACAATATTACCATTAATGGAAGGATATCAATAATATGAAAATTCTAAATATCACTCTGATCAGTCCCTTATTTAACCCATATTCACCATAACCACCCATGCTTTGACGTTATTATTAGAGAAATCTGTAATTCTCCCACAAGTTCCTTAATCATGAATTTACATGTAGCCCTTGAATCTAAAAGGATGGTTGGAAACTTAGGTCCTTATAAGATTCAGCATGCTCAATTTGGGAGACCAACCGTGAGTTCATAATGAGCTCAACTATATCATTCCCCTACTCTATATTTCTTTTTTTGGTTGGTGACGAAAATGTATGTGGCAGGCAAGCCAATCAAACATTGCATATATCGTTCCATGTTCATTAAGACAACATATTCATTATAGTGTTTATGTGATGCTTATAATTAAGTCCATGAATATATGATCACACTTGGTGAATTATAACGAGATCTTAATAAAAAAATCACCAATCTTTAAGCATTTATCCTAAATTATTCCTATTCAAAGGATCAAGAAGGACATAAAATATATGGATATAATATCACTATCTAGCCTCATCCATTTGATGATTATTGTTGATACCGTAGACATTAGTGTGGAGACACTAAGGATATATAGTGGGTGCTCTTTAACGACAAGAGTTCACTGGATTGATCTGTTTGAATCCCTGAATGGTATTATACTAAAATGTTAATAAGTTTAATTTGGTTCATCGTTAAGTGATCCTTAGACCTGAGACACCAAAGACATCATGTGGACATACGGTTGTACTTTGACTATGACCTATGAGTTCCTAATCATAGAACGCTAAACAGACTTAGTTAGGATGCATCAAGAATTCTACGAAGACAATTGAGTGGTCAGCATGGGATAGTTCACCCTAAGTATAAGAGGAGACATCTTAAGAGAAATGGTGCGATGAATTCCTTGGCCAAGGTAACAAAATATCAGAAAAGAGTTCTTTGATGATTTTTTAACACATCAGTATTACCTCGGATGACTGATTAGGGCTTGATATCTGACCATACCCCAAGGCACCCTTTGAGAATCAGGTGGATGAGGGACCATACATACATGGATGATGTTCCATGAGTGAGTCAATATACACTCCTTTGTATCTTTTAGAGCACGAGGTGTAGCTTGGCACCATACAAGTCAGAGGCTCAACCTATTGATTGGATTAATTAATCTACATGATGTTAATTAATTTGGAAGGCCAATAAAGGTTACTGGAAAACTATAGTCATTAACTAGAAGGATACATGGGCATAGAGGGTCACATACAAGTGGTCCTTTGAAGATAAGAAGATATACCTAAAGTATGGGGGTTTTAATAAAAAATACCTACTTAGTATAAATAGGGGAAGGCCTTGAACAAAATTCACCAAGGCCAAGACTTTTCACGGCTTTTCCCCTTCTTCTCTTTTCTCTACATGGCTCATATCTATTCTTGATGCGATCGGGATGGCATAACAATGACGGCTCAATGCGAACACATGAGCAGATTCAAACTTAAGATTTTATCATCCTATAGCTGCTGATATTTTATTATCAATGGTGTGAAGTTATTACTGGATCATCTAGGAGCTACAGATGGATAAGAGGATATATAAATGATTTACTTAAGGCTTAGTTTGACTAATGAACCTTGAATTAGGTCTAGCAATATGAGATAGTAAAAAAGTGCTCCTAGTAGATCTTGAATCAAGGAGAAAAATGCCTAATTAAGAATAAACGAAAGATTAGATGATCTTATTTAGATCTAGAAATAGAGAACTCTGAAATAGACGTGATGCTGGTCTAAAACTTCGCCTCAAGAAGGAGCATATAGGTTGAACATACCAACTTGTTACACAGAAAATCATAAGATATTCTACACATGCTATTAATAAGTACATAAGATAATTATTGAAGGAGATCACATTTCGAGTAGCAATGAAACTTTATAAGCCTTGCCACCCACATATTATTAAGCACATGAACTGGAGTATTAAGGCTAAATTCCTCTAACAAAGACCAACTCTCATGTTTAATTGTCCATAGTTCAATAATTGACTTTGTAAATAGTATGGGAGACTATCTTTTGCTTTTGTGATTGAAAAGTAATTTAGGTTTTGGCCAACATCAGTGTAATAGCTGATGTTATCCTTCTGATTTGCTTTGTGTCCCATATACCCAGAGTCACAATATACTTTGATGCGAAGATTGCCACGCTGCCTATAGATGAGCACTTTGTTAGGAGTTGGTTAGAGATATGGAAAGACTCATCAAAACCCCTCTAATTCATTAGATTAGGCTCCTAAATAAGCTGACTCAATATTAATGCATAAAACAATTTCATGTCTGGTAATCATTAGATTAATCAATTCTCTTTGCAGTTAATGATACTGGATGACATTATCTAGTAGTGGTGAAGAACCATGGTAAAGCCTCAATCGGTGAGGAATCTGTTTTGAAATCCAGAAGAATAGTTTCTTAAAACTGGATAAATATTATATTTATTTCCTATGAGTGAACTCAATCCCAAAGAGGAAGGAAGGATTTTTGAGGTCTTGTTTCTTAAAGAACTAATAAGATGGATGTTCCTTGATGAAAAAAATAGCCTTAAGAGGACAAGGTGGGAGTTTTGGAAGAAGATTATGATCATGGAAAATGTAGTGCATCCAAAGACATAAGGGCGCATTATAATAAACTGCACTACCAAGGAGAGAAGAAGTTAGGTGGCCATCGTAAGAGCATTAGGAAAATAATAAGGAAATTTCATCTTGAGGAGAAGAATGCAAGTTATGCCATGAAGAGACAAATGTTTTAGTTTAAAAATGCCATTATATTGGGAGATTTATGGATAAGTGGTAAGGTAAATTATGTCACAATTGACACAAAATGTGTGAAATGCCTCTTGAAAAATTTAAGAGCATTATTGTTGTGAAGAATATTGGAGGTGGTAGAATAGTGGGCAGTAGCTTTTGGGAGAAATTGTTGTAAAATGGTAAGGATTAATGATCAATCCTTGAGGAGATAAACCAAACTAACCTAGGTAAGATCATCCATAAAGATTGTGTAATAATGATGATAAGTGGTAGATAGTATCCAAAGTATGAATTATGATGAGGAATCAGTAATTGTAAGTGAATTATTGATGAATCCAATAGTAGGTGCTAAATGACGTACTTGAGTGAACTGTTCAATGATTATTAATGTTTAAATTTATCATTTAAACATCATTTAGCACTTACTTCATGAAGTTGGCCTAAATTAGTAATTTAGTATTTATAAGTATTTTTTAGACTAACCCCACTTGATTCATAGAGTCAAGTGGAATGAATCTCACTTCTCTTTTAGAGTTTTTGACATTTTCAGGTTTAGGTCTCATTTGACGGTTATTGGGCTAAGGATAAGAGATTCAAGAATGGCCAACCACGTTCAGAGCTTTAGGATTGGCCCAGAGTTACAGCTTGCATGACTTTAATGAGTCTTTAATCTCATTAAGGCCAAATCTTCAAAAAAAGTCAAGCCAAGTGAGAGACCATAATGAGGAGTAATCAGCGGACTCAGATCTGATTGAAGGACACCTCTTCACTCAGATTGAGGCTGAAAAAAAGATCTGGACCATTCAAGACCTTGGGAGATCCAAGGGTCATCATTTCCCTCTCTTCCCTATATAAACCCCTCACAATCCAATGTAATATTCACTGTTGTTCCTAAATCCAAGATTTAGTGGCCTGTGTGAAATTTCTATTGAGTCCTCTTACCTTTAGTGAGAGTTGGGTAGAGCAACGACGTTCTAGAGCCAGAGCTGCTGGAGAAGTGGAAGAGTCTTGATCACCTTGGGCCTTGGCGGGTGTGACAAAGAGGTTGGATCACTATTTCTTCCCCTCATCCCTATCTGTTCACCTTTGTCTGCAGGTTAGTCTTGGAGTAGCTAGCCAACATCCAGACGGTTCCAACGCCTCCAACAATTAGACGGTTAAATTTAAGTTAATTTAATTTATTTTAAATTCAAAATAATTCCAAAAAATCCTTTAAAATTCCCAAAAATCATACATCATCTAATTTTTCATTTTAAGATTAATTTTAATATAGATAAAACTTATTAATTATATTTTTAGTGAATCTAGTTACTTTTCTCTATAGGTAATAAATTATATGTACAAATCTACCAAAAAATATTTTAAAGTGAAAATTCACTAGCTATTACTTTGCTCTCTAAGGATGGACCCTTACTCTCCCTAGGCTAGTAAGGTTTATAAGTATTGTTGTTTTAATTCATATTATCTAAACGACTATAATTAGTGATTATTTTATCAATGATACACCCCAAAATCTGAGTTATTGATTATTATGAGATCATAATATACAAATCACTAGTATTTGAACATTTGTTATGAATATTCCTACATGCATGATACTTAAGATTGACATACAAATATTCAAAGAGAATTACATTTTCTACTCACACTGATGAGATTAAGGACACTAATTTGTCATCCTTATTTAATTTAATCAATAAAAAATTATAAAGCTTCACTCGTAAAAGAATTTGACTGATGAGTGATGAGCAAGGGTAGCATCTAGCGGAACATATATTAACAATTTAATGTTTTTTAAAATACGGTGATTAGGGAGGAGATACGATATTTTAAATTAAGAATATATTTTGATGATTGATTAGTAAAGATGTTATATATCAGGTGGATGTGGATGGGTGGGTGTAATAAATAGATATGGATGATGTTGGGAAAAAGACAGTGAAGTAAACTCAACAAGACTCACCATAGATACTTATATTCCACTAGGATCAAGGTGATTAGTGACTACAGTTGAGGCCTTCACTTCTGTTTTACTATCTAACTTCAATCAATGATGAACACCAAGAAAACTTGGTGAATTATGAAATCATTTTCTTTCACTCGATATACTAGATTATGAGCAATTCCGACATGATTTTTACATGAATCAAAGGGTATAGTTATATATTCAACCATGTGATGGAAATACGAAGGAAAGATCAAGCTACACTCAAAAGTTCAGTACAAAAGTCAATATTGATTGACATTTATCACAATTTCAATTTGAATCATTCTCAATTCTCTAATTTTCTCTCTCCTCTAATTTTATCTCTCCACATTTTCAGGATGGTACGAAAGTTAGAGAAATCCCAAAAAGACATCAAATGCATTGAATAATTCTATACAAATATTATACATTTATTTTTGGCTTAAAAATAAAAAATATTTGAATTTAGGGTTAAAAAGTCTAAAAGTATATATTTCAGATTAGAAAATATACTCTAAAATATAGTTAACCATTTTAATATGGATAAGACACACATTTAATCATTTTAATACAAATAAATATAGAAAGCCCATGATATTAATCTATCAATTAGCATTTTATTTCCCGCTCATATGATGAGTATGGCCGATCTTATTGCCATTAATGTGAAGACATAAGGGACACATAGAGGAGGATCTTTGGGGAAAGAGTACATTAGATGAATCCGTACGAATCCCCAGTCGTATTATGTCTAGCGCCAATCAAGATAATTCATGATTGTGTAAGTGATTCTTAGACCTGAGAAACTATAGACACCTTGTGGGTAGGATGTTGGTTTTTGATTATTACCTTAAGCTACGATAATATCTATTGTTAAAATTCCAAACTATCCTGTCTTGTAAGCAAAAAATAAGTCCATGAAGGTGATTGTGTGGTCAAGATTAGATTTCCCATGGTATTAGAGGAGATTACCCCGAGGAATTAGATGCAATTAAATCCATGTCCAATAGTGGGAATATCAGATAAGATGTACTCTAATGGTTTCACCACACATCAGTTTAACTAGAATGAGTAGTTACACATATACAAACATTATCATTCAAGAGTCTTTTGTGGATGGAGTACTATACATACACAAGAACAGATGATACTAAAGTTTCCATGAGAGAGTTGAAATACTTTGTGTGTCATCTAGTGCACGAGGTGTAGCTTGGCATCCCATAGGATGGCAACTAAACCTATGAATTGGGTCAAATTGATCCATGATTATTTAATTTATATGTTGATATCATTAATTAATAAGTCTAGAAAATAAAGGCCATGGGGCCTTTAAATTTATTAACTACATTAATACATGGGCCTGGAGGATCATACACATGAGATTTTTAGATGTTGGTGGATATATTCCTAAGCTCATGAACTTTTAGTAAATGTTCCCATGGATGAGGACTTGATTGAATTTTTCCTAGAGGCTTTTCTCAAAACTTCCCAAAGAGTTTAAATAGTGGGGAAACCCTCCTTTGATACCTATTCAAGTCATTTTGAGTGCACTCCAATTTCTTCTCTGGCTCTTCCTTAGTGCTGCTTCCAATGAGACTAGATGAAGAGGAAATCATATTTCTTAAAGTAAGAGTAGAGGAAAGAAGAGGAGATCCAATACTTTGGAGATCACACAGATACATGTTGAGGATATATATTTAAATTTCTTGAATATGTTCATTCAAGGAACCAAGAAATCATGGATTCAATCCATCCAAAGGTGATAGTTTTGGTTCTTGATGTGGTCTTGGTTTTCATAGTTGTCTTCGATTTGATATTACGATATACATGGAGTCAATTGAAGACATGACTCCCCAAAAATTATAAATGTGGACCCAGAACATCATAGTGTATTAGATTTGGCCAAACCATTTATGCCCTAGAAGAAAACATATTATCTAAAGAAGATGAAAGAGAGTCAAGTGCATAAGAAGTTTGATCGGACTGAAGCTAATAGATGTTATGCAAGTTATTATAGCTCAAATCAACCTGCTACCCAATATAATAGTTCCTAAAAGGAGTTTTGAAAAAGAAAATGGTGATGAAAAGGCTGAGGGAATAAGCAATGATATTGATAGATGAGATGTTGATGTAGAAATCAAGAACTTATAGAAGGGTATGAAGGGAGACAAATTGGTTGAGGTGTGTTGGTTTGTCTCCTTATAGAAGGGTCCATCAGCAATAAGAACTAGTGGATGATATGAAGTAGACATGTGGGAAGATTATAAGGAGCTATGCCTAACATATGATTAGAGACTCTCAGGTTGATAATCCATGAAGATTTATTAGAGGAAATAATGATAAGTGTGTCTGAGGTCGAAGCATGAGTGGTCATAGAAATTTTATTAGATTTAACCTCCTTGATTTTTTTACACATTAAATATTTATTCAAAGTGAGAGAGATGTTGACCATTGGAACAGAAAGAGCAGTGTGAATGGAACTTTTGGAGAGAAGTGCTTCAGCCCATTCAAGTTGACTAAAGAGCAGCATGAATGGAACTTTTAGATAGAAATACTTCAGCCATTCGAATTGACCATGAACACCATCTATATTCCAACCCCTTCCACCACCCTAGTCATAAGAGCTAAAATCCCACCAAGTAAGAGGGATCAGGGAGTGTATTGTGGACGAAGGAACTTCCAGAGCAACGTATAGTTACAACCAAAAAATAGAAAAAAAGAGGTATAACTGTTATAAGTGAGTGGAGCTGACCCGACTCTTGAAAAGAAGCATGTTTGTTGAGGCCACTTAGATAGACTCTTGACAGTATCATTCTAGCATCTATCAGTTGGTGGTGGTAGTTTAATAGAGAGAGCATTCCTGAATGATTGCCTAAAGTTTGCTGAAGTGGGCTTTAGGAGAGAGATATCCTTGTTTTTATGTATACATAGATTCAAACAATCTTATCAGTCAAGGAGGTGTTCATCTTGTTGGCATGGACCACATCCATAGTGATCCAACGTTCTCCTTTAACGTAAACACAAGCAATGGCTCAACAATTTTTGGACTGATGTTCCTAAACATCCAACTTTAGGTGGATGATTTCAGCAAGATCCACCCAACATAATTGAGTGTGGTGACAGGTTCCAGTGATGTTGTCATGTGCATCAAATGCCTATGGGTATCAATGAATTTCACAAAGATGGTTGCACACCATGGATAATTGAAAACAGCAAAGATGAATTAAATATATATGTGAAAGCTGGCCATTAAGGGATTAATCCTCGTGCATCATCAAGAGGGTATGGTGTGCATAAGTCTATATGAAAAGGGTAAGCAATTGATAATGGTGTGCATGTGTGTGGGGAAGATTAGTATGTGCTCATGCGACATGTTGGTAGGGGAGCATGCAAGCATCGGTGAGTGTACAGGCAGGGTGACTCAGCTAGTAAACGAGTAGGTAGACACAAGGGAAAATAAATTGGCAGTTATAAGTGATGGAATTATATAATGAATCTGATCCAATTGCTCATTACAAATCTCTAAAGCACTCACTGATATAATTAAATGCAAAAAATGGTCTAAGTAGACACATAATTATTATTTAATTATGATAAATTCAAAATGTGGTGATCAATTGCGGGAAAACATGTGTTATAAACATTCATATTCCTAAGATTTTCATGAAAGACAAAGGAAAAACATAATATAATTACAAGATATATTCCTTCTCATTTGATGATTGTGGTTGATCTTACAACCGTTAGTATGAAGACACAGTGCAAAGATTGTGGGTTCTCTTTAGAGAAAAAATATTCACTAAATTGATCCATATGAGTCCTATTATGGTTCACAAATTTATACCTTACTATCAATTGTGTTAATTCAAATCATGGCCATGTAAGATGTCCTCGAATTTGAGATAAAAATACATCTTGTGGATGGAATATTAAGTTTTGAATTTTACCAACAAGTCCCTTGTCATAGGATTCCATTCAGCCTTGAATGCAGCAACAAGCCCATAGTGTACCTTAGCACCTTGAGTATTATTGACTTGACTTATTGTTTGTATTAAATTGATCCTGTATTTATATATGTTTTTTATATTTAATTAATTAGGTTGGCCAATAAAGGGCAGTTGGGATTATGGAATCATTATCTAGAATGGCACATGGGTCCAGCGTGTCACCCACATGAGGTTATAGGACATTAGAGGATATACAAAGCACCTAGATTTTTATGAAAAAATATGCTAAGGATGAACTGTAGGAATTCCCAGATGAATTTCACTATGACAGTCTTTCCTTGGGAATCTCCTTATCGTGATCTCCTTGAGCACCCTCTCCTCTCGGAGAAAAAACATCACAGAGAGATGAACATGCTTGTATAGTAGAAGGTGAGGAGGTTCAACATAACATTGACTGCATGGATAAATATAGAGGCCAGACTCAATTTTATCATCCTGACAAGGTGGCAAGCGATCATAGCAGATCAAATGAGGCAATGATAAAGCACATGGTATGAGGTGATGATGTGGCACATGACAGTAAATGATGCAAGTGATAGCATGCGAAAAAATAGGTAGAGGGTGAGTAGTTTAACCCCCAAATGGAAGCAGAGGATAAATAGATACTGGCAGGTGACATAAGCAACAAGACACACACATGATGATACATGTGACATGGTGTTCACATAAGGATGTGGGATGTAGGGCACACATGTGACAGTTGCAATGTAAATGGGGCAGGAAACGTTTTGGCTCTAGTACCATGTGAATCAAGGATAAAATACTTGATTAAGAAGAAAATTGATGTAACATGGTGTAAACTTATAATGGGAATTATTGACCATTATTGTCATGAGAGAGTTAAGTATGAAATGAACATTATTGGCCAGTGTAACATGGCTCTACTTCATGGCATACAAAGAGGAAACAATCAAGACACTTGTTCAAAGGTGGGGTGAGGTTAGAGAAGGGGCTGAGGTGAAGGGGTGATATCATCATTGTTATCTGTAATGTTTTTGTTGGATATATTAGCTTATTATTACCATATCTTGGTATCATTGCAGGTGACCAGTATCTTTTATCAATATTATCCTCAATAAGACCAGTATATGTTATCATTCTGGTAAAAAGTCCAATTTTTATGGATAACATATTATATGGATGATTAATCCCTTATCAAGATTTATAATGATTGGCCATTCTGAAATCTAGTCATGAATGAAATTCACTTTTGCTCAATGTTCATGAAAGCCTAAAGAAAATACAAATACCCAGAGAGGACTAACAAGCAGCTCCAATTTTGAGGTTCATAACCTCACATCTTTCACATCATGAAATCAGCTGAAAATTGGGCTGCATAATTCTTCTGGAGGATGACACGGCATTGAAAAAGCTTTTTGTCTAAGAAATCACTCACCCTTTCACCTTACTCCTTCCCCCTCTCTCTCATATTCTTCTTATATTTTCTTTAACCCCATGTTTATTGTTTCCAAGTTAACTAATATTTTGTCCATCATTTTATATTTCAAATATGCACGGATTGATGATACATTCCCAATCCTTTTTTCACCATATCTTAAGAAGAAAAAAGCTAGAACCTATGGAGTTGGAGGATGCACATGGAACTTCATGTATATTGGAACATAATGATGCAAATGTAAAGTTAAGGCACAACTATTAGAGGTAAAAAATATAAATTTCAAGTAAAAAACTTATCTATCCTACATTGTTTACTTTAATACCATTTTAAAAACAATCAAATACTAATGACAGATATGTGATTTCCATTATACCGATTAATAATTACTAAAGGTAAAGTACCATTAGATACCAATCATTCACTTAAAGAATTTCATGGATATTTATTTTGAATAAATGAATACTAACTAATCAAGTAATAATAATAATAAAATTTTCGAATATCTAACCTCTTGAAAGAAAATGAAATGAATGATTTAACAATACAAGGCTCAAAATAAGTTTCTTATCTTCTTATACAAAATATTACTGGGCTTTTAGTGCCAGCCCAATATTAAATTTTACCCATATATAGTTTAATTATCATTTGAAATTGGGGTTACCCAAAGTCCTCAGCGATTAACAATTATAGATACTGTGCGAGTTGAACAGCGGAGAACAGGCCTCCAGCCCTAGAATTTGTAATCTGCCAAGGTTTTGGGGAAGGGAGATTTGCTCGCGCTCTTCTTCCTCTTCATCCGACGAGAAACGATTTTCTAGCTGCTTCTTCCAGTGATTCGTAGTCTCCAAATCAGTCGCCCGACGGAGGATTCCGATGATATCGACTCGGTTTGTTCACAGAGCCCTTTACCCGGTTCTTCATCGGACATTGGGCTCATCGGACTTTCATTATGCGTTGCCGTGCTTTCGGAACTGAACTGAGTTCGCGAAAAGGTGATTTAGGGGGTCCCTGTCATCGTTTTTTTGTTGGGTGCGTCAGTTCATCGCATGATTTGGCTACTTGGCAGGAATTCCGCGTCGCTGTTGTTTTGTTGTGATGGGTTTTTTTCTGTTCTTTGATGAATGAAGTATTAGACTGTTATTGTTGTTATTTCGTCTTCATTCTATGATGGTCTAAATGTGTTCCGGTTAGTTTCACTCGTTGTGGTTTTTTTTTGATCCATCGGGTGAAGGAATCAGCTTATGCTGGGTCACTCACTAGTACTGGTCATTTTGTCTCCTGTAATGAGTTACCTTCTCATGACAGTATTAAGTTTTGCCGAATCAGAATTCCGTTGGTCAATATCTTAAATCAGCTGCCATCATCCTGAATAGCTAGTAGGTTTTATTTTTTGGGTGTTCCTGCAAATTATTTGTGGATGAAGCATTTTAGAATTGGTTATCACTCTAATGTTTCGAGCCCCGGTGAGTGCCACAAGTAGAGAGAGAGAGAGACACTACCAGACTTTAGCTCAGTAAATAGTCGGAGGTAGGAATTTTTCCACTGCATACAAGTGATGCTATCCGAGTTTGATATACCCATTTGATTTCGGTTGGCTATTGCATTTGGGGCGAGGCAAATTAATCCTGACAATTTGTGTCGTTGTGACATGACTGTACTATAATCAAAGCCGTCGTTTATTATTTTCTTTCGTTTCCGTATGATAATTGATAAACCATTCTGTTCCTCTTCATTTTGTGTCTACTTTTATAAAAATATCTAGGTGATTTTCTGACTGCAATGCGTTTTGCTAATTGATTACCGTATCTTTTGTTACAGTAAGTAGTATACATTATTTTGAAAGCATTATAAGACACGTTTGAAAAAATACTGGCGACTGATTGAGATTCCAATTCGTCCTATCATCGGTCACTGTTGATAAATCGGACTTCTCTTTCATGGATGAAAGTATTGTTTGACTTGTTACATTTCTGTTGGAGACCGGATGCTTTTAATTTGTCCTCTAATTATTGACGCGTTTTATCTTTTGATCATTGGTTTCCTTGCGTAATCATGTCACCTAGTGTGTATCCACCGCATCTTTGGTAGTGTTTTTCATTATTTTATTTTACTTTTCTCATTTTTTTTTATGAACTTCCGGCAACAGTATTATTATGTGAGCAGAAATAGCGAAAGATCCTCTCTTGAATGATTTCATGACTAAGTTCGTCTTAGAAGTCGCTTTGTGCAAGAAGAGTGATGAATAATGTGCATGATTAGCGGTTCAATGCTTTTCCATTGTTCCCGTTGCTGTTGCTCTTTTGTATGCTATCTTATTCTTGTTGGATACTTCTCCAGATGTCCTATAAAGGAAGAAAAAAAACCTTGTACGTCTTTTTGATTTGGCAATTTCAAGGTTAGGAAAGTTGCCTCTAGGAGGTGGCTCTTTTTCCGTGGTTTCTGTCTCGTCAACTCATACTGTTAGTAGGTTGATTGTGGTAGTTGAACTTTATGGGACAAAATCACCCTCTACTCAATGGTGGAGCGGTTGGTTATTGTTTGATTGATCGGGGGTTTGAATCCAACTTGGCAGGATTTGATTCTTTCTTCTATTAAAAAATGTAAAAGTGAATGAAAAAGCTCTATGTTTACAAAACTTTACTCTATGATTCGATCTACTTCATATTTTAGTTGTCAAGATATTCTTTTACTTGAATCCATGCACTTGGATTACATGGCAAGAGTCAGTTCCATTTCGAACTGTCACGAGTGGGAGAACTTTGTGGTTATCTGAATCCTGATGTAGTTGATGAATTTTTTGGTTCTTTTCAGCATTGAACCCATTTGAAATTGGTTTCACTTACTGCCGGGAAAGTCACTCCCCTTCATTTATCCCTATACTTTTGAGGAGAGAGGTCCTTTTTCTCAATTAGACGCATCAGTTACAGACCTGTTTTTTCGTCTTCTGATACGAACCCAGGGTTCTCATCGGGTAAGATCAAGAGAGAGGAAGGAAATGGATCGTAAGATTAGTCACTGAGTTTGCTGACAAAATTGTCTGCATGGACAAGAGAGGACAGGTGGAATGGATGTTGTCAAGCGAAGGATAATGGCCAATGGACAATACCAAGGGAGTGGAGAGGGGAGAAATGGGTGTTTGGGAAGGGAAATAAGCGAAACCTATAACATAGCTTGCATTTCAACAGCTTATTTCATGCCTCCAGCAAGGAGGAATACGCCTGTTCAAAGGGAAACTATACTGGAGGGAAATTACTTAAATGCTTCTATCAGGCTTAGTTATTGCCTCAAATGTGTTGATAGGTTGTTGGGGGGTTCAAGCCGCCCATTGAATCACCCAATAAGAAACTTGTCCATTTGGTGGTTGGCGAGTGACTTTTCTTCTCTGTCTGTGCTCCTGACTTGGCATCCTATAATTGCCTCAAACTTATTTAAGCCCTATGGCCTCCCGATACCCCATCGTTGCTCCTATCGCACTGCCTACTCCAACGTGTCTGCCTCCATTGCCGCTGTTGCCGCCATGAGACTGCGGCCACAGCTAGCTCTCCCTGTGGGTCTGTAGCAGCAAAGATCGCACTTAAGAAATACCATTTTAAGCAAAAGTCAACTCATAATTCATTAATGGGGTCCCAGGTGGGCGTCCCATGCCGCGTCTGTAGCACTTTTGCAGGGGCAAATACAGCTGATATAGTCCTAGTTCCTGCCCAAAGTTTGAACTCGCTTGTCGTACCCCAAAATTTACTCACTTGGGGCAATTTTTGCTTTGAACAGCGCAATCATCCCTTGATAGGCTGAAATTATGCAATAAAACAAGTTACGGCGGGGATTGTAGCATCTTCTTGTTGGAGAGAAAGTTTGAAGATTTGTGTAAGGGTTATTATTCAGTAAAATTACGTCAACAGATAAGTGATCTTTTACCATGTATGTCTAAATATTTCACTGAATGTGTAAGATGTGTTTTCACAACAACCTTCTGCTAGGAAGGTTAGGAGGGAGGTTGGCGAGAGATTGAGATCAAGATCAAACATAGAGATCAAATCATTTTATGGAATATTTCCGGCTGAGCAATGTCCTGGCTCTTTATTAGTTTCTAAAATTATTTAATTTTTCTAAAAAAATATCTGTAATTTCGTTCTCATTAGTTTCTTCCTACAAATCCTACTTTTCTGATTGACTACAGGGATCTAATCTAATCAGTCGTGATAACATTTCTGGTTAAGAAACCAACTGTTTCCCATGAGTAGCAGAGGTCGCCATCAACCGTATCCGAGGCAACCCCAGCCCACAATGATCAATCCCGAGCCATTTGTCCCAGACCTCCGGCTCTCACAAAGGCCCCGCTTCTTTGACATGGCTCCACCCCCAGAAATAATGGAGCAGAAACTCATCTTCCAACACAGTGAAATGCAGAAGCTCGCCCACGAGAATCACCGGCTTGGGTCCTCCCAAGTAATCTTAAGGCAAGATCTCGCCTCAGCACAGCAGGAACTTCACAGGCTGCAGGCACAGATCAACCTCATGAAGGCAGAGAAAGAGCAGACGATAAAGGGTCTCCAGGACAAGATGGCGGGAATTGAGGCCGAGCTTCGGGTCGCTGAGCCCATCAACGTGGAGCTCCAACAAGCTCATGCTGAGGCCCAGACTTTGCTTTCTGTCAGGCAGGAGCTTATATCGAGAGTCCAGCAACTGACTCAACAGCTGAAGCTTAGTCAAGCTGAGCTCCAGCAGATCCCTCCCCTGTTATCTGAACTTGAAGGTCTCAGGAGAGAATACCATAATTTCAGGTGATGATACCACCACCCAAGTCAACCTTTGCCGAATAGGCTTCGTTGTGCCCTGGGAATGTTGATGTATGACGTTGACAGGCAGTTGACAATTGTTGAGGGCGTCATGTTGTCAATGTGTTGGCAATGTCCACTGTGCATAGTTTTAAAACAATTAGTCAATGTCAACACCATGACTTGTGTTGTTAATCTTGACGACAATTTTGGTGTTGACTAGGTTGACATTTTTTAGTTAGAATTTTGACAGGCTTGACATCCAATATTGATGGATGGCGTCAACTCTCTGTGATGCCCTGTCAACATCAACCTCAACTGTCAATGGTTACCCTGTCAACATCATTGTCAACATGAATGGTTACCCTGTTAAATCGTCTATGTTAACATCATATTATCATTCCAAACAAGGCTCAATGCTGTTGACAAATGCTGAACCCTATCATTGAGGGAAAAATTCTGCAAGTTATTCTCAGTTATTTCCTCTGTTAATGCAGGCTAACGTATGATCATGAGAGGAAATTCTACAGTGACCACCTTGACTCGCTTCAGTTGATGGAGAAGAATTATGTTGCTATGTTAAAAGAAGTGGAGAAGTTGCGCAATGAGTTGGCAAATACTACGAGTTCTGATCGAAGAGCTGGTAAGTCTCTGTTTCTTTTTTTCAATCTTCCTCCTTATTTTCTAGTTCGACTTTTACTGATTATCAAATGTAATGCAGGCGGGCAGTATGGGACAAATGTGGGGTACCAGGGGGCCGAATCATACACCCCAAATATGTCTATGCATGCTGCACCAGCCCAGCTTTCTGCCATCCAAAACCCACGTGATGATGCTTATAATGCCCATCAGGTGGGTATTGCCATCATCATCATCATTGTTTTTGCTGTTACGATTATCGTTGTCGGTGTCATCATCACCTTCATCATCATCATTTTTCAATTCGATGTTCAGGGGCGTATACAGAATGTTGGCGCAAGCTCTATGGGTGATTATCGGAGAGGCACTGGACTGGCCCAGGCAGGATACGAGGTTGGTTACGGCAACCCTCGAGGAGGCGGTGGCAGCAGCGGTACGAGCATGATGCGTGGTGGCTATGATGCATCGTGGGCATCTGGGTATGAACTTAGTGCTGGCGAGGCGGCAGCAGGGTACGAAACCGCTGCCCGACCGGGAGCCATGATTGTGAGAAATGTTGGAGGTGGGTCTGCGGCGACAGATCCGCAGCCAAATGGAGTGGGGGATAGAGATCAAGTTCGGACCGGAGGCATGGTTCACCAGCGAGCTGCAGGTGAAATATGAGGATCTCAGCTAGTGGTTTGGTTTTGAGCCTTTGGCATGCAGTATTGGCTCAGGCTGTAGCTCAGGCTCTGGTCTGATTCCTGATTTGGCCAGGTTTATGCTCATCCTGCCAGGCTTCTGTGGTTGACATTGGGTTGAGCTCCCTGCGGAAATTCAGAGTCCAACATTCTGACAATTATTCTGGATGCAATCACTTTTGAATCTCCTCTCTCTCTCTCTCCATCTCTCATTAACATCTTCCTTCAAAAATAAAACACAGTACCCATCTTTCTCTCTCTAACCCCTCTATCTGTCAAAGTCTCTCTTTAACCCCCCATTTATCTCTCTCTCTAACACCCTCTCTCTCTCTATATATATGTATATCCCCATCACTCCTTTTGTAGCTTTGTAACTCTCTCTTTCTTTAACACCCTCTTTGTCTTCCTCTCCCAATTGCTCCTATTTTTTTAGCTCCCTAACTCACTTTCTAACCTCCACTTTCTCTATCTTCCTAACTCTCTTTCTAACCCCAATTTAATCATTCTTTCTCTACCCCCCCTGTCTTATTATGTATCTCCAACCCACTCTTTCTCTGACCCCCTGTTTCTTATTATCTAATTCCATCTCTCTTTTGCTGCCTTACTCTATCAATCTATTTCACTAGTTCAGACTCCAACTTTCTCTTCTTGCTCTCTACACCTCTGAACCTAGATGGCGTAGTCAACATTATCTGGCAACTTCTACGTTGCCCAGGAAGTACTGTACTTCCCTTCTTAAAACTGTTTCGATATGTATGATAATACAACATTTAGGGTAATAAAACTATGCACGGCTCATTCCAATTTTGTCTGTGTTCCTTGGTCATTCTTGAATTTGAATTCATGAGTATGGCTTTTTTTTTACTGAATCCAAGTTCTAAAAGTTTAGTTATATTTTTAGAAGTGTTTTTTCCAAATCTAAAATCATGCTAGAGCTCAAGGAAATTGTTGATGATTCATTCTTTTTTAATATTTTGCTGATTAAGTGAATAAGGTTCATGAAATCAACTTAGTCGTACATTCCGATCTCTTTTTATTTAATATCGGGCCTAACTTACATTTTCCCGCACAAATGATGAACTGATAATTACATGTATTTTATCTGGATTTAATCATCTAAATCTTGACTTTATCATGTTTTTACATATATTATTTAAATAATTCTGAAATTCGAATAACTATTACTTTATGCATACTTTGGGCATTTTTACTAACCATGCTTGAGTTCTATGTCAAACAGTTTTCTTTGCTCATGAATATTTTAAGTCCACTGTGTAATTTATGGGAATTTAATGGGACGATGAGCAGTGAGCTGGAACATCCCATGTGATTTTTAGACCTATTTATTTGGACTATTGGGCTAAATTGGAGTAATTTTGGTTTTGGGCTTCAAATGAGTTAGAGGGGTGTGGGCTGCATCATTTTGACGTCACAATCTCTCTAACTTTCTTCTTAAAAATAAGCTTACAATTCAAATGGAGGAGCTTGAGGAGTTCAAATTCGATCAATGAGAAAAGAGGAAGGAACAACAAGGATAGAAAATATGAAATAATATAATGGCACTTTAGACCAAGTCCTATGTGTAAATATTCTCTTTCCCTGTTTCTTTACTTCCACATCGATGTGCTCTAGCAGTTGCTAGACAGCACGACAAGGATCATTAGGATCATGGTTGCTCAACCTGGTTTATGTAAGTGATTGAAGTGTTCATACTTTGCTCATCCTTTTCTTTTAGAGGAAAATGTGTGATCCAATTTAAGCACACACACGTTAATGAAGAGGCATTGAGAGCTAAAGGTACGAGCATGAACACCTTAGGAACATAGATCTATATTTTCACCATCATTCCCATCCATTTCCCCCACTTTTTCATCATTTTACATCCCTTTCTCTCTATCCCCAAAATTTTTGACACTTTCTCTCTATAGAATCCAACTTTTTCTCAAAACCTTACACTAACTAGTAGTTACACCTAAAATTTCATTAGAAATTTTGCCAAATCCATTTACGCCCCCAATGTCTCATTTTGTTTTGTCGCAAATCAACTTCGTCAATAACCATTGCGTCCTGTTCCAATTCCGTCCTCCGGACTGGGCCCCAATTTTGCCAAGTTTGGGTTCCATGATCCATAAGCTTTTGCCTGATTCCGTCTCTTGCTTCTTGTTGCTGCAAACTGCTTGCCAACCGACCACTGGAAATGTGATTATGTATTTTTAGCATTTCAAAATTGAAAAAATTAAAAAATAGGAAATTCATATTTATGATTCCTATTGTTTTTACCCTTAAACACAAATCGAGGATGTTAGTTTTGGTGGCCAAGGAATAACCTAAGAGGGGGGGGGGTGTTAATTAGGTTCTCTACTTATATCATATTTTTATTTTTAATTATCCTAGGATTTTTCTACTTAAGAAATGAGGTAGGGAAATGGGAGACACAATTATTTTTTTTAGACAGCTTGGGCTAATCCTTAATGCTGCTCAGGGGTATCCGTCCCGAGGTGATGATGTGCCCTAACCAATTTTGTTGAATGCCCCCCAAGCAAATCACTTGGATATCAAAAAAAAAAGAAAAAGCCAATGAAGCTTTGTCGTCCTCAACCCTCAAAGGCTTCCACGGAATGATGTTGCTTAATCTACTTTAACTTAGCCCCCAAAGACTTCTTCTTATGGCCCCCAAAGCCTTAACCTGAGTGGTCAGAAAGATCTTGCAATAACAGTATATTTCTGAATAATTTATTCTCCTCAACATCACTTAGTATTGATGGCTACTCAAGTATTCAAGACAATGACCAATTTTAAGTATTTCAACAATAAAACTTTTATTTCAAGATTTTATTAATTCATAAATAAATATTCATAAATATAACTATGACTTCCCTTCATCAATACCTCCTTGTTTTTTGTCGTTCTTTCTTCAGTCCTTTTCTCCTCTACGTTTTTCTTTGGAGAAAGCTCTCGATTCGCTTTTGACATTTGATGCTTAAAATTCCAATAGCTTTTTCAATACTTCACCAAATGCAATGATTACACCTGGAACGGTTTAGTAACACTATTTTTCACAACTGTTATCTCACACAAAGTATTCAAAAAAAATCAGAGAAATCTCCAGAGATCAATCTTTCAACATCCTTTGTTTATCTCTCAATTCCTCCATGTCCAACTTCAAACCCTTGTAACTCTTTCCAAACTCAACCAAATGATGCGATTAAAATTTCTTTGGTTTTGTATGGATGTTAAAAACAATTCATAGCTTGAAAAAAAGGTCAAAGGCAGTATAAAAACTATGCTAAAAATTATAAACTATCAAAGGGTCGAGGATGTGCGAAGTTCGTATCCCAGCCTTCTTTTCTTTGAATCCTGAAATACCCTGCACCAAAAAATACGATTTCAAGTTATATGGACTTGGATTGATGTTAAAAAAATGATCTTTTCAAATAATGCTAAAAAACTTCTTGAAAATTTCTCCAGGACTTGAGAGATCTCTCTAGCTTTTGGACGATTTTCAAAGAGCAAGGAGAAGAGGTTTTGAAATAAGGGCTCAAAACTTCATATATGGACTTAGAAATTTGAAAAGGCATAATGGTAATCTGTCAAAACTCCAACAGTCATATTCATTGATTATGATTAAGCAATATAAAATAATAATCATTTTAATTTTGATTTTTATATTTATATTTTTGCCATCAATTCAAAATACCTTTCAAGAGTTGAGAGAAAAAACTAGCTGTTATGCCAAGGACGTGAGATTTTAAAATAATATTAAACTTTTATATATGTTTACCACAACATTTAAACAAAGATATCACCATTGGATAATAGTATCTTGATGTAATTAATTATCATTAAATCATGAATAAATTCAGATTTAAATACTCAAAGGTATTAATTAAGATTTTTAACAAGTTATTCAACAAATCAAATGAAGACAAATTCACACAAATACCTGAACAGCGGTAATGTCATAAAATTACGAGTCCTAAATACGCGGTTTGACTTGTTCAGTGTATGGTCAAACTAAGTAACCCTTTAATATATCTAAGGCTCTTAATTTATCTTCACATACAATCAGTCAACTACTTGACTGAGGGCCTATCGTGCTTTGATCACAATCCATATTGAGGCATGCATCACTTTGAACATTCATCAAAACACACATCAAATCATTGTCCTAAAATACCCTTAAAGCTTAATCTTCAAAGGAAATTCATATTTATATTTTATGGTTGTTTTAATCTTAATATCATTTATAAAAAAATTGTAATTTTTTCCCTAATTTACAATCTTTTTATTTGAATGTAATCCAAGAAAATACAAACATCCTAAAATAAATTTATCCTTTCAAGATTTATCTAAATTATTTATTTCCTTTTTTCCAAGAATAATATTTCAATAAAATTATATTTAACCCATAAATTTTATTTGAAAAATATATTTTCACTTCCAAAATTATTTATTTAATTGAAGAGGTTATACAGTATCTTAGATTAATTTTTTGCCTGCCTGTAGATCGACCCCTTACTTCCCATATATTATTTATATATTATTAAGTGACAAATTTAATAAAATATAGTTTCTTAACTCTAAATTTCAAAATTGACATATGTCCCCTACTTTTTGACTTTTGAATATTCTCAATTGGTATGGTAGTTGACAGATATTATTACAAAACAGGAGACTAAACCATTGGATTCTTTGACTGAAGCAATTATTGTCGGGAGAAAATTTTGTAAGCTAACATGAAGCATGCTCTATTAATTCATCAAATAGTTATTCAAGTGACATGAAGTAGTTGAAAATATGTCAAGTGTTTCTAATGCCCATTCCAGAATATTTACCTGAAATGAAAATATTTTAAATATATCATTCCACATGTTCAAACCACTTACATAGGATAGAAATAGATCAATGATCAAAATTTAGTTATTGTATCTACGTTTGGACAAGTGATGCGTGATAAATGTATTTGAATCAATAATATTATGTTTAATAGAATATAGAGGTCAGTGTAATCTTCAATATAATAGTTATTTCCCAGAATGAGTTATTTATTCTTAAAACTTACACTAACATGATCCTACTTTGAGATTTTTATTCACTTTAAACATTTTAATAAAGTAAAGGAGTATTAAAAACTCCTCTCATGTTAGAAATATTAAATTAATGTGGGGAGGGAATGACAGATCAGAAGAGTTGGATCGTAGAAATCCCCAAATTTTAATATATTCTTTTGAATCATTCAGAATGAAAACACTCCAGGTGTTTGACATAGAGGTTGATGTCATCACACGAAATATTTCAACCACAGAAAATGATAATGCTGAACAAAATTTTATCAAGTAATATGTTCACACGAAATATGTTCACTGTTTGATGAATAAATCAAAAGTTTCAGACAAGTTGACATTATTCTGAAAATTAATCTGGCATTGTGATAGTGACATTATGAGAACTCCTAGACTTCATACCTAATCTATTTTATATTATTGAATGAAAATATATTAATTCTAAAATAAAGTAATATATTAATATGTTTTGGTTTTAAAAACTAAACTGATACCATTTTAAGATTATGTGTTTTTACTAGCTAAATTGGATGACAAAAATTTTACACTTAGTGTTGTAGACCTGATGTAACATGAAGAGCGCCGGGATCGGACGGCTCGTGTTACAAAAAAGATTAACAAACAATGTAGGAAACAATTACAATTTATGCATATTTTTTAGTAAACCAATGAGAAAAGGCATGGTGAATTGCTGACTAGGAAAGATGATTAACTAAAGGTTCGAGAGTGGACCATTAACGGTCAAACTCCCAATGACCCGTTAGGATCAACTAGACGCCTACGTAATGAGGGACATGACGTGTCCAGAAGCGTCCTCATTCTCTATTTATTGGTGACCTAACTGTTATCAAAAGAAAACCCTACCTCTCGACACAAGGTGGCTAATACTAATGAATCGTCAGTAAAATCTGGGCAGTGGAGCAAGTAGCAGGAGACGACACTGGAAGGAATAATAATACCGCAATTTCAAAAGGGGAGACAACAGTTATCCATCGTCGTTGGCAGATGACCAGACATGGGTGTGATCCGCTCGTTCGGAGTGCGCAAAGGGCGTGTGGAGCGCACGGAGCGCGCGGAGCGTGCACGTGGAAATATAAAAGGAAACATCTTCTCATTGGTATACCTAGACGGTTCTGAAATTTATACAATTTTTTAATTTTTGAGTTATGACCATCACGGTAGATTTTGATCTGTTCAAAATAACCATTTCTCAATAAATGTGCTCAGGTAGGCTATGATTCCATGCATGATTGAAATTATAAAATCTTCATGATAAACATTAAACTGATAAGAAATATTCATGTCATTAAAGTTATAAGATCATAGTAAGTAATGATATTGGAGTCATGGTTCAAACCATTTAATGTGTCTCATATAGTAATCATTTTTTTGGCGTAATAACTATTCTCACATGAAGGCAATTTTATTTATAAAAAATAAAAAAACATAAAATAAATCATCAATATTTATTACTTAGAAGCATGATAATGGGTATTAGCTAACTATTATATGAAATAATTATGAAATTATTGCATTATCAGATTAACAGATGAATTAGACCTGAAGCATCATTATTTCACCTTTAGAATAATAGTTTAAACAACTTAATAGTTAAAAATGAGTTTTATTATCAGGGTCATCCATTTACTATACTTAGAAATATTTAAATGACTATCTCCATTAAACCTTGAAACTTGGTAGACTCACAACCTGCACGATATAACATAAACTCCAGTATTCAGAAAACTATCAGTTGAAAGAATATGAAAACCAATGAATAAATATATCAAACCCTCTTAATAAAACTTCAAAATAAATGTACATTCTTGTCTTGATAAAAAAATTATGTCATTAAAGAACGACTATGTTTGAAAATTTTTACACAAACCAAAGTAATAAGTAATTTTAAAATGGAATTTAATAAGATAAATTAGTATTTTATCTTATTTTTAAAATGATTAGTTTTTTAAATAGAAATTGAATATAAAGTTAAGAATTGAGGTTGTAGAATGAATACTGTTTTGTTTGTTTTTATATAAAGTTTCAAAAAATGCTTTATGCCTAAAGTAAATAATGGGCCTAATTTATTAAAATTTATTGGACATTATTATTCCACTTGTTTTGTATTTGAATTTCCATTTTTTTAAAATTTGGCTGAGTGATAATATTAGAAAAAAATGACATATTTTAAACTCATAGGATCATCCTTTATTTTTTAATATAACCATATGTTAAATTTAAATCATGAAAATAGTATTACTTGTTGTTTTAACAATTTTTTTTCACGTTTACCCCTGTAATCATTTCATTTACAGAATATTGAAAGGGAGATTAATACACAAACTTGAAAAAAAGAATTATGAGTTCTTGACCAAAAAATATTTATAAATTTAGGGTGCATTTAATTGTTAAAAATATGTTATATTTTTATAAAAATCAGTTTTAATCATGTTTTGAGTAAAATATCCATCTAAAAAATCATAGCCACAATATCTACTGGAGGACCGACTATGGCTTCAAATCAAAGTATTATTTATTCAAAATAATACTCTACCTTTTATGTTTCTATCTTTATATTGATACATGACACTATAATGCATTCCCTTTCATTACACTTTACTATCTCCTGCACCAAAAAGTTATTTGTATTTTCTTAAACTATCCTATACATCATCAAAGTTTACTTGTTAGATTAGTATCAGGAATTGATATCTTATATTTGACTTAAAGTGATTACATTTTAGAATGTTTTATGATTTTATGGATTATTTGGTATTTTTATGTAATTTTACAAAGTCATATTTGTAAAGAGATTACTTTTAAAGTCAGAATAAATATTTTTAGTTTTTTATGACTTTATAATATATATTTGAGAATTATAAAATGGTTTTTGCGACTTTTTACTAAGTTTGGTTCTGCCAAGAGTCTCCATCTGATTTATTTGGATACCAAATGAAGATGGAGAATTCAATGGTTAAACGAACAAGTTGGATTGGTTTAATCCATGGTTTAATCATATATGCATCATAAAGTAGTACAAATGTTGGGAAGAGCCAAGATTTCAGATTTGATATGGAACAATATAAGCTTGCCAATGTGTAGTTGTGCTCTCGCTGCAAAAGGTTCAATTATTGAATGACAACTGACAATGCCATAATGGGTCAACATTGCTCTACTCCTAGCAATGGACATGACAAGCGCATGCCGACACAACAAAATAAACAATTTTAAATCACCATAATTATAAAAAATCCAGATATTTACATTACAATAAATGCATTTTTTGTTGGGTGTGCCTTGGTTCAAGCATGGAAAACATGGTTTTTCCATGGATGTGGAACCATGAATCGAGTCAATGATTTTTATTGATGTTGTTCGATTTGTTCAAGTCTTCCGCTACGAATATTTTGATTTGTTCATCCAGATCTAGGCCTCTAGAACCCAACATAAGGTACATGTGATGTATTATTTTAAAGATCAATTCTGCTCAAGTGTGCAGCCTCTAGACGTATCCACACGATCCTCGACATGTCAAATCTCCTTCTTTTCGTTGACGAGCCCCGTTAAATCTCCGTCATCGTCATTACGTCATCCCAATCGCATTAGGGATGGATAAGGGGTGTGGGGAGAGTGGATAAGAAGGGGAAAGGCCATTAAAAATTCTGGCCTGGGTGAATTTCGTTCAGGGCCTTCCCCTATTTATACTAAAAGGGTAATTTTCATAAAAACTGCCAAAAATTAAGTATATCTTCCGACATCCAAAAGACCATCTGCTTGTGACCCTCTAGGCCCATGTATTAATCTAGTTAACGACTCGAGCGGCCCAATAACCTTTATTGGCCTTCCAAATTAATTAACTATATCATCATATAGATTAATTAATGTTAGATCAATTTAACCTAATCGGTAGGTCGAGTCTCCAACACGTGGGGTACCAAGCTACACCTCGTGCTCTAGAGGATACAAAGGACTGTGTATCGTCTCACCCTTGGAACATGTTCGTCATCAGTTACTGTGTACATATAGTCCCTCATCCACTTGACGCTCATTGGGCGACTTAGGGTACAGTCAACTGTCAAACCCTAATCGATCATCCAAGTTAGTACTGATGCATTTAGAAATCATCGGAGAACTCTTCTCCAATATTTCACTACCTTGGCCAAGGACTTCATTCCCATCGTCTTCCTTGAGTTGTCACCTTTTATACTGAGGGTGGACGATCCCATCTTGACCACTCAATCATCTTCGTGAACTTCTTGATGTAACCGAACTAAGGCTGTTTAGAATTCCATGATTAGAGACTCGTTGGCCATAGTGAAAGTACAACCGTCTGTCCACAAGACGTCATTGGTGTCTCAGGTCTAAGGACCACTTACACAACTGTGACCTGAATCAACATGATTAATAGTTCAGTATAATACCATTCAGTGATTCATACGTATCAATTTAGTGAATTCTTTCCACTAAAGAGCACCCACCATCTATCCTTAGTGTCGCCACACTAATGGCTACGGGACCGGCCATACTCATCATATGGGTGAGGCTAGATAGTGCTATTCTATTCGGATACTTTGATGTCCTTCTTGTGTATCCTTTGAATAGGAATGTTTAGAACACATGCTTAAGAACTAGTGATCTTCGTATTACGATCTCATCATAATTCACCAAGTTTGATCATGTATTCACGGACTTCATTATAAGCATCGCACATGCACTATAATGAATATGTTCTACTAATGAACATGGAATGAGATGTGAAATGTGTGATTGGCTTGCTGGCCACATTTATTTCCATCAATATCCCACTTGGACAAAAGCCAATCACTCTTAGTGAACAAACCCTTTGTTTACTAGTAATACTCAAAATACATTGAGCTAATGGCTCCATCTATGGATCTGCTATAATGTCGGTGGTGGCGACGACGTCAATGCATCGACACTGAACGTGTCACCACCGTCATCTGAAGTCAACACGACCGCTGAAGACATGCCGCCATCATCCTTGGATCAAGTCAACACGCCAGCATCAGGCACGTCTCCACCCCCGCACGCCCCCTCACGCGTCCTAACATGTCGCCAAAGGTAGATCCAGAACTGCCCCATGACGTGACGCAAAATCACATCGCTCGTCACGTCGCTCGTCTTTATTTTATTTCTTTTAACTGTATTTTCTCTTTCCTCCAAGGCCTATATGTATAGGCCAATGTTTCAAGAAAAAATTAGGCAATCATTATTCAAGAATTGAGTTTGTTTAACTCTTCTTGGTAGACTGCCCAACCTCCCCTATCCCTTCTCCGCTCCAACCGCCGCCGCCACCACTGCTGCCATTGCCGCCGCTGCCGCCATCGTCGCCTCGCGTTGCCGGCCGCCATTCTCCCCATCCTCTCTCCTCCTCTCCATCTCTCTCCTTCTCTCCTTCCCTCTTGTCTCTCTTCTCTCTTCCCCTCTCTGATGGCGCGTCACCACCGGACGTCATCGAGCCAGCAGCAGAGGAGCAGCAGGACTTCCCCGACCCAGCACCCGAGGAGCCGGCACTACCCAGCTCGCCACCGAGACGAGTCCAGCCACCACGGCGAGCCGCCGCAGCAACACGGGATTCCGCATTCCGTTACTCGGCATGACGCGGACGCCGACCACCGGAGCACACCGACACCTTCGGTTACCTCATTCTATAGCTTTTCGGTTTTATCGTGTTGTCGTGTAGCGGGGAAGGATCCATATGAGGAACTCTTTCACCCCCCCCCCCTTTTTATGTTGGGCCTGACAAGCCCGTTTTCCTTCTTTCCTTTCCTTTCCTTGTTTGTTTTGTTGTTTTTGGACTTAAGGAAGGGCCTATCTTCACCCATATATAAGGGGAAGAGGTGGGCGCTTCCCCTTACTTGACCTAAATTTTGAAGAATGGTATTTTGAGAAGAAGGGTCAGGTCGTGGAGAAGAATAGAAGAAAGAAGAAGAAGAGGAGAAGGAAGAAGAAGAGGGGAGGAAGAGGAGAAGGGGAGGGGAAAAGAGAAGGGCAGCCGCCGCCGCCGCCGCCGCGCGCCGCGCCGCCGCCCGCCGCCGCTGCGCCGCTGCCGCCGCCGCGCGCCGCGCGCGCGACGCGCCCGCCGCCCATGCGCGCCGCCGCGGCTGCCGCGGCCGCCCGCCGCTGCCCCGGCCGCGCCACCGCGGCCGCCCGCGCCGCTGCGGCCGCTGCGCCCGCCGCGCGCCGCTCGCGCGCCGCGCGCCGCGCGCCGCCGCTGCCGCGCCGCGCACGCGCCACCGCCGCGCGCCGCGCCGCCGGCCGCGCCACCGCCGCGCCGCGCCGCCGCGCGCATCGCCAGCGCGCCTTCGCTGCCGCCGCGCGCGCGCCGCCGCTGGCGCCGCCGCTGGCCGCGCGCTGCGCGCGCGCCATCAGCGCGCGCCGCTGCGCCGCGCGCCACCGCCAAGGCGCCGCTGCCGCGCCGCGCTTACCGCGCGCGCTGCGCGCCACCGCCAAGCGCCACCGCTGCGCCGTCGCGCTGCCGCCAGCGCGCCGCTGCGCCTGCCAGGCCGCGCCGCGCGCACGCCCGCCTCGCACTGACTGCGCACAACCGCCCCTCCGCACCAGTCAACCTCCGCGCACCCGACAACCCCTCCTCCGAACCAGTTGGTGCGAAAATCCGTCGCCAGCGCGGCGAAGGTACTCTGCTTTCCTAGCCTCTTTACGTCATTTATTTCCGTCAGTATTCTTTCGTATTGCCTCCACCGCGCTCGGGTTAGATAGGTGAGTGGGACAGATTGAGAGAACGAAACAAAGACGAGCGTCTTACCTGTCGACGCAGTCGACGCCCGACGCGTGTGAGCATTCCAGGGAGTTACCCCATTCGACGGCGCGCGCCTCGACCCACCTCGGGCGACTTGGAGGCTGGACCGACCCAGCTTGGCGACCCCGTCCCGCTCCGGTTGGCTCTCAGCTTGTCGGCGCATTGCACGCATCGTTGTAGAACCATCGCCTCCGCCATCGTCATACATATATTACTGTTCTCCGCATATCCATCGGTTGACGTCGTGGACGTAACCCGATTAGTTAGCGAAAAGACACCGAGTTCCTTCCTTCGGTGATGGTCGGACGCCGTTGAGACGACGTCCGCCATCGTCGCCTCGCGTTGCCGGCCGCCATTCTCCCCATCCTCTCTCCTCCTCTCCATCTCTCTCCTTCTCTCCTTCCCTCTTGTCTCTCTTCTCTCTTCCCCTCTCTTCCCTCGCCTAGGGCTGCCAAGGCTGCCCGCCCTTAGCCACCCAGGCCTGCCGCCCAGGACAGCCCTAGGACTTCGCCCTAGGCCGCCCAAGGCAGCCACCCTAGGCCGCCCAAGGCAGCCACCCTAGGCCGCCGAAGGCTGCAGCCCAGGACCGCCCCAGGCAGCCGCCTTAGGCCGCTCAAGGCTGTCGCCCAGGACCACCCCAGGCAGCCGCCCTAGACCGCCCAAGGCAGCCGCCCTAGGCCGCCCAAGGCAACCACCCTAGGCTGCCCAAGGCAACGACCCTAGGCCGCCCAAGGCTGCTGCCCAGGACCGCCCAAGGCAGCCACCTAGGACGCCCAAGGCAGCCACCCTTGGCCGCCCAAGGCAGCTGCCCCAGGCCACCCAAGGTAGCCGCCCTAGGCCGCCCAAGGCTGCCACCCCGGACAGCCCAAGGTAGTCCGCCCTAGGCTGCTCAAGGCAGGCCGCCCTAGGTCGCCTAGGGACGCCACCCCGGACTGCCCAAGGCTGCCTGCCTAGCGCCGCCCAAGGCGCATCATCCACACTGATGCTCGTGCTCGCCAGTCCTGACCGTGTCCGCATTCGTCTGTCACGTTTTTTGCTAGGGCCTTGCAATGCCCGGAATGCCCAGACCCTCTCGTCCAGTGGGCCTTTCAACGCTCGGAATCTCCCAACTCTCGTCACGAACAGAATTCCCTACAATCTCTTCACGCACTACGGTGCCGAGATACGCCTGAACTCTTTGGTGTCGAAGTGTTCTTCGTCTAGTGTTCCGCGAGAGTTCTCCACCGCCGACAGATTTGATTTGTTTTGGAACTTCCTAAAATTCTCTCTATCGTGAGTTTTCCCCGTGACGTGAATTTGAGTATTGGATTTGGTGCTTTGGCATCATCGCAGTGGTTGAAGACAGTATTTCATTGGTTTTAAATTCCGAAGTCGACCGCGTGGATTCTGTGGTCTGTTTTATCCATCCATCCAAACCCATCCAGTATCCTCCACCTGTCATTGTCCTACCCATCCCCATAGTCGTCCTTTTCCCTAGCTGTCCGGCATCAGTCGGTCAATGGAACACTTCCATTATGTAATCTCCTACTAAAGATGATCTTCCTAGACAAGTGAAGTGTCTTAAGAAGTTCTCCAACTTCTGATGAGACCTAGACTATTTCACTAGTGCAAAAGCACCATTGGTGTCACACAACAATGGAATAGGGTTTATGATCAAATATAAATGTAGGGTTAGTAATAAACATTCAATCACTCTTTCTTCTTGTGGAAACATCAACTGCAATGATGTACTCCACTCTCATCATCAAGTTTTAAGTTGACCTACATGGAAACTTTCCAATAGGCTATACTTTTCATACCATAAAGTTGACGTCTCTAGCGACGGAGATCTCGACCGAATTCCCCTCTTGTTGCCATCTCCGTCGCTGAAGACGTCACTCTGGCAACAAGAAGGCAGATTTCTGCCGATTCATTGCGGTCAGGAAGGTTAGTAGATCGTTCCTGACCTATAAAAGTGATGTAAACCACATAAAATTGATCTTTCGGCGCCGAATTTGAATTGCATATTTGAAATAGAAAATGACGGAGGGGAAGATCCTCCGTCTTCTTCTCTTTTCTCCTCGGTCTCTCGGTCAACAGAGGTGACAGAGTTGTGACCTGAAGGGAGATTAGCAAGATAGAAAGGTGGAAGAGGGAGAAAACTTTGTGAGCTAAGCCAAGAAAATGATGACGTCGCCGAGCGAGAAGATGTGAAGCCCACGACGATCTTCCACTTGACGTCATAGTCTGGTAAGTCACAAATTTCATTCATCTAAGTTTTATCTTCATAAAAAATTAATCAGAGGTGACCAAAAAACCTTACAAAAAAGCATTCATATTCATTAAAGCATTTCGTCGAATACGTGGTATGCATGACTTCAACAAGAGCTTTTAAAAATCTTTTTAAATACTTTTCGACCAATTAAAATATATAAAAATATACTATAAAATTTGGAATTTATAATTCTAATCTAAATACGTCTTAGATAAAAATACATTAAAACTCGATTTTGCTCCCTATAAAAACACATAAATCCATCATTTTATTCTACTAGGCATTTTATCGAACAGGTTATGTGCAGGATTTCATTCTCAAAATTCTCCTATAAATCAACTTCTAAAAATTCTCCAAAAAAATCCTAAAATCTCCAATATATATCTACTAAAAAATATATAAAATTGGAGTTCTAAATAAAATATTTATAAATCACTATTAAATTCTTCCTTGTTCTCTCTTAGATATTACAACAAACACCTAGTGGTGTTTATTAGTTGAATTCGACTCTAAGAGCCAATCCTTATGGAGACGACCTTACTCACAACTATACATTCCTGAGTAAGTTTACAAATTCAAATTTTTATTTGATTGAAGCAAAATAATAACAACGACACAAAATTCACACCCAATTTTTGCTTCGTCACTAGATTCCTTACAAAGGCTGAGTTCTTTAATGTTTGAAATTTATGCTCCCGTCATAGAGAGAAATTTATGATGGAACTTGTGGGTCCTAGGGCGTTGATTGAGATGAAAGCTTAACGATCCATGTAGCTTTGAATGATATCATGATTAGTGAGTTCGGCTACATGAATCATTGTCTTTTCATCTCGATGACGGCACTAGGACTCTAAGCATAATCATAATGACATTAAAAAAAAGCCTACGATAGAATCACTTATGAACTGATCAAATAAGTGATTGCTCAATCCCTCAAGTGAGACGGGTTGAGCTGATCCTATGTCCAGCCTCTAGACCCATCCACAAAATTATTTGATCAGTCCATAAAACCCTAAAATTAAATTATATAGGCCCATGGATCAATATCATTTACAAATCTAGAGGCCGGATAACCTTTATTGGCCTTCAAAATTAATCATCTATATCATATTCAAGATTAATTAATTAGTGGCGAATTTAACCTAATCGATAGGTTGGGTGTTGAGTCCATGAGGTTCCAAACTACACCTTTTGCTTTCAAGATACAAAGGAGTGTATTGACTCATAGACGTAAGCTTTTTCAGCTGCTTGTTTCTCCCAAGATGACATAGGGTATGGTCAATTATTAAACCCTAATTGATCATTCGAGTTAGTACTAATGCATTCTAAAATCATTAAAGTCTTCTCTAGTATCCATTATCTTGACCAAGGACTTCATCATATCATCTTGCTTGAGCTGTCTCCTCTTATATCAAGGGTGGAAAATTCCATCTTGACAGCTCAATTATATTTGTGAACTTATTAAAACACCTGAGCTAAGATGTTTTTGAATCCATGAATAAGAAATCATAGGTCATGGTCAAACAACAATCGCTTGTACCCAAGACATACATGGTGCCTCATGACGAATGAATATTTACACAACTGTGACAAGAATCAAACTGATTGACAATTTGGTATAATACCATTGAGAGATTACAACAGATCACTTAGGTATAATATCAATGAACTCTTTTTGCAAAAGAACATCTATTGTAGATCATTAGTGTCTCCATACTAATGGCTATGGTATCAGTCATACTCATCATGTGAGTGAGACTAGATAATGATATTCTATCTGGATATTTTGATGGCCTTCTTGAGTATCCTTTGCATACAAATATTTAGAAGACATGCTCAAAGACCAGTGATCTTCATGTTATGAAATCATCATAATTCACTTAGTCAAATCATGTATTCACATACTTCATTATAAGTGTCACATTTGCACTGTAATGGTTTTAAAGTGGTCTTTAAATGTAAGACACAAAATATATTTTGTGGTTGGGCAGTTGTATTTTGACTATTAACTATGAGTTCCTAACCACATGATTCCAAATAGTTTAGCTTGAGCGAAGCAACAAGTCCACAAAGATGATGGTGCGGTCAAGATGAGATTATTCAGAATCTCAATGAGAAGAGACAGCTGAAGGAAAACAATGATGAATTCCTTGGACAAGGAAGCAGAAATATTAGGTAATTAGTTCTTTGATTATTTCCCAATGCATCATTATTAACTGGGATGACCCATTAAGGTTTCATAGTTCACTAATCCTTATTGCAGTACGTTATTGTATGCAAACAAAACTGATGACAAAAGGGTTCTATAACAGAGCTGATAAAGTCTTGTGTAACTTGTTGAGCATGAGGTGTAGATTCACATCCCATGGGTTGATAACTCAATATAATCCCAGTTGATAACCAGAACTTAATATAATTCATTCGATTATAATTAAATTTAATGCTATAGAGTCACAAGGTCAAATATTCTCTCCACTAACACAAATAACAGGAAATTAGCAGACCCATAAATTTGCACAATTATTGAGTGTGAGGATAATTTATGATGTATCAAATTTGGTCCCTTCAAAGCAAGTACATAATAAATTAATATAAACCCAATTAAAGTATATGCCAGGTCGTTAGTTTTCTTACTAAGAGATTATCCTTATATACATATGAAATCATCAAATGATGTTGTTGCCATTCAATATCATCGAGAAATATCATATATAACAAATCTAAACCATAAACTTTTAGTCCTGATTCATCATGCATGCTATCACAGGCTTCTTCTCATTCAAATAAAGAAAAATGACATAAATTCCTGAGAAAAGTAATCATGAGCAAGCTTACTAACTTCTCAAACATCAAATACTTTGTTTAAATCCAAAAGCTTAAATAAGTGGTTCAGTCAGTCCCCCTTACTGATCTCTGACAACAGATTCATGTCAATTACAAAACCATATTTTTTTACATCATTTAATACTAGTTTAGGAACCCATGTAAGCAAGTAAAAAATTGCCAAGAACTTTTCTTTTATTTAATTCAAACAGAAACAAGCGATTTAAGAAGTTTCGTGGTTTAAAGCGATTTGCAGATCTCAATGGCCGCCATTATTGAAATTTTGAGAGAAGCGGCAAGCCTAACCCGCATCGAGCCCTAGAATTCATTGCCAGCCTGCCAAGGTTTTAGAGAGGGAAGGGCGAAGCCTCTCTCCTTCCCTCCCCTCGGACAGAAAACCCAATTTAGCAATTCGTTCCAGCGATTCATTCTCGGCCAGCCGAGGTCTCTGATCATCTGGGTTCGTTTCGAAACCTGGGTTTTTGCCGTGCTCGCAATTCGTTCATCGAACTTCAAGATGAGCGCATCTGCTACGGGTGCTGACCTCAGTTTGCGAAATGTAAGGTTTTTGGCTGTTCTTTCTCTTACTTAGCAGTTCCTGTCATCTGGGTTTGATGCTGTTTGTCCGGGATTGCCTCCAATTTACGTGGGTATTCCTTTTCTAACTTAGTTTTTATGATTTCTACCAGGAGGCGTTATCTCAATTTGCATCAACCGATGTTTCGGAGTGGTGTCAGGAAGCAAAGGTGGAATTTTGCCGGGCATTTGCTGATTTTACCACCTGCGGACGTTATGTGAAGCATAATTTGAGCCCCTGTGGCCACGCTTCCTTGTGCGAAGAGTGTAGTCGAAGTTGTTCTTCTTGCCCGATTTGCAGGACAGCTCTGCGACCGAGTGGGAGATCAAGTCTTCGTCTTTTTGACAAATGCCTTGCGGCCGGGCTTATCGAAATGAAGGATGATCTGGGGTATGAAAAAACTTACCCTGGAGAACACTTGGACGTTCAGCGTCTCTATTCTCTTTTTGATGTTGCCTTGGAGAATTATCTGGTTTCTTCAATCTGCCACTGTATCCTTTTGCTTGTTACCTCAGTGGATTGAACATTTCTCAGCGGATATATTTCTTTTTAAGTCTTGTTAATCTTCTTAACCGACGGATCAGATGTTACTGATGTTTGTCTGGATGAAAATGCTGTATCAAGCGACCCAGTTGTTGCGTTTCTCTTGGATGAAGTTGTGGTGAAAAACTGGTGCAGATTGAAGTTCAAGAGTGTTCTTCAAGATCTTCGACAAACATGTATCCTTTGAGCGTGGCATCTATTTTTGTGTATTTTTTTTCTTGAAGAATTTAGTCCTTTGGCAAAAGATTCCCTTGACGAGGGTGCAGATGCGTTTGAAGATGGACTCCAAAACAAGATGAACTTTCTACAGAAGTTGTCCGTGTCGTTAACTGGCATATCAAATGTTCTGGCAATTTTGGAATCAGCATTTGCCGGATCTCTCTCTTCAGAGCTTCATGATTTACATTGGCTATTGGAGAATACATCGAAGACCAAACAAGTTAAGTTTCCATAAGAAGAAAATCTTTGGCCTTGTTTCTGCGAACCTAACGACTACTAACTAATTTTTGCGAGAATTGTAAGCCAAATTCTGGTGTTGATTTTTATCTTTTTAAGTTGATCAAGTACCATACGAGGGCAAAACGATAATGCCTGAAATGTTATCTTCTCTACTGCTATTTACATTTTAGTTTGTGGAAGAATATGCCAATGAAATCAGGACAAATATATATAAGAGGTCTGAATAATTTAGCAAATTCCTGAAAATTAACTTTGGCAAAAGGGAGAAAAATGCGCGTTGTTGTTTATGTTGTGAATTTCGGGATATGAAGTTGGCACATAAAGATCTTTTGTTTTTATTCTTTCTGTATCCTAACGATTTGATATAGAAGCTAGAAATATTTTTTGTGTACTTAAGATAGGTCTTTGAACCTATAATATGATCTTTATTCTGGAGTCTTGCAGTTGAAATATAAACAAATGGTCATTCGTGCAATCTGTGTTATAGCTAATATTTGTCTCTCTGAAAAACTTTTAACGTTTTGAAGTCATAATTTCTCTCTCTTATTTGTTTAATTCTCGTTTTTGAACAGCACTTGGATATCATTATTTGGTGCGTTAGGCATAAGTTTCTTGATAACACTGAGGCACGTTTCCCAGACTCAGACTCTTGGAGTTTTGATGTTCGTGAAAGGAAATTAGCGGCAGTCAAAAGATCGTGGCCCAATTCAGCTGGGTTTACATCTGAATCAACTATGCAGCATGAGTCAACTCTTTTCATAGAGGATGCACTGTCAAATTTACAACTTGGGCAAGATCTTGCGCAGTCCGCAGGGGATGAATTAGATGCCAGAGCTCTTCTAAGGGATACAAATGCGCTATCAAATTTGTCTGCGGGCACTGGAATATTAGGAATCTACCCCTTCTTGGATTTGCGTTCAGCTGCTGATATTTTATTTCTTCATGGATCTTCAGATATGTCTGTTGCAAAGAGAGCTATAGTATCCTATGATTTCTTATACTTGTTTGTTCTCTTACTGTTAATCTACCCCATCACTTTTTTACCTTAACTCTACTGCAGTTTTTGTATTATTTGTTTGACCGCCATTGGTCTCTGTCGGATGATTCCTGGAGGAATATTGTATATGATTTTGGTGACTCCTTTGGCTTACAAAGACGATCAATTCTGGAATCATTTGTCTTCTATCTTCTGGATGATCATTCGGATGATGCTCTTCAAGTAATGCCATTGGTTTCCCCTTTTTTTTGCTTAAATGAAAACTGGTTTGATTAAAAACTGTAATATGTCATTTTAAGCATCATGCTAGGATGACTTGAAGAAACCTGGAAGCATTTTAAAAAAGCTATTATGTTACTCTTTTCTTTTAGGAGTTAGTAAAAGGATTCGGTAATAAATGTGTGGATGCTTCAGGCATTCCACAAATTGTCCAAGTTTCTCTGAAAGCCAAACATAATGAAGTAACCCGTTTTTATTCATCGAAATGCCTTTATAATTATTACTCGTAAAGCCTCGTGGTGCTGAAAATCGATGAAAGAACTTAATAAATATTGCATTTCATTCAATGTGTCAATTGACTAACTGAAGTGAATGTTCATCAAATTATAGTTCGATTCGATATTGTAAACAAAAAAGGAAGTTATACAGTGAAAGGAAAACTATCCAATTATACTGGATTCACTTTTGACTAATCATTCCAAGATAATATTTGACAAGTAAAGGAAACTAACTTCTAGCTTCCAGGGATTCCTACATTACATTTTTGCATCAATATATTCCTACTTTCTTCTCTCAGCCGTTAAGGTTCTCCTTTTCTTCTTCATCCGTTCGTTTCCTCTGATAAAAAAATCTTTTATTGAAGAATTTCCTCTCATAAAATACTTTTATAATTGGTTCTGTCTTATTTGCAGCAAGCTGGCGAACTTCTCCCTCAAATTACAGGCCCAGATACACATCCAAAGGTTGCAGAAGTTTTATTGGAACGCCAAAGGCCTGAGCTTGCGCTTATGGTCATGCGTTGCTGTGGCCATGATGTTTTTTCTGCAGATTCTGTTCGAAAGCATGATACTTCCCATATAATGCCCTTTGATATAGCTGTCACTGCTGTTCGGGTGAGAATTGAGTGCGGCCTGTTGACACAAGCATTTGTGTTCCAGAGAACGTACTGCACAATGGCGAAGGATCGTAGAACCAGGGCTGGTTCTTCCGAACTATGCGTTGATGAGGTTAAGGTTTTAGTTACTGAGATTTGTTTGCTGTGTGTTCGAAGAAATTTAGTGGATCGAATGATTGAGCTGCCTTGGAGTTCTGACGAGGAGCCATTTATACATAAGTCTCTATACGAAAAGGCTTGCCAAGAACCTTCATCAATCATTGGTAGCCTTCTTGCTGTGTACTATCTTCAGGTATATACTACTATTTGGGGTTCTGTGTTTTGATTTTTCCTCTGTGATTTCGTCATGTATTCATATTGTTATTTGTTGAGGATGTAATTAAACAGTTCTGTGAATTCATTTTGAATTTTCCCCATCATAGAAAGTTGACGCCCTTCCAATACTCATGATATTGGCATAAATGTCCCCAAGATAATATTCATGTTGGACCATCTGTTGATGCTAAGCAGATGTTAACCATCTTGTTGAAAATTGTTGATTTCATTCGTTGATGGTTGGGTTTGCCATCTCTGTTGCAGACTAATGATGATGATGATGACAATCTCATCATTGTCATCTTGAACAAGAACAAGACGCTTGTGGCGGTGGGTAGATGAGGGGATTTGTCCCTCTGTTGTCCTTGTCATTGTCCACGGCTTAGATGACAGTGACAATTTTGTTGTCATCATCCTATTCAGAGACAATTGACGATGTTTATCTCATTATTCTTATCATTATCCTAGCTTAGACGAATGTCAAAGATGTCGATAAAATCTTCTTCATCGTCTAATCATCGTCTTGGACAAGGATAAGAAGCTCAAAGCAGCAGCCAGAGGGGTTTTGTCCCACCGTCGTCATCATCCTCATCATCATCTGCCACTTAGATGATGGTGACTATGAGATTCTATCATTAGCATCCTGGTCATGGACAAGTGGCGGCGACTACTTTATTGTGGTCATCAACATCCTGGCCTGGACAAATGATGCGTACATTGGCGACTCGTGATTTATTATCTTGTCATCGTCATTGAGGATTTCAAACGCTAATTAGTGCCAGCTGATGTCAACTTTCTCCGTTTTCTCTGGTCCCTTCATTGCTTAATTTTGTCTTTTTTACCAGCGACATAGGTACATTGAAGCCTATCAAATAGACAGGAAATTGCGTAACCTGGAGCAGAAATTTTGTCAGACTACTTCCGAGGAGGAGCTTTCCAAGATAAAGTCGATAAGTCTGTGGAGAGAAGGATTGATCGTAAGTAATTTGTCTCTTATGTTTCGTCCATGAATTCATCATTGCCTACCATTTGAAAGAGGCGAGTGCCAAAAAACGAGTTCGCAGTTGTTTGTTGATTTTAAACATAATCAGATAATGTTAGTATTGAGAAAATGAAGGGTTTTTAGTATGATTAGACACTTCAAACAAAATTTTTTCTCAATTTTTATCTCAAGTGTAGAAAGATCTGTCCTCTGATTAGACAGGAGGAAGGCTAAATAAAGGGCCCATCCTTCCTGCTCCATTCCTTGTATTTCGCGTGGCTTCTCTAATCCGTCCTGCTATATCTATCTTAAACACATACTTTTCAAAAAAAAGTCTATCTTAAACACATCACAAGTTCTTGAAAACAATGCAAATGTTTACTTATTTACCGTAAATTTATCCAATCTCTGAAGATAATGCACTAGGGCAATTCGTAATATTTGAGGTAACAATATGAAATATTCCTTCGAAATTGCTCTTCTAAATATAATGTACCATGTGTCCGGATCTTGCACTAATCACTTAGGTACGGTAAGTGTGATACACATACTTGATTTCGAAGGGTTTGAGGTCTTCAAATGTATTTTACTTGATTTTGAACATACTTATGGCTGTTCCAAACTTTTGTTAGTTGTTGGCAAGTCAGATTTCTCTACATGGCCAAGATTGTGAAGAATTTTTGTGTTAGTTATTTGCAAGTTGAATTTCTGTACACGGCCAATATTATAAAGATTTTTGTGCCTTTTCTTGATTTGACAGGTTCAATCATTAGAACTACTGCCCGAGGTGCAGCGTTTGCAACTCAAATTCAAAAGTCATAATGACGTCAGTTGCTCTGAAGTCACGTATGTAGGTTCAGAAAAAGAATCTCTGAGTTCCGCCGACGGATTTATTAAGCCGCCGGTTGTTCTCAATCCGTATTATTCTGTTTTGGGCGAAGAGGACTCTGTAAGGCGTGTGTCGTATAATCTCAAAGGGGAAGTTCGTGCTACCAATGGTTTCTCTGCTGGGAAGAGTACGCAAAAACATGCTGATCTATCAAGTCAAAGATCTATAGGCTCCCCAGTTACACCCTTTCAATGGAAATTGAGTAAATCAGCTGCTCCTACTCGCTCTCAAGGCAGAAATGCTGATGGTTTCACAGAAAAGGCTAAGTTTTCCTCTTCTCTTAGAGTAAGGCAAGCCGATTCTGTTCCGTCTAGTGCTCGTGGTGGGTATCAAGCAAGTCAAGAAAAGCATAAAGCTTTGAGTCAGAGGTAACCCAACATTTTCTACGTCCTTTATCATTCTCTATCCTGTAAAATGCTTCTTCCATGGACGAAACAATTTGGCTGTTATAGAATATAAAGGATGAATTTTCTGCATTATTTATTTGGTGTTTTTCATATTTCTTCAAAGATTTTAGTCCAGTATGTTTGTTAACCCAACATTTCTGCGTCATCTTCTCGTTCTCTATCATGTAAAAAGCTCATTCCATTGATGAAATATCTTAGATTTTAATGAATATAAAAATGATTTAGTCTTTGATAAGGATTTGCCGAAATTCTGAACGCCATTGTTGAGGTGAGTTTCAAACATGTTTATCTAATTTTTCCGTGTGTTTATTCGTGAAGAAATTTCAACTCATTATTGTTTTCAATGAATATTTGGACCTCGTTGATTCTCCTGAAATTAATTCTGGTTTATGTCAACTTATAGCCGTTTCAAATATTCTAAAGCCTCCTAGTTTTCCTAACTGTAACACGAGTATTGATTCTATGTCGTTATGCAATCTTTTATGTAGATTTGAACAGAGGGAGACACCCATGGTCATGACGACCAACGGTGTGCCAAGATGGCGATCAGATGATTCTAGTGAAGATGACGATAGAGCCGAGCTATCCATGGGCAGTAGGATGCTCTCTCTTAAACGAAGAGGCAGGCAGGGAATATGAACACATCAACATCTATTTTTTTAGATCCGACAACGCTATCTGGAAAAAAAAATTCTGTACAGAAAACATTTAAAATTCCCATTTTAAGAAGTCATGGGTTGAGCCATTGATTCCTGGCAAAATTTTAATATTCAATTGCTCCGATGCTTTTAATTCTCCTGGTATTAGCAAATTGCATGAATTTGTATGACAAGCTCACATTATCATTTTAACATTATAATAATTACTGAAGACCAGCTTTGGAATTTAAACTGTTGTTAATGTAAATGGCCTCTTCTTCTTCTGGTATATGAATCTTGATTAATACAACATTAATCTATAATACGTGATTCATGCAGTAGGAGTCCAAGCATATCATTAGGTGTCATCAAGTTTGCCTTCTGTGTTTTACTGGTGCTGCAGCATTGACCCATTTGAGGTTTTCATCCTGATATTGACGGTTTCGAAAGGTAACTCCAGTATTAAATGTTACCAAAACATGTTCTACTAAAATTTTTAGGATTCCCAAGGTTATGTTATCTTATGGATAGGTTAGATAAAGTTTTGGTTAACTTCCATGATAGGTTTCCATAGTAGGCTCATGAGTAACTGAGAATATAGTTATTCTAACATCAGTTCAAGATAGTTGCCAATAAAAATCTACAAAATAGATTTATTGACGAAAAAAAATCTAATGTTTTATAAGGTAATTCTCAAATATTCAAGTTGCCAGTAAATATATACTAAAATAAATAGAGGGTAGTTTTCATCTTCTGGTCCTAAATAGTTTTCCTTCTTTCCAAAAGTAATTGACAATAAAAATCTCTACTGTCCAAGGTAATTCTCTTACATTCAAGTTGCCGACAAAAACATACTAAAATAAATAAATGGCAGTTTCCGTCTATTGGTCCCAAATAATTTGCCTTCTTTTCATGAGTGATGGACGATCAAAATCTCTAATGTTCAAGGTAATGCTCTAGTATTTAATTTGCCAACAAAAACGTACCAAATTAGAAAGAGGGCAGTTTCCATATTCTGGCCTGAAATAATTAACAAGAATATCTAGTGTTCAAGCTAATGCTCTAATATTCAAGTTGCCAACAATAATCTACTAAAATAGATATAGGGTAGTTTCCATCTTCTGGCCCGAAATAATTTACATTATCTCCATGATTAATTAACAAAAAATCTGTTGTTCAAGGTAATTCTCTAATACTCAAGTTGCCATCAAAATCTACTAAAATAGATTAAAGGGTACTTTTTTTGGGTCCCAAAAATATCACACAATCTCAGGGCAGATAGATAGATTTCTGGTTTTGTATGGCGCACAAATAAAATATCAATTGACATTGAAAACCACCTCACATGGAGCCTCAAAGATTTCGTGGGAGAGTCTAGAGTGTCATAAATGAGATTCAGAGGTCCCTTATTTTACCAATGAAGAGTAGAGGGGGGTTGGGTGGATTCAGAAGATGAATAGAGTGGACCAGAGGATAGTAACTATACCTGGACCTGAATAGTTAGTTCATACTTAAATTTTCTTCCTCCAAAAAAATAAAAAAATCCTTACGATATGCGATGAGATCGGAAGAACATGCAGTTGTAAGAGCCATTCCGGGTTTCTTGTTAAGTTACCATGGATGAATCCACCTAAAAACCATTTTGTTCTTACTTCTGGTCATTAATTGGACTGCAACGCGAGAAAATGATATAAAAACTATTTTGGACAAAGTTCCTGGGCCATGAACTTCAAATATATTCCGCGAATGACGAACTAGCTACTACCTGTAATTGAATATTTCCATGCTCATATTCTTTGCTGCTTTGAAGAGTACCCACACCTTGACTAAAACTGAATAGCTGGTCCATGCTTAGATTTTCTTCCTCAAGAATTATTAAAAAAATAATAAGATCTTCGATGAAATCTGAAGAACATGCAGAAGTCTGAGCCCCTCTGAGTTTCACCAAGCAAATTTACCACGCTGGAAATCATAAGACCTATCTTCTTCCTTCAGGCCATTAATGGGTCTGCAGCGGATGAAAAAAAAAATCCCATTTAGATTAAAGTTCGGGGCCACCAAAATTTGGAGATTCTGGGCAGGAATGAAGATCCATCTACCATCTGTTTTTGAATCTTTCTACAAATTCTGAGCCTTTTTCATCTTCTTTGCTTCTTCGAAGAGTAACTACTCCATGACTCGAACTGAATAGGTGGTACATATTTCGCGTTCATTCGTTTATAACTATTATAAAAATCCTCGAGTTATACATTGGAATCAAAAGAACATGTATTAATGAGAAAAAAAAACATCCTGGGTTTCCTCACGTAGAGTAAGCATGCAATAATCCACATAAGGACGTCCTTCTCCAGGACACCAATGGGTCTGCGCCGGATGGGAAAATAATTTAAATCCATTTTGATTAAAGGTTCCTGGGCCAACAAAATTTGGACATACCGCATGGGGAATGAGGAACTATCTATTAATTGTTATCGAAAATTTCCACAAATGGCCAAGCCTTGTTCTTCATCTTTGTTGTTTTTGGCGCGTGGGAATGAGGAAACATTTACTCTCCGTAATTGAACATTTACATAAATAACCGATCCAAGTTTATCTGCAGCAAAGAAGATGAAAAGGAAATCGGTTTCGATTCTAGCGGAAAACCGCAACTGCTCTCTTCAGTTCCTCGCAGATAAATTCGTTTCCTTTTGTACGATAGGATATATTTAGCATGGGGTTCGCTGAAAACTGAGTTGTCGAGAGGTTGAAGGGTGGGGTAAATTTAATTAAAAAAATTTCTGTAGTATCGTCTTCCCCTGATTCAATAGGCCACAATCACTCTGACATGGGAATTCAATAAACCAGGTAAAAAATCAGGGACTTACACGCCACGGCCGGATGAAATTTTTTTTTCTTTTTAAAAAAACAGAAGCCTTTACTCAACGCGTCTTGAGATACGTCAGAGAAATAGATAAACAAAGGACCAAAGTTAAAGATTTTTTTTTATTGACCCAAGATCCCCTCCTCTCGTTTTCTCTTCTACAACGGTGCATGCCCTTCAGCGGCCACACTGCATGGATATCACATATTGTAAACTTCGACGTAAGGCCGAACGACGGAGCCGAACCAGAGCCCCCCGTTCCTCTCCTCCACCTCGCTAATGGCGCCGGGCGCAGTGCAATCCTCCATAACTTCCTCAACAGCGCCATCAACGGCGAGCCGAACCGCGACGGGGCACAGCACGGGCGCTTCCGCCTCGGCAGACGCTCTCCCCAACCCCAACGCGACCCAGAAATCCCCTCTCTCCGTTCTCTTGATATTATCGGGGAATCCCATAAGATCGGCGAACACGTCGACCTTCCCCTTCTTCGGGCCTCTCAGCCAGTACCGAAGAACTCGCCTGTTCGTCGTCTCCGTGATGAGCAAGAACTCCCCGTCTTTATCCATGGCGAGCCCGTTGGGAAAGGCCAGCCCCCTCAGCAGCACCTTCACCTCCCCCGTCCCCTTCTCGTAGCTCAGCAGCCTCCCCGTCGCGTCCCCCGTCAGCATCAGCATCAAGAAATCTCTGAAACTCGATAATTCATTATACGATAATCAAGCGAATTATCGAGATTTTTCTCGCTCACCTGCGGCGAAAATGGGCGCTGCTGTCGGTCAAGTAGACGGTGCCGCGCTTCTGGTCGATGTCGACGCCGTTGGTGAAGAACAGCGGCTGGCCTTCGGCTTCAAACGCGACGGGCTCCGCGGTTCCGCCGTCGGGGCCGACCTTCATCAGTCCGAAATAGGCGTCGGCGATGTAGAGATCGCCGGAGGAGTGCTCGAACTGAAGGCCGAGCGGTCTACCGCAGACGTTCTCCGTGATTTGCGGGTAAGGCCCTCCGCAAGTCTCGTTTCCATGCCTTGGCGGGTTCGAGAAGGGGTCCCAGCGGCGAGCCGAGGCGTTCCAACGGAGAATACTCCCGTCGGCGACGCCGGTGTAAGGCCCTCCGCCATTGCTGTCGAAGGCGATGCTCTCCGGCCCGGCCGCCGGGTCCAGCGCGAGCTCCGCCCGGACTTGCAGGTCCGCCAGCGGCTTCACTCGCGGCGCCGCTAACACCTGATCAGCAAAGAAGAAGAAGAAGAAGAAGAAGAAGAGGGGGGTCGCCATCGCTGGAGCTCGGTCTGGGTTTGGATAGACGTCGATGGAAGAGGGGGGAGGGGGTTAAATAGACGAGAGATGGCGCTGTGGCTTTAATGGAGGAGGTCAGAAGCCAGGCAGTCATGCAGCGCGGAGATAGGCGGATTTACCCGGAGAAGTAACGGCTTGGAGATTTATCGCTGTGCTATCGTCGGCTGCTGTGGATTGACGCGCGCGACTGGGTATTCTTTACTGTTGTTGGCCGGTGGGGTCGTGGTTTTGTGAAGGGCCGTGAAGGCCGCCGAGGGAGAGGGTCTGAGTATGTTGGGAAGAGACAAGGAAGCATGACGTAAAAGATTTGAGGGGTGTACAGCGAGAGAGAGATAGCTGGAGAGGGAGAGACTGTGGGAGGTGGGCCGAAGGCGGAGAGTGGTAGAGAGAGAGAGAGAGAGAGAGAGAGAGAGAGAGAGAGAGAGAGAGAGAGAGAGAGAGAGAGAGAGAGAGAGAGAGAGAGAGAGAGCGCAGTTGTCCGGTTAAAGTCTGCATTGATTGTGGAATCATTGTTCTACGTGAAAATAAGGAGCAAGAGAGATCATGGGACCGGACAGAAGAGAGCGGGAGAGAAGGCAAGGAAGCAGCGGAAGCAAAGAAGGGGGAGGGAGAGAGAGAGAGAGAGAGAGAGAGAGAATGAGAGAGAGAGAGAGAGAGAGAGAGAGAGAGAGAGTGTGAGAGTGAGTGAGAGAGAGAGGGAAAGAGAGAGAGTGAGTGTGTGTGAGAGGTAATCGAGAAAGGTGTAGTGGAGCGGAAGAGAGAGAATGCGAAGAAGTAACCAAGAAAAAGATAGATGGAGCGGAAGAGAGAGAATGTGAGGAATAATAGTGTAAGAGGTAGATGGAGCGAGAAAGAAATATACGGAGCAGGAGACGGACCACGGAGAGAGATAGAGATAGAAGGAGAGTGAGAAAGGACGCGCGATAGTGCACTCGTCAAAATAAAGCCTCCATTGATTGTTAAGGCATGATTCTAAGTAAAAAAAAAAAACATTCTCACGAGTTCATTATGCGCAAACATTTAAATTCAGATTAAGGCAATCTGCATGTCAACTATCATATCTATCCCAGCAATGGGAGAGCGATAGTACGATGGATCAGATTTGGTCCCAGAAGTTATATCTGGGACCAAATCAGATCGAAGAAAATTCCACATGCATATTAAAACTATCAAGGACGCTGGTATATCATAAAACTATTCAATATTCAATGTTGTATCTCAGCACCTGTTAGAACAGAAATAAACTTTTTAGTTATTAATCTCAGGACTAATTAATTGCTGAGTATCATCTGTTCAGCCTCTGACTAGTTTAAGAGCGTACAGTTTACATGCTAATGTAGCTATATAGAGCCATCGAAGAACCAATGCTATGTGAAAACCAAAGGGAGCCTTTACAATATGCTCTTTAACGACTTGAAATGCCTAAATTAAAGTTTGGGAGCTTCTTGCCTTCTTTTATGTGAATTTTAGGTCCTATCTGCCTCTATCTTGTCAAGGAGAAGCTATATCACTATTACTACAGATACATGGATTACACCTCTACCTCTCTTGCTTATATTCCGCACATTCCCTCTCTTCCGCTCCACCATCTCTCTCGATTACTACTTCACATTCTCTCTCTTCCGCTCCATCTATCTCTTTCTCGATTACCTCTCTCTCTCTCTCTCTTGCTCACACACAAACACACTCTCACTCTCTTTCTCTCACACAAACTCTTTCTCACTCTCACTCTCTTTCTCTCACACAAACTCTTTCTCACTCTCACTCTCTTTCTCTCACACAAACTCTCTCTCTCTCTCTCTCTCTGGCACAAACTCTCTCTCTCTCTCTCTCTCTGGCACAAACTCTCTCTCACTCTCACTCTCTCTCTCTCTCTCTCTCTCTCTCTCTTTCTCTCACACAGACTCCTTCTCACTCTCTCTCTCTCTCTCTTTCTCTCACACAGACTCCTTCTCACTCTCTCTCTCTCTCTCTCTTTCTCTCACTCAAACTCCTTCTCACTCTCACTTTCACTCTCCCTCTCTTTCTCTCACACAAACTCTCTCTCACTCTCACTTTCACTCTCTCTTTCTCCCACACAAACTCCTCCTCACTCTCACTTTCACTCTCTCTTTCTCCCACACAAGCTCCTCCTCACTCTCACTTTCACTCTCTCTCTCTTCCCCTAGGGTTAGGAAAAAAAATTTCATTCGTTCGCATGCAGAACACGAACACGAACAGAAAAAATCAGACATTCCCGAGGTAATGTAATATAATTTATTGTTTTTACACTAAAATATAAAGAAATAGAGAGGGAGAATGAGGGTCTCCCTCTCTCTCTCTCTCTCTCTCCAGCCCTCCTCTCCCTCCCTCCCTCCATCACTCAGACACACTCACTCTCTCCGCTCCCTCTCCCGTGCCCCCTCTCTCTGTCTCCCCGAACCCCTTTCTACCGTGTGGCCTCCCCCTCTCTCGTGCGGTCGTGTCCCCCTCTCTCTCTTCCTGCCCTCTCTCTCTCTCTCTCTCTCTCTCTCTCTCTCTCTTTCCGCTGCCCCCCCTCCCACCTCCACCTTGTAAGAGCGTGACTTGAATCTTGTACTCGCGCTAGAGAGATAAGAGAAAGATTGAGAGAAGAACGAACAGAAGGAGAGGAGAGAAAGAACACGAGAAGGATGGGGTTGTAATCGTGTTATTTAGCTTAAGTCAACTCAAGGAAACCAGACTCTACGAACCCGAGGAAAGGCTACACAGCTTTTGTGGGGGCGTTAAGACCGGAGCTTTTAGTGCTAGCAGAGCTTTTGTAGAGCTTTTGTAATGCAAGTGAATGAATCCCATCACACTTTAATTAAAGTAAGCGAGGCGCGAGTGAGCGGGAGCGGTGTTAGGCGCGCTACGGCAACACAGTACTGTAGGGGTGGGGGCTTGCAGTCTACTTCGCAAGCCTTCACTGCCCCCTTTTGCTCCGTCGCGCCTTCTTTCGTCCGTCCACGAGGTTCTGAAATCAAAGAAAGATAAAGGAGCGGCTATCTACCAGGAATCGTGCCGATTGTATGCCACGAGGTCCCTATAGACAAGGGGACAAGTGAATAATCCGCAATACAGTCCACCGCGCTATTTATATATTGAATAATACTATAGATAGGTAAGTAACTCAAACTGATTTAGCCATTGTAACTAATTACAACGGCTATGTTTGGTTTAATCATAGCCGTTATAATTCAGTATAACGGCTATGTTTGATTTAATCCTAGCCGCAAGATATACCTATCTATATTTCTCCTAACCGCTAGATTTACCTATCTATGTGTAATCCTAGCCGCTAGATTTTCCTATATTGAGTCCTAGCTAATATCCCATATCGGTTATAAATATGACGTCCGTTTTCTTACCATCTAATCTTATTTAAGGTCCTATGTTGATGACGCCGTGTTGACTGCCGACGGGCTGCAGAAGGCTGCTTTGGCTGCTACCGAGTTTCCGACTCCGCTGTCACCCCCCGTCAAGCTCAATGGCGGAGCATCGACGACTTTGAGCTTGCCCCTTAGTTGGCCAAATTTAGAGACTGGAAGTGGCTTGGTCAACACATCAGCAAGCTGTCCGTCGCTGGTGATGAACTGAATCCTGATGTTCGTGTTTGCAACCTGCCCCCGCACGAAGCGGAAGTCGATCTCTATATGCTTAGTTCTGGTGTGGAATACCGGGTTTGCAGCAAGATATGTGGCGCCGATGTTGTTGCACCAGAGTACAGGCTGGCTGTCCGGTGTGACAGATAGTTCTCGTAGGAGAGATTGAATCCATAAGACCTCAGAGGCACAGTTTGCAAGTGCCTTGTACTCTGCCTCGGTACTGGATCGTGCTACTGTAGGCTGCTTTTTGGAGCACCACGACACAAGATTGTTGCCAATAAAAACAAGAAATGCCCCTGTTGATCGACGATCTACATGATCACCAGCCGAATCTGCATCGCTAAACGCATTAATAATAAAGTCAGAATTTCGATGAAAAAATAGTCCAAACATAATACTCCCTTTCAGGTATCTCAGAAGATGCTTCAATGCCTGCCAGTCAGTATTGGTAGGAGCATGCATTTTCTGCCGCGCCCTATTTACTAAAAAGGCAATGTCTGGACGAGTGATTGTAAGATACTGTAGAGATCCGACAATTTGTCGATATAAGGAGTGATCAGAAAATAAAGTTTCGTCATTTGCAGTTGGAGACACTACGCATGGAGTGGTAGACGGCTTGCAGTGCAGCATGTTAGCTTTATGAAGAATCGACGCAATGTATTTGGACTGAGACAGTAAACAACCATTTTTATATCGAATCAATTCAATACCAAGAAAATAATGGGCTGGTCCAAGGTCTTTAATGGCAAAGTTCTGATTTAGATAGTTCACAAGTTTGGAGATTTCATGCTGGTTAGGACAGATGATAAAGATGTCGTCGACATATATCAAAATAAATATAGGATCACTTTGTGATTTGAAATATAACGAAGAGTCGGTCTTGGATCCTATGAACCCCATATGACACAGGGACTTTGTGAGCTTGGTAAACCAGGCTCTAGGAGACTGTTTTAGTCCATAGATTGATTTGTGCAAAAGGCAAACATGATCTGGTCATAGATTGTCTTTAAATCCTATGGGTTGTTCCATATATACGGTCTCTTGTAAATCCCCATGTAGCAAGGCATTTGAAACATCTAATTGATGGGTATGCCAACTGTTACTGATCTCCAGTGATAAAAGTATCCTAATAGTTGTATGTTTTATAACCGGACTGAAGGTTTCTGTGAAATCAAATCCCTCTTATTGGTTGAACCCCTTTGCAACCAACCGTGCCTTGTATTTGTCAATCTTCCCATTGGGTTTATACTTCAACTTATACACCCATTTACATCCTATGATATGAAGGTTAGGATTTCTGGGCACTAATGTCCAAGTATTATTGGTCATTAGCACTTGATATTCTTTGTTAATTGCATCTACCCATTCCTGATCCTTGGATGCCATTGAAAAGGAAGTAGGTTCAGCAAGATGAGTTAAACTTGAAACAAGACACTGCGGTAGGGGGTGTTTAATCGAGCAAGCATTGATGCTCGGCTGATCGAGATCAATGCGTTTGTAGAACTTATGAAGAGGCTTGATCTTCATAAGTTCTTGTGACTGGGGTGTGTGATCAAGCGTGGGAATTATATCTGGATATTCCCGTAGCATGAGTTCTGATTTACCTAAGTGTGTGGTAGGAGTATCAGCTACTGGATCAGACGAAGTATCAAATTTTTGAGGGGAACAATGAGGAGAATCGTTCGTTATTACTCCCTCTGTTCCTTCATCCAGTACACCTAATATTGATGTATCAGGACTGGATGAGGAATCTGAGGGTACTCTATCCAACTCAATGCTCTTAGGCAAGTCCTTATGAAGGAAGATTGAATATTGAGTTTGATCGGATTTCAGTGTATGTGGACCAGACCCCAATAGACCAGGATCCTTGTTGACCGTAGTAACAGAAAAAGGAAAGTTATTTTCGTAAAAAATAACATTTCGAGAGATAAATAATTTGCCTGTTTTTAAGGAAAAACACCTGTAACCTGTATGTAGAGCACTGTATCCCATGAAGATGCACTTTTCAGACCTAAAATCAAGCTTATTAGAAACATAAGGACGCAAGTAAGGATAGCATAAACATCCGAAGGTTCTTAAAAACGAGTAGTCTGGCACCTTTTTAAACAGAATTTCATATGGTGATTTGTTCTGTAAGACAGGGGTAATCATGCGGTTTATCAAATAAGTTGTAGTAGATATAGCTTCGTCCCAAAATTGTTGGGGTACATGAGCTGTTTTCAGGAGAGAAAGTGCAGTTTCCACCAGATGCCTGTGCTTTCTCTCAGCCGTACTGTTTTGCTCTGGTGTATGTGGACAGGACACTCAGTGGATAATTACTTTGTTCTTCAGAAATGGATGAAGTCCTTGGAATTCTCCTCCCCAGTCAGACTGGAGATACCTGATTTTGGTGTTAAACTGATTTTCAACTCGTACTTGAAACTCTTCAAATACCAGGTGTATTTGCTAAAATCATCAATGAATAACACATAGTACAGATATCCTGAATGGGAAGTGAGGGGAGCTGGTCCCCACAAGTCAGAATGAACAACTTCTAGACAATTTTTAGAAGTATGATGCGTAGCAGAAAACGGGAGTTTGTGCGATTTTGCTGTATTACAAGTGTCACACACAAATTGATTATTTGAAGAGTAGAAAGGTAGACCATAGCGTCTTATAATGGTCTGTACTATGCGCAGTTGAGGATGTCCAAGCCTGGAGTGCCACACTTCAGTTGATGCCTTCTCCCCAACCATTGCTGTTTTATTCCATTCTTGACCAAGGTAGTACAAACCATCCTTAACGGTTCCTTTGAGTAGGATCTTGTGTGTGGCCTTGTCCTTCACCAAGAAGCAAAATTTGTGAAATTCAACATACACATTATTATCTATAGTTAATTTCCTTATAGACAAAAAGTTTTTAGTGATATCAGGCACATGCAGAATATCTGTCAAATTTAAGGTACAATTTGCAGTGGAAATTTTTGAGGATCCAATGGAGAGAATTTTCAAACCTGTTCCATTACCGACTTGTAGAAGGTCATTTCCCTGATAGTCTTGCGGCTTACTGATAGCTCCAGGATTTGCCGTCACATGGTGGGTAGCTCCACAGTCCGGGTACCGTCCTTGGTTGTCCTCAGTCTTGAAGAGTGCAGATTGAGCCATATTTGCTTCTCTTTGGAAGGTCGAGGAGGAGGGTCGCTAGTTGGAGCTATTTCTCTGAAATTCAGGACATTCCCTGGCTCGGTGTCCATATTGGAAGCAAATTTGGCAACAAGGTTGGAATCTTTGATTCCTACCTCGTCCTCTTCCACGAAACTGTGTAAATCCTTTGTTCCCATTGATTTCTCTCCTTGTGGGCGGAAATTGACTCCTTTGAGCATTATTGGCCATAGGTGGGAAAGCTTCATTTTCCTCTTCAAATCTGAGATATGCATCATGGGACTTTAGATTGGAAATGATCTCATCAAACGTGAGATGCCCAATGTTGGCGTTTATGCTTACTATAAAAGACGAGTAAGCCGAGCCTAATCCTCTAAGGAAAGTATCTATCTCGGCTTGCTCATAAGGAGGCTGCCCAGCAGCATCCAACACTTCAACAACTGATCTGAAATATCTGACATATTCCTTTTCGTCCCTTTTCTCATGTTGTGAAACTTGCGTTGAAGGTCCATTATGCGTTCTTGATCCCAGCCGGCGAAGACCAACTCTAATTTTTCCCACGCCTCTTTAGCAGATCTGGCTCTGTTGATGTGTGGCGTAACTTGTTTTGAGATCGTTTGGTGGATAAAACCGAGTACTTGCTGATCGGTCCTCCACCACTTCTTGAATGCTGGGTTTCTCAATGATATTTCCTTGACCATCTGTGACAGAAACAGGCGGAGAAAAGCCCTCAATGAATTGCATAAGGTCATACCCGTTTAAGATTGGGACCATCGCGCTTTTCCAGGTGAAAAAATTCTCGTTGCTGAGCTTGGTCAGAACAATTCCCCCAGTCGGAACGATTACTGATACTTGCCCCATTGTTGCCACAGAAATCTCGGATGCGGAAGAATCCATGGCCGCAGCAAAATTTTCCCCCATCTGCTTAGACTGGCTCTGATACCATGTAACAGCGTGACTTGAATCTTGTACTCGCCCTAGAGAGATAAGAGAAAGATTGAGAGAAGAATGAACAGAAGGAGAGGAGAGAAAGAACACGAGAAGGATGGGGTTGTAATCGTGTTATTTTGCTTAATCCGCAATACAGTCCACTGCGCTATTTATATATTGAATAATACTATAGGTAGGTAAGTAACTCAAACTGATTTAGCCGTTGTAACTAATTACAACGGCTATGTTTGGTTTAATCATAGCCGTTATAACTCAATATAACGGCTATGTTTGATTTAATCCTAGCCGCTAGATGTACCTATCTATATTTAATCCTAACCGCTAGATTTGCCTATCTATGTGTAATCCTAGCCGCTAGATTTTCCTATATTGAGTCCTAGCTAATATCCCATATCGGTTATAAATATGACGTCCGTTTTCTTACCATCTAATCTTATTTAAGGTCCTATGTTGATGACGCCGTGTTGACTGCCGACGGGCTGCAGAAGGCTGCTTTGGCTGCTACCGAGTTTCCGACTCCACTATCACACCTCTCTCTCTTTCTCTCTCTCTCTCTCTCTCTCTCTCTCTCTCTCTCCGCTGCCCCCCTCCCACCTCCACCTCTCTCTCTCTCTCTCTCTCTTTCCGCTGCCCCCCTCCGACCTCCACCTCTCTCTCTCTCTCTTTCTCCGCTGCCCCCCTCCGACCTCCACCTCTCATTCTCTCTCTCTCTCTCTCTCTCCCTCTCTCCCTCCCCCCTGCCCCCCCCCCACCTCCACCCTTCCCCCTCCCTCCGCTGCCCCCCCTCCCACCTCCATCTCTCTCTCTCTCTCTCTCTCTCTCTCTCTTTCCGCTGCCCCCCCTCCGACCTCCACCTCTCTCTCTCTCTCTCTCTATCTCTCTCGCTGCCCCCCCTCCAACCTCCACCTTGTTAAGGAAGGAGTCTCCAACTCGGCGGGCGCTCCCTGTTAGGAATTAATTAAGATTAGGTAGGAAAATGAATTGATATATTATACTCGTTAGAGACTTAGATTTTAGGATTTCATATAGGTTCAAATATAGAAATAGGATTCAACTTAGGATAGTTATAACAGATAGGATAAAATCCTTATAACCCACAGGTCCACAACACCGATCAACGGTGGTGATCGGTGCACCCGTAGTTATAACGATCAGGTTCAAACGTAGGAGAGCCGTTATAACAAAGGGTCTATCGCACTGATCAACGGTGGTGATCGGTGCGCCCGATCTGTTATAACGAACAGGATTGGAAACTGTTTTAAACAACAGTTTATATCCGTTGTAACTTGTAACAACCGATATAACGTTGCAAACAGAAAACTACCTATATTTAGGGTCACTAAAGTTACCTATAAGTACTCAACTAATGTTCATTTTAATCTTGAGGGAAATACAACAATCTTCTACTCTTCTATCTCTCTCTCTCTCTCCGCTGCCCCCCCTCCAACCTCCACCTCTCTCTCTCTCTGCTGCCCCCCCTCCATTTCCACCTCTCTTCCTCTCTTTCTCTCTCTCTCTCTCTCTCTCTCTCTCTCTTTCTCTCTCTCTCCGCTGCCCCCCTCCGATTCCCCCTCTCTCTCTCTCTCTCTCTCCGCTGTCCCCCCTCAGACCTCCACCTCTCTATCTCTCTCGGCTGCCCCCCTGCAACCTCCACTTCTCTCTCTATCCGCTGCCCCCCTCCCATAGAGTGCCCCCCCTTTTGGGGCACAAACACGAACACGAACGAACCAAACACGAACACGAACATGATTTTTTGGCTGTTTGTTCGTCAACGAACAGTGTTCGTTCGTTGACGAAACACGAACTTCCCTTCCCTATCTTTCCCTTACAATAACTCTCTCTCTCTTTCTCTTTCTCTCACTTTCACTCTCTCTCTCTCTTACTCTTTCTCTCACTTTCACTCTCTCTCTCACTCTCTCTTTCACTCTCTCTCACTCTCTCTTTCACTCTCTCTCTCTCTCTCTCTCTCTCTTTCCCTCACACAAACTCTCTCTCACTCTCACTTTCACTCTTTCTCTCACACGAACGCTCTCTCTCTCACTTTCACACACACACACTCTCTCTCTCTCTCTCACACACACACTCTCACTCTCTTTCTCTCACACAAACTCTCTCTCATTCTCACTTTCACTCTCTCTCTCTCTCTCACACAAACACAAACTCACTCTCTTTCTCTCACAAAACTCTCTTTCTCTCTCTCTCACGCACACACAATCACTCTCTTTCTCTCACACAAACTCTCTCTCACACACTCTCCCTTTTGTGCACACACTTTCTCGCACTCTCACCCTCACTCTCACTCTCTCGCTCTTTCTCTCTCTCTCTCTCTCTCGAACATTTTCTCTCTATCTCACTCTCACCCTCACTCTCACTCTCACTCTCTCTCTCACACACACTCTTCCGCTCTCACTCTCTCGCTCACACTCGCTCAATCTCTCTCCCTCTCTCTCTCTCTCTCACACACACAGACACACACACGCACTCTTTCGCTCTCAGTTTCTTGCACACTCTCGCTCGATCTCTCTCTCTCTCTCTCACTCTCTCTTTCACTCTCACTCTCTATCTCTCTCTCAGACACTTTTTCACTCTACTAGCAGGGAAGCTCACTCACTAATACTGCTAACCAGATGTAAAGAGAAGAAGAAAAGCAATGAACAAAGAAAACAACTCCTATTGTAAATGAAGTTCCAACACATCCCTTTATATTGAGCGTCCAATGGAGCAAGGGGAGGAAAAAATGTGATTGTAACTAACTCAAATGCCAGGAATCCTTGGAGCAGATGCCATCGTCGCATTGCCCTTATGATTGGCCCTACAGAGCAGAAAACAGAGAAACAAACTCGCCCAGAGGAATCTGTTAGTGGAGGTCGTTACTGCCGGTCCCTGCCAAGATTGGACCACCTTATCAATCTCCTCCTTGGTCCATCTTCTCCATGCGAACATCCTTGACTCCCAAGTGCTTTCTCATTTCTTCAAATCTCAGTCTTCCAAGTGATTTAGTGAATATGTCTGCTAGTTGGTCTTCAGTCTTCACGTAGTCAACTTAGATCAATTTTCTTTTCTACACATTAACGAATAAAATGATAGCGAGTGTCAATATGCTTCATCCGACTGTGATGCACCGGATTCTTGCTCAAAGTAATGGCTGATTTGTTGTCCATGAGCAACTTCATAGCTCCTTCTTAAGTGCCTCTTAGTTCACTGATGAGGCGATTCAGCCACACACCCTGGCAAGTGACTGTGGTAGCAGCAATATATTCTACCTAGCATGAAGATAATGCCACTGTTTTTTGCTTCTGACTGGCCCAACTGATTATTGAATCACCAAGGAAAAATACCTGCCCAGAAGTGCTTTTGCGATCTTGCTCATCACCAGCAAAATCACTATCACTATAGCCTTTAAGTTGCGCCTTTGTTTGCCCTTTCACATAGACTAATCCATAGTTAATAGTACCTCTCAGGTACCTCAGAATTCTCTTGAGTGCTGTGAGATGTTCTGATGCACGATACTCCATGAATCTGCTCAGAAATCCTACGGAGAAAGTCAAATCAGGGAGAGTATGAGTCAAGTACCTTAGACTTCCAATGAGACTTTGAAAATAGGTTGAGTCAACTGATGTATTATTTTGTTGGCTGAACTTGACTCTTGCTTTGAGACATGGTCTCTGCATACGAGCTTTGAGACATGGTGATCGAACCTTCTTCCTGACAGACTCTTATGCCCAAACAGGAACATAGGAGCCTGAGATCACTCATCTCGAAGTAATGATTCATCTGTCTTTTGAAATCACTGATGTCACTTTTTTCTCCTCCTGTGACGAGAAGATCATCAACATACACCCCGATGATCAAGTGAATTCTGTCTGAAAACTTCAGATAGGTAGCTTGTTCATACTTGCTTCTTCTGAACCCAAGAGAGACAAGGCAGTTGTGCAATTTAAAATACCATGCACGAGGGGCTTGCTTGAGCCCATAAAGTGCCATCTTCAACTTTAGTACATAGCCTTCCTTTCCCTTCACAATGAAACCATCCGATTGCTTGAAATAGAGCTCCTCCTCCACATCTCCCTTTAAGAATGTCGATTTCACATCAATAACCATCTATTTTGAGCTGCAATGGCAATCAAGACACGAATGTATTCAAAATGAACCACTGGAGCAAATACCTCATCATAATCGATGCCATGTTTTTGAGAGTAGCCCTTGACAACCAATCTTGCCTTATGTCTCACTACATCTCCATGAGCATTTCTCTTAAGCTTGAAGAGCCATTTAAGCCCAATTGGCCTACAACTGGATGGAGGTGAAACCAATTCCCATGTACGGTTTCAATCAATAGCTTCCATCTCTTCCACCATAGTCATCTTCCATTATTCCTTCTGATACGCTTCTACATAAGTCACTGGTTCTTCAGCTGACACCATACACTCTTCAGAGTTTGGTGCAATTTGGCTGGTTTCATCATAGAGCTGAGTAAGTGACTTGAATTTTCTAGGTGGGCTTTGCTCGGAGTCTGATGATTGGGCAGAGATGAGTTCTCTGGCCTGAGTATGACCTTCTTCATCCTCAGCTTCAGAGGAGCTTGGCTCATCCTCTGCAAAATTAGTAGAAATACTTGGAAAAAATGTGAGTTCAGAAGTGTTCTCACCTTTGTTTTTCCAATTCCATTGTGCATTCTCTTCAAAGATAACATCCCGAATGATATGGATAGTGCCAAGAACTGGATCAAAGCAACGGTAGGCCTTAGAACCCACTTCATATCCTATGAAGATCATAGGAGAGCTGCGATCTGCAAGTTTCATTTGCGGAGTCTTCGTGCATTTCACATGCACAATGGAGCCAAACACTCGTGAGTGTTCAATCGATGGCTTCCTTCCTGTCCACTTCTCATATGGAGTCAGCCCCTGCAAGCTGCGAGTAGATGAGTGATTAAGGAGATAAACTGTTGTGTTCAACCACTTCACCCCACAGTTCTTGAGGTAGACTCTTCTATTTCAACATGCTCCAGACTAGGGACATGATAGTCTGATTCTTTCTCTCTACTACATTTTGCTGAGGAGAGTAGGGAGCAGTCAGCTGATGCTTGATGCCTTGTGATTCACAAAACAACTTAAAATCTGCTGAATTAAACTCCCCACCTCTGTCACTCCTTAGACACTTCATTTTTGTCCTTTTTTCAGCCTCGCCCAGACATTTGAACTTCTTGAAGTGAGTCAGTGCCTCTGACTTTTGCTTCAACATAGCAACCCACATTAGTCTTGAGAAATCATCCACAATTAGGAGAAAATACTGACTTCCCCCTAATGTGGGTGGGCTGATTGGACCACATATATCTGCATAAACCAGCTAAAGAGGTGCATTAGCTCTGTAAGTTGACGATTTGGGAAATGAAGTTCAAACTTGTAACCCAACTAGACAACTCCGACAGATGTGATCAGGCACATAGATCAGTGGTGGTCCCTCCACTAGCTCTTTGGTCGACATTTCTTTTAATAATGATAATTCAAGTGACCATACCTCAAATGTCAAAGTCAACTTGAATTGTCATCTGCCTTCGCAACAAGACAATCTTCTGCCACTCTGAGTTTGAGCAAGTAGAGTCGTCCTTGTGTGCGATGGACTTCAGCTAGGAGTGCGCCATCTCGATCATAGATTGTCAAACAACCTCATTGCATAATCATTTTGTGGCCTTGTTCATCAAGTCTCCCTAGACTAAGGATATTAGCACATAACTTAGGGACGTAGAGAACATTACCAAGTTGGATGCTCTCTCCATCTTGTCGAAGGATGGTTATGTTGCCTTTGCCACAAATTTCAACTCTTGAGTTGTCCCCAAATTTCACAAAACCAGTTGTAGATTCATCAAGCTTCTTGAAGAAATTCCAATTCCCAGTCATATGATTCCTAGAGCCTGTATCTAGGTACCACATATCAGAATGCTGATGATCAAACTTGGAGCCTTGCTGGAGAACTTCACTCCGAGCTTCTTCTACGGCCATGAGAAGAGATGAAGTCGACGCTGCCTGAGTAGTTGGGGTTGCTGCGGACATTGCCGGAGTGGTCTCAGCCACATAGGCCCAATCTTCCCTCTCTCGTTTTGCATTGCAGCATTCATATGCAATCATATCATTGAATACCTGACTTGTCAAATGCTTTCTTCTCTTGGTCTTCATTAGGAGGTGGAATGTGTCCTCCTCGACCTCTTCCTCTTCCTCTGCCGCGGCTGCCATGATGTCCTCTTCCGCGATATGAGGACTCCTCCCTAGTTGACAACTTGGCTTTGCTGAGCGCCTTGGCTAGTAAGGCCTGCTCCTCTTCATAAGACTCCCGCTCTTTGAGCCGCAGCTCATGATTGGTGAGTGAGCCTATTGCTTCATCAAGATTCACCTTGTCAAGCTCGCCATACTGCTCCAGAGATAGGGTGAGAGCGTCGAATTTGAAGGGCGTCGCCTGCAAGAATCATCGCACCACCTCTTTCTCTTCCATCATCTCTCCCAAACTCCGCAAGTCTGAGACAATGCCCGTGAATTTCATCGCAAAATCCACGACGGAGTTAGTCTTGGACATAGTGAGCATTTCACTCTCACTCTCGCACTCTCTTACGCTCTCTCTTTCACTCTCCCACCCTCTCATTTTCTGTCTTTCCTTTCCCCCTCTTTGCTTTCGCTTCTTTCTGGCCCTCTCTCCCTCTCTCTTCTTTCCGGTTCCACGATCTCTCTCCCTCCTTATTTTCACGTAGAACAATGATTCCACAATGAATGCCGACTTTAACTGGACAACTGTGCTCTCTCGTTTTCTCTACTCGCTGCCTTCTTCCGACTATCTCTTCCTCTCCAGCTATCTATCACTCCCCCCAATTCTCAGGGAGTGGGATTACCAGATACTTCAAAACTTGCCCCATTGGTGGATGGGCTGGATGGGCACATTTTGCGTATGAGGTCAAAATTTGTCACAGTTCAGTGATTGAATCTGTAACTTTATTCATGAGTTATCGGTTTCGTCCATATGTGTTGCCAAAACACCAATCCTGGGTAAGATGTGCATGCTCTAAGAGGGGTGAATACGTGAGAGCATCATATATTTTCATACATTGCATCGAAAATGTCTGAAAATTAGATATCTGTATCCTGGTTTGTAGAATTGTTACAAAATATAATTCACCTTATTTTTCCTCATTTTGTTCTTGGATCCCTGAGATCAGGTTCTTCATGTTCCAAAGGATCCAATCATCTCATCTTTTCCTCATTCTACTAGGTCCTTAGATTTGTGATAAGATTAATATCTGGTTGACCCTTCCCCCCCTTTTTTGACAAGATTAAGATTTGTGATAACATTCTCTTCCTTTTACTAAAAAAATACATTTTTTGAGATTCATACATCCTCTTGCCCATGGACCAACATATTTTTTATCTTATGCTTTTTACCGACTAATAAGTTTTAAAAATTCATATTAAATCATCCCAGTTTATATTTTATCACCCAAGTGATCCGCGTCCAACTGAAGTGCCCACAGTTGGGTGCTCTAATGCGGAATAGTGCATTCAGCTCATAAATGATCGATTAAACTGTACATAACACATTAAGTCTATGTGAAACCCATTAAGACTATGTGAAACCTTTTATCTTTATCCAAAGAGGGAATATAATAATAGTTTAAAAATATTAAGAAAACTTATGTCATCTCGTGCATAAGTTTTTGAAAAAATATATTGTATTAATATAAAAATGAATAAAGATGTGAAGAGAATTATTTAGAAATAAATTCTAAGTTTATGCATCAAAATATCATATGAATAATATTGATGCATAATAAGATGAATGATATTATACGGCCTACATAGCTCATTTCCAATATCTTAGAAACAGTATTTATCGTCAATAATGATTTATAAAGACATTAGTCTTTCTTCTGATTTTCTTCTACTTAATAAGGATTTAAAACTAGGAGATTAGATGTTTGTTATTATTAATAACCACATATTCACATATACAGATAATTTTTTATACTATAATATCGAATCAGGTATATCCTCATAATTAGAAACTAGTGAGCTTCCAGTTCGCTTATTTTACTCTAACACTGATAACTGACTATTGTTTATATCCTTCTTCAGCGACTTATTCATAAAACACAAGGGTTCTAATAGGAAGATTTTGAAAACTTTTTGAATTTTTGAATGAGTTACAAATCTTATGAGGGAATGTAATTTAGAATATGTATATTATCTACCTCGGATACATTAATTATTCTTCTAGATACTCAATTCATTTATTCTACCGTGATGTTTATCTTTTTATCCAGTTAAATTTAATAAATATTTGATTACAATGACGTCAAAACAGATCAAAATAGGAGTAAAATATGATGAAAAATCAATGATAAAGTCAACTCATGCGAGTAAGAATTTTAGGGGAGAATTTTTAGATTTTTACGTTTTTGGAAAGAGAATAATTTAGGGATTATCAGACATGGTTTTTTTTGAATTTTTTAATTTTAAAATAAAAATAAAATCAATGGACAGTTGAGAGCATTGACTTTGATTAACCCATTCACTTTAGTTAAATTGAGGGTCAAAATGGTAATATAATTTGAAAAATTATATTTGAGAAACCAGAGAGTTAAAGGCTAATTATCAGATCAATATGATAATTTTCTTGAGTGCATTTAACATTAGTATCAATTTTTTAAATTGAGGCTTTGAAAATTACCTGAAGAGTGATATCCAATCAAAGTGAATAAATGGACCTGGCAATTGATCTCAGAATTGGATGAATGGATTATGGATGGAAAGCTGATGAATATAGGATTCAAAATATCTAAGAATAATAAAATTTGGAGTTTCAAGTACCACGATATGGATCTCACAATTCCACACCCAAAAATATGCCTCGTAAGAGGATGTGATGGTTAAATGAAGATTTGGGTGTAGAAATCTCAAATGAATTGGTATTATTTTATATCAATGGAAAGAGAACTCAAACCCAGATCCACTGCCACCAAAAACTTGAGACTAAGTTAAGTAGTGAGTGATAAGCCTAAAATTGGTTAATCAAACTTGATTAATTGTGTCGTTAGAATTAGACTCATGCAATAGAATTTATAATGATTCCCTCTATCAGGATTTGGCAAGAATAGGATGAGAAAGGGGTCAAACCACAGGGAGGCATGTTCTTAAGAAATTTTTATGTTCTTGTTTTGAATTAAGTTTGATAAATAACCAAGTATGTACTTAGTGATTCCTTCTTATGACAAATATGGTTGTGTAGTTACCAAAATGTATTTATATTCTTTGAATTTAAAGTTAAATTTTCGGTCAGAGCATTCCAGAAATGGAATTACTGCCCTATATTTTTAGTAAAACCGAAACTACATGCTGCAGAAACAAGGACTAAATATAGGATTCATTTTATATATTTAATTGAGAATTAGTAAGCAACATACTTGAATATAAAATTGGACTTCAAGATGGATGAATTTTCGTGTGGAATTTTAGGATTAGGTAGAATGTATACGGGATTGAATTTTTCAACAATAAATTTCCAAATCTAGAGAGAGGAAGTAGAGGATTTGACATAGAGAGAGAAAGTGGAAAAAATTGGGGGAAACTGCATTTTAGATTGATATTGAGGATGAACTTAAGATCAAAGATGTGATATGAGATGAGAAACAGGCTACGAATGAAGAATTTCCCTAAGATCTTAAATCATAATCAAAATGTAATTTTATTTACCATTTAAACAACCTCCACGGGCATTTATATCTAGCCCATGCCTTGGTCTTTTGAAAAAGTTCATGTGAATAAGAACTTACAAATTCAACTCTGGAATCAAGAAATATCGTCTTCAGAAGCAGCTCATGTGTCCTTCCTGGTCAAAACAAGTTGTGAAGAGCTTCCTACGTATTTTCCCCTTTCCTCCCGACTTATGTTTTATTATCCAACCATCTGGATTGTAGAGGGTGAAAAGCCAAACATAGCCTCAAAGTTTGGGCGCAATTGGACGGTTAGATTTCAAGATAATGCCATTTTAATTTTGATTAATCTCAGCCCTTAAATCGAATTTTATCACTCCGCGCAGGCGTCAACCAGATAGAATGGCGCATTATGATTCGCCAGAAGGCTTCCGTGTTTTCTTTGCCATTAGATCACAAGTCGCAACCTGTCCTGCGCGCTAAAGACAAGGGAATCAATGCCTGTTAAATGAGGAAAATAATATACCTTTTGGGTGACTGAGAGCGTGTCATGTCTCCCGATCCGCGTATGTTGTGTTGTAATTAATGCAAAAATTACTTTGAAATTTTCTAATGTATACACATAGATCAATTCACCGCATGTATTTATTGCACAAGAAAAGACAAGAATTTCTATCTGGGAGAGGAAGGTGATGGATCACCTCTTTTCTCCTTATCCACTATAAGGCCCTTTATTGACACTTGCTTAGTAATAATCTCTCTTAAACCACGAATTATAATTTCCCCTAATTTAGAACTAACCTATTTGTAACAAAAATCTCTAATTCTGGGGAAAATGGGTGAATTACATCTACAAATCGTATCAAAATGATGAAAATAATATATCAGATATAATTAATCACGAAGTGATTATAAAATATGACACTCATGCATCTCAAATGTTTTACTCGAACTTCACAACCTTAAGAATATATATTAATATGACCTTCTCAGGTCTTCACAATTTATCTTGATCATATTTTTGTGAGAATCTAAATCAAGGTGTAAAATTGATTTGATGCATAATTTCTCTAGGAAATACTTAAAGAACATAAGGGGAGAGTGATGCATCTAGTTTTAAGATTTTAAATTATTAAAGTTAATATAATCTCTCCAGTTTTCAGGGGAACCTAGTTTAGATATTATGTTACTTATTATTTGATGTCACAATGATTCCTTTAGTCAAGAGCATGGCATGTATCAGGATAACCCAAAGACTAGCTGATATAGGATAGTAATGTGAATGTTCTAATACTTTACAATTTCTTTTTTACCGTGTCCCATAAGGATTTAGCCATGTCAAAGATTCCATAATAGATTTTTAGTTCTCTTAAGAAAATGATTTTTCATGCACACAAATGGATGTGATTATTCAAATCACGAAATATACATGCTTAATATTTAGTCAGATGTGATGATACCATCACAAAAAAATATTTTAAAGAAAAACATAATTTTATGTTCATGGTTAAGGCTATATATATGGTTGAATATAAGGGACATATTACTCTCTCGATTTATCTAAAAACTTTCTTTAGATTGTTACAATATTATATCAACATAATAACTTACATATGAATCATAAAAATTATTCATGGTAATTTTTTTTGTAGGAGTGGGCATGATACATCAATAATTGAAGATATTATTCTTCAGCATGTAATTGTGCGCTTTTGTCTTTTCATCTCCTTTTTATGGTTGGTTGTAATATGCAAGGTAACCAAGATGGTTGCCCTACAATACTAGGATTTAGCTTAGTTATGACTTTAATTTTTTCATGATGATAGTCATAATGAAGCAGAAAAACATTATGCCCCCCATCAGATATAACTAATTGGAAGCCAGATATAGCTCAATAATTTGGGTATTTTAATCTCATAATCTACATTAGTGATCATCATAGCTCCATGGTCCCTCTTATTCTTTTATATGCTTTTCAAAATAATTAATCTAATAATTTACTTTAATGTATCTACTTATAATTCCATTCAGTATTAATGACTTTTTCACAAATTTATTATGTGATTTTCAACTGATTTCCATTTAGTATCTTCTTCACTCTAAAAATATAGTCTGACAATTTCTGAAATCTTGTGAAAAAAATAGTTAGGGTGTTAAAATATGTAGATGGTTCTCTTAATGAATGGCTTTATCTTTTATGTCAGATGTTTTGGAATCATTTTTTTAGATTTGTAAGGTTCTTTCTCTCCACCATCTTCGCTTTCATCATGATCCTTATAATTTATATTACCGTTATTAGGGTAACTCAATAACTTGTCGCTGATTGGGTTACATGTCAGCAAATTCAATCACATATTTCATATATAATTCAGTATTCATGAGTACAAGTTATATTTTTATTGTCCGCATGCGATGTATGTAATGAAGTCTATGTGCAATAAGATCATGTTATTATGATCACTAATCTTTGAATTTGCATCCTAAATGTTTCTTTTTTTTAAGAAACTTTACAAGAGCATGAAAATTGTACAAATAATATAAATATCTACTATTATCCAAATGATTATGATGAATGATCCCATAACCATCTAATTTTCAGACACTTCAAATAAATAGACTTGAAACACCAAACATGTATTATGGATGATGGAAGTGTTTCAAGTATGTTTAACGAGTCTTGATTAGAGGATTCCCAAATTTCTTACTCATACTCAGCGACAAAGCTATGAAGATGATTGTGTGGCAACTATGGGATCATGCATCTTTGGTATAAGAGGAGATAGCTCTAGGAAGATGGTACAATATTGTTTTTATCAAGGTAGCAGAAATATGAGAGATATTTCTCCAATGATTTTAAAATGAATCAGTTCTTCCTGGGATGACTTATTGGGTTTCTACGTACATATTAACTGATGACAAGAGTATTACACCAAACAAATCATCTATACCTTTCAGAACAAACAATGTAGTTTTCGCCTAATTGGTCAACATCTAAACCTATGTATTCGGCCATGTTGATCTAATATTAACTAATATTGGAATAGTTAATGAATGAGTTAAAATCATAATGATTATTGGACATATGAAACCAATAACTTTTTTGGTACATGGGTTGAGACGGACGAAGTAAGGTTTAGAGGATTTTCATGGATATATTAAAGTCCATAGATTTTTATGAAAAAATATTGTTATCTATGAAATGATACAATCATTTGGCTCTTGGACACTGTGCCTTTGTCCTTGTGTTCTCTCCTCTCTCAGTGACACTTAACTGTCATAATACCCTCTCAGATTGATGGTTGTAATTATCAAGTAGAAGACAAGGTGATATGCCACGGTGAGGACCTCATGGATGCATGTAATTTTTGTTTGTGTGGCCTCCATTTGGATGAAACTATGAATATTCCTTTAGGGAAAGACTTTTGATGGAATTGAAATGATATTCAAAACTATCGATAAATCAAGTGTTTATGGATTGGATCCTTGATTTGTTGGTTCCTCAAGTGAGATGTGATAAGATGCTCAAGTATGAAGACCTTGACATTTCCACATGATCCATGGCAGATCAAATCTCCTCCATCTTGATGAGCCCTATTGACGCTCCATCATCATTCTTACATCATCCCCATCATATCAGGAATTTAGAGAGGCAAAGGAGATAAAGGAGAAGAAAGGCAGGGAATTGAACAATTTTGGCATGGTAAATCACTCTCATGGTCTTCCCCTATTTCTGAAATTTGGATTTTTTCATAAAACCCCCTGCACTTTAAGTATATTTTAATATCTCCCAAAAAAATTGCGTGTGACCCTCTAGGCCCATGTAGCAGTGTAGTTGATGAATCTAATGGCCCAATTACCTTTATGGCCTTCCACATAAATTAAGTATATCATCATAGATATAATGATTAATTAATGATTTATTAATTTAACCAATCAATAAGTCAAGACTCCATCCCATGTGGTGCCAAGATGCACTTTGTGCTTTAGAAGATATAAAGGAGTGTGTAATGACTCATACATGGAACATGTCTATCATCGGTTACCATGTACATAGAATCCTTTATTTGCTTGATGCTCCTAACTTATCACTTAGGGTTTGCCCAACTACCAAATCCCAATTAGTATTCAAGTAAGTACTAATACATTTAGAAATAATTGGACAACTCTTCACCAATTCTCGACGGCCTTGGCAAAAGGCAGCATCACATTGCCTTCCTTGGGCTGTCTTCTCTTGTAGTGATGGTGGAGAATCCCATCTTGACCACTCAATGATTTGGTGAACTTATAGAAGCACCTAAACTAAGATTTTTTCGCATTCATGATTTGGAACTCTCAAGTCATAGTCAAAGTAAAATTGTTTATCCAAAAGACATCTATAACGCCTTAGGCATGTGGACCGCTTACACAACTATGGCGTGATTCAAAATGCTTGAAAGTTTGCTCGAATTTTTACATATCAATTTTGTGGAATCTTTTTTATGTCAGACGTCGTCGAAGTCGATGCCCGACGGGAAAATTTGCTAAATGAATGTAACTACGTGATACGATGAAACCCCAGATGTGTGTACGTGCAGGTCCAACTTGTGGACGAGAGCCGACTTCCGAGCTCTAGGGCGGGTAACTGAATGACGACGGCGGTGACCTTCTGACCCTCGTCGGAATGACGACGGTGACTACGGCGCCAAACAGAACAATTCCGTAGGGGTCACAGGTAATGGATGAGCTCGACCCGTACCTGGGAATTTGCTCAAATCATAGTTTTTCTCGATAATTTTCTCTCACCTAATCTAACCCTAGCGTAGTGGAGTGTAGTCAATAATATACTATAGAAAGTAATATAACAGACGAGCAGGGGAACAATGTACCTCGCCAATGGCGGTGTTCATCGTTGTTGTCTTCGATGGTGCACAGCCTAGGCGGTAGGTAGGCAGAGGCGTGTCGTCAATGGACACGGCTTGGCTCGACTGGCGGCGGAGTTGCAACGCAAGAGCAGTAGCCAGAGTTTTGGAGGAGAGGAAAAATTGGAAGAGGCGTATGGTGGCGACTCGGTTCAAGCAATCAGCTGGGCCCGGCGGGTCGACCTCATGTGGATCGACACGAAAGCGAGTGGTAGACGGAAGCTCAATGGCGTGTGCAAGTGGCGGCAGTAGTTGATGTAGTTGCAAGCAACATTTGGGCTGTGGTACGGTCAAGAGGCTGCATGACTACTCGGGCAGCAGCTCACCGTGCATGGACAGTGTTCGTAGTGTCCGACATAAGCGGGGTGGCCTGAGAGACGGCAGGTCAGACAACTCGTGGCGCACAGGTGGTGTAGTAGGCCGGGTGAGGGGTATGGCCGACGCAGTGATCCTTGACAATGGTGCACAGGGATTGTAGTGGACCTGGGAGGATGTTGCTGAGAAACGGAGCTTGGTGGCAATCTGACCAGCGACCGCGTCAAATTGCAGTCGTGCGTCAGCGCGAGTTCACGCGTCAATGCTTGGGGCGCTGGATGTTCATATGGTCTTGGTGCGGAACCCAAGCATCAACGCGTGCAGTTCACCAGCGACTGGGTGTGTCGCAACGCAGACGACACATCCTTTGCTGCGGGTTGTGGTCAAATGCGCACAACCAATGGATGGACGCCAACACTAGCGATGCCATTATAGCAGGCACCTATTGCGATGGCGTGAATTCACTCAAAGCGTGCAATGTTGCAAGTGCCACCAGCTAACTGGAAAAGTGGTTGCACTGGAGACAATGACACAACAGACTATGGCGAACGCAAAAGGATCTAGTGCGGGGCGATGTGCAGGAATAATATCGCTGCGATGGAGTGAAGAGCAGCTGGTACACACGTGGGACGTGCAAGGGTCGATGACCTGGGGAGAGTGGACTCGTGCTCAAACAGATCAGCCATCCATGGACGGTCCTTATGACGGTGACTTACCGCGCGCATGGCCTGGCCGCGAACGGAGCGTACACGACCGAACGGCGATAGATGCGGCGGATGCATCTTGAGTATCCTTTGAATAGGAATATTTAGAGCACATGCTTAAATACTAGAGATGTATGTATGATAATCTACTCAGAATTCACTGTGTCAGATCACGTATTCATGGAATTCAATATAAGTAAGAATCGTATATGTAATATAATGAATACATTTGTATCGATGAACATGAAACATGATATGGAATGTGTGATTGGCTGGCTGGCACATACATTTCCATCAATCTCCTACATGGACAAAAGTCAATTTCTCTTAGTGAACAAACCCTTTGTTTTCAAGTGATGCTCAAAATACATTAAGCTAATAGCTTCACTCATGGATCTGCTATCTTCTCAGTCAATGTTACACTTCCTTTAAGAAATGTCCTTCTATGGATGGTCTCCCAATTGAAGTGAAGGGTCATTGGAAGTTCTTTAACTTCTAATGGGATCTTAATTATTTTACTTGTGCAACAACATTATTAGTTTTACATAGCAGTGGAATAGGATCTCTGATAAGAGATGTGACTCCAAGGTTAGTGATGAACATTTCAATCACTCGTTCTCCTTGGAGGCATCAATTACAATGATGTACTCAGCTCTCCTTCTCAAGTTCTGATTTTATCTACGTTTAACCTTTCCGAATAGGATATACCTCCATGTTATATAAGCTTGACCTCAAGTGTAGACTTTATATCATTTGGATATCATTGAAAAGTCAATTCTGTGTAATCCTTGAGTTTATTTTCATCTTTTCGGTGGAGTAAAAATATTCCCTTTTGTCCTCTTATGATATCAACAAGATGCCTCTAATGATTTTAATGTTCACACAAATTACAGCTTAGACCACTTAGGCCTCACAAAGAATGATGTACATAACGAATCTTGTTATTATGGTTGGTTAGACGTCTCTCATATTTATCCTTGTCAGAATGATTTTTAGTGATGATTTCTACGTTCATGATTATTGAGAATATTTATAACCTTCTTAACCTACCACTATTGATTTGTATTATCAATACATATATTGCTTCTACTTAATACCTTTATAGAGAGGATATTTAAAAGTTATTCATTTGTCGATGACAACATTCCTACATCCTTTTCAATGATTAGAATGCCATCTACAATAGTAGTATGATTAATATGATATTAGTTGTGCTCCTATTTGTTAAGAAATGTGAGATGCCAAGATGTAATCAAGAAGAGAAAATAGAGAAGAAGAGGAAGGGGTTCTCACGACCCTGACTCATAAAGCTATTCAGGCTGAAACATTGAAAATAGATAGATAGAGAGAGAGAAAGAGAGATAGATAGAGAGAGAGAAAGAGAGATAGATAGAGAGAGAGAGAGAAAGAGAGATATATAGATAGATAGATAGATAGAGAGAGGAAGAAGGAGAGATAGATAGATAGATAGAGAGAGAGAGGGAGAAAGAGAGATAGATAGATAGAGAGAGAGGGAGAATGAGAGAGAGATGGGGATCAGAGGCTGGACAAGGCAATGGGTGGAGCTTCCAGCCTAGGAAGCATAATTTGGGAACAAATACCTCTACAAAACAACAGAATGACATGGTTACTTATAACCTCTAAATTAGACATTGCAGTGCTGACCATTAAAAATGTGACAGTTTCAAAGCCAACCCTTGTGTCCAGTTATAGCAATGGAGCTTCATTTTCTCTCTTTAATGAGGTGGACTTTTGTATGTTAATACTATTGGTCTTCACGTCTGCATGCATGGCTCTCTTCATTTTCAATGAAGCATATGATATTTCATCAATCAACTAATAATCACATTCCAACTTAGGGGATATTGCTTCTATCCATAGTTAAATTCTTGAAAATTTCACTATAGATGTATAATGTTAGGTGTTATCATATATACTTTCATCCATTTCATAAATTTCATAATCATGGTGTGCTTATATGGCGAGAACTCTGGTCAACTTCATCATGTCATCTAGAGAGAACCCGTCCTTCATGAACTTTACCTTTAAAAATTTTAACTTGTCTGAAATCAGCAATCTTTAATTAAAGATCCACTGACAACTGATGGGTACCATACCCTATTGAGCATTAACCAAGTTCCAAACTTGGCTTAAGTGCGTGGACTAAACATCAGAATCCATGTGATCTCGCCATCTCTAGAGTTGCAATAAAATCATCACAGATCACAGATTCCCATCTCTGAGATAGAGTATCTCAACATTTAGCTGAATCATTATGTCAAACTCTATGACCAATTCATCTAGTCCTCTTTATGAGACATAAAATTCTTTTATATACATCTGACAAGTTCAGGACTTAGTCTTCATCCAATGAAGTTGTGATATTTGCGAATTTGAAAATTCTTCCAATACTACTCTTGTTCCCACTATCTTGTAATAGAAAGTACATACTTTCCAAGAAGACAATCTCTTTTCCAAAGAAACACTTTTGTTCATAAGGAAATAAAACCTCATAGTTCTTAATGATAGCTTATCTAAGTCATGCATCATCTAATGGGCTATACTTTCAATTCTTAAAGTTGGGCTTTATTCTCTTTCTACAACTCTTGTGGATTAGAATTGATATATTTATTAGATTACAAGTTCAGTAGACATGTAACTAAAATTAGTGCATATACCTATGAGATTACTAGAAATCTTAAGTAGCTTATGTGAATCACACTATGTCCAATTAAGTGATCTTCTACCTCTTTGATGAATCATCCATCACGACAGGGATTAGGTCGATGTAGGATAACATTATACCTCATGAAATATATAAATTCCTTAAATATTTTCCCCCTCGATCTTATTGAGAAGCTTTAATACTCTTTTGGATAGGAAGACATTTCAACATGGATGGACTTTTAACAAATCATTGACATTTCTGCATTTCCACGATTAGAGACGTTGGTATGTTCCCCGTTAGGTATGATTGATGATTTGCTTACAATTGAAAATAAAATGTGCTAAGTATGCATCCCATTTTTTGACAATGTTCGATAAGCTCATAAACATGAGCATTCTTCACATAGTTATTGCTCTAATCAAGAGGAATATAAAGTTGAGATGGTAGGAATAAACATCCAATATATTTATTCCCATACTATCAATGCTTAAGAAATAAATTTATTTCTTAAATAAATGGAAAAATTATTGTTCACAATACTTATAGAATATCCGAATCTGTTCATAACAGTTTTGATGCTCTTCATTACGCTAGGGACATGATAATCTTGTGAAGATACCATATCTCCTAAGTGAAGCTTTTGTTTCACTATCCATTTAATGATCATGGTGATTTTTAGGGTGTTTCCAAGCCTCAACTTCATGTCTTTGTTCTCTAATATATTTCACTTATAAGCAATTTAACATCTCTATCCTTCAAATTTCTCACACCTATTTTATCAAGGTAATAAATGCAGTTTCTCTTCTCGTGACCCTTCATACCACAATGTGAATATTTTTTTTTGTATTTATCCTTTTTTGATCATCCAACCTCAACATACTTCAGTCTCTGATCCTTCTCAAAGGCATAAAAAGGCTTCTCGTTGGTCATACCAACCAAGGGTTTTAGGATTTTGCTTCAAAAAGTTTTGCCCATGACGTTCTCAAGCAAGTTAAGTACGAGTCATGAAAGAGTGGAATGATGAGGTCAATGGTAAATTTAAGGGAGAACTTATGTCCGAGTGCATCTCATTTCTTTGTTAAGTCAATTATCTTTAGCTCGTCATCATATGCAGAAGATCTCTCGACCATGTGAGTGTTGAATAGACTCTTGAGGTTGTACTTCCACAAGTCCTATTGTACTAGTCAAATGATCATCATATGGTGTTTCATGACCTTACATTCTATGTCTTCACACTGCTTCAAAATCTAATAGCTCATTGAGGTTGCCTAAGATTGAACCACATCATTGTGAAATTCTCTCTTGTAAATTTTTACTTGCACCTCACCAGCGACATATAATCTCCGCTTACCATGAGCATCATTCACATGGACATCAGTAAATTTTGTGCTGTCACCAAGTTTATGATGAGCTCATAAAGCTTCAACTTGTTAAATGAGTCGAACATGGCATGTAGAGGGTTAAGACCTTGGAATTTTTATAAGATGGTCTGTTCACTACTAAGGCTCGCGCTAAAATTTATCTTTTCATACAACCCTAACGCTAACAGAAGCTGAGCAATTGACCTTCTCTAAGTGAGAATCAGAGTCTCAATAATTATCTTATAACCCGGAGTATGTTCCACCAATCATAATAGACTGATGAACATCCAACTCATGAAACTTGTAAATTCTTCAACTATCTGATCATATTTGGCCCCAGACATTCATGTGGCGTGGAGTACGCCCCACTAGCCGCTGAATTTGGTTTGAAAAGTACCTTCACTACTTGAGAGCAATAGATTTGCATAAAACCCTAGAGTACACTCCCCTAATCTACATGGTTCTTCTACCCCATCTTGTGTCATACCTTAATACTTAGTCCCTTCTTTTGAATAAGTGCGCATGGAATATGCTCCACCCACCAACCTAAAGGACTTGGATCTAAGACTATAATAAAGCAAGACCACGCTTGACTTCACCACCATTGCACTAAAATAAAGGAGGCTAATATTTTGAATTGAGGGATAGAACTTAAGTCCCATTTATCAGCACAAGAAATAAATAATACTTCATATTACATTCATCTTCATGTAGGGCATATGAATGTTACATATATCTTACATAAAGTAGAAAGATGTAATTATATCTTCCCCATCATTTATAGTCAAAATTTTAAGCACAATATTACTCTATATTTGTCACCCATGTCCAATGTATCCTACATTACGTCCATCTAAACTCTTCTATGTTCTCAGTACATACGACATCCCACAAAAATGATTTGAGATAATAAATCAAGTAGATATATTCAATATTGACACAAACATTGCTTAATTCAAATAATGAAAATCATGTTTTATTCATTAATAAAAAACCATTTAAACAAGTTAAAATGGTTATCAAAATTTTATTGAATGTAATAATTTAAATCTTCAACTAGTCATTCAGTTATCTTGAAAAATATGCTCCCTCATTTCTGGAATTTTTTAACCTCAAATAAATTAAGTCTTAATTAATTTAGATCAATAAAATATAATACATATTTTCATGATTTTCAAAAATTTAATTAATTTTTTTTAAAAATAAAAGTTTTAAGTCAAATAATGGGAAATCTACATTTCAAAAATATATTAAGTTGAAATTAGATGATAAAATATTTGAATTATACATTTAAATAAATCAATAATAAAAGTTTCTTGATTTTTTCTGAATATATTTGACATCTATAATACTTTAGTGGTAAATTATTACAGGACATGTGGCTTTGATAACAATTCTTATGATAATCTTCTTAACAAGTGTGCTAAAATCTATAACTCATAGCTCGAGGGATACTTTCTTGGCCAACAAAATTCAAACCTCCTGCTCATCATTTGATTAAGTAGCAAAAAATAAGTTAGGCCTAAAGTTTTTTGAGTTATTATTTTCAATTTCATTGAATAAACATAGTTATACAATTTGTCCAATTAATGTACTCATAATACACAGAAATGAATTATTTATTTGTTTTATAATAAATTCTTATTTTCTTGATAAATATTAGTGGTAGAAAGATAAAAATATTTGAAGGATTTGGGATTGAAATACTATGGTGTAATGAAGGGTAAAAATACAGGGTTGAGCCAACTCTACATCATGACTGTTATAGATTATTTATTTGGTTATATTTATTCGTCAATTAGTTATATATGCTTATAATAATTTTATGTCATGGAAAAATTCTGGTAACAATTAGAAACATTATAATATGTACAAACATGTGTTTGCCAAAAATTTTGAAACAGTTGGTATATCACATGAGCTGAAATAGTATCTTCTTATTATCAAGAGGGATTTTTTGATACCATTTCAAATAAAAAAGCTAGGTGAAATATTTTTTGTGTTTGAATATGATGCTTATGAAGGTATCCTATAAACTAAATGTAGGAGGTAACAGTGTGATTAATTTTAATTTTTATATGATGATCTAAAAGGGGAATTCAGTCTCTTAATCTCCCGATCCTACATCGTTCTAGAATTATCCATAAGTCTCATCCTAGAACAACCTTTCTTGGATCTGTTGTTACATTATTAGTTTACACTGCCTAATAATTGATAAGGGAATGAGTAACTACGGAATTTATGGTAGCAAAATATAATTTTTATTTCAATCCATACTTATACATGTGCATCCACACACACACGCATATAGTAACTGAAGGGTAGGAGCGACGGAGTCGACACAATGATTTTATACACGTTTGAGAAGACCTTTGGTTTTTAAGGTAAAAATATTCTTTAGAGAGCATCTCATCATTTACCCAATTTAAGAGTTAATAAAATGCATTCATATCATGCATATAGATGTTATTTATCATTTATGCATCCGATCAAATTAAAGAATGCATATTACCATTATTTCATATGTGTTATCATTATTAATGGATAAATTTGGTTTTATTATTTTTATTAATTTTCAAATATTCAAAATAAAATATTATGGATGAAAATTAATCCAAATTTATAATGAATTTAGGAAAAAAAATTAGAAGTTCCTTCTACTTCTAAACATTCTATCATTTTTATAAATTATGTCTCCACAAATATTATATGTACTATCTTCCCAACACCTTCTGGTTTTCCTCTAATTCTTCTCTACTTCGTTCGAAACTCTTGTTAGAATAATCTCTTCAAAAATAATATTGTGTTTTTACTACAGTCTCTTGTTATATCATTATTTATTTTAAAATTTTTAATTATTGTGCTGTTTAACAATAGTAAATCAGAAAATATATGTGTTCGGAGGTAAGATAAATCAGAACATTAGAGTCAACTATCATTAGACTTCATTTGAGTGCCGCTATAGGTTAAATTCAAAATAAAAATGCACCTTTTAACATAAGAAATATTTTTTGATAATTATAAAGTAATTTTGAGTTTATATGTGCACCCATATTACCCTTAATTTTCTTGAGAGATCATATTTAACCAAAGAGATAAAAAAATCCTTTTATTTTTAGGTGAGAGAGGTTACTTTGAGCTTTAAAGATGCTCTTAAGTATTTGTATGTCAGAGAGGGAAATATCTAGTGGTGTACATAAATATTTACAATCCAGTCACACATTCTGGATCTCATTCACAAATCCTTTGCATAGGAAACATTTATTATTATTCACATGTTATGTTGGTAAAAAAGTTCAAGGATATGAAAACATATCACCATATACTCATAAGAATGCCATTATAATGATTGCTCATTAATAAGTCCATGTCCTAAACATTCTTATTTTTATGAAAATTTAGATGGAAATCAAAATATACAGATCAATTAGGAAGTTCTATTCCAACTTATGCAATGGGAATGTTTAATCATGTAACCTGTGAAGACCATAAGGAGCTATAATGGGTAAGATTAAAGGAAAAAGTCCAATGAGTTGATCTGAATGATCCCTGGATGATATTATCCTTAGATGCAAAATTACTTTATCTACATTTACCTGTTTTTACCTTTTTATTTCTCTATCTTTGTTTTTGGTCCGTGAGGCATATGCCTTCATAACAAATCACATCTATTTTTTAGATATGTGATTTTGTTACACTAAATCGTTAGTATCCATTTGAGGAATTAGTGAAATTTTTATGCTCTTAGAGAAATCATTTATTCTGTTGGTATCACATGACTGATTGATGTTAGCCATATTTTTTAATGGCAAACCCATGAGTCGATCAGAGACTGATCTATGCATGCCCTAGATGCGACCCATGAAGGTTTTATATATGTAAATATTAAGTGTTTGTAAAAGTTTATAGGTGTGGGTTGAGCATAAATATCCCAATGAGACACATACTGGACTCACACATAATTCTGAGACAACGCATAAAGATACAATGGTGATACCACTATAGGCTGTGGAGGAGTCCTCAAGTGCTAGTCCCTTGTTCCTCTTCTCTAGAGTTAGCATTATGTGGAGCGGGTGTTGTCTTTGTACTCATCAGGTATTATCGTAGTGCTCCATGAAGGACACAACACCTAGGCAGGACATCGTACACTTCCAGCTCTAGCGATCCACGCGATATGCCACTTGTGAGGGTCGTTGGGTGCAAGGGTTCTGCATGTGTACAGAGTTGGCATCCTGAGTCTCTTAACGCAATTGCTGTCGCGTGCCTCCTAGGGAAGGTCATGCCAAGTAGTATAGCGGAAAGGTGCAAGAGCATACCACATTGGTGGTGAGTGCATTAACCATCTAATTCCCCTCTCCCAACTAGTGGTAACTGCTGGTAAGGGTGTTTGACATCATATGATGTCCTGCCATACACTCTAGAGACACCACTAGGAGCATGGTCCTGCATGAAGCATATTGGTTAACAAATGAGAGTTTGATTCAACGATGCTATGATGGAGGTTTTGCTCCTCACAAAGGAGAAAGCCATCATGTATCACCCTGGACTGTTGTATTAGGTTGAACTCCATAAAATGTGATAAATCAAAATCATACTCCCAATGTGATCTTGAAGGATACATTCTCCACCAACGGGGCCCAAACTCCTTTTGGCTGCACCATCTATGTTGAGCTTTAGAGAGCCCACTTGCGGCTGCCAATGAACAGATACCACCGCGTGCGGAGGGCCCCAAATGTCAGTAGTGAGTGCCACGACATAGGCAATGGGTTCACCGTAGCTATTTGCATGATATCTGGTCTGCTCCTAGTGGACCCTACAAAAATGAGAATGATTTTGCTATTTGCATATCTCCCATAGTAAGTACACTATGGCGATGTATAGATAATGGCTTAGCTTAAATCATGTTAACAAGGTAAATATCTTGTCAAACCATTCAAGCGGTCACTATTGTATGGATACATAAAACTGGATGCCAATGATGAGTAAACTTACACCAGCATGCCCTAGCGATCTCACGATGAAAAAAGAGGTGTTCCATATCCTCCAATCAGAGGAGAAATGGGCCAACAATGGCAGTAGGAACTAATGTGGTGAGATGAACAAATCACCTAATCATTAGTAGGTAGGTCAAAGTGCATGAATCTCCAAAGGAAGAACAAAACACATGTTATAATTACCGGATGTTAGATATGATGACCCTAAGCTTGCATAGGGAATCATTCTCGGATGTTGTCCCAATAGGAACATTATGAGAAATTTCAATCAAGCGTGAGTGTCCATATAAAATGATTGGGGGAGGTTGTCGTCTCAGTGGCCATAGCTGTCTGTACGAAGTCGAACTAATGTCCATGTTGTTCCCATAGGATTCTCCTGTTCAACCTTAGCAACTAAGCCACGCACAACTGAGGTGGATGGTCTAGAAAGCTATGGTGATGGCTATGGGGATAGACACAAGCTTAGTATCATACTGGGTGCTAATCATGCCTTAGCCGACTTGCCAGTGGGTCACCATGGATATTTTAGCTCGTGGCATTGACAAGTACACCACTGTCTGATACCTTCGATGTTGGACTCACAGTAAGCCCAATCGCTATGCTTGGCGGATATAAAGATTACCAATGGAGGGCTAGTGTACATGTATGCCACACTAGCTTCTTTCGAAGCATGTCATGGGGCACCTCATTCCTCGACCTCCCTTGTCTATTGGTTGGAATGATTTTTGCTAAGAGACCTAGTGGTTGCAGTGAGCTCCCTCGCGTGATGTGATCATATGAAAATGCGAATGTGCCCATTGGGGTATATTGCACGATGTTTGTGAGGATGTGATGTATGAGCTAGATGAGCCCATTGGGGGGATAGAAATTAAATTTCCTTTCTTCGATTTTATTTTTTAGCTTGGCCAAGAAAACAAATTAATGAGTGTTGTATGGGGCTAACAAAAATGGGACATTTAAGATAAGAGAAAGATAGTCATCCTTGTGAGTCGTGAGTGCAATGTTGGATAATGTGAGAGCACTTGAAAAGGGGGCATTAACTTTTCGTTGTTATTATTTTCATCTCAATCAAATAAAATTTTGAGTTAGTAATCTCACTCAGAAATGTATAGTTAAGAGTAAGGTCGTCTCCACAAAGATTGGCTCTGAGAGTCAGAGTAAACTAATTAGTTGGGGAATAGAGCGAAGAGATATTAAAATGATACTATTAGTAAGGAACTTATATGATTATTAATATTAGAATACTAGATAAGGAAGTGTGGATGAATTTTTAGAAGATGACTAAGTATTTTTAGTGTTTTTTGTTTGGATCACAAAAATTAAGAAAAGTTGATTGAAATTTGGTTTGAAGAACAAGCACATCACTTGTTTGATGAAATGCGCACGAGGGAAATTTTTGCAGAAATTGAAAATATTTGGGTAATTGGGTTATGCATTTAACTCCTAAGTGGATTTGAAATATTTCTCTAACTATTAGGCAGTGTTGACTTCCCAGATTTCTCTACTGCTTGTGGTTGCCAACGGATTATGATCCCTCTCCGGCTGCGTCTTCTTCCTAGTAAATTGTCAACAATTTTCTTGATTTCTCTTCTCTCCTACACCTCTGTCATCATTTGTCTTCAGGCCAGGAGTCTATCACTCCCGTTGATCGAGATAACCAAGAGAAAGGGTGAAGGCAAGAGGATCTTCCCCTATTTTATTTCAATTGTTCAATATTCAATGTGGTGGCAAAGATGAGATTTTGGGTGATCTGCGATTCATTTTATAGGTCAATAATGTCCAAGGAACTTCCTGACTGATATGGGATGATTCCTCATTTTTTTTCCGGTGGTGATTTAGTGGAAATCTACCTTCTCGTCGACGGAATGAAGTCTCTAGTGATGGAGACGATGATGGGAGGTAGAGGAAGGTCGATCTTCTTCTCGACTGTTCAATCGTCTATTAGAGGGTTCAAAGGTTACGATTAAATCAAAATTGTGGACCCTGTTTATTTTCTGTGGACTCGACCCAGTCAGCAGCACCACAAAAGCTCCACACACCACATGTCCACGCGTTATTCATCCATAGGTTCGCTCCTCGTTGAGCTGTCGTCTGAAAAGAAAAGAAAATATTAAAACAAAACCAGAATAAATCTTGATCGTTCAATCTTCTTAAAGAAGATGAATGGTCAAGATTATAAGGTTGGACTTATGAAGAGCTCATCTCGACACGGGCTTGGGCCCGGGTCATGCAAAGGCCACGTATGTTTTACACATGATTTTATGTGTTCGGTGGTCAGCAGGTGATAAACTCAAATTTTAGGTAAAAATTACGTCGTTGAGAATTTGAGTTTAATCAAAAAAATTTATAACCGATACTCATAAATATTAATTAGTTAGTGATGAGCACGGGTCGTCTCCACATGGAATGGATATTAGGGAAAGCACAATCTCAATTGGGTGAAGCAAAGATGAGAGGAATTATGTATATGGTAGTGAATGTGTGATGAGAGTAGCTAATAAGGTGATAAATGGCTTATTAGAGTTTAATTAATTTGGGATTAGGATGGACAAGAAAGGGGATAAAAATTGGATTATAACAACGGCGCGGTAAGTGGTGTAAACGTGAGTGGATACGGTGATAAAGATAGCAAGAATGAGTTAGACTGGTGGTAGAAATGAGAAACGTAGAAATGTATGTTGGTTGAAATAGGAAGGAGAGAGATGTGTGACGAGATCATCACGGTGTAGAGAGGACGTGAAATGAAGGTTACGGTGACTATAGATAGGGGATGATGACGGAATTGATTGAGGATGGTAATGGATAAGGGTGATAGATGGTGAAGATGGATAAACTAACTAAGTATGCTGGAAACGATTAAAGGCGAAAGGCTAACCTTAGATTCCTATATTGCGGCAGTATCACGACGTCTTCCTGCTGCAGATCAACCTCCCCACTTCTCTATTGAACCTTCGCAAGCACTAGAGCCACCAAGGAGCACTTGATGGACTTCAAAACTTCACTTTCTTTCAATCAGCCTAACTAGGAGGAAGTGAGCTTAAAGATATTTTTTATAATGATCGGGGGCTCAATTTATAGATCACAACGTATGCATGGATAGAGGACTAAAAGGCGAAGCTGCCCTTAAACTTTTAGCTCGATCAAAGTTTTGGATTGTCCGATATCAAGCCTGGAAGTTGGATGATTTCTAGCCGTCAATTTAATCTAAATATTTCTCTCTCCTCATCCTCGTTAGTGCAGTTACGTCATTCGGTTAGGGTTTGTCTCATCTAGGCCTTAAATTTGATAATTGGCTGAGATTCCTTCTCAATTTTCCGTGATCAACGGCTCTCGTCGTGCCACGTGTCACCCTGGAAAAAGAAGTAAAAAAGGAATAATAGTAATCTGTTATTCAAATATATTATAAAATACTATCTCTCAGCTTACGTGGCTTCGCGTCAGCAATTATATGCAATTAAAAATTGACATTTGTGTGCCAAATGTACACGTGGCGCAATGTGGTGCTGCCACATTGCTAGATGTCATTGTTGACGATTCCAAAGAGAGAAAAAGAAAGAACAAATAATATTTTAATCCTCGGTCCATAGAGTACATTTATTGCTAAAAAATCCCTTCTTTTTCTGATTCGTCCACAACACCTGTGTAAGGAAGTTCCCAAAAAACCAAATATATTTTAAATTTTAAATAAAATAAATAAAATCCCAAAAAATACAAATAAATATATATTTTGACTTAGAAAATTCATATCTTTCCAAATTTAATGTCAAAAAATTCCAAAAAATCATATTATGACTCAAAAATTGTTTTTTTTAGAATATGCTGTAAGAAAAATCTTAAAAAATACATAAAAACATCTTAAACTCATAATATAATTCTATAAATGAATTTAATCATTTTAAGCTTGATAACATGCATAAATGATTAATTTCAAGGCAAATAAACATGTAAATATGGTCATATTAAGCGACTAAAAATGCTTGTTATCAATAGACCTGGTGAAGGCTTATCAAGCCTGCTCTGGTCTAGACTGGTCATCTCTTAACAGTTCTGACTTATTAATCCCATATGGAAAGAATTGTAATTTTTCACTTTTATATAAATGTTGAAACATGATTACTTTTGAAATAAAGTAACACACAGGAAATCTTACCTTGCTAATGCACACATTAGCCGTGGCTTAGTGCGTACCTGATGGGTTGTTGTGGGGGTTGGGATTTCGGCCACAATTGTAGTTGTGGTCCTCGAGCTATGGCTTGTTTGTGGCTGTAGCCATAGTCCCTTGTGGCTCTTTATGGGCCCAAAAAATTATTTATTTATTCATTTATTATTTAATTAATTTTTATATTTTTCCTTTTTTCTTTTCTTCCTACTTTATCTACGAGTTAGTTATTATATCATAGTCATACAAAAATTTATTAAAAATAGGAAATTTACGTAATGTATGAATGATTGCGTGAAATGGAATTTATCTATTCTGTATCATGAAATATGTGTGCTAATTCCATTGTATAAACCTCATATACTGTTCAAAAATGTTAAATTGCAAGCATGAGTTTGGATACATCAATAGACTACACTAAGTGCATCCACTGATATCCTAGTAAGGTAAACAGAATTTAGGCTCTAGGGCCTTGTTTCGATTGAGTGACAAGATCACATCCTTAATCTTTGCATGTGTAGGAATGGCCCTGAGGATGGTATTTTCCTAGTCGGCAAGTAGGTGTGGGATGGAGGAAAGTATATACTTAGTCATCTCTATTGGTTGGAAGGTAAGGGATAGAAATAGTCAGCGCTAGCCATTGCCATCCACATGAAATCCTAATTGTACATCTCCTATAGGGACACATAATTAGTTCTAGATTTATGCATGATCATGGCATGAAAGAAACATGTGTTTCTATCACCCGCCCAAAGCCAATAGATATGTGATTTCTAGAGATTGTAAATCTCTTGTCATCACATGGCCTCATTGAGGTGGTCACTAGTCTGAATCTTCTGCTTCCAAGATGCGTCAATCCAAGCATCTTGTAGTTAGTCCTCAATTGTGACAAGCTTCATCTTTAGCATCTTAACATGTGCTGGCACATCCCGAATATGTTTGTGTTCCATCATTTTAGGTGGAGTTTGAGATTCCTCAGTCTACAATTGAAGTTCTCTTTAGTTGAAATAGAAATCTGTATGTTCTAGTGGTGTTGTACATATGTGAAATGCCTCATGCTGAATCCACATCATCTAAAACCAAAAGGAGGTTTAGGGATGCTAATCTTGTGTTTGGAAGGAGGATCGGTGAATGTTCAAAGTAATAGTGTGGCAGAAGTGTGACTGTGATAGAGCATTGCAACAGTGCCATGCTATTAGTATAACAACAACTGAGCCACTCATGCATACAAGAATATGCTTGGCACTCATTTCACCAAGTCCAAATCTCTCCTTGAGTAGGGGACTCAACTAATGATGTCTTATGGACAAAGTCGTTGAACACTTGCATGGTCCATGAGATAAGTGGTTTTCTGCCTCGACGATCACTGGCTACAGTGATGCAGTTGAAATTCGTGGCTAAAAACCAAGTGAGATCAACAATCCGAGGGCAATCTTGAATATGTTGTGTGATTTCCCACCATAGGGCCTCACACACTACGTGTCGCTGGGACACATGAACTAACATGAGCATGTAAGACTATGTGGGGCATGGCACAACAAGAGTAACATAGTGGGTCCCTTTGGCTAGGAGTTCCAAAGAATAATCTATGGTCCAGAATAACCAGATCTTATTTGAAGAGTGATAATAACAATGATCCTTTCTGAGTTTCATTGTGATGGAATGTACAAAGTATGATGCTAGCCAAGTTAAGATGAAGCCCCTTTGTATCTAGGACACTTTAAATCAAAACCTCAGGGTTCAAATTCATCCCTCCATACCTATGACATGTCTCCTCTTGTTGTCTTCAATAATGACTTTACATCTCTTGGTAGTTCTCATGAAAGTCAGGGAGGATGAGTCACTAAACATGTGTCTCAAGCACCTATTATGTATATGTCAGCTCATCTTTCACCAAGATTGACCTGAATTAGACATAGGTTAATTTAAAAGCCAATATTGTCCTAGAAAATGGGTTAGGTATACTATCACAGACATGGTAACATTATTACTCTAAATCATAATTTCTATGTTTAGAAGGTTTATGCGGAAACCAAAATGGGCATCAAGGTTCACAGAGAGTGATGAACATATCCAAAAGGATAATCATGTCCATACTACTGTTTTAGAAAATGATTATAAATAGATCTATATGACCTAATATTCCTTGACAATGCATGACTCCAAACAAACAGATGGGCTCATGTGTACAGGAACCATACATATCCATCATAGACATTGTCTATTTACTTTCATGAATAGGCCATAACATCTTGGGTCTCCTGACTCAAGCTCAGGTCTTTTTATTCATGTCCTTATTACTCGAGTCTTGGGCCTCCTTTTCAATTTTCCAGTTATTATTTTCTTATATTATACCATTAGTGGCGTTGTTTTGATCTTCCTCCAGTCGGTTTGGGATGCCAATTTCTTCACCTTCATGAAGGGTATAGCTGCCTCATTAGGCTTTTCCTTTCTTGTGGTTCATATCCTAGACCTTCCTTAATAAAGGAGTATCTTAGGTCCCAAAATCATGTTGAGGATTTTTTAGCTATCACGATAATTTTCTAAATTCATTCTTAGGTCATCTCTCTCATTTAAATCCTCACTACAGAAAAATATTTGATGGAAGCATCTATCCTTTCTTTTGCATTTCTTTCTTATTTATTCTCTATTTCAAGGCATTCAGGTCGGAAATACAAATATATGTATATATTGATATTTATGGACACCTTGGTTAGCCATATCTGTCTTTACATCAAAGCATTTAATGAGCTAAAACAATTTTTCCATTTGCACCATATACATTACCCTCATTCTTAAACATCGGGCGTGAATACTCCTTCGAACAATAAATTTAACATTTTTTGAGGGAAAGTTTAGAAGACATGACGATCATGATCAGGCTTCAACAGTAGAAGACTTTTGATGAAGAGGCAAAATCCAACCCTGAAAGAAACAAATAAGGATATGGAGATACATATGCGAAAACAAGGAATACATAAGTTAAGACTTCCAAGAACTATATTCACCCTTCAAGTATTAGTAATCCTTGTAATAACTTCATGTTGAGGTTAAATCATCATCCTTCATACCACCTATTACCAAAATTATGAAATGATTCATAATATTCCTAGAGGAATACTGGTGAATCAATTATCTGAAAATTTTTAGACAAATCAGGAGGATAAAATTAGAGAAGAGAGCAAAAAAGTGTAAAATTCTAGTTGATGAATCAATTAACATTGATACATACCCAAAAGAGTACACACCTCCAATTAATTTCCCAAGAGCTCTGAATTCTGGAATTTAGCAAACTGAATTGATTATATGAATGGGAATAATTCAGTTTTCAGTGATATGAATGAACATTCCAGACATGATATTAATATTAAATCATGGAGATAGGAGCAATAAACCAAATATTTCATAGATAAGGAGAACGAAACTATTTCTGATATTATCATGTTATTTATTGATGTTGAACATGATCTTAATATGCAAACTTTAAAATCCAGGTTGATACAAAGAAATGCTCCATTATTTTGTTTATTTCCTTGATATTAAAAAAATTGTACGAAAGCCATGCTATTTAGTTTTTCGTGTTTATCAAAATCATGCCAGATAAGTTCACTTTAAAACAATATATTTACATATTTATGTGCTCAGTCCATGGATATTAAATTTAAAGCTTGTATAATGGAATTTCATTGATCACATTATATCCATCCCCTAAATTTGCCGACCAAGATAGAAGGGGCATTATGAATTATATATGTAGGTGTAGAGTTCATTCTTCTGGTATGTCATGTGAAATATAAATCTTTAGTTAATCAGTAACTTCTGTATTTTTAATTAATTTATTTCATTTTTTAAAGATCTGAGCTCCATAAATGCTCTTTTGAAACAATGGCAGCAATAAAACCCAAGAGGTGTTACCTGATATGCCCTTTACAGGCCTTGAATGAGAGCCCTGTCACTTTACCTGGTATACCCTTAGATTTTATGAGATTTTTTAGCCCTTCGCCTGATGTATCCATTGAGCCATGGTCCTTCCCATTAAATCCAATATGCATTCACTATTTCATTTTATTGATTCTAATGAGGAATACTTCTTCAGCCACAAGATTTGGGCTGATCTAGAAGGTAACATTGACTATCAATATACTGGTAATCCAATGCAATACAAATACTGGGATGATATGTTATTTAATGTAGAGAAAGTTCAACTCATCAATAATTATATTCATTGTATAGTAAGAGGATCAAATTGTACTCAGGAGTACGCTTGTTAGGAACTAGGTTTAGCATATGAACATTATTGGGAAGTATATCACTATAAAGGATAATAAAAGAAATTTTTAGCCTCTTCAATTATCTTATTTGTGAAGAAATGAGAAAAGGTTGTGTTAAAGGGCACACACCCCAAGGAATGACATGAAAGAAAACACACAAATATTTATCTTTCATAAGACAGTAGAACATCGCCCTCCAACACCATTGAGGAGCATATTTGTGGGTACAGAAACCACTGAAAAAATGTATTTATTTAATAATAATGTTTTATTTTAAGTATTATTTCCAAAATAATCTTTCTTCGTTGTGTCATTGTCTGCCCTAAGGCATATTTTTTCTAAAACAATGTATAAGGACATATTTGCATATAAGAAGAAAATAATGTCAGTTATATATTTAGAATAAATTATTTTAATTCAATATTTTTGTTGGCTGGAAAGGCATACGCAACTTATATGAATGATCCTTTATAATAATAGTGATCACCTATCATGTGAAACATTGATACAGCCCTCACATAAAAGATAAAAATATATTATGATGTGAATTCTAAACTTAAAGATACAATTAAGCCATTTTAACTTTATCTTAATAAAGTCAAAGGATTTATTCACTCACCTCGGTCAAAATTTTCCAATGTTAATGTTAATATTGAGCTATGCATTTATGGTCATCAACGATGGGTAATCTATTACTAGAAAATATGTAATTAGTTTTGTTGAATTTTTTAATAACATAGGGTATTTCATCCTTTAATTTAAATGTATTATAATCATTAATAATGTGTTATTTTAGTTTTATGTGAGATATAGTGACAATACGAATTAGAATTCCAACCTCTTAGTCATTAAGGGGACAATGTATTCAATAAAAAATTACTTTGTATTTATTTTAATACCAATATTTTAAATTAACCTTGGTATTAACTAAATAATAATACAAATTTTGTTTCATGAGAGAAGAATAACTTTTTCATTAGTTACAAAAGGCAAAGTTATATCTCATAAGAAGTGAAGATAATCACATATGATAATACATGAGTGATGCTCAAAATTTTAATTAACTGGGACTAAATCAAGCTATAATTTATATGGTTGATATGGTGGTAGAAAGTAACAAATATTCCCATCGCCAGTTAGTGAAATGGGTGTCAATTAAGAATATTAATCCAAAGAGGAAAACTAGAACAGGAAAAGGTAAAAGAATTATGATTCTTGATTTTATAAAATATATTACACATATTACAGGCTCATTTTATGTAATAAATTTATTTGGGATTATTAGGATATTGCAGATAGATGTCAAAGAAGATAGGGTGAGAGTCTAAAAATATATTGTACACATGTATTAATGTTAAGCAAGTATACAAATATATTATGTAACTTTGTCACTTCATTACATGTAGATCATTTAATTTCAAATTATTAAGAATTCATTCTTTCTTTCCAATATTGTGGAGTGCATTATTACGTTAAATTTAACACGGCCTTATGTTTCTCATATTTATAAATCATTTCCAAAACTCAAGCCTGAATCTGAAACTTCATCTGAATTGATGTTTTTTAAAACTAAAACTTGATACCAACAGGTATTGAAATTGATATTATTATGATAATATCACAATGAAAGATATAAATTTACATGAAAAATAAAACAACGTTTTGAAATGGCATGCATATTTATGAATATAAAACTGTAATGTTAAAGTTAGTATTATATATATAATTAGACGTATTGGAATGAAGACATGTATTCAGCAAGACAGTTGAGTAAAGAAATTTTTAAAAATTACACTGTATTTCTTTTGAGCTAAAATAATTCCTATTTTATTATTATATATTTAAATACCTAATTTTCACCATGACAAAGTGTATTGGGAAACCATTAATCAAATGTGTTTGAACAGGTATTTTACGTATAGTTGAAAATATTTTAAAAAATAGGTTATATTTAAATATTCATGCAACTGAGTCACTGAGGTTTCATATTTATTAAATTCAGATTAATATTATTTATTTAATAAGATAATACAATTTATTGCTTATCCCTTGCATACCCAAATCACTTATGATTTATCACGCATATGTCAGTTGAGTAATGCCTCCATCATGTGGACCAGACATGCAGGATCATGTACCTGCCTTCCATCTCATTTATAGATCCAGAATCCAATTAGGGAAGAAACACTGATTCCCTTGGTATCTTGAAATCTGGTGTTGGTCAACAAAAACAAATGAGTACAATCACGACTTTAGGAGGGAGGGGCATAAATAATATATTATTTTAGATTAAATAAGTAAGATTATGTTTTCACAATACGACATTCTTGAAGTTGATTCAATAATTTGGGGTAAGAAATTTTGCACTTCTCTTTTTCCATTTCTGCAGCCTGTGATCTTTTGTGCCTGTCTGTTACATTCATTTGTCTTGTGAGTTTTTTATCTAAACCCTAATCTTCGATTTAAAAATTATTTTGGGAAAAAATTCAGCAAAGTATTCTAGTATTTGGAGAATATTAATACTTGTTGTATATTACACACAGATAAAGAAGAGACCATGTTCATAATGGCCACTTCCTACAAGGAAAATATTAGCCAATATTGTAAACAATACTTGAGGCCAATATTTAAAGATGAAGCCAAGCTTCAAAAGTTTTTGTCATTAAAACCTAGAAATTCTACAAATTTATATTTTTAGTGGAAAATAATACCTTATAAAAAATATATACATAATAAAACACCTAACTCAAGATCCTAATGCAAATGTAGTTAACTGATTACATGTGAATTAAAATAAAAATATTATGCATCTTACATGATTACCATAATAAAAATTACTATAATTGTATGCATTGTTTTAATATGATTTAATTGTATGCATCTTACATAGTTATCATAGTTTCAATTGACTGAAATATAATTTAATATGATTTAATTATTATAACATATTTTTTGTATTGTTTACAGAATTTTCTTACGACTGAATCCTTAATAAACTATTATGGAAATCTGTGATTTGTAAAATGAATTTATTAATTTTACGACTGATTCATTAATTTATATACGTATTAGAAACATATATTAATTGTTTTCGAGTTTATGGTATTTTTCCATATTTTCTGACATAAAATTCATAGATTGGGCAAACGTGTTTTGATACATTTATTTTAAGCTATTTATAAATTTAAATTACTTTACAAGGACTAGAACTATGGCATCATGTGTAACGTTCATGTTTGCCCATTGTTCTGGTCAAGGATTGATCGATCCAAGCATTGAAAAATATTTCATGTTTATTCTTGGAGATACAAGTACACATGGCTGAATGAAAACAAAGTTAGTAATGTTTAAAATCAATGGTCTTGAAGTCTGTGCATACAAGAATGAATGAAAAAGTTGTGTGCATACATTTTTTATTCTTAATTTCTCTTAGTTTCTTAGTAATGCTTAGTAGGTTTCTCTTTAGGATTTATGTTCGCTTTGAAATGAAAGAAGTCATGTGAATGACTTATATGCTTTGTATGAATATTGCCTACAACAACTTCACTCATTGAATATTTGGGCTTCAGACCTTTCACCATAAAGATTACTCTCTCATGGATGGTGACCACATAGTTTTTGGGTTCACACTAACTTTCTTCCAGCCTAAAAATAGGAAGAATACATCAGTATACTCATTTATGAGCCAATACGAAGTGTATGTCAAAGAAACATGGGTGATGAGTCTATGTCATATTATAGGTGATGAAATAAGTAAATGCTGGATCTCTCAAAATCAAGTGTTAGGGTAGGTAACAGGTAACAGATGAATAAAGAATACTCACATATCTGTTGTAAGAATTAACTATTTAAGATAATAAACCATGAGGTAGATGGTATAGGCATCTCCACATAAGCAAGGGCTGAAAAAATAAAATACTGATCAATGAGTACTTAGAGAAAATAATGAATACCTCTACAAGATTGTAAAACAAGGAACCCATAATATGTTTTTCCTATTTTTTTTTTTTTTATTTAGTTGTAAAGGTTTGAATTAAAAATAAAAGTTTTATAATAACACTACGAAAGGTGCATCTGAAAGAATGCTCTTGATACAGTTCACCCTGTGATAGTGAGAAAAAAAAGAAGAAATATATTGACTGTATGTAAGAAACAGGGGATGAAGAGAAAAAAAACTTGAAAGTAATGATATCATAGGTAGTTAGCGATAATAGGGGAGAGATTGGTTCCTATAGGAGTAAGAAACAGGGAGGGAAATGAAGTTAGGTAAGCTAGTGAAAAGGGTCAAGATGATACATATAGAGGTTTCCCATATAAATATGGATTTAAGATATGAAGAAATGGGTTATAGCATTGTGATTTTGTGCTTTACAATTCAAAAATATGTATTCCACTATCCCAAAAAAAATCAGCAAGATGGTAGCTAAGATGCATGAATTGCTCGCCCTATAAAAGGTTACGGTGATGTGGGGATTCACACAAGTCACTATTCAATAAGTCTAAGAAATATAGTTTTTTAACCCTTTGAGTTTCATGTCTGTTCTGTCATTCTACCAGTTACCATCACTATTTCAAGTTTCACCACACATTTTATCAATTCATATTTTGTACCATCTAAAGATGTTATTGATTCCCTCTAGGAGCCTAACTTCTCAACACAGGTTCATATGTTCAAGGTGAAATGAATGTCTTAAATTGGGGTTTTACTATTACTCAAGTTCCAAATAAAAGCGCATTGTGGGCTAACTTTTAAAATACAATTTGTGAATAAATAATAAATTCCAAACTTACTTAAATGTATAAGCTCAAGTACAATGATTAGAGTACAATTCAAGGAGTGTAAGGGTTAGCTTTTAAAATTTTTGACTCAGCCAACTAGATCAAATTGAAATAATAAATATTTTTAAATTTGGTCTCTTGAACTGATTAGCATCACCTTTTCGTGTGCAAAATGAATGGGCGTAGGCATGTAGCAGTTACGATGAAAATAATGTTTGGATCGTTGAGCCATTTCATGAATCAATGGAATGTTCATCTATCCATGTATCAGTTGTGCTCAATATGCATTCTTGAAGAATGTTAGATCAGATCTTTTGTTTTGATTGACAAAATTTGGACCTCGCAAAAAGGACTCTAAGCCTCCGTGTAAGCAAGTGCGAAAGAAACAGAGCTGTGGTTATCTAAAGGCAACCTTACCCCGACCAACTTCTTAAATAATAGAAGGTTTTTTATGTTTTGACAGAAAACTAATCATGGTGCTAATCGCATGATTATAATAAATAATAAACTAATATAATAAGAGATATATATGAAACAAAATGGGGCTACAAATTCAAAATAAAATCAACTCACCCAAATTTGTTCACCAATTCAAATAATATATTTATGTAATAGAACTTAATAATTTTATAGTTCAAAAATAACTAAATAAGGATTGTAAGAAGTATTTTATAAATTTTAAATTTTTTTAAATAAGATGCAAAAAAAGTTGTGGAGAAAACAAGGATCTAGGAATGATTGACCCCATGGTCATGCTTGTAGACTAATCCACCAGTACCCTAGGTGCCACCTAGGGAAGAGAGGTCTTCAAGAGTTTTTAGGTATGGAAAGAATGTAAATATCTCAAGTTGGTTGGTAGACCCTACTGATCCGTGCCAATGATAAAAATAAGAGGCATACAACCGTCATACATTGGCAAGTCATGGAGTATGCATCAAATACTAAAAAGAGGATTTGAGGCATGTAGTAGAAGAGGCACCATCATTGCCTTTCATAGAATGTCATCTCCGAAGCTCTGAGATGTAGATAACATCTACCTAGGTTGGCGTGCATCGTCGCACCAAACACCCCACATTATGTGCCACTCACACGGTCCATTGGGGATCATGATGTGTCAGGTGGGAATAGCCAGCATATCAAGGCTCTACTCAATGAAAGTCGTGCAAAGTGGAGAAGAGAGATTTAAGTATGAGAACTTCCACGTAGTTGACAAACACATCCGTCATGTGATTCCCCTTGCCTCGTGTGTGCCAGGTACTGGTATGTATGGCCCTACTTTTGGTGAGGTTCTTCAAAACACTCTACAAATGCTAATGATGTAAATAACTGAAAAGTATTAGTTAGATTCCAAGATGATACCATGAAGGTTTTGCTTCTCACAAAGGAGCAAGCCATCAAGTATTGTGATAGACTCTGCTATGGTGTCAGTCTGAATGCCAGAAAAGTGTGGAAACATGATTATGATGCTCCTTGTATGATCACGAAGGGTGCCACCTCCATCAGTTGGGCCTGTATTCTCTTTCACCACACCATTTGCACTGAGCTTGAGAGAGCCCATCATTGAGAAGTGCTAATGGACAATCTGTAGCACGTTGACAGTGCAAGTAAATGAGGTGAGGGTACTTCACATGTGTAGCACCTTGCAAGTAGCAAGTCAATGTGCATGGGAGGTGGGACTTGGTGATGGGTTTATTGTAGCCATTGCATAATATGTTACATGATATTGTATGTGTTTATGAGTGAACCTCTAAAATGAGAAGAATTTTCCATTTCCAAATCTCCCTTCATAATAGACTATGGTGATATGTGGATAAGGGCTAAGCATAGAGTTCATTGAAAATTTTAAAATCATGTCAAAGCACTCTTGTGGCATCAGATTAGTGGGGGTAAGAGTACTGGACACCAATGGACAATTCAAATGTAAAATTTGGTGTACCCTTTGACTTTGAGTGAATTGAGGGTGCAAGTGTTAATATTTTCTAATATATATATAAAGGATATTTATAAAATGATTATGAGAATTATTTAATAATGTATAAAATTACTAAGCTTTAAAGTCAAAGCTTAGAAAATCAACCAATGTGTGATGTCCAATCATAGTCAAGGAATTGCATGAACATGAAATTGATATTAATAAACTGACATGAGAAATAGAAACATGATGTCTGCACGGAGATCTTGGAAAGAAAGGATTCCAAAGAAACAAAAATCATGTGATTTGAAGGTTTGAATTTTGAGATATGGCTCTCAAAAGTCAGCTCCTAGTAACCATAACTTGTAAGATAATGTAGTGGTCAGAAACATTTACGTGGTCAAACCTCATCATAAATACATGAATTGTATACCCATGGATAGATGACCCTGAAAAACTCTTTACACCAAACTCATAGAAAAAAGTAGATATAGTGGACAAAGTCACCATAAAAAATAACAAAGAATTCACGGGAATTGGCGAGTGTTTAACTCAAATTACTATAATTTTCTAATCAAATTGGAAACTTAATTTTGTATCATTGAAAATAAAAAAAATACATCTTTCACATAAGACTTCCCATAAGCTAGGCCTTAAATAAATTACTATAGGATCAACAATCATCTCATTTTTCACATTTTAAACCCCCCAAGCGATACAAGGGTTTCTGACATCTTCTATTGATGGATTGATGAGTTTTTTTTCAATGATACAAGAGTCAAGAATTTATTAATGGATAAGCACTTTGATTTTGACCAAAGAAACTAACCTGAGAAATTTCTCTATGAATTGAGGATTTTGTATGTCAGTTTGTCGCGAAGTAAAAGGGAGATAGAGTTAAATACATTCGCATGAACAAGAAATTTCTTGAAAATCCATTATATTTATATGAAAAGGGACGAGCCTAATATAAATGAAAAGCATCATGCAAAAATAGTGGCTCATGTTGTACAAGCAACAAGGCTCACCAATTGAAGTAGTCATACTAGATATCCGTCATTGGATATTCATCATATGCATCAATATTCATTTACGTGTTATATGAACAAACAGAGTACATTAGTCTAATATTCAAAATTTTAGCCTCTGAGATGGTTAAGGGATATTTTTTTGGAATTCCATAATGTGTAAACCAATATCATTCCTGAGACCTCTAGAGGATGCCTTTGCACAACGTAGGTGCCACATATGGTTTTGTGCCACAACACTTGCTTTTGGTATTGGGACACAGTGGATTTTTAGATATCATGAGCAAACAAGAAACCAGGCCACTAAAATCAATCAAACACTCCTCAAATATGCAGATTTATAGAGAATTAAGGGCCCTGCACCCAGCTCTGCTAGAGAGGATGTCACAAATCTGCTAGTTCCAAGTAACAAAGTCAAGAATAAGTCAAGAGTTAATTTAGGTATAAGTTAAGGAGCAGACTTTAGGAGACAAGAATAAATGGAGGAAATAGAGGATAAGAATAACATAAAAAGTGTTAAGGTCATTGAAAAGCTCAAAAAAATGTGTTTTACGTCCTTATTTAAGATTGTCAAACTTAACCAATAAAGTTATTTATCCCTTAGTGCTCAAGTAAAGGGTTGAACCCTAGGGAGGCGATGGTAAAATTCACTTTTTATCAACATAGGATTTAGAACTCTAAATTGGACTGATATGAAATCCTTTTACTCAAGTGATAGCAATGCTTCTAAGTTGTATTTAACCTTATGATTTTTTTAATTCAAATTATCTCAATTAACAGAGACTTAATTTCTAATTTTTTTATCAATGAGAATCAGATTTATGATTAATTAGCAATTATTGATAAGAATTGCTAAATAATCTCCTATTTAGATTGACTATGTGTCCATTTGATTTTAGATTTTTGGAATGTTAGCATTACTCTTCACTAAATTGTTTTAATCACTAAAGTCTAGATCAGAAGTTGACCATTGACATTCATCATTTATTTTACCCAAAAACTTAATTCGGTTTGAGTTATGTTTCTGGGTTATTTAATGAATTAGAAATGGTTTAGAAAATTTATTACATTCTAATTGTCTTATTCAATTTTTTTGGTAAAACATGCTCACTGGTTCCTCATGGATTGGAAACCACTATAATTTTTTTATGTTGTTTTGAATTTTTATCCAAATTTAAATATCAAAATTGGGGGGATACCTTAAATTATGAAATCGTGATTATGATCTGCTAATTAAGGAAATTGGGAACGAATGTGAGTTATTAAAGATTCAATTCGATTCCAAATGGTATAACCTAAACTAATCAATATTAATCGATTCGAAAACAAAGGAAATTCGAGAATTAAAAGAATTGAAATAAAAATTTAAGATAAAACTTTGAACGTAAACGAAATTATGAAATTGCTAAAATTGAACACGAAATCAAGCATAAAATGGATTAAGATTGCGCCTAGAAATACCAGGAATGATCTATTAGTCAATTTGAAAAGATTCTGCGCACGAATAACCAGCTTTTCTTCAAATTGATGCTTGAATTTTGGGGAGGAATTCCGCACCGGATCATCAAAATTACTGTCTAAATCGAGCTGCGAATGCACTCCAGGCTGTACTTGAGTCGTCAAGGAAGCCATGCTCACTTTTCTCAAGCCTAAAAATCAAGAACCCTTTTATTTTCTTTGTATGCAGGCTGAATGAAGCATTGCGGTTGGGCCTCGTGGTGCCACGTACGCGTCGGCTTTCATACGCACGGTGCTGCGTACGTGTGATTTGCACGGACGAGGCTTGCATGGACTGTGAGGATCTGCCATCCAATTGGTCCACGCAAGCTTCGCACGACTTAACTCACTGCGTCGCACACAGCGAGTTAAGTTGCATATCATTGGTTGACTCTTATGTGTGGTGTGCAACATGCACGATGCTGTGCACGTGTGTGTCATGCACCGAAGACGCCTATTGCAGCCCTGATTGGCCTGCACGCTCAATGTATACTCTGCACAACTTAACACTACAATAGTGCTTTAACTGGCCCAATAAGGGCCAGTTTCATAAAAAAATGATTTTTATATAAAAGCAACTTAAATAAATTGTAAAAACCATTTATTAATGTGTAAAAAATGCTTTATTAATTTCTAACCTAAGTTTTGGTATTGATTTCTTTTTCTGTTTATAGAACTAGGCAAATTAAAAACATTTAATTCCTTATAAATTTCAATTCTAAAACGTTTAAAATGTGTTAATTAACCTAATTATTTATGAAAGGTATTATTTCTCTTGAAAATTAAGAAAAGTGTTGTTTTAACATAAAATCATGATAACATGTGCTAGAATTTGATGTTTTTAAACATTAAAAGCCCACAAATTTGATAAAACTAGCATTATATAAGCTATTATTTCATGTTATCAGTCATATCAGTGGTAAAAGCGAAAAAGAGATCTTAAGTTCAGATCGTTCAGTGCCATACTATGCTCCATTTGGTGCAGCCACATCAGATGTGACAGCGGGCACAAACGAATATTTTTCTGGCCTTTTAAAGTCATAAATTTAATTAAAATTCAAAAACTACAAATAATTAAAATTTCCCATTGAAATGAAACTTTCTCCATTTGCTTCTGAATTTGCTCTTGTTTAAATACATGCCTCTGGAATTAAATGATTACACAATAAGGTTACTTTATAAGAATCATCTAGCTACTTCAACTTTCAAATTAGCTTTGCTTTCTTTCTTTGCTTCCTTTCCTTGTTCATCAACCCAAGAAATGTGGTGAAATAAAGGTGTGTTGACCTTCAGAAATGTAAAAAGTTAATAAAGGATATAAAATATCTGAGTGTAATGTAAAAATTAAGACAGTAGTATAGCATGATAATGATGAAAATATCATAATATAAAAAATAAAATTAAACATTAAAAGTAGTTAATGATTATGTAAATGAATGCAAAAAGTGCATTTTATCATCTCCAAGCTAAGACTGATGCATGGCCTTTAAAACTATTGCAACTGTTTATAGAAAAATTATGTCCCATTATTTCATAGGTGGGCATCAATGAAAAAAATAAGAAAATTCAAAATTATCTTAATAAGAAATTCGTGGGGTATTTCTGTTTCTTCATGAATCATGTCGTTCTTTTTATTTTTTTATGGACACCCTAGTGATTTATTCTTAAGAAAAAGGTTCCGCAAAGAAACAAAAACACTAAGAAAGCACCTGATTGGAAAGCACCTAAATACATAACTTTTGATAAATCAGTAGCTAATTTACCATTATTTTTTCTTGAGGATGTAGCTTCTAAAAATCTAGAAAAATAATCAACCACTATATTTATTCATACCCACTATAATTAGAAAAAGGTGCCAAAAAATTAATATCCCATTCATAAAAAAACTATGATGACTTTAGATGCAAAGAATCTCATTAAGTCATGTCTTAGGATGCTTGACATGGTAGGTATTCAAGGTAAAAATCATGAGCATTTTCAAATAATGAAAACCAATAAATCTAATTTCTTGTGCCTTATAAGCTGTGACCTTTAATAAGAAGTACCCCTCATCTAGGCATGAGTGAGCAATCTCAAGGGACTTCATTTGTTCTTCTTAAAATCCGGAAGGAAATAATTAAAGTTTTTCCACAAAACTATATCTTTTATATCAAATAATAACCATTTTTTCCCTTTAACATCCTCATGATTGTTTAATGAACAATGGTAATTTTTATCAGGTAATTCTGAAATATTTTCATCAATAAAATAATTTAAAAAAGTAACGGCGAGTCAACATTTAATCCGGACAATTCATCAATTACAGACGTCTATCTTTCATTTATTAATCAAATTCATGTAATAATAAAATCCATTTTATAATTCTAGATGATTCTTCTTTGTTAGTAAGTAAAAAATTAAAGATGAATGATCAGAAAAGATAACGATTTTACTATCTAAAAAATAATAATATTTTTATAAATTAATTATAATGGACATCATTTTGTGGTTGAATGATCAAACAGCCACCGGCTTAAATCGTGCTACTCAAAATCATTGCGGTAAATGGCCACCAGCTTCTTGTCTCGCTTTGACACAAAACTGATCCCACTGATAAGTCACAACGCTCACAATTTATATTGAATGGAAGTTCCTAGTTCAAATGCAACAATATGGCATATGAATCACAGCTTCATTTATTTACAGAAAGATACCTCTTTCATTATAATAAAAAATAAACTCAACATTAAAAAAAAATGTGTAAAGGGTTTGAATATCTTGGCAAAGTATTTGATTAATCTCATGTAGATTATTGTTCTGGCCAAGGAAGCTTCCAAGTTGCTTGATTTTTATGGATAGGGTATGCCATTGATCACTTCTACTTTTGCCTTGTCTTCATCCAACCCATCCTTCCAGATATAGTACCCTACAATTATTAACTATTTCAGCATGCATTGTGACCTTTCCAAAATTAGTATTAAATGATTTCTTACACATATCTGCAAAGGCTTGATCTGGATAGTATATCATGAATCAAAAGAAGCATAAAATTTGAGAAAACTGATAAGCAATATCCTATTCAATTTGAAAATACTTCATCAGAAATACTTGAAATCTATCTGGAGGTTTTCATAATCTAAATGTAGTTTTTTTAAAAAACAAATCTACTGGCAAAGAAAGTAAAAGTATATTTTTCTTAGTAACTTTAAATAACTTTTGTCTGATTGTAACCTTTATAAAAATCCAAAAAAAAGTAAAATTCGTGCTTTCCAAGTCTCTCAAAATTTTGATCAATTAATATAAAAATAGTTCTCATTCTTAGTCTCATAATTAGTACACATATAATAAATACATACTCTGTCCCAGGAAGAAATTCTGGTCTGAACCTCCACACCATTTTTGTTTTTGTGCATAGTCATTTTATTCTTTCCTCCATAGCCTCAATAATAAAGGGTTTATGGCTTCTTTGAGGTTTTCTATTGGGCTTAGAATATTTATTCACTAAAAGTCTATGCAATTGTCAAACTACTGCAATTTATAAGATTATAGGATTTTAATTAACTCATTTTATTTCTCTGTGGATACAACTTATGAGATAACAATAGGAGAATAATTATTTGGCCTTAAAACATATATTTAGGAGAAGAACGCAAAGTTTTATGCTCAATATCAAAAGAAGTTAAATCTATTAGATCTCAAATATAGTTTCATTCATCAATTGAACATCATCAAGTATTAATAATTTATAACTGCAGGATCATGATTTAAATCATCTTCTTCCACTAAACTTTATAAGCCTGCATATTCACTTCATTTGTTATGACACTTTGGTAACTTAGAAAAGGTGAATTCAATTTATTTCAGCAGCTAATTTTTATTCAGCTGAGCGAGTATCACAATCTGCAGGGTCTTCATCATGGCTAAGAAAAACCTGCCTGAGATGATGGGAGCATGACTCAAATTTCATGTGACTTTTATATATACTAAAATTTCTATTCTGGGCTTGCGGGAACCAGATAAATATTTTCCACTACTTAAACTATAAACTTAATTGACTCTTTCAACATCACAAATATCATTACTAAAATAAAATTCACTATAATGATTTTAAATATACTATCACTAACCTAAGTATCATTATTATCTACCGAAGATATGTTTCTACAACAATATGGATTAGAAGTTGACCTTACTTTTCTTCCATTCCAAAAAATAAATCCATTTTACCTTTCATCGTGTGGATTTTCTGGTTTGGTTGGTGATTTTTTACTCCTTGGTCCATGAATATCTCACTCCAGTTCCTCATTTCCTCCATGTAGCTTTAATATTGTTCAAACTACCTTTGATAGCCCTTATTCTCCTCATGTAGTATCCTAAAAATTATATCTATGTATTTTTTATTTATTCCATTAGAATACTAGTCAGAAATAAAATATTTCTTGTAATGAGGATCATTCACTGTGGAAAATGAATAAAAGTTTGACTACTCAGCTAGTTCTTTTGTACCTTGTTCTTCGAATATTTTTTCAAAGGATTTTTATCTATAATTTTGATTAAATACCTTAACATAAATGAGTCTTCCCCATTTTAGTCATCCAATCCTACCATTTCTAGAATAACTTTTTTGACAGGCTGAGTTTTCCACTAATATCTCGAAGAACTATATAGATTCAAGTAATATCTTAAGTGCTTCCTGGAAAAATCTTGGGTATCTATATGTTCAGATAATACCAAAAACTCCCTTAATAAATTAAAGAGATTCATTACTAATCTACCATAAAAATTAAATATTTTTTGAAGCATCAGAGGGTCAATTATAAAATTATTAATTCTACTGTAAACTTGAGTTTCAGATGGGGTCACAATAATCTCTTACCTTTAGTTATTGAGCTCCTTGATTTTCTGGGTAGTCTTAAGGTTGCTCCTTGGTTTTTCTCCCTTTCGTCTTCAAGGATAGGTTCCAATTGTAGGATGTTTTCTTGATAACCATATCAAGATGAACTATATATTGACATTCTTACAAAGATATATCCCAAGAAAACTATCAAAAATTTTCAAAATGCAGGAAAAAAATTTCTTTCATTTTGATATAAATATTGGAAATCAGAAGAAAATCTGTCATTTTTCAGAAAAAACAATTCCAGACACCAATAGGTGGATATGCTTGAATCATTGATGACCTTTAGGAAACCAGGACTCAGCCAACAATCTAAGAGTTTTTGCTATGTCCCTTTGAAGATTTTGTTTTCTCAAAAATCTAGATATTTGAGATGGTATGGGACTCAAGTTTCTCATTTAGGATGTCATATTTACGAGAAAAACTGCTAGAGTTAACCACATTTAAGCCTCCCATTATGGTAAACGTTGGGAGACAAAACAAAAGATGCTCAGACTCCTCTCCTTAATTTTTAAATGTTTAATTTACCTTTAATGGAAATTAGACACTTCTGTTATGTGTGATTTGTGGATGGGAATAGAAAGTTATGTGGTTTTCAATGAGGAATCACACAAAAAATTGTGTTTCGCTTTGGTTTGTTTGTGAATTCCATCTGCACAAATGGAATGTATTTAAAAGAGGGAGTAATCTATTATGACCCCAGATTTGAGTTCATCAACTTATGCTGTCATTAGAGATTTTCCGTCATTTTATCTGAAATTTTGTTACATTAACCTTAACTAAGATTTCATTTATCCTGAAAGGCTGTGGAAATCAAAGATATGAATTTTACATCTATAATTAGGGAAGGTCGTGCAGTCCGGTCCAATTTTTTGCCCGGTGTATGATTTTTTGAATCGCACAAAAGCGCAGACCAATGTGCGATCCCCTTTTGTGCGACAAAATCAGACCGCACATCGCACAAAATCGAACAATTGAATCTAAAGGGACAGCGCGGATTTAATTATTTATTTAAATATTTTGTTAAAATTCATATTTTCTTCAAATAAATTCAGAAAAATATATTTAAATTTTATAAAATCCAAAAGATTCAATAATTTAGCCTCACATTATTTAAAAATAATTTGTGTTTTCAAAACTGCCTGTTGATTTAAAAAGAGTCATTCCAACCATTAATAAATTATATAAAAATCATAAAAGAACATAAAGTTATATTGAAATCTGATTTTACCTAGAATGATGATTAACATGTAACTAAAATCCATAAAACGGTTAAAAATGAGCTGACTGCTTGAATTAAACATTGAATTTAGGGAGTCGTCAGCTTTACACTCACTGAATTGATACGACCCTTCAAATGATGATTTCGAGATTAAATTGCTCATTAGTAATTGAATACTAAAGTAAATAATAATTAGAATGATTGTAATTCTTAGTCCATTATGTTAATATTTTAGTTTTATCTGAAAGTAGACAACAATTATCGTCCTTGTAAATCTAAGAAATTAAGTCACTAGGTGTAAAGTCGGCTTATTATTAGGAAAAGGATATGATTTTAAGATTACATTGCTATTATGAGGAAAAATAATGCTTTTAAATCTTAAGGCATTATGTTGAAAATTATGAATTGTTTACGAAAATGAAGTCAAAATGTCATTGCACGTCACCAAAAAGTGTACAACACATTGTTGCAATATATCATCATGCTAATCAACCTTTGGATCCTCCCCGCTATCTTCGTCATCTCTGTTGCTACCATCATTGGCATCCTCCTCCACTCGCCACCAACACTTCAGTGTCATGAGTAGCTCGATGTTTTTCACTGTCAGCCTTGTCTGTTTGTAGTTGATGATGGCACGACTGGCCGAGAAAAATCTCTCTGAGGGCGCACTTGTCCCCGAGACTGATAAGAACTCCTTTGCAATTACCACTAAACCAAGATACGAGTGCTCACCTATGATCTTCCGCCAGTGTAACGGTTCTGTCCCCTTGATGAGAGGTGAAGTAATGTAGGCGCCTAGCTCATGTAGTGTATCAGAAGTTGTGGTGTGATCATTATCTGGCAACAACTCATCAAGTGCCTCGCTGAAAAAAGTGGCCATTGTCCAAGCTGGACGAAAACACCCAGAGGGAGCTGAATCAGTCATAGTTTGATCATTTCTAACGTCGGATGCAGCTAATAAATTCCTTACATAACTGATGACTTCGTCTCCGTAGTCATGGTCAATTAACCGTCCCTTCATGGATGGATCAAAGAGCGCAGCAACGGTGAAGACTTGGTTACGACTAAGGATGGTTGAATATTTTTTCATCTTGGTATTTATTGCTTGACAAGCATTGTAGATGGAAGTTTCATGACATGATGATATAACAGTATTCACTTGAAACAAGGTTGTTTCTCGAATTCCTCTCATGACACTATCAAGATGTGTTGTCATTGCTCTAAGGATGACAATTACTTCATTTGCAATTGGTGACTTGGATTGACAAGTGAGGGACATGACCATCACAAGGGGCTGCAATATCCCTACAAAATCTTTGATCATCTGCCACTCTTCATCCACCAACAAAGGCTTCTTCAAGACATTTATCGCCATTACATCAAGAGTATCCCTCTTTTTCGACGCTTGCGACAAGCATCTCATACGTTGAATTCCACCTTGTAATGCAATCTGAGGAGATCTTCTTATGGTTTGATAATCCATACTACTTGCATAGTGATACATAGCGCTCGGCGCCTTGTGTTCACCCATATATTGTAGTCACAATTTCCATCAATCAGAGCACTACATCACCCAGAGTGGATGAACCGAAGTTATCATTAACTTTGTCCCTTCCATTGGTGTCAGGAATATAACTATCATCCAGAATGACTTACTCAGATCACCCGTAGCGAGCTGAGCCTAGCCTAGACTACAAGGTTGATTATGTGTGCCACACATAATATGTGCCTACTTGTAGTGAAATGATGGTTCGCTTGCCTCAATTCATCTTCCAGAATAGCCATCATCTTCTGGTTATTTGATGCATTGTATGTGGTCACTGCGCACACTTGCGTAAAAAAAATCAGGAATCTGAGAATGTCATTGAATAAACTATTATTGATTACATTCATATGCATACCTTTGACTTTAAGTCAAACTCCGCCAATATTTGGAGGACCGTTGCGCTCACACAGTTTCCACTCCTTGTCGACCCAATGCACAGTCACCCCTAAGAATGCAATGATGTTTTCAGAAGTCCACGCATCTAGTGTTAGTGATACACGAGCAACGCCAGCCAATTAATGTTGTTTGGTTTTTTTCATATCTTTGTAAAGAGCTTGTGCTTTGGCTTTGATAGCCCATACATATGGGAGAGATATCTCTTCTTGTGTGGTGTAACCGAGAAGTCTTATGAAGTACTTCTTCCTAACAATAGCGCAGGGTGAATCATATAGACATATGAAATGCTAGTTCTTCCTTCTTATTCTCTATCGTATGACCAATGTAATATTGATTCTTACAATCTCTTGTACCAAAATATTCAGCCACTAACCTCTCCCTTCTAACATTGTTCCCCCTACCCTTCAAGGATGCGAAAACCTTTCGATGAAATTTTTCCAAATGTCTCCACAGAGGAGTGCTGCTCAGATATTTTCTGCGGTCCACAACTACATTACATATGTTACATCTGAATTGTCATCCCTGAGACGTGAAGTTCCTCAATAGATTGCATTCAGTAACACGGGGCTTCTTATGTTCTCTATTTGCGCCACTTTCTGAAAACTCATCCACCCTAGACATAACTGTGTATTGCAGGGCGGGTGATGATTCAAAGTCTTCCATCCTAATATTTAAAAGGACGATGACATGGATAATAAACTGTCAAGAGAGTGTAATTGAGAGAAACAGGTTAAGAGAGAATAGGGTGTAATTGAGAGAACCAGATTGAGAGAGAGGGTGTAATTGAGAGAAAGAGAGTGAGAGAGAGTGGTGTGTAATTGAGAGAAACAGATTGAGAGAGAGGGTGTAATTGAGAGAAACAGAGTAATAGAGAATAAGGAGTAATTGAGAGAAAGAGATTGAGAGAGAGGTTGTAATTGTGAGAAATAGAGTGAGAGAGAGGGGGTTGTAATTGAGAAAAACAGAGTAAGAGAGAATAGGGTGTAATTGAGAGAAACAGAGTAAGAGAGAATAGGGTGTAATTGAGAGAAACAGATTGAGAGAGAATAGGGAGTAATTAAGAGAAAGATATTGAGAGAGAATAGGGTGTAATTGAGAGAAACAGATTGGGAGAGAATAGGGAGTAATTAAGAGAAAGATATTGAGAGAGAGGGCGTAATTGAGAGAAATAGAGACAGAGATAGTAGAGAGTAATTGAGAGAAACAGAATGAGAGAGTGGGTGTAATTGAGAGAAAGAGAGCGAGAGAGGGGGTGTAATTGAGAGAAATAGAGTAAGAGAGAATAGGGTGGAATTGAGAGAAACAGATTGAGCGAGAGCGTGTAATTGAGAGAAACCGAGTAAGAGAGAATAGGGAGTAATTGAGAGAAAGAGACATTGAAAAGATTGCTCAACACTATCCCCATCTCTGAATTTTAAAGTGCAGAATAAGTGTAAAAAACACATCTCACATTGCTCAACTGAATTAGAAGTGTAATGAAAGAAGAGAAAAATATTTCGCAAAACAAATGGATTGCTGAATATTTTGTGAAACGAAAGTCACAGAAAAACTGCAAAGTGCATGAATAAGAAAATGAAGGGAATCCCAACATACACATCATCACGTTTCAAAACCCAATGAAATGGCAAAAAACCTTACAAGCAATGGATTTTTTGAAATTCAATAGGATTCTACAGTAGTTGCATAAGTCAAGATCTGAAGACATTCATATATTGAATCTTTGTAAAAAAACTTATATTTCATCAGATTTTTGAATACGAAGAATTAACTATCCCAGTTCCATGACGAAAACATATGATCTATCTTCACTAAAACCAAACGTATTGAAATGCTTTGACATTTCCACAGACATTATTCTGACAACATTGCCCATTTTTGTAGCAACTGTGTTTTTTTACAAAGATGTACTGTTGGAACTTTTGTTTTGCTGGGGAAAAAACAAAAAATTTCAAAAATTTCAAGCAAATAAACAAAATTCAAGAACAAGTGAACATGGTGAGCAAACGAACAAAATTCAAGAATATACGCGTTGATCCCGATGTTTTCAACCCGACTTCAGCCCGACTGCCGGAGTGCCTGACGGCCGCCGCAGCTCACAGACCCTTTATCTCTTGTTCAAAACCTTAGAAAAAAACCGGACCACAATCGCACAATCGCACCGCACAGGACCTTGGCTGATGTGCGGTGCGATTTAATAAAACACTGTCAGATGTGCAGTCCAAAAATTTGAACCGGACCGCACATCGGCCTACAATTGCACCGGTCGCACCAAAGGACCATCCCTATCTATAATTTCACTATTGAAGTCTTATTGAGCATATTTTTCATCATGAATGGTTAAAGATCACTTTGAAAGTGGTCATGATGCAGATATTGGAGAAACATTTAGAACAATAATCATGCTAAAAAATGAATATAGAAGGAAATTATAAAATGAATTTTCTGCTCCTATTGAAAAAGGATATAAATGAATTTTTTGGGTTTAATTATATCCATGGATTATCATTTATGAATCTTTTATCTTTGAGACAAAGTTTACCCTGGTTCAAGAACCAGCCTACTGGGTTCTGTAATCTGGAAAAAAAGGCTGGTTAAGACCATAGACAATACTTAACTAGAAACCAATGGATTGTCTTTGATACAGATTAAGTCTGTACTCTACAAACTCTCACTTGACATCACGGTCTAAGGATCTCTAGAATGGAGAGGTCACCAAATCTTCCATTTGAGTCTTCTCCAAAAACACATTTTACAACTTCTTTCTTCCTCACAATGTTAGCAGGTCTCTGAATATCCTAAGCCTCCAAAATTTGTCATAGATCTTCCCAACCTCCTAAGATCTTCCCAACCTCGATACATCAACATGAAATGTTTTAAAGGATGAAAATATAGGGAAATGTCATGATCAGACTAATAATGGAGGAATCTTTCAAAAACAATTTAGAACTTGAATGTGATGGATTTGTGAGAGAGCACACATCAGTTATTAATGTTGATGAGAAGAAATCTTGAATCACCTAAAAATTCTAACTAGTGATGATTATGTATCATCTTGTTAATCTCTAGTTAATATTCTTTAAGTAGTGCTTAACGAGATGGGGGAATACATAAAAAATAGGAAAGTGAGTCAAGGAAAATATGAGATGAGAACCTGGTAATTGTTAATAAGATTTGGATACTTCGTATAAAGTATAGTAGATATGATATAGTGATATGAACAAGATTATAAGATCAAGCTACAAAGTGAATGTACTGGAAAATATAAGTAGCATCCAAGTCACTCACACATTTCACAACTTGTTCTATATTCATGGATACGATGCATATTCATTATAATACATATTTGATGTTGATAATTGAAGTCCATGTATACATGAAATGGCTAAGTGAATTGTTATGATCATTAGTCTTCGAGGATACTTGAGAAGAACATTTAAATATCCAAATATAACATAATTAACGTGTCCCACTCAAATGATGAGTATGACTGATCCCATAGCCATAACATGTAGACATTAAGGAAAGGTGGTGAGTGCTCTTTATGAAAAAAATTCATTGATATAATCCATATGAATCCCTATGTGGTATTATACCAATCATCAATCAAGTTGATCCATGTCATGACTGTGTAAGTTATTCTTGGGCCTGATACGCCAAAGACAGTTTATGGATGGGCTATAGTGTTTTTACTATGACCTACTAGTTTCTAGTCAAGGAATTGTGAATCACCCTAGATCGGATGCAACAAGCCCATGAAAGTTGTTGTGTGCTCAAGATGGGATCATCTACCCTCTATGTCAGAAGATATTGACTCAAGGAAAATATAGTCCATCCCAATAAAGCTTATTAGGCAAAGGTAGTGGAAATATTGGAGGTGCTCTCTGTTGATTTTTTCATTCATCATCAATAAGCAGAATGGCAAGTGTGGGTCTGATGGTTACCCATACCCTTAGTCATTTTGGATCATCACAAGAATGATAGATTATAGTACACGGTGACTAATGATGATAAATGTTCCAGGGGAAACTTGATTTAATCCTTTGTATATTTTAGTATACAATGTGTAGCTTGGCATCCCACCACTGGAGCCAACCAATTCAATTGGGATAAATCAATCATTGATGCATTAACTATATGTTATATAGTTAATTGATAATTTTATCCCTATAAAGGTTATTAGGTCATTAAAGTTATTAGTTACATTGATATCTGGGCCTTGAGTGTCACACGCAAAATGTTTTAGATGTTAGTGTATATACTTTAGTTTCAAGGACTTTTATTAGATGTTCCCATGACAGTGTAAATAAAGGTTGGGATCCACATTTGATACTCATACGTGTTAGTTTGAGTGCCCGTCCTCTTTCTTCTCTTCCTCTTCTCTTAGCGTTCTTCTAGTGGAATCTGTAAGGAGAGGAAACAGCCTTTTGGCATCCTAATCATGCAAAGAAGATTAGATACAATACTCCAAAGATCATGTAGATATCTTTAGACGTCAAAAATTCTAACATCTTGAAGATGCCTAATTGAAGACCTAAAAATTTGCACTTGCAATCTGCACAAAGGTTTTTAAGATTTTTCTTTGAATTTTATTATTTTAATGAAAAATTCAGTTTGGATTGTGTCAATTGAGGCCTCAGGATCCGAACAGAAGGAAGGGGATGATGTAAGATGATAAATTGACCAATAGAGATGTGATGATGTGATGAGGTATGATCATGAAGTGAACATGAGATGGTAACGATACTAAGATGTGAAAGGTGTAAGATGTGATGGAATGATGAAAGGGAATGATGTGATCACAGTCCTAACAATGATAATGAAAAGAACCAATGTAATGCAAGGACACTTACCATAAGTCGTTATGTTCTGTCAGGACCGCAGCATTTTGCAAGTGTAAGTAAGCTCATACTCCTCTCTTTAACTAATCTCAAACACCAAAGACATAACAAACAAGCTTGATAGATCTCCTAAACCCACTCTCTTTCAATAAGCCCACAAATGTAAAAAGCAAAATCAAGGATGATTTTTGCAAAGATCCACACCTCAATTTATAAACAAGAAGGTATGTATGTAAAGAGGGAGAAAGAAGAAACTACCCTCGTAGTTTCAATGTAAGTGGCCTTCTGAAATTAAAGATATAAATTTATGAATTGGGAGAAATTATATTCCTCCATTTGATTAAATCTTCTATGTCCTCGTCAGCAGTAGTGTCACTTTTACTCTTTACGTTGGTGCTTGAAGGATCCCAACATATTCCCTTTTAATGATTTTTGCATTCGTCTTATCTTCCATGATCGGAAGCTCCAAAAGTGACATGTGTCCTACATGGAAAAATAATAGAAATTTTTCATTTTAATTGATCATGTATAACATAAATGGCTTATTAAATGGTGACGTGTCGCTGGGTGCCATATCAACACATTTTTCATGGCATAAATGGCACGCTGACACATGTTATTCTTGTCATATAAAAATAGTATTTTTAACAAACATGCATTATGTGTCACGCATGCCGCATAGTTTTTATTCAAATGGTGTATCATCCCAAGGCGGGAAACAAGACTTTGAATAGTTTCCATAAAACACTTTATAAGTCATGAAATAGAATATTCTGAAAATTTATAATTATTTTGAATATAAAAAGTCCAAAATTCATAAACAATATATCCTGCCTCAAAATTTTAATATTTTTAACAAAACAAAGTCTGAAAAAGCATTTAAATGCTAATGAACCTTAAAAGGTTAAAATATCACTCAAAAAATATATTTAATCACTTCCAGATTGATAAAAATGCATATGTTACCATTTTAATGCAAATAAAATTTAAATTTGATGATATTAACCTAATAATTACTTTGTTATCAGAAGGAAAAATAACAAAGCATGATCTTGATAATTGCATATCTTGTTTTCCATTTTCTATTGCAATGCAAAATTGTAATATGAAATCTTATTCCCATGATGCGCAAAATTGGATATTTCAATCAGTTTGCCATTCTGATTCGTTTGAATGAATTATTATTAAATATCCATTGTTATTGTAGTTTTTTAAAAAATATGTGCATGGCTATTAAAAAACAATTCAGTGGTATGAATTTTTTTTCTTTTTTAAATAAATTCTTGAAAAATGTTGGGATACAAAAGCTTCTCTTGGCAAGGGTGAAATATGGGGAATTATTTTCTTCCAAATGACCGATTCATTTAAGACAAAGTGTGAATATTATGCCAAAAACCTTAAATGATAAATTTAAGTCTGTAAATTTAGAACCTGTCTTTTACCATAATACTTAAAAAATAATTCTAGGACACAAAGCTATGCATTATCGGAAGATGTTTTTGTTAAAATAGAATGTTGATATTTTCCAGTTGATTTCATTCTAGATGACACAAAGGTAATCAAATATCATAAAACTCACTTATCATTTTAGGTAGACCTTTTTTGAAGATTAATGGCAAACACAGATTAGAAAAACAGAATAGTAAAACCAAAATTTGGAGAGTAAAATAAATTAAATTAATAATTTTATACTTATGAATAATACTATAAAGTGTTCTCAAGATGTATGTTTAGCAGATTTCAAATGAAGGGTTGATCATGGTTCTTTATGGTAAATTTCACATTATTTTTAGGGTCTTGATTTACTGAAAATTATTTTGATTCTCTTAATACAAACATTTATTCGACACAATTACCTTCTACATTGAAATATGCATTTTAATGATTAAATCGTGATTCTCATGTTAAAATGTCTTCATCTTTATCAATTGGTTACATCAATAAATATTGATAATTATGTATAATTATTCCTTATTTAAATATTATAAATTATCTATTATTATAACTAGAAAATTTAAAATTTTTTATTGAATACTAATTTATCATTTTTGAGACTAACCCCGCGCAATTCTATGGAATGAGATGATTATTCTTATTTTTTTCTTGGATTTTTATTGTAATAGTAGATTTTCATAGATAAAATATTAGTTTATGGATCAAAATGGGAGAGAAGGAGATGCCTAACCCATGGTCTGGATCAGAATAAGAAGCCCAATATTCAAGGAGGGGGAAAGGCTCAAATTATTGTCTTTAGAGACCCTGTCAAAAGGAGGCATAATTTGTGGAACTACCTCATAAATTATAATTTTGAAGGTGTTTCCCTATTAGATGATAAAACAAAAAAATGTTTCTGGGCTGGAGTTAAAAATATAACAGCCTCCTGAATCTGTGGAATGAGATCCAAGGATTGGATCATTTTCCTTCATCTGTTTAACTCTCCCAGTTTTGTATCTCATCCCTAAGTTATGTCCTAGTATCTTATTTGGGGCCTTAGTCTCTTTATTTTGACAACAAGATGAAAAAATACCATCAGGGGCCCTAACAGGCATGACAAAAAGTTTTATGCAGTGTTTTCAATTATTAACCTCTTTCTCTTATCTTTTTTTTCCAGACCAAAAATATAGAGATCAAGATATTTACAACACATCATACCAGGCTAAACAATCATATAGAGAAAGTTACAGCATTTTTTGTACACCCCTAAGTGCAGCCCAACTTCAACACTCACCGGAGGCCATTCCCCCAATGGCTTCCCCTTTGTGCAAGGGTGCCCACTACTGGCACTCTCAACATGCAGGTGAAGGAAATTGTATTTTTATAGTTCAATTATTCCCCTAAGAATTACTAAAATACTCCTAAAATCTGACAAATTTCATAGAATGTATTAAAAATAAAAAAGTATTTATCTTACGTTATAAGTTAATTTACTCAAACAAAAATAAGTATTAATGTTTTGATTGAAATTATTTCATTTCATTAAATCTAAAAAAATATTAAAACACTACTAAAAATCTAAAAAAAATAAGTGAAATTCACTCTTTCAATGCCTACTATCTATGGATTCAACCCTAATGCATTTTTCACTTGATAAATTAATATAATTTTTTGGATAAATAATAATTTTAAAAAAAACATTGTAACTATCATGTATGGTTTATCATATATAGGAAACATAAAAATTAATTACGTGATGTACTTCAAACTTATTAATTTTAGGGAATTTAGCACCCTGCAGGCTAGAACTTTCAAAGTTTGGCAGATACATGCCAAACTTTGAATTTGACATCCTACAGTCCAGATATTTTTAAACTGCCAGATCTAGGACGCGCCCGCTTACGTGGACACCGCCTGCGTGCCAGGTGGAATCCGGAGAGTCCACGTAAGATGGGATTCCACCTAGAAGCCAGGCGGTGTCCACATCAGATACCCGATTTCTTACGGGGATCGAAGGGAGAAGGGAGAAGGGAAAGGGGAAGGGGAAAGGGGAAGGGGAAAGGGGAAGGGGAAAGGCCTCTGGCGGGGAAGATTTCTGAGGCTGCCGGAGGCCTTCCCGGAGACGTCCCAAACCAGGCCTCCGGAAAGGCCTCTGCGACCTGGGAGGGCCTCTGGCACCAGGCCTCCGGGGGGTCGTCTTGGGTTTAAAAGGCCGCTTGGGTTTAAAAGTTTGCAAGAAGAGGAGAACGACGAAGGCCGGTACGCACTTCTCGACCCCGCTTCATTTTACCCCACTCCTCTTAGCGCCTTTATGGCGGGTACGCACTTCTTCTCTCACCCGAGATCGTAGAGCGGACAAGTGCTCGCCAACGCCATTGCTTGATGAACTGTCTTCGCTCATCAGAGTCTCGATCGTCGGTTGCCTTGTTTATCTCGGATTTTCTGAAGGTAACGAGAACGATGCATTCTGGGCTGATTGAATTTCTTTGGTTCTCTCGCCTTTCGATTACGCACCTTAGCTTTATCACCAATTGTTCAGACAGTTTGGCGTCTTATTGGATAGAAGTATCTGAGCATTATTGGATGGGATTATTCTTGTCGATATATATGAATGGAAGGGTGGATAAATTAATAGAGTTGGAGAGCTAGAGAAAGGCGTATTCCTTCGCAGAATCCAATCGTTCAGCGCCTCCATTACCTGCCTCGTGTGAAAGCCTGATGTGACCGCATTCATCCACTGGTTTCTCCAGACTCCAGAGATTTGGGGATTCCTAATTTGTTAATTATTTGTGATTATCCTGGCGACATTTGAAGTATGCTTCCTTCAGTTGATTTTCATTTCAATTTATCCTCCATTCTTCTCTAATGAAACCCACCATTCTCCTTCCCCGTCACTTCAACAGTCTCACTTCTTCACGAGCGTCACAGAATAAAAAGGGCGCTGGGAATCTTGCATAGAAACTTTTAAACCCAAGCGGCCTTCGTCGTTCTCCTCCGGCACCAGGCCTCCGCGACCTGGGAGGGAATTTTTAATGTTTCAATATTGGTGCTTGCTATGCGCTGGGAATCTTGCATAGAAACCAATTTATCCTCCATCCTTCATTCCCTACTAAAACAGTATACAAGGCCAGTAATTTTTTTTTTATTGGCAAAAATAAAAATACACTACAGACCAATCCAGGTTTTATATTCATTAAGATTTAGTGTTTGCATTTAATGGGCTGTTGATAATCATTTGCTATTACGTATTTAGACTTACTGCAACTTTACATTTTGCTATTACATTTGGGCAGTTAATTCCACATTTTTCCAGTTCATAGTCGTTTGCTATGTCCCTTTTTAGAATTCTTCAGTGAAGTGGTTTCATATTTTCTTCCGATTTCCTCTTCAGAAAGAGCGATAATTGGTTCTCTAGATATGACAAGAAAAGAAGTTACTTTCTCGATGGAGTGAATTGCTTTTCATCTTTGAACTAAGCATGTTTGCGCAACAAATTCGATGGCTTTTCTGAAACCCTACCCTAAGGCCAATTTCATATTCACAGTTATTACGAATTTCAGTTGAGAAAAATAAACTCTTTTTCATGAGCTAATAAAATTTACGCACTCTTCCCTTTTAATTCAGACGTTTCCTGACTGTTCTTAGCACTCATTTACTTAGTTCTTGTAGAGGCCTGCAAGTGAAGTGATTCGAATGATTAACAAATTGAAAGCTGATTTTGGCGGGCAAGTTGGCTCTCTTGAACGCGTACAGTCTTCTCTTGACCATGTCCCTCACAGGTTGGCTAATGCTTGTCTTTCTGTCTCAGTGCCGAAAATTTTTCCTTCCAAACATGTTCTCCAAGTATAACTTCGACTTGGTTCATTTCTCACCCTGTTTGAATAAACTTGAATTCATAATTCATACAGATGAAACGACAAATTGGAGGAAGAGAATGTCACATGAGAATTTCCGATGCATAACTTTCGAATAAAAATTAAATATATCCTATATCAATCGTTCTAGAATGTCAATTTCTTCACAAATTATGAATTCAAGTTCAGTTTCACAGAAAACTCTATGCAAGATTCCCAGCGCATAGCAAGCACCAATATTGAAACATTAAAAATTCCTCCGCTTGGCAGGTATTAGGTTTAACCAATTTTATCATATACAAATTCCGTGGATAAGATACGAATATTTGATAATTTTTCTTCCTGAAACAGAGAGCACTAATTGCATAAGCTCAACTAATTGTAAATTACAACTCGTCCTACTTATGCCAATCAAGACATGAATAAAAAGTACAAACCTTAGCTCTTGCGCCTTAATCTTAGCTTCCTCTGGTGTCAAGGATGTTTTTTCAGCCTCAGCATTAGTTTTTTCAGGTACCTAAATTACAAAAATCCCCGATTATGGAATAATTAATAGTAAGGTTGCCACACTAAATACATTAAAAAAACCAATGGCGACAAATCCTCCAATGTCAAACGCAAATGAGCCCATCATCTGGGATTTAGACACATATATTTTTTTTTATTCCAAATCAAAATAGTCAGCTGACTGTCTTAAAAAGAAAAAAAAAGCAAATAGCAATACTGTCAAGCAGAGCTCAATTGCTCCATGGCGTGGATTTACCATGATTAGTGTTTCCCTTGCGGTGGAGTTTGCATAGTCTTCCTTTGATCACTTGCCCCATCGTCTAATCCACAAAGAGATGATTAGGTCAATAACTAAATGGTGATTTACCCAATCGTAAATAAAATCAATGGCTGCGTATGGAGTGAAAAGTCAACCTTTGTAAGGAGTGAAAAATTGTCCACCATATGCACCCATATAAGTTGTTCTCATTGGTTCATCAGGCATCTAAAAAAGTTTAGTGACTCAAGATTTTTCCTCAATGCGAACAGAAATGTAACAATGGACACATAGAATAAACTTACGCGCGCATAGGCTACTCCACTAGCTCCCCTTATTACCCCATGCCCTTCTCGAACTTTTGCTTCTGTACCTGAACATCGTTATTGTGTTCTGTTTCCTTCCTTCGCACCAGAAGAATAGAATAACAGATTACTATACGAGATCTAAACAACAAATTACATTGTATATAAATAAAAGGAAGAATCATTAAAACCTGCAACTTGCCAATGCTCTTTCGCCCTTTTCCATAGATGCCGCGTGAAGAGGACTCTCCCTTTTCGGTGGTATTATGTATAGGAAATGGTTCTGATGGTTGCTCTAAATTTTTTGAAACTTGGCTGACCATGTCAATCGTGGGCTCATATGCATCATATGTTTGAAATAGTGGAAGTTCCGTAGCTCCCTGGTGCTCACCTCCCTCGGACCCCTGAGTGACATATAAGTATGTATTCATTGTTGCAAAAATATTTAGAGCATGTTAGGGATGTTATACAAGAATTTCAATCCATACCTGGCCTGCAGCTTGCATCCTTCGTCGGATACATGTCTTCCGGTTATGCCCCACTTGCTGGCAAAGAGAGCATTTCATTGGGACGCCTTTCTTGCCAAAATTTCGACCCTTTAGTTCTTTCTCACTGATGTCAACTCTTCTCCTCTGCTTGGGCCTTCCAGGGGTTCTCTTCACGAGAGGAGGGAAAACATAATTCCCTTCAACTTCAACCCACATGTTCTTTCCATTCATAGGAGCAATACCATGACTATACGCTAGCTCATACGCATCTCTCTTCAACCAGTCAACGACATAATCTGCAGGGTCTTCCTTGTTCCAGTGAATGCAAGCAATGGCATGGCAGCATGGAACACCTCGTATACGCCAATATCTACAACTACATGTCCCGGCACGTAAATCAACCACAAATCTGTTCCTCATGTTTGAAACTTCGAATTGACGGCACCCTGCAGGTTTAAGAAAGCATGTCCTAGACTCTAACTTGTTTCGTTCCACCATCTCCTTTATGCGAGGGCACAATTGATCAGTTCTGTTAGAGAATAACTCCCTCATCCTAACTATCCTCTCCATGATTGTACTTCGGATACCTTCCAACATGTCTATGATGGGTAGAGACCTAAATTGTAAGATATAACTGTTGAAGCATTCACAGATGTTGTTGTCAATCGTCTCACACTTCGACCATTCACTGATGTAAGCTCTGCAAAACTTTTGTACGCCCACATTTACGAAATCCTGCGCGGCTTCTGGTTTCAAGGCGGTCATTTCTCTAATAATCCTCCGGAATTTTTCAATAGTTGTGCACTTCACAGCGGCCCAAAATAAGTTCTGCAATATGTTGGTGGAGTGTCCCTTTTTCTTCCAATTCGCAAATATATGTCTCGCACAGTTTCTATGCTTCGCCTATGGTAACAGATTTGTAAGTGTGTTTTCTAGACCCTTCTGTTGGTCACTTATGATCGTCCAACCAAGACCGTCGCCAATTCCTAAATCTCTCATGAGCAGTTGAATAAACCAAGTCTAGGAGGATTGATTTTCTCCTTCAACCATTGCCCAAGCAATAGGGAACATTTGATTATTCCCATCCTTCCCCACAGCACTCAGTAATTGACCTTTCATTTCAGTCTTTAAAAAACAACCGTCTAGAGCAACGAGTCTTCTACAACCGCCAACAAAACCTCTTGCCAGTGATTCGAAGCATATGTAAAGTCTCTTAAACCTACTCAGAGAATCAGGGCCGTCCCTATCAAGCACTAACTCGAATGTACTCCTCCTATTAACTTTTTTTAACTCAGCGACGTAAGAAGGAAGCAAGTGGTAATGGTCATCCAAAGTTCCTTGAAGCATCTTACGGGCCGCAGATCTCGCTCTATAACATGTAGACATGGTCACTGTGATGCCGAACTGTTCGTTTATTTCCCGCACCATATCTGCTACCTTCCAATCCATATTCAGTCGAAATTTCTCTAAGAGGTGGTCTGCAATCCACTGATAGCTAGCTTGTCTACATGTTGAAGCCCGACTGCACCTATGAACATCATTTAGATTCTTCACAATCAAAACCTCCTTGGTATAAGTCCAACTAGCATATATCCTCCATGGGCAACCTTCAGTGCAAACAACTTCAACTTTTTTCTTACTAGACTGTGGAAACTTCAAGTTCAACCCATTCCAGACTGCATAGTTTTTCACAGCGGCGATAAATTCAGATGGCGATTCAAATCCCATGCCTACTTGAAATTTTATCTTATCAATCGGGCATCTAGAATCAAAATGTGTGCCATCGCGCCTATTCATAATAGGTTCGCCCTCGTCATCCGTATCGTTAGGAGTTAATATATCATCATCTGAAATGTCATACTCACTATGACATTCATCACCCTATATTTGTCGTTGAAGTTGTTGTTCTCTGTTTAGCTGGGTGGCAACAAATTCATCATTCCACTCTTCACTCTGATATCCATCACTCCCCTCAGTTTCTTCACTTGGAAGGTATGCAGAATCTGTATCACTATCGTAAGAAGAACCGAACACTCTTCTCTCGTCATCACCCCTACTTGACAGAAAAATAGAAATATGTAACTGCTAATGTGTATAGGAGTGGAGAGGAGGGAAGAAGATGAGAAGAGGAGAGGAGAAAGTAAGAGGAAAAGAGAAGAAGAACAAAGTGAGAACAAAAAGAGAAGGAGAAATAGTGAGAAGAGAATAAAAGGAGAAATAGGAAGACCAGAAGAGAGTAGGAAAAAAGATTGAGGATTGGAGAGGAGGAAGAAGATGAGAAGATGAGATGAGAAAATAGGAAGAAAAGAGAAGGATAAAAAAATTAAGAAGAGAAGAGAAGAAGAACAGAGAAGAAGAAAGATGAAGACGAGAAGAGAATAGGAAAAAGATTGAGGAGTGGAGAGGAGGGAAGAAGATGAGAAGGGGAGAGAAGAAGAAGAAAAGAGAAGAAGCAAAAGAGGAGAAAAAGTCAGAAGAGAAGAGACGAAGAAATAGGAAGACGGGAAAGAGAATAGGAAGAAAGATTGAGAAATGAAGAGGAGGGAAGAAGATTAGAGGAGAGCAGAAATTCAGACGAAAAGAGAAGAAGACGAAGCGAGAAGAGAAAGAGGAGAAAAATTGAAAACAGAAGAGAAGAAGAAATGGGAAGACGAGAAGAGAATAAGAAGAAAGGTTGAGGATTGGAGAGGAGAGGATTGAGCTTTAACCGTAGGAGGCCACGCAGGCCGCCGACGGCCACCGGAGGCCTCCTTGCATGGCCTCCGGCAGCAGGCCTCCGGAGGCCATCGGAGGCCATGCTGCTGGGAGATCACCCAGAGGTGGTCTCCGGTGGCCGCCGGAGGTCTCCCGACGTCCTTCGTGGCCTCCGACGGCCCCCCGGACAGCCTACCTCAAAATCTGAAGAAAAAAACCTAAAAATCAAGAAAAAAACCAACCTTCGGCTCCCCATCGACCCCTCTTCCGGTTAAAGCTCTTGAATCCTCGCCCGAAATCTTCGCCCGAATCCTGCAGCCTCAGAAATCTTCCCCGCCAGAGGCCTTTCCCCTTCCCCTTTCCCCTTCCCCTTTCCCTTCTCCCTTCTCCCTTCGATCCCAGTAAGAAATCGGGTATCTGACGTGGACACCGCCTGGCTTCCAGGTGGAATCCCGTCTTACGTGGACTCTCCGGATTCCACCTGGCAGGCAGGCGGTGTCCACGTAAGCGGGCGCGTCCTAGATCTGGCAGTTTAAAAATATCGGGACTATAGGATGTCAAATTCAAAGTTTGGCATGTATCTGCCAAACTTTGAAAGTTCTAGCCTGCAGGGTGCTAAATTCCCTTAATTTTATCTTGGTTGGTATTTTCCTTATATTAAATAAATTAATGCATCATCATGTGTTGATATAATTTTAACTGATGGAAATTAAAAACCAACTATACAATTTCAGAGAAAAATAAATCTTATTAGTCAAGTAGTTATAGAATAAATACTAAAAGGGCTAGAAGCTGGATTATTTATGAAACTTCTGAAAGTTCTTGGGTGAGTCATGTGCATGTATACCAAAAAACTTGGGATAACTGTGACCAGAAATCATCAAGAAGAGGAAATTTAAAATGATATTGTCAACTAGTCAGAGAATATGCATCGATCATAGGACATTATCTCTTTGCCTTTTCTTGATCAGATTTTGGAAAAATCTGCATGTTGAAACTATTTCTGTTTTTTTATGTATTTCTGGGTATGAAAAATAGAAATTCTTATAGGGGAACAAGAGAAAACTTGTTTACTTTTCCATTTAGTACATTTGAATTTAGTAGAATGTAATACTCCAGCTACATTTCATATGCATGTCAGCTGAATTTAAACAAATTATTAGGATAATGTTTAGAAATATTTGTGATGACTTCACTAATTTTCATAAAAAATTTGATGCATGTTTAGTAAATTTGTAAAATTATTTGCAGATATGGATGTAGAAAAGGCTGGGACTCAGCTGGAAACGTCCCACTGTTTGAGTCAAAAAAGAGGTAGTTACGAGTCGTCTAGTAAGCAACTGTTGGAGAAATGTAGACAAAGCCAAAGTAGAAGTGATCCAGAAATTTCTGCCACCTAAGAATAACAGGAAACTCAGAGTGTTCCTTGGCCATATGGATCTCTATAGACAGCTCTTTAAAAGTATATATTAAAATACGGGTCTCTGTATTTATGACATATTTATATTCAAACATATGAAATAAAATGATTTTATTATTATAAATTTATACTTGATGAAAAATCAAAAAATTCAGAAATAAATATCCAATGTGGATGGATGTGCATTGACTACCAATTTTTAATGGTGAAAAGAGATCTGACCGGCTTAAATATTTTTTTCAATGACACTTAACAAGTTTATAAAGTTACATACAGATTTTGATCCTTAATTCAGCAATGTGACCCATTGATGGCATGATTAAAGGTCACATTTCAAAATGATGATGATGCATACGTTCAACAATAAGATGTCTACAAACATTGCACTAATTTTATGTCAAACTAGTTGATTAGGTGTTTAATAGGAAAACTTCCTGTAGCCTCATTATTAGAGAAATCTTGAATTCAAAGCTTTCAACATAATCTCTGGTGTTTACCCTAAGGAATTCGAAATATTATTTAATAAAGCTGTCTGTAACTATGCACTGCGGCCTAAGGAATTAAAATATTATTTAATTCTATTTTTTATAGAAACGATAAAAAGTTAATTTATCCAATTTTATATGACATGAAGGTTAGAAATTATTTCAAAATCCGGAAGAAGTAAATTAACCATTTAGTCATTTTGATTTTTTGTAGTTTCCCTCAATTTATATTTCAAAATTTTACTTTATCACTAAATTAATCTTAGATAATGTCTTAACGGATGATGAATTTACATTTGATGACTGCTCTTAAGAGATGAAATGAAACAGATGAAATTAGAAATTATTTTCTTCACAAGAAAGGTATGTGAGTTGTCACCTGGATCGCAACATCATGATGTCTCTATAATTTTTGTGCCCAATTAGCAATTTAAAAAGATATATAGGAGGTATGGACAATTTATGATTGGGAAGCAAGGATTCCTGAAGACAGTTTTCGGGGGTAAATTATGAGTTTGTTGGTGCTAATGCTTGCGATGGTTTCAGACAAATTCTACACTTATACATAATAATTTTGCAGCACTCTAGGCTTCAGTGGCCAAACTCTAAATGTATTTTTTGCTAATATCAGTAATACATCTACAGACTATACAGGTGGAATAACAAATGTAAGTACAATACTTGAAAATTTCAGCAAACCAATAAAAAAGTTTATTGTCCCTACAGAGAGTTTATAGCAATAGTTAGGATAACAACGCATCATTATGAATAAAAAAGATAAATGGAGAAAAAATTACTTGTAATTCTATAAAACCGCATGAGACCTAAATATAAGTTGAGGTATCAGAGTAATGACCAACATTACGAACCCTTTGTGAGGAAATATACTATTAGTCAGGGGATAAAAACTAGTGGTAAATGTATTGTATCACATGTAAAGGATAGCTGCATGACCACCTTTCGTAAACTCCTTGAAATAAATTACTCCCCTCCACATGACATTTTCTTATCCAGAATGTCCAAGAAGCATAATTTTATCACAGAAGCTGTACCGCAGAACTCCCAGACTACGTGGGCTCCGTGCATTAGTGGACAATATTTCTTCTTTAAAATTGGCTGGATCTGATGGATCTCTTCAAACGACAGTTTAGTCACCTTGAAGGCACAGAAGTGACTGCGAAAAAGACCAACCAGCTACAGGTATAAGGTGATATTTGTATAATTCTGATGTACAACATTGCAATAAAAACATTTAATGTCAAGAGTTAAGACTTCGTTTCGTCTTTCATTTTTCCCTCTATTTTCTCTTCCAATAAAAAAAATTAAAGGCCAAAATTAAGACAACAAAAAATTTAGTCTTCCAATTATTTATTTACTCTTTCACTCTTTTTCTCTCTCTCTCTCTCCCCCTCTCTCTCTCTCTCTCTCTCTCTCTCTCTCTCACTCTCTCTCTCTCTCACTCTCTCTCTCTCTCTCTCTCTCTCTCTCTCTCTCTCTCTCTCTCTCTCTCTCTCTCTCTCTCTCTCTCTCTCTCTCTCTCTCTCTCTCTCTCTCTCTCTCTCTTCACCTTGAACAGTAGCTTGACAGTGGGGTCCTCTTTTTTTTTTTTGGGTCAGTGCTGAGCTCTGCATGCCAGGATGGGGGCTGTTGAAATGTGGTATTGACAGGATGGCGGCAGTTCTTTCGCTGAGCTGTAGAATTTCTAGAGAGGGGAGAGGTCTCTTCCCCTCGCTCTCTCTCTCCTTATCTCTCACGCTGTCTCTCTCTCTGTCTCTCTCGCTCTCTCTCTCTCTATGTATCTCTCTCTCTCTAGCTCTCTCTCTCCCTATCTGTCACGCTCTCTTTCTCCCCATCTGTCACGCTCTCTTTCGCTCTCTCTCTCTCTCTGTATCTCTCCCTCTCGCTCTCTCCCAATCGCTCACGCTGTTCCTCTCTGTCTCTCTCGCTCTCACTCTCTGTCTCTCCCTCTCGCTCTCTCTCCCCCAATCTCTCTCTCTATCTCTCACCCTGTCACTCTCTCACTCTCTCTCCCTCTCACTCTCTCTCACTCTCTATCTCTCACGCTGTATCTCTCTCGCTCTCTCGTTCTGTATCTCGCTCTCTCTCTCTCTCTCTCTCTTTATCTCTCACGCTGTCTCTCTCTCGCTCTCTCTCTCTCTCTCTCACGCTGTCTCTCTCTCGCTCTGTATCTCTCCCTCTCGCTCTCTCTCTCTCTCTATCTTTCACGCTTTCTCTCTCTGTATCTCTCCCTCTCGCTCTCTCTCTCTCTCTATCTTTCACGCTGTCTCTCTCTCGCTTTCTCTCTCTGTATCTCTCCCTCTCGCTTTATCTCTCTCTCTCGCTCTCTCTATCTCTATCGCTCTCTCTTTCTCTCACGCTGTCTCTCTCCCGCTTTCTCTCTTTCTCTCACGCAGACTCTCTGTCACTCTCGCTGTCTCTTTCCCGCTCGCTCTCTCTATCTCCCAAGCTGTCTCTCTCCCTCTCTCTCTCTCTGTCTCCCTCTCTGTCTCTCTCACGCTGTCTCTCTCGCTCTGACCGCCCTCTCTCTCCCTCTGTCTCACGTTGTCCCTCTCGCTCTCTCGCTCCGTCTCTCCCTCCCTCTCTCTATCTCTATCTCTGTGTCTCTCTCGCTCTGTCTCTCCCTCTCTCTCTATCTTTATCTCTCTGTCTCTCTCGCTCTGTCTCTCCCTCTCTCTCTATCTCTCTGTCTCTCTCGCTCTGTTTCTCTCTATCTCTCTGTCTCTCCCTCGCTCTCGTTCACTCTCACCTGTCTCTCTCGCTGTCTTTCTCGCTCTCTTTCTCCATCTCGCTGTCTTTCTCGCTCTGTCTCTCCCTCTCGCTGTCTCACCCTGTCTCTCTTTCTCGCTCAGTCTCCCCCTGTCTCTCTCTCTCTCGTTCAGTCTCACCCAGCCTGTCTCCCTCTCTCTCTCTCTCTCTCTCTCTCTCTCTCTCTCTCTCTCTCTCTCTCTCTCTCTCTCTCTCTCTCTCTCTCTCTTTGAGTCGCACCCTCTGACTCGCTGTCTCCCTCTCTTTCTCTCTCCCTCCCTTACCTCTCGTTCTGTAGCACGAGAAACGTGGGCTCTGGCCCACGTTTTTCTACAGCTTTCTTTATCTCCCAAGCATAGGAAAAGCACAATGCAGGAAAAAGAATGCACATAAAAAGAAAGCCAGGGCCCCTGACCTCTCTCCTGTCGCACAAGAATCAAACTTAAACAGTCCACCGGCCCACCCCCTATCCTAAACTTTGAGAACCCACCACAGTCACAGCAAAAGACAGCACCCACAAAATTCAACCCACCTTTCATCTCCTGCTCGTGAAGACAAAGGAAAAGATAATGCTATGTGTACAAAATGAAGAGAGTAGTATCATGCTATGTGTGCTATGAGGCTTCTGTCACCTTGGGCCAGACAGCTCTATTGGCTGGACGAGCTGGAGAGAGTCATCGGTGAGGTCCGAGAAGCGGTCAGAGGAGGATAACTCGTGCGCCGCTCGAGCCGAGCCCGCCGCCTCCCACCGCTGAGCCGCAATTCCCTCCCCCGGCACGACCTCCCCCTCCAGCATCCGCACCACCTCCGCCATCCGGGGCCGCTTCGCCGGCTCGGGCTGTGCGCAGACCAGCGCCACCCGCACCAGCCCGTCAACCTCGGCTGCATCCCATGCGGTCAGCGCCGGGTCGACGAGCTCGCCGAGGCGGGCCTGCGCCCGGAGCTTGGCCGCCCAGTCGGCTATGGCGCCGCCCTTGTTGTGAGACTTGAAGAAGTCAAGGGCGGGCACTGCGGAGACGAGCTCAAGGAGGAGGATGCCGAAGGCGTAGACGTCGGTCTTGTCGGAGGAGTGGCCGGTGGAGAGGTACTCAGGGGGAATGTGGCCAGCCGTGCCACGGACTGCGGTGGAGACGTGCGGCGCGGCGTGGTCAAGTAGCTTGGCGAGGCCCAGATCGCCGACGACCGCCTCCATGGCAGCGTCAAGCAGTATGTTGGCTGCCTTCACGTCTCTGTGGATGATCTTGGGGTCGCATTGCTCATGCAAGTATGCTAGGCCGCGTGCCGCTCCCACCGCTATCCGTTTCCTCGCCGCCCACTCCAGAGGCGGCTTCCCTGCCAACACCCCACGACAGTTTCACACCAGTTAGCAAGTAGAAGCACTCTTTCTCTCTCTAAGTTTCTAATTGTCCATGTGGCGGGTAGAGGATGTGACTAGAGAGGAAGATATTGATGGAGAAATGTACAGACTTCTCTTTCTAACTTACGCAAAATTACTTGTATTATACTTCTCTTTCTCTCGTTGTTAATGTGGAGGGTAGAGGATGGCTGGAGGGGAGGATATTGATGGAGAAATGGAGAGACTCTATCTCTAACTCACTCTATTCATCGACTCCACTAATTGGAAGGAAAGAGAGATTGATGGAGAAAAAAGGATGATGTGGAGACCGAGAGAGAGAGATGGAGACGTATTTACCCATGTTAGGGGGATGAACGGGAAGAGAGATGAATGTAGAGAAAGATGAATACAGAGATCTATTGAGAAAGATGGATGGAAAGAGGACAATGACACAAAAGCTGGAAATGATCTAGAGAACTTAAGGAAGGTAGAAAGATGGATGAAGAGAGAACCGGAGAAAACAAACAAGAGGAACAGAAAAATTATGTACAGCAAAGAGTTAGAAGCAACACCCAATCAAGAAACAGACAAGTAAGAAGATGAGAGCAGATACCTTTGAGGCGATTAGCGAGGCTTCCATTAGGCATGAAGGGATAGACGAGGATCCGCTCGGCGGCGGCGGCGCAGTAACCATAGAGGCGGAGCACGTTGCGGTGCACTGCCAAGCTGATCATCTCCACCTCTGTCTGAAACTGCAATTCCCCACCGGCAGCATCGCCATCTCTAAGCCGCTTCACCGCCACCACCGCCCCGTCCCGTAACACCCCTCTGTATACAATGCCAAATCCTCCCTTCCCGACAATGTTCTTGTCACTGAAGTTGTCCGTTGCCGCCAGCAATTCTCTCAGTGAGAATCTCCTCAGATTCCCCAGACATGCTTCTTCTCCCAAATTTTGCTCCTCTGAAACAGAGACAACGTTGTTAGAACGTTTCAAGAGAGAGAGAGAGAGATTGAACGGTGTAAGTGCCAAAAACCCTGCAAATTGGCTTCCTGCAAATGGTATTAATCTCCCAAGTTTATCACGTTCAATGAATCAGATACATGTTACATTGTCAGGAAACGGGTTCTACTGTTTCTTTAATCAGATCATATCCCCAGAAAGAAAAGGAAATTGAGAGACCTCTTTGACATCTAATGAGTCGAATCTGAATCATCAAAAAGATTGAATACGTAATAAAATCATGAAATTTTCACTCAGTATCTAGATGTAGAAATGTTAAAATTAATGTTACTAAAATTTGGCTCCCCACAAAAAATTATCCAAGAATGGAAAAGGTGATGACACATTGCGAAACTGAAATTCAAGACGAATGAGGATCAGGGCATGAAACGGAGTTGATATGATCATAGAATTGACAATGTTTACTCACCATTCATGTCGAAGAAATCAGGCTGTTTGCTGCGTTGCCATTGAACCAGGATCAGGGCGATGATCAGAATCAGAAGGGCAGCACCGCCAAGGCTCAAGCCCAAAGCGATTGCAAATCTCCCAGTTCTGCTCTCCTGGTTGCTGACCGGGTTTGTAAAGTCTAACAGTTCAAAACAAATATAATCCAGTTTACATTTCAAGATAAGCATCAATGAACAAGTAAAGTGAGGAATAATTAAGGACTTCTTTTCATTCACTAGTTATGGTTGTTTAGACTGTATCAACAGATGTTATATAATTTTAAAAAATTAAGGGACGAAGAATTTACTCTGTAAGCTGGAGCTGAAGGGAGCAGGAACGGCGCCGACACATCCTCTCTCAGTCGTGTTCGAACAGATCAAAGAATTGCCGACGATACTGTTAAACAAAACAAATTTTAATGATAATGGCACTGCATGATGAGTTAAGAGAGGAAAAAAATCAGAAATAATCACTATCTAATGATAGTATTTTAAGTAGAAATAACGGAACAATTCGATACTAATGAAGTCATGAAAGCTTGACGAACTGCCCCAAAAATAGTTGAAATTAAAAATTATAGCAATGAAAGCATCAATTAAAATACATGATACTAATGAAGTCATGATAGTAGTTTGAGTTGAAATAAAGGAAAAATTCGATACTAATGATGTCATGAAAGCTAGAAGAACTGCCCCCAAAGAGTTGAAAATAAAAATTATAGCAATGAAAGCATCAATTACAAAACAAGATAATACAATCACCTGAACGTCACGGCGGAGAAAGATGGCACTGGCCCAGTCAAATTGTTGTAAGACAAATCCCTTCAATCGAGGAAAGTACAACAGATTAATACAATCACAGATGAAAATGTGGACTTGATATTACCAAGGGAGAGAGATTACAGAAAAGTGAGTTTCGAGATATTCGCTAGAGATTGAGGAAGCTTTCCTGAAAGACTGTTGTTGTTAAGTCTCCTGCGGAACAATAAAAAAGATTAAATCAGTGCACAGATAAAAGCAATGAAAGATTATCCGCCTAAATAATATCGCATACAGATATTCAAGCTGCTTCAAATCTCCTAGGGAAGAGGGAATCTCTCCAGTAAGAAAATTGTTGGAGAGGTCAAGAGTTCGAAGATGGGCAAGCTTCCCAATTTCCGGCGGTAATTTCCCAGATATGTTATTATTCTGTAGAAGCCTGCAATAAGATTAAGACAATTTGGAAGAAGATTTAATAAGATTAAATGCAGAAAATGAAAAAGAAGAAGATTGAACAAGATCTTACACGGACTGCAGATTAGTGAGATTTCCTATGCTGGGAGAGAGCGTGCCAGAGAGATTCTGGCTCGGAGTACCACTGAAGAAACAGAGAAAAACGAAGAACATGATTCAATAACAGAAGAAAATGCCAGAACAAAGATGGCGAGCAATTACAGTCCAATAACGAGATTGTCCGGCGAGCAAGTGACTATCGTCCAGCTACACGGATCGACGGAGTTGCTATCCCAATTATCCAAAACTCCATGCGGATCCTCCAGCGATTCCCTAATCCCGATGAGAGCTAAAACTGCACAATCAAAACCCAAAAACACTAATCAAAACCCAAATCAAACCAAAGAAAGATGGATGAAATCAAAGAACAGAACCTTCGTAGTTCACACCCAGAGGAGAAAGCAGAGAAACCACGGTCGCCAAACAGGAGAAAAGAACCAGAAAACCAAATCCGCATCTCTTCATCTTCCCCAACTCGGAGAGAAGCTTCCAAGTCCGCAGCTTTTAGATTCAAAAGCACCCTTTCTGAGCGTATGAGTAGGCAGAGAACGAAGACCCACCTCAATCACGTCAATCAGTGTACTGCCCATCAAAAGATTGCTTAGAACACGCTTAGAACACGCATCTGCCGATTTAGTATCATGTCTTGTTCTTCCTGCTTGCTTCTCGCCGCCGTTAAGCGGAACAGATGGAAAGACAGCACTGACCCATGAAGAGGGTTAGAGAGAGAAAGAGAAGCCGAGCGAGGTTGAATGATTTGCTACTCTGATGTGATGCAACGGCGGGCAAAGGGATGGAGGATGAGATTCTGTTGGAAAGTGGGTGGGGGTGGGAAGAAAGAATAAAAAAACGTTCTTGCCAGGAAGAGAACGAAAGGGGATATGAGAGAGAAAGCCAGCCAGCTAGAACAAGAGAGAGAAAGGGTGGTGGGTTCAACTTATCCGTGATCTTTTTATGTTCTTAAATAAACATGCAAGTTTAGAAAGATTATCGAAGGAGTTATCTAGTAGTTAATCTAATTTTGATGGGTTTAAGAATAACCCATTGCAAAATCTCTCATTTGCAGGTTTTTAATGTGATATTAGTAATATTCTTTGGCAAGCTTAAAGGGTATCATTAATTTCTGTCCTGTTATCTTTAAGTTGACGCCTAAAAGTTTGGAATACTCAATAAATGGTAAGCTAAAAAACAATATTATCCTTCCAATGGTGGCAGAGATGGAGATAGGGACCTCTCTAGAACACAGTAAGAACGAGGAACTGATGATGCTAAATGAAGAGAGATTATTAAATAATCATTGATGATACTAGGTTAGCCTCTCTTATACCCTCTACTACTAAGAGTATCTCATTAGTGATAATAGGTTATGGTTTCTTGTATTTTCTTACGATTGAAGATGAGCTTTGTATTTTATTGGCAGCTACAGAGAGGAAACATTGAATTTTGACTCTCTCGGTTGAATAACAGGCAAAACATACAAGCCAAAAACTATTTTACGGTGCTCAGTTCACCCAGTACTGAAAAAAAAAATTAACTTTCGTGGATATTACACTGGAAATGTTAACCCAAAAGTTTTTAACCTCAAGTAACAGCAACTGTTTATAATCGATCAGGGGTTTAACCCTCTTATGATTATATTTACAGTGCTCACAGGTCTACGTAGGGACCCTGCTATACTCTATGCACGAGGAGACAAAAAAATTGTGATTTACTGAAAAAAAAAGTTGATACACTATGTGTAAATTAAGAGTAAAAAAAGGTAGGCATCTTCCAAGTGGGTATTGTTTAAAAATGTTGACAAAAAGTGGGAATATTATCGAGTGGGCATTCATGAAAAACAGACGAGTAAATTGGCAAACTGCCGGCAAAGTAGGGTATAGATTACTATTAAATGCAAGGAATCCCAGCCAGCTGCAGCTCTCAAAGACGGGAATCTTGTCGTCTCGCCTGAGCAGTAGACACTGCACTCTTGGAATTTGGCGTCGTCCGTCCTTATTCATGGCGTCGTAACGTGAGTTAGAGAGAGAAACCCCGCTCGGTAAGCTACACGAATAAGATATAGACTGGAGACAGCTGAAATAACAGAGAGAAATGCAACGAGGGATAGAGAGACACGTCTAGAAATCTGGGTTCTGAAGAGTGACAGACCGCCAATGATAGAGACAGTGAAATAACTACGAAAGAGGCGTCAACAAAGGCGAAGAAAGTCCTGCAGGAAAGAAAGATAACTTACCTGAGCTCTCTTATTTCTGCAGAAATCAGACTTCATTTACTTCCCTTTCATTCAAGATTTCTTCTTGGAAACTATTCTTTAAACTGGAATATTTAAAAGACCCACATAAATGAAACCCAACTCCCGAATAATACGGACTTGGCTGAGAGTTAATGTAAGCGGCCGGTACAGAGTGAGGCCCCTCTTGGGCTTATTAAATAGACTGGACATTCCCTTTCTTCTTGCTGACGAACAGTAAATTCGATGAGACTGTGATGGTATATGATTAGACTGTGATTACTTTGTCTTGTTTAAAATTCGTTCAACATTCAACATCTCTACGCAATGTTAATGAATCGGGTTCAGTGATTAGGTTTTTGGGTTCGACTAAGGTTTAGTTCGATCAACTTCGTATGAGAGAAGAAAACGACTTATACCTCGGCCGTTTAATATTCTGTCCCTTATAACTCGGACGATAGTTAAAATGGGACTCATGTTTTGTTGAACGTTATTAGATAAATTCTACGAAATAATACTGTTGTTGTCGTCTGAACCTGTATTTTGACGCGCCCATGTAAAAAACTGAAGAAACAATTCCATTTCTCGTCTACGTTTACTTCGGCCAGTTATGTATGCCGGTGATTAATGTAGCTCAATAAAGATTACTTCTGATCTATAACAGTAGTCGCGCAGTAGGTGTCCCGTCTACATACGCTAAAGCAGTACTCTATTGTAGACTTCTAAAATATGAACAGAAATGCGTTAAGTGATTACTGTAATTTGCCCGACAGTAATTAGTGGGGATGATGTCCAAAAGCGATCAATGAATAATAATTAATTAAAAAGGAGACTATGTTGATAATCTTAAGGGCAAATTATGGAATATATTATGGGATGCCAAAGCATCATAGTAAATCATTCTTTAATGATTTTCCGTTGGCTATTTATACTTGAGTGATTTTGCATTTATTGACTATTATGATCGGAATCTTCATTATCGCTTTATTATTAAGAAATAAGAATTCAAGTATTCATTATTTCGCATTTATTGACTAGTCCGGTAATAATGACACCAGATTAAAACACTACGTTAAGAAGACTATTCTCCAGGCGCTTCGCGATTCGAGAAGTATTGTATAGAAGATTCGGAAAATTAAATGCCGAGAATGAAATCTGAAGCTTCGATGCGATTCAGTAGCCAAACGAATAAGTGAACTCATACTTACAATTGTTAGTCATAGTAAATATTGTTGTGGGTTAATTCTTCTTTCCCGTGCCACCAAATAGTGGAAGAGAAAGAGAGGATGTTACAGAATAATATCTGATTCTATCGTCTTTTTCTTGGGTGTCTGCATGCGGGTGGCTAGCGAGAGACAACGGGAATATCAAATGTTGATGCCGACGCTTCCTGTACGTTAGAAATTCAGAATACTTAACATGTGTCCGGTGGATCATGCACGGTCTTTTCAAACTTTTTCTTCCTGTTTTGAGTACTGGAGTTGTCGACATTAGGGCTTCAGGTGACTGAGCACTGGGAGGTTTTAGGATATCAGAGATCCACATCTGAATTAAGCAGGAAGATGGTTCAACTTGTACGCTGTACAGCGTACTCTTTAGCGAGATACCACGAATTTTTTTACTGAAGGTGATCGTACCGGATCCATATTCCATCCCGTGGAATATCTATTATATTCCTCCCTCTCTCCATCTCTACAAATCTGTCTTCAACTATCGCTCTCCCCCTATCTCAAAGTATCTCTCTATCTCCCTCCGAATCTCTCTCTCCCTATCTCAAAGCATTTCTCTCTCTCTCTCTCTCTCCAACTCTCTATCTTCCTACAAATCTCTCTCTCTCCAACTCTCTATCTTCCTACAAATCTCTCTCTCTCTTTACTAATTCTCTCTCCCAATCTTCAAGTATATCTCTCTCTTCAGCTATCTCTTTCATGTCTCTCTCTCTCCAACTCTCTGTCTTCCTACAGATCTCTCTCTCTCTCTCTTCACTAACTCCCTCTCCCAATCTTCAAGTATCTCTCTCTCTTCAGCTATCTCTCTCTTTTAACTATCTCCAAGTATCTCTGGGATGTGGGATAAGATAGTGGACTTCATGTCATTGTTAAATTTATATCAAATGATAAATATGATATTCCTTGAGGATGTTCCACATAGGTTTAATCAGGTTGAAGGGGACTAACTTCGAGTAGTTGGAACTTAACAAGCACAAACTAAGGAATGTCTAAGATATCCTTAACTTAATGGAAGTAGAGGATTGAAAATATCATATCAAAGTTTTACACAAAGGGTTTAGTAAGGTCAGCAACCACTCTGAGTAAATCAACAATTATCTCAAAGTTAAGGTGTAACAGGGTACAATGGTGAGGGAGCCAAAAGCTTGGTCCTTCTGATGTTCAATGACATTTATTGACGTTGATTTCCAGCTCCACTGTCTAGTCTGAATGAGAAGAGGACGAGCTATGGGAAACAAAGAAAATGGGAGTGAAAGAATTGGTTGGCGAGAGAAGATGTTCACTTGTTGTGTGAGAAGGGTGGAATTAAAGTAGTCAAAGTGAACTAACAATATAGATGGGATAAGGCTTGAGATCGGATGACGATACGAAGAAAGGAGAAAATGAGAGGCAAGATGGAGATTTTGGGGATCAGATGAGGTGTGTGGCCAATGATATCGATGATTAGATGTCGAGAAGATGGTGGAAGATGATAAGGTATAGAAAAAGGGAGGGAAGAACGCAGGATGAGTTGCTTAGTGGTGAAGACGAGATACCATAATAGTTGTTTCTATTGCAGTTATCACCAAACAATCACTCTTCTCCAATAAACAAACTTCATAATGATCTCAACCAAAAGTGTCTTACAAACAGGATCATAGTCCTTTAAAGGAAAAGAAAATATGTGGTTACAAAGTAAATAAAAGCCTTGATGCGTTAAGAGAAAATGGGATTGGTGGTTTACGTGGAAGAAACTCATGGGAGAAGGTAAGGGAGAGAGGTTGTGAGAGATGTCAAAATTGATAGTTATATTGAGAACAGAGAAAGAAAAAGAATTAATGAGGGAAGAGAGTCATAGAATGATCAATACTGGCGGACAGTTAAGAGGATGAAACATTGGATTGAAAGAGAGAAAATCGGTGATGGAGAAAAATCAAAGAAAGTAATTGTGAGGAGAGAGAAAGAGAATGTGAGAGAGGAGAAAAGAAAAGTCGAGGGAAATAGAAAAAGAAAGAGAATGAAAGAGAGGAGGGAATGTTACACATTTCTCATCACTCTCTCTTCAATATCTCTCTCTCCCTATCACTAAGTAGGATTGGACATGAAGGACCAAGGAGTGGTCAGACCGGACTGAAACAAGACTGCAAGTCTTTTGTTTTAGGACATACCAGTTGATCAAGCAGGTTAGGTTCAAGTTATGCACTGTATCAGAATTCAAGTATTTATATAATTAGTTTTAGTAAAATTTTAAAAACATATTACATCCAACTCATCGTAGAGGTCTCTATTGAGCTATAGTTGTGGCATATTTGATTGTACATAGGCACCCACTTGATAAAGAGGAGATCTTTATGGAAGGCAGGACTGCAGGCTCCCATTCCAACCACTTCCTCAATTAAATGGATGTTCTCGATGAAGCAAGAGAGATGTGGAGGGGGAAAGACCGAGTGAGGCAGATGGACGTAGGGCAGGAAAGAAGGGAAGGGAGGCAAACGAAATTCATTACCAGAAGCTCTAAAGATTGTTATTCAACGAAAAAAATAATTTCAATTTCAAATAATAAATAAAAAGATAAATGACTTTTGAATGATAGAAAATCACCCTGATTTCTAATTAGAGGAAGAATGGACATGAATAGTTCTTTGTCAGATTTTGATAATAAATATATATTAAAAAGTTTCAAAAATAAATTGTTGAATGATAAATTTCTTTCTTGTCTTAATATTCTATGCGTTTTATCTTTGGATAATTTACTTTTGATAGACTCCCTTGTTTGTAATAACTGTGGCATGTGATGACTGCAAAATGATAGCAATAAATATGTGCATTTCTAGGTAATTTATCTACTTCTTTATCTTTATCTGCATATACTATCAACATTTATGTTAAGTTCTCAAAATCACGAATAAAATCACATTTTGTAATTTTGAGTTAATTATTGTCATTTGCAGGACTAACCCCACTTAACTCATTGAGTTAAGTGGAATGAATCTCACTCCCTTCTTAGTTTATGTGCAAGATGCAGGAATTAGGTGAAACTTTCGTGATAAAAGGGGATAATTAAATGAAGTAGAAGCTATTTGGCCCAAAGGAACAGGCCCAGCCATGACCCTGGACCAAGAAAGGAGGCCCTAATCAAGACAGCTGCTCTAGTCTAAAGGCCAACTAAAGAAGCTCCACTAAGCCCACTATGGGAGGCATCTTAGGCCAAAGAAAGGAGGGCAAGGGGAATGTACAGCCATGACTATTTATGACCATTTAAGGTGCTTGGATGCTGATTGGAGGATACCCTTGGACGTGGATGCCAGCGAAGAAGATCCAGCCATTCAATCCATAAAATCATCCAATGGTGGAGACTTAAAGATACCACCTTTAATGCTAATTAAGGAAAGAATTCTTGAATGTCCCTGGGTATATTAAAAGGTCTCAGTGCTGATTGGAGGACCATAATGGACGTGAACAATGACCCGGAAAAGAAGATCTGGCCATCCAATGTATTAAAAATCCAATGGCTCTCATTTGCTCTCTCTACCTATATAAACCCCTTCACCCAATTGTAATATTCATCTTGTGATTGAATCTAAAGTAATGTTTGGGGGCCTAAGTGAAATTGAGTCATAGATCCATTCAACTTATTGAGTGCCAGGCTGAAGAGGAAGCATCTAGTGGTGAGGAAGCTGGTGGAAAGGAGAAGAAGTCCCTTGGGCCTTGGAGGGTGTGACAAAGAGGTTATCTTTTATTTCTTATTTTCACTCTTACCTGTTTTTTTTTGTCTTTTGTTTAGTCGAGAAGCTAGCCAACATCCAGACGGTTCCAACGCATCCAACTACGCTATAAAATTCATTATAGAACTCATTCTAGAGTGAAGTTAGTGTAGGCCAATTTTCTCTCTCCTTCGCCGAGCCACCTGCCCCATTTAGCATCAAGACTCGGCCAAGTTTTGACTAAGTCCGGAGTGCCGGCTGCCCACCACATTCGTGCGCTGCCTGCGGGCGCCAGCACACCTCTACCACTAAGCGCCGCCACGCCACTACCACACCACCACCGCAGGTTGTTTCTTTCATCTTCTATTTTTTTGGCTTTAAAATATTTATAAAAAATCCCAAAGAAAATTATAACTAAAGTGCAAATTCATTAGAAAAAACCCTTGCTCCCTGTGGATTGACCCTTACTCTCCCTAGGCTAGTAAGGTTATTATAATTTTTTGTTGCTTTAATTCGGATAAACCAATGACACTAAATAGCGAAGTTAAATCGTCACTAATTACTTCTAAAATCTGAGTTATCAGCATGAAATTAAATAACACATTGCATATCTTTTTCAATATTCAATTAATAAAATAAATTTATTGTAATGCATACTTGACGGATATAAATGGCATCCATAAATACATTATGTAATAAGTGAATTGTAATGAGATCACAACACTTTGATAATTAATTTTAAACATGAATTCTAAATATACTATTCAAGGGATACTCGAATGGGATATTACAATTGCATTGTTTAGTCTTTCTTATCTAAGATGGCAGATCCCATGCACGTTTGTGTTGAGACTTACGGACAAATCATGGTTGTGATAAGCCAAAAATAAGGGTGAAATTTTGCAATTTTATAATCCCTTATCATTTTTTGATTTTATCTTGTACAATAAAATTTACAAAACCCTAATGTAAGATGTATCACTGAAGTGATCTGCCTGAATAATTTGACCATAAGTAGAGTTAATTTAATCTTCGATGAAAATCAAATCACCCTAATTAGTTGAAGAGTTTAGACAAGGGGGGTAGAAGATATGGGAACAATTGAAAAAGGAGCTCTAGATAGACTTCTTTGATCCAATAAAAAGGATCAAAGGGGTCTCTAAGAAAGGATAAGAAGAAAATCTGATTTTGTCTTATTTTATTTTGGAGGGAATTTGGAAACCAAAATCACTAAGTATTATATCATCAACACACTCCAATCTTCCTAGAATTTAAACCATTTTATAATTTTTTTCTAATTATTAATTTCAAATTGGAATAATTAGATCAACTCAGTGCTCACTCCTCTTGATCCTAGTGAGGACTAGTACATTTCGCTCAAGTCTAACGATTAAGAGATTCAAACCAAGATCCATAATAATAATCAAAAGTTTCACTAAAAATCGATCCAAATCACACTAAAAATCAGATACAATGCCGTAAAAAATTATCAAATACAAGTGATCCATCATGAAGCTCCTCTCTGTCTTGCAGCTGTGAAAGAACCACCTCCACAATGATCTCCTCCTCTCGAATTCAGCTTTTATACTCAGGTTAAATGGTAACAATTTCCATTTTAACCCCATTTAGTAATTAATTTTATCCACCAATGCAGCCATGATCTGCATGATCCAACAATAAAGAGAAAAAGAGGAAGTTGAGACGAGCAAATCCATAAAAAATCATCTCAATCGGACTTCAGGATCAAAAGTTATTAATAAATGAAAATTGACCAATCTAAGTTGTTGGATCAATTTTCAGTAATTTAATTTTTTTCCTACACGCAATTTTGTGTCGTTCGGTGATTGTCTTACACATTTTGAACTTCAAATGGCGGATTCATTCTCGACATGCCACATACCTTCTGTCCTAAAATCAAAAAAAGAAAAAAGGGTAAAAAATAATCACAATACATTTAAAACACACTTACCATGGGTTGTTCCTAGTGCTGCCCAATCAGAATGTGCCACGCCACAGCCCATTTGTGCACTTTGTATGAGCCCCATGGGCGGCAATTTTACTACCCCAAGAAGATTCCTCAACGAATATCCTTGACGTCGTTAGATTCTCATCCGACGACACAGATTCGGCCACGTGGCCACCCTGATTCTATCTTGTGGCATTTTTGCGCTTAAGTACCTAAAACTATTTCAAGCACAAATTGACATCGCCCAGAAAATAATTGTATATAAGCCCCTCCACCGTATTTTCCTTAAACATTAAAAAAACCTTGATTAATGTCATAGAAACCTTGTAAATATTTTAATTGTATCTTTACGTCTGCAGTGTACGACAGAGAGCAGTTTTAAAGGCATAATTGCAACGAAAATTTAAGAAAAACCCCTCCAACTTTAGAAATTGCGTCAATACTCTTTTTTTCCTTGTAAATATATCTTTTATGTTTAAAAATTCAGTTCTTCCTCGAATAAATTCCCAAACATTTTCTAAAATTCTAAAAACTCTAAAAAATTCATTCATTCGGCCCCGCATTAATTAACACTTATATTAATTTTTAAACATGCTATTTTAATTTAAATAGAATTATTCAAAGTTTAAATAAATTCTATTAAATTCATAAAATAACAAAAAATTAGGGAAAATCAGAATTCACTTGGAAAAATTATTTAAGATGTAAATATATGACAACAACCTGATTTTTAAATCTTTAAATGCATACAATTCTTCTAATCTCTTAAATTAAATACCAAAATTAGGGTGTTATCATGTCGTTCTTTGGAGAAATATTTCATTGAACTGATATGTATGAATCACTAAGTGGTATTACGCCTAACTATGAATCAAGTTGATTCATGTCGTGTTTGTGCAAGTTGTACTTACATCTGAGACAAAAAAGACACCTTTTAGATAGAAACTTGTGTTTCATTATGATATATGAGTCTATAAGAATGAGATTTAAATGAGTCCTAGCTCGAACACTACAAGAAGTTCCCAAAGGAATCAATATATGATTTTCCACCCTCATCATAAGAGGATAATTAGATCACATACATTCCTCTTTTGTTATAATCTCCTGAGCCGAATTTCTTTTAGTTGGTTGCGGAGTAAACTCTGATCCCACATATTCACCAGGAACTAAGTATTAGTAAATGACCCTAGTCCATAGAAGAGAAAGAAAGCACTTTGGTTCAACAAAGTATAGAGTTCTAAAGAAATCTATTCCCATCAAATAATGAATGTATTTCTCATAACAACTCCATGGTAGATGGAACAAACTCTAGCCAGAAAGAGCCTTGGGGACCAAATTTCAATTTTAGTTATACAAAATAAGTATTCCTATAAAAATTTCTCAATAATATAGTTATTGAGACTTTAACTCCATTATGCGAGTATCTAGCCCTTTATATAATTATGAGGGTTTTTCTGTTAGTTGATATGGCTAGATCATGTATGTTGGTTAATTCTTGTAGGATCAATTCCCATATGGTGGAATGGTGATGAAGGATTAACATATTAATTTAAGCATGTAAGTGGTAGTCCCTCTATCAAAATATATAGATAATAAGATAAAAATGGGTCAATCCAAAGAATGGGAACTAAATATTAAAATGTGAATTGAAGCTACTGAAGGAACTATACAAAGAAAGAATTACTTATATCATTTTTAAAGGATTTCATATATTTTAATTTTGTTTATTAACTTCAGAACTGTAATTTATGACCAAGATGTATCTGGAAACGAAATTAAGTTGCAAAGGAGGTAAGATTAAAATTAGAATCGTATGCATTCAAAGTTCCAAAGAAGAAAATAGAAATTCAAACTGAAGGTGAAGCTAAAAATATTTTAATAGAATTTTGGGAAGAGATATGATATTTACATAATTGAATGGGGAGTAATTCAATTCCAAATCTAAAGAGACAAAGTAGGGAGAATGTTCTAGATAGAGGACATGGAGAAAATTGAGTGACCTAGTTTTTTCAATGGATTTTAAAATATATCTATGAATATAGGATATACAATGAGATGAAAAACTTTTATAGATTCTGAAATTGATCTTGAATGCAATAATGTGCACTAAATTCTACAAGGTTGCATATGCATTAATGTTTTGGAGATGTCCAAGAAGTAAATCAAGATGTCAAGAGGAATTTTGATTTTCAATACAAGAATCACAAAAACGTTTACACAAAAAGCAGCTGATGTGTCCTTCCTATCCAAGTTGTTTGGGACGAGTTTCCTTGACATTTTGTCTCTCTCTTCTCAAAGTTATTTTAATAATCAAACTGTATGGGTGGATAGATGGCCTAAAGAGAAGACTGCCATCAAATTTTTTATTTAATTTGACTGTTCAATCTCAACATAAATCCATTTTAAAGGCTTATTTTCCACCGTCGGATTTGATTTATTTGTCCTCCACCCATTGCCAGCTGGATTGAGATGTGTGATATGATTGATCAGGATAGGTTTACTAAAATTGGCGCTATATGTCTTGGGCTCTAAAAGAACATAATTTTTTAATTTTAAAAAATAGGTGGTCGCCTGTCAGGTGTTGGCTTGGCATATTTTTGGCCAATGATTGGTTCCCCCGATCATCAAAAGGGAATCATTATGGCGTCATCATTTGTGATGCAATAATGACTCAAGCATTGCCTAGCTTTTTAAAAAGTTTGACAAGTCAAGGTAGCAAGTTCAATTTTTATTTTTTTTATAAAATGTTGTGATGTGCATGCTGACACGTCAAAAACTATCTTATCACACATTAAAGGTGAGAAAAGTCTATAGAAAAGTATGATAACATTAAAATATGGATATTTTGTTACACAATTTCAAGTGATATAATGACATTATCAGGAAATAGTGATATTTTAATGATAATTTGCATGTTATCACATGTAGATGAATAAAATATTATCCCCTTTCTGGCCAACAAAGGCAGTTTACATGCCTTCTCCGTGGAACATTAAAACACGCCATTTTAAAATAAATGGTGATCTATCTTAAAAAAAAAGCATTTGGCTCTTCGAGCGCTAATTTTGGAAAGTGGTTCATACACCTGAGGAGTGATGAGCTGAAATTTAGGGCACTTGCCTAATCGTTTCTTAATTTCAACTTACACAATCATTCCCTAGTTACCTTAATATCAGTACTTTTATGTATAGCTTGTGATTAGGGTGTTGAACCACTGGAAAAGGTTAACAGCCTGACCGATTAACTACCTTGATCAACAATTACTGTACAGACTTGCTTAACAAACAGAACTGAAAGATACAATTGCTTTTGTCACGTTTATCCTTATTCATATTTATCCACTAACTCTGAATATTTAATTTATATGGACAGATAAACCATATTACCTTCTAAAGAAAGGAATTTAAAATGATTTGAAAATTTTAAATTTGAAATTACGACCAATTCTTGGTAACAATGGCTATGATATCTCTTTTCTATGATGCTCCAAAATCAAATCTCTTTTCACTACACACATTTTGCCCAGAGTTTGGTGAGTCGAAACACAAATGAAAATTGATTAACAAAGTTCAGAAGAAATTCACCTTGAGAATCAGCTCGTAGCCTCGTTGCTCTCTGCTTCCCAGCTGCTTCTGCCTTGCTCACGCCTCCTCCTCTTCTTGTCTTCGATAATCACCCCCCTTTTTCTCTTTGCCCATCCTTTTCTTTCCTCCCCCCAAAACTCATTTTCTTTCCCTGCTTTTTTTTCCTTCTTTTGTTTCTCCATTGTTCGATTTCGTTTACTTGGAGTCACCTGGCTAGATGTTGCCACACCATACTTATTCGTACTGCACATTCCCATCCCATGTGGATCGCTTCCACTTTGCATGAAGGAATATATTTGCAGCCAATCTATAAGTCTTGAACTACCGCATCCATGCCCCCCTGTGCGCCACCTCCTCCTATGTGCTTGGTCGCGCTTCATTCACATGTTGAATGGGCCTTCTCTGCCACGGAAAATACCAAGCATATATTCAAATTGGGCACTATTTTTTCCTGGAAATGCATATGCAATGAAATAAATTAAATCCAATGCTCCTTATTTTGCTCCAAAATTCTAGTGTTTTGTTTGTTCTATTTTTATGAATGATCCCTTGTAGCTTCTAAGTCTAACTTTGAAAGAATAATATTTGTGGAGCTATAGAACAGAGCCATTAATTTGAACATGAAAGCTGATCATCCATTAGATTTAGCAACTTCTGGACTCATATTCAAGTTTCCTGTTAATCATGCACGAACATGGTCAACTTGACTATAAATATATGTAATTAACTATCACTTTCCATGCTTCATGTACATTTATCAAGGAGTTGAATACTCATTCAATCTTCATATTTTATTTATTGGCCCTGCATTTTTTTATCACCTTATCTTCATTAATGCCTCTATCAATTGAGGAATCCTCTCACTCAGCTTCATTTCCTAAGTCATGATGTCTAAGTTGTCTTACATCATTCACTTTTAAAAAATGATAATGATATTTCTATCTTAAGTAAGAAATATAAATGAAAAATATAAAAGTGTACCTGTTTATAGAGTTTCCTAATATTTTGTGTCCTGATTTACTCTCAAAAGAGGTCAATGAAATAAAAAAACCACCAAACAAAGAGAGTAAAAATCCCTAATAGCAACCATTCTCCAGCAACATCCCCAATTGATAAACTAAACTTAGGGCTAAAATCATGTCGTTGTTGATTCAGATTTAATCAATAAAAATTACAAATTAATACTCACATAATAATTTGATTTAGTGGACGAGTACAGTTCATCTCCATGGGAATAAATCTTAGGGATTTAATAATTTTTAGATAGTGATTCGTGTAGGATGCAATGGAAATGGTAAGATATGCTGGCGAGTATTATTTGATTGGGGTGTGATGATATGTGAGAAAAGATGTAGATGGGAAGATGCGGATAAGGTGAGTGGAAATGAAGGGTTACGGTAGGTGAAGATGTAAGGGGAAGATGTTGGATGCAGCAGATGAGTGAGGATATAGATGGAGAAAAACAGTGATTTTGGGACATAGATGATGGATTGTAAGGGGAGAGGATGGATGCAATGCAAGATGTTGGATGATAATGAAAAGGGTATGGATCTGACTAATGGATGTGATCGAGATTAATCAATGTAAGGCAAAAAACTAACCTTAGATCCCTAGGTTATGTCAGAATCTGGGAAATTTTCTGAAATAGATCAGCCTCTCCTCCTATTTATTGACCTTCTCTAAGAACCCAATGTTGGGTTCTAGAGGCCTTGACATGGATGAATAAATGAAACCGATTCACAACAGAAGACTTGAATGAATCGAATGGCATCAACAAAAATATTGAATCAATGTACCTTTACACGGATCGCATTCGTGATTTCTTGGATCCCAGAGTGAGACCAGTCAAGCTGCTCAAGTGTGCAGCCTCTAGACGTATCCACGCGATCCTCGTCATGTTGAATCTCCTCCTTCTTGTTGACAAGCCCAATTTAATCTCTGTCGTCGTCGTTACGTCGTCCGATCGCATCGGGGATGGAGAGGGGGTGTGGGAGAAGGGAGAAGAAGGGGAAAGGCCTCTGAAAAATTCTGGCCTGGGTGGATTTCGTTCAGGGCCTTCTCCTATTTATACTAAGTGGATATTATTCATAAAACCCCAAAACTTAAGTATATCTTCTGACGTCCAAAAGACGATTTGCGTGTGGCCCTCTAGGCCCATGTATCAGTCTAGTTAATGACTATAGTGGCCCAATAACCTTTATTGGCCTTCCGAATTAATTAACTATATCATCATATAGATTAATTAATGTCGGATCAATTTAACCCAATTGATAGGTCAAGTCTCCAACACGTGGGATGTCAAGCTACACCTCGTGTTCTAGAAGATACAAAGGAGTGTGCATCGACTCACTCATGGAACCTGTTCATCATCAGTTACCCTGTATGTATTATCCCTCATCCACTTGACGCTCCTTGGACGACTTAGGGTATGGTCAACTGTCAAACCCTAATTGGTCATCCGAGTTAGTACTGATGCATTCGGAAATCTTCGGAGAACTCTTCTCTGATATTTCACTACCTTGGCCACGGACTTCTTCGCATCATCTTCCTTGAGGTGTCATCTCTTATACCGAGGGTGGACAATCCCATCTTGACCACTCAATTATCTTCAAAAACTTCTTGATGTACCCAAATTAAGATCGTTCAGAATCCCACGATTAGAGACTCGTTGGCCATAGCCAAAGTGAAACCGTCCGTCCACAAAACGTCTTTGGTATCTCAGGTTTAATGACCACTTATACAACTGTAACGTGAATCAACCTGATTGACAGTTTGGTACAATACCATTCAGGGATTCATACGGAGAAATTCAGTGAACTCTTTCCACTAAAGATCACCCACTATCTATCCTTAGTGTCTCCACACTAATGGCTACGGGAACAACCAAACTCATCATATGAGTGAAGCTAGATTGTACTATTCTATCCAGATACTTCGATGTCCTTCTCGCGTATCCTTTGAATAGGAATGTTTAGAACACTATGTGGCGACCACATAATTCGACCAAAATTTTGGACGAATGATTCGTCGTGCCAATCATTTATCATAGGATAGTTATGGCATCGCAATGCGTGATGCCATAATTAGCGAATCATTTCTTTGATAATTATTTGATGCAGGCAGGGAGGAGAAAAGGTAAATTTGTTGATTTCCTTTTGGAGCTTTGTTGTGCAATAAATGCACGTGGAGAATTCACAGCACTATGCCATAAATGCATGCAGGGACTCAATACTCCGCGTGCATTTATTAAAGTGGTAAGATTACCATTTTTATTTTTTATTAGAATGAGAAGCTGATACGGGTGACGTGGTGCTCTCCTAGCCGCTCAAAAAGTATATATCCTCTCTCTCAATGGTAATGATTGAGTCATCTTTCAGCATGCAAAGACGTGACAGCATGTGATCCGAGGGTAGAGAAAAGGTGGAAACAGCGTCGGCGAATCAGAAACTGCATTTTTTAACCTGCGTTGAGGAGAGATAAAAAGGTCAACGGCTAGGATTAATCGCCAGTACACAGCAATATCTTGAGATCTAGCCATCTGATTGCGCCCAAATTTTGAGGATAGGTTTGTCTTTTCACGCTCTACGATCCATTTGGTTGTGTTTTTAAATAGAGGTCGGTAATAAGGTGAAAACCACCGAGGAAACTCTCCCCCAAGTTTTTGGCCAAGAAGGACACAGGGTTTGCTTCTGAAGTCAGCAGATCTTGCTTAAAAATGAAAGCTGTAAGTTTCTTCTTTACAATTTGAACTTATTTTTGAATGTTTCTAATGGTGAGTAGCATTGTGATTTGAATTTAATGCAAGATCTGATTTTAAATTCCTAGTCTACATTCATTCTCAGCTCATATTGCATATGAGATCTCTAGATTAGAGTCAAATTTCATCAATAATTCATTTTCCCCAATTCTTTCCACTTTCTCTCTCTAGGTTAGCTCGCCTACTTTCTCTCAATAGATCTAAAAATTGATTGTTAGAAAATTCAATTCCACATCTAAAATACCTAAATCCAAAATTTCATCAAAACATTTGTCCATCTTCAAGCCCAATTTCAAAATCCCTTTCTTGCTTATTAATTCCCAATTTTAATACATAAATCTTTTTTTAACAAATCATCTTGATTTGAATCTTGGTAATCCGAATTACTCCGACAGAAGAATAAAACTTATCCTCTCCAGAGTGTTCTGAACAAAAATATTAAGATTACTGTAAAGATTATACTTAATTTTGAGTAATTACTAAACAAACTTAAACATAACTAAGGCCCATTAAGTACAAAAATTAATTCATTATTGAATTTATTTATAAAACTTATGATGAAAATTCTTGAGAAGTGCCTCCCTGTGGTTCAACCCCTTTCTTATCCTATACTTTCTATATTTTGAAAGAGGAAATTTTATAAATTTATTGCATAAGCTTAAATCCAAATGACACATTTAAACTTACATTTAATCACACCAAATTTTGGCTTATCACCTATCCCCCCAAACCCTCAAAATTAATCCAATGGCTAGGAGAAATAGGGCGCTTCTATTTAATCTCTCCCCCCATCTCTCTCTATCTCATCTTGGATTTCTGCTCCTAACTTGTTGTTGGAGGCCTAGTGCATCAAATTTGTTTGATCATCTTGTTCTAAAAGAGTGTGGGTGAGATCGTTCAAGGGTGATCAAGATTCTTGGAGAAAGAGCACCACTTGGCCCTTGGGGGAAGTGATAACAAGGTTTGTGTGTTCTCTTGAATGCTTGATTTGAATTTTCTCACCTTTTTCTCTAGGTGAACATTTCTGTTAATAGCCTAGATTTCAAGCTTTCCAAAGCATCAAATGGCACTAAGCTAAAATTCCAGTTTTCTCTGTCTACGACATGTTGGTGCTCAATTCTATCGCCCAGCGAAGCACCGCCACCCCCAAATTGTGGCCGAAGGGACTCTCTAATGTTAAATCTTATTTACTGCCCTAGAAAGTCCCAAAAATACCTTAAAATCACATTTAATTTATAAATCTCATCTAAAAAAAATATTTATTTTTTTATTTTAAATATTTGTTTCTAATTTTTATCTATTTCAATGATTTTGCTACTTAGAAATACTTAAATCCAGGAAATACACCTAAAAAAACTATTTTAAAATATATTTAAATTTCAATTTACTCTCCCATTACTTGCTCCTCGCGGATTTGACCCTTATCCTATTTTAATCAAGGAAAATTTTATAAATATTTTTGCATAACTCAGAGCATTAAAACGACTTATTTAAGCTAAATTCTGGTTTATCAACTTTTCGAAAACATATTCATATAGCAGGGATAATAATGGTAAAATTCATTATTTTCATTCAAAATATTTCAACATTGATTGATTGATTGATTAAATAATAAACTACTTTTATTTTTATTAAATTACATCTAAAAATTTCAATAAGTTCTCTAATAAATATGTAAGCAAAAGTCTCATTGAGATTCACCTTATTCTCCAAACGATAAAATAAATCAGCCTCACGTTAAGACAAATACCCCAGTAATATTTTGAATATAAAGCTAATTTGTAGGTTTTTATTAGATTTTAAATAGTAAGTTAGTATTTATTTTTAGCTTTAATTTACTACAAATATGATTGAGTAATTCAAAATAATGGTTTTCGGGGTCTCTCTTTAGAGCTTAAAGAGCAGAAGCTTGATCCGCATCTCTCTCTATGCCTCTCATACTCTATATATCTCTCTATCACTTAGAAAATTGGCTATTCATTGGGGCTATGTTGTTCTTTTGCCTGGATTTTGTCTTCACAAGATGTGGAAGAGGGATTTTGGTTCTCTTTGCGTACTCTATGGTCTCCATGAGCACTTTAACTTTTTGTGGGTTGACAACCAGGATTCTCCAGAGAGTGAATTCTTTATAGTAAGGATTTTTTGGGTTTTCTTTTTAATTTGTTCTTAAAAACCATTAAGATTTAAGTGCATTATTTTAGTTCCCCATATAGAGACACATGTCCAAGCTACTCAACTGTTACATGATTATCTAATGTTACATGCTCGTTACTTTCTATAATTCTAGATATACATTAGTCCATGTACTTATATGCCGAGGATCACTTGATGAGGTGTAAAAGCCCTCGCAATGTATGAAAAACATCAATATATTGAAAAAACTAGACAATGGTGTATGAATACATCATTTTTTGCATTACACTTTAAACTGTTGTAATTTGAAATCAGGTAAAGAATTAGACAAATATTAAATGGGTAAACTCTGTATGAGTCCAAAAAAGAAGTCAATACCAAAATTTATGATGTAGCACAGAATCCCATTTCGTGATGTCCATCAGCAAGTAGTGGCCTTAAAACGAGATCCTTCTAAAGCTGACAAGATCTATAGAAAAATACCTTGAGCAGAATAGTCTAACATATTCTTCTTGTGAAATAATCTGTACAAGATTTTTTGGTACAACTTCTCCGAGGTGCAGATATCATATTTTATCTTTTTAAGATCTTCTTGAGCCACACCATACCTTCTGACAGATCATGTATGCCCCAAAATCTGCAAGATATGTCAGCTGAGGCCTATCAGGCTCCTAAACTTTTGTTTTAGCTCGCTAGAGTTGTTTTTCTCAATTTCGTGAGTTGATCTTTACATGGGTATTGTTAGCATGGACTACCATGAAATTTTAAAGCATGATATAAAAGTATATTGTTTTGTTGAAACTCTTGTCTCTCTCCTCTCAATGTTCTCTTTGTTAGAGAGTGCTTCAGTGCTTGTGGACTCAAGGGTTGGAGAAGCTAGTTATGTTGGTTCAGTACTTGAATGCTTCAAGTAGAGTAAGGCATGTGGATTCAAGTCATGTCCCTCCATTGTTTGAGTACTAAGCCCACGTCATCTTACCTCATCATAATACGTACATCTCAGTTATTAGAACCAAATCATAATAACATCATTTATTTTATTTGAACCATCACTATGGTAGAACGAAACATGCCTTTAATCCTATTTTAATAATTATTTTTAGCCTATTTCACGCTGAATTTAAGCAGTAAGGCTTAGCTCTCATGTGCCTATAATCTTCCCAATAAAACCCTTTATAATGCTTGAGAGTTGATCACATATGTTCATCTATTCATGATAAAGTCTTTGTAGTGAGAGATCTCCTAATTTCATAAAAAATTCAATGGTTCAAGTCAAATCAAAATTTTGACATCATGTGACCTATCACTGAAGTGACTTAACTTGAATTATAATTACTGGAGTTATCCCACGCCTAAATAACTTGGTGTTATGGCGACTCAACAAGCTGGAATGGTCAAGGGAGATATCAAACTCGGGGGCATGATCGATCCTGACATGGGAACGTAATTGAGCCACCCTTGTAATGGGATTCTAACATCAATGATTACCAAATATGCATCCAATGTTGTTCACAAAGAGACGAGAGGGAATTTCCTGGGTGGTGAGGAAAGAATGGGAATGTCAAGGGAGCACTCAAATGGAGGGGGCAGGGATCAACTGGAGGTGAGCCACATAGAGACACAGTGAAGAAGAGATGATCGCGAGGATGGGGATCATAGAGGGGGAGATTGAGCTTGGAGGTAGGGGAGAGGAGGGGAGGGGCACAAGTAGCAAATAAGATGACATACAGCCTTCCCTCCTTAAGGGAGGGCTGTACTATTTAAAAGAAACATGGTAGGAAAGATAAAAATCCCAAGAAGGGCCAGGGATCGTATCACTCAACAAGTTGGACCAGGTTTCTTCGTGCACATTGAGAGAGAGAGAGAGAGAAAGAAAGAAAGAGGGAGAAAAATAAAGATATATAGAGAAGGAAATAAATAAAGTGATGCTAACGTTTAACAACACTGCACGACTTATCGGCCAAGTTGAAGTAAGAAATTCCAATTTGGAACCTAATGTAAGACCTGAATGAAAGATCAACTTGACATCGTGAAAGAAAACCCAATAACATGGAGTTCGTAACCAGAGCCAGGCATTATGTTTAAGTTAACATTTGGTTTAAGGATTTATCCCATGGAGACTGAATTTATTTGACCGTCTGGTCAAGAATTTACATTGAAGAGAAACACATCCAATCAAGTTCATGTTTTGGTATAATTTCACACGTAACCATGAAGCAAGCTTCAAGAACAGAAGAATTTCAATCCCTTACAAGGTCTAATCTTCATGTTCATCTTCGCCTTCGGAATCTGCACCAAACAATGTCAACAGGTTAGGATTTCAGATCAAACATTTAGACAAGTTGGTGACCACTCCACTCAGGCTTCATTTTTTAGCAAAGTTCAGGAGTGGACCTGAGCGCACATCTTCGCCAACCTGGCCTCTAGACTTGATCTGCTTCACCAGCATCCGGAAAATCAATACCCACCAGTAGATGTGAAGGAAGAAGAGGGTTATGAGCAGGAAGTTGAAGATGTAATAATAATATGATCCTTCAGGGTGCTTCGTTCTATCGATGGCTAATAATGACTCATAGCTGAAAAAATGAAGAAACCATGGTAGGGAGACATCAAGCTAAAAATATAGTGAGCTCGCCAAAAGGGTCAGTTTAGAAAAAGAGTTAACTGATGCTTTTAAGAACATGACTGCTAAATAAGAAAGTTAACCCAGATATCTCAAGATTCATCTTATCGGAAACACAGAATGCTATGGATTTATATGCTGAAAACTCACGCTGACGGATAAAGATAAAAAGTGAGTTATGGTTTTCTTAAGAAAAAAGTGAAGCAATAAGTTAGATGGCCTTACCCAAAGAGCAAGGAAATTATTGCCTTAAAAGAAAGTCTAATCATCATTTTCCTTTAATTGTTGACGCAAAAGATAAATGAAGAGCAAACGTGACAGGAACCTGAGTGGCAATACCTCGTGCTGTAAATGATCCAGAATGGAAAATATAACAGCCGTAGAACAATCCATGCCAGAACGAAAAGAACAAACATAACTGAAGCGAGAGTTTCAAAGCCACTATATTTGCTCATTTTTGCTGTTTCCAGGAAAACATCAGTTGCATCATGAAGAGCAAGAACGATGGAGCCAACACGAGCAAATCTGTAACGAATAGAAAAATACAGAAAAGGAATGTTGCAAATTGTATGAGTAATTAGATAAGTAAGACACGAATGATCAAATAATATGCTTGTTATTCTTGAAGGGAATTCATTTTGTGTTGTCTGCCAGAGTATAATTTACCCAATGAAGCGTAGAAGATAGGGAAACATGAAAAGTAGAGATTAAAAAGTAAATAAATCTACTATTTCCAATTAAAACAAAAGAAATATTATCCACATCATGAAAATTAACTTAAATGATACTGGCTTTTAGTAAGTATATAAGGGCAAGCATGTTATGACATTTTAATAACTCATAAACAAGATCTCAGTCAAACTAACAGTAGTCATACTTCTGTTGTAACAGAAGGCTAAGAGAGAGAGGAATAACGTCCAAGTTATTGACTTCCTCCTCTGTATTAGAGATGCCTTATTTTGGAGAATAGTGAGAGAGCTATAAAAAAAGAACAAGTAAAATACCACTGACATCAGAGCCACCAGACCAGTGAGAGTAGTAGAACGAAAGGTTGAAAGACATATCGTAGAAGGAATGGTCATGGACTTTACAGACCGGCCCCTGCGAGATCCAGTCACTGGGCTTATCTGAATCAAGACAGGAGACTTAAATAACAGGGTAAAGAGGAGAATGATAATGGAGTGTTGAACAGTGAGCTGGGGAGAAAAAGATATGATCTATGCAGCAAGCCTCCACAAACTAGAGTGAGACACTCTCGATCTTCATGAAAAAGGCTTCTACAGAGAAGCAGAGGAGCAGAAGAGAGGAGAAAACAAAATCTCAATTCTATCGGGCAAAAAGCCCTAATTGTATACAGGGTTTGACTGTTACAAGGAGCAACGATTAAAAAAACATGAATACATACATACATAGTTACATGAACTTTTAGGATAAAAATGTAAAAAAGGAGGAAAAATGCTATCTTCACTAATTTTTCTTTGCTATTTATTCCCTAGATACCTCCGTATTTAACGGTTGGATTGATTTAATTTAATCAATTAAATCCATTTAAAAAAGACCTAAAGTAGCCACATTAGCAGCGCTTGGGATGAATTTAATCAATAAACAATGTCAAGCTGACAAATTCAAGGCCCACAAGGGATGTGAGAGAAGGATAGAAGACCGGCCACCAAAAACCTCATCTCTGCAATGGCACCCCTGCTGATCCCATCTTTCCAGCCTGATTGTCCTAAGCCTGATTGCATGAAACTCACTGACATCATGGACCTGGATGGTTGATGAGTCTTGATAGGACAGAATCGTCTTAGGCCGGAAGTGATAGACTAGCCAGGGGTGCTTATTAGAGAGGTTTTAGGCTCGAGTTCTAATAAGCGAGGCACTATAGAGTTCTTAACTGGCGTTTATGTTAGCTTAATTGCACTAACAACACCATTCGATGAATCATGCTTGGCAAGTCAACAATTTCACACTCCTGAATCTAGTGGTGAGACCATTCTTGATCCTGCATGATTCTGTTCCTGTGGAATTTTTCCCACATTCTCATGAGAACGAACAGAGAACTTACACAACCATATTGTTAAAAAGCAAAATCAGATCTGTGCGTGTTCACCCAACTGGAAAGATTCACCTGCGACATTGCACCATGGTATGCCCTTTTGCTATCCCTATTTAACTTGATCCTGCCATCAACACATCTATATCAGAAGGCTTGCCTACTCAATCCTGTTTGAAAAATGAACTCCTGATCGCTTTTCCCAGCTACCAATGGCAAGCTTAAAACACCCATTCTCGAAATTTGTTGCTTACTCCTACCTTTCTCCTTCATATTCTGCTTTCATTACTTGTCTGAGGTCTCCATTCATATCACTGTTTCAAATACCTTACGATATTCAAGGAGGCAGTCTGCAATGCTAACTGAGGCACGCACTCTCCATCAAAATGAGACTTGACAGTCGGTTCTTCATTCTGCGCAGCTAGAGACGAGCCTTCATCACAAGGCACGGGCTGATGATTCCAAGGATCAGAGTAAAGTCCATCTTGTTGTCAGTCAATTCACATAAACATAAGGCAAAGACTATTCTGAGACATTTTCCTCCGTTGCAGATTGCCTTTTGCAGATTAGTATTGTCCATGTGGTAAGTTTTTGTTACGAGTACTTACTGCATCCTTGTAACTGATATTGGACTATTCCCTAGTCTGCATGGCAAACCCTTCGTAATTTTACTCTTATTTTACTTATGCTATAGCCGGTATTTAAGCTAGCACACCTGTTTCTCATAATGACTAATTCATGATTCTTCCTCAAACTCAAACATGATATCATAGTCCCCATGAATGGTGTTGACGTAGCTAGTTGGCATACACTAGTGTCAATCCTCAGATACCTTGCTGCCCTTGTTGTGTGGCTCATCTCACAGCACTCTGTAGTATGCCCTGAGGCTTGTGCGGCTTGCCTCACCACTCACCTTGTAACTCTTAAGCCTTGTATTGCAGTCTCCACAGGCATGCCTCACAGTTTTTCTTTTGTGGCTCATCCTGCCGACAGTTTGTCGTGACAGCAGCAGCAGTTCTTGCAGTGGCCATGCGCTATTTCTTGGGGCCGTCTTTGCAGCAGTTCTTACGGCGGCCTTTACAGTGATTCTTGTAGGGGAAGTGACATTTCTTAAGGCATTCATTTCTCAACAGTTCTTGCAACATCCTTGAGGTGGTTCTTGTAGGGGAAGTGACATTTCTTAAGGCATTCTTTTCTCAACAGTTCTTGCAACATCCTTGAGGTGGTTCTTGTAGGGGAAGTGACATTTCTTAAGGCATTCTTTTCTCAACAGTTCTTGCAGCAAATCTTGTGGTGGTTGCAGACCATCTCATTGCAGGTTGTTGCAGTCCCTGAGTTCTCATCCTGCAGCTCGATTTTCTTGACTTCTTCTCAGTCCTCACAGCCTGAGGAATTCGTGAGACCTGCCCTCTTCAAGATCTTCCACATCTTAAGAATGCCAATAGAGAAGGATGTCCTTCAATCTAGCCAAAACCTTGTGGAAGAAACAATCACCATGAAATTATTACATCCAAATCTTCCAGCTCCAGAAAAGGTCCAATTGATCCACTTCCAGACCCTGTCATCCTCATTCTTACCATTGCTAGATGACATAAAGAATAAAAAGAAACACATACCAATTTAATTCCACGAATCCCATTGGTATGAATTGGGTTTTATAGAGACAAGTCCTCAAGAAAAATATCCTTGGAATTTGGTCATACTTCCCAGTAAAAACACAAACATTAGCATCATCTTGCATCCAAACATTATATGATCGATCATTTGGATCTGCCTCTGCAAAGAAGTGGTCACCTAGATCCCACTCTATAAGAATCAGATACACTATTTATCCCCACTGGGAAAACTTTTAACCATTTTAGAAAAGTGGCTTAGCATGTGAGGAACAACATAGGGTAAGGTACAGTGCAACTCCACAAAAGGTCCACGGAATTCACTTTCTGCATCAAATGAAGCATCACCAGAAGGCACTTGTTTTATTGAATCGAAGTCCAAACATGCTACCACTAGCCCCCATGGTGATACAAACGCACAACAATGGCACCACACTGCTGGCAATGCCAATATCTTCACAAGTTCCCACAGGTGTCTCCATAACTGATAACTTCTTGATGGTGCTTCCACAGCCGTCACATAACTGCAAGGGCAAGAAAGCTACCATGTCAGCAAGTGGTGCCCAATGATAATCCAGCGATGTCAAATGATGTATTCCATGTCAGTGTAGCAATAGTTCCACACGGCTTCTACGGAACTGGAGCAGCAGTCTTGGATAGCAATGTTGATGACGCCAATGATGTGGATGAAGCTTTACAGGGATTTGACGCCAACTTTCACCAAATCTGACCAGACACCATGAACTCAGACTTTCATGTAGTCAGACACTTAGCTGATACCACCTAGTGACATGGCTCATGGACTCCCACGTACTCCTCACGGATCACACTCTGAGACCATGTCCAATAATTAGAGTTGGATGCATCGCCTCAACTGTACCAAACCCAAGTTCACAAGTGGAGAGGTGGAGACACAACGGAACAGGAAAAAACAACTTCTATTTTGTTCCCACGTACCACTTACGTAAAAGGATACAGAATGGGGTACACATAACAGTGCACCATAATGAGGCCATATTCATAGGAAACTAACGGACCCATTATGGGTCATACAAGAGAAAGATAGTAGCATTCTTCAGCTAACAACAAACATCACAAATTTATAACAATCTGTGTAATACAAAGAACATTCACCTCTTGCACTGTATCAGACTTTTGCAGAGCTGAGCGCTCCTTCTGACTCAATACAAAAGATATTGGATGCACATTATTGAATTTACTTTTTGCTGAAGTAGATCTACCATCGGTAAAAAGAGTAATATCTTATATCTGTCAGCGTTTCTCCTTCCTAAGAAGAGCCTGAGATACTCAGCTGCTGCATTTGGTTTAAGAAAATAAAATCCCGAACTCAATTGTATTCAAGGTCGATCAATTATTGTTGTTTTGACTTTCATAAGGACAGAGTAAACAAAAATCCATAACCGAAAATCCAGCAGGTGCTCTGGAGTGAAATTAATGTTGCCAAAAACGTTTTAACTGATAATTAAAAATGTATTTTAATTTAGTGTTATGCAAGTTACAGAAGTAAACCTGAATGCGTAAGACAGGACAATGAGCAACACAGTCGCCACATGATGTGACATGGAAACTCCAAAATCGGAGCGCCTCGTTTCCCAAAAAAGCAATGCGAAAATTGAGTACGTGTAGAACCCAGCAGAATACAAGTACAGACCCTTCAGCTTCAGCCTGGTTTAATGACGACCAATATAAGTAAGTTCCGAAAGAAAAAAAAAGTTATGTTAATTAAACGCACATCTTTTGGGAAAATCAAACCAGGCTGGTTTGTGATGATGTCCCATTTGAAAATAAAATACACCAATTAAATCTTACTTTATTTTCTGGTCAGGCCACACCTGATCCCCCGGTCCAGTCCAGTAATTTATAGTGCTGTTAAACCATGGCTCGTTGTAGGTAACTGTGAGAGCTAATACTTCAGATGAGAGAAAATACACAAATTTCCATGCCGACTCCTTGAACTTAACCAAAGTCTTCTTAGATCCATCATTTTCAGCGACCTTGGAAGAACCTTTCCCAAGAACAAGTCGACGAGTAATTCCCTGTATTTTCCAAAGTCAACAATGCGATCTCAACAAATTACAAATCAGGAAACGGAAAAGCGAAATGCAGAAAAAGGGGAAAAACAAATTAACAGTCATAATGTCTGTCCTTTCCGAATTGTCCAGATCTCCCAATTAAAACTCAACCACGAAAATATGCGAAAAGTCTTGAGCACAGATTAGTCTCAAGGATCCCTTACCTCAAAGACGAATCTGTCAAGAAGAAACCTGACAGCGGGGAAGAAGACGAGAAAAAATGGGAGGCAAACGAAGTCCTGGAACGCAGAGTACGATTCCTCCTCCCAGTTAATAGACGCGATTGTGTCCAGAAAACCCATCTCTGCACAATTGATTATCATCGGATTCAAAAAGATCGTAAACTGGGGATTCAAAAGAGACTCATGAATTACCTGGGTCGAATCCAAGAACGGATTTTCAGGGAGAAAATCGCAAGGAAGACCGAATCTGGGGCAATGTTCTTGAAAAGTGATTTATCTTTCTAACTCTTTCCCTGTCTTGCTCTTCTACCCTTCAACTCTCGCTCTCTTCCTCTCAAATCCTGATGCAAACATCGAAGAACCATTCAACGGAGTAAGCTTGCTGAGCTCACTCTGGCCTTTGACATCTTGAGAGTTCATTATGATGAAAAATCCGAGGAATTTATAGAAAACATTTTAATTGATTATAAGAAAAACTGTGTTTTCTTATGTGACATAGTAGTAACAGCATGATTTGTATTGAAAAAACTGATAATCTTCAGGGATAGTCCCAAAATGGAAAATATTTTTTTAATTACAGAAGCTGATCCTGGGCACAGGGCTGAGCAAAGTTACAGTTTTTATTAATTATTTAGAAAAAATTTGTGAATTAAATAAATGACTCATCTGGGTCATTACTCAATGGGTTCAATTGGGGCTTTGAGATTTCCAGAGTGTAAAATGTATTTTTTGGCATTAAATGTAATGAATTATTTTTCTTTAGCCGCCAAATTTATGGATTGCATCTTACTGTGCGACCATCCTTATGATTGAGATTTATGGATTCAAAGGATCTTACACCAGTAATATTCCCCAAGGTAAACATGAAATTATTTCACTCCCTAGGATACAAGAGATATGATTGGCATCTCACATATTTTTGGGGACCAAATCACTAATACATCAATATATACCACACATAAATTTTTATTTGTGATTCAATCTAAACATGAAAAATGGCTAATTATTCACAAGATGATATACAGAAGTAGAAAACCTCATACAGCAAATCATCTAATTCAATATTGACTTGGGCCTTCAACATGGGTATGATATACTTTATGAAATGTAAAAGAAAATTCCAACTTTAAACTTAAGATCATACTTTACTCAAATTTGGTCTCTGAGCACATTGTTTTATCTAAAAATTGATTGCCACATTTTTGCTTTACGGTAAATGATGTCCACAAATAAAATACTCATATGAGGGTTGACAAATTTCATCTGTTTGATCACATTGGGCCTTTAATTGAGGAAATTCACTTTTCAAGTGGCATGTTACGCTTTGGTAGGCTTATCTACCATACCCAGTGAATTGATTGAGTATATCCATCAAGCCAAAAATCTCTTTATTTGTTCGTTCAGCTTGATAGACGATCATAAAAATATTATGGCATTGGAATAAAACTACCTGAAGACAAATATGAACTAAAACCAAAAACATGTTGATGATATTCTCACCTTTTGTGAGTCAAATCATTGGGTTCCTTGATTGAGTCTCTTTGATTCTTTCCGCTGTCCCTCCTCTAGACTTATGTACGATTAGGGAACATCACGGTCTGACCCAAGTTTGGTCAGACAAGACAGAATTGCAAACATCAGTTCATCATTTAAGGCTGACAGAAACATCTAGTCTGATTTCCGTTCCAATGTCAGATTAGAACAATTATTAGAATCATAATTATTATATTATATTTTCTTAAATTCTATTTTATAAATACAATCTCTCTCTATTTCGTTATTGATGCATCCTCATCTACAACTTTATCACTTTCTGTCTTATACTCTTCTCTTTGTACCATAGCTCCTTCTCACACTCTCCCCTTCTCGGACGCATATATTTCCCTCTCATTCTCTTGGCTATTTCATTCGGTATATTTCCTTCAAATCTTTCTCCCTCTGAAAAAATATCTATTTCCTTCTCTTTTCATTAGAACTTGGTAAAATGTGAACATTCTCTTTTCCAAGATTGACTTTTTGCATTTTATTATACATTATTCCTATCAGTGAAAATTATTTTTTAAGAGTACATTTGATTCAATGAATTGGTTCCTCAACCGAAATTTCAGGTTTCTCTTTTATATTTTCAGCTCTAAAATTTCATTTATGACTATCTTTTAACTTTTTTACTTTGACGTTGATTCTAACTTGTCACTCTAACCAGATCAAGACCAGTCCTTGACCAGGCTAAATTTCAGTCTGGGTTTAGGTTTATATAAATACTGAGAACAGACTGTGATGATCCCTGTCCTCACAGTCCTAGGTATATCAAAGCTCCTCGTTTTCTTCATGAACACAACCTCTTGAGACCCCAATCAATCTCTTCTCAATCTGGCTCTCACAAGAAATAAAGGTGGTGCTCTTCAAGATAGAAGAGGGGAATCCAACTAAAACCTCTAAAATGAATCTTTCATACATTTATATTTTTATTTATGTTAAATATATGCTTGGACATCCAATAAAAATTGCGCAAATGACTCTCAAGGATCATGTAGTTGTCTAATTTATAACTCTAATAATACAAGAACCTTTATTAGTTAATCTTAGTTAATTAAATATATCCAAAACATGGAATAATTAATCATGAATAAATTTATCCCAATCAAAATTTTGAATAGCCAGCATGTGGGATGCCAAGCTACTCATCATTATATAAAAGGTAAAAAAGACTGAGTCAAATATTTTAGGGAGCCTACCTTCATCAGTTATTGTGTACATATAAACTTTCATATATGCAAGACACCCATTATGACATAGGGTATTGATAACCTTTCATCCTTCTTTGAGCCAATCTCCCCCTATAGAGAGGATATATATTCCCATCTGACCACACAATTCTCTTCATGGATTTTTGGTGAATCCAACATGTGATTGTTGGTGCATCCAAGCTAAGACTCTTGAGAATCCCATGATTTAAAAATTGTAGGTCATAGCCAAAACACAGTTGTCTATCCACATCACATCTTTTTTTGTCTCGGTCTTAAGACCACTTACACAAGATGATACAAATCAACTTTATTAACAATTTAGCATATTACCATGCATAGATTCATAATGATCAATTTAGGGATTCATCACAGTCATGGCGTCTAAGGATTGTGATTGACACAAAACTAAGATAATTCTTACAATGGAAGTCTTGACGCATAATCATAATGCATCTTTAAACCGGATGATCTAATTACCTTGGCATGGATCAGACCCATGATTTCTCAATTCCCCAAGGGAGACATTGAGCTGCTCAAGTTTTTAGCCTCTAAATATATCTTGCAATCCCTGATCCGTGGAGTCTCCTTTGCCTCTATGATCCATGTTGTCAACCCACAATCACTGCTACATTATTTTGATATTATCAATAGTGTTGGAGAGCCAAAGAGAGAGGAGACGAAGGATGGACACCTAAAGAATTCTGACTTGGATGAATTTCATTCAGGGCCTTCTCTTGTCTATAATTAATGCACAATTATTCTTAAAACCCCTAAATTTTAATTATATATACTGACATATTAATCTATTTGCATAGGACCCTCTAGGCCCATGTATCAGTATAGTTAATGATTCCAAAGCCTAATAACCATAATTGGCCAATATCACTAATTATGTAAATCAACATATATATTAATTAATAAAGGAGTGATTCAATCTTTGGTGTGCCAAGATACAAAGTGATGGAAATATATGTGGCCGGCAAGCCAATCACACATTCTACATCTCGTTCCATATTCATTAATAGAACATATTCATTATAGTGCGTGTGTGATGCGTATAATGAAGTCCATGAATACATGATCGAACTTAGTGAATTACGATGAGATCGTAATACGGAGATCACTAGTCTTTAAGCATGTGTTCTAAACATTCCTATTCAAAGGATGTGCGAGAAGGACATCGAAGTATCCTGATAGAATAACACTATCTAGCCTCACTCATATGATGAGTATGGCCGGTCCCGTAGCCATTAGTGTGGCGACACTAAGGATAGATAGTGGGTGCTCTTTAGTGGAAAGAGTTCACCGAATTGATCCGTATGAATCCATGAATGATATTATACCGAACTGTCAATCAGGTTGATTCACATCACGGTTGTATAAGTGGTCCTTAGACTTGAGACACCAAAGACGTCTTGTGGACGGACGGTTGCACTTTGGCTATGGCCAACGAGTCTCTAATCATGGGATTCTAAACGGTCTTAGTTCGGGTGCATCAAGAAGTACACGAAGGCGATTGAGTGGTCAAGATGTGATCGTCCACCCTCGGTATAAGAGATGACAGCTCGAGGAAGACGATGCAACAAAGTCCTTGGCCAAGGCAGTGAAATATCGGAGAAGAGTTCTCCGATGATTTCTGAATGCATCAGTACTAACTCGGATGATCGATTAGGGTTTGACAGTTGACCATACCCTAAGTCGTCCAAGGAGCGTCAAGTGGATGAGGGATTATACATACACGGTAACCGATGATGAACAGGTTCCATGAGTGAGTCGATGCACACTCCTTTGTATCTTCTAGGACACGAGGTGTAGCTTGGCACCCCACGTGTCGGAGTCTCGACCTATCGATTGGGTTAAATCGATCCGACATTAACTAATCTATATGATGATATAGTTAATTAATTTGGAAGGCCAATAAAGGTTATTGGGCCGCTGGAGTCGTTAACTAGACTGATACATGGGCCTAGAGGGTCACACGCAAATGGTCTTTTGGACGTTGGAAGATATACTTAAGTTTTGGGGGTTTTTATGAAAAATACCCACTTAGTATAAATAGGGGAAGGCCTTGAAAAAAATTCACCCACGCCAGAATTGTTCAGGGGCCTTTCCCCTTCTTCTCCACTCTCCCCATACCCCCTCTCCATCCCTGATGTGATCAGGATGACGTAACGACGCCAATGGAGAAAGAACGGGGCTCGTCAACGAGAAGGAGGAGATCCGACGCGCCGAGGACCGCGTGGATACGTCTAGAGGCTGCACACTTGAGCAGCTCGACTCGTCTCGCTCCGGGATCAAAGAAATCAGGAATGAGATTCGTGCAAGGTACGCCGTTTCAATGTTTTTGTCGATGCCGTTTAATTCGCAAAGAGTCTTCCGCTGCGCATCGTTTTGATTTGTTCATCTAGATCTAGGCCTCTAGAACCCAACACAAAGGAGTACTAAGACTTTCTCATGGAACATGAATAGCATTGGTTAACATGTACATATAATCTCCTAGGATGACTTGGGCTACGGTCAACTGTCAAACCCCAATCAATCTTTTGAGTTAATACAGATGTGTATGTAAGTTATCGGAGAACTCATCTTCAATATTCCAATACCGTGGCCAAGGACCCCTTTGCATCATATTCCTTGAATTTCCTCTTTTTATACTACGGGAAAACAATCTCATTGTGATCTCTCAATCCTCTTTGTGACTTTATTTTATAATCCAGCTAAGGTATTAGAATTTCATGAATAAAACTTGTAGGTCATAGTAAAAGCACAACCATCCAACTAGAAGATGTCACGGGTGTTTTAGGTCCAAGAACAGCTTACAAAACCATGACAGGAATCAACTTGAGTCTCCTTTTGTTATAATATAATTGAGGGGTTCATGTGGATCAATTAAGTGAACTCCCCTTAAGAGCACCACAACCTTTACACAAACTCTCAAAACTAGTGTCTACAAGATGAGTCGTACTCATCATTTGAGTGAGATAATATATCTCAATGTCCTTTTTGAGTATCCTTTCATTATTACTTAGAACACATTTTTAAAGAGTAGTGATCTCTGAATCATGATCTTATCATAATTCACTTACTCATTACCTATGTTCATGGACTTAATCAATGTACAAGACGGAATGTGTGATTCCATTACTATAGAGAACCCACTATATTTCATGTATTTCTCCACAATATTGGGTATGCATTGCATGAGTAGGACCAAATATTGTTATTCTATATAGATATGTTGTTTTCCTTCTCAAGTATCTCTTCTGACAGGAATATTTTGAACACATGTTTAAATTCTAGTTTTTAGTATATTACGATCTTATAACTATGCACCTAGTGATTGCACATATTCAAGACTTCAGTAATGATATCACTGAAGAATAATAATGAATAATAATTTATTTAAATAAACTTAAACAAGAAATTTCAGTGTGATTGGTTTTTAGACCACATAAATCAATCACTATTGCTATAGAAGTGCTTATAAATGTAAAATCTTGGCATCATGATTGATTGAATAGATCAAGATGGCCTACCAAGTTATAGAAACATAAAAAAACTAAAAAATACAGAACACAAGTGCAGATCTTTTTGTGGCATCATGGGAGGTACTTATTAGCTACTTAATAGTATTATATAGCTCCATGGAAACTCCACACAGTGTAGCAATGCCATAGCAGATCCTCTCGTGCAGATTCATGGCGAATGTTTAGAGCTCACAATGGGGAAGTTATAAGGAATCAACTAATGGCAGATAAGTGACATGGTGACAATGATGCAGCACCCAAAAATATTCTGCTTTCTAGGATAAATATTTCTACATAAAATGCTTTTCATGGCACATTTGATATAAGGGCCATAAAGGCCTCTAATAGACCAATCCATTTTATTTGATTGGTATTAATCATGAAATGAGCCAGGACCATCCAAGTCAGCTGACAAAATGTTTAAATGTTTGAATCAACTGAATCTTTTTAATTAGAACATAGAGTGTCCCAAATCAATCCAATTTTCAAATGATGCATCCCTCGTCCATATTGATAAATAAAAATTCATTTCTTTGAAACAATTATGAATATTTATGTTTATTATATTTTTTCTAAAATTATTTAATTATTCATAATGAATAAAGCCATGAATGATTTAGTAAATGCTAAGTTATCACTATCCCAGTAATGATTTAATATTTTATAATATTATTTCCTTAATTTATTTAAATTTTAAATTCATAAATTAAATGATTGTGTGCGGTGGCAGGTGCAGCTAAGGTTGACCTTGTGGTTGGAACCAAATAGAGATTAGTGGCAAGTGTGTTGGGCCAACCGGTGTCGCAATCCCAAAACCTTGGCCAAGTGTAGAAGGACCATCATGTTGAATTGAACACAGGCAAAGGGCTCTTTGGAAGACCACAATAAATGAGTCATACCTTCTTTGTACAGTTAAGAGTGCGGCCTACCCTAGCTTAGGCAACGACTCTGATATTAAAACCCTAATTTTGAAAGGGTAAAATTTTTCTTTTTCATAATTTTAGATAGATATACTAAATATATGAAAACTGGAATTTATAGCGAGAAATGAATGGACTCTAGAGAGATAAAACTTTTAGAGTTTTGTGGATAAAGAGGGTAATGAAAGAAAAAAGAGAGAAATGTATGACAATGAATTATACAGGTCGAATGGTGAAAGATGTTTATGAAATGTTAGAGAGAAAGTTAGAGATAGAGAGGTAAAGTAACAAATTCTCGCAATGGACATTGGTATAAATGGGTGAGTAGAGAGATAAAGTGAGGAAAATATAATGGAATTTATATAAACATATAAAATGTTTTGAAAATAAATGATAAACAGTCATATCTACCCTATTTGTTTCTGTTTGAGCTACCAATGCCTCCCCTCAAGTTAAATATTTATATATTGACAATGTTGAACATTTTTCTCTCCAAGAAGAAGGTGGACAAGTGATTAAACAGTTCAAAACATTTGGATCAACCAGGTTCAACAACCTAGATCTTGGAGAGCATTTTTCTGTTAGCCAGCCACTGGTGGGTACATCTGCAACGAAGTAAAAAGAGAGGGAATATAATATTTTTACTGTTATAAATATATGTCTCCGCAAGCAAAGTGTATATTCCATGTCTTGTTGAATATTCTTTTATATTATTATAATAATGCATATGTGATGCTAATAATTGAAGTCCATGAATAAAATGAATGACTGATCAAAATAATATAATAATTTATCTGTAAACATGTGTCTAAATATTCATATTCAAGTGATACTCAAAATATATGGATTGAAGAACACTTTTGTCTCTCAGTCATATGATGAGTATGGTCGATCTCATATGCACCATTGAAGAGAAACTAAGAGAAATAGTGGGTGTTCTTTAGGGGAATGAGTTCACTAATGGTATTGCACATATTCCATAATCATGTTCTTTAGGGGAAAGAAGTTTAGTGATATTTGGTATTAAACCTTTTTATGTTATTAAACCTTTCAATGTATGGCCTCTATGACAAGATTTCTAACACAAAAAACCACACTAAAATTCCTCTAGTAGAAAAACTTACTGAATTTTTAGTCCACTACATGTTGTAGCCCCATTTGACCACCCTGCACTGCGATGCTAGCTGCCCAGCCAACACAAAATTTTCAGCAAGATCACCAATCAAGGGTATTTAAAATATTAAATTTTATTTTATGCTAAAAGATCCCAACATATCCTTAACAATTAATTTAGTAGAATCGATTGAACATAAAACATATATTTATTTCAATCAAGTAAAACAGTTTTCCTTCATCTTAGTGAATTTGCTTATTATTAAAATGTATTTAAAATACAAAGAATATATGAAAACTTGAAAAAAAAATATTTTAAAATAAATGAAAACTAAAACTCCCTCCTTGCCCAATTTTAACCCAATTTCTGGTTTATCTGGCCATGTAATCAACAGTGCTCATAGGCTCTTCCTTGACCTATGAAACACAATTTGTCATTTTTTCCCATCTTCCATTGTGGAATCAAGATGTTGGTTGGAGATATTCGTTGAAATTTGGAGAGTCTGACCAAGATGTTGACAGATATGTGATGTCTAGAGAAGCTCATTGAGCTTCCAAAGAAGCTCAAGGAAGCTCCAACTTAGATATCTATCATGGCCATCCAACTTGATTGGACTAGATTTGAGCATGACAGCCTTCGGCACCTTGTTGCTTAAAGTGCGCTGCTCTAATATGCATGTCATCAACTTTTCAAGTGTCGTGATCATAGTAGGAGATTTTCATTTTAAGGAACATGATTTACCCAAATCAGATATGGACAATAAAAACAACTTGGATAAGTAAAATGAAAAACTTCAGTGCAAGGCACTTCTACAACAACAAATAAACATTGCCACACCAGCAAATAGTTGATCTGAGATAGATCAACAACCAGACTGACCTGATATTTTGATTTGTTAATGACAGTGAAAAATGTATGGCAAAACATTTTTTATTGAGCTGAAAAAATCCACAATAAGAGATAGACTCAGCTTAAGGAATCTGACAATCTCTGATACCATGTCACTATAAGAGGAGAGAGAAGAGGAGAAGGGAAGAGGAGAGAAGGAGAGGAGATTGTACTTCAATGTCTTAAGAGTAGGGAATGGCACGTCCGGGACGTGACGGGACGGATGAAAAAAAAGTGATGTGGCAAGAACTTCATCACGTCCGCGTCCCATCACACGTTCCAGGTTTTTGAAAAAATCCATCACATTCCTGTCACGCGTCACCATACGCGTCGTCCCGTCACTGGACGGCGTCACCGTCACAGGTGACGAAAATTCAAAGCTCAGTTCTCTCTCTCTCTCTTAAGGAGATAATTTTTTACGTTTTTTTTGCAATTTTTCAATGTTTTTAGAGATCTGTCACCGACGTCATCTGTGACATCTGTCCCGTCACGTAACCTGTCCGAGAACCTCCATCACCGTCATGTCACTGTCACGATATTTTGTCACTGTCATCGTCACCGTCACGTCATCCGTCACGGTGCCATCACTGTGACGTGTGATGTGATGCATGGCGTCTGCCGTTGCCTACTTGAGAGAGAAGAAGGAAGAAGCTAAAAGAGGGGAAGGAGAGATCGCATAAGTGCAACCCCCTTTTCCCATAAAATTATCCAGACTTTCACTCTTACAGTAAGTAGGGTTTTCCCCCTTGAGTGCAACCCACAATAGTGACAGTGAGTCCACAACAAAATATGACAGGCAGAGAAAATCATTGACTGCAGACAAATAACATAGAGATAGAGAGAGATAGAGAGAGAATCGGCTATTTTTGAAAGAAGACAAAATCAGCTTACATAGAAATTGTACATAACAAATATGACAGCCAGAGAGAATAAGCGTGTGCAGAAACTGTGGGGAAATATGACAGAATGCAGAGATTGCAGAGAAATATGACAGAGATATATATAGAGATAGAGATAGACGGATACTTTGATAGAGATAGAGAGATACAGAGTCAGCTTATACAGGGACTGTGGAGAAACATGACAGACAGGGATAGAGATAGAGGTAGTGATATAGATAGGGAGATAGTGATATAGATAGAGGGGTGAAGAATCTGCTTATACGGGGATTGTAGAGAAATATCACCGATAGATCGAGATAGAGTAAGGGATACAGATAGAGATCGAGATAGAGTAAGGGATAGAGATAGAGATCAAGATAGAGCAAGGGATAGAGATAGAGATCGAGATAGAGCAAGGGATAGAGATAGAGATCGAGATAAAGCAAGGGATAGAGATAGAGATCGAGATAAAGATAGGATAGAGGTAGAGATAGAGATCTGTAGAGAGATTGAGGTTATACAGAGATTGTAGAGAAGTATGACAAACAAAGAAAAATATCGACAGAGATACGGAGTGAGAGGAAGAGAGATAAAAATAGAGATAGAGAGATAGAGATTGAGAGATGCAGAATCGGCTTATACAGGGATTATTGATAGAGATAGAGATAGATTTAGAGATAGAGATGGTAGAGAAGATCAGTCTATACAGAGATTGTAGAGAAATATGAATTGTGGAGAGAGAGAGAGAGAGATAGAGAGAAAGATATAGAGATAGAGAGGGAGATTGACTCAGAGATAGAGATCGAGAGAGAGAAAGAGGTAGACATAGAGAGATATATATATATATATAGAAATTTAGATAGAGAGAGGGAGAGATGGAGATAGAGATAGCGAGAAAAATAGACACAGAGATAGAGATAGATACAGAGAAAGAGATAGGGAGGGAGATAGACTCAGCGATAGAAATTGATACGGAGATAGGGACAGAGAGAAAGATACAGATAGATACAGAGACAGAGAGAGATGAGGATATACAGAGACTGTAGATAAATATGACAGAGAGTGAGAGAGAGATAGACACAGAGATATCGGTAGATACAGAGATAGAGAGAGAGATGAGCTTATACGGAGATTGTAGATAAATATGACACAGAGAGAGAGATACAGATAGATACAGAGACAGATAGAGATGAGGATATACAGAGACTGTAGATAAATATGACAGAGAGTGAGAGAGAGATAGACACAGAGATATCGGTAGATACAGAGATAGAGAGAGAGATGAGCTTATACGGAGATTGTAGATAAATATGACACAGAGAGAGAGATACAGATAGATACAGAGACAGATAGAGATGAGGATATACAGAGACTGTAGACAAAATATGACAGAGAGTGAGAGAGAGATAGACACAGAGATATCGGTAGATACAGAGATAGAGAGAGAGATGAGCTTATACGGAGATTGTAGATAAATATGACACAGAGAGAGAGATACAGATAGATACAGAGACAGATAGAGATGAGGATATACAGAGACTGTAGATAAATATGACAGAGAGTGAGAGAGAGATAGACACAGAGATATCGGTAGATACAGAGATAGAGAGAGAGATGAGCTTATACGGAGATTGTAGATAAATATGACACAGAGAGAGAGATACAGATAGATACAGAGACAGATAGAGATGAGGATATACAGAGACTGTAGATAAATATGACAGAGAGTGAGAGAGAGATAGACACAGAGATATCGGTAGATACAGAGATAGAGAGAGAGATGAGCTTATGCGGAGATTGTAGATAAATATGACAGAGAGAGAGAGAGATAGATACAGAGATAGATAGAGAGAGAGAATCCAAGTCAGTCAGTCATCCGGAAGAGGAGGAAGAGAAGAGCGGGGGGGGCGAGGAATCCCGTCTTCGGACGTAGACCATGCCGCGTATCCCGTCCGGGTCGGTGGCGAACCCGAGCGGGCGATAAAACCCGACCACCTTGGGCTCGGCGTAGAGCGCAATATTGCAGACCCCGGTCCGTCGCAGGTCCGCCACGATGCGCTCCACGACGGCCTTGCCGAGCCCAACGCCCTGCCAGTCGGGCTCCACCACCACGTCCCACACCACGGCGTTGAACACCCCGTCGCCCGTGGCTCGCGCGAAGGCCACGGGCCGGCTCGCCCCGTCGGCCAGCCAGACCAGCGCCTGCGTGTGCTCCAGCGCCATCCTTAGCCGCGCCGGCTCCCTCCTCGGAAAGCCCACCCTTGAAAACATCCCGTTCAGCGCGTCCAAGTCCAGCCCCGCCGCCGTCCGCCGCACGCTCAGCCCGCGCCGCCGCAGCTCCTCCCCCCCCCCTGCGAATCCCGCCGCCGCCGCCCCCCCCCCCGCCGCCATCTCCTTATCCTCTTCCTTGTCGCCCCTCCCTCTTTTGCGCCTTACAAGGAAGAGGAATCCTCCGTTGGTTTTCAACAAGGATAATCTGTCAAACTTTCATCTCCTTATCCTCTCTTATCGCCCCCTCTTCTTGCGCCTTACAAAGAAGAGGAATCCTCCGTTAGTTTTTCAACAAGGATAGTCTGTCAAACTTTCGTCTTTGAAGTGACGCTTGGTGAAAATCCTTGTTTTTTTTTTTCTTTTTTCTGATTTTTCTTGTTGGGATGTCTTCCTAATGAGATGGGAAGATTTGTTTTTTTTCTCTTCTTTTTTCCATGATTTCATACCTTTTTTGTCTCTGGGTCATAAAAATGTAACCTTTTTTTGTAAGAGGAATCCTTCCTTAGCAAGAAGGATAATCTGTCAAACGTGGCAATCCTTGTTTTTTTTTATCCTGATTTTTTCTTTTTGGGAAGTCTTCCTACAAAGATGGGAAGATCTGTTTTTTTTTCTTCTTTTTTTGCATGTGTTCAAACTTTTTTTTTGTATTTGGGTCATGAAGGATAATCTGTCAAACTTGGGAATGACGCTGGGTGAAAATCCTTGTTTTTTCTTTATTCTGATTTTTTCTTTTTGGGAAGTCTTCCTACAAAGATGGGAAGATCTGTTTTTTTTCTTCTTTTTTTGCATGTGTTCATACTTTTTTTTTGTATTTGGGTCATGAAGGATAATCTGTCAAATGACGCTGGGTGAAAATCCTTGTTTTTTCTTTATTCTGATTTTTCTTGTTGGGATGTCTTCCTAATAAGATGGGAAGATTTGTTTTTTTTTTCTTCTTTTTTTGCATGTGTTCATACCTTTTTTTTGCCATGGGGTCATAAAAATGTTACCTTTTTTTGTAAGAGGAATCCTCCGTTAGTTTTCAAGAAGGATAGTCTGTCAAACTTGGGAATGACGCTTGGTGAAAATCCTTGTTTTTTCTTTATTCTAATTTTTCTTGTTGGGATGTCTTCCTAATAAGATGGGAAGATTTGTTTTTTTTTTCTTCTTTTTTGTATGATTTCATACCTTTTTTGTATCTGGGTCATAAAAATATTACCTTTTTATGTAAGAAGAATCCTTCCTTATCAAGAAGGATAATCTGTCAAACTTGGGAATGACGCTTGGTGAAAATCCTTATTTTTTTATTTTTTCTGATTTTTCTTGTTGGGAAGTCTTCCAAGAAAGATGGGAAGATCTGTTTTTTTTCTTCTTTTTTTGCATGTGTTTATACCTTTTCTGTCTTTGGGTCATGACGGGTGGGTCTGTCTTGGGGTCATAAGAATGTTACCTTTTTTTTGTAAGAGGAATCCTTCGTTATCAACAAGGATAATCTGTCAAACTTTGGAATGACGCTTGGTGAAAATCCTTGTTTTTTCTTTATTCTGATTTTTCTTGTTGGGAAGTATTCCTAGAAAGATGGGAAGATCTGTAGGATGGGTCTTTCTTTTTTATCTTTGGGTCATGTAGGATGGGTCTTTTCTCCATTGTCATAATTTGAAAAGATTCACACTTTTTTGGGATTGAGGTCATATTGATTTCTGGGGACCGAGAGATAACAGTTGTGATATGGGACATGGTCTTCCAAATGTTAACATTTTTCTAAGCTTAAATGTCAATCAGCCTTAATAAATATCATCAATAACGAAGCTGTTATTTATGTGATTTATGTTGTAATTAAGTTGAAGCACTTCAATTTTTGTTTATGATGTAAAAGCTCATATTTTTACTGGAATCAGATTTTTTCTATGCTTTTTTTGTATTTGGGTCATGAAGGATGGGTCAGTCTCCACTGTTAGATGTGTTGGGTTCTAGAGGCCTAGATCTGGATGAACAAATCAAAACGATGCGCAGCGGAAGACTCTTTGCGAATTAAACGGCATCGACAAAAACATTGAAACGGCGTACCTTGCACGAATCTCATTCCTGATTTCTTTGATCCCGGAGCGAGACGAGTCGAGCTGCTCAAGTGTGCAGCCTCTAGACGTATCCACGCGGTCCTCGGCGCGTCGGATCTCCTCCTTCTCGTTGACGAGCCCCGTTCTTTCTCCATTGGCGTCGTTACGTCATCCTGATCACATCAGGGATGGAGAGGGGGTATGGGGAGAGTGGAGAAGAAGGGGAAAGGCCCCTGAACAATTCTGGCGTGGGTGAATTTCGTTCAAGGCCTTCCCCTATTTATACTAAGTGGGTATTTTTCATAAAAACCCCCAAAACTTAAGTATATCTTCCAACGTCCAAAAGACCATTTGCGTGTGACCCTCTAGGCCCATGTATCAGTTTAGTTAACGACTCCAGCGGCCCAATAACCTTTATTGGCCTTCCAAATTAATTAACTATATCATCATATAGATTAGTTAATGTCGGATCGATTTAACCCAATCGATAGGTCGAGACTCCGACACGTGGGGTGCCAAGCTACACCTCGTGTCCTAGAAGATACAAAGGAGTGTGCATCGACTCACTCATGGAACCTGTTCATCATCGGTTACCGTGTATGTATAATCCCTCATCCACTTGACGCTCCTTGGACGACTTAGGGTATGGTCAACTGTCAAACCCTAATCGATCATCCGAGTTAGTACTGATGCATTCAGAAATCATCGGAGAACTCTTCTCCGATATTTCACTGCCTTGGCCAAGGACTTTGTTGCATCGTCTTCCTTGAGCTGTCATCTCTTATACCGAGGGTGGACGATCACATCTTGACCACTCAATCGCCTTCGTGTACTTCTTGATGCACCCGAACTAAGACCGTTTAGAATCCCATGATTAGAGACTCGTTGGCCATAGCCAAAGTGCAACCGTCCGTCCACAAGACGTCTTTGGTGTCTCAAGTCTAAGGACCACTTATACAACCGTGATGTGAATCAACCTGATTGACAGTTCGGTATAATATCATTCATGGATTCATACGGATCAATTCGGTGAACTCTTTCCACTAAAGAGCACCCACTATCTATCCTTAGTGTCGCCACACTAATGGCTACGGGACCGGCCATACTCATCATATGAGTGAGCTAGATAGTGTTATTCTATCAGGATACTTCGATGTCCTTCTCGCACATCCTTTGAATAGGAATGTTTAGAACACATGCTTAAAGACTAGTGATCTCCGTATTACGATCTCATTGTAATTCACTAAGTTCGATCATGTATTCATGGACTTCATTATACGCATCACACACGCACTATAATGAATATGTTCTATTAATGAATATGGAACGAGATGCAGAATGTGTGATTGGCTTGCCGGCCACATATATTTCCATCAAGATGTTGGGCGACTCTCGATCATAATTTGAAAAGACTCATAGTTTTTTTAAGATTGAGGCAGTATTGATTACTGGGGACCAAGATACATCGTTGGCCAAAGGTTGACATTTTTTTGTGCTAACATGTCAGTTATTCTTAACAGTTATCATCAATTGTGAATCTCTTATTTACGTGATTTGTGATGTAATTAAATTGAATCTGTCCAATTTTTTAGCGAGTGATTAGTAGTCTATGTTCTTTGCCTGGGGTGATTCAAGCTGATAAGCCAAGGACCCTTAAAGTTGTACACTTTTCTCCACTCAATGTATCAACTATTTTTCAAAGATGACCAAATGTTCGTCTTTGGCTTTTCGAATTGTCGTTAGATTAAGGCATTCCAAAGTTTTGTTGGAACCCTAGTGATTTTTAGTTTATTTTCTTTTGGCTGGGGATGATTCAAACAGATGAGCCTTGGTATCCTAAAGCAATGTACTTTTCCACTTGAAATGTCTACCTTTCATTGGAAACATGACCAAAACTTAATATAAATATTAGATTAAAGCATTTCAAATTTTAATAGGGGCCCAAGTGATCATTTAATTTTTTTATATTGGTGTAGTAATTCAAAATATAAGTTGCAATGTCCAAAAACAATATATTTTCCCCTTAAAGCATGAATTCTTCATGGAAACATGACCAAATTATAATATAGTGTCTACATTACTTAAACCGTTTCTAGATTATGGCATTCCTATACTGTTAGGGGCTAAGTGATTAATGACCTTTTCCTTTAGGGGGGTGATTCAAACAGATATTTGGGTTCTAAACCTAGACCCAGTCTCCATTATATGCCTAATCTTCATAAAAGCATATGATAAAACATTATTATATAAATTAAGCAAGTTATAGCATTATCATATTTAGGCACTTCTAGTGATGGCTGAAGGGTCATCCAAACAGACGAGGCATGAGACCCTAGTGCAAAACACTTTCTCCACTTATACTATTCCTCCCCGTAAAAAAATGTGGCCAATAAATAATCTTTAATATGACTAGATTAATGATTGTTTATACTCTTAGGGCCCAAGAGAGTAAATATTTTTCTTTGGAAGAAGGGTGATTCAAACAGTGCAGATGACCCCATTTCTGAAATAGTATAAAAGAGTTAATTACATATTGAAGTGATTCAAACTTTAACTAAATTAGGACATTCCTAAATTTGGCAGGTATGTGACCCATCAGGGGAGTCAGATGCAGAGAGCTTCCTGGGGATAAAGTCAATTCCAATACCAAACATTGTTAAATGAGGAAATCATTTTATTTTCTCCATAAAAAAGGTTAATTCCTCATGAAAGAGATTCACAAAGTTATAGGATCAAATATTTTCTACTTATTATTTTAGTTTTAATGGTCAATCAATTTGTTTTTTTTCTGAAAAAAATTGTTTTACAAACATACATTTATTTTTTTCTCGAATTCATAACAATTAAGAGGGGAAAATATGGGACTAGATGTTGACCCATTTATCCCCCTTCAAAATGTCTACTGCATAAAATTAGAAAAAAAATGAAGGCTCAATAAAAATCGAATAGACATCTGGACAAGATATTAAAACCGATTCCCAAAATTTACTGCTAGATGATCGATAAATTAAAGAAAGATTCGATCCCATTCCGAAGATAGAATATTTTATCAAGCAGTGGCAAACAAAATTTCTAATAGAAAATATCATAAAAATATTGCTATTTATGTGATTAAGCCGGAGCCATCACTAATCTCTTCATCAGATTGTTTCGAAAACATTGAAGACGAAGCTCGAAAACATAATAACAACTTCTCCACCTTGCAGAGATATTGAACTCGTCTACTTGCCCCTATCTAAGCTGCAAAACCATTTCAAGAGCAGCAAAGAGGTTAAAAAAGGGTTTTAAAACTATTATTATGAAGAACAGCGAACGAGTAAATCGTGGAAAGATAAAAGATTTAATGAATTTCTGCAAGAAGAGGGTGTTGAGTTCATTACCGTAGCTCGCGGTTGCTGATAATCGGGCTCGTCTATGGGTAATTCAAATCGGCAAAGAGGGCATGTGTTCCTGATCTTGAGCCATGGGAAGATGCACTCGCAGTGATAATGGTGCAGGCAAGGAAGCTGCTTCAATTTCTCTTCCATGGAGATCTCAGATTTGCAAATCGCGCAGAAATTGCTGAGCTCGGCCGCGTCGGCCTCGTTCAATGTAATAGTCGGGAGATGCTTCATCGCAGATTTCGCTGCCGGCGGGTTCCCGTCCAAGAAAACCTCTTGATCTTCCGACGCAATAAGATCCGCGATATCGTTTTCGCCTATGATCCCAAATTCCTCTGTAATCGCATCCCAGTTCTCTGCAATCGCATCCCAGTCGATGTCGTAATTGAGAAGGTCTAGTATCCCTTGATTGATGCGTTCTTGGACGTCATCATCGGCCAAATGCAAACGGAGCATCTCCCGATCCGGATCGTCTTCAACCTCAGAGTCAGCCTCCGGACTTGATCTGGATCCCTGGGAGTCAACTGAACTGGAAAGCTTGCCGTGATCCTCTTCCTGGACCACGATCGCACGGCTCAGATCACTCTCCAGCGGACGCGAACCAGAAATCACGCCTTCAACATTTCCAACACAAGGATCAAGATCTTCGGCAGGATCGGAGGAAGAATCTGAGTCGGAGACGGACGAGATCGATGAATCCGGGCGGCGGAAGGCGAAGGACGGCGGGATCGGAGGTGAAAAGATCGGCATGAAGATATTTGCCGGATGAAATCGCATCGCACGATCAACAAACCGAGCAGACGATTCAACATTGCTTCTTCCGCCTTCGATCTGTTCTTCTTCTTCGTTTTCTTCTTCTTCTTCTTCTTCCTCTTCTTCTTCGCCATTGCGCTCGAGGAAGATCTCTGCAGCATCCGCCATGGCTCGCTCCACGAATCAAACCAAAGAGAGAGGAAAATGAAACGAAATTGAAATAAGAAATTTCCCTAAGTCAAGTCTTTAAATACCCTCCCTTATTTAAAAGTTAAACGAAGGACGCCGGATGACGGAACTAACCGACGAGACGGGTCCCCGCTGGTCGTCATCCGTCCGTCCACGAACATTCCTTCTTTCTTACGTCACTTTGTCGAAGTATTATTCAAATAAACTTTTTACAGGGTTAGTATGTTACGGATATTCCGCTGGGATTCGTCGAAAACCGAACTTCTCAGGACATATTCATTATACTTTTTAATATTGGGTACTACTATCATAGCAATAAAAGTATTACGAGGCTCAGTATTTTAAAATGACGAATATTCCACTGATGAACAGGTCAAAGATCTGCAATTTGTTATTCGTTGGTAATAATTTTTGTTGGGGGGGTTAGGATGTAAAATTCCAAACAAGCCAGCTTTCCATTAGATGATACGGACACCGGCGCCTCGGTGTGCGTATAACAAACTGAGAGGTGACCACATCCCATAGTAACAACCTTTATCCCTGGAAAATATATACCTTTTATATAGTAGGCAAACTATACAAAATGCAACCATAATATAAGATCATATTATGTCCTTGTCTGAGATTTTTGCAAATACCTAAACCTTATCTAAAGTTTGCTCTGGAATCAGGCCCGTTTGGCAACAGTCTAGGCCTAGTATGACAAAGTTAAAGAAGAAAAGTCAAAATAAAAAAGGTTGACATGGACTTACCATACAAGGAAGTCCGTTTTATCCCAACATGATGACAGCGCCTATTTACGTCTTTTATAGTCTATTTTTAAGCATGATCTCAATACTTCAATGAATCATTATTCTTGTTCATGTTCATGTTCATCTTCGCTGTCAAAGTCATATTCATATTTACAATTCAGATTCATTGAAGAACATTTAGAATTGTTGAATTGATCAACCCACACCCCATGTATGGTATGTTGGGCTGAACTCAGCATGCAAAAAATATGTCTAGATGTAGAAATCCACACTCTGACCATTAACTTAGCTGCCTGCGAGCAAAACCGGAGGGTCAAAAGAAATAATATGATATTTATACTTACAAGAATACGTATATGACCATGGATGAAAATTGGGAAGGTATCACAATGGTTCGTCGTCTCTGGCAGCACTTGCACCAAACTTCTCCAGATCCTGCTTCATGATGATCGCACTTGGTACTAGATACCCCAACAATGACTTTATAATACATCCATGTATCATCACCATCATCGAAATTCCCAGAGAGCACTACTATAAATAGAATTTCCCGTCACATGAAAAATAACCCTGGGACCAATTATCTCATATCCCAGGTTTGTATACAATCCAGTCCAATTCATCATTCTTAGAACCTGCCTAAGATAAAATACTCATTTACTGTACACAAAAGAAACTTTGTTGCATGTCTTCTCTTGCAGTAGATAAAAAGAAATATTGCCTTCAATTGTGATTGTTATTTTATATTGGTGTAATGAGTTTTTGTTATTATAAATATGGGGTGCATGTAGGGTTTAGGAGTAGGACGTGATTTATTGAAGAATTTACGTCAACATATGACATTGTCTTCCTCTAAATTGTGTCACAATTAATTGGCATAGAATTAGTTTACACCAGATACATACATTCAAGAAAAATAAAAAGATGATCATATCATGGTCTACACTTGGAGAAAGCGTCACATGATTCATGATATAAATATGTAATCAAAGGGCCCAAACTGGAGAACAATAAAACAATTATTGACTTAGCGTTTTCATATTCAAGAGAGTGACGAGAATGTCAATGGCTTATACTAAGAAAATTTATACAAATGTTTTCAAAATGTAAATTTCAACATGCTGCCTTTGATTTACATCTTTTATTTTTTGTGATTCCCTTATCACGTTGTAATTATTTTATTTTCTTCACCCTTAACTTTCTTCGCCATATTATTTATTTCTACCGTCCTCTCTCATCCCAAAAATACTATCCAGCCCATCTCTAATCCTGTTTGTCAAAAAATACTATCAATTTGAAATGGAATATGAATTTTTCTAGGGAATATGATCCTCCTCTAATCTAATCAGTCAGAGGATTATTTATTGAGTAATATTTATGTCTATTTTACCGTATTGTGATCCTGGAGATTAACTTCTTTGGAAATCCCCTCTTTCTCAGTCACTTGTAACACATTATCCATTTCCTCTCTCCCTCCCATAACATATTTCAATCCATTCTGGTATGTTTCTAGAATTATACATCCTTAAATCAAACCCATTTTTATCTATCTATTTGTCCCTTAACATATTTCAATCCACTCTGGTATGTTTCTTGAATTATACATCCTTAAATCAAACCTATTTTTATCTATCTATTTTTATCAAACCTGATTGCTTTCATTCATAGCTAAGAAGTGCTTAAATTGACACCCATATTTCAGACCTCCAACTGGGACCTCCCTTTTGAGTTAATTTGTGATGCACCTGATTTTTCATCGGATCACTCTTACGCCCAATGGTAGATCAGAAATCAAAGAACATCGACTGCATTATCTATAATTTAATGGCTGTCCAGATTAACTAATCAACAACAGAAGAGGAATTGAAATGTTTTCTTAAAAAAAAAATTCCTATTTCTTACTTACGAGGATATTAATTTATTTTTATCACCCTTCTTTAAGACTTTTCCCAAGTATAATGGAATCTAAACCAAGGCTTTCGATATAGGCACTGCCATACGAGAATTTGACTCATATAAGTATTTGTAAAATGGAAACTGAGAAGAGAGACATTGGAGTAGTGAGAGGATATTGGTGTTAATATAAGGGATTCATGAATGAAATTCAAGGTGAAAGATAGAGATTAGGAGAAAAAAAATACAGATAGGTAGAAGAATATGCTTTGATATTTTAGAGTTGTGGTTAGTAACATTAGGAGGTGTTTCTTGATTAACTGATATCACTAGCATATGTATATTTCTCCCAAACCATGTGCTTTAATCAATAAAAATAGGAGAAATCAAAACAAAAACGACTCACTGGAATAAAATACAACAGTTCAAAGGGCTTGAGGATGACATGTTTCATTCAGACAGCCACTGTTGGTGGAAAGTTTGTAAAGTGAGGAGAGAGAAAATAAATTGGGTTTTATAGAAGAGGCTTGTGTATCCCTAGGTGTCATTTTATTCTCCTAAATCAACCCAAACTAGGAATTTTATAAGATTAATTTGTTTGTCTCCTTTATAGATGAAAATTGGGTAATATATTGTCTAGGAAAATATAAATTTCTGCTCAAATATCCCACCAAAAGTTGGTTTTTGGCTCAGCTCCCTCCATGGTCCTTTAGGCCTTCAAATTGGCACTAATCTTGACTCATCCCATTCACCAGTGGTGCTACTCAATAATTATGTTCCAAGGTTTTGAATATCATGATGAAAAATACGAAGGAACCAACCTGTGTGCTGTGGTGGGGCTGGTGATAGACTTGGTGCTCCTTCTTCAATGTGCATCCACACTCTAAAATGTGAGAATAATTTTGGTTGCCTTAAAATAGTCAAGTGGGATTAGTACCATAAATTAATTAGTGTAGAAAAATAGTTCATAATTTTAACTTATCCACAAACAATGAGTAATATGTGCCCATAATGGAATATAAATTATGAAATTAAGCATACAATCACGTGAGTAATAATATTAATATGATGTTTCAAATCATGGAATTGGTAAGAGACTTTAACAAGTAGAGGGTGATAGATCTATGGAAAGAAATCATTGGATGCCAAAAGGGAGATGACACAAACCCCATTTTGATGCTTTTCCTAAGTTGACTGGTATGCTGACTCCACAATCTCTTGACCAACCATAAAAGTTTTCCCCTCAAATGCACTCTTTTAACAAAATGGTACTTGGACCTCAATTTTTTCGTTCAGATTAACATTCCTAAGGCAAAATTTGGGAAAACATTTATAAAATATCTGGAAAGGGAATCTTACCCTTCATCATTTATCTCTCATACCCTCCTAGATCTGGTGAAAATGGGGATGGGTGCTCAAGATACAACAACGATGGAAAATACGTAGAAACGAACCTGCCTGCTGTGGCGGGGCAACTTTTTTGTTTCACAAAACCACATTTTCTCATCCTTCTACCATTCCCAAAATTACATACCTAATTATATCTATATATACATATACATATTGACCTCTTTCTAAACCCCATATTATTTCTCATTCCTTCACTCCATATTATTATCTTTCTTTATCATTCTCTCGCTACATCACAATAATATTTCTTTATCATTTTATTTATCCTTTTATCCTTCCATTTTTAATATTATTTATTTATAGTATCTATAAATATTAACAATAACCTTATCACCACACAATTTTGATCATATTGTTAGATCTTACCATTTAATTATCAGTTCTTACAGCCTTAAGCATGCTTAAAGAATAATAAATTTCTGATAACATTCCGTACAGAGACAATCCTTTCTTGTAACTAATACCCATATTCTAGAATCTAAAGTTTTATAAGTATTTTTTACTAAACCCAAGTACCGACAAAATAGTTCTCACACCTGATTTTGAGTTTATCAGGAACACCCACCATAAAAGAGTGACCAAGGTAATGAGAAATTTGAGATCCACCCTAGAATTTTAGTATCATACCCATGAAGAAAAATGATTCAATCCTCATGACCACAAGCTCTTTCTGGAACTACAAGAGATTTTATCATGGATGTTCTAGATTTCATGGGGACATTCATACCAAGACATAAAATTTATATTATTAACAAATCTTACTCAAAATATATAGTTTTTTAGGGTCCCACGGTGATTAAAATGTCTGAGGAAAATTCAAGTTCATTGCTAAGGGACTGGAAACTTATTAAGTTGGGTGAGGGGGATATTATATCACAATAATTATAAGAACATTGTGAACATTTCTGTGTATATATGTAAAAAATAATGCTCATAGGTCCTTTGGGTACAATTTTGGATTATGATCTGTTCTGTTTTAAAACATATTGGATTTTTCGAATTTTTCTGTTTTTTATTTACTTATTTTGATGATTTCATCAAATTATATATATATATATATTACACTTTATTTTTCATTCAATATTTGGAAATTTAATAAAAAAATTTCTACAAATAACTTAAAAATAAAAACTGGATGTATACATACATATCCCCACTTTCACACTTCCTAATATTCTATACATCTCTCACCCCTCTCTATCTTCCATAATCCTTTTAATTTATTCCTACATGCACTAAATATTAAAAATATATTATAATAATTTTACTCCGCATCTTTATTAAATAATTCTATCCTTTATGTATCTCATGTATCTTCATCATAAAATTAAGTAACTCACTCCACTCTTACTTTTATATATATTATAATACATCATTCTCATGACTCCATAATAATAAATACCCATTTTATTAATATTATTATTAATACTATACATTGTTAGAAATATATGTGAATTTAAAGCAAATCGCAAATTCCACATATGGTGTTCAATACTTATTGATACAATCTATTCATTATAATGCATAAGTGATGCTTATAATTAGATCATAATACAGTGATCACTAGAATTTAAGCATATATTCTAAATATTCCTATTTAAAGGATAATTGAGATGAACATCAAAATATCAAATTAGAATTACACTATCAGTATGGATTGATAGCAGATAGTGTGGAGACTTGAAGGAGAGACAGTGGGTGGTCTTTGGGGAAAAATATTATTGAATTTATACATATAAATTTATTTATTGGCTGATTCAGTTAATGTGGTGAAATTATTATTAGTATGGCAGATCCCGCAACCATTTGTGGGACACATTAAGGACATATATTGGCCGCTCTTTGGGGAAAATTTTCAATGAATTGATATGTATGAATCCGTGAATGTTGTTTTACATAATGTCAAACAAGATGATTCATGTCATGGTTAAGCAGTCCTTATATCTGAGACACCAAATACACCTTGTGGATATGCAGCTTTATGCTCATTTATGACCTCTGACTCTGTAACCATGAGATTCTAGACTTTCCTAGATGGGATGCAGCATCAAGTGCATGAAAGTGATTGTGTGGTCCAGATAGGATTTTTTGCCCAAGTATAAGAGGAGATAAGTACTAATTGACTCAAGGAATATTATACCATAAAGTTATTATCCAAGGACGTGTAGTTTCTATCATCAGCGACTACTTTTTGAAATACATTAGTACTAATTGGGATGGCCAATGGGGGTTTGATAGTTGACCATATTCAAGTCTTCTAAGAGGCTAAAAGTGAATGATGAATTATATAATAAATATTAAATAATCATAGCATGGTTCAATGAGAGACTTACCATTCTCTTTTGTGTATAGCACGGGGTGTAGCTTGACTCTACAATGTAGCAACTTAACCAATAGGTTGCATAAAATTAATTAATCTCTATGTTGGTATAGTTAATTAATAATCCTTTCCAATAATAAGTTATTGGGCCCATAAAGTCATTAATTAAAGTGATATATGGCCTAGAGAGTCATACACATAATATTTTAGAATTTTAATAGATATATTCCAATTCAGACATTTTTATAAAACTTTCTTGCCAACATGGATTTTTATGAAAATTTGACTAAGAACTTTATGATTTATTTCCCTATGAATTTTATGAAATTCTTGGTAAGAATTTCATGAAAATTTTCTACACAATATAAACAGAGGGTGCACCTTCATGTGATACCTATGTTAGTCACTTTTTAGTGCTCTGCTTTCTTCTCTTGCTCTACGTGAGTGGTGTTGTACTTCTGGTGAAACTAGTTGGTCATAGGGATGGTCCTTTGGTGCGACCGATGTGGATTTAGGCCGATGTGCAGTCCGGTTCGGATTTTCAAACCGCACATCGGACAGCCATATGATCAATCACACCGCACATTGGTCAAGGCCCCGTGCGGTGCAATTGTGCAATTTGCGACCGATTTTTAATAAATTACTCTTTCGACAAATGACAAATCTCAGTACGACGAGCTCGGCAGTGACTACCGCCTCCCCATCTCTGGCTCTCCACCGCGCCGCCACCCACGATTTTCCTCTGCCGCGCCTCGCCGCCGCCGCCACCATTCTATTCCCGCCGTGCCGTGCAGCCGCCCCCACCATTCTCTTCCCCCACGCCGCTACCACCGCCCACCATTCTCCTCCGCCGCGCTGCCGCTGCCGCCCACCATTCTCCTCTGCCGCGCCGCGCCGCCGCCCCCCACCATTCTATCTCTGCCGTGCCACGCCGCCCCCCTCCCACCATTCTCCTCCGCCGCCCCCGCCATTTTTGGATTCCATATGGTTTTACTTAGGGAAATATGAAAGACAGAGACGTGGAGGGGCATATCTATAAATAAAAAAATGCATTCCATTTATGTTCAACGGTCCAATTTTGTGCGATGTGCGGTCCGATTTCGTCGCACAAAATCGGTCCGCACATCGGACAGAGCTTTTGTTCGATCGAAAAATTCACACGCCGGCTGAAAAAATCGGACCGGGCTGCGCGACCTACTCTAGTTGGTCTAGAAATCCTCTCGAATTTATGGCATCTTGATTTTAACTAACTTAGAAGATATCTCACACTCTTAATATTATGTGAATACATCTAAAGGTGAGACATCTGAATGGCTTCAAGAATCTCTTCAGACGAACGGAGTGAGTGCAAAAGTTGTGAGTACGGTGAAATGATCATTCATGTGTTCAATTTTATGATCTGTTTTTAATGCAGTATTCTATTGTGCACTCAATTTTAGATTGCCAAATTGAAACCACAAACCTGAGCACAACAATTTTTATCATATGATTGGAAGAAGATAATGTAATTTCATACATATGTTTTTGATGTCCTTACTATATACCACATTAACAAGAATATTTGGAATATTTGTGTAAAGGCAAGTGATTACCACATTAATCATCTCATATATTACTGGACTTCATTATAAGCATCACATGTGCATCATAATGACTATATTTATATTGATAAATACAAAATGAGATGTAGAATGTAAGATTGACTTGTAGGCCATATCTCATTCCTTTACATCCATCAATCATTATCAGATTTGTTGCATAAGAGATCATCTTACCTTCAACCTAGGTATTGTGAACATTCATCAAAACATTAACTCATCCATTTTGAATCAAATGCATTGACCTTCACTTCGATATTTTAATCAATGTCCAAAACTATAATATATTGACTTGATTAAAAGTTATTATGTGTATAAACCCAATATTGATGAGGTTACTCCCTCTATTTCATTCAGTATGATTGATGGGCAATCTGGATTAATGTAAGCTCTTATTGTATTTATGTGTAAGTGAATGTCATAAGGCAGAAATAACAGAAAGGAGTTGAATGAGAGGGTTTAACAAGAACTTGGGACCACGGTGGGCGACTATTTATGGGGATATTAATTAACTTTCATCTAATTCTAGAGCTTCTACATACAGGAATCAGATGACAAACTATTTATATCCTTTGGTTAAGTCATTCCATTTTTTTACAAATATTGATATAATCCCTAGGAGTTGGCAATGACACTAAAACCAAACATCTGCCGATCAGAAGTAACCACAATAGAGATTTCCTGTCCTTATACAGGGATGTAACAACACCTACTTCGAACAATTTCTACAGTCATAGAGAACTATGTTCTTCAAGAGAGGATTCATACATGGATAACTAGTAGAAAGAATTCTAAATATATGTTATTGTGGAAACTTGGGGAGGTTTCCACAACAAGGAATATCAGCTGCCTTTACAGAGAATTGCTGAAATTTATAACAGATATATTTATAAGATAGTTTGTATAATGCTGGACCAAAAGAAAACCAGGGCAAATTTATTCCTGGCACCCGCCATTATAGATGATGCCAAGCATAAAATGGGAAGAATAACTCATCCAGCGAATCAAATCAAGCCATAATCCTGTGGAGAAAAATCTGAAATCTTTATCAGAACATATTTAAGAAGTATTAAGAAGTAATATACCTAGTTTTTCTGGAATATTGAATACAGATCACTTGATAAAGCCACTGCATTTGCACAAATCGCAAGGATGATCATCACAGCTGATAGAATCTTATCCCTCCTTGTTGCAATCCCATGGGGATCCCTGAAAAAAGATTAGTGCATATTTAATGAAAAATGGAATTGAACGTCAAAGAAAGAGTGGAATGTAAAAAATAAAACTATGATGGTACAAAAGATCACGCACTTTAGGGAGATGGCAGCTGGGAAGATGAACCCTACACAGGCTGCAGCAGTTGCTCCAGTCAGCTGGAAGGCAACCCATATGTTGGGTATAAAATTCGCCCCAACGAAAATCAAACTAACAAGAATTAGAGTAATCAGGATGAATCTCCTGTTGTTCGAAAGAAACGGATCAGCTGAAGAAAATATGAGGCCATCCACATTGAGCCTGAGAGCAAAGAAGACGACCGGGAACACAAACATAAGGTGCACGGCGTAGCTCAACCGCACTATATCATTGATAACCAAGCTAAAGGGAATGTTAAGATCCAAATCAAAGTTGGCAAGCACATCGTCGAGAGTGTCGTCTCCGAACAGAAGGAATCCAAAGAAGCTTGTTGTTATGTAAATGGTTGAGCAAAGTGAAAGTGAAGTCTGAACAGCACGCTTCATTTGAGAGGAGTTTGCTAGTTCGTTGCTCACTGTGTGAACTGTGGCGCAAGCACAACAAAAACGAATGGTTAGAGAAGTTTTAGGTCAATTTTAATCAAATGAAACGACTGAGAATAATGTTTAACATCATGCATAAAAGATGGATACTGATAGAATGCCAACCCCTGTCAGGGTTACTTCCATCATGCTTGATGAACTTAGAAGAAAATATTCAATCACTACGGTTTATAAGAAAGATAAAGAGGATTTTGGGAGAGGTCATACCGTTGTAATGGCAGATGAAGGCAGTAACAATGACAGGGACAACAGTGAAAAGTTTCCAAAATGATGCCAGATCTTTAATTTCGGGAAATAGCCGGACAATTGAAACACTTCCTTGCATCAATTTCACAATGGAGATTCCCACTGTTATAATAACGAAGACTACAGCAAGTGCAACCGATATTGCAGATGTATACTTCAGAGAGTCTGAGGAAGAAAAGAACAGACTTTTGGAGTAAACATTGGGGAAAAAAAAATATATAAGAATTCAAAGAGAAAGAGAAGTAGAGAAATTCATAAAGGAAAAATATATAGTCAGATGTTGATTACCAATACGCCTGAAGCAGGCCAAGGGGAGGAACACAACCAGCGTAGTTATGAGAAGAACAAAGAATCGACCAGTCCACCAGTGAACACCAAGCCGTTCTTCTAAGATTCCTTGGTGATGAACGCCGTTTGAAGAAGTTCCAGAGAGCACATCACCTAAATTCATAATTCTACGGCTTTAGCACTTAGATCTATTCAAATGAACAATTACAAGCTGAGTAGGTAATATTTTTCAAAATTCAGAATCATTCTAATTTTTCTCCCTTACACGAATCCAAGAAGAACTGAATAAGTTAGTTCAAGAAGAACGAGAAATCGAAATTTCAATCATCATTTAGCAAGAATTATTCTAAAAAAAAAAACTGAAATCTCACCCACAATGATCACGTAAATGATTAGCACCCCAATGGCCTTCACAATCACAGCGACCTGGAGAACGATCCTACCCGACGTTCCAAAAGCATCTTCCATGACCCCGGCATAGGATCTAGTATTTCCCGCCCGGCTGAATCGAAGCAGCAGTTCGATCGCGGCATCGGTGAGGAAGGCGATGAAGATGATCAAAGCAAACGTAGGGATCACGCCCAAAACCTTGGCGCAGGCCGGCAAGGCCATGATTCCTGCACCGACGATGTTCGTGGACAGATTGAACACAGCGCTAGCCGTGGAGCTCTTGATAACCCGCTCGCCCCCTCCATCTTGACTCTTGAGAAGAAGGGGAATTCCGCCATCGTCGGCCAAGATCTGGTTGCAATCTCTCCTCTCCTCCTCTCTTCCATCAACGCTCCCTGTCATCTCTGGGACTTAAAAAATTCTAAGAACTCTGGATAGAACTGCCAGAGTTTATATACTGCTGGAAATAATAATATTTTAATACTATGGTTTGAAGGATATTTTACAGTGTTATCCATTTCTTTGTACCCCACTTTTGGAAGTGCATAATTTAAATTCCTTCCTGGGTGACTGGTTAGGGGCCTACTAACTGTATCCAATATACGATATTCGATATCTTGTATCTGTATATCAGGTACGATATCGATATATAAATCTATATCGATATATAGGTAGAAATGGTCGTTCTGTTCTTTTTGTACGAATTTGTGCGAATTGTTCGTTCTGTTTGGTTTTCCGAACAGAACAAAAAAAAATTCGAACAGAACATTGCACAGACCCGTGTGCGGTTCTTTTGTTCGCTTTGTGCGAATTTTGCTCTAGTTTTGTGCGAATGTGCGAATTTTGTTCATTTTTGAAAAAAAAAAGAACAGAACAAAGAACAAGGCCCTCTGCAAATTTTTTGTTTTTTTTAAACGAACAGAACAGAAAAACCATGTCTATATATAGGATATCATCACTATGGTGGATAACAAAAGACCAGCAACAGGACCGAGATAAGGATAGAACAGCCAGTGGTTATATACAAATGTAAATAAGAAGATCTAGTATGGTGTGAACCATATTTTAGTATCATCCTTATATCAGGTACGATATCGATATAAAATCTATATTGATATCGGATATCCTCACTATGGTGGATACCGAAAGGCCAGGAACAGGACTGAGATAAGGATCAAAGAGTCAGTGTTTATATACAAGTGGAAATAAGAAAGTCAAATAGTATGGTGTGAACCATATTTAGTAACATCCATTTTTTTTGTACCCAAGTTTTGGAAGTGCAAAATTTAGAGTTCTTTTGCGTTACTGGTAAGGGGGCTACTAATGGTATCCGATATCTGATATCCAGTATCTTTAAATCAGGTACAATATTGATATTGGATATCAACAGTATGGTGGATAAGGAAAGACCAGGAACAGGACCGAGATAAGGATAGAAAAGCCAGTGGTTATATACAAAATAAGTATACATCACAAAGATTGTTCACAATTTTCTGAATATTTGAGTTCATATTGTACTGTTAAAATTATTTTCTAAACATGGAGAGATTTCAATTTAACTTCTAAGATAGGTTCATAAAATACTCTACCCATGGTTTGTGGACACCTCTACAAACCAAATCATATGGGGATCTTTTTATCTATAATAACTTTGGACCTAAGTTTAAATACGTTGATGTATCCGTCATCCAGATAAAATTTAAAAGATGTAAGGCTTCCCCCCAAGTTTTATATTTTATTTGTTTTAAAAAAGGATGGCTTTTCTTGCACTTTGCAGAAAGTGGGATTAGTGAATAACTGAGCACTTTTAAATTTAATAAATCCATATATTAATATTTAATAAACTCATTCATACTTGGGGTCAGAATTTTAATTGTTAATTGCCTCATTTTAAATAACTGGAACAGGACCAAGATAAGGATAGAACATCCAGTGTTTATATAGAAGTGGAAATAAGAACATCAAATAGTATGGTGTGAAGCATATTTCAGTATTATCCATTTTTTGTACCCAAGTTTTGCAAGTGCATATGTATCCGATATCTGTTATCCTTAAATCAGGTATGCTAATTGATATCTAAATTGATATCAATGTCGGATATCATCACATCATCATGGTATCGCAATAATGATACCGCAAGACCTTGAACAGCACCAAGATAATGGTATCATTAAGTTGATAACCGAATGGACAACACATAACATGAATGATAAACATAATAGTGTGGTTGATATAGAATTCATTATTATATCTTCTACATGTCCTTATCAAATGAGGCTGGTTATGATGCAGGGCTCATGAATTCATTGAAAGTGACTTAGGCATTCAAGAAATGATAGTTTTCTGGTCATTGTCTCAGATATCATCATTGTCATTAACATCATCGTCATATTATTTTCATTCAACTTTTACTCATCATGGTCATCTTCTTTTTATTCTCATTCTTATTTACATTCTTCATCGTCTTCGTGTTGTTCTTCTTTTTCTGGTCATTGTCACAAGCATTGCCATTGTCATGAACATCCTCATCACCATCACCATATTTTTATTCATTTTTTACTCGTTAATCACATATTTATTTTTCGGTGATGAGTTCCACAATCTTTGCAAAACATACTTATCATTCTATAAGAGAGGGTAAAAATAAAAAAATCAATTATTCACAATTTTATGAGTATTTCAGCTCACATTTTAGTGTTAAAATTATTTTTTAATCTTGGAGAGATTTCAATTAAATTTCTAAAATAGTGTCATAAAATACTCTACCCATGGTTTGGGGGCACTTCTACAGACCAAATGATATGGGCATCTTTTTATCTATTAAAATTTTGGACATAAAATTAAATCCTTTAGTGTACCCATTCTCCAGCTAAAATTTCAATGATGCACTACATGGTACGACTGCCCCCCTCTAACTTTAGATATTTTCTGTTTTAAAAAAATATAAAAAACTGATGGCTTTTCTTGGAGTTTGCATAAAGTGGGCTTCAGTGGGAAACCTAGCATTTATTTAAATAATATATGAGTTTACTGAATCAAGAAAGTGATTAAACATAATATTATCATATACATTGTTGTTTAGTTCTAAATTTAACATACAATATCATATTAATTGTAAATTAATAAAGTGGGAGCGCACTGACTCAAAAACCACCTCTGATTTGGGAGGGTTCAGATGGGCCTACTTTGATAATTTAATTACATTCCTTACACTGAATTGAAGTTTTATTTTAATGTTAGTATATCTTGTCTGCTGTCCCCACTGATTAATAATCTGATACTGTGGAGATAGAAAATTATAATCTGCTTAGATATTCATCTATTAATATTTTGATCTCAATGGTTTGGCCCAAAGTTCTTCCTACATGCCACAAGACATGTATTATGTTTGTTTCATTATGCTTATGACCAAATAATCAAAAACGTAGGAAAGAGACAAAATAAAAGCATGTATTATATATTGGGTTAAAAAATGTAGCTAAATGAAATTTGGAGGTCTAGATGCTAAAAAATAAGCCATTGTTGAATTCCATAACTTGATCTGGGACAAATGAATGTATAATGTAAATTTAAAAATGATGTAAAAGAAAGGTTGAGCCATAACCAAATAATGTTATGAAGGATAATACTAAAAATGTATTGAGAGGACAGAAAATTACATTTTTTTTTAGTATGGTCTGATTTAACAAATCCATTTATTAATATTTAATTGATTCATTGATATTTGGGGTCGAAATTTCAATTGTTAATTGCCTCACTTTATGCGTCATGAGCTCCACTTTTTATTTAAAATTTAAAATATTATGTTTAATAATAATTGAAATATAAAAGGGTTCAACCGTGACTAAAGTGTCTTTTTGGAGAATATAAAAATAAGATTGGCAACCAGAACTATAAAAAGGGTAGAAAGAAATGAAATGAAAAAATTGGCCAAAGCGTACACAAGATTAAAGTAATAACAAAAACTTTGGTGGTCCAAACCGGAAAATGAACCAGGGTTAAAAGGTATAATAAAAAACTAAATTAAAAAAAAGAGTTAAACTAACTTAATAGTGTTTTAGAGCATAATAATATTACAATAATATTATAAATATAATAATAATCAAAACAGTAGTTGGAGTCTTCAATCCCAAAACTGAAAACATGTCAAAAAACAAAGGTGCCACATAAAGTAACAATTCAGTTACAAGCAGGGTTAAACCATAACTTTTGCTTTTATATGTTAATGATTTAATAATAAGAATAATCAAACTAGAAATGACGGAGGCTTTAATCCCACAACCGAAAACCTCCCCAAAATGAATATATTCCATATATTAACAAATTGAATAACACACAAGGTTAAACCATAACGAAATAACTTTTATAGGATACAAATATACAATCAACAATAATGAAACTAGAAAAATTAAGGAGACTTTACTCTCACGACTGAAAACCAACCCAAAAATGAATATATCGCATAAACAAGAAATCCAATTTTAAACGTGTTTAAATCATAAATTGTGTAGGAAAATAATAATAATCAAGCTAGAAAATCAAGAAGACTTTACTTCGAGAACTGAAAATTTTCCCAAAAGAAAGGTATGAAGAAAATTAGCTGTTAAGTTAAACAGAGGATTAAACTATAACTTAATAAATTCTGGTGGAAAATAATAATAATCAAAGTATAAAACGAAGGGGACTGATCCAGCAACTGAAAACTTGGCCATAAAAAAGATTTGGAGAAAATTAACATACAGGGTTAAATCACAACTAAATACTTTTTGCATCAGAAAGATATAAAAAGTCAAAAAAGAAACTGAATGACTATTTCAAACTTGCCCAAAATAAAGGTGACACACAATCTAAAAAAAAAACCCAAACAGGGTTAAACCATAATAGATTACTTTTTAAGGACATTAATATAAAAACCACCTGGTATATTAGTGGGAACACATGGAAATCTTTCCCTGTACTGATTATTTAGAGTCTGGATTTGTTAATTTCATTTTTTGATCAAACGTGCATGGATTGGTTGGAAAACTGCTGACAATACTTGAATTGCAAGTTGGAAATCACAAACTTCACACATGAGACTACCGAATTCCAACATTTATTGGTCATGGGTCAATTTTCATTTGTGTAATTTATTATTTCGACCTTGGCTTTAAGTGTGATAAATTATAAGAGTGAATAACGTGTACTCATCCTTGTATCTGGATCGTGTTATGACTGACTTCTATTTGTTAAATAGTTGCTTCATTCTTTGATTCCTTCTTGCCTTGTACCGCTTTCATCAAATTTTCTGAGCTACAATTCAAAATAGAAATCAAGATCCCCTTCATGATATTCGAAATCAGAACTCTCACCCTATGATAGTTTTCATTATTTTCTAGTTTATTTTAATAAATTCTATTCTGACCAAATACATTTATACACTGATCATTCAACTGACTTCGAAAGATTTTGTTTCTTCCTATCTCGGGCATGAATTTTGAATTTTCTTTGTGTCTTATAAAATTGATTTAAAAACCTGTCACTTTTTGGAACAGTTTGTTAGATCCGAGTACTCATATAACTGATTATTTAAGCCCAAAATCAGTGATGAGGTGGCTTTAAAAGGATCATGGTTAGTTTCAATAAAGCAGCTAAGTAAGTTTGCGTGGCCCAAGAAAGGCCTCCCCAATCACTAAATTGCATATATCTAGCTATTTTTGAAATTCTAGCATCTCCTAAAATCAAACGAATTTCAGGTTTTCTGTAATTCTAAATTGATTTTTACTTTTTAAACTACTCTCCGGTGACCAAAAAGTAAGTGCTCTCCTGACTCCTTGCCTCATACCCTTTCATCAAATTTTCTGAGCTACAGTTTAAAAAAATACATCAATATTCCCGTCATAGTATTCAAACTCAGAACTCTCACCCTATGATAGTTATTCTTATTTTCTGGTTTATTTTAATAAGTTATATTCTGAAAAAATACATTTCTACTCTGATAATTCAAGTGATTTCATACGATTTTGCAACTCTCTAGAAAGTAGTTTCAAAAGGATCACAGCCCTATAGAGGCCTTCCCAATCATCAAATTGCAGATATCTAGCCATTATTGAAATTATTTCATGTCCTAAAACTCATTAAATTTCAGGGTTTCTACAATTCTAAATTGATTGTTCGAGTTTAAACTACTTTCTGATAACCAAAAAAGTAAGTGCTCTCTTGCTCCACAATATCAAAATTTTGTTATTATCTTCTACAAGTTTAGTTCCTGATTTTTTATAATTTTTTCTATCATGTCGCATGGGTTAGAACTAATCTGGGTAGAAAAAGCTGCTAACGAAAAAATATATATTAAAAAAAACTAATATATTGATTAATCTTTGATTAACTCGTGGTAGGAATCCAAAGCAGCCAATGAACTGAGACTTAGAAGATTCCTGGCGAACTGTGGGGACCACCAGCTTATCTTTCCACGTGTCGCTAGATAATTGGATGTTTTAATAAGTGGCACGTGCCAGCTCAGCTCGGACCCGCCCACGGAATCTAATACGTGGCTGAGAAATCGCCGCCCGTTTCTCTCTCTACCATTCCACGTCATCAAGGGAGAGGTTTATATCTATCTACCTATTTATCTCTTTCTACAGAGACGCAGTGAAAGCGAGAGGAGAGAGAAACGGACAACATATAGAGATAGAGATAGAAAATAGAGGAGAGAGAGAGAGAAAAGCAGACAAAATGCATGAAATGGAAAAGGAGAGGGGTTGGCCCACGAGAGGATAGAGAGGAGAGAGAAGGGAGGGTTTAGAGAGAGAAAGTAGACAGGGCAGAGGTTATAGAGAGAGAAAGAAAGATTAGAGATAAGACAGATTTTTCAAAAAAAGATTTTGAGACAGATTAGAGAGAGTGGATGGGGTAGAGAGTTTAGAGAGAGAAAGAAGATTAGAGAGAGTAGATGGGCAGAGGGTTTAGAGAGAGAAGGAAAGCAAGATTAGAGAGAGTAGATTGGGGCAGAGCGTTTAGAGTGAGATAGAAAGAAAGATTAGATAGAGTATTAGAGCGTTTAGAGTGAGATAGAAAGATTAGATAGAGGTTTTAGAGAGAGAATGTGTGAGATAGAGAGAGATCAGATGGGTAAGAGAGCAGAAGGGCAAAGAAGTGTTTTGAGAGAGGTATGTGATTAAGATAGGGAATGTGTGAAATAAAGAGAGATGGAAAAGAGAGCAGAAGGGGAATATAAGTTTTTAGAGAGAGAATGAGGTAGAAAGAGAGGGAATGTCTGAGATAATGAGAGGGATGAGATGGGTAGTAGAGAGCAAAAGGACATTAAAGTTTTAGAGAGAGAATGAGGTAGATAAAGAGAGGGAATGTCAGAGATAATGAGAGGAATGAGATGGGTAGTAGAGAGCAAAAGGACATTTAAAATTTTAGAGAGAGAATGTATGAGATCAAGTGAGAGATGTGATGGGCAAGGAGCAGAAGGGCATATAAAGTTTTAGAGAGAGAATATGTGGGATCAAGAGAGAGATGAGATGTGTAAGAGAGAAGAAGGGACAAAGTTTTAGAGAGAATGTGTGAGATCAAGTGAGGGATGAGATGGGCAAGAGACAGCAAAAGGGGGCATCTAAGGTTGTATAGAGAGAACGTGTAAGAGAGAGAAGAGATGAGTAAGAGAGCAGAAGGCTTCTATAAACTTTTAGAGAGAGAATGAGGGAGATCAAGAGAGATGAGATGGGTAAGATAGAGCAGAAGCAGAGAGATTAGGTAGTAAGATAGAGAGAGATGAGATGTATTAGAGAGAGAAGGAACAGTGCATTCTAGAGAGAAAAAAAGAGAGAAATGCGATGTATTAGAGAGAGAAGGAACAGTGCATTCTAGAGAGAAAAAATGAGAGAAATGCGATGTATTAGAGAGAGAAGGAACAGTGCATTCTAGAGAGAAAAAATGAGAGAAATGCGATGTATTAGAGAGAGAAGGAACAGTGCATTCTAGAGAGAAAAAATGAGAGAAATGCGATGTATTAGAGAGAGAAGGAACAGTGCATTCTAGAGAGAAAAAATGAGAGAAATGAGATGTATTAGAGAGAGAAGGAACAGTGCATTCTAGAGAGAGAAAATGAGAGAGATGAGACATTTTTTAATGGCAAAATCACGGTGCCGGCTACGTCCAACCTTGCAGTTGTGCCTGTAGACCAGAGAGATGAGACGTATTAGAGAGAGAAGGAACAAAGCATTCTACAGAGGGAAAATGGAGAGAGATGAGATGTATTAGAGAGAGAAGGAACAGTGCATTCTACAGAGAGAAAAAGAAGAGAGATGAGACATATTAGAGAGAGAAGGAACAGTGCATTCTATAGAGGGAAAAAGGAGAGAGATGAGATGTATTAGAGAGAGAATGAACAGTGCATTCTAGAGAGAGAGATGAGATGTAGTAGAGAGAAAAAGAACAGTGCATTCAAGAGAAAGACAAAGGAGAGAGATGAGATGTTTAAGAGAGAGAAGCAACAGTGCATTCTACACAGAAAAGGAGAGAGATGAGATGCATTAGAGTAGGCTTCGGGGATTCGGACCGATCGTTCGAATGTTCGATCGGATCGGGCATTCGAACGATCGAATCCGAACACCGATCTGCCCCGTTCAAATCCGATCGGAACTCAATCAGAGCATCTGTTCGGATCGGATTGTTCGAACAAGGTGGCTGTTCGGATCGAATGTTCGAATACGATCCGATTCGAACACGTTGTTCGAATCGGATCGAATTGAATGTTCGAATCCGGTGGCGCCAGCGGCCGCCAGCGCGGGCCAGTGGCCGCCTGCGCCGGCCAGCACCAGCCACCGGTGCCAGTGGCCAATTTCGAACAATTTCGAACAAATGGCAATCGAACACGGACGAACTAAATTGTTCGTTCGAAACTTCCGATCGAACACGAACAAAGGGTCTGTTCGAATCTGTTGATCAAGATTCGAACGATGCCTACATTAGAGAGAGAATGAACAGTGCATTCTAGAGAGAGAAAACGGAGAAAGATGAGACGTATCAGAGAGAAGCAAATTAAAGAGAGACCAACGCCGATTAAAGAGAGAAATAAGCAACATGGGTCAGATATTAGGAGAGAAGTACAGAGGTTTTAGAGAGAGAAAGTAAGAGAGAGAGAGAGAGAGAGAGAGAGAGAGAGAGGGAATCTACCATGGGGGGTCGGAGGGGATAAGAAGGCGTGGAGGTCCCCGGCGAGACGTGAGCCACACGGGACTGAGGAAGAAGACGAAGGTGGGCTCCTTCTACGCCGCCGGGAAAGGAATCAGATCGCTACAAACAAGCGAGGCAAGCCACAATCCCGAAAACCCACATCTTCTTCTTCTTCCCCTCTCTTCCCATCTTCTAAAAATCCCAACTTTCACCCGAAAAAACCCTAGATTTGATCTTCAATCGCCTTTTTTCTCGAACAAATCCGCCGAGAATTGATTGATTGCGGAGCTGGGATGGGCGTGATCGCGGCGGACAAGAGTTCGATCAAGGGGAAGAGCGTGATTTGCGAGGTCAGAGAGCCATTGATCGCGACGAGGGATGAAGAGAAGGGGTGCAGCGGCGGGGAGTTCGTCGAGCTCGACGGGGCGTCCTTTGGCGGGGCCGTCTTCAACCTCTCGACGACGATCGTCGGAGCAGGGATCATGGCGCTTCCAGCCACCATGAAAGTGCTCGGTTTGGTGCCTGGCGTGCTGATGATTCTCTTCGTCGCCTTGCTGACTGAGGCTTCCATTGATATGCTGATCCGCTCCAGCCGAGCCGGGAAGCTGGTCACGTATGGCGGAGTCGTCGGGGACGCGTTCGGCGATTTGGGAAGGATTCTTCTTCAGTCCTGCGTCGTCGTCAACAATGTTGGGGTTCTCATCGTGTACATGATCATCATCGGTGCGCCAAATAAAAATCTCTATTTATTATTTCATATATAGATCGTTGTTTTCAGGTTGAGAATTGATTGCCTCTGATTTCGTCGAGTTTTAGCTTTTTTTTTTGTTCGTCCGGTTCATGAGAAATCCGGATTTTCGTAGAAATTTTTCGTCTTCGGTACGCCTCAGAAGGAACCTTAATGCCTCGTTTATGAATTGATCGTAGCGTTCAGGTTGAGAGTTGATTGCCTCTGATTTCGTCGAGTTTTAGTTTTCTTTGTTCGTCCGGTTCATGATAATTCTGGGATTTCGTAGAAATGTTTCAGCTTCGGTACGCCTCAAAGGAATCTTAATGCCTCGTTCATGAATAGATCGTAACTTCCAGTTTGCGAAATTAATCCGTTGGAAGTTGAATTTCTTGGATATTACCGAACCTCTATTATCTTTGATTGTACAAATCATGCATTATCTAGAGTTTTATTGAAAGTTTTCATCATTGGTAACCTCCGGATTGCGAAGTTCAGCTGCATGTCGGAGATCACTTTAGATTTTATTGAATTTTATTCTTTTTTGTTTGTTCGAATCATGATAAATCTGGAATTTCATCCTAGTTTTTCATAATCGTCTCAGAAAAAACCTCATTTTTATTTTATTTTTTTGAAGAAAAAAAAACCTCATTTTAATCTCTCGATCGTAGCTCCCAGATGTCCAAATTCTGTTGTAAGAAGTTGACTACCTCAAGTTTATCCAACTTTTATCATTCTTTGTTCTTCCAAATCATGCAAATTTTGGATTTTATCAAAAAATTCTGTCATTTGTACGCCTAAGATAAACCCTATTCCATTCACCTCTAGATTGTAGCTCATAGAAAACATCCGCTGAAGTGCAGTAACCACCTTAAGTATTATCGAATTCAATCATTCTTACTTCAAGTGAATCATGAAAAATCTTTGGATTGCAGGCGACGTGTTGTCTGGAACATCATCCAGCAATGATCACCACTCAGGTATCCTGGAAGGATGGTTCGGGTCTCACTGGTGGAGTGGGCGGTTCTTCGTCCTCCTCATCACAACTTTGGGAGTTTTCGCGCCATTGACGTGCTTCAAGCGCGTAGGTGAGCTTGATTGGAAGATCTATCCTCTCCGTAACTCGCGATCATCGTTAATTAGAAGCATTTTTCTATGATATGGGTTCAATTCAGATTCCTTGAGCTACACCTCGGCTCTATCGGTGGCCCTTGCCGTGCTGTTTGTGGTCATTACGGCGGGCATTGCTATTGTCAAGTTGGTTGGAGGCAGCGTGCAAATGCCCATGCTCTTCCCTGAAGTAACGAGCATGAACTCCGTCTGGAATCTCTTCACGGTCGTTCCTGTTGTCGTCACTGCCTACATCTGCCATTACAACGGTAACTTACTGATATGGCTACCCTAATTTCCAATAATTTCATGGGATTCTGTTGTTTTTCAATGGTATTTACTCTAGCCTGAGTCTTGGATCCATCTTTATGTCCAAATTTGAACCTTGTTTTGAATAATTTTACCATTTTAACGATTCCTACCTCTAGGTCTTGTGCCTAAAATAATTCTGGAAATTTTGGCATTATCTCTTAGCGCTGTTGCTCGTTGTCAGAGGTTCTTGTTTGATGCACCCTGATATATCTTTTCTTGGAGGGCTGAAATATGCATTTCTTTTCTTATCCATGTATCATTCCATCCATTTATCAATCATCATGTCTGTCTCTTCATTCATTCATACACCCATGCCAATATTCCTTCTATTACTTATTAGTCCCTCTGTCCATCCTTCCATCTGATTTTGGTGTTATTGAGGCAGTCCACACGATCGACAATGAGCTGGACGATTCAACCCAGATTAAGCCAATTGTCCGTACATCCCTGGGGCTGTGCTCAACAGTGTATGTGGCCACAAGCTTCTTCGGGTTTCTGCTCTTCGGCAATGGCACCCTCGACGATGTCTTGGCCAACTTTGACTCTGACCTGGGAATTGCCTACGGCTCTTTTCTAAACGATTTGGTTAGAGTCAGCTATGTCGTGCACCTCATGCTCGTCTTCCCAATTGTGTTCTTTGCTCTGAGGTTGAATGTAGATGGCCTCCTCTTCCCCACTGCTCGTCCGATCTCCATGGACAATCGAAGGTTTGCGCTGGTCACAGCATCGCTCATCGCCATAATCTTCTCGGGAGCCAACTTCATTCCCAGCATCTGGGATGCTTTCCAGTTCACCGGGGCGACTGCCGCGGTTGCCATTGGATTCATCTTCCCTGCTGCCGTCACCCTTCGGTAACATTTTTTTAATTTTAATTTTTTGGAATTACTGCTAAGAATTTTATTGCTCAGAATTTGGAATTGTTTTTGTTGATATGGTTGATATTAAGTTGCATTTCCACTGCGGTTGTGATATCCTTTTGCACTTTATTTTACCGTGCTTTATCCTGGAGAAACTTTTGTTTATCAATCAAGAAAAGTTGCGCATTAGCTTAGGTGAATTCAACTTTTCTATATCATGATTTTGCTGTGAAAGGCAGAAAGCCCGTTTATGACATAATCTTCAAATGGCCTTCAGTTATGAAAGTAAACCTCAGAACTTTATGACCATTAGAATTATAACTACTTCATTAGAGAAAAAACATAAAGTTTAAGGATAATGAAACTAATGGTGACATGCTGATGCAGGGATATGTATGGAATCGCGACGAGCTGGGATAAGATTCTATCTGTGTTCATGATTGTTCTAGCAGTGGCCTCAAATGCCATTGCCATTTACAGCGACGCCTATTCTATATTCCACAAAGGTGGGAGTTCACCGAGAGCGTGATCTCTCCTACACGACGCTCTGCTTGCTCAGAATCTGAAGCGGGTCTGGCCCATGGAGCTATCTTGGAACAATAGATTGTTCTGTGACAATAAATCTTACTCAATCTCTGGGTTGAGTCTGTCAAGGTCATGGTAGGCATTTATAGTTTGTGTGTACAAATGCTCTCCTTGGGTCTGTCTTTTTTTGAGAGCTTGGAGAGCCCTGATATCTTATTCCTCATGTCTGTTGAATTCTGTATAGCGCGTGCCTTATATCATGTACATGTCATATTGAAGATTTAATAAATGGATGCTTATTGGGCTTACCACTTGTGATTCAGAGAGTGGCTCTATTGGCATCGTGCCTTATGTTACAGTGCACTGACATGATATCTCCCTCTCCCTCTCCCTCTCCCTCTCCCTCTCCCTCCTATCTCACATTGGCTAAGGAGACTACAGGAAGAGAGAGGGATTGAAGATGATGATATGAGTAGATATATGCTGCCAACTGGCATAATAGGGCATACATTTATTAAAGATAAATGGGTAAATTTAATCTGATAAAAAACCATGAAAACAAGTACAACACTGGAAACTACCGCAACGGCAATATTGGAAGCATATATATCTAACGCTCGAGATAAGATAATTATGGATGTTAGACATGCTCATGGTGGACACCAATTGATGAAAACGTGGCCCTGGCAGCGCTGTGGGGAATATAGTGCAGGATCGTCCAGGATGTGGACCAAGGACAGGACAGGGCGAAGATCATCCCATCCTACGTCCCAATTTTTACAAGTTCATCCATTTCGCCCCTTCCAGAGTTTGTCACGTCCAAATATTTTTCGTCCACATCGTGTGTCGTTCAAAAACCATCCCATCAAAGACATTATTGTCCCGTCCCACGTCCGGGACAAGGCAGACTGATACACGACTCCCACAGGACGCACAAACCATCCCATCCTCTGTACAAGGCCACGAAGGGGACGGTTATTTCGTCCATGGATGAAACAATTGTACCGTCCGGGAATGGGCATACGACTCTTTGTCTCCTCAATCGTCTGAACTCCAGGACGTGATTTTTTTTGTCCACCGATGAAATTACCGTCCCGTCCGCATCCCTGCACTATAGTGGAGAAAATACATATGTCACCTGCTGAGGTGATGATGCACTCTGGATTCAGGTAGTTCTGGGTTATGTTGGAAATTTGTCTCAGTGATCTAAGCTGAAGGGATGTTTATTAGGTACTTAAATATTATCTACAACCAATAGATGTATATTTATTTTCTAAGTAGACTTATTCTTTGTATATTATTATATTATCAAAGAGGAATTACATATTTTATACAAGTTCAAAGCTAGCCTGTCATCCTATCATAGGCACTCCTTTTCTTGACAGCATCACTCTCAACACTTCCTTATTGAAAAACTTGGCCACCAAGGCCTTAGCCCTAATAGATGGACTAAAGAATTTACAAAATCACAAATAGATACTGTCTCACACTTTTAGATTTTAAACACATTTTCGTTGACCAAATATGCCTCCCGAGTTCAGTATTTATCTCGTTCTCCTCCATTGCAACAAAGGCCTCAACTCACAACGTCATGTCTTATATGGGTTGTGAATGACATATTAAAAATGTGTTTTAATGACCGGAAATTTTAGGCTTAATATAGAATCTGAATGTATACGTGCAATTAGACTGGCCCATGGTCACCATATGTAACTTCATGTATATGTATATGTATTTTCATGTGTAGTATTTTATGTATAACACAAAAAATAAAGTAGATAGAAGGATAAATATTTTTTACACATTCAGGAAGTCCCCTACATCCTTTCTTGGGTACACATTTTTGCTTGTTCCTCACAATCCACTAAAGATTAGACTTGTAGGCACCCACAACTTCAACCCAATTAATTGGGCTTTTTGCGCTCACCATCGGTAACCAACTAAGGTTGATCAATCATCATACTTAGTCTTACTGTCCCTCAACATTGACAACATCCACATGTGTCAGATTTTCTATAGTTCGTCGAGTATGTGAAACTAGAATTGATGCCTTTGGTCTTCACCTCAGCTGCTCAGGCTTCCTCTCGGGAAAGTTGATTTCACCTCTCCACTTGCTTAGCCCGGACAAGCTTTCTCATCTTGATGGTAAGTCGTGTTGAGTTAGATAAAAGGTTAAAATCATATTCCAAATTTGTTTTTGATATTTGACATCCACCTGTTTATTTTAATATGATATATTTGATACTTGAACTGAGCCTCCAATCACTCTCAGTACTTATAAAATCACTTATCAGATTTACCATTTCTATTCAATCCAGGATTTGTGACAATAATTGTATTTTGTGATATATCTTCTGGTGGATAATATGTGAACCCAAGGTAATCACACTTCTACGTCCTGTTTAAGCTTGCTGAAATAAATATAATTATTTGTTATTATTCTCTTGTTCTGTTTATAATTAAGTCCAAATAAACCTGATTGCACTTATATCTCATTGAACAGGACATCTTCTATATCATTGAAAAAAAAACATCTCTATCTCAATGAGATAGACGATGAAATCAAATTTAGGGTGTTAAAAAAAATTAGGGTGTTAATTTGTTATTGCTATTTGAGTTAATCAAGAAAAAATTATAACATTTACTCACTATAATTTGACTAATTAGTGACGAGGAAGGTTCATCTCCACATGAAACTGATATTAGGGTAATCAACAAAAATTTAAAGCATTTACTCATAAATGATTTGACTAGTTAGTGATGAAGAAGGGTCATCTCCACATGGAACTGACATTAGGGTTATAATACTCTTTAAATGATGATTCAAGAGGGATGAGATGAGATATGTATAAAATAGGGGATTGTGATGTGAGGAATCGAAGGTGGTGAGAGGGTGATAATAATAATTTAATAAGGACAAGATGAATAATAATATGATGAATAGGTAAGATGATGTGGTAGATCAAAAAGAAATGAGAGAGTGAGATGGATGAAGAAGTGAAGTGATGATGGATTTAGAAGATGAATAATAATAGAAGATGATAAAATGGGGAATGGATGTGATTTTCTGTGATTAGATGTGGATGGATTATGTTGAAATTATATGGTGGAAGAAGATGCGATAATGATCTAACTAATTGATGTGATGGAATAATAGTTGAGTGGTTGTTAGATGGAGAAGAGGATGATGAACTATATGATTTATGCATTTTTATGAGACGAAGGTGTCAAGACTGAGATCAAATATGGCTGAGATAGATTAAGATTATGGAAGATGGTAAGGAGAAGAAGATGATCAAAATAAGGATGTAGATCTAACTTACGGGATGTGAAGAAGAGAAACAAATGTAAGGAAAGGGACTAACCCTATATCCCTATGTTATGCCATTATCAAGACTTTTTCTTGATGCTCATTAGCTTCTTAAATTTTCTGTTACTCTTCCCCAAACACTCAAGACACCAAGAACACTCTTGATAGGCCTTCAAATGTTCTATTTCTGTCAATTTGCCTCTCTAAGAGAAAGTGAGCTTAAATATAGTTTTTTAAAAAATCTGAGGGTCTATTTATAGATCCAATTGTATTGATAGAAGAGATGGGGTGGGGGGAAGAAGAAGCTATGCTAAAAATTTCAGCTTGAAAATCATTTTAGATCGTCAGATATTGTGATTTGATCATTCTAAACCTCTAATTTTTTCTCTCTCATCAAATTTCAGACAAGTCAAAGAGCCAATAAATAAATAAAAATATTATTAATTCATAAAATATTAGAAATATATTTTTTGCATTAAAAAATGATATCTCTTTGAGCACATCGCCAAACATTCAGGGAAAATTATATTCTGACTCAAAAAATTATGTTCTTTTATAATTCAATGTCAGAAAAAACATTAAAATTACTTTAAAAGGACCATAAAATCAAAATATTGTCATAAAATTAAATTTAATAATTTAGGCTTAACTCACTTATATAATCAATTTAACCCAAATAAATATGTAATTCTTGTCATATTAATTTACTTAAATGCATGTTACCAACAAGCTCAAGTAGGGACTCCCATCCCAATCTTAGCTAAAGACTTTTACACAATTTATGGTCCTTTTGCATGAAGCACATGTTCACCAGAGGTGGTGCTGATGTGTGGCACGTGGATCTCATGCTTGGTATCACCATTTGTAGATGTTGTACAGTCAATGGAAGATCTTGAGTCTCGCATGGAGTGCGTCTAATAAGCCTAAAAATGGTATGATTAAATGTAAGTTTATTGTGACGTTTGTATATAAGCTTGTGAAATAACTTTATAAAATTACCTTTTCAAAATATAGAAAGTATAGAATGAGAAAGGAGTCGATCCACCGGGAGGCAACTGTCCTTAATATCTTAATCTATTTTATGCTTGTAGGAGCTAGAAATTGTATGAACTAATGGAAAGCCTAATAAACAGAGAGATGATGCTAAAAGAGACAAAGGGATCAAGAAATTTGAACCTTTTCCTGAAGATTCAGATCACCTGAATGAATGATAAGAATGATTGTAGTGTTTACGACTTGATCCTCTTGAAAGGATAAATACCTAAGTGAAGAAATGGATGGAAAGAAATCATACCCCTTCTAGATATTGATTCTCCCCTGAGGGAATCAAGATCTTGAAGGGCAACTGAATATAAGTGCTAAAAAAGTTGTAGTTACTAATAGATTCAATCTAAATACAACCCTAGAAAGGTTAGATTACCTATATAATTTGTTTTTGATTTTAGATTGCACTCTTGAACTAAGGTGATGCTCTCCCCTCAATAACTCCTCCTAGAGCATGAATATTTTGCCCTTGCTTTGCATTTTGGCAACAAACAAGAAGAATAACAAGAGGGGAAGAATAAACTCACCATATTAACTCAAGAACTGCATAAATTTTGACTCCAAAAGATTTTTCTGACATTCCTGACCAACTAGGGTTGGGGAAAGTTCAAAGTGGTTTTCCCACCCCTTCTTGACATTAGTGAAAAATCCGTCCAGTAGATTAAAAGATCATGAAAAGACAAAACTACCCTCAAAATTTCAGGTCGATCTGATGGTCGTATATAGAGATATCAAGGTTTCAATGTTCTTGAATCATGGCCATCTGAATTATTCATTTTTCTCTCCTCCCGCTGGCACCAGCTCATCCACGTGAAGGAAGGAGTATCTCTGCTAATCTGGTGTTGAAAAATGTGAGAAAATATGGAAAAAAATCCAAAAAAGTTGGGAAACACCCCTAGTAATTATAAATAAGTAGTCTTTGCCATATAAAATTAACTTCTTCACCAATAAAGTCAAATAAATATGTGAAAATTCCAGAGAATCTTGAAAGATCATAAATTCACACTAAAGGCAATTTTAATCAGTTTAAATCATGATAACATGCAAATATGAACATTTAGATGTAGATATTAATGATTATGCATGATATTTCTACAATATTTTGCATGTTATCAACGTCAGGTGTTGATGATCCATGGGCACATAGTGTGAGATAGTGGGATTGACCTGTGTGTGCAACTTCCCTGCTTCCTGATAGAGGAAGAATTACAACTCCGGTTGTCGGGTCATAGGAGGAAACTCATCGGGCAATGTGAGATGCATTCTCGCCAAAATCTGATGTAACTCTAAATGCCACCATATTCATGAACCATAAAGTGGTGAAATGTACTATTTACTCCAAAAGATTATTTATTGTTGATCCATTCACGAACTAACTTCTTGATAACGTGCATCAGGATTTTCTGAATTAATTTATCTGTCTCAAGATAGGTGATAACATGCAAATAAGAGCTAAAGTGCTAATTCCATCAGATTTTTTGGGCATTTAATGCATAAAACATTTATTTTTAGCGCATGTTATCATGATTTTAGGTTAAAATAATAAATTCCTTGAATTTCAAGTTAACTAATAATATTTAGGTCAATTTACACATTTAAATGGCTTAAAATGATGATTAGAACAATTTAAATGATTTTAATTGACCTATTTCTATAAATAAAAAAAGCTAAAAATTAAAGGTCTTTTCGAAATGAATAAATTAGTTTTTATTATGCATTTAGAAATGATTTTTACAATTTATTTTATGTGTTCATTTAATAAAAAATAAAAATAAACTTTTTTTATTAAAATCGGCCCTTAGTGGGCCGGTTTGAGTGCTAAATGTTTCTTTTAGAATCCGCAGAACGTACGAAGAAGCGCACCGCACGCAAATGCGTGCGTGTCGCGCACGAAAGGGAGACACACGAAGGCTCCAAAGCCATTCGCGTCGCGTTGTACGCACTGCGTACAAGGCGAAACGAATGACATTTCTAACGGAATCGGAAGAACTTGTTCTTCCGATTCCGCGGCGATAAAAGGCAGGAAAATGAAGATTATCAGGGCATTCTTGATTTTCAAGCTCGAGGAAAGAAGCCTAGCCTCCTCGAAGTCTCAGGAATCCACTAGGAAACAAGTTGGAGCTCAATTCTTTGAAGAATTCTGCAGATCCGGCGCCGCCATTTCCAGCTCATTCAAGCCAAATTCATCGAAATTTCTGTGCGTTCGTTGCGCGGAATCAAGAACTATCGAGACTCTGATTGTTTCTGGTATCTCTAGGCACAGTTTGAACGCATTTTTACACTTCATTTTGCATTTTAGTGTTCTCAAAGTTTCAATCTCGGTCACGTTCGCCGTTTCTTTTATTTGCGAAATTAATCGTCTTGATTCATAGATTTTAGTCGTTTTTAAAGCAGTTCGAGTCGATCTATTATGACATTTCTATTTGGAATCCTACCGGTATCTTGAATCGTATATAATCGTGAATTAGATTCACGATTCCGTTCTTCTTGAATAAGCAAATCGTGAATCGTATTCACGATTTGCTGTTTTAGGACATATCTACAATTTAGAATTAAATAGGATACAATAAAAAATATAAAAAATGCTCTTAATAATAGCATAAGTATTAGTTCTTTTTATTCTTAAAAAGTAGTAAAGCACCTGATAAACAAAACGAATTAAAGAAATACACTAAATTAGAGATAAACCTATTTTAGAAATAGATCTGACATTCATTAAAAAGAACAAAAAAATATATATATAACCAAAACTATCAAAGACTTTAAATCAAATAAAAGATAAGGTTAAGTGATTTTGAATCTCTGTTAATTAATAACAGAGAATTATCAAAATCATATGATTTCATAAATAGATATAATTTTAGTTGCTAATTACAAGTATTTGCATTTAAATAAATAGTTAAACATCATTTCATTTAGGTGTCAAATTCTAAAACCCTAATTAGAGAAAATTTGAATTCACTGTCGCCTCCCTAGGATCGACCCCTTACTCAAGTATTAAGGGATATATGAATTTAGTGATTAAGTTTGAAAAACTCCCTAAATAACGACAAATAACCACGTATTTTTTGAGCTTATCATTTGAAATTCAAGGAATTTATTATTTTAACCTAAAATCATGATAACATGCGCTAAAAATAAATGTTTTATGCATTAAATGCCCAAAAAATCTGATGGAATTAGCACTTATTTTAGCTCTTATTTGCATGTTATCAATAGGACTCCTTAAATGCTTAAATCGTTTCATTAATATATTAACTCATTATATTAATTTCTCCAAATATTTTATTTCCCTATCTAATTAAAGTTCATCGAGACTAAAATCTATAGCTATGTGGATATGACCATTACTTGCCCAATTCTTGAACTATCTCCTATAATTAAAGAAGCCGGCCCAACAATTTTATATAGACTAATAAAAAATATCAGTATGCTTTTATGAAAAATTATAGAATTTACCACCTTTATAATTGAAAAAATATGTACCCCATCCTGGAAAAAATGTTACATTTAATGATAATAGAAAGGAAAAGGTATTCCTTTAAGTTATGCATTAACTTAAAATCTTTATAAATAATATTTCAAGGATGAAATCAATAAATATGTACGAGTCCCTTCCTTCAAGATATTTTTATCTCTCTTATTGTTTCTTTCTTTTTTTTCTGTTTTTATCCTAAGATTTTTTGAAAAATGTTAAAAAATAAAGGAAAATAGGAATATTGAATGATTATTTTAAATACCAAAAAATAATTAGACTAAATTCGAAATGACCTGGATTGTATTCTCTTTCTACAGATCTCAGCTATTCTACGCAGATGTTAGTTCGAAGGAAAAAATATAATATCAAATCTAAATCGAGGATAACATTTCATTTATAGGAGATAAATATCTAGATTTTGTGCTTTGAATGTAGCCATTTCCACTTTTCCAGGTAATGGTTTTTTTATCAAATAAACATTATTAAATACATTTTATGTGATACTTTCATCTTGAAAGTTAAAACAGAAAATACAAATAACTTTATAATATTAACTCAAAGAGAAAATTTTACCTCTTGTATAAATATTATTAAAAATACTTAACAGAGATGAATGTATATTATGATGCATGAATTGATATGTACAAAAAGCTAAATAAATGCAATTTAGTTTTTTACACAAGAGTGATTTGTCAAGTTTATATGATCGTAGATAGTTCATAAGTTACCAACTCCTGGCAGGCTTACGGTTGGTACATTCCATTTAGTATCTTGAACTTTCATCTCCTTATGGCATTCTAGTTGTTAGCTGTATTATCTTTAGGTGAAGTAATCGATGACTTATATGGCTGAAAACTTGTGAGATCATGGATGATCATATCACATTGGTTTATGGTGGAAAATGAGGATTTAAAAGAACGTCAAGAGAAGAATGAACTCCCCTCTTCATCAAAAAATCTTTTTTTTTGGAAAAATCATACTTTTTTTTACATCCAGGTTTCTTAAGGGTATTCATTTTTCCTCAGAACTTTTACACATGATGTGGTATTAATGCATCGTGTGTTCTATCTTTTTTAAAAAAAATTCTTAGGCCGGGTGGAATATTTTGACAAACTTCTTGCCTGACCACCCATTCCAAATTTTCACAAAGTATTCATCCAATCTTGGGTATTGTTTTCGTAACAATCGTTTTTTTCTCGCTATTCATACTTTTCACAAATTTTGAAGTCACATATGGTAAAATAATTGTCTCTAAAAATGCAAATGAAAATAAAAATGAAGAATTATTCAACATTGAATCGAGCTAGTCATATCTCACTCCTCAAGAGCGGGTGGTCAATTGTAATCTAAGTGGAAGAAGTAAAATAAAAAATTGAAAAAAAAGAGACACTTTTTATGTGTATGCTTTGTAAGCACACAATAAATTTCAAACAGTATAAAATGAAAATATCTGCCTCTCAAGTAATGTTCGCCTGTCCCGATACCGGTACCCGATGCCGGTATCGGGACGGATGCTGTATCGGATACCGGAAATGAATTTTCCGGTATCCGTTTTTTTTGATATCCGGATATCGGATATCTGTTTCTACAGTGCCGATATCTGATACCGATAGCCGTCTTGATGTCGACATCCATCTCCGTCTCAAGGGGACAGATGACGGTGCCAGATATCGGATGTGGATATCGAAAATCGATATCCACATCAGATTTTGACCTAAATACACGGTCAGACCGCAGAGGCCCAGTCGAAGGAGGGGACGGCGGACGGTGGACATCAGAGGTGGACGGCGGCAGCGGCGGAGGGTGCACGGTGGACGGCAGCGGCTACAGTGGTATTATTTAATCTGTTATTCTTCAAAGTTCAAACTCTGTTATTCTTATATCTCCCTCTCAAGTCTCAAAACTTCAAAATCGTACTCTCTCTTCTCATCTCTTAAGTCAAACCCCTTTTCTCTCTAACTCTCTTCTCCAATTTTCAATTTCTCTTAAATTCGCCATCTCTCAGTCTCTTAAATTATCCATGTCCTAAATTCTCCACATTTCACTCTCTCCTCTCCCATTCTCCCAAAATCTATAATTCTCACTCTCTCAGTCTCTCTTATCCCAATTTTTTCTAATTATCGACATCTCTCTCTTCTCCCAATCTCTTTAATTCTCCATCTCTCACTCTCTTAAATTCTCCCAGTTCTCTTAAATTCTACACAATTCATTCTCTCCTCTCCCATTCTCCCAAAATCTCACTAACTCTCTTCTCATCAATCTCTTTTTCTCTCTAAATCTCATCTCCATCTCTCACTCTATTAAATTATCCCAATCTCTTTAATTCACCATCTCTCACTCCCTTAAATTCTCCATCTCTTAAATTCTCTCACTCTCTTAATTCCCAGTCTCTTAAATTCTCCATCTCTCACTCTCTCTATTGCTCGGTTGGTTTTTCATGTTATCTTTATTATGACCACTACTTTATTTTGATGTCCATGCGTAGATCATTATCATGCGTTAATGTTATCTGCATTGTGTCCTTTACTTTATCATGCATATATCGCTAATATTACTTTATTTAGACTTCATTGTGTGCATTACTTACCAAATTATGAACCATCCAAAGACATGCGTACATCATTATCATGCGTTGACATTATCTTCATTGTGTCCACATATTTTTCATATGTAGAACCATGAACCCTCCCGGAGACAGTGCCTCATCCGAAAACAGATCTGGATCAAGAGGTATTGGTCCAGAAGGTATGGAGACGGGAACTTCCCGTGCAGTACAAAGTCACCCTCGTTCAAACCGATCAGTCATAATTGACTACTTCGAACATATTGGTGACAGATATTAGGAATGCTTATTGTGTCGGGACATTAACCCGCACAGTAAGAGAAAAGTAATAAAGTGACAGGCGGACAAAAGCACCAACATCTTCTGGAGACATTTCAAAGCGTTCCATCCCTCGTGTCATGCAGAGCTTAAGGGCGAAGGGTTGAAGGACTCTGATCAGCCTCGTATCTTTGAGAAATTGCGAAGCAAACAACAAGGAGAGTCAAGCCGACGAAGGCCGGTGAGAGGGCATACGCCAGAGGAGACAAAGAATGTCATTGCACGGTTTATATGCATGACTGATTCACCATGGAGCATAGTCCGATAATGTCACCTTCAAGGAGATGTGGCGCTACACGACACTTCTCGACTTAGATCCGCCCAGTGCGAAGGGCATTAAGCAATGGACCATCCAAATGCATGGCCTCATGAAAGAAGAAGTGAAGAAGCTATGGGAGAACGTGGACCGAGTGTCCCTCACCGTAGACGCCTGGACTGCCAAGAATGGTACTGGACTGTTAGGCATCGCCGTCCATTGGGTGGACGATAAATGGGTGTACTGAGAGCGGGTACTCACCATTCAAGAAATCGTCGCCAAGCACAATGGGGATAACATGGCGTCCATCGTACTCCAGGCCCTAGAAGAATTCTGTCTACAGCCGAAGGTCAGCATTCAGCGTCAAGCTTATCATATTAGTTAACCATGTCACTTTACACGTGGCCGGTTTTTGTTTAGATGTACGCCGTGACTACGGACAATGCATCGACAAATAAAAGGATGTTGGCTTTGATGGCGAGGAAGATGAAAAGCGTGAACCCAACATTTAGCGCCCGAAGGCACGTCCCATGCATTGCCCACATCCTGAACATTGTTGTGCAAGCCGCAATAAAAAGCTTCACCATTCCTTCGGCCCAAGCTGTGGTGCCCGAAGAAGGCAGCGTGACAAGAACAGCAGACCAGTACAATAGTGACGAGGAGAACAAACTTGGAGATGTGTTCTCACTGTCTGAGGAGAATGATGGAGCACATCGGCCGTTATGTTTGGGGGATGTAGTTGCAAAGGTGCAGACACTAGTTCGCAGTATTCGATGCTCTACACAGCGGAGAGAACATTACGCAAAGGTGTGTGAAGACGACCCAGAAGTCAAGGACTGTAACATGGTTGTCTTAGATTGTCAGACGCGATGGAGCAGCACTTACAGTATGTTGGCAGCCGCAGTGAAGAAGCGTGATGTTATTGATGAAGTGTCGAAGGCTTTTGGCCGAAAGGGGAAGGCAACAAAGATGTCGAAGGACGAGTGGGAGTTGGTAAAAGAATTCTGTCGCATCCTTGGATGGATTGCTGTTTCAACAGATCATGTTTGCAAGATAGTGACGCCGGCGATATGTGATGTACTATATCTCATAGATGGCCTGAAAGAACACATGGAGGAAGTGGTTCAGCAAATCGAAGATGGCACTTTATTCTCATGCGTATGTCGCTTGCACGAAGGAGATCGTTCGAACATGGCGCAAGCGTGTAAGGAGTAATCAGTGCCGCGGCATTGATCGATCCATTCCACAAAGGATCAATGCTCCGTCTGGGCGTCTGGGTCGCAACCATCGCATACGTACGCTTCTTGTTACCTTGTGACCCGTCGAGGCATGGACCGACAGGGCATGCAGAAGATGGGCACTCGAGAGGTGAAGAGTTGGATTCCTGGCTACAGAACATTATGCGGAAAGTCCAACCCGCACCTTCGTCAACGTGGACGGCATGCGACAAGTTCAACCAGTACCTTGCCGAGGTCGTGCCTAATGAGGGAGTGTTCACTCCACTGTCTTGGTGGGCCAGCATAGGGTCGAAGTGCTTCGCCTTGCACCCATTACGAGGGAGTTGTTGTCCGTATGCAAGACAAGGGCTCCTGCCGAGCGCATGTTCTCGGTGGGCAACACAATTGTCACGTACAAGAGATCACGTCTTTCGCCGATAAGCATCGAAATACTCATCACTGTGAAGTGTTGGTTCCGTGCGGACAACAAACGATGGTAGGCTGATGTTGAGCTGGAATCAGACAGCGAGGATGGACAAGATGGGGTACTCGCATGTGCTCGAGGTACAGATCATTTACATTGACTATATTTTTTGCACTTTTACATAAACATGGATATTTATTCCTTATCTATCGCTATGCGTGTGATGAGCAAGTAAGCACAAACCTCTGACATGCTCGAGGTACACATCACAAGAGAGGAAGGACCACAATTTCTGTCCTCTTTCATCTCCTCCGCTCCTCTCTCAAAGAGATGTAACAAATTGGGTCAATTATTCAACAACTTTTGAAACGTTTAATCAAGATATAAATATTAGTTATATAAAGTTGTTGAAACCAAATAGTGGGCCATAAGCCATTTAAATATTTACCAACATTTTGCTGTGAAAAATGCTGCATTTTCCACAACTCGCTTTGCACACATAACCAAACAGGTGACTCATTAACATCAAATTTTCACCGTATTTAACTGTATAAACTGGTTAGAGCACCTAGAAGTAGGGGAGAATTTATATAATTTATTTTCAACGAAAATAAGAAAATTTGTTCACTCTTTGGAAATAGGTGAATTAGGCAAAAAATGAAACTTAGACTAAACCAGACAGGCAAATTATTTTTCTATATTTCTTACTTTATTTAAATAAATATTTAATGGTTAAATACACTGGTTAAAGCACCTAGAAGTGGGGGACAATTTATATAATTTGTTTTCAACCAAAATAAAAAAATTGTTCACTCTGAAAATAGGTGAATTAGGCAAAAAAACCAAACTAAGTCTAATCCAGACAAGTAAATTACTTTTTTGTATCTTCTCCTGTATTTAATAAATATTTAATGGTTAAATACTGGTTTAAGCACCTAGAAGTGGCGGAGAATTTGTATAATTTATTTTCAACCAAAATAAGAAACTCTCTGAAAATAGGTGAATTAGGCAAAAAATGAAACTTAGACTAAACAAGACAAGTAAATTATTTTTCTATATTTTTTACTTTATTTAAAAAATTATTTATTGGTTAAATTCACTGGTTAAAGCACCTAGAAGTGGGGGAGAATTTATATGATTTGTTTTCAACCAAAATAAAAAAAATTGTTCACTCTCTAAAAATAGGTGTATTAGGCGAAAAAACCAAACTTAGACTAAGCCATACAAGTAAATTACTTTTCTATATTTTTTTACTTTATTTTTAAAATTATTTATTGATTAAATTCACTGGTTAAAGCACCTAGAAGTGGGGGAGAATTTATATAATTTGTTTTCAACCAAAATAAAAAAAATTGTTCACTCTCTAAAAATAGGTTAATTAGGTGAAAAAACCAAACTTAGACTAATCCATACAAGTAAATTACTTTTCTATATTTTTTACTTTATTAAAAAAATTATGTATCGGTTAAATACACTGCTTAAAGCACCTAGAAGTGGGGGAGAATTTATTTAATTTATTTTCAACCAAAATAAAAAATTTGTTCACCCTCTGAAAATAGGTTTAATTAGGCAAAAAAACAAACTTAGACTAAACCAGACAAGTAAATTACTTTTCTATATTTTTTACTTTCTTTCAACAATTATTTATTGGTTAAATACACTGGTTAAAGCACCTAGAAGTGGGGGAGAATTTATATAATTCATTTTTAACAAAAATAAAAAAATTTGTTCACCCTCTGAAAATAGGTTTAATTAGGCAAAAAAACAAACTTAGACTAAACCAGACAAGTAAATTACTTTTCTATATTTTTTACTTTATTTAAAAAATTATTTATTGGTTAAATACACTGGTTAAAGCACCTAGAAGTGGGGGAGAATTTATATAATTCATTTTTAACAAAAATAAAAAAATTTGTTCACCCTCTGAAAATAGGTTTAATTAGGCAAAAAACAAACTTAGACTAAACCAGACAAGTAAATTACTTTTCTATATTTTTATTTATTTTATTTAAAAAATTATTTATTGGTTAAATACACTGGTTAAAGCACCTAAAAGTGGGGGAGAATTTATATAATTCATTTTTAACAAAAATAAAAAAATTTGTTCACCCTCTGAAAATAGGTTTAATTAGGCAAAAAACAAACTTAGACTAAACCAGTCAAGTAAATTACTTTTCTATAGTTTTTAATTTATTTAAAAAATTATTTATTGGTTAAATACACTGGTTAAAGCACCTAAAAGTGGGGGAGAATTTATATAATTCATTTTTAACAAAAATAAAAAAATTTGTTCACCCTCTGAAAATAGGTTTAATTAGGCAAAAAAACAAACTTAGAATAAACCAGTCAAGTAAATTACTTTTCTATAGTTTTTAATTTATTTAAAAAATTATTTATTGGTTAAATACACTGGTTAAAGCACCTAAAAGTGGGGGAGAATTTATATAATTCATTTTTAACAAAAATAAAAAAATTTGTTCACCCTCTGAAAATAGGTTTAATTAGGCAAAAAAACAAACTTAGAATAAACCAGTCAAGTAAATTACTTTTCTATAGTTTTTAATTTATTTAAAAAATTATTTATTGGTTAAATACACTGGTTAAAGCACCTAGAAGTGGGGGAGAATTTATATAATTCATTTTTAACCAAAATAAAAAAATTGTTCACTTTCTGAAATATACGGGCTTCTGCTCTATCACAAATAATTTTCTATCAATTTTCCCTTATAAATCCTTCAAATATGTTTCAACTATTCATGAGAGAGACATTGTGGACGCGCGACTTAAGTTTTTTATATGTATTGCATCAGCCAAATTTATACTCTACAAGGTTTTAGAAATCTCTGGTATGGGATTGTGTTAGAATCAAAAAAATATCGGATCCGATATCCGGCATCTGGTATCCGCCTCATCCCTCCACCTTCGGTATCCGATACCGATATCCGTCTGAACCCTTTTAGATGGATATCGACCGATATCAGATATCCGATATCCGTCTAACCCCTTTTAGACGGATATAGACCGATATCCGGCACCGTCCCACTTTTTCCCGGATATCGGATATCAGTTGTCTGATACCGGATGACGGAGGGATACCGGTTGGGCAAACACTACTCTCAAGTTAGAATTAAATTTAAGCAGAGAGAGACAATCTTGGATAAAGCACATTGAATGCATCTGGAGCCAACTGAATACAAATTATTTTTCACATGTCAAAGCTCAGTAAGAATACAGTAGACGCGCATAAAACCTGTTTCAAAATCTTGTAAATTGTCACAAAAGTTTTGCATTCAGAATTTTATCAAGCGCATGCGCGAAAGTGAGTTTATGAGTGGGTTTTGACAAAGGTTAAGAAGGCTGCAAAGTGTAGGTATCTATAAATTCTCCACATGGACCTAGCCCCTTTGATGGTTGTCACCCACTGTGAACAAAATCAAGTTTATAATGAGCTATCAAAAATTTCAGGGCCAAATGCGACCAAAAAAAGAATTTATCCAATCCTCCAAATAATAAATAGAGAAATAAATATTGGGAGAGAGGGGGGATTTAATCTCTCAAGTAAAGCTCCTTCTCCTTGATGTAACTAATAATTTCATCCGCAGTAAGGTACTTGGCCGATAAACCTCTGCTTATACATTCCCTGATCAGGAAACATTGCACCAACAAATCAATTTCAAAAAACAAAATAAATCTCTAACATACACTTAGTAAGCGAGTAAAACTTTCTTCGAAAAAAAAACAAGCATATAGAACTTGCCTTATTTTGCTCGAACTGATCTTGTTTGGCACCAAATCATCTACCAGAAATATGTTGCTCTATCACAAGATCCCAATACCATAAAAAGAGTAAAAAACGCCCAAATGGAAAGTTAGTAGATCTGGTAGTATACAAAGGAAAACTTAAACAAAATAATGTTAAATATATGTTGCCGCTCATGATGCAAAATTCTTGATCTAGATCCAATGCTCAAATACTTAAAAAAAATGACAATACCACAGTTTGATCCCAGTTTAATTTATTAAGTAGGTACCGTTACAATCTTAATAAATACGGTCTTAATAATCTGTGTCGGATTGGGAGCATATTTGAAAATGGGAAACCAGAAAATATAAAGTATGATTTGATATGAAAACTCTTACATTCTATAGCTATTTTAAAAAATAATTGGTATTAAATTAGATACCCTCATTATCATTAGATCAAATTAAGTTTGAAACTTTTTTTTTTATTCCCCCCATTTAAATGTAACTTAAAATTTGAGATTTGTTCACGGACCAATGGCTTTTTAAAAGAAAAATGGAATAATGTTTTAGTTCTGGAAATCAGAAAATAGAGCCTTCGATTTCGATAATGAAGCTTCAACCTAATTTAAATATTAAAAAATTAGAGACATTTTAATAGTACGCCAGTGACTATCAAATCAGATTAAGTTTGGAATTTCTTTTGGATTTCCCCCATTCGAGAATAACTATTTTAAAGATGAGTAATTCAAACATCTATTATCTGGAAAAATACTTTAGATTGGGAAATGATAGAGTAGAACCTTGAAATTTGATAATGAAGCCATTATATCATTTAACTATTTTTCTAAAAAGTGGCTTAATTAAGTAACTCGATTATCATCTGATCAAATTAAGTTCTGAAAGAAGCCTGAGATCCTACCATTAAAGAGAAAAAACGAATTAAGACTGCTAATCTTGATGAATGATTTTCATGTCTAACTGAACCATCTATAAAAGGAAATGGTGGTCAACTGTTGTTTCTCGTGATGAAGGTGACAAAGTTGCCGTCAGACATTTTTAGGAACATGGGTGAAAAATAAAGCAGAAATCAGATTCCTTGTGGCATTTTGAATCCGTACCTTGTGTCGATTTAAAATTTCATCACGGTTAATCAGCTCATCAGTATCCTTGTCCTCTCTGCGGATGCACACAATGCCAAAATCTCTGCATATGATCTCCACCTGCGCAGATCTCATCAAAGTCCTAAGTGAAGGCTTAAGTGTGGATTATAACAAAAAATTTACATGATAAGTACATTAGATGGCTGCTAGTGAAGAAAATATTGCATGAGATATTAGTTCTCTTACCAATATTCCCACCCTGGATTTTTTTTGATGAGATCTCTTTTCCTAAGGCAGTATCACAAATGACATGATACTTCCTTAGCAAAGTTGCCTTCGGACATTTTTTATGAGAATATCCTTCTTCCTCCACATTTTTTAAACTTCTATGCGCAATTCAGGAGACCAGAACATGAGGATACCGGGAAAATAAAGATAAAAATATGACGAGAAATGTCACAGAGAGGCAATGTAATGAGGAATGATCGGAAATACTTTAAGGAATTAATATCAGATCTAAAATAGATCTTGATTTCTATTCCCCTTATCAATCTTCACAATCCAGTCTAGTTTATTCTACTTCATCCATTTGAAGTCAGCCCTAAAATAAACTCAGTACTCAACCCCTTTGGAACCACCCATCTCATCCCTATCTTGCCATGGAACCACCCATCTCATCCCTATCTTGCCATTTAATGTTCCAAGAGGTTTATCATTGATTGAACCCACTAATAACCTAAATGAAATTTAAAGCTGAGATATCACAAACTGAGCTGTGTTGAGATGATGCAATTGATCGAATCCATAAAAGATAAGGTTTTATGGTATATTTAAAAGATCCGATGTTATCTGTGTCCAAAATTAAATGCAGACAACAGGGCATGCCCTCCCATTAGAGGTAATATAAGCGTTCTCTCTCCCCCTCTCTCTCTCTCTCTCTCTCTCTCTCTCTCTCTCTCTCTCTCTCTCTCTCTCTCTCTCTCTCTCTCTCTCTCTCTCTCTCTCTCTCTCTCTCTCTCTCTCTCTCTCTCTCTCTCTCTCTCTCTCTCTCTCTCTCTCTCTCTCTCTCTCTCTCTCTCTCTCTCTCTCTCTCTCTCTCTCTCTCTCTCTCTCTCTGTAGACATCCATTCTTCCAAGTCCTCTCTTGCTCTTACAGGCTATCTTTCCCACCAAGGAGCTTACAACTGGGCTCTCTTCTCTCTTTCTCCCTCTTTCCATGCTAACAACATCAATGGGAGGAGAGATAGTGGAGAATTGACTTTTCAGGAGAGAGGTGAGAGAAAATAATGGTGCTCTACTTTCCTGCACAGCAAGGGAGGCATACAGCTATTTAAAAAGAAATAGAGGAAAAGATAAAGGAGACCAAAGTACTGAAATTCTACAATGGGGATCCTAACAGAAGTCAAGAAAATGCAGAAAAATTTTAAAGCATTGAAGGTTCAAGTTCAAATAAATCGACACAAAGCAGGAAATACCTGATCCGGAATCCATACTCCAGGAATAGTGAAAGATTCCAATAGATCAGAGCCACATAATAGCATGACCTTAAGTGAGCCTATCATTTAAAATTGAAGTCCAATATAAGATAGTCTCATTGAAGAAATAAAAAGTTATTATTCAAAGAACTCTTTGCTGTGTTTGGGGTGATAGGAAATGGATAATTTGTAACAAGTGAATGATATTCAATGCACAGAAACGGGCTTCAAGTACGACATTAGACAAAAAAGTTAATTTAAATAAAATAAATTACTTTTAATATAACACTCAACCACAAATCTACTTAACAAGAATTGGCAAGGAAGACATCATGTTTCTAGGTAGACCCTCGCATAAGTTGAACGCAAGAGATAAAATATACATATGGATTACACAACGGCAAACAAGCATATAATAAAAACCCGTAGAAAAGACTATATTAATACAATATAATGACACACAGAAGTTCCTCAATGAACTAGAGGAGAACTGTGAAAAGAAGGGCTCTTGGTAAAATCACATAAAGGATGAACTGTGAAAAGAATATGGTATTCAAGGTGCAGATATGGTCTCACTCACCTTCTGACATGCGAGCAATATCACAAATATAGCTTCTAATTCTAGAGAGAACAGTTAGGGTGCGCTGGTAGCTGGTTTGTTTTGCCTGAAATAAAGACAGTTTGGCACTTAGGCATTCCAGCAAAAAAAATTTGTTAGGAGCTTACAACAACTGAACTTTGTTGGGAGTTAAAATAATGATCACATTTGGGCTGTAAGCCGTTTCCGAAAAAGATATATATTTTGAAAGATGACCAAGAGAGGGCGGTCACCCGACAAACCGGTAACCACCCAAAGTACACATGTATACCCCTAAAGCTCTACCCGTACATTTTTTTGAAAAATCTACCCGCATATATTTTTTTTTAAAATCTACCCGTACATTATCTTCCCTCCCCTATCTATGTACCACTGTAGGAAACCATGACGCCATGAGGTCCTTGATTATGTGGGTGAGCCTGTCCGTAGAAGCCATCCTCCCCCTAAATATTAACTCATTTTGGTGAAACCAAATTTCTCAGAGCACTGTCAACGCTCGGCCCCCCTCTTCCCTTGGAGGGTCACCTCTCTCGACGGAATTTCAGAAGGCCAATTATTTTCACAATTTTGTTGTCACCGTCGAAAGATAAGAAGACCTTCGAAATGGCAAGGAAGCAGAGAAGATAAATGAGTAGAAAATGATCGATTAGATTATGACTGCTCATTTAATCCTTGTCACAAAGGTTTGAATCAGATTGCCCAATTATTTCCGCCTCAAATAAAAATGCCTCGGAAAATAGCTTTTGCAAATTACCCTTTATCCGGAGCTTAATCATCTTGATGCAGCCTTTGTACGCGAAAAGCGTAGGAACATGACTTGAATCCACAAGCCTTTCTCTACTTGAAGGAGCTAAGTCCTGAATCCACAAAACTAGCCTCTCCAACCCTTGAATCCACAGGGGGCTGTACTCGAATCCACAAGCACAGAAGCACTCTCTAGCAAAGAGAACACTCAAAGGGGAGAGACACAGTTTCAACAAGACAATAGATTTCAATCATGCTCATTCAGGGGTACATGGGGGCCTTATATAGGCCACAAGAAGTGCAGGGTCGTCCATAATGACTGTACCCATGACAAGACAAGTCAAAATATTGAGAAAAACAATTAGACAAGCTAAAAGAGAGGATAAGCAGCCTGACAGGCCTGAGTAGAGATATCCTGCAGATTCTAGGGCCTATAGAAGTTGTCGAGATATTCGTGTGGCTCAAGAAGATCCTGATGGGACAAGACAAAAGATATGCAACTCTGACAAGTTAGAGCAGAGATCCTGGCAGAAGAAGAATCTGGCCGAGGATTCTGTCAGAAGATCTGGTCAGAGAAAATCCTGTCAAAAGACCTTGTCAGAGAAAATCCTGTCAGAGGATTTTGAAGGGCTCTAGGAATATTACTGCAGATCCTGTCAGTTCTAGAAGAATCTCCTACTTGGTCCACAAGTTGCCAATGGGCCTCAGAAAATGGGCTTCTGGGCTACATCAGGCGCCCAATGTTTTCTGTTTTCTTCCCCTTTCCCATGTGCTTGATTTGGGCAACATGCATTTTCCCTCGACATTGATGAGTACAGGATTGGGTAATCTCATATTTTATCATATAAAAAATGTACTTGTATCCTATGGATAACAAAATAAATACTTCTGTCTGAACCTATTAAAAATGTAATCATGTGCAAACACTAGTATATACAGGAAAAAATAGATAGTGTACCATGAAGAAAATGAAAGCATTTGTTTGAATCATCTTAAATCTAAATAGTGGAAGATGTGAGTAGCTCAAGGAACTCTAGGAGGCTTGGGTGGGGCCTTGCTCTTAAGGTTACTAACAAAATACATGGTAAACTATCCCGATTATATCCCTATCGGTAAAAAGTTGCAGGGAGAATCTAAAACGTTTTAGTTGTCTCACAAGACTACCGAATGACATTCGGCAAAAGCTAAAGCATATGCATCATACTTAACTCCCTCAGACTTGCATGGGGAGAAGAAATAAAAACGCCGGTGTCACAAGTGCTAATTCAAGCGATACCTGAGCAGAAGGATGGCCGGGAATCCCTATCTATAAATAATGAACTAGGGACAACCTGAAGGGGGACAGGTCTTTCAGTCTGTTAACATGGCAACGTAGGGCTGGAGCTCGAGATCCTCCCAATCCTGAGGGAGACAAGGTTAATTCGGCTGGTCATCCAATCTATCCATGTATTTCTTCCACCTGTACCCCCCAGCTCTCCTTGATATCTTTCCTTCCTTGTTGCATACTCTCATCATCCTCATCCTGTATTTCTGGGAACAGATTCTTTTTTTTTTGGAAAACATATGAGGCAATCACCCGAACAAATCGGTAACCACCTGAAAAGTACATGGCTCGAGCCCTAGGACTCTATTACATGTATACATTTTCCTCTTCCCTCTTCATCCCCATGATGCTATGAGACCTTCTATCTCATGGGCGAGCCTGTTTGTAGAGGCCTTCCCCCCTCAGAAGATCACCTCATTTTTGTGTAGCCAGATTCCCTAGAGCAATGTCAGCACTCAGACCCCCACTTCTCTATGTGTGGGACCGGTCCTCTGCATGGACTCCCAAAGGGCCTCTTCTGATGACGTGTTCACCGCCAACTGTGTCTGGGAACAGATTATAATTCTGGTAATTCTGGATTTTTGTGAAGTTTTGATGTTCTGATCGTCATTTTTCTACAAACAATTTTTTATATTGTCTATGGAATGTAAAAAATACCCTCTCCTACACAAAAATGTAAGTTAATTTTTACTAAAACTCAAAATTCCAATAATGTGAATACGCACTTCTGTTCTACAGTAAATTTAAGCATCTACAACACAATTACCTCCCATGGATCTACCATCACAAAGGAAGAGCTTTTGCAAGCAAGATCACACATATGAATTCGATGCTCAGCAGATACTAAACCCTGAAATATATTACAAAAAAACTTTTCAGACTTCATTTTGTTGAAAGTAATAAAAACTTCATTAATTGTCTTCACCGAAAAGACTCCTAACAGAAGCAAGTGTTTCCCTTGCTCTGACTTGCCATCCAGTTATGTATATGAACCGCGTAATTGACATCGAGGCCATAAAATAATCAGGTATGCACCTCTGAAAAGGTGTACCACAGATATCTGAGAGATTCTGACAGAAGAGGAACCTGTCAGAGGATTTTGTGGGTCCCTAGGCCCTTTTTCACAGATCTTGTCAATTTCTAGAAAAATCTCTATCTTGGGAAACCACCTACTAATGGGCCAAACAAAATGGGCTTTTAGGTTATCCCATCATTAAACATGTATCCAGGAATCTGTACCTTCTATTGTCTAAGTTGGAGAAGCTCCATCAATCTCATTTTCATAAATTAAACACGATAACGAATTCTCTGGTTGGGCATTGACCTGTCTAATAATTTATTCAAAAAACAATTGACCCGTCAAATAAGCACTGTGTATAGATCCTCTTAAAAATTAAAGGACTAATGCCTAGTAAGGATATGCAAGAGTTGAAATCTTTGCCAATGGACGATCCATGCTCCCACTGGACTAGGTTCTTTTCAAGGAAAATTTTGGTCAGCATTCACATGAGTACCTTTTTCTTGTATGAATCATTCACGGGAGACATGTAGCCTCCTAGGACAAGAAAACCTTCTGCCTTTAACGCATCTCTGGCCAATTCTATAGTACAAGATACTACATCAGTGGAAAAAAATATATTAAATACAAACAAAGGATGATTAATTAATACTATCATGTCATTTTTTTGTTGTCGACGTACTTGTTTAAAACAATTTATTGGATCTTAATGCGAATTGATGACAACAATAGCTCGAATCTGTACATCACCCCAATTTTGAGTCAAGAAGACCACCCAAACATTCATAGAATCTAAAATCCATGGTGAGAGCCAAGAATAACAATGGAGAAAGAAGAGGAGCACATGATTAGAAAAGGAGATGGATGAATGGAGAACCCTAGTGGAGACCTCTCCCCTGGACAACAGATCTGATCCCATTACACCAGCCTCTTAGTTACTCTCCGCAACCTCTTTCTTAAAATAACCAAGAATGGCCCTCCACTCCTTTTCTGATTAACTTATTTATAGGTTCCCACGCATGTTGAATAAGGGAACTTTTATCGTCTCTTGATTGGCCTTCCACTTCATTCTTCTTCAGTATCTCATGGAGAAGAATAAATGTGCATTAGAGATGTGGACAGTTTGTTTTGTAAGCACTATTCTTCAAAACTTGCTCCTCGTAAAATGCTTCTTGACGTAGTTTACGTCTTGTCGTCTAAGCATTGATGTGGCTCTTTGTTGTTGCCCATCTCTTTATCTACCACTAATATGATCTTGGATCTTTTGCGATGATAGTGCATCATGGGACACTCTAGCCTGCGCAGATAGAAGGAGATAAAGGCGACATGGCTCCCGCGGGCAACAGGCGCAGAGGGGATGGTTTGAATATGATCCTGATGGGGGGTTTACCAATTCATCAGGTGTTCACCCCTTTTAAATTTCAAAAAGAAAGATATAAGGAGATAAATGACTGAGTCACTTAGGCATTCAGGTAAGCGACATAGACACATCTCTTTATCTGTGAAACCCAATATATAGGAACATTTTACCGAATAGCAAATAAATAGTCCTTCATGCTAGTGGACAGAAGTTCCTTAATACTTCCGTTCCAAGCTAGGAGGGGATTCATCTCCAATTCTTGCATAAATATGCTACCAGGTAAAAGAGGTAGCACACAGAAACAAAATCCAAGAACCCGAAAAAACTGTTATTTTATAAATTTTATGGTACATCATAAAGATATTATGCTGTCAATGGTTCCCACATCATGAAGAACAACAAAATTATGAAAATAAAAGAATGCATTGGAACGTACCAAACATTCGCAAGTGCATATAGGTTGGTGGATTGAAACTTCCAGTTGAAACCAAGACAACATGAGCCGGATCCCTGTTCATGTACGTATTATGAGAAAGGAGGATCACCATCATGTTTAAAAGGAGTTGAGGACAGAAAATAACCATCGATGGTGATCCCCCATTGGAGACTGTAACTGGTGGAAATTGATTCATTATGTAAAACCAACAGACATAAAATTGAGTGGAAATCTCATTACAATTTAAAAAAAAGAGATCTATGTATTCCACACTTTTTTTGAAACCTCATATAAATAAGTGGACAGGCGAAAGGTTTTTCAGAAAATTGGAAAAAGATAAACGTAAAAAACAGGAGAATAATTTGTTTTCTTCTGAAAAATTCTAATGCATTTTTTAAGCCAACGTGACAAAAAGTCTGAGTACAAAATATCGAACTCACCGTAACTTATCACTGATGGATAGCCCTTCCATTGCATAAAACGTTTCATCTATCTGCATTGGCGGTTCTGATGGAAATGTGAACTTCGACGTTGGAAGGGGAACATCCATATCACCTACAATCTGTTATACCTTAGGTGGAGACCAACCTTTTCAGCACCTTTTCCTGTAGGTATAGATTAATACCAGAAACTTATAAATTAAAACACCCCCTATCTCATAAACTTATAAATTCTCATAAAAAAGCTGAAATTGTATTCAGTCATTGTTGCAAAACATGAAGAAGAAAATAAGAAAGGCCTCCTGAGTGACTTTCTCTCATTTCTGTCTCCATAAATTCAACCCAATTTTCTTCTTCCACGTGATTTTCAAGGACAATAAGTGGGAGATAACATCGGACAGACAAGCAGTGCTGAGCTAGGTGACCGAAAAACTTTCACTAATTTTAAGGCACAAGAAAATTGATTCAATTTACTTCTTCCAAATGATTTTTTTGAAGAAAAAAGGAAGATCACCCAAAATCGGTGACCATCCCAAAGTGCTAAATAGATACAACTATTAAGTACATATTAAGCCTTGAGGGTCACTTCTCCCTCTGGTGGTCACTTCTTGGATCTCTTGATCTCACCTCTTGTCAACAAGGGTTTGGTGATGGAAAGATTGTCCATCTATCAATCCAATACATATTGCCCAGAGTGGTGCAAAGGGTTGGCCACGTCCCTCCTCCCCCTAAGTGCTATGTAAATTCATATATTCATGCAAGTGCAAACAGGCATGGGAACTCTGCATTTAGTGTACCCCTGGCCTACCAGTTGTCTAGCCAAAAGTGGAAAGTTATGCCCTTCACCAGCTTGGTCTTGAAAAATAGAACTCGAGGAAAAACTTGCCTCAACCCCTACTAGATGACACTACAACTGGAGCTATGCAAGTTTCCCAGTCCAAGCCAGATCCATAATTGCTCCTCAAAACATGTGTAACCATATCTACCTTTTGGCACTGAAGGTGTACCCACCCACTTGGCCAGTAATACTGTTTTCAAAACTTTCATTTTCAGTACTCCTACCCTCCTGTGCAGACTAGTCTGCACACAATGCCCAATATCAGGGCTGTCCAATCCCTTATGCCAACCTTGACCTTTTCCAGAAAAAATTCAAAAACCTGAAAAGGCAGTTCCCAACTTGTAATCTTACTCTCTTGGCATTATGAATGTTACCTAAATGCCCCCCAACCAACCAAATGCCCCCAGGGGGAGGACAGGTTTTTCAATCAGGAAAAGTCACCCTGAATCAAAACACTCAAAAATTAACTATCCCTCTTCATGAGCGGACTCCCCATATGCAATCTTCTTGGCGTCCTGTGCTTGGCTCCACCCTCCAATCTAGCTCCCTCATATTTGTCACCCCAACGCGATGTTTGACGACCTCCTTCCAGCTCATCCGTTCTTTCTAATCTCCGACAGAGTATGTGGCGTGATATCCTCTAGTGGCATCAATTTATAGATGGTGTTTGGGTTGTCGTAGAGGCCTACAAAGTCATAGTCTCACTGATGTCCTCTTGGTTAACAACTGTTGTGATGCAATCTGAAAGCGCACATGCGAACATCATCCCTGGCCCAAACAGGGAGAGGTCTGCCCTGCCCACCCTAGTCAAGAACCCCGCAGCTCTTTAGCCCTCTAATGCAGAGGGCAGGGCGGCTTTGGTCCTGGTGAGTGTTCTTGCACCTCTCTTTACACCAGGCCAAAGCTCAATGTATTCTCTCACAAACGACCAATACTGTAAGCAAGTAACAACTGTCTCTACGACACGCTGCATCGTCCACTCCACCGAAGTCGCTTTCTTCCCTTCCTTTTCTTCTACCCTCTCTCACCCATTTTCATCATCTCCACATTCTGAGGCTTGAACTTGTCAATCGAATTGTTTTTTTCAAAAACTCATCAACTGAACATGAATTGATATTATTATTCTGGTGGAACGTCCAGGACATTTGGGTACTACAATGTTTCTTTGCCGAGTTCTTCACCTAGAGACTCCACCCTTAGATAAGCCACCAGCATTAGTGGGACGATATTCCGATTTTCCTATTACGTAAGTCTGGCAACACAGTTGCCTTCCCCTGGCATCTCTTTGTCTGCCCCCTCTCATCTCACATGGTGGCGTCGATGGAGGTTGATGTTTTGATACCCTCACCTTGAAGGCACATTTCTGGTTATCGCAGGTAACCCATAGAGATGGTGGGAGCCCCCTAGCCACCTCTACCTTCGGTACTACAACATTTGGGCTCCTAGAGTCCAATCTGGTTGGTATAGTATGGCATAGTCATCTAAAAGGCCTAATTAAGGGGCCGGATGAAAAAAAAAGATTCCCAACTGGTTATAAAGAAGGTAGAATGGCAACTGAGGGGTGGAAGCCAAAGTGTTGTTAAGGGGGGTACGCATGGTGTTGTTGCCATCAATACTTTCAGCCATCCCTATCTTTCATCTTTTGGCATCCAAGACGTCAGCGGAAATTGAGAAAATACTCAAGAGCATGATGAGATGCTTCTTATGTAGAGGATCCAGGCCAGAACAAAGCAGTGGGCTTGCAATGGGTACATGGGACATAGTGTGTCGACCTAAAGCACTTGAAGGATTATGACATGCAACAATTTTTCTCCAAAAAATATCAGAGGAAGAAAATAAGACATGTGTGATCCCGCACGTGCAGATCCAGTATAAATAAGTAACGGGCGGGAAAAGCTTCGTCCAAGATTTCAGTTGCCAAGACTGGCGAGAGGTCTGGGGGAGGAGGATCATGCCTGCCAACCAGAGGGGAGAGCTCCAGGAGATCTCCATTTGAGCTACCTACTTCTTCTAGTGTTTTTTCTGTCTCTTCTTCCCATTCTCCCTCATTTGGAGGGCAACATTATGGAGTATTGATGGCACTATATCAAAGGACATTGATCTTTCCTGAGGCAAACTGATCGGATCTATGTCAGACTGGGGGCCGTGCACATACCAAGTATGAACAAAGCGTAGCTAATGAAGTGGTGGAAAGGATCATGAATCCCTGAGATGACCTCACCATTCAAATACTATGGGACAACTGTGGCAGCGGTTGAATTGAGATAGACAAGTAGCTCCGGTCCGACGGGTGTCACCCTTTTGACAAGGATTCAGACAGATCCTCCCCCAGGTAAGGGACTTCTTCTCCGCCAAGTTAGGCAATAGCTTTGTAATTCAGTATTCATTGCACGCATGGCCATCATAAGGCACGTTGTGCAATCCTCGGTCATATGCAGTCACACAGAACACTAATCCCAAGGTTCGGGACTGTTGAGATGGAGCGTGCAACCTAATCTTAGTTGGTGCCATGTCGGACAAGAGGGTTTCAGATTTCTTGGACATTCATCAATCTCTAGCATAATTAAGCCCAAGGTGCAGTGCACGAAGTGGCTGGAAGTGGATCGACAGCTTTTTTCAGTTTGAAAGGCTTACTCGAGGATCTGAAACGGGCAAGAGGAGGACCTGAAAATTATATGGGCATCTAGGTTCATATGGCGGCAAAAAGTCCCTATGAAGGTGCAGATTCTTGCTAGGCTTCTTTTGCAGAGAAGACTAATGACCTGGGCCTCTAGCGAAAGGCTATATCCAAATACATCGTCGACATGTTTGTTATGCTCAAGAGGGAAAGAAGACAACCAATAGCAATCTTTGAGCAACATTTTACTCACACAATTTGGACCAGCCAACACAAATCAATCGTGGACGTGAATTATGGAGTGGCTTTTTTGGGATCAATCCAGAGCTGCGTGTGTAGAAGGAAGGCAGAAGGCGGGTGGGTACTAGCAGTACTTTGGACCATACAATTGCAGCGGAACGAGGTGTTGTTCAGGGGAAAGACTACTTCTCCCGATGGGGCTATCCATGAGTTGAAGGAACTTAAGGCTGTTATCCATGACTCTGGTCGTGGACAGAGAGAGGAGGGTTTGAACATGTTTGGATAGCCCAAGATGGGCTTGTAAGGTTTTACAGGGAGGGTTCCCGACTCGTCGGGTGATCATCCCTTTTAATGTTTAAAAAAGGCCTAATTAGGACACTATCACCGTATGGGTTAAAAATCCCAACAACACCCCACAGACTTCTAGGATGACCATCTATGGTTCACCATGCAATAACCTGTTGGTGCGGAGAACTCAACGTCATCTTGTTAATCCATTCATGCCTACTACTTGTGAGCATCCACACATTAGAATATATGACGCCATAAGCCCCCCCCCACCCGAAATTCTGCCCAGTGTCTAGAATCCATAATTCTGCCCTTCCCAATGTCATTGACTTTCCTGCACATTTCACCCCTAATGTCCTCAAAATCTGGGGGTCCACCCACCATTTTTCTTTCTAGATAGTCTTAAAGTGTTAGTGTCTGCTTCCCCTATGTCTTAGTGTCTTCTAGGGGTGCCCTTCTCTCGCCATGCCCTTGCACTTTTCCTTGGGAATCTCCTTTTATGGGTCATGTCTGTCTGCCTTTGGGTAGGAGCACCATTAGTGGGTTTCTACAGTCCTGGGCGTAGTGTCCCTGGGATAGGCAGTTGTTATAACCTCGTGATTTTAACATCAGTCGTTCTTGAAGAAACCCAAAGATACAATGTTCACAATGCAATAGCACGAGAGTAGAAGAGAAGGAAGAGAGGAGGAAGGAGGAATTGAGAGAAGACCAGTGGATTGGACAACGCCATCGAGCAGGCAGAATGGACAGCACTGTGTACTCGTGGTAGCTCCCCAATCCATCTCAGGGCTGGACATCTCCGAGAGAGATGGGGTTACGGGAGGGTCGAGATGAGAAGTTGCATGAGGGCACTTACATTAGTCAAAAAGCCGCTTTCACCTTTCGGATAGTCGGCTTAAGTAAGCCCGGCTATTGGGCCTATCTAGGTTGGGCCATTGTCCTTTGGCTTGGTCCGGGGACGACACTCGTAGATGCGATTGAATATCACATCAGTAACTGATTCATTTCTGCTCCCAATCTTTGTTTTTACTTGTTTGCGTCCCTTAGACTGGCCTTAGAGCAGGTTTCCTGCGTGGCCCTACCATCAATCAGCCTGCTACATCACTGTCATTTACCATCCTCCTCGGGCCATGAGCACATGATTTGATGATGCTGCTCGTCTCCTTCATCAGAATTTGCATGCCCTCCCACATTCTATAAAACATGCTCAATTATTTCACTCGGTACAACCTTTCATAATGATGATCTCGGGTTTTACCCACAGTGGCATGGGAAGCCAAATGTTTGTCCCTCACTGCTGTAATGTGAAGCCTCCCTAGGTATTCAATCATGGTTGTTTGACCATGGAGAACATTGATCGGAAACGTTCATTATCATCCTTGGAAAGAACGTACACAAGAAGAAATTTGGATCAATTTTCGCCACAGTTATATAGTAGCTAGGATCGTTTCTATCGGTATCATCTCCTTTTAATTTTCCATCAAAATTATATACAAGAAGGCGATAGCGCTCCCAGTTTGTAACAATCGAGCTAGAGAAATCCAGACCTGGCCCGGGGAACTTCACGGCAGATATTTTTGGAGAATTTCCTCAGAAGGAGAAAACCTTCCTCGATCCGAAATTCATCTCCTGCAAAATTATACACAAGAACAGTGCAACAGACTTGTTATCCATCGGCAATTCGGTCCATCCAGATCAGGAAGAGATTGAATACCTGCGAAGAAGCTTGAAGATGAAGAAAGGGGGTAGAGAGAGAGAGAGATGCCACGCTCCCGCTCATTTAATCTGAAACGGACCATTCGGTTACAAATTGGGATCCCCGCCCGACCCGAAATACGAAATTCGGGTACTATAAATATGTTCGAATTCATCAGTTCTATGAATTCATCTCTCTTCCTCTCTTGGAGGGCGGGCAAGAGGAAATGGAGCAGAATCCTGCAACTGAATCAAGCTCGAAGCCGTTCTGCGCAGCCGATGATGCAGAAAATGGAAGCGATCACGTTGTTACGGTAGATCTAGTAACTGTAATGGCAGAAGAGCGAAGGTGGAAGCTGTGCAGTTGCCTGAAATGGCGGAAGAATTGCCCCCTGTGAAAGTCCCCATGGGACCTCCCCCGCTGGGGGCCCCCTGTCGATGCGGATTTTATCTTCTTGGATTCCCTTTTCTTGGCCGACTCTCCGCTTGGATCAGCGAATTTCAGCAAGTAGAGTATCCGGTCTAGTTCAGATTGGAGAGTAGACACCTCCCCCTGGATTCGAGTTGTTTTATCCATTTTATTCAATAATGTATTCAAGAAAATTGACCTGGATTATCTTTTCTTAGCCGACTCTCTGCTTGGATCAGCGATTTTCAGCAAGTAGAGTATCCGGTCTAGTTCAGATTGGAGAGTAGATATCTCCCCCTAGATATCTCAGCGGGGAAGGTCCATGGGGACTTTAGGAGGGCAGCCAGCAGGAAGCATTATGAAGTTGAAGATTCGTGGCTCTTTTCCTCAACCTCAAAGTTTTATCTCCTTCTACAATTCCTTGTCCTCGTGATCATCTCTCCATTACTGCATCTTCAAGAGGGTCATCCCTGATTGATCCCTACCTCCTCAGTTCAACATCTCATCCTGTTCTCCTCTCTACCCCAGGAACTTCTCTCTCTCATCTCCCTCTCTACCCCCAATGCCATCTCTATGACTGAACATGGAACAGTGATCAAATTGAGGCATCTCATTATCTATATATGTGGAGTTACATCGAAGAAGATAGGACCTATGTGGTCTGTATCAGACTCAAAACAACAGATTTCTAACAAAAGCTTCAGATTCTGCTCTTGTCGGATTCTTGAACATTTTTCTTTAACTCATCAATGTTAAAGCCAGAGGGGGGACTCCACAATGTCCTGCATAGGCACCGTAGCAGACTCCGAGGGGGACAAGAGCCATCTTCTGACAACCGACGACCCCCCATCGAACCCGAGATCTCACCATTGTATCTCTTTACTTTGTGCCGTGGGCATGGGAGAATGAGGTCCACGTGTAATTGAGATATGTACGCTCGCAACATGCCAACAAACTGTAGCGAACAATATATAAAACACCCCTGGATGGCTTCCGGGGTTTGGCTGGATCGGTCTATGAGCACGACCGTAGGGTCGATCATATCCTACCCGAGGGTCGGTTACGACCTGCCCATGGGAGCCAAAAAATACTCTTCAATGTTAAGTGTGAGAGCGGAAGCCTTTGAGGTGGTCGAAAACGAAAGTTCTTTTCATTTCACTTAGGTTAAATATATACAAAAAGGGAAAAAGGAAGAATTACAGAAATAACCCTAAATGGGAAGATAAAGAAAAGCAACGATGGGAAAAATAGCAACAGCTATTTTCCTCAAACTATGGACCCACGTGAGTGTCACATGTGGTCCCTTGTCAACATTAAGAAATGTGAGAAACTATCTGTTAGTGATGCCCCCATTCCTATTTCCCAGTCATTTTACTTTTATGTGAGTGGGCCTCGTGTTATAAGTGGGCCACCTTTCTTTCTGTTCTAATAAACTATGGTCGTGGGCCATGCCTTTTGAGTGTCTCACTTGAATAATAAGTGACTTAACTTAGCGGGTTGTTGCCCAGTATTAGTTACGCAGGTATCTATACCTGCTATTCACATGAATAGAAATTAGAGGTTCTATCCCTTCCACCTGTCCAAACCCGAGCGGTGGGACCTAGCGGGCACTGACTGCTGTCACACAGAGTTAATGTTATTTTCCTTTTTCTTTGAAAGATGATTTAAGGCAATCACACGACAAAGCGGTAACCACCCAATGGTACACGTGAAGTGCCCTAAAGCTCTACCCAAAGGTATCCAATTCTCTTCTTTCAAAAAAAAAAATTATCCGATTCTCAAATAGCTAAAGGAACAGAAAACGGCAATGTACTGCTGAAGAGAAAGAGTACATACTGCCCAAATCGAATTATATCACCGACATGCACTTCAGTGTACGATTTCTTCATGATCTGACATGAGTTAAATGAAAACATTATCAGACAAAGACAAAACCATAAACAATCCCACATAAAGATGCTAAGCTACAAGAGTGAGCTAAATGAAAACATTATCAGACAAAGACAAAACCATAAACAATCCCACATAAAGATGCTAAGCTACTTTCACTTTTTTACCCTCACAAGAGAAGAATATATGGTTGTTAACGGACAAAGCCAGCTCGGGGGACCGTATTTTAATGCACTTTTATCTAGTTGTTTACCATTTTTCAAGCATTTAAAATTCGAATAAAATGCATAAACCTTAATCTTCATTTTAAATACTTTATCCGTGTTTTTTTTGTGAAAAGTTAACTGTTCGACATCAACGCCAAAATGAAACGTTAAATAAACCTACATCAACAATACTTAAAATCATATTACGAGGTCATTTAAAATGTCTGTCTCTTCGTCTTGCCCCTGTATTCATAACGTGATGAAAATATGCTGGCATAAATGTTATGCAAGTAAACCTCCAATATGCGTTACTGCAATCAGAACAACTAGCTAGATGATGCTCAAGGTCACCTTCAATGGATTGGGCCACTAAGCTGTGTTCATCTGTCATCATTGTAACACCGGTCCATAATACTAATTTCACGAATCTCAGGTTGACCCATAAAAATTAAAAGACGCATAAATTCCACTATCATTAACATCTAGAATCACTTCAGGTTGACACAAGTAACTCAAGAAGAGTGAGATCCCTTCTTACTAAAAATATTTTTCCATATATTATATATTGTATTTTTGAAAAAAAAATTCTCATAGAATATGTCATGAAGTATGCGCTGCACCTGACGCTTGTTGAGAAAGGTGCCATGCGTACTTCCCAAATCATAAATAAACGCTTCACTTTCCTTCCTATACTGAAGCACTGGAAAGAGAAAAAATTAACTGTGTGTCAAAATGTATAAGTTAAACAGCTCCAAACCCTTAGATACACTGCTTACAAGAAATAGATATTTCGAAATTATACATAATTTCCCTGTATCCTAATCAGAAATATGATAAAGAAACATATGATGGTGTGCAATAATGAGATAGTCCACACGCAATGGTTCCGCACTTGTTGGCTGGATACTAGTCTATCATTTCGACAGAAGACTTTATCAAGTCGAGTTGTCAGTACATAAAAAAGATTTCCAAATAAATGCAAATATCTATCTATAAGCAGTGTCTGAAATATTTTTAGGCCAAACTAGATGTATAAATCAAAATTTGTGCATTAAATATATTGTTCATTCTTAGGAAATTTAAGGATAGCAACGGTGAGACTTTCTGCCATAAGTATTACAAACTCATCTCACCCTCCTTGTACTTCACATAAATATCATCTGGTCTTAGAGGACAATTCTGAAGCTAATGAAAGACTTATTATTGGGAGTTCCAAAAGGACCGCTTGAAATTAATGGAAAAGGTTCTTTCAAAAAAAAAAGAAATTCATGGAAAATGGAAGCTCGTACCTGCATGGAATCTAGAAATTGTGGGGTGCTCAAGCACAAAATCGCAAAGATCTACGCGTCCAAACATGTATGCACCTTTTTCTGACCTGAATCAACCAAATTATCTGTATATCAAACAGAAGACGCCCAAAAAGATACCACGTATGTTCCTGTACCGATACCAATATTAAAATTTCGCAAGATTCAAAAGGATTGTAATATATCTCAAGTCCCGACCGTATCGAACAAAAAAGCTCTGAAAAATGATCTGTTGACCGTATCGAACAAAAAGAAGATATCAAAGCTCTGTTGAAGGCGTATTCTATCTAAATGTTTTGAAATGATCCTGGACAGTACTTCCCGTTCACCTATGAGTGGATGTATTGGATGAAGCACTGAAAAATCGGACTCAACAGCTGAGAATCGGTCGAATAATTTTTTCTGAATTTCAGCATCATAAATTTGTATAATGATTTTATTAAAGGCTCTACCCAACTACTTCGCTCCAGAGCATCTCAGCTACAAGCTTAACAAAAAAGTGAATATCGTTCAAATCTTTCAGAATGACAAAAAACGAGGATCTTCTTCTTAGGCAATCCATAAACCATTAAATCATAATGCCTGATAGTTACATGAGTTGGAAAGAAAACTTTCGAATGCCACATGGAATAAAATGCAAGAAATCCCCTGCACAGTAGTTTAGGAATTAACAATTAAACATTCAAACAAACAAAACGAGGTGAACGACGATTACTTACACGTCCAGTTTCCCGACGATGGACCCATCCTTGAGGACTTGAAAGAAGAAAGGTTTCCCCGGAGGTGCGCTCCACGGCGGAATCGCATATGTCGGTGAAAATTGTTTCCCTGATGAACTATCCCTCGAAGTCGGCTTACCCAACGCTTCATTCAGCGGGGGAGGTCCGATGGGGACTCGTGGTAGCTCCCCAATCCATCGCAGGGATTGGCAAACGTCACGTCACACGTCACCGTGACGGACAGGTCATGCTAGGCATTTATAGTTTGTGTGTACAAATTATCTCCTTGGGTCTGTGATCTAGGGATCATCAAACGTCATCCGTCGTGTCACACGTCACCATGACTGTCACGTGGCCGGTGACGTGACGGTGACTATATGCATGGGGTGTGACGGCGACGGTGACGCGTGGCAGGCTGTATGTGACGGTGACGTGACGTTGACGGGTAGCCGGATGCGTGACGTGACGAAAGATGCGTCACAGATGATTTTATGTATTTTTTAATACATTTTATGTAATGCTTATTTTATGTATTTTTTAATACATTTTATTTTTATATAGTTTTATTAAATACATTGAAATAATTAGTTTTATTGTTTTATTAAATACATTTCAATAAATAATGTGCAAAATTTTTAAAAAAATATATTGATTTAGTGACGCTTTCTTTAAAAGAATTGAAGAATTATTTACGAATTAAAAATTCTTAATTACAATTTAATAATGTGAAGTATGAATATATCAATTTGATAAATTAATATACTGGTGGAGAAAAAACGATTATGTGAGTTCTGACTTATGGTTTAATATGTTGTGGTAATCAAAGTAATGCCGTATAGTTATGGGAGTATAAATAATTTAATAATTAAGTTCTTGTCTGAAATTCTAGTTGTGTCTCCCATGACGTTTGCAATATTGAGAAAATAAGAAATGAATAGGTCAACATAGGAGTAAAAAATATACCTGCACTCGGGGAAGACATTGTCTCACTCAAGATTGGTCCGTGGGGCAGTCGACATAGGTGTAATCACTCCTAATCCGTTTGTTTAATTTTCATTTTTTATCTTCTTAGAGTTTTCTTACAGTTTGCATGTGATCTTCCCAAATATTAATCATGTCATATTAAACATAAATGAGTGGGGAATTATTCATTTCTATATCTTGTATAGATGATGATTCTCATGTTTATGGCAAGTGCTTTCTTTTATGAAGTATCGGTATAATTGGATTAATTTATCTTTTTCGGTTCTTAAAACCGTATGTTAATGAACTGAGGACATGTAGACGAATCGGCAAATATAAGAAATGTGGAATTGGATTCAAGACAGAAAAAACATTAAAGAGTAGAAAATTCAGACTATATAATCTCCTGGGGTGGGTGAGGATCGTCTTGAGTTTATTGCTACTGGTTTTCTTTACAAATAAGCATAACTGGATTCTATAACCTAAAAATATGGAGATAAAGGAGTTGATCCTAAGTAAGATGATTCAATGACCTTATTGATGCATTTCTCCAGAGATATTGGTTTGTCATCAAAGTAGATGACGATGGTCTTTAGATTATCCCAAGAGGAAATTTTTGAAAAGAAAAAGTTTAGGTAGTATTTTTAATGAATTTTATTCCATGTCACTCCATATCCAAAAAAATCGTATGTTACTGATCTGAAAATTATAGAGGTTGTAAGCGATGGGTTCATGATCTAGAAGACGGATAAGCTACACAGACAACAAAAATTTCTGCTCTGCCCATGCCCGTTGTATCAAAGTCTATCATATAGATATCTCCACTTGTTATCTTAAAATTTTGGAAAGAGCAAAAACTGACGCAAAGTTTTAATTGACTGAGCACCGATTAAAAAAACGAAAAAACTACCTTTTGACGTGGACAGTTGGCAGCAATAGCGGACAAGGATCTATCGTTGATGAATGTCCCTGCCACATTCAAATCCCGTAATGATCTTGCTTTTGTCGCCTGCATTTAGTCTCAGATGAAACCAGACCTCTCTTCACCAAATTCAAGAGAAAAATATTTTAAAAAAACAAGCAGGCTATAAAGAGAGTCTGCACGTTTTATACTGAAAATTTAAATCTTTATGCAATATTTAAACCATGTGGTCTTCAAATGAAACGAATATTTTTAAAATCTGATGCAGGGATATGTATGGAATCGCGATGAGCTGGGATAAGATTCTATATGTGTTCATGATTGTTCTAGCAGTGGCTTCAAATGCCGTTGCCATTTACAGTGACGCCTATTCTATATTCCACAAAGGTAGGAGTTCACCGAGAGCTTGATCTCACCTAAATGACGCTCTGCTTGCTCAGAATCTGAAGCGGATCTGGCCCATGGAGCTATCTTGGAACAATAGATTGTTCTGTGACAATAAATCTGACTCAATCTCTGGGTTGAGTCTGTCAAGGTCATGGTAGGCATTTATAGTTTGTGTGTACAAATGCTCTCCTTGGATCTGTCCTTTTTTTTGAGAGCTTGGAGAGCCCTGATATCTTATTCCTCATGTCTGTTGAATTCTGTATAGTGTGTGCCTTATATCATGTACATGTCATATTGAATATTTTAATATATGGATGCTTATTGGGCTTACCACTTGTGATTCAGAGAGTGGCTCTATTGACATCGTGCCTTATGTTATAGTGCACTGACATGATATCTCCCTCTCCCTCTCCCTCCTATCTCACATTGGCTAAGGAGACTACAAGAAGAGAAAGGGATTGAAGATGAAGATATGAGTAGATATATGCTGCCAAATGGCCCCTAAGGTTTTAAGGCAAGTAAGAAGGGGCCCAAAGTGTTTGAAGTCAAAATTAAGAGGGGAAGGCGCGAGGAGCATAAGGGAGCCGAAGCGAGTTTACGAGCATTCAGATGAAGATTCAGGCGTGACATACTTTGGAGTAGGAGCGAAGAAAGCGAATGAAGAAGAAAAGTCAAGTACTAAGTTAAAATATGGCATACATGCATCTAATAAAAAACCATGAAAGCAAGTACAACACTCTAAACTACCACGATGGCAATATTGGAAGCATATTAATATATATATAATGCTCCAGGTAAGATAATTATGGATGTTAGACATGCTCATGGTGGACACCAATTGATGAAAGCGTGTCCCTGGCAGCGTTGTGGGGAATATAGTGCAGGATTGTCCAGGACGTGGACCAAGGACAGGACAGGCCGAAGATCATCCCATCCTACGTCCCAATTTTTACAAGTTCATCCATATCGTACCTTCCAGAGTTTGTTACGTCCAAATATTTTTTGTCCACATCGTGTGTCGTTCAAAAACCACCCCATCAAAGACATTATTGTCCCGTCCCACGTCTAGGACAAGGCAGACTGATACACGACTCCCACAGGACGCACAAACCATCCCATCCTCTGTACAAGGCCACGAAGGGGACGGTTATTTCGTCCATGGATGAAACAATTGTACCGTCCGGGAATGGGCATACGACTCTTTGTCTCCTCAATCGTCCGAACTCCAGGACGTGATTTTTTTTGTCCATCGATGAAATTACCGTCCCGTCCGCATCCCTGCACTATAGTGGAGAAAATACATATGTCACCTGCTGAGGTGATGATGCACTCTGGATTCAGGTAGTTCTGGGTTATGTTGGAAATTTGGCTCAGTGATCTAAGCTGAAGGGATGTTTATTAGGTACTTAAATATTATCTATAACCAATAGATGTATATTTATTTTCTAAGTAGACTTATTCTTTGTATATTATTATATTAGCAAAGAGGAATTACATATTTTATACAAGTTCAAAGCTAGCCCGTCATCCTATCATAGGCAAACCCATTTTTGACAGCATCACTCTCAACACTTCCCTATTGAAAAACTTGGCCACCAAGGCTTTAGCCCTAATAGATTGACTACAGAATTTACAAAATCACAAATAGATACTACCTCAAACTTCTAGATCTTAAACACATTTTCGTTGACCAAATATGCCTCCAGAATTTTACACAATTTATGGTCCTTTTGCATGAAGCACATGTTCACCAAAGGTGGTGCTGATGTGTGGCAGGGGGATCTCATGCTTGGTATCACCATTTGTAGATGTTGTACAGTCAATGGAAGATCTTGAGTCTCGCATGGAGTGCGTCTGATAAGCCTAAAAATGGTATGATTAAATGTAAGTTTATTGTGACGTTTGTATATAAGCTTGTGCAATAACTTTATAAAATTACCTTTTCAAAATATAGAAAGTATAGAATGAGAAAGGAGTCGATCCACCGGGAGGCAACTGTCCTTAATATCTTAATCTATTTTATGCTTGTAGGAGCTAGAAATTGTATGAACTAATGGAAAGCCTAATAAACAGAGAGATGGTGCTAAAAGAGACAAAGGGATCAAGAAATTTGAACCTTTTCCTGAAGATTCAGATCACCTGGATGAATGATAAGAATGATTGTAGTGTTTACGACTTGATCCTCTTGAAAGGATCAATACCTAAGTGAAGAAATGGATGGAAAGAAATCATACCCCTTCTAGATATTAATTCTCCCCTGAGGGAATCAAGATCTCGAAGGGAAACTGAATATAAGTGCTAAAAAAGTTGTAGTTACTAATAGATTCAATATAAATAAAATCCTAGAAAGGTTAGATTACCTATCTATTTGTTCTTGATTTTAGATTGCACTCTTGAAGTAAGGTGATGCTCTGCCCTCAATAACTCCTCCTAGAGCTTGAATATTTTGCCCTTGTTTTGCATTTTGGCAACGAACAAGAAGAAGAACAAGAGGGGAAGAAGAAACTCACCACATTTACTCACGAACTGCATTAAATTTTGACTCCAAAAGCTTTTTCTGACCTTCTTGACCAACTAGGGTTGGGGCAAGTTCAAAGTGGTTTTCTCCCCCTTCTCGACATTAGTTTACAAATCCGTACAGTAGATTAGAAGATAATAAAAAGACAAAACTACCCTCAATATTTCAGGTCGATCTGACAGTCGTATATCGAGATATCAAGGTTTCAATGTTCTTGAATCATGGCCATCTGAATTCTTCATTTTTTCTGTCCACCCTCTGGCACCAGCTCATCCACGTGAAGGAAGGAATATCTCTGCTAATCTGGTGTTGAAAAATGTGAGAAAATGTGGAATATTGAATGATTATTTAAAATAACAAAATATAATTTGACTAAATTCGAAATGACCTGGATTGTATTCTCTTTCTACAGATCTCAGCTATTCGACGCAGATTTTATTTCGAAGGAAACAATATAATATCAAATCTAGATTGAGGATAACATTTCATTTATAGGAGATAAATATCTAGATTAGGTGCTTTGAATGTAAGCATTGCCACTTTTCCAGGTAATGGTTTTTTTATCAGATAAACATTATTAAATATATTTCATGTGATACCTTCATCTTGAAAGTTAAAACAGAAAATACAAATAATTTTATAATATTAACTTAAAGACAGAAAATTTTACCTCTTGTATAAAGATTATTAAAAATACTTAACAGAGATGAATGTATATTATGATGCACGAATTGATATGTAAAAAAAGCTAAATGAATGTAATTTAGTTGTTACACAGAGTGATTTGTCAAGTTTATATGATCCTAGATAGTTCATGAGTTACCAACTCCTGTCAGGCTTAAGGTTGGTACATTCCATTTAGTATCTTGAACTTCCATATCCTTGTGGCATTCAAGTTGTTAGCTGTATTATTTTTATGTGAAGTAATTGATGCGTTATATGGCTGAAAACTTGCGAGATCATGGATGATCATATCACATTGGTTTATGGTGGAAAATGAGGATTTAAAAGAACGTCAAGAGAAGAATGAACTCCCCTCTTCATCATATCTTTGTTTTTTTTAAAATCATACCTTTTTTTTACATCTGGGTTTCTTAAGGGTATTCATTTTTCCTCATAACTTTTACACATTATGTGGTATTAATGTATCGTGTGTTCTATCTTTTTTAAAAAAACTTCTTAGGCCAGGTGGAGTATTTTGACAAACTTCTTGCTTGACCACCCATTCCAAGTTTTCACAAACTATTCATCCAATCTTAGGTATTGTTTTCATAACAATCGTTTTTGTCTCGCTATTCATACTTTTCACAAATTTTGAAGTTACATATGGTAAAATAATTGTCTCTAAAAATGCACATGAAAATAAAAATGAAGAATTATTCAACATTGAGTCAAGCTAGTCATATCTTAGTGCTCAAGAGCGAGTGGCCAATTGTAATCTAAGTGGAAGAAGTAAAATAAAAACTTGAAAAAAAATGAGACACTTTTTATGTGTATGATTTGTAAGCACACAATAAATTCGAACAGTATAAAATGCAAATATCTGCCTCTCAAGTTAGAAATAAATTTAAGCAGAGAGAGACAATCTTGGATAAAGCCCATTGAATGCATCTGGAGCCAACTGAATACAAATTATTTTTCACATGTCAAAGCTCAGTAAGAATACAGTAGACGCGCATAAAACCTGTTTCAAAATCTTGTAAATTGTCACAAAAGTTTTGCATTCAGAATTTTATCAAGCGCATGCGCGAAAGTGAGTTTATGAGTGGGTTTTGACAAAGGTTAAGAAGGCTGCAAAGCATAGGTATCTATAAATTCTCCACATGGACCTAGCCCTTTTGATGGTTGTCACCGGCTGTGAACAAAATCAAGTTTATGATGAGCTTTCAAAATTTCAGGGCCAAATGCGACCAAAAAAAGAATTTATCCAATCCTCCAAATAATAAATAGAGAAATAATTATTAGGAGAGAGGGGGGATTTCATAAGTAAAGCTCCTTCTCCTTGATTTAACTAATAATTTCATTGGCGGTCAGGTACTTGGTCGATAAACCTCTGCTTAAACATTCCCTGATGAGGAAACATACAAATCAATTTCAAAAAACAAAATAAATCTCTAACATACATTTAAGGTTTGCCATTTTTTACCAAATTTCGGTAAAACCGCACCGAACCGATACCGTCGGTTTGGGCTTCATGGTTTTACCGATAGTTACGGTAAAGGTTTTGGTTCTAACCGCCAACCAGACCGAAACCAAGCTGAAAGAGAAAGAAGTAAAAACATTAATTTTATTTTAGTTGCAACCATGGGGGCTTGAACCCTTGCCTACACGCCTTCAGCACACAAACCCTTTAGCCAACTTAGCCATGACACTTTTACGAAAACAGTAAATAAATTTAATATATAACCTTATAAAAATGTATTTATTAAAATATATAATCATGTAAAAAAAAGTTTAGAAACTAACCTTTTTCCTTCGTTAATTTTTTAAATAGAAAACCCTTAACACTCTTACATGGATATTCTTTGATTATGTGGTGAATCAATAGTGAAAATGTTTTAATTACATTCTAAAATTGATTGATTCACTTGTGAAGATTTTAATTTTTTAACTCTGATCATGATTTTCAGTTGGTATTCATTACCGAACTATAGGTTTTACCCAACCGAACCGATCTTTGACCGAACCAAGACCGTACCAAAGTTTAGGTATAGGTTTAGGTTTTTGCAAAAAACTGGTACCGAGCCCAACACCGTCATTCTACATACACTTAGTAAGCGAGTAAAACTTTCTTCAGAAAACAAACAAGCATGTAGAACTTGCCTTATTTTGCTTGAAATGATCTTGTTTGGCACCAAATCATCTACCAGAAATATGTTGCTCTATCAGAAGATCCCAATACAATAAAAATAGTAAAAAATGCCCAAATGGAAAGTTAGTAGATCTGGCAGTATACGAAGGAACACTCAAACAAAATAATGTTAAATATATGTCGCCACTCATGATGCAAAATTCTTGGTCTAGATCCAATGCTCCAATACTTTAAAAAATGACAATACCACAGTTTGATCCCTGTTTGTTTTATTTAAGTAGGTATCGCTACAATCTTAATAAATACGGCCTTAATAATCTGTGTTGGATTGGGAGCATATTTAAAAATGGGAAGCCAGAAAATATAAAGTATGATCTGATACCAAAAATCTTACATTCTATAGATATTTTAAAAAATAATTGGAATGAAATTAGATACCCTCATTATGTTTGAAAATTTCTCTTTTATTTGATAAAAAAATTAAGTTTGAAACTTCCTCTTTTATTCCCCCCATTTATATATAACTTAAAATTTGTGATTTATTCACGGACAAATGGATTTTTAAAAGAAAAATGGAATAATATTTTAGTTTCGGAAATCATAAAATAGAGCCTTGGAGTTAGATAATGAAGCTTCAAACTAATTTTAATATTATAAAACTTAGAGACATTTTAATAGTACGCCAGTGACTATCAAATCAGATTTTGGAATCATTTTTTTGATTTCCCCCCTTCGAGAATAACTATTTTAAAGACGAGTCATTCAAACGTCTATTATCTGGAAAAATACTTTAGATTGGGAAATGATAGAGTAGAACCTTGAAATTTCATAACTAAGCCATTATCCTTTAATAAATTTTTAAAAAAGTGGTTTAATTAAGTAAACCGATTATCATCTGATCAGATTAAGTTCTGAAAGAAGCCTGAAATCCTACCGTGCAAGAGAAAAAATGATTGAAGACTGCTAATCCGTACCTTGTGCCAATTTAAAATTTCATCACGGTTAATCAGCTCATCAGTATCGTTGTCCTCTCTGCAGATGCACACAATGCCAAAATCTCTGCATATGAGCTCTGCATATGATACTTCCTTAGCAAAGTTGCCTTCGGACATTTTTTATGAGAATATCCTTCTTCCTCCACATTGTTTTTTATCCGCAAAAAATTATTATCATTTTCTCCCCTTGATAAACTTCAGATCTAAAATATATATTGATTTCTATTCCCATTTTCAATCTCCATAATCCAGTCTAGTTCATTCTACTTCATCCATCTGAAGACCGCCCTAAAATAAACTCAGTACTCAACCCCTTTGGAACCACCCATCTCATCCCTATCTTGCCATTTAATGTTCCAAGAGGTTTATCATTGATTGAACCCACTAATAACCTAAATGAAATTTAAAGTTGAGATATCACAAACTGAGCTCTGTGTTGAGATGATGCAATTGATAGAATCCATAAAAGATAAGGTTTTATGGTATATTTAAAAGATCCGATGTTATGTGTGTCCAAAATTAAATGCAGACAACAGGGCATGCCCTCCCATTAGAGGTAATATAAGCGTTCTCTCTCTCCCTCTCTGTCTCTGTCTCTCTCTCTCTCTCTCTCTCTCTCTCTCTCTCTCTCTCTCTCTCTCTCTCTGTAGACATCCATTCTTCCAAGTCCTCTCTTGCTCTTACAGGCTATCTTTCCCACCAAGGAGCTTACAACTGGGCTCTCTTCTCTCTTTCTCCCTCTTTCCATGCTAACAACATCAATGGGGAGGAGAGATAGTGGAGGAATTGACTTTTCCAGGAGAGAGGTGAGAGAAAATAATGGTGCTCTACTTTCCTGCACAGCAAGGGGGAGGCATACAGCTATTTAAAGAGAAATAGAGGAAAAGATAAAGGAGACCAAAGTACTGAAATTCTACAATGGGGATCCTGACAGAAGTCAAGAAAATGCAGGAAAATTTTAAAGCATTGAAGGTTCAAGTTCAAATAAATCGCGACACAAAGCAGGAAATACCTGATCCGGAATCCATACTCCAGGAATAGTGAAAGATTCCAATAGATCAGAGCCACATAATAGCATGACCTTAAGTGAGCCTATCATTTAAAATTGAAGTCCAATATAAGATAGTCTCATTGAAGAAATAAAAAGTTATTATTCAAAGAACTCTTTGCTGTGTTTGGGGTGATAGGAAATGGATAATTTGTAACAAGTGAATGATATTCAATGCACAGAAACGGGCTTCAAGTACGACATTAGACAAAAAAGTTAATTTAAATAAAATAAATTACTTTTAATATAACACTCAACCACAAATCTACTTAACAAGAATTGGCAAGGAAGACATCATGTTTCTAGGTAGACCCTCGCATAAGTTGAACGCAAGAGATAAAATATACATATGGATTACACAACGGCAAACAAGCATATAATAAAAACCCGTAGAAAAGACTATATTAATACAATATAATGACACACAGAAGTTCCTCAATGAACTAGAGGAGAACTGTGAAAAGAAGGGCTCTTGGTAAAATCACATAAAGGATGAACTGTGAAAAGAATATGGTATTCAAGGTGCAGATATGGTCTCACTCACCTTCTGACATGCGAGCAATATCACAAATATAGCTTCTAATTCTAGAGAGAACAGTTAGGGTGCGCTGGTAGCTGGTTTGTTTTGCCTGAAATAAAGACAGTTTGGCACTTAGGCATTCCAGCAAAAAAAATTTGTTAGGAGCTTACAACAACTGAACTTTGTTGGGAGTTAAAATAATGATCACATTTGGGCTGTAAGCCGTTTCCGAAAAAGATATATATTTTGAAAGATGACCAAGAGAGGGCGGTCACCCGACAAACCGGTAACCACCCAAAGTACACATGTATACCCCTAAAGCTCTACCCGTACATTTTTTTGAAAAATCTACCCGTATATATTTTTTTTTAAAATCTACCCGTACATTATCTTCCCTCCCCTATCTATGTACCACTGTAGGAAACCATGACGCCATGAGGTCCTTGATTATGCGGGTGAGCCTGTCCGTAGAAGCCATCCTCCCCCTAAATATTAACTCATTTTGGTGAAACCAAATTTCTCAGAGCACTGTCAACGCTCGGCCCCCCTCTTCCCTTGGAGGGTCACCTCTCTCGACGGAATTGCAGAAGGCCAATTATTTTCACAATTTTGTTGCCACCGTCGAAAGATAAGAAGACCTTCGAAATGGCAAGGAAGCAGAGAAGATAAATGAGTAGAAAATGATCGATTAGATTATGACTGCTCATTTAATCCTTGTCACAAAGGTTTGAATCAGATTTTCTACAATGAATTGTCAGAAGAAAATTATAATACAGACATTCCTCAAGCATTGACTCTCTGCAAGTGGATGGAGAGGGAGAGGGGGTGTGGTTTGTTGAGAACATCGAGGAATGAAAGCCCTAACTCTACATTGCCCAATTATTTCCGCCTCAAATAAAAATGCCTCGGAAAATAGCTTTTGCAAATTACCCTTTATCCGGAGCTTAATCATCTTGACGCAGCCTTTGTACGCGAAAAGCGTAGGAACATGACTTGAATCCACAAGCCTTTCTCTACTTGAAGGAGCTAAGTCCTGAATCCACAAAACTAGCCTCTCCAACCCTTGAATCCACAGGGGGCTGTACTCGAATCCACAAGCACAGAAGCACTCTCTAGCAAAGAGAACACTCAAAGGGGAGAAACACAGTTTCAACAAGACAATAGATTTCAATCATGCTCATTCAGGGGTACATGGGGGCCTTATATAGGCCACAAGAAGTGCAGGGTCGTCCATAATGACTGTACCCATGACAAGACAAGTCAAAATATTGAGAAAAACAATTAGACAAGCTAAAAGAGAGGATAAGCAGCCTGACAGGCCTGAGTAGAGATATCCTGCAGATTCTAGGGCATATAGAAGCTGTCGAGATATTCGTGTGGCTCAAGAAGATCCTGATGGGACAAGACAAAAGATATGCAACTCTGACAAGTTAGAGCAGAGATCCTGGCGGAAGAAGAATCTGGCCGAGGATTCTGTCAGAAGATCTGGTCAGAGAAAATCCTGTCAAAAGACCTTGTCAGAGAAAATCCTGTCAGAGGATTTTGAAGGGCTCTAGGAATATTACTGCAGATCCTGTCATTTCTAGAAGAATCTCCTACTTGGTCCACAAGTTGCCAATGGGCCTCAGAAAATGGGCTTCAGGCTACATCAGCGCCCAATGTTTTCTGTTTTCTTCCCCTTTCCCATGTGCTTGATTTGGGCAACATGCATTTTCCCTCGACATTGATGAGTACAGGATTGGGTAATCTCATATTTTATCATATAAAAATGTACTTGTATCCTATGGATAACAAAATAAATACTTCTGTCTGAACCTATTAAAAATGTAATCATGTGCAAACACTAGTATATACAGGAAAAAATAGATAGTGTACCATGAAGAAAATGAAAGCATTTGTTTGAATCATCTTAAATCTAAATAGTGGAAGATGTGAGTAGCTCAAGGAACTCTAGGAGGCTTGGGTGGGGCCTTGCTCTTAAGGTTACTAACAAAATACATGGTAAACTATCCCGATTATATCCCTATCGGTAAAAGTTGCAGGAGAATCTAAAACGTTTTAGTTGTCTCACAAGACTACCGAATGACATTCGCAAAAGCTAAAGCATATGCATCATACTTAACTCCTCAGACTTGCATGGGGAGAAGAAATAAAACGCCGGTGTCACAAGTGCTAATTCAAGCGATACTGAGCAGAAGGATGGCAGGAATCCCTATCTATAAATAATGAACTAGGGACAACCTGAAGGGGGACAGGTCTTTCAGTCTGTTAACATGGCAACGTAGGGCTGGAGCTCGAGATCCTCCCAATCCTGAGGGAGACAAGGTTAATTCGGCTGGTCATCCAATCTATCAATGTATTTCTTCCACCTGTACCCCCCAGCTCTCCTTGATATCTTTCCTTCCTTGTTGCATACTCTCATCATCCTCATCCTGTATTTCTGGGAACAGATTCTTTTTTTTTTTGGAAAACATATGAGGCAATCACCCGAACAAATCGGTAACCACCTGAAAAGTACATGGCTCGAGCCCTAGGACTCAATTACATGTATACATTTTCCTCTTCCCTCTTCATCCCCATGATGCTATGAGACCTTCTATCTCATGGGCGAGCCTGTTTGTAGAGGCCTTCCCCCCTCAGAAGATCACCTCATTTTTGTGTAGCCAGATTCCCTAGAGCAATGTCAGCACTCAGACCCCCACTTCTCTATGTGTGGGACCGGTCCTCTGCATGGACTCCCAAAGGGCCTCTTCTGATGACGTGTTCACCGCCAACTGTGTCTGGGAACAGATTATAATTCTGGTAATTCTGGATTTTTGTGAAGTTTTGATGTTATGATCGTCATTTTTCTACAGACAATTTTTTATATTGTCTATGGAATGTAAAAAATACCCTCTCCAACACAAAAATGTAAGTTAATTTTTACTAAAACTCAAAATTCCAATAATGTGAATACGCACTTCTGTTCTACAGTAAATTTAAGCATCTACAACACAATTACCTCCCATGGATCTACCATCACAAAGGAAGAGCTTTTGCAAGCAAGATCACACATATGAATTCGATGCTCAGCAGATACTAAACCCTGAAATATATTACAAAAAAACTTTTCAGACTTCATTTTGTTGAAAGTAATAAAAACTTCATTAATTGTCTTCACCGAAAAGACTCCTAACAGAAGCAAGTGTTTCCCTTGCTCTGACTTGCCATCCAGTTATGTATATGAACCGCGTAATTGACATCGAGGCCATAAAATAATCAGGTATGCACCTCTGAAAAGGTGTACCACAGATATCTGAGAGATTCTGACAGAAGAGGAACCTGTCAGAGGATTTTGTGGGTCCCTAGGCCCTTTTTCACAGATCTTGTCAATTTCTAGAAAAATCTCTGTCTTGGGAAACCACCTACTAATGGGCCAAACAAAATGGGCTTTTAGGTTATCCCATCATTAAACATGTATCCAGGAATATGTACCTTCTATTGTCTAAGTTGGAGAAGCTCCATCAATCTCATTTTCATAAATTAAACACGATAACGAATTCTCTGGTTGGGCATTGACCTGTCTAATAATTTATTCAAAAAACAATTGACCCACAAATAAGCACTGTATAGATCCTCTTAAAAATTAAAGGACTAATGCCTAGTAAGGATATGCAAGAGTTGAAATCTTTGCCAATGGACGATCCATGCTCCCACTGGACTAGGTTCTTTTCAAGGAAAATTTTGGTCAGCATTCACATGAGTACCTTTTTCTTGTATGAATCATTCACGGGAGACATGTAGCCTCCTAGGACAAGAAAACCTTCTGCCTTTAACGCATCTCTGGCCAATTCTATAGTACAAGATACTACATCAGTGGAAAAAAATATATTAAATACAAACAAAGGATGATTAATTAATACTATCATGTCATTTTTTTGTTGTCGACGTACTTGTTTAAAACAATTTATTGGATCTTAATGCGAATTGATGACAACAATAGCTCGAATCTGTACATCACCCCAATTTTGAGTCAAGAAGACCACCCAAACATTCATAGAATCTAAAATCCATGGTGAGAGCCAAGAATAACAATGGAGAAAGAAGAGGAGCACATGATTAGAAAAGGAGATGGATGAATGGAGAACCCTAGTGGAGACCTCTCCCCTGGACAACAGATCTGATCCCATCACACCAGCCTCTTAGTTACTCTCCGCAACCTCTTTCTTAAAATAACCAAGAATGGCCCTCCACTCCTTTTCTGATTAACTTATTTATAGGTTCCCACGCATGTTGAATAAGGGAACTTTTATCTCTTGATTGGCCTTCCACTTCATTCTTCTTCAGTATCTCATGGAGAAGAATAAATGTGCATTAGAGATGTGGACAGTTTGTTTTGTAAGCACTATTCTTCAAAACTTGCTCCTCAGAAATGCTTCTTGACGTAGTTTACGTCTTGTCGTCTAAGCATTGATGTGGCTCTTTGTTGTTGCCCATCTCTTTATCTACCACTAATATGATCTTGGATCTTTTGCGATGATAGTGCATCATGGGACACTCTAGCCTGCGCAGATAGAAGGAGATAAAGGCGACATGGCTCCCGCGGGCAACAGGCGCAGAGGGGATGGTTTGAATATGATCCTGATGGGGGGTTTACCAATTCATCAGGTGTTCACCCCTTTTAAATTTCAAAAAGAAAGATATAAGGAGATAAATGACTGAGTCACTTAGGCATTCAGGTAAGCGACATAGACACATCTCTTTATCTGTGAAACCCAATATATAGGAACATTTTACCGAATAGCAAATAAATAGTTCTTCATGCTAGTGGACAGAAGTTCCTTAATACTTCCGTTCCAAGCTAGGAGGGGATTCATCTCCAATTCTTGAATAAATATGTCATGCTTATAGTGCAGGGACGCGGGCGGGACGGGACGTCGATGGTTCGAGAAAAAATTTGTCCCGTCCTACGTCCCAAGTTAGCGTAGGGACGATTTTCCCGTCCAATAATCCCGGGAAGATTTTCTGTCTTGTCCAGTCCTCCCGGAACAAATTTTCGTCCCGAAATTCATCCCAGAAGAAAAAATACATTATATATTTTTAATATATTATAATATGTCATAATATATTGTAAATTGTCCTCGCGAGGCCACGTGGCAACATCTCAACCGTCGGATGTGAATCCGGCGGTTTCCCGTCCAGATTCGTCCATCGTCTGGAGACTTCCAGACAGACAATTTTTTCGTCCCAGAATTCGTCTTTGCCCCCATACGGGACGATTTTTTTGTTCGGGGACAAAAAACCGTCCCGTCCGCGTCTTGGATCTATAGTCCACGTTGGACGGAGTTATATAGAGAGCTTAAAAAGAAAGAGAGAAAAAACAATCTCCATTCTTCTCATTATCTCATACGTCAAAGCTAATATGGTGAGTTTTTAATAGACTTTTCATGCCTTAAAACAGAGATGAACGATAAATAGAAAATATAATTTTGTACATTCCAAACAAATTTCCAATTAGATTGATTGAGGAATGTTTGGATCATGCATTACTCTACAAATAATTAAAAATTTCCCTTCTCTAAGTTCACTAAATTATTATAAATTTAACATAAATCCTTGATGTAAATTTTGACAAGAATACATAATCGGCTAGAAATAACTTACGATGTCAATCTTGAAATGACCGTTGCTGAAAATTTGACGACGCTGCAAAAAAATGACCCCCAAGACTGACGATCCTGCAAAAAAACTGACCATTGGTTACGTTGCAAAAGAATTGACCATTGCTGAAAGAAAATAAGACCAAAGACTTACACTAGTCTTCATCGTCAGCAAAATCATCCCCCCTATCTCCATCGCACAGCTGACTGTTCTCTGCACGTAGCCAACACTTCACTGTAACCAAGAGCTTGATGCTTTCATCACTAAGACGTGCTCGCTTGAAAGTGACAACTGCACGTCCGACCAAGAATAAATATTATGATGGCGCACTGGTTGCACATACTAAGAGGAATTCTTGCGCTAGTGTAGAAAGCTATGGGTAGGTTCATGCACCAATATGTGCCCACCATCCCAATGTTGTCTCGTTGTCCTTCCTCTCTGTTGATTGCAGATACGCCTCCAATTCCTCGGCTGGCGTTGGCACTCGTCGTTCCTTCTATCTAGCTGTTGGTATGCCATCAATAAGTTCGGCGAGCTAGTCTTCATCCTTGGGGTCGTTACAGATAAGGTCTTGCTCACCGTGTTGGGGCATAAGTCGGCGGACAAATGCAAGTGATTCATGAATGTCACTGGAGTCAAGCGACGCTCCCTTGTTGAAAGGGTCCAGAATTTCAGCTATCGTTGTTGCACAGTTCTTCGAAATCATCATCTCATAGTTTAACATCTTTGACTTCATGCTCTCAAAGCTTTGCGGATGGACGCAATCTGTGCGGCAGTCATCCTCCTTCCCGATACAAAAAACGTGACCATATTGAACTTCAACAGGATCGTGTCGACATGTCGCAACAGCGCCTTCAGGATGTGGATCACTTCCACGACTCTGACTGTCTTCGAGCCGCTCACATACTTTGTCGTCCGATAAAATGGCCCTAAAATGTCGCGGAAGTCTGCCAACATTTCCCACTCCTCACGTGAGATTCTGATGTCCTTGTCGGTCACGACATGATCTGCAACACCATGAAATCAATGACTTCTCTCTTCTCAAATGCAGCATGCAACATGTCATGCGTACTGTTCCACCGCGTCGGGAAATCCAACGGCAGTTGGTTGTGGCTTTTCCCCGTGTCGTTGCACGTCTTCACGTACTGTTGTCGTTGTTGTATCGATGCTCTGATACTCGTCACTAATTGCCGAACATGGGCAATCGCATCTCCTAGAACGAGGCCACCATCATGGCTGACCATTTCTGCATGACTTGCCACAGCCTGCCGCATGGCGTCCAAGTCGTCTATATCAGCGTCATAGTCCGGTTCATACGATGCGTCCGATGCGCTGCTATCAGTAGTCTTAGGAGGATTTGTTGTCACTGATACACGTAATGACAGTAGTGCAGCATGGACGATGATGTTCAACACGTGGGCAGCACACTGGACATGTCGGTCCTGAGTGAACCTGTCGTTAATCGATTTTAGTTCCTTTGCGAGTAGCCCTACCATCCGCTCGTTGCTTGACGCATTGTCGGTGGTGATTGAACTAACCTGCAAATCAAAATTGTTAGTCTTCCAAAACGGATGTAGGAGCTAAAATTGAAGCCAGTTTAAGAGCTTTCGACCTTCGTTTTCAAGCCGAAGTCTTCCGACACTTGGAGGACTATTGCGCTCATATTCTCGCCACTGTGTTTGCCGACTAGATCACGTATAGCAAGTACACGTTCGCATAGTTCCCACATGCTGTTCACCCAGTGAACCGTGATGCTGAGAAGACCACAGGAATTCTCGGTGGTCCACGCATCAACTGTTAGGGACACACTAGGGACATCTGCTAATAACGACACAAGCTTTCCCTTCATGTTCCCATATAGCTTGCGCGTCGCATCCTTGATTGCCTTCAAACCTGGCGGGTCAACTGTCATGTCCGCGACGTACTTCCACATAATCTTGAACCCCACGTTGTCCACTATAGCCCACGGGGAGTCCGTGAGACAGACGAACTACGCTATGATCTCCTTAGTTTTTTCTCGCGTCTTCTTGACGGCACCGCCCTACCCGTACGCCTCAGTTATCGTACATTGATTGAGATTAATGCCCTTTGCTGAGAAGCAGGAGCCACAAAGGGAGTAGCACTCTGGGTCAGTAAAGCTGAGCTCTGTGACGCACAGTCTAACATCATACAACGTACGACAGAACACAAGTATTCATATGATATAAGAAAATGATGCTTTGACGCTAAATACAGGTTGGAAGCTCCAAAGACGTTTTCTATGACTCAACTTCAGACGTGCATCAAAGAGGAAATGTGTCCGGAATATATTTCAAAGTTAAACAGGAACTGAACAGGCATAAATTTAATGTATAATATAACTGACCTAGATTTCTTTATAATCTTCTAATCGCATAGAAAACGGCTTTGGGGAACCATTCTAGCATAGTACCCTACTCATGTAGGTATCTCCCCATACTCTGTGCCACCCTATGAGACACAATTCATGGCTGAACTGGTGGCTCCCTTTGCTGCCTCTCCATCATCCGCAGGCCCACTACCTCGGCCATTACACATGCCCACTGATTCATCATTGTAAATTAGGCATTTAATATCTGAGTAACCAATTGGCTCGAGGAGAAATTGGAAAAAATTGCAGTGGGACTCGTAATTCATAGATGAAATGATCCATGACTCCTGAAAAGAACATCCTTAATGTCTCTTTAATGATCACTTGTCATAAATGACAATGGGACTACCTTTAGCACCGAAGCAAAATTAGAAAGTAGACATCCACTTCTAAAGTACACATTCATAGATTTGTTTTGACGTTGTGATGACAGGAGCCAATCAAACTCTTTCCACCAACAAACGTCTGATTGCATCAATGACCGGACAGAAATTGTTAAAAAAGGTGGTAGTCGTGTGTGATAAAAGTGGCCCGGCAATGAGGGGAGAATCAGGGGAACCAGCAAAAAACATTGATAAAAACCTTGCCAATTCAAAATCACCATTAAGACATAATTAACGGGAATTAAATAGAGTGAGGGAGAGGGTGGGAGAGCAAGAGAGGGTAGAGAGAGTAGAGAGAGAGTGAGAATATTAGATATTCTCTTATCAAACACTTAATATCAACATAGATATTAGCTTCCCCCTTCATCACAAGTAAACATGATCGGTAAATATTGCCACTTCGATGCCAGATAAAATGGAGAATCCCGACGATAGAGAGTGAGAGAGGGAGATAGAGAGGGAGGGACAGAAATAAATGGAGAATCCCGCCGAAGAAACGAGAAACGTGCAATAATTCAATCTAATTTCAATCTCGTTTTCCAGCAAAAAAATACAAACGGCGAAGAATGAAAAACTTCTAACAAATTACCTGATTATACCCCGAGAGATCAGCAGGCTGATCGCGACCCCCAATCTGGTATCCAGCCCTACGTGGAAATCCCCGTCCGTGCGAGAGAAGAAAAAAACTTCTTCCACAGATAGAGAGGGAGAACTGGAGGAGTGGCGACGATCCAAATAGAGACGGGGAAAGGGACTGAGGGAGAGATCCACAAAGGGAGAGGGAGAAGGACTGCAGGAGAGGGCGAAGGAGACAGAGCGACCCAGAGAGAAGAGGAAGAGGGACTGAGGGAGCGATCCAGCGAGAGACAGAGAGAGGGAAAGAGATCGTAAGGGGACAAGGAGAGGGAGGGATTGTAAGGGGATAATTGTAGGAGTTGAGAGAGAGAGGGAGAGGGCCGGTGACAACACAAATACACAATAACAATAAGATAAAAATACATTAGATATAAAAATGAAAATATTATCCGTCACTATCCGTCACGGTGACAGTGACGCCGTCACCGTGACGGTGACATGACGGTGATGAGGATCTACGGACGAGTGACGGGTCGGTGACGATTTTTTTGAAAATTCATGGAGGAGTGACGTGACGGTGACGTGACGAACATTTCATCACATCACCATCTGTCACAACTCGTCATCCGTCTCGTCACGTCCCGGACGTGCCGTTCCCTAAGTCCACCTCATGCTCCGCTCATTTAAACGGAAACGGACCATTCGGTCATAAATTCGGGTCCCCGCCCGACCCGAAATACGAAATTCGTTTGAATTCATCGGTTCTATAAATTCATCTCTCTCACTCTCTTGGAGGGCGGGCAATAGGAAATGGAGCAGAATCCAGTAACTGAATCCAGCTCGCAGCCACGCTGCGCAGCCGATGATGCAGAAAATGGAAGCGATCGCGTTGTTGAGGTAGATCTAGTAACTGTAATGGCGGAAGAGGCGAAGGTGGAAGCTGTGCAGTTGCCTGAAATGGCGGAAGAATCCCCCCCTGTGAAAGTTTCCATGGGACCTCCCCCGCTGAGGGCTCTGAACTCAACGCCTAAGTCGATTTCCGGAGGTAATCCTTCGTTATCATCTTCCTTTATTGAGGTTAAGCTCGAATCGGAAGGGTCCGATCTGAAGGAAGCGTTGGAGAAGCCGTCTTCGAGGGATAGCTCATCAGGGAGACAATTTTCGCCGCCATATGCGATTCCGCCTTGGAGTGGACCTCCGGGGAAACCTTTCTACTTTGAAGTCCTCAAAGATGGGTCCATCGTCGGGAAACTGGACGTGTAAGTCGTTCACCTCGTTTTGTTTGTTTGAATGTTTAATTGTTCATTCCTAAACGACTGTGCAGGAGATTTCTTACATTTTATTCCATGTGGCATTCGAAAGTCTTCTTTCCAACTCATGTAACTATCAGGCATTATGATTTAATGGTTTATGGATTACCTAAGAAGAAGATCCTCGTTTTTTATCATTTTGAAAGATTTGAACGATATTCACTTTTTTGTTAAGCTTGTAGCTGAGATGCTCTGGAGCGAAGGAGTTGGGCAGAGCCTTTAATAAAATCATTATACAAATTTATGATGCTGAAACTCAGAAAAAAATTATTCGACCGATTCTCAGCTATGTTGAGTCCGATTTTTCAGTGCTTCATCCAATACATCCACTCATAGGTGAAGGGGAAGTACCTTCCAGGATCATTTCAAAACATTTAGATAGAATACGCCTTCAACAGAGCTTTGGTATCTCTTTGTTCGATACGGTCGGGACTTGAGATATATTATAATCCTTTTGAATCTTGCGAAATTGTAATATTGGTATCGGTACATTAATTCAAAAAAAATATATATTGGTATCGGTACAGGAATATACGTGTAATCTTTTTGGGCGTCTTCTGTTTGATATACCGATAATTTGGCAGAGTGATTTGCTATGGTTGCTTCAGGTTAGAAAAAGGTGCATACATGTTTGGACGCGTAGATCTTTGCGATTTTGTGCTTGAGCACCCCACAATTTCTAGATTCCACGCAGGTACGAGCTTCCATTTTCCATGAATTTCAGGCGGTCCTTTTGGAACTCCAAATAATAAGTCTTTCATTAGCTTTAGAATTGCCCTCTTAGAGCAGATGATATTTATGTGAAGTGCAAGGAGGGTGAGATGAGTTTGTAATACTTATGGCAGAAAGTCTCACTGTTGCTATCCTTAAATTTCCTAAGAATGAACAATATATTTAATGCACAAATTTTGATTTATACATCTAGTTCGGCCTAAAAATATTTCAGATACTGCTTATAGATAGATATTTACATTTATTTGGAAATCTTTTTTATGTACCGACAACTCGACCTGATAAAGTCTTCTGTCGAAATGATAGACTAGTATCCAGCCAACAAGTGCGGAACCATTGCGTGTGGACTATCTCATTATTGCACGCCATCATATGTTTCTTTATCATATTTCTGATTAGGATACAGGGAAATTATGTATAATTTCGAACTATCTATTTCTTGTAAGCAGTGCAACTAAGGGTTTGGAGCTGTTTAACTTTTAAATTTTGACACACAGTTAATTTTTTCTCTTTCCAGTGCTTCAGTATAGGAAGGAAAGTGAAGCGTTTATTTATGATTTGGGAAGTACGCATGGCACCTTTCTCAACAAGCGTCAGGTGCAGCGCATTCTTCATGACATATTCTATGAGAAAAATTTTCTTCAAAAATACAGTATATAATATATGGAAAAATATTTTTAGTAGGAAGGGATCTCACTCTTCTTGAGTTACTTGTGTCAACCTGAAGTGATTCTAGATGTTAATGATAGTGGAATTTATGCGTCTTTTAATTTTTATGGTTCAATCGGAGATTCGTGAAAATATTATTATGTACCGGTGTTACAATGATGACAGATGAACACAGCTTAGTGGCCCAATCCATTGAAGGTGACCTTGAGCATCATCTAGCTAGTTGTTCTGATTGCAGTAACGCATATTGGAGGTTTACTTGCATAACATTTACGCCAGCATATTTTCATCACGTTATGAATACAGGGGCAAGACGAAGAGACAGACATTTTAAATGACCTCGTAATATGATTTTAAGTATTGTTGATGTAGGTTTATTTAACGTTTCATTTTGGCGTTGATGTAGAACAGTTAACTTTTCACAAAAAAAACACGGATAAAGTATTTAAAATGAAGATTAAGGTTTATGCATTTTATTCGAATTTTAAATGCTTGAAAAATGGTAAACAACTAGATAAAAGTGCATTAAAATACGGTCCCCCGAGCTGGCTTTGTCCGTTAACAACCATATATTCTTCTCTTGTGAGGGTAAAAAAGTGAAAGTAGCTTAGCATCTTTATGTGGGATTGTTTATGGTTTTGTCTTTGTCTGATAATGTTTTCATTTAGCTCACTCTTGTAGCTTAGCATCTTTATGTGGGATTGTTTATGGTTTTGTCTTTGTCTGATAATGTTTTCATTTAACTCATGTCAGATCATGAAGAAATCGTACACTGAAGTGCATGTCGGTGATATAATTCGATTTGGGCAGTATGTACTCTTTCTCTTCAGCAGTACATTGCCGTTTTCTGTTCCTTTAGCTATTTGAGAATCGGATAATTTTTTTTTTTGAAAGAAGAGAATTGGATACCTTTGGGTAGAGCTTTAGGGCTCTTCACGTGTACCATTGGGTGGTTACCGCTTTGCCGGGTGATTGCTTTGAATCATCTTTCAAAAAAAAAGGAAAATAACATTAACTCTGTGTGACAGCAGTCAGTGCCCGCTAGGTCCCACCGCTTGGGTTTGGACAGGTGGAAGGACCAGAACCTCTAATTTCTATTCATGTGAATAGCAGGTTTAGATACCTGCGTAACTAATACTGGGCAACAACCCGCTAAGTTAAGTCACTTATTATTCACGTGGCCCACTGACCATAGTTTATTAGAACAGAAAGAAAGGTGGGCCACTTATAACACGAGGCCCACTCACATAAATGTAAAATGGCTGGGAAATAGGAATGGGGACATCACTAACAAATATTTTTTCACATTTCTTAACATTGAAGAGTATTTTTTGTCTCCCATGGGCGGGTCGTAACCGACCCTTGGGTAGGATATGATCGACCCTACGGTCGTGCTCATAGACCGATCCAGCCAAGCCCCGGAAGCCATCCAGGGGTGTTTTATATATTGTTCGCTACAGTTTGTTGGCATGTCGCAAGCACACATATCTCAATTACATGTGGACCTCATTCTCCCATGCCCACGGCACAAAGTAAAGAGATACAATAGTGAGACCTCGGGTTCGATGGGGGGTCCTCGGTTGTCAGCAGATGGCTCTTGTCCCACTCGGAGTCTGCTACGGTGCCTATGCAGGACATTGTGGAGTCCCCCCTCTGGCTTTAACATTGAAGAGTTAAAGAAAAATGTTCAAGAATCAGAGAAGATCAGAATCTGACGCTTTTGTTAGAAATCTGTTGTTTTGAGTCTGATACAGACCACATAGGTCCTATCTTCTTCGATGTAACTCAACATATATAGATAATGAGATGCCTCAATTTGATCACTGTTCCATGTTCAGTCATAGAGATGGCATTGGGGGTAGAGACGGAGATGAGAGAGAGAAGGTCCTGGGTTGGAGAGGAGAACAGGATGAGATGTTGAACTGAGGAGGTAGGGATCAATCAGGGATGACCCTCCTGAAGATGCAGTAAAGGAGAGATGATCATGAGGACAAGGAATTGTAGAGGGAGATAAAACTTTGAGGTTGAGGAAAAGAGACACGGAGCTTCAACTTCATAATGCGTCCTGCTGGCTGCCCTCCTAGAGGGACAGCTGCCCTATTTAAAGGGAAGACAAAAAAGGCAAAAGACGGGTTTTCCCTAAGGAGGGTTGGGGATCATATTAGAGTTTTCATTGCTCTTGCGGAGGGGGTTTATATGTCTATGTGGAAAATGTCAGTTCATATAATAGGTAATGTTAGGAAACGACAATAGTTACATGAATTTAATTCCATGAGAAATTTACGATGCACGAATTTTGCATTTTTACTGCAACATTATACTCTTTGAGGATCTGATTGGACATTGCATATCTCAGATCATCCCGTTTGTACATCTTTCAAGGACCTTCAGATTTGATGCCCCCAGTAAGTACTTTGATTTTGGTTATCGTCATGTGTGTGGCCTTCACTGCTGTCCAACTGTTATATTTCTTAACAGATTTCTTATTTTTGACATTTCTTGTGTCATTTTCATGGACTTCCATCCTTACATCTAGCAAATGAACCCCACATTTTCCTGGCAGTTATATTTTCACTTTTTGTCGTAATTTTCAGATTTTCTATTGTCAAGAATAAACACATTCATATGTCTTTATTTAAGTGTTAGAAGTCTCCTGTACTTTACTTATATCCGTGATAATAATTTGTAATGGGTCAGTTGTTCTCAGCCCACATAAGTAGTTGTATGAGTAGACTTCTTAATAAAAGGGATAGAAATCCTCTGGAGTTATTTCTCCTTTGGAATTTCTCTGTACTCAGCTGATGGCATCACTCTCGTTGCAGCCTTCATTTTTTGACAGCTATCAAAATGATTTTATCATTTTTATATTTTTGTACATTTGATGGGGCTGATTCCTCTTGTTTTAGTGATGTTGACTCATCTGTATGAACTGGGTTACATTGTCTGAAATGAATTTGGTGGTCTACACAGGAAGGTGACCTGAAGAATTTGAGAAACGCTAGGGTTAGAGAGGAATTACAAGATCGGGAGGCTTCTCTTTTGCGTGCAAGGGCGCAAGCTTCCATGGAGGATGGCATCTCTTGGGGAATGGGTGAAGATGCAATAGAAGACACGAGTGAGGTGGTGTTTCATTGATGTAATTGTAGAAAAATTCTTCACTGACGAAGATTTATTTGTTGTGAAAATGGTTTCAGAAAGATTGTCGCCATTTATGTCTTAATCATACTTTTCAAAAAAAAAATTCTCCATTTTTCACAGCATAAAATATCAATGCAAATTTTACTCTCTGTAGGACTCATTTCGCTTAACTTCCTGATTCTTTCCTCTTTTGTTAAATATTACTTCGATGAATGTTTTCTGAAAGTTAATAATTTTAATTTTACAGAACGATGCAGAAGAAGTGACCTGGCAAAATTACAAGGGGCAACTAACTGAAAGACAGGAGAAGACACGCAGCAAGATCATCAAGCGAATGGAAAAGGTGAGGAGCTGTATCCCCCTATACCGCATTTAGTGCTTTTTTCTTCAAAAAAAGTACTCATTCACTCCTTCATCGTATTGATCTTTTTGTCATCATCTTCTATCATGTTAAAATTAGTGATTGTCCAACCGATATCCGATATCGGACAACCGATATCGAATATCCGAGAAAAAACTGGGACGGTGTCTGTTCTCGGATATTTGATAACGGTCGATATCCGTCCTTTAGGTCTAGACGGATATCGGGGGTAAGAACAAAAAGGGTATCAGATACCAGATATCGGATTTTGATACCCGGATATCGGTACTGTAGCAACCGATATCCAATATTGATATCCGATATCCGGATATCAATAAAAACGGATACCAAAAATTTAATTTTCGGTATCCAGTACAATATCCGTCCCGATACCGTAATTCGATACTAGTATCAGGACAGGCGAACCCTAGTTAAAATCGCAACTTTGTTTTTTTCACAAGAGAATTGGTTGTTTAAATAAGCTTTTTAGTTCTCCCCCTTGTGTCTATTATTGTTATTTCCAGGAAGACTTTGTTGGATCGCATCGTTTCTCTTCATACTTTCTCTTAGTCACCATTGAGCAGCCTAGTTAGTATCATATTGTTGAAGATCCCATCCATGGTTGGCACCGAGATTCATCTGTATTTTACCAGTATTCTTTTCATGTCTCAGCAAATATCTTCACTAAATTGATTCTGTATCATTGAGTGTATCTTTTCTTCAAAAAGGTATGTGTGGGCGTATCCTTCTGTCACAGCTCAGCCCTCGCATTTCTTGACAGTTCTATCTGCCTTCTATTTAAAAGTATAAACCCATGTATAGCAGAAAGGTGTTTTTCCAATAGGTAATGCAGTCACTTTTGATGCTTTAGTTTCTTCATCCATATCCACAAAGTTTCATACATGTTGGTCAGCTTATGTTGTTCTGTCCAGCACTAATCAATGAAGGCAAAGAGGATTCAGAAGGGAAACACGAGATGGCAAAACCCCTTAACCATCAAGAGTTTGAACTCCCTTAAATATGGAACCAACGTCCGTTTAGTATTTAATAAAAGTGGCATATGCATGTGTTTTTGTTAGTGGATTATTAGATCTTATGATGGTATATTTACAGAACAGTATTCTTTGAGTTTTTTTTTTTGAAGAAGAAAATTACATGTGGCAGTCATCTGACAGAGTGGTGGTCACCCACTTTGTACCAGTACATCCCGAACAAGACTACTATCCCCAAAAATTCAAACCCTCCCTCTTGACTTACAAGCTGGGGGAGCCAAGTCGCTATGATGACTTCAGCTTTGTAGATAAGTCCCTCCGCAGAGACCTGTCGGCCTTGATCGCTACCTTGTTTCAGTGAAGCCATATGGCCCACAACACTGTCAGAGCTCAACCCTTCACTTCTCTCCTCTTAGATCCGTTCCGCCACATAGACCCCAAAAGGTATCCTCCGAGTTGTCTCTGTCAATGGTGGCTCCAGAATGCCCCAAGTCTTGCAAGCGACAGGCAGTGAAAAATATATGGTTGCAGTCCTCCTCCCCGAAGCATTGGGGGCACACAGCCGATGTATCTGGATACATCTTCTTACGAAAGGCTCATCTCACCCATCTTCTTCACAATAGTAGCCACGCAAATATCTTCACTTTCAGGGGGATTTTTTGACACCAGATAGGCCGACATGCCAGTATGACCAGCTGCTCCTCTTCAATGTCTTCGCGGATCCTCTCGTATACTTTTTTGACAGTAAATTGAGCGTTGATCCATTCTCAGGCATCTTGCTCCCCAGGTCGTGGACTCCATTATCCCAAGTTGTGTTGGTTGTTTAGGAGCTCCATCAACCTCTGTTCCGACTGGGCGTCGGCTATCGGCAGACATCATGTGCCATCCCTGCATTCTCCCACCATGATACTTGGGCTTTGGGTCATTGCAAAAAGCCTTGGGAACGTCTGTCAGAGCAGGCCACGCGGCGACCATGGATCCAACCGATATTGGAATAGCGTCCCGACACCTAGCCTTGCCGAGAAGAACTCACGGACTCGGGGGAAAATCTGTCTAAGTCCCTGCCAGAAGGCCGACGTCCCTCTAGCTGTGACCGCTTTATCCTCCCAGTTTAGCCATTGACCATAACAATCTCGTAATATGTGTATGGTAAGGTCGTCTTGAACATCGGAATTGATTCTCTTGAACATTGGAATCTAGTCGACCCTATCATAAAGGGTAGAGAAAGAATTTATCTGTGGCCAGAATTTTCTAGACGCACAAGTTGTTGATGGATTAGGAATATTTTAATTTTTTCCCTGGACTAAAATTTGACGAGATTAATGATAGAGACCTTGATATATTGAGTGAAGAAGTCCTAGGAGAAGGGAAGCTCCGGGGAGAGAGAAAGCTCCGAGGAGAGAGAAAAATGTAGAAAAACTAAACTGCTTGATTAGGGTTCTCTTCAAGGAGATACATATAGAGAGAGGCGTTAGATTTAGAAAGAAAGAGGCACAGAAAAACATATAAAGCCCATTCAACATTGAGAAAATAAGAAGGTAACAGAGGAACAAAGGTGGCGACAGGCCCAGATTGCCACCTGTACTTCCTTGGAAGCATCTCCTGCTTCCTTCTTCTTCCTCCTTTATTGCATATGAGCCAACAGGCGACTTATTCTCACCTGCTCTCTTTATCTGGGTGGTTTACATGTATTTAGATGAAAGGTATCCTCAAATAATTGACGGGAAATAACCCTGAGAAGGGTCAGGAATTGTAACACTTGAAGTTTAGGCACTAGTGGTCTTTTGGTCTTGCATTGATTCAAACTTATTAGTTTCATTCTATATTGTCTTATTTTGGATGTTAACGTGATTTTCAACTTTTCTGATGAGCTTCCTTTCTAAAGGTTTCTAATATGAGGAAAGAAATCGACTCAATTCGTGCAAAAGACATTGCCCAAGGTGGGTTAACTCAGGGTCAGCAGACTCAGATTGCTAGAAATGAACAAAGGATGGGGCAGGTCAGAAATATTTTAATGGAATGAATCTTCTTGGCTTGTACTCGTTGTTCCTTATTAATATTAATCCAACTTGTGCATATCTTGCTCAGATTTTGGAAGAACTGGAAAGCCTAGAAGAAACCTTGAATGACAGTATCCAAGAAAGTATGGGTGCTCGCGCAAAGACTTCACACGGTAAGAAAAAGGGTGCTTCAAAGGATGATGATGAAGACGAAATCCTAAGGTAATAACGATTAAACGTGTATTTTTTTAAAAAATCATTCTTGGACCTTTGCAATCAAAAAGGTTACTGTAGAAATCTAGATTAGGGATTCGAATTTGATCGGATAGATGGTGAAGGGACTGTAAGGTCCTGATGGGGGGGGCTCACCGATTCATCGGGTGTTCACCCCTTTTATATTTCAAAAAAAAAGGTTACTGATGCATGGGTTCTAATCTGTTGTGGCTTCAAACAACAGAGCATTTAATTTTGATCAATTGGTCTTCAAATAATCTGAAGACGATTCATATTTTACTAATTGTATTTCGGAATTTTTTAATGAAAGCCAATTTAGCCGTCAAAAAACCACCATCTAAATTCCTCCCTAACGTGGGAATTCTGATAGTCATGATCAACTGCCAAATTCTACTATAAAATTTTGAAGTTTTCTTAATTCCCAAATGTATGGAATCTTCCTCTGATCTCTGCACAAGAAAACATGTCGAATAAATATGTCATCCTTGTGTTCTTCGTAGTAGTGGACAGTTCTAAATCATGAAAAGACCGATTCATCATCTGAGGCAGATGTTACCCTCTAACTTCTGCATGACTTTGAAGTCAGATATCCATCTGATTCTCTCTAATTGGTGACTATTATTAAGTCTAATTTTCTTCTATGTCTGCTTTATGACAAATATCCATTTTTACTGTATATTCTTCCCTGCTATATTGTTTACTTGGTTCATCGAATTATTCAAAAAATGTGTCTAGATTCATCTGTGGAATTTATCCTAAAATGTTTGCTTCCTTTCCGTCAGTGATGAAGATGAGTTTTACGATCGCACAAAGCCCAAGCCTAAGAAGCATCCTGAGCAGAAAGTGGTTGAAACAGCTGAGACGCTTCTTGACAAGAAGGACGCCCTTGTGAAGGAAATTGAGGAAAAGATAGCGCTGTTCGAGGAGGAGAAATGCCGAATGAATTCGGACGCAAATGGAACTCCTGAAGATGGGGACGAGCTTGATGCTTATATGACAGGGCTTTCGTCCCAGCTTGGTGAGCATTTTTGCAAAAAAGTTAACTTTTAAAGTATTTTACACCTCCCTGTGATATCGATGCGGCATATCACTTTTCAGTTTTCTTACTTGGTTCATAACACATATTTTTTCAAAGAATTTTCATAATGTGATATGAAACTCTTTATTCACAAATCAAAGGCCAGATTTTGACTAACTTAGACTTTATTCACAACTTCGTCTACCCGTGTCTATATCTAGTCCAGTTATCATAAAACAATGTGCGACTTCTTGGAGCGAGGCATTTACATGGTTATACAGTCAAAATCTTTAATAGTGATTTGCTCTTCGAAGAGAATGCCAATTCTATATATTGAAATATTTAACCGTTCTAGAACATCCAGATAAAGAGATCCCGGATCAAGAATGGGGGAGGTGAGAGATTGGGTAACTTGAAAGAGAAACAGAGTTAGGATGATGGAGATGTCCTGGTAGAGACCACCCCCCTTTTGATCAGCAGGCCCGATTCTGCTTAGCAGCCCTGTGGTTGCTCTGCAACCACAATTCTTAAAACGACCTCAGAATAATAATGTCGTTCTGTCTCTTTTCCCCTCTTTATTTATAGGATCGGTTTTCCTTCTTGAGACTCTCCACGTGCTGATATGGATCTCCACCTTTTCTTGGCTCACCTCTGTTACGTTTTTAAAAAGACCGTATCATATGGTAAATCCCCAAGTTTTTCTGCAGTAATGGAGGATTATTTCAATTCCCCTCTCATCTGTCCCCAGAGCCCAGTCCCTCTTTTTTACCTTTCATTTCGGCTGTGCTTTTCATCTTGAAAATCTTCTTACTCAACACTTCCATCTGTAGATCTCCTGGAAAACTGAAATTTGGCAGTTTAGTTTGACAAAACCAAAGCCTCTGACCTTTTTTATAACCCTCAGTTCTTTGGTTTTCTTTTTATTCTATCTCCTCGTCAGTTTTCATGTGATAAAATAACTTATTGCCTAATCGATATTTATATCAATTTGAAAGTTAATTAGTTATGATTTCCCCACGTTTTGTGCAGTGCTGGATAAAACAACTCGAATCCAGGGGGAGATATCTACTCTCCAATCTGAACTAGACCGGATACTCTACTTGCTGAAAATCGCTGATCCAAGCGGAGAGTCGGCTAAGAAAAGGGAATCCAAGAAGATAAAATCTGCATCGACCCATGTAAAAGAGGTCTCTTCCCAACCGGAGAAAATATTGGCCCCCAAAAAGCCCGATTCAAAGACAACTACCTCCCCTCCGATCGACGACATTAAACCGAAATCTAAGACTCAGGAAGAATCCAAACCCGCAGTATTCAGTGTCCCTAAACCTCAATGGCTTGGAGCTGTGAAGGAAGGAACTGCCAAGTCTGAAGAAGAACAGCAAGGAACTGGTTTGGGACCCGAAGAGAAACAAGATGAATTCATAGATTATAAGGATAGGAAGGTCTTGATTGACGAGGACGGGTTAGAACAAGCGGAAGCGGGTTTAATCCTCCGAAAGAGGAAACAGGAGAGACGGGAAGAAGCTCCGGCAGCCTCTGCTTTGGATGCAGAATCTGCCGTCGCGGATGCCGTAGCGCTGCTATTAAAGCATAAAAAAGGGTATGTTCCTCCGGAGGATGAAGTCGAGGGTGGAGACGAATCTGGGAAGAAGAAAGCAAAGAGAGTTCTTGGTCCAGAGAGACCTCCTTTTCTTGAGCGAAGCTCGGAATACGAGGCATGGATGCCTCCTGAAGGTAGGTTTTTTTTTCGATCTTTTCGAAAATTTTATGCATTTGGTGGACAGAGTCGAATTTTTCATCTTCGCTGTTTTTTCATTGTAATTGACTCTGAAAAAGGTTGGCAGACAAAGATGAATTGGCAGACAATGGTGGATCACAGAATCTTGTCACCCTCCTCATCCATCGGTGACTTTGATTATCAGATGTCGATGACAATGAGGATCCATCGTCGTTAACTCTGTCAAAAGGGTTGGCAGACAACAATAAATTTGACATTGTGGTCCCCAAATGTCGTCATCGTTGTACCTATTTGAGCTTGGACGCATGAAGATGATGATCCGTCATCATTACCGATGATGATGATGATGATGATGATTGGTTATAGTGGTTATCATCCATCGATCATTATCATCCTTGATGCCAAACTCTGATGCAGATCTTGGACATATTTGAGCTTGGACGAATGAGGATGATGATCCGTCATCATTACGGATGATGATGATTGGTTATAGTGGTTATCATCCATCGATCATTATCATCCTTGGTGCCAAACTCTGATGCAGATCTGGTCTTCTTAGAGTTAATGTAAAGTGTTTTTTCTCGTCCTTAAAACTTATCTAATTCATCTATTCTCTTAGGGCAATCGGGTGATGGAAGGACATCTTTGAATGAGCGCCTTGGCTACTGATCTGATTTACAGCAGGCTTCCAAATATGATGTAAAATTCTAATCTGAAGGTGATTAGGTGATCTAAAGCTATCTTCAGAATACATCAATCAGAGCTCCCATGTAGTAATCCATCCTAATGAAAGGTTCCCTCTGTTTTAAATTTCATGTAAAATATTAATTTTCTCTGGGTCCAGATTTTGAGCATGCTTCCCAAAATTTAACGCGGCGTCTTATTTGTTATTTCTGTTGTAAAAGGTATATTACCGCGTATTCGGTTTGCTGTTTAAACAGGATATTTAGGCACAACGTTAGCCATTGAAAAATTGTCTTTTGAAGTCCCCTTGACAGGAAATATATGGAGAGTTAGAGGCGAGGGGTGCAAACAATGCCACCTTACAACTTATATCAGGTATTGTGTGTAAATTGAGTTATTTTGATTGTTATTTTTTCCCACTCAAGTTACCAGACTGCAGCAAATGCATTGGAAACTCAAACATAATCATCAAAGTTCTCGATTCATTGAAATGATAATAAATTTAGCTTGATAGACCTATTGTATCTCTTTAACAAAAATTGCGAAAATTTCCTAAACTTCCAGAAAAATTCAGCTTCCTAGACTAAGTCATCCAGTTTTTGATTTGATTCAGCTCTCTGCTGATCAATTTGGATTTGTAGTGTCTGAAGTTTTTCATATCTCATAAGATAAACTATCTAATTCTATCTGTAGAAATTGTAGAAATTATTTCGCATGTGTTTCTGAAACTCCTTCAGTAAAATAGAGTCTACACTGGTAGAGAGAGAAATTAATAGTCGTTGAATTTGCTAGAAGAGTTGAACTGAGAGAGATCCGGAATTCAAACAAAATGTGAAATAAAAGAGACTTCTAGACTGAGATCAATAGGTTGATTTATAAATAGCAAAAGATAAAATCTGAAGATTTCCATGAAAAATATTGAATAAATGCAAGAGTCAACTGTGATACTGAAAAGCCGAATTGGATTCAGATGGTGGAGCCAAATATTCAAGTAGAGGTTAGAAAATTTAAGGAGCTACTCTTGAGTGAAAAGGAATGTATAAGTGTGAGTTTAAAAATTTCCAAGAATGAGAGTTTGAGCGTGAAAAAAGATTATCATTGATTTTAGTATTTTCCTAATTACTTATTTATTGGGTATCTTTTGAGAAGAAAACAGAAGGGCGGCCGGAAAATTTTCCTAGGGAGCAATTACTGAGGATATTACTTAGAAAGGAAGCTCCCACAATGGACCTTAGTGGTAGGAGGAGGATGAATCATGTGCAATCGATAAAGTTTTTTAAGAACATTTATTTTTAGTGCTAATTGTTATGTCCAACTAATAGGGATATGGCCTTGCTGGCCTACACTATTGATAAATAGTGTGAAGCTCTAGGAAAAAGAAGTATCTTATTACATGATTGGGGAGTATCCGATATCTATGATAACTAAATGTCATGTCTTAACATGTATTTTTTAGATATCATTGAGTATTCATATAATATTTTTGCCAACTAATCTGCTTGATAATTTTTTTAAGAACCTAATCCCCCTTCTTAGTTTACATCTTAGGACTAAGCATCAATAAGCTCACCCAATTAAGACCATGACTACATGTAATGACTAAGTAAATTATGATGAGATTATAATACTGTGATTGGTAGTATTTGAACATGTGTTCTAAATATTCATATTCAAAGGATACTCATGAAGGACATATAAATATCCTGACATAATACAATTATGTAGCCTCTTTCATATAATGAGTATGGTTGTTTTCGAAAACTATTAGAGTGGGGACACTAGGGATAAATAGTGGGTACTTTTTGGGAAAGAGTTTACTAAATTGATATGTATTAATTCTATAATGGTATTATTCCTAAAGTCAACCAAGACAATTTATGGTATGATTGTACAAGTGGCCCTAAGACTTGCGACACCAAAAGCACCTTGTGGATGGATGTTTATGTTTTGACTTTGTCCTATGAGTCTCTTAATCACTACATTTCTAATCATCCTAGTTTCGATGCGGCAACAAGCCCACAAGAGTTATTGTGAGGTCAAGACGGGATCGCCCACCTTCTAAAGAAGAGGATATTGACTCAAGGAGGCACATGGACTAAATGTATGGCCAAAGTAGTGGAAGTATATGTTCTTGAAAAGGAAGTAGAATCCCTGACGACAATCGTTCCCCAACAATGATAACAATTCTTAAACTCAAATTTAGGGTGTTAATTTGTTGTTGATATTTGAGTTATTCAATAACAATTTATAAAATTTAGTTAAACACTCCAATATGATTCAAGAGGGATGAGAGGAGATATCTATAAAATAGGGAAATTGTGATGTGATGAATATGAGGTGGTGAAAGGGTAATATTAATTATTTCATAAGGATGACATGAATAATAATATGAGGAATAGGTAGGAGGACGTGGATAGATAAAATGAAAATGAGGGAGTGAGATAGAAGAAGATGTCAAGAGATGATGGATGTAGAAGATGAATAAGAAGATAAGATGATTAAATAAGTGAATGGATGATGGTGAAAATAGAATTATTGAAGAAGAGATGATAATGATCTAACTAATGGATGTGATGTAAGAATGGATAGGTGGTTGTGAGATGGAGAAGATGACGATGGATTTGATGATTTAGGGTTTTTATATGACACAAAGGTGACAAGATCTTGATCGATATTGGAAATGGATGTGGTAGGGTGAGATGATGGAAGATGGTGATGAGAAGGAGATGATGAACATAATGATGTGGATCTAAGTAAAGTGATGTGAAGGAGAGAAACCAATGTAAGGCACGAGGCTAACCTTTGATCCCTATGTTCCACGGGGATCACGGCATCTTCCTGATGAAGATCAGCCTTCCCACAACTATGTTGACGTTCTCCAAGCACTCAAGACACCAAGAACACACTTGATGGACCTTCAAAACTCCACTTTCTTTCCATCTACCTCTCTAGGAGGAAGTAAGCTTAAATATAGTTTTTACAAAATTCTGATAAACCCAACAAAGGCTCTATTTACATATTCAACTATATGGATTGGATGAGGTGGGAAAAAGAAATATACACTCAAAAATTCAGCCGGAAACTCCTAGATCGTCAGATATTCTGATGTTAATTTGGATCATTCTCAGCCCTCGAATTTTCGGTCTCAGGCCTCGAATTTGGGTCATTCTCTCTCTTCAGATTTTTGGTCTCCTCTGATTTTGAGAGACAAGAAAGTCAAAGAGTCATTAAATAATTCCCAAAAGAGATATTGATTAATAAAATTTTAATATATATATAATTTTAATATATGTGTTCTTTCAGAATATGTTGTCATAAAAATCATTAAAAGTACTTAAAATCTCATAGAATTCAAAATATCATTATAAAAACAAATTTAATTATTTTAGTCTTGACAAAATCTCATATAATCAATTTCGTGTGAATAAACATGTAAATATGGTATTATTAACCTACCAAAATTGTGTGTTATCAGCTTCGCACCTCAAGGGGGGGCAACTCAAGTATCTAATGTTTTAAATTAGTACTCTATTAATTACAATAAAATTTGATATATCTATTTTATAAGGTCAGTCAATAATAAAAGGGCCATTATAATTCAAAAGGCCTACAAGGTCACACGCACCAGATTTTTAATACATTGGTAGATATACTCCCAAGACAAAGACTTTTATGAAAATTTCCCAAGTGCTTTTTTAAAAATTTATGGAAGGTTTCCACATTTGAGTGACTTTGACACTCACTTGAGAAATTTTGAGTGTCTGTCCCTCTCTTCTCTTGCTCCTCCTCCACGAGTGTTGCTTCAAATGAGAATAGATAGTGGGGGAACAAATAATTGAATAATTTTACTAGTTTTTTTTTCACACCAAGTTCGAACCAAGTAGAACTTAACATCTTCTAGCTGTTCCCATGCTCACCCTCAAGAGGTATATGGAAATCTTCAAAGCATCAGATCTACTCTTTGCTTCCTCAGATTGAGCATGTTCCAATGCCGTTCCAAAAATGTTGATGGACATACTAAGGTTCAAAAGTTTATTTTTATGGACTATGGTTTGTAACGAATGATGCATAATAATCATCTATTTCCCATATCATTCAATGTGAGATACCATGACTAGATGATTATTATCTTCCCATTATGAAAAGACCATCTTATCCATTTTCATGCATTATACATATAATAGATGACTAAATGGAAGGTTCATTCAGTCTTATTTGGTATGTCTGAAACCATCATCCATTCCAAATTAACCGCTCGAAGACGTGACAAATTTTTATGGGTCGAAAAACTATTCCACATTGTAGGCATTGGACGGGGATGAGGCAAATGTACTAAAATTTCATTTTTATAATTTTTTCTCAAAATTCAAAACATCTATGAATAAAAAAGTCTATGGTTCTCCATTCTCGTTGTCATACAGAATGGTGATGATGGAAATATAAGTGGCTAGCAAGCCAATCACATATTCCCTATCTCATTCCATATTAATTAATATACCATATTCATTAAATCTACGTGTGAGGCATCTAATAAACTCGCGAATTCATGATGGAACTTAGTGAATTATGATGAGATTGACATACAAAGATATCTAGTCTTTAAGCATGTGTTCTAAATATACTTATTCGAAGGATACTCAAGAAGGATATCGAAGTATCCGGATAGAATATCACTCTCTAGCCTCACTCATACGATGAGCATGGCTGGTCTTGTAGCCATCAGTGTGGGGACACTAAGGATAGATAGTAGGTGATCTTTAGTGGAAAGAATTCATTGAATTGATCCGTACGAATCCCTGGATGGTATTATATTGAATTGTCTATAAGGTTCATCCATGTCACGGTTGTATAACTGGTCCTTAGACCTGAGACACCGAAGACGTCTTGTGGACGGACATTTGTACTTTGACTACAACTTACATGTCCCTAATCATGGGATTCTAAATAGTCTTAGTTCTGGAGCATCAAGAAATTCACGAAGATGGTTGAGTGGTCAAGATGGGATCATCCACCCTCGGTATAAAGAGGAGACAACTCAAGGAAGACAAAGCGGTGAAGTCCTTGGCCAAGGCAACTAAATATCGGAAAAAGAGTTCTCTGAAGATTTTCAAACGCATAAATACCAACTCAGATGACCGATTAGGGTTTGATAGTTGACCATACCCTAAGTAGTCCAAGGAGCATCAAGTGGACGAGGGACTATACGTACACGATAATTGATGATGAACAATTTTCATGAGTGAGTCAATACACACTCCTTTGTATATTCTAGAGCACGAGCTGTAGCTTGGCATCCCACTAGCTGGAGACTCAACCTATCGATTGGGTTAAATCGATATGACATTTATTAATCTATATCGAATTCTCATATAGTATCATATTCTTATCATATATTTGATCCTTATTGGAAAGCATGGGTTCTCAACGGTATCATAATCTCGTCGGATATCGAATCCTTCTAAGAAAACATGAGTTCTCAAAGAATCTCAACTCAAGTATCAGATTATTATTGGATATTAAATCCTTACAACGAATATAGATCTTAATAAGAATCAGTTTCTTATCAGATATTGAATCCTGACATGAATTACAGTTCCTAATGAGTATCAGATTCTTAATGAGTGTCACATTCTTATCGTATTTCGGATCATTATTGGAACCTTGGGTTTACATCAACTATCCAAACATTATCGGATATGGGATCTCATTAGCAATACAGGAAATGATGGTTATCGGACATCAGATCTTTCGTAGGCATATGGGTTAGTAACGAGTGTCAGATTTATATTGGATATCAGATCTTCATTGGGAACATGGGTTATTATGGAATATTGGATTCTTAGCAGATCATAGTTCCAGATCGTCCAGGATGTGGACGATGGACGGGATGGGACGAAGATCATCCCGTTCGATGTCCAGAATCAGTGTAGGGACACGGACGAGACGGTTTTTTTGTCCGAGTCCTCTGGACGGGACGGTTTTTTCGTCCAAGTGGACGAAACCCGTCCCGTCCATTCATCTCCGGACGAATTTCCGTCCCGGTTTTCGTCCAACCTCGCAGACGGGACGATTTTTCGTCCTGGAACGAAAAACCCGTCCCATCCGCGTCCCTGCACTGAATTTAAAAGGATATAAGATCCTTATTTGGAATACAGGTAATTAACGAGTATCGGATTCTTATCGGATATCGGATATCCGTTTGGAATACGGAATCCTACCGGTTATCGGATTCCTCGCGGGTATCGGGCGAACCGATTTCATGGCTCTATATATAGCGGGAGAGACGAGGAGAATCGAAGCGAGTAACAGAGAGAAGAAGGTCGATTGTGCTCTTCCCGGTCTCGGCCAGGTCGCTTCGATCGCTGCTCGGGAGCGCGGCGGAGAGAAGATGGCGCGAGGGCGGCGGGACGAGTACGAGGAAGAAGAGGAAGAGGAAGAAGAGGAGGAAGAAGAAGAAGAATTGGACGAGGAAGACGAAGAAGAGGAGGAGGACGAGGAAGAAGAGGCGCCCAGGAATCGCGGAAAGGGGGCCGGCAAGCGCAGGCGGTCTGATTTCATCGACGACGCCGCCGTGGAAGATGAAGACGAGGAGGAAGAGGAAGAAGAGGAGGAGGATTTTGGGAACCGCCGGAAGAAGCACCGCAAGGCGTCGGCTTCTCAGTTCCTCGATTACGAGGCCACGGTTGTGTCGGACGAGGAAGAGGAGGAGGAAGAGGAAGGGGAAGACGGTATGCATTCGTTCGCGCTTCGTTCCTCTTGTTTCGCGTCTTTTCGTTCTGCTTAGTTACTTGTTAAAATTTGTATCTTGAAGTTTGATTACGTCCGAATGGGTTATACCCGGTTTGTAATTTGTGCCCCCGGTTGATCGATCTTGGTGGGGAAGTTTCATGGTTGGGTTGGATCTTTTGTGGCGGTTCCCGGAAGTGGTTTTAGGTTTTTTGGGTGACCTAAAATCTGTGTGACTGATGATTCGTTCGTGTACTGAAATTTTGTGCTAATTTCGTGTAGCCCACTAGTATGGTTTGCTGATATGATTCAAATTTTCGAAAATTACCTGACAAGGCTACCTTGTATCACTTGTGATTATTAGGATGAATGAATCGCGAGTAGCATAGGAAGAAATGAACGATCTTTTATTTGGTCTCGAGGATCCTGTAGTAATCTATAACTCATTCCACGATCCTATTGGCCGTTTTCGTTTGTTGATGTGGATAAACAAATTATGTATGTTTGTCTGAGGAATCCAAGAGAATTTTCATCCGGTTGGTAGTTTGGACTGTCCAATGTTAAAGGAGAGGAATCCAAAGAAAGAAGAAAAGAGATAACTTTTTTTCAAAAAAGAAGAAGAAGAAGAAAAGAGATATCTGCACAGGCTCATGTTTTTATTGTTAAATAATGTGATATGCAGATTTTATCGTTGATGGTGGAGCTGAACTACGCGATGATGAAGAAAGGACAATGCACAGGAGACCACCGATTTTGATGCAGACGGAAGATCAACTTGATGTTGATGAGCTTAGACAGAAATTGCACGAGAGATATGCAAGATCCAGTCATATAGACTATGGTGAAGATGCTACTGACGTAGAACAGCAGGCTCTTTTGCCCTCGGTTAAAGATCCAAAATTGTGGATGGTCAAGTGCATGGTATGCATTATTATTCATCCTGCATCTATTTATCAGTTTCCGTGTTGTTTGACTGTATGTGTCTACCTTTTGTAGATGGGCCGAGAACGGGAGGCGGCGATTTGCCTCATGCAGAAATATCTTGATAAAGGAAATGAATTACATATTAGGTCTGCTATTGCTCTCGACCATCTCAAGAACTTTATATATGTTGAGGCAGATAAAGAAGCGCATGTAAAAGAGGTATGTGAAATGTAATGGTTATTCCTTCCATATTTATTTGTTTTTATAATATTTTATAAACACCTTAAATGATTTTCATATCCTAATTCACTGTTACTTTTTTTCGGCCTTTGTCACTTTGTAATAGTTGTTGTGTATGGCCAGGCATGCAAAGGATTACGGAACATCTTCTCCAATAAAGTACAACTAGTTCCGATTAAAGAAATGACAGATGTGCTTTCTGTAGAAAGCAAGAGTATTGATCTTACGAGAGATACTTGGGTTCGAATGAAGCTAGGTATTTATAAGGGCGACCTTGCAAAGGTTGTTTATTCTTGGACTTTTCTTCTCTAAACGCAGTTGTTAATTTACCTTCTCTTAGTTTACCTACTCTTATTCTTTGTTTATTTTTTAGATAGTAGATGTGGATAATGTCCGGCAGAGGGTGACGGTAAAACTGATTCCGAGGATTGATTTGCAGACTATTGCCAACAAACTGGTAATTATTCGGCCAATTACTTTTCTTATTTTTTAGTGATCTATTGAAATCTGTGTTTTTCATTTTAATTCTTTTTTACTGTTAAATCTACGCAAATATTCTCTCTATGATCTTCTCTGAATGCTCGGGCTGTATCTTCAATGGCAGGAGGGTAGGGATGTAGGCAAAAAGAGAACCTTTGTTCCTCCACCAAGGTTTTTTAACACTGACGAAGCCAGGTATCTTTTAACTTAATGTTTTATGCATAATTGACGTAACAGGGTTATAAAGATCTTTATTTTTATCCAAATTTTCAATTTTTAGGGAGCTGCATATCCGTGTTGAGAGAAGACGAGATAGCAACACGGGGGAATACTTTGAAATGGTGGACAACATGGCTTTCAAAGATGGATTTCTTTATAAGTCGGTGTCCATGAAATCAATCAGCACTCAAAACATTCAACCATCCTTTGATGAGCTCGAGAAATTTCAGAAGCCCGGTGACGATGCCGACGGCGATCTTGCCAGTCTAGCAACCTTGTTCTCGAACAGAAAGAAGGGTCATTTTATGAAAGGTGACGCTGTCATAGTAGTTCGTGGTGATCTGAAGAATCTGATGGGATGGGTTGAGAAAGTTGAAGAAGAGAATGTTCACATAAGGCCCAAGATGGCTGGTCTACCGGTATTTACTGCACGATTGACTTGTCAGGCTGCAAAAATCTCCAAATTTTATCATAACTATCTTACTTTTTCTCTATTTATCAGAAAACCTTGGCTTTTAACGAAAAAGAGCTCTGCAAGTACTTCAAAGCGGGGGATCATGTGAAGGTCGTATCTGGGGTCCAGGAAAGCACGACAGGCATGGTAGTGAAGGTTGAGAGCCATGTTTTGATACTTTTATCTGACACAACGAAAGAACACGTAAGTTTTAGTTGAATATGTTGAATTTCCTTTTACCGGAAGGTTGACTGAATTTCGTGCGTGTTTTGTGAATATTTATTTATCGCAGATCCGTGTCTTTGCGGATAATGTTGTCGAGAGCTCTGAGGTTACTTCAGGAGTTACCAAGATTGGAGACTATGAGTTACATGACCTTGTGTTGCTCGAGTAAGGACGTGAATTCTGTGTTATGCCATTATTTTGTTCCTTTCTCTTTTTAATAAGTCGACATTTTATATTATTTTGCAGCAACTTGTCCTTTGGTGTGATCATACGCGTGGAAAAAGAAGCGTTCCAGGTGCCCCAATTAATTAATCCTGTTAATGATATTGTCATTTTATCTCTTGTTTATTCACCCTGACCTTTCCCTTTATTTTCAGGTCTTGAAAGGAGTTCCCGATAAACCTGAGGTTGTTCTTGTAAAACTTAGGGAGATCAAGAGCAAGCTTGATAGACGAACAAATGCCCAGGATAGGTACCGTAATACTATTTCTTTGAAAGACATAGTCAGAGTTCTTGAGGGGCCCTTTAAGGTAACATTCCTTGTCTTTGTGCACGGCACTTCTCTTCTGAATATCCTGTGATTAATTTTGGTAACGCTGGAATATCTATATCAAGATATTCAATATCCGTAGAGAGAGAATAATATGAGGGTAGATAAATCGTGGGAGATTGAGAGAACTAAACTCACTCTTGAAACACTTGGTTTGTCCACTCCTTTGCTGGTAAGCAAACCCCAACAAAAATTACAAACAAATTCTGAAAAGTTATATAAGTACAAACTCCCCTTTAATTTCAATAGTTCGTAGTAACATTATTAGTATTATCACTATGTTTCAGGGAAAGCAAGGCCCAGTTGAACACATACACAGGGGTATCCTCTTTATTCATGATCGTCACCATCTTGAACACGCGGGCTTTATCTGTGCCAAGGCCCAGTCATGTGCAGTGGTTGGCGGTTCTCGGGGGAGTCGTGATAGAAGCGTATGTTTCTTGACTAAGTTGCTTTTCCTTTTATCTTGTTTTGCAAGATAGATAGCTGTCTTGGTTCTCTGGTATTTTTTTTTTTGAAAATTTGGTTCTCTGGTATCTAATGTTTGTAAGTAGCAGTTTTTACAGTCCAAAAAATAGAATTGTAATGACTTGGACAAAAAATCTATCATGAAAAAATTCCATTCATATAGATATATTCTGTTAATTTATGTATCATTAATTACGGGTCGATCACCGCTCTCGGGTGATCTTCCCTCCATTTTTCAAATAAAAAAGACGTATTCTGTTGCTTCTCTTCCCAAACATGACTAACCCAGAGAAAATAGTCTTATTTAATGTGTTTATTGAATTATTGCTATTCACTTATCCAGAATTTCAAAGTAGATGTTTCTTGATTTGGAGCAAACAAGTCATAAAACATTAAACAAATGATCTAATTTCGTCACCCAATTAATTTTTCTACCACTGACGTGGCTTGTTTAATCATAATAGGATTCCATGGATTCAAGGTTCGGTGGCTTGAGATCATCCGACTTCCTGCAATCGTCAATGAGGCTACCCAGAGGAAGACCTCCAATTGACTGTGCGTCTGTCTTTTGTTTATTTTTATTTGTGCTGAAATGTAGTGACCTCATACTATTTGTGTATGTTAATTATTTATTAATTATTTTCCGTCTCCCAAATATTTTTCAATAGAGGATAGTAGAGTATTTTGTGATACTCTGAATCCGAGTATGCTGAGTCTGAGTCTTAGTGATTTTTTTTATCCCTGAAAGATTTTAAATTTCAGAGAACTGTAAGAGGATCTTTGAATTGTTTTTTATGGTACTCTAAATTCGTCGGAAGTAAAATATTAATTATTTAACGCAGCTGGAGGAAGGGGTAGAGGCAGGGGACATGATGCTATGGTGGGGAGGTGTATCAAAATCCGTTTAGGCCCCTTTAAAGGCTATCGCGGTCGCGTGACCGAGGTCACGGGGGAGCTTGTCCGCGTTGAACTTGATTCACAGATGAAGATAGTTACAGGTAAAATGATTTATTTATTCCTCTAAAATAAATCACCACGTTAATACCTGTTGATCGATCATCAGTTAAGCGAGATCAAATTGCCGATACTTCAAGCATGGCCCCACCTCATAGGTAGCCACTAGCTCTTCAAATTTTTTTATTGAAACTAGTTCCTTGGAATTAAGCCTTTTATATTATGATATTTATTTTCTTTTATGACAGGGAAAATACTCGATATGGAATGGGAAGTGAGACGCCGATGCATCCATCCCGGACTCCTCTCCATCCTTACATGACTCCAGGGAGAGATCCTGGCGGTGCGTCTTTTAGTCACATTATTAATTCAAATATAACTGTGAATGATTTGAATATTTTAATAGATATTTACACACATTTTAATCTTTTTTCGAATTTTGGTTCAGCCACGCCTATTCACGATGGGATGAGGACACCCATGCGCGACCGTGCTTGGAACCCCTATGGACCAATGAGCCCTCCCAGGTTTGCCTTGTTATACCGTTTCTTCTTTTTTGGACTTCAGAATCCTGTCATATAATTTCGGGATGATTACAAAGTTCGTTTCGTAATCGAAACTATGTTACTCATTTTTCGTTTCTCAGTTGAAGAGTTGATTGAATTTATGTGTTACCTTTATTTTTAAACAAAAAGAAATTTACAGTATGACCCATTTAATTTTTTTTAAAAGAAATGCACATTTCTCTCTATTAAAGAGGATTCGTTGTTTTATTCCCAGGGATAATTGGGAAGATGGAAATCCCGCTACCTGGGGAACAAGCCCGCAGTATCAGGTATCTTTTATTTCAAAAAAGGGTATTTATTTCTATTATTTGTGTATAGATCTTCTCATTTTTTTGGATATCTCAGCCTGGAACTCCCCCAATACGTTCATTCGATGCGCCTACTCCTGGTTCGGGCTGGGCTAACACGCCAGGTGGCAGCTACAACGATGCTGGAACCCCCAGAGAAAGCAGTTCGGGATATGGTATGCACGATCATGTGTCTCTCTCTCTATCTCTTCCTATCTGTTCATATATATATCTCCTATCTCTGTCTTTCTCTCTCAATCTCGCCTCACTCATAACTCAGTATCTACCTCCATCTCTCTCTATCACTCTACCTAAACATTATTTCTATCTCTATAACTCTCTTTCTCTAGGCCTTTCTCTCTCTATTTCGCCCTATCTGTATCTCAATCTCTACCTCCATCTCTCTCCATCACTCTACCTATCTCTAACATTATCTCTGGCGCTATATCTCCCCCTAGCTGTGTCTCAATCTATACCTCCTGCCTGTCCATCTATTTCTTAAATTATCTCTATCTTTATATCTTTAAACCTCTCTATATCTCTCTATATTGATCTCTTTCTGTGTTTCATTATGTCTCTATAACTCTCTTTCTTTATGCCTTTCTCTCTCTATCTCCCTAGCTGTGTCTCAACCTCTACCTCCTTGCCTGTCCATCTATTTCTTAAATTATCTCAATCTTTATATCTTTAAACCTCTCTATCTCTCTCTATATCGATCTCTTTCTGTGTTTCAATATGTATGTTTATCTCTCTTCATAAAGTTATCAGCATCTGTACCTGGGTCCGTATCCGTAAATTTTATGATAATTTTGGAAATTTTTTACAATTTTTGTATGTTCATCAGGAAACGCTCCCAGCCCGTATCTCCCGTCAACGCCTGGCGGTCAGCCCATGACCCCGAGCTCTGGGTCCTATCTGCCTGGCACGCCAGGTGGCCAGCCCATGACACCTGGCAATGTGGGATTGGATATGATGTCCCCCTCCATTGGTCAGAAACCAACCCCACTCAAAATTTTACTAGATTTTGGAGGATATTTCTTAGAATAAAAGGATGACGTCACCAAGCTATAATTTCAGGTGAAGGGGAAGGAGGCTGGTACATGCCTGACGTGGTGGTCAACGTTCTCAGGTCTGGCGAGGATTCCCACGTCGGCGTTGTGAGAGAAGTTCTCGCAGTAAGTCAACCCTCATCACTCTAAACACAAATTATTAGTATTAGTCTTCCCAAAATTAGCAATTAGTTATGATATTCCTCTGTTATTTTTTCTGTAAATAATTCTTTTTTGAAAAATCTAAGCGCTGCGGAATCATTGTTCTTGGTTCTATGAAGCATCGATAGTATTTGCTATACTTCACTGTTTTTTTTTAATATTTCTTTATAATGTTCCCACTAATTCCAGTCTGTTGTGCTATTTTGTTGATCCTTCTCTTTTAAATTTTCTATAATGATGTTTCTATGAATCATCAGTGTAATCCTCCTAAAAATTAGTAATTCTTTTTCATTTTTCACTGTTCTTTTTTAATAGTTCCCAATCATTTCCCCGCAATTACCTCTCTGTTGCGCTCTCTTTGTTCAAGTTTTGAATATTCAATTAATAATCTATCACAGAATACCAATTGTTAGCTATCTTTTATTGTTCTTATTTTTGTAAGATATCAATCATAACGATTATCCAATCTTCAAAAAAATTATTTATTTATTCATGATCCTCCAAAACTTATCATTTATTTCCCATATTGTTCTATTCTGTCAACAGTCAGTCGTGAATCATAAATAATGATCTTCCCAAACACTATTAATCTTCTTAAACCCACCAAAAAAATTCAGAGATCAAAATTTTCTAATGGTTTTTATTGTTCAGGACGGATCGTGTAAGATCTCGCTTGGATCGACGACGATCACTGCGCATCCAAACGAGATGGAGATGGTGCAACCGAAGAAATCAGACAAGATCAAGATCATGAGCGGTGGTCTCCGAGGGAGCACCGGAAAGCTGATCGGAGTCGACGGCTCAGATGGCATCGTAAGGCTAGATGATACCCTTGATGTCAAGATCCTCGATATGGTCATTCTCGCCAAATTATCTGCCTAAAATTTTATTTTATTTGTTTTTTCTCTTTCTTCTTCTTATTTTTCCGTGGGAATGTTCTATTATCTCTCTACGCTTATTTGTACAAATGTAGAGTTCTCCCTCAACTGGAGAAATTGAGCGGAATATCAGATCTTCTCTCTCTGTTTGCTTCGATTTTCTTTTTTTTTTTAAACGAGATGCCCCGCTGTAATTTAGTTTAGATAAGATAAAGGTAGAGCTGGATCTGGAGCTAGAGACAAATAAGGTATATAAGTAGAGATAGAGATGCAGATGAAGATGTATATACATATATGAAGAGATAGAGATACATATAGATATGCAGACATAGATTGCTTTAGATGCAGATTTAGATATAGAAAGAGACCGGTTTAGAGAGAGGGATAAGGAAAGAAATTGGGATTATGATAGATATGGAGACAGAGAGATGGGTATACAGTGAAGGAAGAGAGATATATAGATTTAATGAAAGAGGGATTAACATAGACGTGTATATAGATTATGATTGATAGAGAGACAGAAAGATTGGTGTATAGTGAAAGGAAGAGAGATATATAGATATAATGAAAGAGGGATTAATAAAGAGACAGAGAGATTATGATTGATAGAGAGATATATATATGGAGAGAAAGGTATATAGTGATGCTGCGTCAGATAGCGAAAGAAAGAGAGATAGAGATAGATGTACAGAAAGAGGGTTTAATAATGGGATTATGATGATAGAGATACATGGAGAAATGGAGATAGAGAGAGTTACATGGGTAGATAGGAATATAATGATAGAATGAGAGAGATATATAGGTACACAGAAATAGGGTTAATTTAGTAATAGAGATTATGATCCATAGAGGGACAGAGATAAATGTAGAAAGAGATTGATATACAGATAGAGCGGGATGAATATATATATATATATATACACACACATAAAGAGGGATTAATATAGAGATAGAGAGAGATAATGAGATAGAGATAATAGTTATGATAGATATATGATAGAAACACATGGAGAGGTGGATATAAAGATAGAGAGGAATACACTGGGAGATATAGGTATACAGTGGAAGAAATATAACAACAGAGAGACTAATGTAAGGTAGAAATCGATTCTTATTGATAAATAGATAGATACCTAGAAAGATGTAAGTATCTTTTTTTGAAACCAGAACTTTCAATTAAACTCAGCTTGAATTAAAAATTTAAATTCTAAAATTCTAATACATATAAAAATAAAAACATTTACCATGATTCATTCATACGTCCCTATCATCCAACTGGATCTGACAGGTCCGCCCATTGGGCCCCACCATTTTTGTCCTACATCGCAAAATTGATAAAATTAAAGGTTTTTGAAGAAATTGGAATTTTTAATAGAAACATTGATTAAATAGAAAGTTAAAAGACATTATATTTTAACGTGACAAGGGACGTAGACAGGCCTCTCATTTGGCTCCCTTCGTCGGCATTTTGGGTAGTTTCTCTTCGAAGAAAGAAGGAAGAGCAGTGCGGAGAAGAAGAAGAAGAAGAAGCGCCGAAGATGTTGGAGTACAAAGATCTCCTCACTGGTGAAAAGATCCCCTCTTCTCTCTTTCTCTTTCTGTGTTTTTTCTTAGATTTCGACGCTGGATGATCGTTGATACCTCCCAGCTCGATCGAATCGCGAGAAAATGAGATGGGGTGGTTTTTTTTGATGAATTTTGTATTGGGTCTATGAAAGTCGACAAATTTAGGATGGGATCGGGGGTTTTTGAAGACTTCGGCCTTGTCCCGCGCAGAGAAGCGATTGGCAGGCTTGTTGTTAGTCCGGATCTGGATGAATTTTCGAATGATGCGTTTTTTTTGAAGAAATTTGACGATTGGTTCTTCTGATTGGGGTTGTGGTGAGGCGATTTTTAGATCCGTCCAATTGTGGGGTGGGGGGGAGGAAAATTTTGTTGTCGCCAGCGATTGAGGCGCAACGTTACATTCATGGACTGAGATATTGTAAAGGTTTTTTTATGTGTGCCACTCTTAATTCAAGGTTGAAATCCCAATCGTTTTGTGTTGCGGCAATTGGTGAATCAGATCGGATCCAGAAATACGGATTTTTTCTCTTGATTTCTTACCATTCTGAGCGCTTGCCTTTTATTCAAGGTGTACTACTTCTCATCGGGTTTTTTTTTTGTTTACTTACTGATCTTCTTCTGGGAATGTTGGTTTCATCGTTTTCTTCAGCGGTATTTACACGTTTTTCCTGTTTTCCTGACCCTGCTTCTTTGGAGGAAAAGTTGTATCCGAGTTCCCGAAGTTTGTATTTTTCTTGTGCGTCGATTTTGCCTATTCGATTACAAACTATGAACTTTTAATTTTTAATTTAACGATTTCGTATCTCAAAAGCTAACACTTTTTAATTCCTTACTCTCAAGGACGTTTTATGAGGATTTGTATTTCAAAACAGTAAGTCTCACATGGCTGATTTCTCTTGTGAGGATAAAAGAGCGTTACTTTTATTGGCATATTTACCAAACTGTCACAATTTATTAATCATCTTTAGGTTGCTTCTGTCCTGTACCAATCAAATTACTCTCAGTTTCTTGTGGAGGGTGATTAAGAAGTGCCATTTCCGGCGTTTTTAATTAATTTACTCTCATATTTTTCAAAATAAAGCATAAAGTTACACTAGTCATCTAACATGACTGTTATCCCTCGTGAGGATAAAAGACATGACTCGTATAAGCTTATTTTCTGGAACTACGATTTATCAATCTTTAGTTATCTACTAAACTGTCCCAATGTGTTAATCGTCATTATTCTGCTTCTGTCCTGTACCGACAAAATGTTGCATTTTTCTTGAGACTGATTACATAGTTCTATGGAAGCTGTTTTGGTTAATTACTTGCAAAGTTACGTAGTTAATCGAGTTACATTAGTCATCGTCTAATCAGACGTTACAATGTCCTTGTGGATTATGATCATTAACTTGGGTTCTTTATCTCTCTATACAGAGTACAGGACTATATCCGGTGTTGCCGGTCCTCTCGTTATCTTAGAAAAAGTGAAGGTATTATTTATTTTTCTACTTGATGTTGTCTATTTTTCGCTTATCCAGCCCTTGGTCGTGAAAATTTTGCTCGTTATATTTGACCTATTTCAGGGTCCAAAGTACCAGGAAATTGTTAACATACGCCTGGGAGATGGAACTACTCGCCGTGGCCAGGTCTTGGAGGTTGATGGAGAGAAGGCCGTTGTTCAGGTCCCGCTTTGTTCTTCTGGTTTCCATTCATTTCTTAAAATAAGATAAAATCTAGTTTCTTTGATACAAAATTAGGGATATATTTTGCGATTTCTTATTGAGGGTTGCCAGAATTTTTATTTGCTTATGTATCCTCAATCATGCGTTAAATTTCCTTTTGAAATTTATTTATATTTTGATCTTTGAGATGAAATCTCAGTACCCAAGTGTTCGACTGTCATTTTGCACTTCCCAGTAATAAGAGAAACTAATAATAACAACCTTTGAACGCGATTTTTTTTATAGAAGAATCTCATCACACTTTTACTGGTGGATGCATCTGTTTAGTGTGCGTACAGTTACGGGTTCACATTCTTTGATGTGTCAACTAGTTATGATGATCAGGGTCCGGTTTACGGGTGTAAATACGGAATATGGCACCACTATTTTTTTCTTATGTATCTGAGCGCAACAAAACAACCTTCTTTACTTACATTTTTCAATTCAAAACATCTGAGATGTATCGCTATTTTTTTTACATCCGTTAGATATTAATTCGACAGCCATACTTAAGATATGTTAGGTAGATTTTGGTTATATGTGTTCTACATTCCATACATATATATTTACTGTTCGAAGAAATAATCTATAGAATGCGATAAGATGAAACAGAATAATATAATATTCCAATTAGCAACAGTATAATTGACCAGCAAATATTTTCATACATCCACTACATAAATCCAGAAATAAAAAAGAGTAAGATTTAATCCAACCTTTTTTTTGGTCTTTTTTCATAGGTCTTTGAAGGAACGTCTGGCATCGACAACAAGTATACAACTGTGCAATTCACTGGGGAGGTTCGTCGCCGAAACTGCTCATAAATTTTTACATCGTATGCTAAAAGTATTTTTGAGTGAAGGGGGTCGATTTATCCTGCTCTATGACCAGGTCCAAGTTAAAACTTTCTTTCTGTGCTGTAGATATATGCTTACCTTCTGATGGTTATGGCCTTAATCTTTCCGTATCAACTGTCAAAAAGAGCAAAGGGCAGATTCAGTGCATGATGATATTTCGTTCTTCTCGAAATTTTTATTCTGGTTATTAGATTTTCCTGACAACTGCTCTATATTGATCCTCTCGAAGTTCTTTATTTGAATTTAACGTGCTACGTTTTTTTATTACTAGTCTTTTGCGTTTCTTCATACATTAAAATCCACTTGCAGGTGCTGAAAACTCCAGTTTCTATCGACATGCTGGGAAGAATATTTAATGGATCTGGGAAACCAATTGATAATGGTCCTCCCATCTTGCCGGAGGCATACCTGGACATATCTGGTGAGATGTTGGTGCAAAATATGATGATGCATCATGCTACATAGACATTGCTTATGTATGGATGCGTGAATAGAAACAATGTTTCCCGTTCTTTGTGACGATGAGGAGATGATCACGAGTTGTCATCATCCCCGTCATTCATTTTATCAGGATGACAGTGGTGATGATGAAATGGGCCTTTGTATGTGGTTATATAGGATAGCGACGGGACAGTGATGAGTTGTCATCATCCCCATCATTTGTTGTCGTGAGGACGATGGTGACAAAATCATCCTTTGTATACAATGACAATGACAACTCGTCATTATCCTCTTGTCATTCTCTACATTATTTTCTCTTCCTCATGAAGGGGATGGCGAATTTTCAGCATCCTGGTAATTTGTCCTTGTGAAGAATGACTTGATACTCTTATCAATGACTTGATACTGAAATTGTGGATGACGAGGTTGATTTAGTCTTCTTCGGCAAACAATAAATATAGGCACCTGCTTCATAGTCTACTTTTGCTTTGCTCGTTTATTTCTAAAGTTAAGTTCTGTCACAGGCAGTTCAATCAATCCTAGCGAGAGAACCTATCCTGAAGAGATGATTCAGACAGGAATATCGACTATAGATGTCATGAACTCTATTGCTCGTGGGCAGAAGATTCCTTTATTTTCAGCGGCTGGTCTTCCACATAACGAGATAGCTGCCCAGATTTGTCGTCAGGCTGGTCTTGTCAAGCGTTTGGAGAAATCAGAAAATCTATTAGAGGTATGTCAGCTTTTTGAAATGAATTTTTTGTAAATAGATAAACAGATTTAAAACCAGCGTGTATTCAAACATTTTTCTTCTTATTTTGAAGATCCGATCGTAATGAATATGAAGACTAGAACTATCATCCGTAAGCTGCACTTTTTTCCTTTTATTCCGATTAGAATGGTGATCTTCGTCAGAATTTTCTTTCTCGATCCTATTTTCGGGATAAGGTATACTCTGACTGCAGCTTCAAAAAATACTCTTTTGAATTTGAAGTTGTCTGAACTGGGAATTTTTGAGAGCTGGCATTTTTTGCCTTGAAATTGAAAATTCCGAAATTTCTCTTCATTTTACAAAAAAAAGAAATTGGCTACATGGTGATAAACTTTTGATCCTAGAAATGTGATGGACGCGGTGTAGAAATATAACAGCCTTTGTTTTCTTTCAAAAGTAATCGTCAAAATTTTGTGTCTTGGTTTATGTCGCCTTCCATATCATCTGATCAGTATTTCTCTTGATATTAGTTTCTTCATGGATATGGTCTCTCCTTTTCTATTGAAAAGAGCTTTCGTGGAGAAAATTTGAATTTATTTTGTGGATCTAAACTAAACCTGGTCCAGGACGGAGAAGAGGACAATTTCGCCATTGTTTTTGCTGCCATGGGAGTCAACATGGAGACGGCACAGTTCTTTAAGCGTGATTTTGAGGAGAATGGATCGATGGAGAGAGTGACATTGTTTTTAAATCTGGTGAGCTCAAAATCTGTAGACAGCTCCCCGTAGGAATTCATTTCGGGGTTTGATTATGACTGATTTCTTTATTTTACAAGCTTATCTAATTAGTTATAACTTGAAGTTTACTTCTCTTTTTTCAGGCAAATGACCCTACGATTGAGCGAATCATTACACCAAGAATTGCTCTAACAACCGCTGAATATTTAGCATACGAATGCGGAAAGCATGTTCTTGTCATTCTCACAGATATGAGTTCATATGCTGATGCTCTCCGTGAGGTGAGGGCACTTGGTTTCAATGATTTTTGTATAGGTGCCTAAACTAATTGTAATGCATGTAAATGTCAGAACTTAGCAATTGTTCATTTAAAATTTACTGAACTTTGCAAAGTTATTCTGTACTTCATTGAAATTAAAGCTAATCTTTAAAAAAAAAAAGAAATTAAGGCTAAAAGACTCCTAACCACCTGGATGACGTCCTTTATGCTTCAGATAAAGGAATAATTTGGAAATTCCTCCAAAGGGTCTTAGAAAAAATCTTCTCTATTTCTAAAAAGAAAAATAAATAATCTTCAATATACTTAAGTAAAGTGTAATCGAACTCTTTTTTTTGTTACTATTCCTAATGCTATAGTATCATGGAAAACTATCAAAAGTCTTAGGGTTGACAGATAATGACAAATGGTTACACATTGCCTTCTGGTTTCCAAGAGCCAGCGTAGTCATTCTTATTGTCGTGATCATCTATAGGTTTGCAAGCAGATAAATAGTGTTTAATCTCATCGTTGTCATCATCATCCATTTTTAAGAGCCGCAACTATTGTCATCAGCTTCATCATCATTATCGTCATTTGTTCAAACCCACAAAAGTATGACATTGATGACAACACGACTTTGAGATGACGATGACAACGAGGAATTTGTCATTATCTGTCAACCCTAAATCGTAACTTCGATATATAAAAAAAAAATCGTAACTTTGATTTATGATTCAATTTGTAGATCGTATCACTCTTCCAATGACATTCCGTGATCCAGTGACGGCTGACAATGACGACGATGGTTCTTGGAAACCAGTAATCGTCATCATCAAGGACGCTGAAACCCTAGTTGTGTTGCATGCTTTTTTTAGTTGGAAATTGTTGGGATGTGACCTCTTTTCTTTTCACTCAGGTGTCTGCAGCTCGTGAGGAAGTGCCCGGAAGGCGTGGTTATCCAGGTTATATGTACACCGATTTAGCAACAATTTATGAACGTGCTGGGCGCATTGAAGGGAGAAAGGGCTCTATCACTCAGATTCCCATCCTGACCATGCCTAATGACGGTAATCTGCTCCAATATATTTTGTGGTTTAATCATATTTTACTGCAGTTTTATGGTTTTTTTTCCCACGATTGAGAGTCCTGTTACACCTGTAGAAAAAGAGGGAAACATAGATGAGAGTGCAGAAAGATAATCTTGTTGCGGTATCGCTTCTTGATTATCCTGGTCCCAGTATTTGAATATCAGATTAGCTCGAGATTCCTCTGCCCCCCAGAAACTTCTTGAAAACAATCTGAACGATTGGGTTTTCTGGTACTCTTGCATAATTTCGTGCTCTGACTCCATTACTCATCATTTTTCTCTCTGTATGACATTCTTAAATTGATGGCTTTGAAAGAAAATTTACGAGTCTTATTTCCTTATTTGTGATTGTCTAGATATCACGCACCCCACACCAGATCTCACTGGGTACATCACTGAGGGCCAGATATACATTGACAGGCAGCTGCACAATCGGCAGGTAATGATGGTTCAGGATCAATCTACCTATATCTAGAAAATTCCCCTGATTAGGTTTTGAAATTATCTGAGCTTTCACGAATTTGTTTTCCTGAAATGAGGTCCCAGTGCCGATTTTGAAACAAATTTTATTCCGTGAAACTATGGAACAGCGCGACCATTTCTTTAAAGGGATATGATTTCTGGCGTACTATATGGACCAATATTTGTGTAACTAATCTCTATTTCGTCCGGCAATTAGAGGAATATCTACTTGGGTCTTTATTTTTCAATATTAAAAAAATAACCTACTCCAATAGGATGAGAGCAGAAGGGGACGATAGATAGGAAAGAGAAAGAGATTGGAGAGGATACAACTTCAAATCCTTCCATTAAATAAGGTCCAGATTTTTATCATGAGATAAGATCAGTACTTGTGAACTAGAAAGAGGATCTTGGCATTTCTTGGAGATGGAACACTATGCTTAATAGCATGATGCATGTTGGGAAATAGGTGGTGTGGCCTATTAGGCCCACTAGACCTTAGCCCACTAAGGGTTCCCTCTCTTAATCCCACATAGATAAATCTCTAATACTCTCTCTCTCAGCCCTATATAAGGGCATGTATCCCTTCCTTTCGAAGTAACTAAGTTCTATCCATATTATCTTCTTCAACATGGTATCAGAGCCTAGGTCGATGACCTAGGGCTCCTCTTCCACATCGACGTCCAGGGTGGCGGAGGTTTCCCCTCTGCTGCCCTGCATCTCCGGCGACCTCTCCAACCGCAGCCATCTCCTGTATCTCGTCGGCATTTTCTCTCTCCGCCGACCTCTCCAACCTCCGCCCTGCATCCTGGCGACGATCTCTCTCCAACCGGCGATCTCTCTCCTAACTGCGATCTCCTGCACGCCGCCATCCTTGCACATCTTCGGCGATCTCCTTTGCAGTTCGGCATCCCTATATCTTCTCTGGCTATTCCTCCGGCGATATCTCCTTCTCCGGCGATCTCAATCCGGCCATCTCCGCGCATCTGGCCATCTCCACCCGTCGCCGACTCGCCGGTCATCTCTGCGCATTGCCTATCTTCTCCGTCCGTCGTAGTCCATCTCTGCCCATATCGGCCATCTCCGCCCATCGCCAGTCATCTGCATCTCATCCTCCAGCAGCCCTCCGGCTGCCCTCCGCCCGTCCAGCAGCCCTCCGGCTGCCCTCCACCCGTCCAGCCGACCTCCGGCGGCCCTCCAGCCCTCCAACGGCCCTCTGGCCGTCCATCCTGCCGGCCGCCCTGCTGGCCGCCCTGCTGGCCGCTCGTGCCAGCCGCCCTGCCGGCCACACCGTCTGCCATGCCGGCTGCCCTGCTGGCCGCCCTTGCTGGCCGCACCATCCGACGACGACTGTCGCCTCCACACCTCTGCCGCCCTTGGCGACATCTGGCAGGTCCTTTACGCCTCCGCTGGCACCTCTGCCTCCACTGCCCTTGACGGCCTCCATCGCCCTTGGCGACTTCCGGCGGCCCTCCGCGAATCTTCTCAGGCGATCTCCTGCGTGCAATCTGCATCCCTCGGGCGATCTCTAGCCCACGGCGCTCCCAGGTTAGGACTCCTCCTTCCCCTCGTCGCCGCATCTCCTCTCCACCCTAGTCTCGATGCTGGCTTCCTCATCGGGGTTTGCCTTCGCGTCCTCATCCGTCCCTTCTACCTTCTCTTCGTCCTCATTCTCGGCGTCCTCCTTCTCCTCGCAGTCCTTGTCCCTCTTCTTGGCGTCCTCTGACCAGCCTCCGTCGCCGTCTACGTACTCTTTCAGCTAGTCGATCTTCTCCGGCGGTCTCCGACCTTTCCGGCCGTCTCCGGCTGTTGGGCCTTCTCCAGCCTTCTCCGGTTGTCTCCAGCCTTCTCCGGCCTTCTCCGGTTGTCTCCAGCCTTCTCCGGCCTTCTCTGGCCTTCTCTGACCTTCTCTGGCCTTCTCCGGCCTTCGGCCCTTCTCCAGCCGTCAGGCCTTCTCCGGCCTTCTCCAGCCTTCTCCGGCCGTCACCGGCAGTCACCGGCCGTCGGGTCATCTCCGGCCGTCACTGGCCATCTCCGGCCGCCTTCTGCCGCCCTATCTTGGACGGCCCTCGTCGGCCATCCTCAGCTCTACCTCGGCAGCCTCCGGCGGCCTCATCGCCTCGGTTTCCACCAGATGCCTCGGTTGCCTCAGCTGCCTCAGTCACCTCCGGCCACCACCGACTGCCTCGGCTGCCTCAGCAGCCTCCGGCGGCCTCGTCGCCTCGGTTTCCACCGGATGCCTCGGTTGCCTCAGCTGCCTCGGTTTTCCTCGGGCTCCATCCACCGCCCTCCGCCGCCTCCCTCCGGCTCCAGCGCCTACGTGTGCCTCCATCGCCTCTGGTTGCCTCGGTCGCCCTCAGGCTCCCTCCACTGCCCTCCGCCACCTTCGGCCAGCTTCGGCGCCTACCGCTGCCTCGGTCGCCTCGATCGCCTCCGGCTGCCTCGGTTGCCTTTGGCTGCCTCAGCTGCCTCGGTCGCCTCCTTTCGCCTCGGCTGCCTCGGTCGCCCTTGGGCTCCCTCCACTGCCTCCGGCCGGCTGCGGCGCCTACGGTCTCCTCAGCTGCCTTGGTTTCCCTCGGGCTTCCTCCGCTGCCTTCGGCCACCTCCAGAGCCTACAGCTGCCTCAGTCGCCTCCAGCCTCGGCTGCCTCGGCCATCTTCTCTTTTTCAACCGTCTTCAGCCTCCAGCCGTCCTCCGCCATCTTTCCAGCCATCCTGCTCCACGCTCTACACCGCCTACTACTACATCACAATCTGGGCGTGGATGCTGAGCATCCACGCTCCAGCTTGCGGGGGAGTGTTGGGAAATAGGTGGTGTGGCCTATTAGGCCCACTAGACCTTAGCCCACTAAGGGTTCCCTCTCTTAATCCCACATAGATAAATCTCTAATACTCTCTCTCTCTCAGCCCTATATAAGGGCATGTATCCCTTCCTTTCTAAGTAACTAAGTTCTATCCATATTATCTTCTTCAACAATGCACTAATTGAAGTTGTGATTCTTCCACAGATTTATCCACCGATCAACGTCCTTCCCTCTCTGTCCCGGTTAATGAAGGTTGGTCATTGTCTGCTTTATCTCCTTGCTGAATTTTTAATGTGTTCTTCGTTTAACTGAGTTGCTGGGTTGGTTTCATCTGCTCTCAATCTCAGAGTGCTATCGGTGAGGGGATGACTAGGCGTGACCACGCTGACGTTTCCAACCAGGTACGGGAACTCTAATTACCCCTATCTCGCCTTTTCTCGGTCTCTTGTTCTCTCTCTTTCTCTCTCTCTCTCTTGCCCTCTCTTTTCTTCTCTTTCTCTCTCTATCTTTCACCCTTTTTTCTCTCTCTCCTTGTCTTACCCTTTTTCTTTCTTTCTTTCTTTTCCTCTTTTTTTTTTCTCTCTCTATTTTCCCATCTGTATCACTTTCTAGATGGTGCATGTTGATAAGTTTCTGAAAAACGCAATTGGCACAAAATGCTTTGACTGTTCCCAGCTTTATGCGAACTATGCTATTGGAAAAGACGTCCAGGCAATGAAGGCTGTTGTTGGAGAGGAGGCGCTTTCCTCTGAGGATCTGGTATATGATCTCTCTCTCTCTCTCTCCAGTTAGTCAATATTACGGAACCTGTGAATTTGCTCGTCATAAAAAGCCTCATAAGCCTTTACATATTTATTTGATTTTCTTAAGTGAAACCATAGAGTTGAAATTTTGTGGGTATTCTAGAATATGAGACCACTTTCAAAACCAGAACATCATGATGATGATGATGATGCTGATTTCTTGAGTAAAACAGCTGAGTTGAGCTTTAAAGGATACTTGTCTTCCGGAAGACTAGACTTCTCTACTTCTTTCAAAAACATAACATGATGATGGTGAATGCTGTTGAATGATGATGATGACGATTCAGTTTAATTGTTGAGTTGAACCTTATGGATTCTCGGGTTCTGCAAGACAAAACCTCTCTATTTCAAAATCAGAACATGACGATGAACCATTGGCTTGAACTTCTATAGATATGTGTGCTAATAAAACTGGAACTCAATAGTTTTCAAAACCAGAACCTGATGATGGGGAATAATATTGAATTATAATGATGATGATTAAGTAAAACTGTTGAGTTGAACTTTATGGATAATTGCGTTCTAGAAAATTAACCTCTCTTTATATCAAAAGTAGAACATGAAAATGATGATGACGAACACCTGAGTTTTGGATACACACGTTCTAGAAAACTAGAACTTACTCTTTCTCAAAACCACGACGTGACGATTAAATTTGAGTAGAACTGTTGAGTTGAAATTTTTGGATACTTGTGTTATAGAATGCGTTAAAAGCTAGATCATCATGATAATGATGAAAATGGTGGTTATGATGATGATAATGATGATGATGATTGGTGTGCAGCTGTACCTGGAGTTTCTGGACAAGTTTGAGAGGAAGTTTGTGAGCCAAGGAGCCTACGATACTCGCAACATATTCCAGTCTCTGGATCTGGCCTGGACCCTGCTCCGTATCTTCCCTCGCGAGCTCCTTCACCGTATACCCGCCAAGACCCTCGACCGCTTCTACTCCCGCGACGCGGCTGTCGTCTAGATCATTCCTTCTCTCTCCTCTCTTGCTGTCCCCAATAATCTCACTTCTCTATTTCCTTGCTTGCTTGTTCCTTTCTCTCTCTAGAGTATGAGCTTGATGGAAGCGAGGGAGACCCAGGTCCAGCCTCGCTCTCTTGGAATAACATGCCTGGCGCAGACCGCCTCCACTGGCTTTGTTGTCAACATATCATCGTTATCTATGGATCTCAAGAACGATGAAGAAAGATAGAAAACATCTTCTTTATTCTTTGTCATTGCTTTTTCTTGGTGATTTCTCTTTGTTATGTTTTTATGAACATTGGTTGTAGTAAAGGTTTATGTTTGTTTCCAGTGTGCTCTTGTTACATTTTGCTGGCTGTCTGTCTCTGGTCACAAAGGTCTCTCCTTCTCTCTCCCTCATTCTCTATGGGCAGAGGGGGTTCTATCTCTGTAACTCTATCCCCTTGGTCTTTCTTAATCATCTCTTCTGACTGTGCTTCCCTCTTGACTGAGCTTCTTTCTTAATCTTCATTCTATACCTCGACTTAGGTTCTCTCTCTCTCTCCCCTGATTTTTGACCATTTCTCATGGGTGAGCATCTCCCTTATCTTAGTTAATCATCTATTCTGACTTAACTTCTCCCCCTAATTTTTTTGTCTGGGCTTCTCTCTCTATCATTATCTACTTCTCTATCTCTACGGTCTCAATTTTCCTCAATTTCTAGCTGTCTCGCTGTCCCCTTGACTTTCTTAGTCATTACTTATGTCTGAGTCTCTCAATCTCTCTTTTGGCTGAGCTTCTTTACCAATTTCACTGCTAATGCTTAATCAATTATTCCAACTGAGCTTCTTCCTCTCTCTCTCTCTCTCTCTCTCTCTCCCCCCTGATCCTTAACCATGGCTTTTGGCTGAACTTCTATACTGTCCCAATCTTTTCGTTACTAATTCTGACCAAACTTCTCTCTCCAGATCCTCAAGCATCTCTGCTGGCTGAACTTCTCTATCACTCTTGTTGATGCATCTCTATTCTCCCTTTTTCGTAATCATTTCTTGTGACTGATATTTTTTCCCTCTCTTTCTCTACATATATATACATGTATATCACACCCTTCCCCTTATCTCTCTTCTCATTCTGAACCATCTCGCTTCAAGAAGCTTTTGCCCCCATAATCTTATTTAAACATCTCCTGTGACTTATCTGCTCTTCCCTTGTTATTAACCGTCAGTTTAATCTTTTTTTTTTGGAATGAACCGTCAGTTTTATCTTAGGCTTCTCTATCCGCCCCACTTTTTCCTTCATCATCACTTTTTACTTAAGTTTCTCTCTCACATAATTGTTAATAATATCTCATGTCTAATATCTTCCCTCTCCCTTATTTCTTAATCATATCTCTTGAAACAACCGTCTTCTCTCTTTCCCATCAGTGCTTGAGGGGAATCCTCGAAATTCTAGAGGAGACAAAACGCAACTGAAAGCTACAATGAACATAGCAAGTCTCTAAAATACAAAGACTGAAGAACCCATTACATGTCCTGAGAACCCATATGTACATCCACCTGCCTACCAACTTACACACACTCTAAATTTATTTTCTCTTAGAAAAAAGCAAAGAAAAATCCAAGTGATCAGGACCCAACTAACCTCTAAATTGTACACATATTTACATGACCTAAGCAGCCCAGTCCTCCTGAAGAAATTGCGCATGGGAGGTCTTGGTTAACATGCCTACTAAAACTGGCAAGATGTTCCAAGCCGGTGCTTAAGTGGAGTTGACTTGCGGTTGAGGAATGCCCCTGGAAGAAGCTCTTGAAATCTCATTAGAAAGACCCTCCATTCCTCATCAACCATATCTCCCAACTTCACAAAGCTGGCACTCACTAGCCTCTGCTCGTCGGCGGTGGGGTGGGCTCCTTGCTCGCTGTTGCCGCTGCCACCACGGACAGTGCCTCCAACTGGGTTGTAACACGGGATCTTCCTCTCGGCTAGGCTGACACCTTTCAATGAAACACACAACCTCCGGACTGGTGGAGGCTTGTCAACCTCTTGAATCTTCATTACCCTTAAGACTTCATCGTCAAGTCCACCATTACTTATCCCATCATAATCCTCATCATTATCATCATCATCATGACCATCTTCTTCCTCCAAGGTTTCCTCCAGCTTAGAGAGTGGACTTCGATAGTTGTTAAAGCAGAAACCAAGTCTTGGTGCCGGATATGATGACAGGGTAGGTAAGTTTATGAGCTCATTATCCTCGGGGTCGACATCAAACTGAAACTGGTCTCCCTCAGGGGCCCCAGTTCGGGGAGAAGGAAGGAGATCGACGCATTCGCCTACCAATCTCTTTACCTCGACGCAGACAATCTCGAGCTCACTCGGTCCGTCTTCTCTTCCCCTGCTCATCATCTCCCCAATCTCGGACAGACAGAGACCAAAAGCTGCTGCCTCCTTGAGGAAGATAGTGCAAAGGGTAAGGACTCGGAGGCACGACTGATGGATCATGGGCAGCTCAGATTGGAGCAATTCGGCATCCTTCTCGGGATCCAGCTTGGAAATGTAGTCCAGCTCTTCGTCAGAGAAGGGGATTGAAGCCTGAGGCCAGTGGATCCATTCAAAGTAAGGGTCTTCCAAGTTTTCTGGCAAACAAAGGCCATGGTCAATGGGGATCAGCTCCATGGCACAGCTGCCAAACCTACTGACACCGCCATCGTTTACCCTCCTAACAAGGAGATTACCGCCATGGCGATCGGTGTTCAGAATCCTGATATCGAGGATTCCGATACGATGAACAGCTGCCACAGGGAAACCTGAGGTCCCATAATCACTGGCGTCAAAATCATGGGGGATAAATTTCTGAAACGAGGCGATTTTACAGATCGCTGTTGGATTCTTCTCCTTGGTTTTGTTGCAGCCATCACCGTCGTTGATGTTGAAGATTGAGTGGGTTATCTTGACGAGTGTCGTTGGGGGGACTTGGGCAAAGTGGCCATGGTCCAGGATGTATGCAGCCACTTCCCTGAAGCCAGTCTCGCCAACACGAACCCATCGCTTCAGGCCCGGCTGGCCCATTGTCTTTCCCACCATGCCCTTCGGGTTGTTCGGTGCAAGAGGCTCTTCATCTGCAGGCTTGACCAAAGCAATATTCTCTCCTCTGGTGTTCCTAAAATAGTAAGCTCCGCCAAGCCCATGGAGCACCTTGACTGGTTCCACACCATTTCTTATAGCCCTGGCAACGTCACCCACAAGATGCTTCACATGAGGTTGGCTTTTCATGCTGCCGAGGATCTCTATGGACCTGCTCTGATCCCTACATTGAAGACCCTTTCCTGTTGAGTAAAAAAAATTCTGCCCACTTGCGTAAAGATCCTGGGCCAACTTTATTTTTCTTTTAACAGTGTGGGCATTATCTCCTTGATCAAACCCAGAATGCAGGGAGTATCCCGCATTAGCATGTGCAAAAAGATGTCGTCTTCCTCCGGACTTGCCCTCGCCTCTGCTGCCATGGTACTCGGCGCTCACAGAGCAATCATGAACTGCAACAGCCATTTGTGTCTGAACAGGACTTTCCAACGTAGGAGACATTGGCAATCTCTTCCTCCTCTTTCACTTTGTTCTCCAGTCTGAGGCGGACCCCGGCACAGAAATGACTATGGAAGGCAGACAAATGTACTGGTATTACAAGCATTGATCATGTAAAGATTGGATCACTGTAGAAGAGGCATGAGACTTGAAGCCATATTGTAGGACATCTAAGGAAGCCATTGACAACAGGAAAGTCATTGAATGGATGTCAGAATGAGTAGATCATCTATGCAGACTAGAAAACATTTCAGTACATTCATAGTTAAGTTGTAGAATTATCAACTAAAAGTTAAAATCCAGAAAAAAGACACCATCCGCTGACTATTTCAATAAATGTCGAACAAAAAATCTCCAGAAATAGCAACTATACGCCATCAAAACAAAAAGAGAGGTGATACAGTCCTCTCGAAATACAAAAACTATAGCTTCGAAGAAAAAATAAAGCACATTTCACGAAGCATTGGAAAGAAGATAAAAATAAAGAAGCTGGCGGGGGTTAGAAAAAAAATCCCGCTCCCTTTCGACCAGAAAAAGATGGAACACAGAAATAGAAATGTCCAGAAAATGAGGAATATTTGCGCGGCTAGAGCGCAACACAATGTATAAAAAGTAGCAAAAGTTGATTAACTAAACACCATGACAAACTCGATTAAACTAGATGATTAAATGACAAATCCTTCCCCCAGTGAAACTGAAAGAGGGCACCAAAGAACTAGAAACATTCAAAGCATACGGATATTCCAGATGTAAAGCTACAGTCACAATCGCCGAATCTTCCACCTCCGAACAAATCATTCGACAACGAATAAAACCCAAGACGAAGATCTCAAAAAGGGTCAGAAAAACGTCAGCTCAGCAAAAATGATGAAACTTTGGACCACAACGAAGATCCAGCGAAGGTTCTTAGCTCATATATGAACAGAAACATTATCTAGATCGGCCAATATCTACTCACCAAGAGGTTTCCGGGGGGTCGCAGTAGTGGGTCGAGCTCCAATCAGGCAAAAGCCTTCGATATCGAGTATCGACCACACACAGAGCTTCCCCAGATCTTCAACTAGCGCAATAAACCCTTTTTTTCATTCTCCCCGAATCTATGGGTAATCTAACAAATAAACCCCTGCTAAATTAATTTCTTTACTTTCGAGCTTGAAGTACTTTTAATTCGTTGACTTGAATGAGTGATAAAACAAGGGCTGGAATCAAACATAGATTCTTTAGATTCTTCAGAAAAAGAGGTTAAAAATTAAATAAAAATTTTAAGGGGGTCCTTTCCATTGGAAGTTTCCGGAAGAAATAGACCTCTGCTGCTATGAGATTTGACAAAAACTGTTTATTTTTAAATGCCCATTATATAAACTTTGAAAAGCTTAAATAATCATATCTATGTAATTTTTTTTCTGCTGAAAACTACGTAGCAGAAATGTGTGACTTTATAGTTTAGCTAAAAGGGTCTTACTAAAGCAAATGTTCACACTATTATATAATATGGGAAGATACATCGTTCCCCACTGTCTTTATAATCTTTAAAAATGGTCAATAGTAATCGTTTAAAAATAGGCAGACAAACTGCGTGGTTATATTTTAAAAATCAGAAATGACTTTATATCCTATTGGCATCAAACACAAAAATATATCAAATTTAGGATGTGTTTATTGAAAAGCTGTTTCAAGACCACAAGTTTGCTTTATTAGCAGTCAAGCACACCAATTTATTAGCTATCATATTCCCATAAAATCCACAACAATATTATGGTAGTCAATTATCCATGATTTAACAGTCAGAATCAAAGGAATATCAAGGGAGCATTTGGCTTATTAAGGGCCATAGATCTAGGCCTATTTTTTCAATCAATCACCAAATGGTGCACGTTGGACGATACCAAACTTAATTCTTTTGTACAGGTAGGAGCCAGGCTGCATCAAAACACTCCCATACCTACTTATAGAAGAGAAGGCTGGGCCTAAATGAAGAACAGATCAGACTCTTCTTTGTTTCAGCTGCTTCTTCTTTTCTGTAGGGGTTGGCCTTCTATGTTGAATTCTTTTGCTGATGCCTTAGACAAATGCTTTTGATATGGCATGCTATCTTTTCTCCCCCATTTCTAGTTTACTTACTCAAATGGGACAAGGTAATATTTCAAGAAAGAAACATGGAAGATTATCCTTTTTTTTATGTTAAAGCTCAAAGACACAAATGTGTAGCTAATCAACAATGGAAGGGATCCATTAAGGGTTTGTCAAACTCCTTCTTAGAGAAATCATTTGTGTTATTATGTTATATGATTATTATTTGTTCCAAAACCTCAAAAGAGCCTACAATGCTGGTGCCAGTATTCACATGTTCTGAAAGAATGAAATGAGCTACCAGCTTTATTTGTGGTCATGGAGGGACAACTACCACGACTCCTTCTAGATAGCCATTCTTTAATCTATATTTGATTTCAGAACCGTGTGGACAACTCATTGCAGTGGAGAAAAAAAATGGACTATTTTGCAGATATCAAGTGGGTAAAGCTGTACTAATAATGGAATGGTTGAAATTTTCTTCATATTTCTTTGGTGGAGGTTGTGCTCTTTCAGGTTCTAAATTAGCTTTACATGTAAATGAAAATTCTTGAGTTATTATTGAATACAATATACCAAAATAAAAAGTAGCTCTCAAAACTCATGGAGATTTCTCTAAATTCCTTTGGTGGGGTAGGTGAATGTGCTCTTTCAAGTTTTGACATGACTTGGATCAAGGTTAGAGAATGTGTTTACAGAAGATCTGTTCCAAGACCAAGAATCAAATTACTTATCATAATATACCCATAAAATCCACATAACAATCTTGTGGCTGTCAATTATCCATAATTCAAGTTAGAACCAAATTGCTTTGTACTTCCCCCTACCATTTTACTAATTTAATAAACCAGGGTCAACGGAATACCAGACTCATGACATGATAAACCCCCGAGTCCCAACCATTCAATTATGAGGTGAGGTTGTAGCATGTTTTAAAAGAAAAAGGAGACCCAACTGGCGAATAATCAAAACATGGGATGTCGTTTACATGTCAACAGAAGCAAGAAATATCAGAGTCAACTCCCCCTCTGTAGAGGAGGAGCTTACTTAAGCGACCCACCATCGTCTTCCTCTGGATAGATCGATATCTGTGGAAAACTTAGAGTGAGAAAGGGGAGAGGAGGGAGATGGAGAAGAGTTTGGGGAGCTGGTGCAGGAAGCTGATGAAGTTGACGAGGTGGAGACGGAGGGGGGGGGAGTTCACCGGTGCAACGCGAGGGGGAGAAGAAGCGGTGAAGTTTGCTCGGGCGGTGTCGAGGGGGGGTTCTCAGAGGGTGGAGGGCGCGACGTCGCTGCGGTCTTCGTCGTTTGTGGGGGCCGGAGAGGATGGGGATGTGGCGTCTTTGGCCTCTGCCTCTGGACACTTCTCCAGGAGGCACCAAGTGAGCTTTGCGTAGCTCCGCGCTCTCTCTCTCTCTCTCTCTCTCTCTCTCTCTCTCTCTCTCGATGTTTCTCTCCCCTCGTTCTCCCTTCCTCTCTCTCTCTCTCTCTCTCTCTCGATGTTTCTCTCCCCTCGTTCTCCCTTCCTCTCTCTCTCTCTCTCTCCTTCGCTCTCCCCCCTCTCTCTATATCTCCCCCCTCGCTATCTTTCTCTCCCTCTTTCTATCTCTCTATCCTCTCTCTCTCCCCTCTTTATCTTTCTCTCCCTCTATCTCTCTCATCCCCTCTCTATCTTTCTCTCCCTCTCTCTCTATCTCTCTATCCTCTCTCTCTCCCCTCTTTATCTTTCTCTCCCTCTCTCTCTCTCCTCCCCTCTCTCTCTCTCTCTCTCTCTCTCTCTCTCTCCCCTCTCTCTCTCCCCTCTATATCTTTCTCTCCCTCTATCTCTCTCATCCCCTCTCTATCTTTCTCTCCCTCTATCTCTCTGATCCCCTCTCTATCTTTCTCTCCCTCTATCTCTCTCATCCCCTCTCCATCTTTCTCTCCCTCTCTCTCTATCTCTCTATCCTTTCTCTCTCCCCTCTTTATCTTTCTCTCCCTCTATCTCTCTCATCCCCTCTCTATCTTTCTCTCCCTCTCTCTCTATCTCTCTATCCTCTCTCTCTCTCCCCTCTATATCTTTCTCTCCCTCTATCTCTCTCATCCCCTCTCTATCTTTCTCTCCCTCTATCTCTCTGATCCCCTCTCTATCTTTCTCTCCCTCTATCTCTCTCATCCCCTCTCCATCTTTCTCTCCCTCTCTCTCTATCTCTCTATCCTTTCTCTCTCCCCTCTTTATCTTTCTCTCCCTCTATCTCTCTCATCCCCTCTCTATCTTTCTCTCCCCTTGCTCTCTCTCCCCTCTCTCCCTCCTCTATCTCTCTCTCTCTCTCCCCCCTCCCTCTATCTTTCTCTCCCCTCTCTCCCTCCTCTATCTCTCTCTCTCCCCTTGCTCTCTCCCTCCTCTATCTTTCTCTCTCCCTCCCCTCTCATCTCTCGCCCCCTCTATCTTTCTCTCCCTCTCTCTCTATCTCTTTATCCTCTCTCCCCCCCTTATCTTTCTCCCCCTCCTCTCTCTCTCTTCCCTCCCCCTCTCTATCTTTCTCTCCCCTCTCTCCCTCCTCTATCTCTCTCTCTCTTCCCTCTCTCTCTATCTTTCTCTCCCCTTGCTCTGTCTCCCTCCTCTATCTCTCTCCCCCTCTCTCTCTGTCTATCTTTCTCTACCCTTGCTCACTCTCCTCTCTCTCTTCCCTCTTTCCCTTACCTCTCTCTATCTTTCTCTTCCCTTGCTCTCTCTCTTTTTTTCTCTCCCCTCTCTATCTTTCTCTCCCCTTGCTCTCTCTCTCTTTCCCTCCCTCTCTCCCCTCTCTCCCTCTATTTCTATCTCCCCCTTCTCTCCCTCCCTCTCCCTCACCCCCTCTCTATCTCCCCCCTTCTCTCCCTCTCTTTCCCTCACCCCCTCTCCTCTCTCTATCTCCCGTTCTCTCCCTCTCTTCTCTCTCTCTCTCTCTTCCCTTCTCTCCCTCTCTCTCCCTCTCATCGTCGGCCACCCATGTGTTATGATCTCTCTTTTTCCCAATTTCCCTTATCAGTAGGGCCCTTGTCTTCTCAAATCATCACTACCTTCATCATCCTTTCTCTTCCTCTCTATATTTCTGTCTTCTGTATCCTCTCTGTCCCTCTCTCTCTATGTATCATATTTTTACTATTTTTTGGCTACCCCTGTGATGTATCTCTTTCCGGGGCAATATGCTATACTGAATGCCAAGATCTTTGCCTCTGCGCACTTTCCTAGAAGAAAAGAGAGAACACCATTGAAAGTCAAAACCAGTTCCCCTAAACTATCTCTTGTTAAGGATATTTGTAGGAAAAGAAAACAACAAAACAACAAAAATAAAAGATGATCTTGTCATGGCATTACGTGGTGGGCTTAGACTGACATCATGACAAGGCTTAAGCGGTGAAGGATGGACAGTGGGGGGCCATATCCGTACTACCTCCACTCCTCGAGGTATCAAAGATTTGAATCTGCCAAAGAGGTTGAATGTAATGTAACAGGAGCCAAATGTCATTGTAGAACCAAATTCTAGAGACAACAGACTGAGGGCTCAACAAGCTCCTCCTGGCTGGATAACGGTGATGGTAGAGGCAAACTATGATGACACGATGGTGGTGATTGATGACAACATGGTGAAATGACAGCGATGTTCTAGATAACAAACATCTCCCTTGTTGATGTGATCTACCATATTTAAGGAAAAGTTCTAATGTTCCCAAAAGTAATCATCTGACCATGTGTTGTTAGTAGAATCAAAGCGTAATGGGATATACTTTTGGGACATCCCTGCTGGTTACGACGGATCAGCAAAGTTCAAAATGCGGCCAGCACTTGTCTTCATGAACCCAGACTCAACCGGGTTAAAAGGTGATTGATACCACTTGTTAATTTAGGTGGCCAAGGAATAACCTAAGAGGAGGGGGGTGAATTATGTTCTCTATTTATATTATGTTTTTATTTTTAATTAGAGTAGGATTTTTCCACCTAAGAAATGAGGTAGGGGAAATGGGAGACACAATTATTTTCTTTAGACAGCTTAGGCTAATCCTTAATGCTGTTTGGGGGTATCCGTCTCGAGGTGATGATGTGCCCTAATCGAGTTTGAGTGAATACCCCCCAAGAAAAGAAAAAGTCGACGAAGCTTTGTCGTCCTCAACCCTCAAAGGCTTCCACAGAACAACTTTGCTTGATCCACTTCAACTTGGCCCCCAAAACCTTTTTTCTTATGGCCCCCAAAGCCTTAACCTGAGTGATCACAAAGTTCTAACAATAACAATATATTTCTGAATAATGTCCTCTCTTCAACATCACTTAGTATTGATGGCTACTTAAAATAGTATTCAACGCAAGGACCAATTTTATGTATTTCAACAAGAATAGTTTTATGTCAAAATTTTATTAATTCAGAGATAAATATTCATAAATATAAATATGACTTCCCTTCAGTAATACCTCCTTAGTTGTACTCATTCTTTCTTCACTCCTCTCCTCCACATTTTTATTTGGATGAAATTCTTGATTCACGTTTGACCTTTGATGCTTAAAACTCAATTATGTTTTTCAATCCTGCACCAAATGTGATGATTTCACCTGGAACAGTTTTGTAACACAATTTCTCACAACTGTTATCTCACACAGTGTTAAAAAAAATCAGATATCTAGATATCAATCTTTCCACGTCCTTAGTTTACCCCCAATCCCTCCGTGTCCAACTTAAAACCCCTAGAACTCTTTCTAAACTCAACCAAATGATGTGATTCCAAGTTTTTTGGTTTTTTATGGATGTTAACAACATTTTATATGTCGAAAAAAAACTAAAAATCACTATGAAAGTTATTTTAAATATTGTAAACTTATCACAAGGTTGAGGATGTGCGAAGTTCGGATGCCGGCCTTCTTTCCTTCAAATCTTGAAACACCCTGCACCAAAAAACACGATTCCAAGTTATATGGACTTGGATTGATATTAGAAACAAACAATATCTTTAAAGGTTGCACAAACATTGCTTGAAAATTGCTCCAATGGAGGGATCTCTCTAGCTTTTGCATTGGGCGTGTATTGAAGCATTCATTGTAGTAGAAGTTGCACATTCTTCTGGGGCACACAATTGGTTTGTCTTGGAGGTAGATTGACTTCTAATAGTGTAGCCTTCTAGACTGATTGGACCTTATTAGTTTTCTTCACGGTAATTGAAAGATAACAATCCCATAAACAAGGAGATTAGTGAAGTAAGTTAGTGAAATCCATGTAGCATCTGTTTTACGGTGGTCCTTCCACTCGACTCGGACTTCTAGTACATTAGGGTCTAGAATACTGGGGTGATTTGTGAGGATTTCTGCAATAGAAATTAAAGTTGGTGGAAAGAGTTCTTGATGGAGCGCGCCAGCCCGCCCCACCGGAGACATCTTCAAAGCTGCCATCATCGTTATCGACAGCCCTGTTGGTTTGGGTCCAGCCCGACCCACACGCCAAGGCGACGGTAAAGATGCCCGGGTTCAAATACCCCGGGTAAAAGCATATCCATGCATTTGATGCTTCAATCTTCGTCAACACGTGCTCATTCAGTTAGTTGTTTTATCGCGTTCATGTGTCCGTTTTCATGGTGTCCATACTCGTCATGTCATGATTCCTACCATCATGCGTCGTATCATGTTGTGTCGTTTTGTCGTGTCTCATTCTGTTGTTTTTATTTTCAGTATTTATTTTGATTTTAAAGGGGATCCTATGTTTATGGACCCCCTTAATGGACCCTCCCTAGGGGCCCATCTTGACCCCCGATATAAGGGAAAAGAGGGCGCCCTAGGTCGGCAGACCAGAGTTATCATTTTGAAGAAGTGTTCCTTCATCCTTTGGTCTCACGAGAAGAAGAGGAGAAAAAAGAGGAAGAGGAAGAGAAAAGAAAGAGAGAAATGAAGAGGGAAGGGGACTGTGTCCAGGCTTCGCTACCCGCGTCGTACTTTGCTCCTCCAGGGTTCCCACCTGAGTTCGAACCTTTGGCGCTGAGTCATCTCCGCGTTCGATCTCTTCCATCGGATTGATGCGCCCACGAAATGTGGTTGCAACAACTCGCGACGTCGCAACGCGTTGCACCTCGACGGACAACGTGGGTATCGCCAAACTCTGTTCCCTGAGTTCCCACCTTGAGTTCAAACCGCCGGTGCCAAATCATCACCGTGTGAAGTTCCTTCCGCTGGGCGGTGCTCCTGCGGAAGGTGGTGAATAACCCACAATACTATAGTGTGCGCCCATCGGTGGTCAACGCAGCCCATGTTTGACCGCCCCACGTGCGTAACTGCACCTGATGAGTAGTCGATTGAGATCTCGAGACATCACAGTTCTGACCACCCGCATCCGCCTTCGTTCTACGCGACCAGATCAACCCACGACCCCATTGCCAGTATCGCACCCACGGCTCACGCTTGGTAAACCAGCACTGCTCAAGCGGTGACCTCGTGCAATTGCGCTTGCCAGCCAGCTCCCATTGAGGCACGTTCAGTGCCCAGGGCTGCCAGGGTTCCGTCGATACCAGCCCAGGTTGTGCCGCTCGTCCAGGTGGAGTCCAGCATTGCCTGCGACAACCCACCGGTCCTCGGTGTTTCATATCAACCGCATCGCCAATAGTTTTTGGCGTCGCTGCAACCCACCGCCACTGCTGTCGCCTGTAGGCGCCGTTACCGCTGAACATTCCCGCACCTGCATCGTGATTGGTGTCAACCGTTCAGCCATTGCCACCATCACTGACGCGCTAAACGTGGTGGCTGCTATCGCTCGTTACGGAAACACACAGACGATCTACATCCGCTCGCTCGTGTGCCGCATCGCCCCTCCCTTCTCTTCCTTGCCCTCGACTCCCTCCGGCGTCATGCTTCAGCACTGCCACTCTGCCACCTGTCGAGCCACACCATGCCGGCTCCAACACGTCTCCATCACTCCTGTCCGCACCAGCCCTTGCACTGACAAAGACTCCGACGACAATCGACATCACTGACAAGGTACGTCATTCCCCTTTGCTCGTTAGTTATATTACTATCTCCAATATATTTTTGGCTGAACTCCACCGCGCTCGGGTTAGTATAGGTGAGAGATTATGTATTGAAAACTATGTCACGAGTGGATTCTTAGGTACGGTTCGAGCCCGTTTGTTGCATGCAAGTATCAACAAAATTATTCCGTTCGGCGCTGTAATTGCCATCGTCGCTCCGACGAGGGTCAGAAGGTCACTGTCACCATCATCGGTTGCTCCACCCCGGAGTTCGGAGCTTGGCAAAACCCCACGAGTTAGAGCCTGCATGTATATCCACCCAGGTCACGTCATCTCATAGTTAGATATCCCCTTAGGGAAATTACTCTTCAGACGACGTCCTTGATGACGTTCGACATCATCTTGGTGTCAGAGCATCAAATTGATACCCGACTGGACAACGGCCTCGACGACATGCGGCATCAGTTCGGGTAAGAGAGTTGTTTCTTCTAGAAAAGGGCCATGATGTGAGGGTTTTTGAGGGATCTCACATTCGTCGTGATGAGGGATAAGATCTGCAATATTAAATGAAGTGCTTGCGCCCTGGTGTTCTGGAATATCAATGACATACTCATTAGGAATAATTTTGTGGAAAACACAGAATGAGCCAGCATTTCGAGGATGTAACTTTGTATGTTGACGAGGGAGCCATGATGGATGGAGGCAAACCATGATGAGATCACCCTCATTGAATTCTCGAAAGTGTCAATGTGAATCTGCCAAGGTCTTGTAGACATGGTTGGAGAGTTTTAAGTTTAGTTTCTATACCTGCATGAAGGGCATGAATGTGGGAAACTATAGAGGTTTAAGAAGAATAAGCTTTGGGGGCTGATGCTCATATACATTATGGAAAGGGCTTAATCTCGTCGATATATTGGGTGTAAGGTTGTATGCAACTTCTACATGTGGTAAGAAGGAATCCCATGAGACGTGGGATTTATGGACAAGACAACAAACAAGATTACCAAGGCTCCTATTTACCACTTCTGGTTGCCCATCAATTTGAGATGGACGGCCATGAAATATTCTAGTTTAGTCCCCATACGGTACCATAAAATTTTCCAAAAATTTTGTTCCAAAGTCAGAGATGATTGTTTTGGACATACAATGAAGATGAACAATTTTCATGAAAAAACAATATCACTATATTAGAAGTGTCCGAGGTTTTTTGGCATACAATGAAACATGGCATTTTTGAAAAGCAATCAATGATGACAAAATAGCATTGGATTTGTTGGTTGTTAGGGGAGGGCTTAAGGCAAAGTCCATGGTGAGGTCACTACAAGGTTTAACGAGAATGGCCTAGGGTTAATAAAGGCCATATTATGTTTGACTTGTTTCCCTAGGGTGAAAGTGCATCAACATGCAATAGTGTGAGTGACATGTTGTATTAGGCTAGTTCAAAATAAAAATTTACATACTGCAGTTACGTCTTGGACTGCCCCATGTTTCGTGCTAACCCCCCTAGATGCAACTCCCATATAACAAAGTCTCACATTGACACACTGGGTATACATAATCAGTTAACCTAGAAGAGATATCCATCAGATAACACACATGGGTGACGGATGGCCAAGTTTGTAACTATTGATAGATGGAGGTAATGCCAGGACATTCCTTGTATAATTCTTGAATAGCTTCAAAACCTATCGAATGGGCTTCTGGTGTTATGAGTACATGTATTTTTCAACTTAGAGCATTTGCCACTTTGTTTTCAATGCATGGCTTATGTCATAAAACAAAATTGAATGAATGAAAAATATTCAGCCCCACTTAGTATGACGGGGGATATGATGATTTTGCGAGTTCAAATATTTGAGAAATTCATCACCAGGAAAAAAAATAAATTCACGAGAAATAGGATAAGGGTGCAGTGTCATAACTATTGGATGTGCGTATAATTTCATCTCATATGTAGAGTGTCGCTATTTGTTGTCATTAAGTTTCTCGCTATGAAATGCAACAGGTTGTCCATGATGGATCAAAACACCTGGTCACGTACCAGAAGCATTGCATGAAAGTTCAAGGACCACAGTAAAGTCTGGAAGGAAAAGTATTGGGGCTTGGGTTTGAATTTCCCCAAGGTACTTTGAGATGTTGTGGTTCCAAAAAATTTATCTTTTTTTTAGAAAAATTTGTAATGGGTGTCATGATAGTGATGAATTACTTGATAAATCGATGGTAAATTTTGATAATCCATGAAAACTAGCAGAATAGGCCAATCTTGAATGGCGCTTATGTTTTCAGGATCCATGGCTATGCCTTCGTCAGATATGATGAAACCCAAAAAGGTTATCTTATGTTGATAGAATGCAAAGTTCTTCTTGTTGAAAAAGAAGTGATGTTCCTGTAGAATTCTACAAACCTATGTGAGATGTTCTAGTTTGTCGTCTTTAGTTTGACCATAGACTAATATGTCATGGAAGTAAGTGATGTCACATTAGCCCGGTAGCTTACAAAAAGTGTGTCCTTCATACTATGCATGAAAGTACTTGGTGTGTTGGAGTGTCTAAGTAGCATCGTTAATTACTCCTAAAGACCATCCTTGGTTTTTAAAGTGTTATCCACTTGTCTCCTTCACGAACTCGAATTTGGTGATAACCATTGTGAAGATCAATCTTGGAGAGTAGTCTAGTTCCTGTCACCATGTCAATCATATCATCCAATCAAGGGATATGAAACCAATATGTGATGGTGATCTTATTAATAGCCTGACAATCAATGCACGTTCTCCAGATACCATCCTTTTTAAGTACTAGCAATGCCAGGGATGGCAAATGGACTAAGACTTTCATGGATGAATCTGCAGGAAAGGTTTTTTCAACTTGTCGTCATAATTCTCGATGTCCTACATGAGCAAGTATGTAGTGATGGAAGTTAGGTAAGGATGATCCAAGATAAAGGTCAATCACATGATGAATGTCTCATGTTTGGTGGGGGGAAGTCCCTTTGGTAGATCTTCAGAAAAGACATTTGGAAATTTATTTTGGATGGGTGAGGCAGTAATTGATAATGTTGGATATATCATGAAAAGCAGCACATGCTCTTAGCGCACGTCTTTGAGGATGAGGTGCAGTGGTGATTGCAGTTGAAGACTGACACGAGATGACGGGTTGGTCTTACTTGTCGAGTTTAATGGCTCGATGATGATGCGTTTGGCTCCATGCATGAATGTGAAAGAGTTACTTTTGACATGAAGGGTAGCATTTGTGTCATATACTTATGGATATCTCAATATAACACTTCCCAACTCCTATAGCAAGAGATCCTACCATATGTTGTAAAAAGAAGAAATCTTTAAACTTTATAGGCAATGTGGTGTGATAGGAATTAATTCATAATTAAACCATGCAACCTGATAAAATATTGGATGTGCTTCTGTCTGTAATTTCATTTGTCAACTGCTTCTTGGGGAATAACACTGATACTGCTTCCATTATCAATAGTAACTCTGAAGGATTTTAAATTTATTTGAATATAGGTACAGATATTAAATGTTCATGCTTGATTGCGTTGCCATGATTGACAAAATACGTGTTGTATATCATGCATATTAGCTGCCCCGTCAATAGGTTTAATGATGCCTTATATTACTACATATTCTTCATCTTCAATGTATTGGTTAATGGTCATGCACATATTCTTCTAGACTTATCCACACTCAGGTAGTGATCCCCAATCTTCTCATCCTCTACCTTCGAGAACACCTCCATATATTCCTCCAAATAGTAAAGGGAATACATAAAACTTTCTAGGGAATAATAGAACAACTTGCTATAAGTGCGGGAAACCATGTCACCCAATTGTCCTACACAAGCATTACTTGTTGAGGAAAATGATTTGTCGATGGGAAATGAACCTTTAGATGACAATGTGGAAGAGGAAGAGTATGAAGTTGACCCAACTGTTATAGAATTTGAAGATCCTGAACAACACCTCCATGTGATGCAATGTGTCTTAACCCTAGCATCACATGAAGATCCTCTTAGAACCGCAATGTTTGTCACCTTTGTCAAAGCAGGTCCCTCATATTGCAAGGTCATAGTTGATAATTTAAGTAGCATGAATCCAATATCTCAAGCTGCTGTAGAAAAGCTAGAGCTTAGATTCCAGAAACACCCGCATCCATATGATGTATCATGGGAAAATTCTAGTTCCATTCCTATTACTCATAGGTGTCTATTACAATTAAAAATTCAGTCATATGAAGATGAGATATGGCTAGATGTTCTTCCTATAAATGTAGGGTGTATCTTATTTGGTCTACCATGGTTATATGATAATGATGTCACCATTGAAGGAAACTCTAACTTATGCGCTTTCATTTTTAATGGTAAGAAAATTAATCTCAAACCTTGTGTCCAAAAATGAAAATCTAAGTAAGTTTGTCCTACTCCTTCCCTCCATTTGGCCTCTAATCATGTCATTAGAAGAGAAATCAAAGAAAGTTCTCTCCCTATTTTCTTATTATTCCCATTATTATCCACTCAGCAAGAACTCATTAGTGAAAAAGAATATTCCAAGCTTCCCATCATCCAAGAATTTCAGGACATTTTCTCAGATGAACTACCCAATGCCATTCCCCCACTTTGTAATATCCAACATGCTATTGATCTTATTCCAAGTTCTTCCCTTCCAAATTTACCCCATTATCAAATGAGTCCTTATGAACATAAAAAATTACAACGACGAATTCAAGAACTTAGTGATAAAAGGTTAATACGTGAGAGTCTAAGTCATTGTGATGTCCTGACATTACTAGTTCCAAAAAAGATGGAACTTGGAGAATGTGTATCGATAGTAGAACCATAATTAAGATCACTATCAAATTCAGTTTTGCCATTTCTAGACTAGATGATATGATGGATATGATTTCTGGTGCTAGATTATTTTATAAGATTGATTTGAGAAGTGGATATCAACAAGTAAGGATTCGTGGAGGAGATGAATCGAAAACTGCTTTTAAAACTAAGGATGGTCTTTATGAATGGTTAGTTATGTCATTTTTTTTACTGGCAAAAACACGGTGCTGGGTAAGTCCAACCCTGCAGTTATGCCCGTAGAACGATACACCCGTGCCCTGGATGCCATCTAGGGGGGTTTTATATATAAAGTGGATTGTTTATCGGCATTTTAGGCGTGGAGCGAGCATAAATATCCCAATTACACTCGGATCCCACTCGTCCACGCCCATGTACAGGAAAGAGAAAAGATACATAAGTGATACCTGGCAGGTGCTTTAACAAGGTCACTTGTGCTGGCGTGTCTCCAAATCCCCCCGTGACTGTGATGATGCAGGGAGTGTGTGGAGCTCTCCCCGCCGTCGAGAAGTGTCGGCGATGAGGTGCATGGCGAGGACATCAATAAAGTGGGAGAACTAGTTCTTCACCTCCCGTGCTTCATGCAAAACGCCAACCGCGGGGGCAAATCTCCAAGAGATGTACGTGTGCCAGCAGGAGCAGAGTCGATGCGTGGAGTGCAGTCCAACCCACCATCCGCAGATGTCATTATTGGGTCAAGAGGGTCATCCTCTTGCCTTCCACAGTGAGAAATTAAATGATGCTAAACTCAAGTATTCCAGTTATGACAAAGAACTCTATGCACTAGTTCAAGTCCTTAAACATTGGCGTCACTATCTTGTTTCACAATAATTTGTCCTATACTCTGACCATGAGGCTCTTAAACATTTGAATTCCAAAAATAAATTGAATGTGAAGCAAGTAAAATGGTTAGAATACATCCAATCTTACAATTTTGTCATCAAACACAAACCAGGGGTAGAAAACAAGGTTTCCGATGCCCTAAGTAGAAATGTTCATCTATCATATGTTCTTAGTAGTCAGGTTATAAGTTTTGATTGTGTTAAAGAGATTTAATAAGAATGTCATGATTTTTCTGAAATATATGCTCAACTCCTAGACAGCCCTTCAGCAATCTACCAGATTTTCATCTTAGTGATGGTTATCTTTTTGAAGGGAACAAGTTGTGTATCCCAAAAACATCCATGCAAGATTTCATCATTTGGGAAATACATCAAGGAGGCCTTTCTGGGCATTTTAGCAAACATAAAACCATAAGTAAAGTAGAAGAACAATTTTACTGGCCTAGTCTTAAACACCATGTTTCTAAAATTGTTTCTCAATGTCGTACTTGTGTTCTTGGTAAAGATGTTAAACAAAACACTAGGTTATATACACCGCTACCTGTTCCAACAAAACCATGGGAAGATATTAGCATGGACTTTATTTTAGGACTCCCTAAAACTCCAAGGAATTTTTATTCTATTTTTATTATACTCTATCGTTGCTAAAAAACAGCTCATTTTCTTGCATGTCGTAAAACTTTAGATGCCACGCACATTGCTCATATTTTCTTTGATGAAATTGCCCCTCTCCATGGTATTCCTAAAACTATTGTTTCTGACCATGATGTTAAATTCATGAGTTATTTTGGGAAAATGTTATGGCATCAAATGGGCACTAAATTAAATTTACATCTACTTTTCACCTCAATCCGATGGTCAAACTGAAGTTATTAATTTAAGTCTCAGAAATCTTCTTTGGTGTCTTCTACATGAACATCATGGTACTTGGGATTCTTTACTTCCGTGTTTTGAATTTGCATCTAACAGTTATGCACATCGGTCCACGGGTAAAACTCCTTTTGAAATTGCCAATAGATTTACATCCTAATAGCGTTCATGATCAAACATCTTTTTCTGTTGAATCATTTATACAACATATTCATGCCTTACATGTTGAGATTGAAAAGAAATTATCTTTATCAATGAGATTTATAAAAAATTGGCTGATTCGCATAGTCGTTTTAAAGTATTCCAAGAGGGTGATCTTGTAATGATACTGTTGAATCCAGCTAGGATGCCCAGGTTATATTCTAAATTTCTTTGTCGAGGAGCTAGACCCTTAAACTAGGGACACATGCTTATGTTATTGATCTACCATAAGATTGGGGTATGAGTTCCACATTCAACATCTCTGGTTTAATTGAGTATAAAGGATTGCCCAATATTGCTAGTGAGTTGATTGAGCCTGACCCTTTTCTTTAAAGTGATACAAACCCCACGCCCCCAAATATTAAGTGTTTAAGTGAAAAAGAGAAAATTGATTATATTATCACTGACCAATTTATCTCTAATCCTGAAAGTGGTCAACGTAGTTTTCTTGTGAAATGGGCTAACCAATTTCAGATGCTTGTTGGATCTCATTGCCTAAATTACTTTGATCTTGCACCCCACTTGTGGGAAAATTATTCTGTAGTTCCAATGAACCCTTCAGTAGAATCAAATTTGTTCCAACCCACGAGGGATTGATGGGAATCTAGACATCATTGCTGCTAATGGAGATCAACAACCGTTGCCTGAGGAACCACAAGTTGAGGAACCTGAAGATTCATTAATCATACGAAGTCAGCCTATAGCTAGAAGGAATGCTAGGATGAGTGTTGTACATACAATGCCAAGTTTTCTACTTTATCCTTATCAACCCTCCTCCCAGAAAAGTAACTTGAGCGACGGCGAGGATGATGGATCACTAACAGAACTTGAAGATCGTGAAGATGACACTGACCTTGAATACTGAGAAGAAATGACCAATAATCAAGACATTGAAGATGAGGACACCATGGATGATTTTGAGGATGACTTTAATGAAGATGAGACAAGTGATTGTGAATATGAAAACAAGGAACTGGATGGATACTTAGACGACTTCTTTGACCCAGAAAAAGTGCAAGATGATGCTATGCTGGACCAACAAAACCATGAAGAGCTGGGGAATACTATTGCTCATAAAGAGGAAGTAAAGGAAGCGCGTCACCTACAAGGCAATGGAAGAATCAAGAGTAATAGTATTGCAGTTATAAACTTGTGTGACATGAGTTTCTCAAACAGGGGGAGAATGATGTGAAATGCTTAGCATTTCTCTCTCTTCTCTCCCTTTTCTTTTCTCTCAATTTTTTTTTAATTCTTTTCTTCTCTCTCCTCAATCAGCCCCTTTCTTTGACTTTTTCTTGTCTCTCTCTCTCTCTCATATTCTTTTCTCTCTCTCCTCACTCAGCCCCTTTCTTTGACTTTTTCTTGTCTCTCTCTCTCTCTCTAATATTGTTTTTTCTCTCTCTCCTCACTCAGTCTTTTCGTTTGACTTTTCTTCCCCACTTTTCCTCTTTCTTTCTTACCGTTCTCTCACCCTCTTAACTGCCCACTATTGTTGACTATTCCACCATTCCCTTCCCTCTCTAATTTTCTTTCTTTCTCTCTCCCCTATAACTTCCAAATTGACTTCATAACCTCTCTCCCTCACCTTTCCCCACAACTTTCTCTACGTGAACAACCATTCTCTCTACCACTTTCTCTTAAACCACCATTTCGAATTGACAGTTTATTTTCTTTGTAACTGCGTGTTCTTTTTTCTTTAAAAATGCCATGAGCCTGCTTGTATGGACACTTTTTCTTGGGAATTATTGTGAAGATGTTTGTGAGAAAGAGTGATTCCATGGTGATTTTCTGGTGATATCAGCAACGGAGCATAAACTGAATGACTATGGTGGCTTCTCTTCTTCAACATCGTCAACTCTTCTTGGGTTCCTCCTTTCACTTTCTCCATACTTTGTCATATCCATCATTCTCCTATCATCTTATCCCCATCATCCCCATCATCCCCATCATCGAACCACCTCTTCATCTCACCTCATCATCCCCATCTATTTCTCATTGTCTCCCTTCTTCTTAACTTCATTAATTCCCATGCCTTGTCCCATCGAATTTGTAAATCATTTTCCACACTTCATCTCTACCCATCATGCCTATCAAATCTCACACTTCCTTTTATCTGCTTTCCCACACCTAACCTCTCTTTATTTACACCCGTTCGTGGAGCTACAGATTAATGTCAATCAAGGCCATTCAACATCAGAACATTCAAGCTATTGGCTCCCATCTCTAAGGTACCTTGTGTCACCTTAAGTTTGAGATAATTGTGGTTCATGATAATGGTTAATTTTCTCTAACTGATTGTTTGGTTTAAATTTAACAGGTGTCAAACTTTGGTCGACCATTTCAAATATCCTATTTCCATTAAGTTAGGATTATCATAAGTATTACCAAATTGTCTTTGTTAAATCTTTGCTCCATTGACTTAGTCCCCTTCTATAGTATTAAACCAAATTTGGATCACCCTCAAGGAACACATGATTAAATATATACATTTGTGTTAATTTATCAATTTCACGAAGTCCATTTTTGTGTTCCACACCAGTGAGCGAGTGAGAGAGAGGAGGGAGAGAGCGAGAGAGAAAGGGCGGGAGGGAGCGAGTGAGATATAGATGGAGTGAGCGAGTGAGAGAGAGGGAGGAAAAGAGCGAGTGAGAGAGAGAGGGATGAAGAGAGCGAGCGAGAGAGAGATAGGGAGTGAGCAAGTGAGAGAGAGAGATAGAGAGTGAGTGAGGGAGAGAGTGAAAGAGAGATGGAGTGAGAGAGAGAGAGAGAGCGAGGAGAAAGAGACAGTGAGAGCGAGAAAGTGAGAGAGAGCAAGAGAGAGAGAAAGAAAGAGTCAAAGAGAGAGAAAGAGAGAGGGGTGATTGAGAAAGAGAACAAGAAAATGAGAGAGAGCAAGAGAATGAGAAAGAAAGTGCCATAGAGAGAGAAAACGAGGGAGTGAGTGAGAAAGAGAGCGGGAAAGCAAGAGAGTGGAGAGAGTGAGAAAGGGAAAGATGTAGGATAGCCATGTGGATGCAGGTTGATAGACCAATGATGATGTAGTTGTGAGCGTCTGTTGCTGGAAATTTGGATCAACGTTGACTTATCCTGCGAGTGGACTATAGATTTGTTCTTTAGTTGATCGTTGACTGGCTCAGTGAACAGGAATGGTTGTGACTAAAGAGAGAAAACAACGGGTAAGAGAGAGGGAGAAAATAGCAATATAGAGAGTGCAATAGAGAGAGAGTAGTAGAGGAAGGGCAGATAAGAGAAAACTAGATCGAGAAAGAAAGAACATGATAGAAAGACATCGTGATTGAGATATTAAGTATGAGAGAGCGAGGTTGTGCAATAAAGAGCACGATAGAGAGGGTGAGCATGATAGAGAAATAAGGTGATTGAGAGAGAGAGTGGGAGAGAGAGGAGATTGAGACAAAGAACGAAAGAGAGAGAGAGAGCGTTGCGATAGATAGAGAGGGAGACACTAAGAGAGAGAGAAAGACAAAGAGGGAGTGAGCATGTGATTCAGCAAGAGTAGGAGCATGCGAGAGAGAAAGGGCGAGCGATAGAGAGAGAAGGATAATGCCAGAGAGAGAGAGGGCAATTGAGAGAGATTTGCAATAGAAAGAGAAACAGGAAGAGAGAGAGAGAGCACGCGAAAGAGAGAAATGTAACATATGAGAGAAAGAGAGTGTTATTGAGAGAGAGAATGATAGAGAGAGATATATTAAGCTCAGTCCGCAATTCGCCATCTCAGCAACCTTGCTGACCAATCAGACGCTACTTAACACAACATCGATAAATTGTTGGGATTACATCTAAACTAGCTGTTATAAAGTCATTGTAATGGCTAGGATTAAATCAATGTTTGAACCACATGGACGGTTAGTGTTATGTCTAAACTTGCCGTTATAATGACTACAAGCCGCCTTCCTTAGAATACCTCTATATCTGAAAAAGTTGTTTTGTTGAAGTTAAGCAAAAATATAATCAAACTGCCTAGCTGTATTCTCTTTTCACCTTCCTTGTATGTCTTCTTCTCTTCTTATTCTTCTTATCTTATTCTTGATTTCTACTAAAAATCTCAGGTATGGATGATTCTTCCCATGATATTAGAGCCATGTCCATGGCAAATGGGAAGATTACCACCGCCTCTGCCAACTCAGCAAGCATAATAACCATCGGCCAAGTCCCATTTGTTATTCCACCAAGAATGACCGTCTCAACGAAGCTGCATGCAAACAACTACCAGTCTTGGAAAGGCGTCGTCCTACCTCTCCTAAATAGTAGAAATATTTGTGATTAGCAAGCCAATCACACATTCTATATCTCGTTCCATGTTCATTAATAGAATACATTCATTATAGTGCAGATGTGATGCTTATTATGAAGTTCATGAATACATGATCTGACTTAGTGAATTATGGTGAGATCATACTACGCACTTCACCATTCTTTAAACATGTGTTCTAAATATTCCTATTCGAAGGAGCGAGAAGGACATTGAAGTATCCAGATAGAATAACACTATCTAGCCTCACTCATATGATGAGTATGCTCGTTCCCCTAGCCACTAGAGTGAAGACACTAAGGATAGATAGCGAGTGCTCTTCAATGGAAAGAGTTCATTGAATTGATCAGTACAAATCCCAGAATGGTATTATAATGAACTGTCAATCAAGTTAATTCACGTCATGGTTGTGTAAGAGGTCCTTAGACCTGAGACACCAAAGACATCTTGTGGACGGAAAGTTGTACTTTGACTATGACCTACATGTCCCTAATCATGGGATTCTAAATAGTCTTAGTTTGGGTGTATCAAGAAGTTTACAAAGACGATTGAGTCATCAAGATGGGATCCTTCACCCTCGGTATAAGTGGTGACAGCTCAAGGAAGACGATGCAATGAAGTCCTTGGCTAAGGCAATAAAATATCAGAGAAGAGTTCTCTAATGATTTCCAAACACATTAGTACTAACTCAGATGATCGATTAGGGTTTCAAAGTTGACCATACCCTAAGTCATCCTAGGTGTGTCAAGTGGGTGAGGGACTATACTTACACGGTAACCGATGATGAAAAGGTTCCATGAGTGATTCGAGCACTCCTTTGTATCTTCTAGAGCATGAGGTGGAGCTTGTCACCCCACGGGTTGGAGACTCAAACTATCGATTGGGTTAAATTGATGCGAATTAACTTGATTGACAGATAATTAATTTTGAAGGCCAATAAAGGTTATTGGGCCGCTGGAGTCATCAATTGGACTGATACATGGGCCTAGAAGGTCACTCGTAGATGGTCTTTGGACGTCGGAAGATATACTTAAGTTTGAGGGTTTTTTATGAAAATACCCAATTAGTATAAATAGGAGAAGACCCTGAACAAAATTCACCCAGGCTAGAATTGTTCAAGGGCCTTCCCCTTCTCACGTTTCCCCATAACTCCTCTCTACTCCTAATGGGATCGGAACAACGTAACGACGCCACAAAGGGTAAGTAGAGTTTGCAAGGGCAAAGGAGGAGATTCGACATGCTGAGGATCATGTGAATACATTTAGGGGCTACACACTAGAGCAGCTTGACTCATCTCACTCCCGGATCTAAGAAATCACGGATGGAATCCATGCACAAGTGCTTCATTGAATGATTTCATGATGTTGTTACTATTCAACTTAAGTCTTTCACTGCATGGAATGGTATTATTCATCTAGATCAATGCCTGAAGAAGCCAACAATTAATGGGTACAATTTAAAAAAAATTATAGAAGGGACACCTCTTCCTATCTCAAGTGTAGATCAATAAGGAAATCTGGTCGATAATCCCGAGTTCAAGCTTTGGTGGAGAATCGATCAAAAAGTATATTCTATTATATCAGAAGCTATTCTTCCTTTTGTAACCAAAGCCAAGTCATCAAGAGAAGCTTGGGAAAAGCAAGAAAGCATCTTCACTTACAAACTTAAGTCCCGGGTCATGAAGCTGCATAGACAATTTCACAACATGGGACAAGGGTCAATGACCACAGATGAAGACGTGAAGCATTTCTGATTCATTGTTGAAGCCTTAGAGGCAGTCAATCAACAAGTAAGTGAAACATCAATTATTTTCACTTTCCTACGAGTCATGGGCATACAATATTCTCCATTTGTGGTCAATATCAATACAAACCTCGATCCCTAGGCACACACATCACAACAATCAAATATTCCTTGTCTAGAAACTCCAACCTTCATTCAGAAGACACTAACTAACACCCAAGAAATTACAAGTCCATGTGGGATTACAACTCCAACTACAATCAAGGAAGAGGAAGAGGAAAAAATCAATTCTCCACCTGCTCCCAATTTGGCCTCCCAGCTAGAGAATGTCATAAGATTTCATAAAATTTTCAAACTTCTCACACTCTCAACTCAAGGACCTCAACACACACCCTTAACCATCAATCAACCACCACAAGCCTACATTGCAAAAAGCCAAGGCTGGTATCCTATTAAGCAGACAACTACATCATGGATGACAACAGCACCACATAAGTACCAGCCACAGTATCATCTAAGTGGTAATCATATTTAAATAGGTAATGGTACAGGTACAGACATAGCCATCAGTTCCTCAAAATTGAAATCTCAATATTTCTTATTTCTAAAAATCTTTTAAATGTTTTACATATCTAAATTTTTTTTTTTTCTCCTCCATAAATTAATTGCATTGTGAATCTCTATATTCATATTTCATATTGTCTTGTGAGAGGAAGGACAAAGCAACCAGGCAGTGTCGAGAACAAGAACAACTAAAGGTATTACTTGGAGCCTTCACCTTCAAAGTTTTTCGATGTTGGGAACGATCTTCTTTAGTAATATGGCATTCGCAGCTCAGTCATCCTCAACTAAAGACACTAAATATCCACAATAACGTTCATAAGTTTGGACTACCTATTTCCCATCTTCACAAACATTTAATTTGTGATTCCTGCAACATTTCAAAGTCAAATAAATAACATTTCTCACCCTCCAGAAAGTCCTCTAAATGTTCTCTTGAAACAATTCACTTTGACCTTTGGAGCCTGGCCCCCATCTTATCTCATTTTGGCTACTCCTACTACGCAGTCTTTGTGGATGATTTTAAAAGATATACCTGGTTTTATGCCCTCAAAAGGAAAAAAAAATAAAATTTCAGAAACAAGCTGAAAATAAATTTTTCTCAAAAAATAAAAATCTCCAATCTGATTGGGGTGGAGAATATGAATCTCTCCACACCTATCTCCATTCTCATGGTATCCTTCATAGGGTGTCTTGCCCACACACCCCTGAAAAAAATGGTACTCCTGAAAGGAAACACATACATTTAGTTGAAACCGCTCTTGCATTATTACTTCATGCTAAAATGCCAACACCATTTTGGGATGAAGCTCTTGTAAAGACTGCTTATTTAATCAACAGACTTCCCACCCCTGTGTTTGCTCGTAAGTTTCCTTATGAAATTTGCATGTCAACCCAATCATACATTTCTTAAAACTTTTGGGTGTCTTGCTACCATTTTTAAGACCATAAAACTAGCACAAGCTAGATGCCATGCCTGAGAGATGTGTATTTCTTGGGTACACTCATTTTCATTCAGGCTACTAGTGCCTCTCCTGCATATTGTAAAATTTTTATTTCTCATCGTGTGATTTTCTTTGAAGATTTTTTCCCATTCTCTTCCACTATCAATTACAAGAATGACATCCTTGGATCATTTCCCCAGATCTCATCCCACCTGAATCACCTCCAATTCCACCCTCTTTATCTTCCAACACCTATGTGTCTCCTTGCTCTTCAGGACGTTGGATAACCTCTAAAGTCGACATTCCAAGAGCAGTTTCCTTCTCTAATACTACCGCACCATCATCTCATTAGTACCCTTCATTCAACCAACCTCCCATTTCCCCTAGATACCTTGTTTTTTATTCCGCCACTCTTTCACCCTTTGGTTTGCCTCTTCTTGACACGATTGATCATTCACCCGAACCCGGCGATCTCTTCAAAATTTGACCTCTCCAAGATATCTACCTGCAGGAAGACGACAAGCTCCCTACTTTCCACACACAAGAAGCTTCAACCCACTCAAAGTCCCACCATCCTTCATCCTCTCTGATTTGTCCTCTCCCACACTGCTTGCTCTCTCACATCCATCATCTTGAGGAACCTACTTCCTTTATTGTTTCATCTAAAGATCCAAATTGGATGCATGCCATGACCTTAGAGCTCCATGCTCCAATGCACAACCAGACTTGGGACTTAGTACCCGCCACCCCTATCTTCATATAATTGGCTGGATATGGGTGTATGACTCAAGTACAAACCATCAGGAAAAATTGATAAGTATGAAGCCCACTTTATGGCCAAAGGCTTCAATCGGCAGGAGGGTTTTGACTTTACCTGAAACCTTTAGCCCCGTCATCAAACACATCACGATCTGCCTATTGTTGTCCATTGCTATCAACAACGATTGGGCTATTCATCTAAGCAGTGTCAAACCAAAAAAAAAACCCAACAAGCATTATCTCTCCGTGAAAAGGAGGTGATCCAACCGCACCTTCCAGTATGGCTACCTTGTTACGACTTCACTCCAGTCACTAGCCCCGCCTTCGGCATCCCCCCCTTGCGGTTAAGGTAACGACTTCG